>NC_138347.1:124692962-126148587 GCF_046562875.1 Panthera onca | reverse complement strand
GTGTGCTGTGTAAAAAATGCAGTAATCGCTCTCAGGCAGACGGATTGGGATTTAAGGGGCTTCCTTGTTTGCTGTGGGAGAAGCAGGAAATGGTGGGAGTGAGGGAAACAGGAGGAAGGTTGGTGTGGGGATTGCAGTGATTTTTCAGTGAAAAATTTCCCACATCTCCTAAACCAGTTTCATTATGGGATTTGGCATAAGGTTGGCACATTAAGTGGAATAAAAAAATGGAGATTCTTATAGAGTGCACAGAAAAATATCTGGAAGGATACACAGTAACTTATAATAGTTATTACTGTGGAATGAGATTATGAGAAGGGAGAAGCAGGAGGCTTTACATATTCACATACCTCAGTTTTATTTGTAAAAACTTGTCATGGAATGTTCCAAAACCATACAAAAGTAGAGAGAATAAAAACAAAATAGAATACTTGTACTGTGCCCCAGTTTCAATAATTATCAACTCATGGCCAATCTTGTTTCATTTTACCCTACTTCTCCAGCCCATTTCTTAACTTGCCAGCTTATTTTGAAACAACTCCCAGGTATAGCATTCACTAGTAGTGTACTAATTTAAAAAAGGAAAAAAGAAACATGTTCTAATATAAAATAAAAAAAGAGAAATTAATTTGGAATCTATAATAATTCAAATCTGGCTGGAGTTTCCATCTTCTAGTGAATTTTTTTTAAAGTAGTGATTCTCATACCTGACTGATCACTGGAATTTCTTGGGAAACTTTTTAAACACGTAGGTTCCAGAGCCCACCAGGACCCACAGAATCAAAATCTCCATGGTGGGCCCAGGGATATCTGTGATTAAAAAGTTCCATATATGCTTCTGATGATGAGCCAGGTTTGGGAACAGTTGGTCTACTTAAGATAAACTGTTTCAAGTACCTTCAAGCACTTTGGAAAGACTTAATTCCATATAAGCAGTTGATACGCTAATTACAAATTTGCCTTATCTAGTCATTAAATTAGGTTCCCTAAGGACTACTCTGAATCCCTTGGATTAAAGGAGTAGTTGAATCTAGTTAACCCAGTTCTGATTAGTATATAGCTATAAAATAGAAAAACACATTTTCTTAAAATATTCTATAATTCATACTTATTACCAATGTAATACTAGTCTTTGCTATAATTGGTGAAAACATGTGCTTTATTTTTGCCATAGATTCCCTAAGTTTAAGGTAAGGAAATGGGATCTCAAAGCAATTAAACAGTTTTCCTAAGGATATATAGATGGTTAATGGCTGATCCAGGGCAAATTCAAAGCCTGCATTGTGATAGGCACTGGTGAATCAATACAAATAATATAGGGTTCTAATGTTCCAAGGACTTAGAGTTTAGTGAGGGAGAAAGACACGTTTTGTGGACATGACTCAAAATACCTGCAGACTAGAGCAGTGATGAAAAGTAGTGGGAAGATCTCATTAAAAAAACTCAGGTGCCCCAAAATGAAACTGTTTTAATTTTTCCAGAATAGAACTTAATTTCTATTTTAAACTTTTATTCTAACAACGAATGGACACTTTATTTTGGTCAATGTAAGTAATCTTAGTCACTTCAGGATTTCCTGCCCAGGCTCTTACCATGAGGTTGAATTGAATTCTGGGGGGGGGGGGGGGGGGGGGCGGGGAGCGGGGGGGATGGGCACCAGAGTGCCTAGGCTGGGGAGAACTTAGTACCATCTTCTACCCTGCAACTGCTGACTATCTCATCTCATTTCCATCTGGTCCATAAGGGCTGGTTCATTTAGATGGTAGCTGTATTTTTTTAATCCTAATCACAAGGCTTTTTAGATCTGGGTCTTAGCTGCTCCCACAATAGTTTTGGTTACACCCAGACAGTTGGCTGTTCCATGCACTGTGCTGATGTAGTATAATAAGAAATGTATATTTGGTCTTTGTCTCTGGTTCTTGGCATAGAGTTCCTTGGAACTTCCTGAGAGATGAAAGTGATAGGAGCACCTTTTGTTAATCATAACAAGTCCTTTTCAACTGTAACTGAGTTTGGGCTAATGAAGCAACTGTTGGCAGGCTCTTAGATAGTTTTAGGATGGGGGCTGGTCACCAGAAAGACCAAACCTTGGTTAGAAGCTTGGGACTTTTTCTTTGTTTCTTTCTTTCTTTCTTTTTTTAATGTTTTTATTTATTTTTGAGGGGAGGGGGAGGGGCTGAGAGAGACAGAGAGAGGGAGACACAGAATCTGAAGCAGGCTCCAGACTCTGAGCTGTCAGCATAGAACCTGACATGGGGCTTGAACTCATGGAAGCTTGGAACTTTCAGGTCTACTGCTATACTCAGACCTCTGGGCTGGAGATTGAGTTCAATCACTAGTGGTCAATAATTTTATCAGTCACCTATGTAATGAAATCTACATAAAAATCTCTAAATGGCTGGGTTCAGAGAGCCATGATGCTGGGCTTCAAGAAATTCCATTATTTTTGCTAATAACTGGGCTTTTCCTGGGAACTGAGCACAGATCCGCCTTATTCTTGGATCTCCAGGTCTATTTGGTAATTCTGTTATGCACACTGCCTCCAAAAGACTTGGCTTGGTGTGTGTGTGGGTTGTTGGGGATAGGTGGGAAGAGGTGGGAGAATAAATGGCATGGGTATCCCTCTCAGAGGCCCACCAGGGTCTACATTTATTTCTTCTTTTCTACTTAGTGATTGCAATACTGATTTTTGATGTCCCAATATTCCCACAGAGTATTCTTATTTTTCAGTAGCATAATGCCAGTGTGTTTCCCTTTGATCTTCTCTCCCCTTTTCCTCAGCTCCCCAGATTATAGAATATTATGCATTTTCCTATGAGTGGGGATTGGTAAAAAAACTGTCTTTAAATGTTTTTGACCACACATTTTTTCAAATCTTTTTTTTAACTTTTTAATGTTTATTTATATTTTAGAGAGAGAGAGAGAGAGAGACAGAGAGTGTGTGTGAGCGGCAGAGTGGCAGAGAGAGAGGGAGACACAGAATCCAAAGCAGGCTCCAGGCTCCGAGCTGTCAGCACAGAGCCTGATGCGGGGCTCGAACCCATAAACTGTGAGATGATGACCTGAGCTGAAGTTGGACGCTTAACCGACTGAGCCACCCACGTGTGCCTCAAATCTTTTAATTTATGGCATAAACTATGACTTGACTTCTTCAGAGCTTAGAATGTCAATGCTCTCCAGCCAAGACCAGCAGGAACACACTTACAGTTGAACAAATTTGGCTTATTATTTGTTGCAGTGAGGGAGAGCACATACCATAAAGAATCAAGGTGTTGTCTGTAAGAGGGTATTAGAAAGGACTTATTATAGAATTTGGGCTTGTGTTAAGAGATTTTGAAAGGGTTTAAGAAAATGAGGTTTTGCTCTGGATTGGATGCTGTCAGGAAGTAGGGTAATTCTATGGTTGGGTATCTTAATACATTTTATCTAGTAGGAAGGAAGATTAGAAAGAGGCTAAAGCTACAATTGGTAAAGAAGCAGCAGTCATTCATATTAGCTGGGGGAGGAGGATGTTGGGTATTTTTGTGGCTTGGACAGGACATAATCAGACATGATTATGGACTGGTCTTGTTTTTGTCTTGATCCATTATAGTTTCATAGTGGCCTTGTCTGATACTGACATTCTGTGAAACTTATGATTGACAAGAGAACACTCAGACCTATCTGTGGGTGCCGGGCCAGCTCCTAGCAAAACCAAGGCCAGGCTGATAGTATTAAGCCAGATCCCAAATGTCAGGGGCTGTGTTTTTCTTTTTCAGTGTATGAAATCCAGATTTATGTCCCCTAAATGGATTTTTGAAGCACAAAAGCCAAGAATACATTTTTTATGTTTTCCTATGTTCCCAAAGTCTAGCTCCTCAAAGAGAGGACAGCCTTGAGATATCAGGTAATCTTAGAGAAAATGACATCAGTTACAATGTTAAATCATTATCCTGTTATCTGTACAATGATATTAGCAGATGACTGGAACTATGATAGAGGTAGCATTGTGTAGGGAGAACCTAACACAGCCTCCCTGGAAGAGGTGACCTTTGAGATGACTTTTTCCCCAGAAGAGGGAGAGGGAAGAAAAGATCCTAGGTGGAAAGAAAAGCCACATTGGCAGAGCTGGAGGAAAAGAGAGTACACTAGAGAAGTCAGTCATGGTACTTGCCTTGCTCATGGTTCCTTATAAGTAAAAGCAAAAGATTCCACCCCTGTCTGAAGCTGATTGGATCAGAAGTGCTTACTGACCCAAAAGGGCAGCTTCTTTCTAGGCTGGTCAGCAACCTATGAAGTTGTCCTGCACATAAAGAGGAGCTGGGTCAATCCAATTTTGTTTCTTTTTCAGGATTGTGGACTAGGAAATGTCCAGAGAAACAGGCTTTGAGGGGCCAGAGTTAAAGTTTAAGGGCTGTGTGAAGAGGAGCCTTGAGGAAAAGTGGGAGTCAGGAGGGATCATGGACAGTCAACATTATGGGGAGCAGGGACTCAAGGCAGAGAAATGGCAGGTTGAAAGAATAAGCAGTGAGGTAACTGGAACAGACAAAGCACAGTAAGAGAAGATACCTGACAATAGTTGAATCCTCTTAGTGCAGAGTGGCAAAATGGAAATCCACTCACTCCTGAAGTTCCTCTTTTTCTGTGGGTAGAGAATGATTCAACCAGAATCTTTGTTCCTGGAGTTCAGATCCTTTCCTCCTCCTCAGCAATCTACAGAGAGCCTTACAGTGCTCCTCCACTGACTCAAACCTATTTGAATTCTTTGCAACTGGAAGACCCCAACTAAAGCACAGAGGGAAGCAGGGACCAGAGCCTGGCAGGTACCATCTGCTAAGACTTGGGGCTTAGAAATAAACACTTCATCAGAGCTCATACAGTTGTAAGTGAAAGAAAACCCAACTCAGTTTGGTTTAAGACCGAATAGCACTGTGTTACCTCATATAACCGGAAAGTCCAGGGGTGGTTGGTGTGAGGCATGCTGGATTCAGGACTTGGACAATGTTATCAGGACTGTCTCGCCATGTCTCTGCTCTCTTCTTTTCTGTGTGGTCTTCAGGCAGGCTCTTCTCTAGGTTTACATCCTATAGACATAGAGTGTTTTCTTAGTTGCTTGGGAAAAAACCCTGGGAAGGAGGATTAGGCCAACTTGAATTAGGGACCTGTCTCTGAATAAATCTCGATGGCTGTTAACACCTGGTATATTGGTGGGACCAGCCCTGCTCAACTGCAAGGATAAAATTGAGGGTAGATGCTAGACAGGCAAATTTAGAAGTGTGTCCTCATGTGGATGTGCTTGTGCATTTAAACTCCTTTATTAGTTCTAGCCACCAGAAGATGAGAAGCCTAGATAAGAAGGACAAAACAAAACATAGCCATTATCTGGACAGGAATGCATCTTTTAATTTTAGTAAGAATTAGTTCAGAAGCCAAAATACATTTAATCTGTTGTTATTACTTTTTTTTTTTATCTTTCCAAATAGCTTTGGAATTTGATATAGTTGGTGGCACCATGATTAGAGAGTCATAGGACCATGAGAAAATGAAGTTCATGATGAGTCTAGAAGGAAACCAGCAGTGTGTAACAGAAGGGTTGTTTCTGGAGCTGAAAGGGTTGAATCTGGTTCTGTCATTTGCTGGCTTGAGTCATTTAGTCCCTCTGGGCTTCAGAATCTGTAATTGGGGAGGATGATAGACATCCTGTAGTGTTGTTGGTGAGGGTTAAATGCAAGATAAAATGTCTGGCATATGGGAGGTGCTGACTAATGGTAGCTATTGTTATCCAGAGGTTGCTTCAAGGCTACATGGCTCAGCCTTCCAAGATCCTCCTGCCTTCAGGGAGTACACACCCAATCACTTTAGAATCCCTGTCAGGCTGCTCTACCTGAGTCTATACTCAGCCCACCCCAAATAAAGAAAAACCCTGGTTGAAATCAGTTGATAAGGGACAGTTTGAAAACTACAGGTTTAATTCAGCCGACAGCAAGTTAATAATTAGCTAAAACTGAGAAATATGTTTAGAGAAAACATATCAGAATTCAGTGTTTTTATTTTCCAAATTAGTTTGTGTATACGGTTATTGACTCCTGTTATAAATGACATTCTAAAACCTTATACCTAGCAGTTTGTAAAGCAGTCCTAGAAACAGTGTGTATGTGTGTGTATATGCATTTGTGTGCACATGTGTTTTGTGTGAACAAGAGGAACAGTGGTATTGTTGAAGGGGCCATTCACCTGGGAACAGAAGCTGATGAAACCCCTGGCAGGTGGTAGGACCCTTGCCAAACCTGTGACTGGTTCCTAGGGATTGACTGAGGGGCTTGGGTCCCTGTTGAGGTTGTTCTTGTTGTGGCTGTCTGCACTAGAGAGCAGGCCCAGAGAAAATGTCTCAATGGAAAATTCAAAAGCTAGTTTTGAATAGAACCTTGCAGCAGCCAGTGTAATAAGAGACAGTGGGAACCTGGCTCTGTGGCTCACAAGCTAAGCACTGGGCCAGAGCTCTGCCACTATGTCATCTATGCATTAATGCATCTTCTGCCTCATACCTGCAAGCCAGGTGTGGGATTGGCAGCGTGAACCAGCTCCAGATCAAAGCCCATGTTGACGTTCTGAACTTCTTTCATTGACCTTTCCTCTAGCTTATCCAAGGAGGAATAGCAGAAGCGCGGGATGGTCACTTGGCAGCTGGAGTTTTATGAAGGTCATGTCAAATTTTAAGGCTTATAGTTCGTGAGTGCTGTTGGCTTCCAAGACCTATTTTTCTAGCCCAGAAATAAAGTGCAACCAGCGTTCATTCATTTGTTCATCCATTTATTCTACCCTACTTCTTAAAAGAAACAGAAGCATTTTTCAATTAAAAGAGAAGCCGTGGAGGATCAGGAATATAGATGTTCCTCAAACCTCAGTTGATATTTTAATATAATCTTAAAAACATAGTTCTGAGCTTCCTAGAAGAAAGGGAATACATTGTATCTGATAAAGGGAGGCTTACCAGCACATCTCCAGAGAAACATTTTCTGTTATGATTTCCCTAAATGCCAAACAGGTGTGTAAATTCCTCTAAATCAGTGGCTCTCCTCTTGTGGTCCTTTGGCCAGCAGCATCTGGGAACTTGTTAGAAATGCATACTCTCAGGCTCTACCCCAGACCTAGGAATCAGATACTCGGGTTGGAGCCCAGCAGTCTGAGCTTTAACAAACCCCACTAAGCATTTCTGGAAGGATCCTGAAATTTGAGAACCACTGTTCTAAATGTGCTTAGTATTTAAAGAGGAGCCAGGTGCTACTAATTACTTTGATGCCTATTCACTTTGTTTAGCATGTCCATAGCAATCTGCAAAAGCAGGTGATCCATTTCATGGCCTTCCCCATACCTATGGTCTTTGCATAACCCCGGAATAGGGAGGCCAGACTATCATCAGGTTTATTCAACTCCAGCTTGTTTTTAGGAAGATGATGGCTATTTTTGAAAACACATTTCTATCGGTTCTTTTCACCTTCAGACTAGTAGTGATGTAACATAAATGTGTTTTCTTCAGCTGCAAATCTTTGTCAGTATTTTTAGGAAAAAACCCTATAAAATGTAACAGGTGTAATTTCTTCTCAGTTTCTCCCTTAATATGTGCCTTACCATCTTATTAGAGGTAGAAATTTAATTTACATCTAGTAAATCTGATCAAAATTTCTAATTCCTCACAACATACATGTGTATTTGTCTTCTCTGTTGAAATCAGCACACTCATCCATCTGGATATTTGCAGAACAACTAGCTTTTCCCTTCCTGTGGAATTTCATGCTAATTTTTTTCTTTTTTTTTCTCCTTCTTTTAATATGAAATTTATTGTCAAATTGGTTTCCATACAACACCCAGTGCTCATCCCAACGGGTGCCCTCCTCAATGCCCATCACCCACTTTCCCCTTCCTCCCACCCCCCATCAACCCTCAGTTTGTCCTCAGTTTTTAAGAGTCTCTTATGTTTTGGCTCCCTCCCTCTCTAACCTTTTTTTTTTTTTTCTTTCCTTCCCCTCCCCCATGGTCTTCTGTTAAGTTTCTCAGGATCTACATAAGAGTGAAAACATATGGTATCTGTCTTTCTCTGCATGACTTATTTCACTTAGCATAACACTCTCCGGTTCCATCCACGTTGCTACAAAAGGTCATATTCCATTCTTTCTCATTGTCACGTAGTATTCCATTGTGTATGTAAACCATAATTTCTTTATCCATTCATCAGTTGATGGACATTTAGGCTCTTTCCATAATTTGGCTATTGTTGAAAGTGCTTCTATAAACATTGGGGTACCCTATGATGCCCCTATGCATCAGCACTCCTGTATCCCTTGGGTAAATTCCCAGCAGTGCTATTGCTGGGTCATAGGGTAGATCTATTTTTAATTTTTTGAGGAACCTCCACACTGTTTTCCAGAGCAGCTGCACCAGTTTGCAATCCCACCAACAGTGCAAGAGGGTTCCCGTTTCTCCACATCCTCTCCAGCATCTATAGTCTCCTAATTTGTTCATTTTAGCCACTCTGACTGGCCTGAGATGGTATCTGAGTGTGGTTTTGATTTGTATTTCCCTGATGAGGAGTGACGTTGAGCATCTTTTCATGTGTCTGTTGGCCATCTGGATGTCTTCTTTAGAGAAGTGTCTATTCATGTGTTCTGCCCATTTCTTCACTGGATTATTTGTTTTTCGGGTGTGGAATTTGGTGAATTCTTTATAGATTTTGGATACTGGCCCTTTGTCCGATATGTCATTTGCAAACATCTTTTCCCATTCCATCAGTTGCCTTTTAGTTTTGTTGATTGTTTCCTTTGCAGTGCAGAAACTTTTTATCTTCATGAGGTCCCAATAGTTCATTTTTGCTTTTAATTCCCTGGCCTTTGGGGATGTGCCGAGTAAGAGATTGCTACGGCTGAGGTCAGAGAGGTCTTTTCCTGCTTTCTCCTCTAGGATTTTGATGGTTTCCTGTTTCACATTCAGGTCCTTTATCCATTTTGAGTTTATTTTTGTGAATGGTGTAAGAAAGTGGTCTAGTTTCATTCTTCTGCATGTTGCTGACCAGTTCTCCCAGCACCATTTGTTACAGACTGTCTTTTTTCCATTGGATATTCTTTCCTCTTTGTCAAAGATTAGTTGACCATACTGACCATACTTTTGTGGGTCTAATTCTAGAGTCTCTGTTCTATTCCATTGGTCTATGTGTCTGTTTTTGAAAAAAATTTTTTTTAACGTTTTATTTATTTTTGAGACAGGGAGAGACAGAGCATGAACAGAGGAGGGTCAGAGAGAGGGAGGCACAGAATCCGAAACAGGCTCCAGGCTCTGAGCTGTCAGCACAGAGCCTGACGCGGGGCTCGAACTCACAGACAGCGAGATCATGACCTGAGCCGAAGTCGGCCGCTTAACCGACTGAGCCACCCAGGCGCCCCAATGTGTCTGTTTTTGTGCCAATACCATGCTGTCTTGATGATGACAGCTTTGTAGTAGAGGCTAAAGTCTGGGATTGTGATGCCTCCCGCTTAATTTTTTTTTCCTTAAAGCACACTTAATGAACAGTTTAAGTAAAAGCAAATGAAAAATTCAGATACTTGTCCTTCAGTTTCAAAGACAAATGAGAGACATGATGTTTTGGTTTTTATTCAGGTATATCATGTTATATAAACTCACTCAATGTATATCACACTCTTGAAACATCTCCAAGGATTCTGCATTTAGGGCTTTTCAAACTTCTGGCCAAGGTCAAGTAGAATATCACGTGTGTAGTCTTTTTTTATCCACCCTGTCTAGGACAATGCCACTGATACTGTTTCTGTATAAGAGCATGAGGTCTTGATTATTGTAGCTATATAATAAGTCTTGAAATTGGGTAGACAGATTCTTCCCAATTCCTTCTTTTTTCAAAAATAGTTTTAAGTGTTTTAGTTCTTTTGACTTTTAATATAAATTTTGTAATCCTGTTTATATCGACAAAAAGTATTGCTGGGATTTTGGTAGGAATTGCATTAAACTACATATCAATTTGGGGAGAGTTGACATCTTTACCATGCTGAGTCTTCCCTTCCACAAATAATGGTATGTCTCTCCATTTATTTAGATCTTCTTTGATTTCTTTTATTGGCATTGTGTATTTTTAAGTATACAAGTCCTGTCCATGTTTCATTAGATATATACCTGAGTATTTCATTTTTTGAGAGATTGTAAATGGTATTATATTTTTCAGTTTGGTGTCCAATGTTTTCATTGTTAGTATACAGAATCACAATTGAGATTTTTGTTTATTTAGTATCCTGTGACCTTGTTGAATTCATCTATTAGTTCTTGGAGGTTGTGGGTTTTTTTTTTTTTTTTAAGATTCCTTGAGTTTTTCTATGTAGAAAATCAAGTCATCTGCAAATAGGGATTGTTTATTTCTTCCTTTTTGATATGTATGTCTTTTCTTGCCTCACTGCACTGGTTAGAACCTATAGCTTTATGTTGAGTGAGAGTGGTGAGAACAGATCATTACCAATCTGAGGGGGAAAGCATTCAACTTTTTCCCAGTAGCTGTAGTTTTTTGAATATGGCCTTTATCAAGTTGAGGATGTTTTCTTCTCTTCTTAGTTTTCTGAGATTTAAAAAAAAATCATGACTAGGTATTGGATTTTGTCCAGTGCTTTTTCTGCATTAATTGATCAAATGATTTATCTTCTTTAACCTGTTAATTTGATTGATTTTTGAATATTGAAACAGCTTTGCATCCCTTTGGGGGGGGAACCCACTTAATCGTGGTGTATCATTCTTTTAACAGATTGTTGAATTCTACTTGGAGTTCCATTTGCTAATATTATGTTAAGGGTTTTTACATCTGTTCTCATGAGGGATATAGGTTGGTAGTTTTATTTTTTTGTATGTTTTTAAAGTTTATTTATTTATTAAATTAAAAAAAATGTTTATTATTTTTGAGAGAGAGAGAGTGTGAGCAGGGGAGGGGCAGAGAGAGAGGAAGACACAGAATCTGAAGCAGGCTTAAGGCTCTCAGCTGACAGCACAGAGCCCGACATCAGGCTTGAACTCATGAACCGTGAGATCATGACCTGAGCTTAAGTAGGAAGCTTAACTGACTGAGCCACCCAGGCACCCCTAAAGTTTATTTATTTATTTTGAGAGAGAGGGAGAGAGCGTGTGTGCACATGAGTTGTGGAAGGGTACAGAGAGAGAGGGAGAGAGAGAATCCTAAGCAGGCTCTGTGCTGTTAGCACAGAGCCTGACGTGGGGCTGGATCTCAGGAACTGTTAGATCATGACCTAAGCTGAAATCAAGAGTTGGACACTCAACCTACTGAGCCACCCAGGTGCCCCATTTTTGTATTGTTTTTGTCTGGATTTGGCATTTGGGTAATAATACTGGCTTAAAATGAATTGGAAGGTGTATCCTCCTATTGTACTTTCTAGAAGAGATTGTATACAATTGTTGTTAATTCTTCCTTAAACATTTGATAGAATTCTCCAGTGAAACCATCTGGGCCTGAAGGGTTTTTTTTTCCTTTGTTTTGGTAGCTTTTAAATTATGAATTCAATTTTCTCAGCATTTACAAGGCTATTCAAATTACTTTCTATTGGGTGATTTGTGGCAGTTTGTGTTTCTTGAGAAAGTGGGTCATTTCATTTACTGTTATATGTATGTGTGTAGAGTTGTTCATGGTGTTCCTTTACTTTTCTTTTGATGTTTGCATGGTCTAAATTGATGTCCCCTGTTTAATTCCTTATATTGGTAGCTTGTGTATTGTCTTTTTTTCCTTCTCAGTTTTGCTAGAAGTTTGTCAATTTTATCAGTCTTTTCAAAGACCAGCTGTTTGTTTCACTGATTTCTCTTTAATGTTTTTCCTTCTGCTTGATTGGGATTATTTTGCTTTTCTTGTTTTGGTTCTTGAGTTGGGAGCCTAGATTATTGCTTTTAGACTGTTACTCTTAGTGCTATAAAATTTCCTCTAAGCACTGTTTTAGCTGTACCCCACACATTTTGATAGTTTGTGCTTTCATTTTCACTCAGTTCAATTAAATTGTTTTTTACCTCGAGATTTCATCCTTGACCTAAGGATTATTTGGAAGTTGTTTAGTTTCCAAGTATTTTAAGATTTTTCCTTTATCTTTCTGCTACTGAACTTTAGTTTGATTCCATTGTGGTTGTGGAGCACACTCTTAAGATAACAATTCTTTTAAGTTTTTGAGGTTTATTTTATAGCCCTGGACATGATCTGTCTTGGTATGTGTTCCATAAGCCCTTGAAAATCATGTGTATTCTGCTGTTATTGGGTGGAGTGTTCCATAAATATTGATTAGATCTTGTTGTTGAATGCGTTGTTGAGTTATTTTATATTTTATTTTCTGTCTAGTTGTTCCATAAATTGCTCAGAAAGGGGTGTTGAAGTCTCTAACTGTAATTGAGGATTTGTCTCTTTCTCTTTTCAGTTTTTGTCTTCCATATCTTGCAGCTCTCTTGTTTTGTCTATACACATTTAGAATTGCTGTCTTCTTAGTGGACTGACCCTTTTATCATTATATAATGTCTTTCCCCATCTCTAGTAATTTTCTTTGCTATGAAGTCTACTCCTACTTTCCTTGGTTACTGTTTATGTGATATATAGTTTTCTATTATTTTTTTCAACCTGCCAATTTCATTACATTTGAAGAGAGTTTCTTGTAGATAGCATATAATTGGGTTAGGTTTTGAAGTCTACTCTGCCAATCTTGGTCTTCTAATTGATACATGAAAATCATTTATGTTTAATGCAATTATTGATATGTAAATATTGATATGTTAATATGTCAATAAGCCTGCCATTTCATTTTTTGTTTTCTCTTTATTCTGTTTGCTTTTCCTGCCTTGAATATTTTCCATATTCAATATTGAATATTTCCTGCTTGAATATTTTTCAAATTCCATTTTGATTTATGTATGGTGTTTCTGAGTATATTTTTTTGTATATATTTTTTTTCATGGCTGCTTTAGATATTACATTATATATACACATAACTTACTATAGTCTGTTGATGTTGTTATTTTACCAGTTTGAGGGGAGTATAGAAATCTTACCTCTTTATGTGCCCTTAGCCTCTCCCATTTATAATGTAATTGTCTTAAATATTCCCTTTCTATGCATTTAGAACCACATGATTCTATAATTTTTGCTTCATTATCAGTCATAATTTAGACCTCTCCAGTGGAGAAGAAGCTTATTTTATTTACCCATAATTTAGCTACCATGTTCTTACTTCTTTCTTGATGTTCTAAGTTTCCTTCATTTATCATTTCCTTTCTCTTTATTTTTTTTTTTTCAGGAACTTTCATGCTGTTTTCCATATTGCCTGTACCAATTTACAATCCCACCACCAAAGTTTCCCTTTTCTCCACATCCTCACCAACACTTGTTATCTCGTCTTTTTGATAATTGGCATTCTAACAGGTGTGAAGTGGTTTTGATTTCTGTTTCCCTGGTGATAAGTGATGTTCAGCATCTTTTCGTGTACCTCTTGGCCATCTGTATTTTCTCTGGAAAAATGTCTATTCAGATCTTTTGTCCGTTTAAAAAATCAGATTATTTAAAAAAAAGTATTATTATTATTTTTGCAATTGAGTTGTATGTGTTCCTTATATATTTTAGATATTACCTTATAAGTTAGCTGATATACTTATCAGGTATATGATTTGCAAATGTTTTCTCCCGTTTAATAGATTACCTTTTCATTTTGTTGATTATTCCTTTTTCCCCCAGAAACTTTTTAGTTTAATGTAGTTCCACTTATTTATTTTTCCTTTTGTTTCTTGTGTTTTTGGTGTTATACTGAAAAAGTCATTGCTAAAACCAATGTCAAGAAGCTTTTTTACCCTATGTTTTTAAAAGGGATTTTATGGTTTCAGGGCTTACATTTAAGTCCTTAATCCATTTTGAGTTAATTTTTGTAAGTGGTATAAGATAGAGGTCCAGTTTCATTCTTCTGCATGTGATTATCCAGTTTTCCCAGCATCACTTATTAAAAAAGACTGGTCTTTCCTCATTGAATATTTTTGGCTTCTTGTCAAATATTAGTTGGTTGTATGTGCATGAGGTTATTTCTGAGCTGTCTTTTCTATTTCATTGGTCTGTATGTCAATTTTTATGCCAGTGCCACACTATTTTAATTACTATAGCTTTGTAGTATAGTTTAAAGTCAGGAAGTGTGATGACTCCAGCTTTGTTCTTTCTCAAGATTGTTTTGGCTCTTTGGGGTCTTTTGTGGTTCCATATGAATTTTAGATTTTTTTTTCCTATTTCTGTAATACCATTGGAATTTTGTAGGGATTGCTTTGAATCTGTAGATGGTTTTGAATAGTATGGGCATTTTAACGATATTAACTCTACAGACACAGTATATCTTTCCATTTATTTGTATCTTCTTCAATTTCTTTCACCAAATTTTATAGTTTTCCATGTAAAGATCTTTTACCTCCTTGGTTATATTTATTTCAAAGTATTTTAATCTTTTTGATGCTATCACAAATAGGATTGTTTTCTTTATTGCTCTTTCATATGTTTTGTTGTTAGTGTATAGAAATGCAACTTATATTTCAATGTCAATGTTGTTTCCTACAACCTTACTGAAATCATTTATGATTTTAATAGTTTTTTTTTTTGTGGAGTCTAGGGTTTTCTCTCTATATGTATACATCTCATGTCATCTGAAAACAAAGACAATTTTACTCCTCTAATTTGGGTGCTCCCAAAGGCACTTTTGTCTGTGGGTGGTTGCCAAATTATTGTTGAACAGGGATACAAGTGAAGAATGTCTTACTTGACCATCTTGCTGATGCCACTTATCCATCCCTTTTCTTCTTTTGTTGAAGCAACCACTATAATGAACTTGTTATATGACATTCTTGTCCACATTTTTTTCTTGTCCACATTTTTACACATTTATCACATATTTGTATCTAAAGTCTAGCACGTCCATGTCTGGTATTGCTTTGCATGTTACAAACATTTATATATTGATAGAGATCAAGTTCATTTATTTTAATTACTGAATAGAATTGTATTAGATGGATATGCCTCATTTTATTTTCATTGATCAATAGTTCACTGCCTTTAATATTTGATTATTATCAAGGCTGCTACTATGTGCATCCCTGGACATGTCTTTTTGTGCAGTAGTTGAGAATTTCTCTGTCAGATTCCAGGAATGAATGAAAGTGCTAGACAATATGGTAATGCATTTTTAATTTTACCTGAAACTGTCAAACTGCTCTCCAAAATGGCAGTACATTCCCACCAGCACTGTGAGTGTTTTTGTTTCCCTCTAATTCTCCAACACTTGATATATATTGTGCAACTTAAAAAATATTTGAGAGTCTAAAAGATTTGAAATAAGTGATCTCTCAAAAAACACAAACAGTATTCTGTCACATCATGCCATCCCTACCCCCAACCCATCAGGGGTCCTTACATTTAGAATAAAATCTACATTAAAAAAAAACAGCCTATTAAAGCTGCCTTCTGCCCAAATCACTACCATCCCCTAGTGCCATTCTTTGTTGTATTTCAGATGCTGGGGTCATACTGGCCCATTTCTGTTTCTTAAGCCAGTTAAACTCAGTTAAACTCTGACCTGCCTTTAAATCTTTATATTTACAGTTCTATCTGCCTGGGCAGTTCTGTTCCCAGTTTGACCATCAGCTTATCCTTGAGGCATCAGGATGAAGGGACAAATATTACTTCCTTAGAGTGGCCTTCCTAGAGCATCCTGTCTGTGTAAGGTAGCAATAACATCCTCTCCTTTCCCCATTTATTTCCTATCAGATTGCCCCCTTTCACCTACCACCATTTGTTTATTTGTATTTACTTGTTTACTGTGAACAGGCAATATAGCTTCTTCCCTCCCATCTTCCAAATGTCTAGCAAAATGTCTCTTGAGTTCCATACTAACCTAGGATTATGCAGGAAAGGGGGATTTTGGGAAATGTAGTTCTAGCTCAAGTAGGTTGACACAATACAAATCTACCACAAATTTAGCATTGTTCTTATGGGTTGGGAAAAGAGAAAGATATTTATTGGATATGTTTTATGGGCCAGGGACCATGCAAGGTAATTTATACATATTTTCACTTAATTCTGAAAACAGTTCTGTGAAGTAGTTGGTATTGTCCTCATTTTATAGAAGACTGTAGCTCTATGAGGTTAAATAGCTTGCTGTATATCATATAGTTACTAAATGATATCATTGGTATTTAAATCCAAGTCTTTCCAATTCCCAAACCCATTCATTTCAATGACATAGTCCCAGTTTTTAATTACTTAGTTTTATTACTATTTACATCATTTTGGTAGATTAATTTTGTCTTAAAAAAGTAAAGCTGTTAGTGACCATTAGCTTTTTATGTGTAAAAGTGTCCAGTGGGGAGATGATGGCTTGAATTGCCCATTGAAGCCAAGACGACTATCTGGGGCAGAAGGTATCAATTATTTAATTTTAATTTTTTCCCTCTACAAATTATTTTACTGATTTCCCATTATCTTTAACATTCAGTACAATTACTGCTCTTATTTTACAGTTTCTTTTAGATAGAATTGACATAAAGCACTGTACAGTTTTAAAGTGTATAGCATAATGACTTGACTTACATAAATTTTGAAATGATTACCACAATAAGTTTAGTTAACATTGAATCTTAATTATTAATGGGAATAGAAATCACCCATAGAAATGTGGTCCTCACAAGAGTTTCCCAAGCTTGTCTGAAGATTAGAACCATCTGGAGTGCTGGTAAAAAGTATAGATTTCTAAGCCTTCTGCAGGAGATTTGAGTCATAAGGTTTGTAGAGGGGAGACTACCTTTAAACAAATACCCCAAGCAATTTGTATCATAAGGCAAAATTGGGAAAAACTGCCTTACTTTCCACTTCAAGAACTTTTGATGGAGTGGCAGCTAATTTGATTTTGGAAGAAGAAGGTTCCTAGAATTTTAGTAAGAATGGCAGGAGTGCAAGGAATGCCTTGCAGATGCAACCAAATTTCAGAGCCAAATATCCATACAACCAAATGTACACAGAAATATGTGAGTACTTGAATAGTCAGGCTTGACACAGTGGAAAAAAAATGATAAGGCATTTCAAGAGAGAAATTTATCCAGGAATTAGTAATAAGGGTGTTGGAAGGGCTGGGAAAACAAAACAGAGTAAGGTGAGGTTACGCAAAGAGACATGGAGAAAAAAGGGGAAATAGGGTGATCTGGAACCAAGAAGCTACCGAGGTATCTGCTTTGGAGTTGATTCCCAGGCTTAGCAACCTGAGGGTTAGTCATTGCTGGGGTGGACTGCAAAAAGAGGGGAAGAGAGAGAGGAGAGAGAGGAGGGAGAAAATGAACACTAGTTTCTGCCGTCTTCCTGCTCTTCAGTCTCTTCCAGTGCTTCCCATTGGCTGAACTTGACTGGAATTCAGCTGGGAAACAAGTGTGGGGATTGTAGTCTGCAGTCTGCAGACTGTAGTCTTCGTGATATGAAACAGAACATAAGTGGTGGGAATAGAGCTGAGAGCCACCAGATGATTATTTAATCAACTGGAGGGTCCAGTCAAAACAGGGTCATGGCTTGAGGCAGTCTGTAGCTAGGGGAAAGAAACCCACATGACTCCTCAAAGCAGCGAGTTGTAAGAGTTCAGGTTGGTAACACTTGTGTCCATTTTACTTGGAAATGTTGCTTGACACCCTCTGTGATATAGTTTATGGCTTAATCAATGGAAAGAGAATCTATTATAATTGTCCAAGTCAGAAGCTGAAACTCCATCCTCAGGGGTGAGTCAAGTCAACAGCCTTATTTTGCAAAACTTACAAATGTTTAAAAAACTTTGGGTTGCCAAATTTAAAAATTATATTTCACACAAAAATAAAAAAAATCTACCTTCTCTTGAAAAGTTAGAATATTTGGCAAATTTGGAATCTCATCCAACATGGCAACAGTCAGCTGGGAGAATTATAGTGGGAGCTCAATTTAGGCAGAGTATATGTTTTTCTTGTGTCTTCCTGACATACATTATGTACCTGGTCTCTATGGGCATTTGAATTTACAATTTCTGGTCTTAATATACCATTATATTTTTAGTTTATAAGTTTATAAAATTTTAACTTATACGTTCATAAAAAATGTGAGAACAGAGGTTTATCTGTACTTCAGGCAATTTACTACTGTTTATGTGACCTAGTGAGACAAAACATTGACAATGATGATTATGATAGTGGTGAAGGAACTACTAACCATCAGGTGGAAACATCCAGAGGTGAACACTGATCATCTGGGAAGATGTTAAAATTCTCACTCAACATCATTAATCATCCAGGAAATGCAAATCAAAGCCACAGTGAGGTATTACCTCACATCAATCAGAATGGCTAGTCTCCAAAAGATAAGACATAACAAGTATTGGCGAGGATGTGGAAAAAAGGGAACCCTCATGCACCTTGGTGGGAATGTAAATTGGTGTAACCACTGTGGAAAACAGTATAGAGGTTCTTCAAAAAATTAAAAATAGAAATACCATATGATCCAGTAATTCCACTTCTAGGTATTTACCTGAAGATAAGGAAAACACTAATTCGGAAAGACGCATACACCCTTATGTTTATTGCGGCATTATTTACAATAGCAAAGATATGGAAGCAACCCAAGTGTTCATCTATAGTTGAATGGATAAAGAAGACACACACACACACACACACACACACACACACACACACACACACAGAGGAATATTACTCAGCCATAAAAAGAATGATTATCTTGTCATTCACCACAATGTGAATTGACCTAGAAAGTATTATGCTAAGTGAAATACGCCATACAGAGAAAGACATATGATTTTACTTATACGTGGAATAAAAAAACCCAAAACAAATACACAATAACAACAAAAACAACAACAAAAAGAAAAAGACTCATAAGTATAAGGAACAAACTAGTGGTTGCTAAAGGGAAGGGGAATGGCGGAATAGAGGAAACAGGTGAAGGGGATTAAGAGGGACAAACTTCCAGTTATAAAATAAATAAGTGATGAAAAGTACAGCATAGGAAATATAGTCAATAATGTTATAATAAATACACTTTTAGTGATGAGCATTTCATAATGTATATAATTGTTGTACACCTGAATTTAATATTATATGGCTACTCTACTTCAATTAAAAAATATCCTCTCTAGCCCTGAAAAATTAGCTCTTGACTGTAAACAAAATGTCACATTAGTGGAGCTAAAAAATTTGGGTCTAATGTTAAACTCCTGGATATTTAATGTCTTGGTCCCTGCACATCTTTACAGGGAAGAGAAGGATCACCGATATGTGTAATCTTGTATCCTATTTCCTCAGTAAACAAGTAACTCTAGAAACACTTAGCAATAGCTTGGTGACTACCCTGAATTCTAAGAAACTTCAAAAGTCAACTTGCAGCTGGGCAGGATCTTTGATTAGAAACTTTTTCAAAGATGCTTTCCTTCACATCAGCATACAGTTATTATCTGGTTTTGCTACTAATATTTTAGGAAGTGTTTGAGCATAATTCTATAAAGAATTTTTTTTTCCAGCTGACCGTGGGTCAGTATCTTGCCTCTACATTGGCATATGAGTGTTATCAAAGAGCTGAAAAGGTCATTCATTGTATTACTTATGTAAAAATGGGCATAAAGCTTAGAACTTCAAAGCTGTATGACTTTCCCAAACTAGGAGAGATGGATGATTATAGGCTTTCCTTGTAGGCAGTGGTCTCCAGAGACTGTCCCCCGCCTCCCCTAGTTGCTGGCATCTCTGTTGCAGTGATGAAAAGCTTGGACATTTTAGTCTATGTTGGGAATCTGAAGTGGACAAGGGGAAAAGGGGCTCCCATGTAAGAGCAGCCTTCCTAAATGCCTTCCCTTTCATTATCTGAAAAAAAAAAAAGAAGAGAAAAAGCAGAATTTTATTAGAATACATTTATATCAGGGAAACCATAAGACATTTACTTATTATACTTATTATAAAGTTAATGAGAGCGATGAGTCAGTTTTCATGAACACATACATATGAAATCAGGTTCTGGGTGATCATTGTGCTTTTCAAACTCAAAATCCAGTTCATTTCTGAATTTTGTTGTGGCTGCAAATACTGAGAAAATTCCAACCCACACAAATCAGTAGTTGCAAATGGTGGAAGATTTTAAACAGCAGTTTTTGCAACTTAGAATGTGTTTCAATTAAACAGAGGCAAGAAGAGATTATACGGAATTTTGCACATAAATAAATTAATGTAGTAGCAGGAGTCTGTGTCAGCAACCTCCCAAATGTGTTAACATTTGAGTTACTTAAAAGTTAAACTTCCAAAAATTGTTTCTTAACCACAGTCATATCTTCACATAGTTAAAACACTAATGGTACAAAAAATTTATGATAAAATATAGTAGTTGCTTTTTCTAGCCCTCCCCACCTCGATTCTTTCTCACCAAATACAACTACTTTCAACCACTTGAGCTGTTTCTTTGAGTGTTTACCTTCACATCTCTCAATAATCTTGTTCAAATTTTTCTTGAATAACGTGTTTGGAATATTATCTGTTATCTTTCTTTTATGTTGACTGAGGATTTTATAGGTCCCTACTCTCTCCTGCCTCCTACACTTTTGGCACTCCTCATTTTCTCAGTAGCACAAACTTTGGTTAAGTTAGTGTTAACATTGTATGTCAACTAGACTTAAATAAAAAAGAAATTAGTCAGTGTTTACACTGTAATGACAAGTAAATACTGTTTGCTGCTGACCATCATTTACTGTGGTAATTTCTGCTACAACTTTATTTTTCCTGGAGTTAATAACTGCTTTATTTTTTTTTCACTTGTTTAGTTTACTATGTGGCCGTATGGGCTGAATTATGGCCCCCTCCCCAAATTCATATGTTGAAGTCCTCACCCTTAGTACCGCAGAATGTGACTGTGTTTGGAAACAGGGCATGTAGAGAGGTGATTACGTAAACATGAGGTCATTAAGGTGGGCCCTAATCAATATGACTCGTGTCCATATAAGAAGAAATTAGGACACAGATCCTTAAGAGTCTTTAAGCCAAGGAGGGGCCTTAGAAGAAACCCACCCTCCCAACACTTTGATCTTGAACTTCCAGCCTCCAGAACTGAGAGAAAATAAATTTCTATTGTATAAGCCTTCCAGATGGTCCAATGAACTTACTGATAATTTTTTCCAAACATTTAAGAGTTCCAAACAGCCTGTCAATTCCACTTTTCCTCCCCTTTTCTCTTATTGCCTTTTTTCAGTTAAAGCACAGGCTAATACAGAACCTGGATACGCCACTGTCCTCAGAATACCTGACTTGGAGAGCCAAGTATAGGCTGGATTTCAGCCCCACTGATCTGGGTGGAGGTGGAGTACCTGTGTGCCAGAGATGAACTGTACAGCTGCACTCAGTGCCCTCCTGTATGTCTTCCTGCTCTAGTCTGTGCTCTTGTCCTCAAGTCCCTTGCTGGGGTACTCAAGCTTCCCTTCACCCCTGTCCTTGTCTGCATCATTTGTTTTCTGGATCCTATGTTATCTTTTTTTTGGTTTACTCCCTTCTTTTGCCAAAGCAAGATTTCCAGTAATTTTTTTTTAAAGTGTGTATTCATTTGTTTTGAGAGAGAGACAGAGAGCATGAGTGGGGGAAGGGTAGAGAGAGAGAGAGAGAGAGAGAGAGAGGGAGAGAGAAAATCCTAAGCAGGCTCTGCACTGTCAGTGTAGAGCCCAATGTGGGGCTCCATTCCATGAACTATGAGGTCATGACCTGAGCTGAAACCAAGACCCAGCTGCTTAACCATCTGAGCCACCCAGGTGCCCCTCTGGTAATTTTCTAAGAACAATATATGGGAAAACAGATCTGAATCCTTAAATATCTGAAAATGTCTGTATTGTACCTTTACACTCGACCAATAGTTTGGTCAAGTAGAAATAATTTGAGATTAAGAATAATTTTTCCTGGAGAAATGGGAACTCTCTTGCACTGTTGGTGGGAATGCAAACTGGTGCAGCTGCTCTGGAAAACAGTGTGGAGGTTTCTCAAAAAATTAAAAATAGAACTACCCTATGACCCAGCTAGGGGGTCATTTGGCTAGGAATTTACCCAAGGGATATAGGAGTGCTGATGCATTGGAGCACATGGACCCCAATGTTTATAGCAGCACTTTCAACAATAGCCAAATTATGGAAAGAGCCTAAATGTCCATCAACTGATGAATGGATAAAGAAGATGTGGTTTATATATATATTGGAATACTACTTGGCAATGAGAAAGAATGAAATCTGGCCATTTGCAGCAATGTGGATGGAACTGGAGGGTATTATGCTAAGTGAAGTAAGTCAGGCAGAGAAAGACAGATACCATATGTTTTCAACCATATGTGGATCTTGAGAAACTTAACAGAAGACCATGGGGGAGGGGGAGAGGGAAGAAAGTTACAGAGAGGGAGGGAGGCAAACCATAAGAGACTCTTAAGGACTGAGAACAAACTGAGGGTTGATGGGGGGGGGGTGGGGGAGAGTGGAAAGTGGGTGATGGGCATTGAGGAGGTCACCTGTTGGGATGAGCACTGGGTGTTGTATGGAAACCAATTTGACAATAAATTATATTAAAAATAATTTTTCCCTCAGAACTTTTGAAGTTATTGGTCTACCATATTCTGTCACCTAGTGTTAAAAGCTCCAGTGTCTTTCTGATGATCAGATTACATGAATTGGTATAGATGAGTAATTTTGAGATCCACTTAAAAACAGTAGTTGGCAATTGTGCATCTAAAATTATGCAAGAATAATGTGATTTTACATTGTGGAATAATACATGCAAAAGCACTTAAACTTTGAAATGCTAGCTATGAGAAATGTTCTTATCACAGTTTTGACCTCAGTTGGAGGGGTGTGAGATAATATGGAAGAGAAAGACCCTTCTGATGATGCGGAATGCAGTTTATTTTAGGCTTGATTAAAATTTGGGGTAGGGAAACCAGTCATTTTAAGGAAGCATAGAGAAATGGCTTTTTGCATGATATCTAAGGAGGCTTCACCCTGAAACAGGCCGCAAAATTACTGTCAGTGAATGTTCTGTGGCTACAAGGAAATTGTGTGCTCTAGAATTCATTCAACAAATGTTCACGGAACACGGTCATGTGGCAGGCCGTGTGCTGGGGTCTGGGGATGGAGGAGTGAGCCAGACAGACCTGGCCTCTGCCCTCTTGGTGTCTGCTCCGAGTGCAGGAGAATACATTAAGCAGTAACTTAAAGTAACATGGGTTTTTTTTTTTAACAGAGTGCAAGGGGCAATGGGAAGGTCTGGGTGGGGCGGGGCAGACCCTAATCCAGGGAGCATGTGAGTCAGACTGCTAGGGGAGGGGAGGTTGACAAGAGTAAAGAATGGGTGGGATGAGCCATGTGGAGTGCCCAGAAGGGAAGAGAGCTCCAGACAAGGAAGTAGTGTCTGCTGGGCATGGGAGGAAAGTGGTATTTTAGGGACCTGAACACTATCTGTGTGGCTATACCATGTGGGGGCAGGAGATGGTGTGACAAAGCTGGGGAATTCAGCAGGGTTGCAGCCATGAAGAGATTAGGTCTTGATCCTGATAGCAACAGGAAATCATTGCAAGGTTTTGTGAAGGGGAATGACATGATCGGATTTGCTTTTTAAAAAGAACACTTTGAAGGGATAGAGGAAAGAGTGGAAGCAGCCAACCAGCTTGTACTCATCCAGGGGAGAGATGAGGTGGCCTGAATACGTGTTGGTGGGGTCAGAAGGAAGTGGGAAGAGTTTGGAGATACAGGAAGACAAAATTGACTGAAGTGCCATTTTGTTCTCCTGAAAGAGAGCGTTTTCTCCAGGGGTGAGAGTGGCTGCAGTATGTAGAGGAAGATGAGACAGGGATGGTGGGACAGTGACCAGTAAGAAGGAACCCCCAGGGTCACACAGTTCCTGTAGGTCAGGGCCCATAGGAGTCTCCATCCAGGCAAATGTAAGAATCAGGAAATTGTGTTTCAAAGGCCCAGGGTTGAACAAGTTTCTGATGTAGAGACAGCAGTGGGGTGGAGGGACAGAGTGTCAAGAATTCAGGTGGTTGGCAAGAAAGTCAGCTAAAGGCCACTTAGAAGTGCAAGGAAGCCTTAGTGCTGGTTCATGATTCTGACTGAGCAGGGTTCTCTGAACTCTCTGTGAGGGTAGGAGTGCTCTTGGCTTCCTGCTGAGGGCAGGAGACTGGATAAGTAAGGATTCCCACCAGTTTTTCCCATTCTCAGGATGCAGATGTGGGTGAGATATGACTCTTCAGAGGTGACTCAGCTGTACCAGTATGAAAAAAAAGCCATGTGTCCCAAAGTATAGTTCTGTGAATACTATTCAAGAAGGGGAGGGGTGCCTGGTGGCTCAGTCAGTTGAGTGTCCAACTTTGGCTCAGGTGGTAATCTCAAGGTCTGTGAGTTCAAGCCCTGCATCAGGCTCTCTGCTGTCAACGCAGAGCCTGCTTTGGGTCCTCTGTCCCACCCCCCTTCTCTCTGCACATCCCCTGCTAGCTCTCTCTCTCTCAATAAACAAACGTTAAAATAAAGAAGGGGACATAGTATATTCCATTGCCCAAATGTATTTGTTCACAGAACCTTTTTCTCATGGAGCATCTCACAGAATGGGAAGGTCAGAGAAGGTGGCTTTTCAGCTGCAACTTGAAAAGTATGTTGGAGTCTGCCTGTTGGATAAGCAGCAGCTGGGGGAAGTTTGGGAAGGGGTGGAAGTGTGCTCCAGGCACCATAATTGGCTCAGAGAGATGAGCACACTCACACATCACACAGGATGTGTTTCACTGGGATGTGAATCACTGCTGTGAATGGAAACGCTTTGGGACTGTGGAAGAAAATGTCTGACGCAGGAATGAGTGAAAAATATGGAAGCATGGAGCTAAGATTAGTCTATGGGAGTTGGCTAACAGTGAACAACATGGAATTTTCACATCCTTTGCAAAGCCAAGGGAGAGGGAGCATTACCTAAGATGGAAAGAGTATCCCCTGGGCCTATTTGGGTTTGAGGTTTTGTCCTTGACCAGTTGGATGAATGGTTTATTGGCATTCTGTGCAAACAGATTAAAGTGAATTTGTTTATGGCTTTCAACCCTAAAATGACAAAGTTCCTTGTTGGGGATTTATGCTTCACTAAGAGGCTGGAACTTGCTGTTATAATAACAAAGTGACCATAAGAGGGCGCCAAAGACAAAAGTATGTTGCTATTTTCTGGTGGAACGAATTCAACAGAGCACTATCTTAAAATAGGGCATGAAAGGGAAGGGGAGAGATCTGAAGAGGGCAAGGAGAAAAAAGAAGAAAGGATAAACTCACTGACAGAGGGTTACAGATTCATATATAGTCTTGGTAGCAAAGTGGGAAAATATAGAACAAAACAAAATCTACCCATTATTCAAGTAGAGTCTGCTTTAAAAGATTTTAGAAAGAGACTTAAATATATATATCTTTCCAGAGTATAGTTTGTGTTTTGCCTCCAGACCCTGAAAGCATTTGTGGGTGAATAGGCCTCTCCTCTTTGAAGACAATGTCTGTCTTTCTCCAGGCTCTAAGTGAAGATAATCCCTTCAGTTGGTGGGTCAGGACAGACTGAAACCGGGAGAAAGGACATTTCTTCCTGGGTTGCTTCTTAGGGGAAAGATGAAATTCTATTTCATTATATTTAAATTGTCCAGGAGCCACTTAAATAGTAATACTTGGTCTTTGTTTTTCAAATTACTGAGGCACATCTCAGGCTTCTCAGCTTTTATTTCTGTGATGTTAACATGTATAAGCAATGCCCATGCATTGAAAGCTTTAATAGAATCATAGGACTTTAAGACTTATTCAAATTATTTAAAAATGCCTGTTTGGATGATGAAAAATTAAATGTTTTTTACCTCTCCTTTCCCAGTAGTTTATATTTATGAACAGCTAAAATGCTAACCTTCATTAAAATAAATGGATTTCAAAAAATTCTATGATTCGTGACAGACTATTTGGAATTTTTATTAAATAACACAGGAATTTATCTTGAGTTTTTGTTTTGTTTTGTTTTGTTTTTTTTTAGCCCAGGAGTATAACGCAAGAATTGCTCCTTTAAGGAAATGGAGCTCTTTCTCTGGTGCCACATCTCCCAGTGAAAGCAGAGGAATTCAGCTTATAAATAACCATCCATTAGGAAGTCCCAAAGACCCTGAAAACCTTATGCTGTCTGGTCTTCTTTGGATACCTAGACAACTTTAAATAGATTGACCAGAGACTGTAAACTAATTTGTCGATTGGGAGACTGGTTTCTGGAGTGAAAACTTGTGCCTCGCTGACCATATATTTTTTCTTTTCTTTTTCCTTATTGGTGAGGGTGTTAAAAAAAGTTGTATGGGTGTGATGCTTGCTTAAGCTTAAAAAGATCCCACTAAACAATAAATCTCTGATAGTGCTTAACACTGAATGCTGTTTCCATGGAACTGAGGAAGCCGTTTTTATACAAGAGAGGAACCAGGCACAGAGATAATAAACAAGGTTAGGGATAAATGAGTACCTCGTGAATACATAAGTGCTAAAAGTGGGGATTTTGTGGGATCAGTGTTTTGATGCATCTGTAATAGATGCATCAGAAAGAGATGAAGGACAGGAAACTCTTCAGGTTTGTGGAGGATACCAAATGCACAGAATCCTCACTGGGCTGAGAGTCAAACACTCTCAGCAGGGAATAGAGGAGGCAGAATCAAGTGGGGAGAGAGAGAGGGAGAGAAAGAGAGAGAGAGAGTTTAGAGACCTCTGTTGTTGTGGACCAGGAGTAGATGTGCCAAGTTCAAAGTTACGAATGAGGTGATGCAGCACCAGTGTGATAAAGCCAGGGAGTGGCTGTGAGGGCTGTGTAAAAACCTAACTCATTAGTTAGCCATTACTGCCAGATAGGGGGTCTGCTCAGCCTGGGTTCCAGAGGGCTGCAGGTTAAGTTAATCCTTTATGTGCTGAAAGTTCTGTGTAAACCTTCTACAATAGATTCTTTTCGATAAGATGCTTTTCAGGCTTCATAGAGCGTATGAAAAACAAGAGAGTATTTTCTTTTTCCCTACGTTCATGAGCGTCTCTGAATGTGCTGCTTCTCTTGCATTTGGCTGGAGTGCAACAAATACTAGGCATCCTTGGAAAAGGTCAAATGGGTTCTGCTGTCCGCAGGAGGCAGGTAGAATATGACCCTGAATCCTCTGCTGGGTTGTTCAAACTATTTTGTCTCTTTTGTTGTTGTTGTTGTGATCATGTGTCTTCTCCTTTTTTCCCCCTTCCTCTCTTCTTCTTTCACAAAATATATGAAATATATTGAAAAGAACTGAAATTACCTTAATAAGTATTTTTATACTCCCCACTGAGATTTAGCAGTTGGACATTTTGTTATGTTTGTGCCAGATTATTTTTTTAAATACATAAAACATTACACATTCAATGGAGGACTCTTTGTTGTGTCTTAAAACCCTTTTCCTCCCTCTCCCTCCTTCCGTCCTTTCCCCTTTCCCAGAACTAACCACTTTCTCAAAGTCTGTGCATATTCCTTCTGTCTGATGTTATGTTTTCACTGCATTGTATATATTTCTTTCAAAAAGTAGTATATTGCTTTTGTGGGAGTATTTCTAAAACTTTACATAAAGGTATGCTATATGCATGATTCTGCAGACTGCTTTTGTCATTCATTCAGTGTTATGTTTTGAAGCAGTGTCATGGTGATATATTTAGCTTTAATTTATTCATTTTAATGACTCCTTTGTATTTCATTATTTAATATAGTAAAATTAGATAATCTAGACACCTTTTGATGGACATTTAGATTATTTACAATTTCTCATTACTTAACAAGCAATGCTGCAACAAAATGTCCTTGTATCACTCTTGGTGATTCTCTTGAGCATATGGCTAAGGATTTTCCACCAGGACATTAGCCACTAGTCACACTGTGCTGTTGAGCACTTGGAGTGTTGCTAGTCCAAATTGGGCTGTGCCGTGAGTGTAAAATACATGCTGGGTTTTGAAGTTTTAGTATAAAAAAAGGAATGTAAAATCTATACTTTGAAAATATTGATTATATGTTGGAATGATATCTTAGATATACTGGGCTGAGTAAAATAAGGCATTAAAATGAATTTTACCTGTTCCTTTTTTTAGTGTGCCTACTAGGAAATTTAAAATTACACATGGAGCTTGCATTTGTGGCTCACATACTTCTATTGGTCAGGTTACTCTTAGTAGGTTTCTAGGGTTTGGGTTTTGTATATTTTTCTCATTTTCTTTCCCATTCCTTCTTTTTGCTCTTAATGGCACTTGGTTTTTAGAGTCTGTGTTTACCTATGAAGGAGCACCTTTCATTGCCAGCTCACCAATCATGTCATTCTTTCTGTAATCTTTCCTCTCAGGCTCTCTCTGGCTTCTAATTTCTGTCTGTGCAGGGTGACTGCTAGGGATACTTGGATGTTTTCAGATACTCTGGATGGCTGAGGGTGTTTGATGTTTGACTATCGGATAAGAGGGGTGTGACTTCATTATTTATGGAGTTTTGGGGTTATCACAGCACTCCATTATGCCTTCTTAAAATTACTGGTTTGAGATTCTTCCTGAGGACACAGATTTAGCTCTAAGCTATCACACCCAAACTTATAGTATCTGTGAGTCAGCTTCTCTACCCAAGAAACTGAATAAATCTCTGAAATGCTAATCCATCTTTAAGGAGCCCAATAGTCAGAGTTTCAAGGCAGAGGTTCCCCTCCCTTTCTCCCCCATGAACCCTTGCCATTATTCTCTCTAAGAAGGCAGGGATTTGAGACACTCTCAATCCTGCTTGAGACAGGGATTGGGTATGCACCATTCTCACTGCTATCACAGCAGCCTAAAAGATGGCAGCTAAGCCAAGCTGGAAGGAGCTTCTGTTCCCTATAGTGGTGGCTCCCCCATGTGTGACACGGCTCTGCTCTCTTAGCTTCACCGTTTCCAATGAGAAAATAAATTGCCTCTGTGCAGTCGCATGCAAAGTAGAGAGTCCTCTTAGCTGGCTAGAGCCGGGAGGTTGATAGAGAGCCGGAGTTGTGCGCACCAATTGTTAGTGGGTAGAGCTAGGGACGATTTTTCATTGTCTGCTGAACTCTGAGCACACCCTCTTGGAGTGGGTCTCAAATTTGAAAACAAATCTTCCCAGTGGCTTTTCCAGCCTGCTTGATTTTAGAAGGATGGAGCTGTTGTCCAAATTTTTCAAAAATCCACAAAGTTGAATGACACAGCTTATATTTTAGCAGAAATATTTAACACTGCTATCTACCAAGGCTTTGTCTGCACAAAGGGAGAGGCTGTGCTGTAGTTAAATGTGGGTTTCGTGGTTAGGCAGAGCTAGATTTGAACTGTGATTCAACCACTCATTAACCCTGCGGGCATGGACGAGGTATGACCACCTAAGACTACCATAAGCCTCATTTTCTATGGCTGCAAAATGGGGGCAACAGTAGCACTTTTTAAAATTTCTCTGTTACTGGAATGATGGTAACTATTATTACAACTATTATAATGCAGACCAATTTGCAAAGATACAGTTGAATCACACAAGTGGTTGCTTTGGGAACCAATTGGTTGTATAGTTGGCTTTAACCAGTTGTTTTCAGTCTAACTCTGAGCTGTTTGCTTTATGCTTGAGTCAATTTTTCCAGAAGAACGATTTTCACATGGGTACCCTGTCCCCACCTCTAGAGATGCTTTATCAGGATTTTGAGAAAATATGGCCCCACAAAATCATATTACATTTTATATCATGATTTAAATTTTGAAAATAAAAACTTGTTTTTATAAAAACAAAACTTATTTTTATTCCACACTAATTGTGGTCAGAAAGTACGACAAAATCTTGACTGGTGGGGCTATGCGGAATATGGATTCTAAGAGTGGTCTTCAAGGTGGGGTGAGACAGGTATGTGTGAGATTTTTGTGATAAACACAAAACAGCTTTAGACCTGAGTGATTCTCCATTTCATCTATATTTCTGCAATTCTGTTACCTGCCACTAGATGCATGTGAGTGCCATTAACCACCGCAATGATTATAATCAGGATAATAAATCTGTTCCTGGCTAATTTGCTTGTTGTACTTGTTTTGTGAAAATATAATTTAATGTAATCTATTGATTGTGGTTATAAGAAAATTCTGTGCAAGATGGAAGAAAAGAGTTGGAGCTAGGCCACACATTTTCCAAGAGCACGATGTCACTTTGAATGGGGTAAAAATTGGTGATTGGGAGGCAAAGAAAAAAAAAGAAAAACATCTAACACTTTTTAGGTATCCAGTACAGATATGTATGTATATGTAAACAGGTAGACAGCATATCTATGGTATTAAAATGTAATGGGAGAGCTATTAAGGAAAAATACCTAAAATGGCTGCATAGAGAGATGATAATAGAAAAAGGCTGAGGAACATGGCCTCGCTTCATGTGGTTCATCTGGGCTGATTCTGGTCTGGTGAAGTGATGGATTCTCTAGACCCAAAGATTCACTCTCAGCTTTCCTTGGGAGACCCCTGAACATGCTCAACTCCCCCCACCAGGCCTTCTGCTTGGAGGGGCCTAGAGTAAAATCCTCTAGCAGCTTTTATACTCCATAAACACATTACCTTAATGAACCTGCTTGCAACAGCTGCCTTACCTCATTTTCTTTCTGCTCTTCAATTTGGCCTTCAAAACCTATCCCTTTTATACTTCTCCTGCTGTTGCTATTTACTTCTAAAATAAGAGAGAGAGAGAGAGAGAGAGAGTCCCACTGATGGGTGAATCTCAGTTGTGCCCCTGACCCTATGACTCTTAACTTTCAAACAGGATATAATTAGTTGGGTGGGTGAGTTACTATATTAATCCAGATTATAGGCTGTTCTTTCCACTCACACAGTCGTCTTCACCCAGGGCCGGGCTCTGCAGGAAAAGGAGCCAGTTGCTGCCTGTGGGGCTGGTGCTGTGTGTTCCTTCCCTCCTCATGGCCAGGCAGAACTGATCCTGCCTTCCCTCCTTCCACTACAGGATTTTATTTAGGCCTCTGATATTTTTGTTCTTATCTCACTATATGCAAATGATGCCAAAAATCACACATGGCCCTAAATCTTCATTTCTTGGGCTAAAAAATGTCCATTTCCATGATTACCTGTACTTTTTTTTAAACTAGTAATATTTCAGTGAAGTTTAAAAAACCTGCAATTATCAAATAAATAGAGACGGGGTGCCTGGGTGCCTCAATCAGTTAAACATCTGGCTTTTGGTTTTGGGTCAGGTCATGACCTCACAGTTCATGAGATTGAGCCCTACATTGGGCTCTGTGCTGACAGTGTGGAGCCTGCTTTGGATTTTCTCTCTCTCCACCCCACCTTGCCTCTCCCCTGCTTGTGTGTGCATGCTCTCTCTCAAAGTAAATAAATAAACATTAAAAAAAAATAGAGACAATAATGACGAACAAGTAGATAATGAAAGATATTTTTTAGTTTGGCAACATTGGGGATGTGTAATTTTACTTTCCCCTGGTTGTTTTATACTCTCTTCACAATTTATTTTTGTCTCTGTTTTGGACTTGCAATGTAACACAGCCTTCTGAGGTAATATACGATTATGCCAGAGAAGGTCAGCACACAGGACATGGCACAAGGATGCTCCAAAGATCAGATGCTCCTGGAACTAGGCCAGGAAGGGGCAGCTTTTGCAAGAGGAAGACAGGAAGTAATCCCATCCGCTGGTTGTGTCTGATTCAGGCACAACAAATGGAGTCCTTTCATCCAACAGGATAAATGGCTGAATGACTTGGAACTCATTTGTTAATATAGGAGAGGTAAACATAACCCATGAGAGAGACCTCCAGGATCCTAGGAATGCCTGTCATTGGGGAGCTTCTTTTAGCTGAGCCACTAGACTTCCATGTGGCTTTGTGCTAGGGAATGCAGAGAAAGGTATTTCTTTGTCCAGATTTGATGATTACTTGCATGTAAAATTTTTGCTGCTCTCTTCAGACAGAAACACAAATGGAGGTATAAATGTGTTCTCATAGTGTTAGATGCTTTTGCACATGCTGTTTCTTCTACCTGGAATGGCCTATTCCCAGTTGCACAACTGGTAATTTGATTATTTGGTGAAGTTTGATGTTTCAATTTACATTTTCCTGATAGTGCATATGTTTATCAGCCATTTGCGTTTTCCTTTTATAGAACTGACTTTTAACTATTTCTAGTAGATTATTCTTGTACTTTTCTTTATATATTACTCTTTAATATCCTGATAATAGTCATCTGTTGGTTATATATACTGCAAATATGTTGTGTAAAATATGGCATATTAGAAAATTAATGTTAAGATTACTTTATTTTATTTTTTAATTTTTAAAGTTTTATTTATTTAAGTAATCTCTATACCCCATGTGGGGCTTGAACTCACAACCTTGAGATCAAGAATTGCATGTTCTCCTGACTGAGCCATCCAGGTGCCCCATGATTAATTATTTTATAATAATAAATTATATTAGTTACATAATTGTCACATGAGACACAATTTTGACCTGTGAAATATATTCAATTTTATAAGAAAATGCTAAGCGCCTCTCAGAGAAGTTTTATCATTTTTCACTTTCGTCAACAACAAATGAGAATTCCATTTGTTTCAGATCCTTGTCATCACTTGGTATTGTTAGTTTTTAATTTTAGCCTTTCTGGTGAGTATGAAGTGGTATATCATTATGATTTTAATTTGCATTTTTCTGATGACTAATAATATTAAGCACCTTTTTATATGCTAATTGGCCATTTGGATAACTTATTTTGTTAAGAAAAAGAATTTTTAACTGTTAGAACATCCTCTTGTATTGGAATAAACTACTTACTCATCTTCAATTTTTTCATACCCTTTTAATTAACTTTGCCAATATTTTATTTACTATTTTTAAACCTTTTTTTCCCAAAGAGAGATTAACCTATAATTTTTCTGTCTTGAAATCTCCTTGCTCTGTTTTGTATCAAGGTTATATAAACTTCATTAAATGAGTTGAGCATCCTTCCCTTTTTTCTACTCTTTGGTACATTTTGATAAGGTAAGGATTATCTGTTTCTTGAAAGTTTGATAAAACTTAATTGTAGAACTGTCAGGGCTTGATGCTTTTACTGATTATGGTTCTAATTCAGTATTCTATTTCTTCTTTAGACAAGTTTGGCAATTTATCTTTTTCATGTCATCTCAATTTTCAACCAACTGGCATAAAGTTTTCTATAGCATTTCCTTTTGATTTTTAAATATCTACTGAATCTGTGTTTTTTTAAGGACTTTTAGTATTATTTTTGTGTTCTTTCTTTTTTTTTTAAAGTTGTTTATTTATTTTGAGAGATAGAATGAGCAGAGGAGGGACAGACAGGGAGAAAGAGAATCCCAAGCAGGCTCTGTGCTGTCAGTGCAGAGCCTGATGCAGGGCTCAGTCTCATGACTGTGAGATCATGACCTGAACTGAAATCAAGAATCAGACGCCTAGCCAACTGAGCCACCCAGGTACCCCATGTGCTTTCTTTTTTATTTTTAGTTCCTTTGTCAGTCTTGTCAGAGATTCGTCTATTTTATTGCTCATTCTACTTCCTTTTGTTGTCAACTTCATTAATTTCTTTAATTTATTACTATTAATTTTATGATTTGTTATTTCTGTCCTTCTACACTTTGATTTTACTTATTTCTTCTAATAACTTCTTACGGTGGATGCCCACTTTGTTACATTTCTATTTTTCTCTTTTTAAAAATATGCATTCAAGACTACAAATTTTCCTCTAAGTACCTCTTTAGGTATATCTCACAAATTTTTATATGTAGCTTTTCCATCATTTACCTGTAAATGTTCTATACTTTGTTGTGACTTCTTTGTCCCATGGATTATTTAGAAGTGTCTTTTATAAATTTCCAAATTCATGGGTCTTTTCTTCCAGTGAGGTCATCTTTTCTTATGAGTTCTAATCTTAGTGCATTACAGACAGAACACATGCTCTCAGTTGGTTGATTTAAATGACACAGGTATCAGCCTTTGGCTCTAGAATCTAAATACTTCAAAATCAGGATTAGTAAAACCAAAGACAATAAAGAGATCAGATGGAATTAGTTCTTTGAAGAAGCCCCACAAAGGAAGAAGAGTCCTTCTGTGATGTTAATTCAGTAGTGAGACTGGGTTCAGGTCTCTGAAAACTATGGGGAGTCTTATTTGAAATCTCTGGATTCCTGGTGTAGATTCTTTAGGGATGAAGGCAATTCTGCCCATCACAGTCTGAGTAACTGAATATTAAAATGGAAGTTTTAGCTGAAACTCAAAGACAATGAGTGAGAGATACCATAGCAAGGGGCTAAACATGATACACATTTTCAGAGAAAATGTTAAAAATTAGTTTCTCTTAAATATACATTTACACTAGGGATAAAAACAGTTGGGTTTTTGGAGATTAGAGAGAATTTGTGAGGAGAATTTCTTTGGTAAGATCTTCATTGTGAGTAGCCCCTGTCCTCACCATGGGAGCGGTGACTTATGCCTGATTTTGCCTCAAGCCTAAAAAAAGGCACATCAGTGGGATTACTCAGAGTTTCTATGACCTCATGACAGTGGCTTTGGGGCTGGATCCCACTGGGTAAATCTTAAAAGAGTGAGAGATGGGATGGCTAGCTAATGGTGGATGACTTGAGGTGGTATCTGTGTTGGGATTCCCTTGTCAGGGCAGAGGGGCATGAGTGTTTCTTAGACGACTGCGTGTGTATGCAAGAGCTGAGTCTCACCCACTAGGGACTTCTGGAAGGGTCAATGAGACCCAAGTGACAGAAACTGGAGGTAGACCGCCCAGGGTTTGTGGACACAGGAAAGTGACCAACTGGACTAGAGGTGGATTTGCTTGGGTCAAGGACATTGCAGGGGAGAAATCAATGGGGAACTCTGAATACGTGTGAAAGTGCTTCACAGGCATATCAGGGTAGTATATGCCATGAGTAATAACTATGGAACTTAGGATAGTGCCCCTCACCCTTCTCCCTGGGCCCCCATTCTTGGAAAGTCAGAAACAGGAACTGGGAATGAGAGACATGAGCAAGGAAGATGGAAGTCAACTATTCCCTCTTCCCAGGTAGCAAGCCAGTGCTGGGGAGAGAAAGAGCAGCTGTAGCCTGGAATGAAGTTAGAAATTTTGACTATACATGGGACTAGACATTCTAACTGCCATTTTGAAACTGTGCCTGTAGTCCTCTTTTTCTTACAAGTCATTAGAAAAGTCATGGAGCCAGCATGAGTTTTATACAGGGGCAGAAGTACTTACTCTACTGGTAAATTTTAAAGGGATACAGAAAGACAAAATAGAAATGCTTTGTGATTGCATTCCACGTGTTCTGCTTATTCAATGTGTTGCTTTTATCCAATATAAAGTGGAATTCTTGAGTCTCTCAGAAAATTATTGCTTGTATAGGGCTGCAGTGTGAAGAGGCTGATGACCAAAGAGGATAATAGGGTGTAAGTAATAGTATCAGCCTTGGCACATTCTCTTTTCATGCGTATCCTTAAGGAGGTAAACTATTAGACATCTTTTTAAGAATCTTTCTGCATAGTGCTTGCCTTGAGTAACATGAGGACCTGCTAGACCATGACTGGTTATCGAAGAAGCTACCTGATGCTCCTGAATCTTTACCTCCAAGAAGAGGCAGGGCCCTCTGGTGGTTTCTGTGTGAGGATATAGGATCAGGGTGACCTGGATTATCGTGAAACACCATTGTCATGCTAATCACTGAAGGGGCCTTCCCCCCCACCCCCATGTGCCCACATGTGTATATGGATCATTGTACTTACCACATCACATTATAATTATCTGCTTATGCACTGTATTAATCTGATTGGCTGCAATAACAGAGTATCACAGGCTGAGTAGCTTAAACAACAGAAATCTATTTTCTCTCAGTTTTGGAGGCTGTAAGTCCATTGAGGCACCAGGATTGGTTTCTGGCAACATGTTTCTCTGGTTTGCAGATGACTGCCTTCTCATTGTGTCCTTACATGGTGTTTCCTCTGTGTGCACTCAGAGCAAGAGAGCTCTGGTGTCTCCTCTTCTTATAAGGACACCATGTTTATCAGGTTAGGGCCCCACCCTTGTTACCCAATTTAACTGTAATTATTACTTTAAAGGCCCTATATCTAGATATAGTCACATTTGGGGTTAGTGCTTCAATATATGAATTTTCAGGGGACACAATTCAGTCCATAGCATGCATCATTCACTACCATAAGATTGTGAGCTCCTTGAAGATAGAGACACTATATTATTTATCTTTGGATCCCTAGTGCTTACTACAATGCTTACCACATCGTAGGAGCTTAATCAATGTTTGCATGTTTGCTGGCCTCATTTCCAGACTCTCTGTTTTGTTCTCCATGTGGCTGTCTTCTCCTCATGTCCTTGCTTTGTGTGAACTCTGTCATGGACAAGCATTTAAACCAAGTGTGGTGGTCATTGCTATTATTCACCAAATACCTCTGGCTTCCTATTTTCTGGGAACCTATTAGGACTGTATTTATTGAGCCCTTTGTGATTGGAGCCTTGGATTAATACTGGACAAAGAGTTGTGAGTGAAAGTGATAGGAGTCACTTTCAAGATGGAGCATTTAAATGATGGCATGAAGCCCTTCAGAGATCTCTTGCCCTCTCCTATGATGGCCAGCAACACTCCTGATAGAGGCTTCTTCATCAGCCTGCATCCTAGAATGAAAGAGACACGAGGTAGATCTCTAGCCAACCGTGGTTAACATGTAGTTGACTAACATATGTGTTATTGTTTTAAGCTATTGAGATTTGGGAGTTGTTATTATAGCACAAAGTAGCCCATTCTGATCAATACATTGTCTCATCCCCTTCAGCCCCTTGTACCATCCAGACAATTCAAGGGTACATTTAACTAACTTCATATGATGTTTCAGTCAAAGGAGAAAGCCTACCTATCATACTCTTTCAACATATTGAAATCCCACTTGTTCTTAAGCCCAGATTAAATTCCTTCTCCCTAAAACATTCCCTTGCCATACTCCATTGGAATCTGTCTTTCTCTCTACAGGATCCCACATGACTTTATACTCATTCATACTTGAAGTGTGGTAGTTTGTATAATGGTCTGTTTCCTCTACAATATTGTATTCTCCATGAGGGTAGTGATCCTGATGTGTGTGTCTTTCCTCACAACTACTAGAAAACCTGGTGAAGGATGGTGGAACTGAATTGAGGCTTTCCTTCTACATCCACTTCCAAGAAATGGTGGTGGTAGTGGGTATTCTAGCTTCCTGAACTGGAAAGAACATGGAATTTGGATTCATACAGATAAAAGTTTTAATTTTTGGGCCTGCTATGTACTAGCTGTGTAGCCTTAGACAAGTCACTAAACCTTTCTGAGTCTTGGTTTCCTCATTTGCATAATGGGTAATTCTTATATTATAGGCTTGCTATGAAGACTAGATAGCATATGTCAGACACCCAGCAGTGTCCAGTATAGTTCAGGTGCCAAGCAGTGCTAGCTCCTTTTCTTCTTTAATTAGTCCTTTTGGGAAAGCAGGGTTAGAAGCTGAGTGAAGGTGGTCTCTGACAGGTTGTGGAGGAGACATTCTAGAACACCTAGCCCTTGTAGTTTTCCCCCAGAAAGATATTTGGAGATTCTGTAGAATCCTTTTTCATTTTTTTCCTCTATTTTTAGGCAGCCCTAAACCTCACACCTGAGCCCATTAGTGAGGAGTAATATATGACAATAAGATATTTAAGTGGATTGCATTGGTTTATTGCTGTTTTAACAGGACATTTTATCTGGAAAATTCCTGGTTGTGGGATGTTTCTTGTCCTGATAAATTCATCTTTGTACCATAGCAGAAAGTCCCTTGCATTAGCCAGCAGTCTTTCAGTTATAAGTGAAGAAAGCCACAATCAAATTGGCTTATGCAGACAGGGGGGTTTATTGGCCCATTGAACTGAGAAGTCCAGAGGTAACCCTGGACCCAGGCTCACTTGGATCCAGGTGCCCATTAGTTGTCAACAGAACTTTCTCATATGCAATTTCTTAGCTTTGCTTCTTTTTTCTCTTGGCCTCATTTTTTTTTCCTTCTCATAATAGACATGTTTCCCCTTTACTTCTCTCAGGCAAAGTGGTGGAAGTTCCTGTCTTACTTCCTTCCAGCACTATGACCCTCAAAGCAAGAAACAGTTTATCTTAGTGGCTCTACCAGAAAAGTCCTGGTGAAGAATCTAATTGGTCATCTGTGTCACATGCCTATTCCTGAGCAAATCAGCATTGTGGGTTAGAAGGTAGGTGGGAATTCTGATTGACCAGACTATGTTTCAATCCCATGCCTGTGTGGATGGGGGAGGAAGAGGGAGTTCCTTGTGATTGACAGCCTCTCAGGTCCACATAGGCTAGGGAAGGATGCCTCCAGAGGAAGAAACTGGCCAGGCAAATAAATATGGTGATTTATTATACAGAATGTCTCAGTTTCCACAGTCCTTATCCTTTATTATTATTTTTTTCTCTAGAGGGCTCCTTTCATTAAGTGTTTTCCTCACATGTAGTACAGTTTCCTCCACTGTTGTGTTTAATTAGAATTAAAAGACCTCTTAACCTTTCTCCCATATGTAAGTTCGAATGGTGAACGCTCAGTGGATTCCTTGGGAATGTCTCTGTAAGGAAATAATGAATATGATAACATCATCTGAACTATTAGTATGATTAGTTGCTCCTTTCCTAGGCATTTTCTCCAGGATTGAAAAGTATATTGGGTGATGAAACTTCAGGTAGTGAAGGAGACACTTCACCCAGGTAGTGAGGGAGACAAGCACTGTTGCTTCTGGGGAGCTTGTGGTAAGGCTATGACTTTAAAAACATGATATTGTGCTTTGGTAACCTAGCTGGAGGGCCAAAAATTTATATGTATCATTCCATAATGGAGACCTTGTGAGGCTCCAGTCTTGTAGTTGTTGTTATGGGTCAGATTTTGTGGAATAAATTGATATTATGATTAGAGACCAAAATGTGCCCAAATTTTGCCCTGCCAGTCACTCCCTGTGATGGTTAATTTTGTGTGTCAGTTTGGCTGGGCAAGGGATGAAACATTATTTCTGGGTATGGATGTGAGGGTGTTTCTGGATGAGATTAGCATTTGAATCAGTGGATTCAGTAAAGTATGTTGCTTTCCTCAGTATGGATGGACTTCATCCAATCCACTGAGGACTTGGACAGAACAAAAACGTGGAGGAAGGAGAATTTGTCCCCTTTTGTTTCCTGCCTTACTGTTGAATTGGGACATCTCCTCTTCTTCAGTCCTTGGACTAGGTTTTAAACCCATTGACTCCCCTGGTTCCAGCTTTCCAGGTTCCCTAGCTTGTAAACAGCATATTGTGGGACTTCTTAGTTTCCATAATTATGAGCCAATTCTTCATTACCTATCTGTCTGTCTATCTATCTATCTATCTATCTATCCTTCTCTCTGTATGTCTCTCTCTGTATTTCCATCCTGCTGACTCCATTCCTCTGGAGAACCTTATCCTTAGGACACCATAAGTAGCTGATATCTCCATTCAGGTTCTCTGGAAAAGGCTTGGTTAGAGCATATTGCATGGGCCTGAGACCTAAGTGGGTATCTTCATGTCTTCCAAGAATAAAAATTTTGGAATTCTTACTACCCTCTGGTTGGCCACATGGAGAAATGAAATGGAAGATGTGTTGAGGGATGGATATAGTCAGATCTGTAGAACAGGCTGGAACTCATTCTCTTCTTTCAGCTGTGTGTGAGAAGGAAGAGAAAAAGAAATAATAGGGCTCTTTTGTGGCCCTGGCAAGATTTCTGGTTCTTCTACATCAAGAGGAGGATACAGGAAAGTGAGTGCAGCCCTTTAAGCTTCTGTGGTCTCACTCATGGTAATTATGGCCTAATCAATGTCTGGACTAGTGACACATCATATCGGTACACCTTCTTGGAAGGGAGCAAATAACTGAGACCCCACAAGGCAGAATTAGATCTGGCAAGGGAGAGGGATCTGAAATAATTTTTCCCCAGGACTTTATTTTGTTCCACATTCTGGCCTAATTGAAAAATCTAAAAACATTGGGTTGTTGGCCATCTCAGACCATTAAAAACATAACCAAAAAATTTACCTACTGCTGACATATATACAAAAGACAATGGTGAGCCAGTTCAAGCATTTTATCTTGAATAGGCATGTCTTTAATAATGTAATGTAAGCTTTTTTGACAAAACCCACCTTCTACAAAATTGTATATGAGAAATAACAAGGATTATGGGAAAATAGAATGAGAAACAGACCACTCAAAACTTTGTCACCATAACACTGAAAAGCAGTTGCAACTCTAGTAAAAATATTAGCACTGTGAAAAAGACACGTTAAATCCCTGAGATATGAAAAATACTGCAGCAAATGTAGGCCTTACCCTAAAAAAATGCTCAATGGAAATACAGATAAGGAAGTGCTGAGGATGATGGGTTGCAGAAACAAGGGAAAATAAAGGTGGAAAGAAGCCTGCAATAGCACATCTGAGACAGAGGAGGTAGTCTTACTGACTTCAGAAAGAACTTCGGATGAATGATGGGTATCATGTGAGATACCCAGCTTACTACATTTGCTGAGAAACATGAAAATGTTGGCAAAAATTGTACATGAATTAACATGACTTCTGTGTTAAATTAACATCATTTCTGTATTTTTCAGTCTTGTATGAACTAATTTGCATGACAGAAATGTGAATTGTAGAAGAACATACTGTATTTTTCTGGACACATGCTAATAAATATTTCATAGTTATTTTGAGTTTCATCTATAAAAAACATTTGTCTCAGATTTGTTAAATGAAATAATGCATGTGAAAAATTTAAATAAATGACAAATTGGCGTGCATCTCTTTGGTAATGAGATCTTACAACTTGTTTACCAGCCTTGGGAAAGTTACTTAAATGATCTTTGCCCCAGTTTTCTCATCTGTGAAATAGGGATAAAAACATCTTCCCTGTAGAGCTGTTATAAGATTAAGTGAGATGATATAAAAAGTACTTAAGACAACTTTGATGTATTTCCTATGATTAGATTATCATGCTATCACTGGAAAACCAACTTTTAAAGTGGACTTAAGCATCTTTCACCACTTTTAAAGGAAAACAAAACCCTCAACCAGAGGCCCCTCTAGATCTTCTGAGTTCTGTCGGTGGCATGGATCATCTTTTGAGGGAAGGGCCAGCCCCATTTCCTTCATCCTCCCTCCATCCTGTAATCTGCAGCTCTCAGGCTTCTCTCTTTTCCTTGCGCAAATGTAGTAACTCTCTTTTATCGTGTGTGAGTACGTTTCCTCAATTACTTAATCTTTCAAATTAGCTCGTTTAATTCTCTGTTGGTAAGTATATTGCTATGTCCAATTTATAAATGGAGCACAGAGAGGTTAGGAAACTTGCTGAAGACGTCCAGTTTGTGAGTGGCATGGCTGAGAGTGAGGCAGGTCTGTCTGATGCCAAGGATGGTAGTCCTAACCTGACCCCATGCAGTGGGGCCAGTTTGGTCAGCACTGTTAATTGGTTTGAGTCACTTCTCTATCTCTGGTGTTATTCTTGAAGTTCTTGGGTAAATGCATCTGGCTGGCTTCTTCTAGAATCCTCCTCAGGGGACTCTGGGAAATGGAGTCTGACTTTGTAGGAGAGAAGCGCTGAGACACCTCTGAAATGTTTCCCCTCACAAACAACACTTACGTGGGCTAATAAAATAATTTTTAGGAAACATGCTATCTATTAAGAAGTTATGGGTATAATCATTTAATTCATATCTTCCTTTCTATGAAAGGATGATTCCCAATCCTAGTTTTCTTTTTTTTCTCTTATCCTCAAAAGTTGGTTTCTTTACTTCCAAAGGAAAAATTTATTATGCATTTTCCTTCATTTAAAAAATATTTAACAACTGATTTGTATGTTGCATGAAAGTTACACATTTCCTAAGATGCTTTTGCTATTTTATTTTCTTTCATTCAAAAATGTGTCAGTAATCTTTTTGTTAACATGAAGATAAAGGATTAGTAATGCAAGATGCAGTTTTCTTGTAACCTTCTTGAAAGCAGACTATAGTTTCTTATCTGGCTCCAACATTCATTTTCCTGAATTGAAAAAAAAAAGCGACTTAAAATGAAATAAACCACATTTGATTCCTAAGAGCATTGCTAGCAGGGAAATGTACTGAGAGAGGCAGACTTGGTTGGATTCCAGAAAGCCCCTCTGCTCCCCAAGTGAGAGAGTTGACTAATTTTGCATTTTAAAGAACAATTTTAATGCAGGAAAGAATTGTGAATTGTCTGTCATTAATCACTAATCAGAAGATATGTATGATTTTATTCCCTGAAAATTCCAGCTCTTAGGAAAAAACAAAACAAAACAACCCAAAACAATGAGGTGTAAATCTTCAGGTTTTGGTTTAAAATTTCATTTTATTTATTGAGTGCCTCTTCTGAGCAAGGAGCTAAGTAAGTTGCTGAGAACATCCAAAGAGGAAGAAGAAAAGCCCCTGCCCTGGATGGGTTATATCGACTCCCCTCCACCCCTGCTAGTAGTGGTGGAAGAAATACTCTTGGTTTTTACCCTCAACTGCAAAGTTCAGGCACAAATAGAGGGTATTAATAGATCATTTACATACTTTATATGTGGTTTGAGATTGCCTCAACCTTCCTTGCCTATCATACATATACCCTTGGCAAGTGTATATGTGGAGGTGGGGACTCAATGTGTATATGTGGAGGTGGTGTTTGAAATGTCACCTGAGCACAGATGGGGACTTGTTTTTTCAGAATCTCTCAGGTCAATGGATCACCTTGAGGGGCGTCCTGAAACCTGTAATGACCCTTCACATGTGCCAGTGCCAAAATGTGAGTATCTAACTTTGACAGAAACTTGTGATTGTGTCACCACAAGGTGTCCAGAGCCAGCCAGGGCATTTCTGGGTGTGTTGCCGTCAGACATTCAGCTCAGCCCAGGAAACACCTGGCCTACCTTGTGCCAGACTCTGAGCTGGACCCTGGAGGAACACAGGTGAATGAGATCTTGTTCCTGTCCCCTAGGAAGTACTCCTAACATATACTAAATGTTAAGATGGGGGTGAGTGCCAGTCCTGGGAGTGTCAGAGGAAGGGCCCACAGATGAACCTGAGGGTTCTGGGGAAGCTCCTAAGAGTGTTGGAGGGGAAGGAAGAGGTGGTCAGGTCAGGAAATGTGAGGAGGCACTACAGGAAATCAGCATGAAACTTGGCAGAAAGTTCCATGCTGTCATTGCACAGGCCTAGAAAGCACCTGTGGAATCTGGCAGTCAAGGCCATTGGTGTGCTTTGTGAAAGCAGTTCCGAGACACGATGGGGCAGAGACCAGGTTTAAGCATAAATGGGAAGCAAAGAAGTGAAAACAAATGGGCAGTCTGAGGGTAGCGTAGGTGGCAAGGAGGGCATGAGAGGAACTAGGGAGAGGGCACAGAGGGAGAGAGACCTTTGGTGCAGCTGGAGGTAAGTAGAGGGAAGGATACTGGAGGGGAGGGTGTTAGACCCAGGTTTGGGGAGGGGTTGGTTTTGTGCAGGAGGAAGGGCTCGCCACCTGGACCTGTTTGTAGGTGCTGAGTTGGCATTGGGCTGATTCACTCAGGGTGAGCTCCATCTTCTCCACTAGGGAGGTGAGGCTTTCCACTGAGAGGAGCCAGACAGGGACACTGCTGATGGAATAGGTGGAGTGCAGACCAGGAAGGGGAGCATTTTATCTGCAAATACTTCTGTATGTAATCTTCTAAAATAAAAGACTGTTTTAGAAAACATAACTCTAATATGAGCATTACATCTAAATATAATCAATAATTCCCTAATTTCTATGTACACATTTTCTTTATTAACTTATACATTTTAAACAATCCCTTTGCATTTTAAACAATCCCTTTGAAACCCCGTTGTATAACTGGTACTTTGCAAAGTCGCCCTTGTTATCCTGAAATAAAATGATAGATAAGTATGACCTACCTATAGAATAAAAAACAAGCAAAATCCAATACAATGCCCTAACTGAATACAAAAGAGAAATAAAATAAAAGCAACATAAAATTAAGCATGTCTTTCAATATTTAAGTAGTTGGACACTATTAATATAGTTCGATGCTTGAACTTTAACACAGAACTGCTATAAAAGTGACAGACTTGAACACAGACTGATATAGAGGTATCATGTGGTAACCTAATTATTATGAATGACACTGTCACTAGTGACATATGTTTTGGAAATAAACTCTTGAAAAAATTTCTAACAAAATAGGGTACAGTCTTCCCTTAATTTATATTGTTGCTCTTCCTGAAAATTCAGGGTTTATTCAAAGTGTGTAAAAATTGCTTTGTGTTTATATGTAAAATAGAATTAGGCTCTCAGTGCAGATAATTTTAAGTTATTTTTTATTTTATTTAAACAATTTTCATTTATATTTTATTATTATTATTTGCCTTAAAAAACCCAAGTTGGGGCACCTGAATGGCTCAGTTGGTTAAGTGTTCAACTTTGGCTCAGGTCATGATCTCGCAGTTCGTGAGTTTGAGCCCTGCATTGGGCTCTGTGCTGACAGCTCAGAGCCTGAATCCTGCTTCAGAATCTGTGTCTCCCTCTCTTTACCCCTTCCCCAGTTCACACTCTATCTCTCTCAAAAGTAAATAAACATTAAAAAAATTTAAAAAAACCCCTAACTTAATATATTGAGGTTTGACTGACATACAAAGAGCTGTAGGTATTTAACGTATATAATTTGATGAGTTTGGAGAAGTATATACTCCTAAAATCATTATCATATACTATACCATAAACATATCCATCACCTCCAAAAGTTTCCTCCCACCATATAAATGATTTTTTAAACTGCTATGAATGTCTGGGGAAATATTCAAAAGTCATGTGGGATATAGAACAATTCTTTATTGGTAGGACCATCCCATGCATTGTGAGATGACTATTACTTATGCTTCCTGCCCACTAAGTGCCAGATATTTAAAGTGTGTGTGTGTGTGTGTGTGTGTGTGTGTGTGTGTGTGTGTTTGTGTGTTTAAGTAGGCTCCATGCTGAACATGGGGCCCAATGTGGGGCTTGAACTCATGACCCTAAGATCAAGACCTGAGCTGAGATCAAGAGTCAGATGCTTAATCAACTGAGCCACTCAGGTGCCCCATTCCAGAACTATTTTAGATTAAAGGAGATTAAAGAGACTTGATAATTCAATTCAATTATGATCCTTAATTGAATCCTGGATGGAACTCAAAACCAGCTACAAAGACCATTATTGGGATAATTGAGGACATTTAACAAATTATATAATAGATAATAGTATTGATGTTACATTTCCTGATCACTGGGATAATTATTGTTCTAGTCTTGCAATTCTTCCACAGATTTGAAAGCTTTCAAGATAAAATGTTTTGGGGGAAATGCCCTCACAAATTTTCAAAATTGCCATGGGGGGCAGTACCACTCCCACTGAGAACTGGTGCCATAAGTGATAGGTCCAGAGGGAAGAAGGAGATGGAGTTGGGGAAGAAGGAAGAGGTTAGAAGTGGGAGTGAGGTTCCCTCCCTGGGCACCGCCGTGGGGTGGACCTAGGAGGGGTACCTAGAAACACCTTTAAATTTGGGTTTCTAAGAATAGTAATGACTTATAACCTATTTATCGTCTGGAACTTTAGAAGTGGTAGCCTGGCTAATATTTCCCTGGCCACAATGGCAGGAGAATAAAGTGCCCCTTGGAGAGCATCACAAGGAGAAGTACATTAGTGGCTGATAAAAGGTGAAGAGTTCATCCAATGGATGCTAACAGATGGGTGAAGTTGTCTGTGGTCCAGAGGTCCCCTCCATGCTCACTCCCACATCCCAAACTTTCTTCAGCGGCTACCCTGAATAAAAAAGGGATACAAAATGGGGGATAGGGTGAGGTGGAAGACAAGGGGCCCACAAAACTTGACGGAGTTAAATTTAAAATATTGGAATGATCACTAATTTAAATTTACTTGGGTGTGGCTAAACTGTTTGCTGCTGTCAGATGGAAATGGGGGATCAAATTGAACGGAGTTACAGAAAATGAAGTTTCATTTCTTTTGGTAAATATGATTTTGTGGCTTGTAAAAACTTGAATCTGCCAAAGCAGTTAGATCAGATGTGCCCATGGAATAGAGGATTCAGTTTCTATATTCTACAGTATGGTTTTATTTATTTTGTTTCATGGTTTACAGTGCTAGTGTTTGAATTCTCAGAGAAGTAGAAAGGTCAGGGGCATCACTGTACATATAGGATGTATCAGAGAGATGACAAGGGAGTGGACAAAGGGTTGTGCAAACATGGAAACAGCGTTTTGATAGAGACAGGGAGATGCTGGGGAGAAGTCACGTCTGAAATTGTGAGTATGGGAAATACCAGAAGTCTTGAGAGTCTCTTTTCCAGTTCTCTAATGAAGAAGAGATGAAGACAACTTGTTCATTTAGTTACAAAAAAACAAAACAAAACAAAAAACCCCTCATACTCCTCAATGAAGCCTGTGGAGAATGTATGGGCTCCTGTAAAATAAAACCCCTGCACCTTCAGCTGGCCCCCTTTGTTTAATCAGAGGATGCCATAGGAACCAGCAAGGGCAGATGGCCGAGATCCTATCGCGGCAGCCCCAGGAATTAGGAACATTAATTTTAAAGGGGGATTAAAGCACAGAAGAACATTTTTAAAACATCATGCATTTTCATAAGCATCTAGGCACACTCCCTGGCTAGATGTTTATGTGATGATGGGTCTTTGGAACAAAAACTGTGACAGAAGCAAAAGAGCTCTATATGTGTGTGTGGGGGAATATCAATATTTGCCCTGCTAAAGTACCAGGAAGTGTTCTTCTCTTGTCTCAGTTTTGGTTGCTTGGCCCATGGGGTGGAGGGAAAGTCTGGCATTATTTCGGCTTGGCAGATGATGGTGTTTCTGGGAATTGAAGCTTCTCTTAAGACATCACAGCTTCCATGAGGAATTCTGTCCTAGGCATCTAGGAGCTATGAAGCAGTCTGTCCATTCCGGGCCAGACCTCTAAGAGATTTCACTGCCCTGCACTTTAGACATCAAGTCACCATGGTGTTGTAATCTTCAGACCGATGAATGCATGCTCCTAGGGTTACCCGGTGATGTTCCATGCAGCAAGAGGGTACACAGAGAGTTTAGGTGCCCAGGCTCCACATATTTTCTTTCCTAAGGTTTATCTGCCTGGGAACATACCTGAAGACTGCAGATACTCTTTTTTCATTTCCTCTTGCTTTAGAAATCATAGGCATACCTCTTCCTGCTCTGGTGCTTTATTTCATGATGGATAAATCTCCAGTGGCAATAAACAAAAGGTTTTTTTGGTTGAGAAAGTGACTGCCTTTAATGACTGGGTTAAAAATCCTTTCACTACTCAGTTGGTGAATGACTCTTCACTTTTGTCAATATTGATGTGTGTCCGTCGTCCCTGGCCTGCAACCTTCCTTTTTACCCAGGGTAGCATTACAGACATAATTATTATGTCTATGAGAGCATTGACTATGTCTGATATCAAGATGTGTCTCAGAGTCAGTGGCACCTTATAATTCTTTCAGTTAGATCTTAGTTGTGAAGTTGCTTTATAGCCTGATAATTCTTTGTAAGAAAGCTCCAGAATAAAAACTTATGGAACAGTGTCCATGGCTTGGAAGAAAATCCCAAAGACAACAGTGGAGCACTCTTGTAAGAAATGTTGCTTCACTGATGTTCTTGATAGCACAGAGTATAGTGGGTACAAAACTGTAATCATTAATCCTTAGGTTGAAAATTTATTCTGAAGACCTAGCCTCAGACTGTGAAAATGTTGTAGCCAGTTTATTTCATTTACGTTACCCTTTTTATGAATGCACAAGAATGATATGTAGTTAAAATCTGTGTCTAAAGTCTAAAAGAGCTATTCCAATAAATCTAAAAAAAAAATCCAAGGTGATAAGAAAGTATTATATCATGGTTTAATTGACAGGACTTTTTCCCCCTACAGGTGTATTAAAAAATGTGTTTTAAAATCAGTAATGTAGTATATTCAGTGAAATGCTATATGTTTAATAATTACATACCAAAATATATAATAATTTATGTTGCTTCAAATAATTGTGTGCTTATAGGCACATTGATAATGGAGTTCAAAATGTTAACACTTAGAACTTTAGGGATATAGAAAATAAAACTTCTCTTTCTCTGGATCTATACACAAATTTGTAGTAGTGGTTTGCACAGGGTCTAACATATATCCCTGTATTTCCCTTGAAATTTTAAAATATCCATGTGTTTGTTGTAGCATCCTGGGGTACCCCATCACTCAGTTTGGGAACCACAACTTTAGGCTGTATTCTTAATCATCTTTGCTGCCTTAATGAAGTTCAGGCTCTCTGGTTTCCCTGAGGTGGTTAGGACTCTGACAGCAGCTGGGGATGAAAACTTGATGAAGCCAGGCAAAGAAAAAACCAAAAATAGACCAAGGAAAAACCCTGGGCTCAGTGACCGCCTTTCACTGGGACAAATAGCCATTTGTATATCTAATTTTGAGAGGTCTCTAATCCTGACTAGCTACTAAGGATTTTCGCATTACCACATGCAACATTCTCTTTTCTAATGCAGTCTGAAATTATAAACTCTGAGAGGGCAAAGGCCATGTCTTCTTCAAAATTATATGGGACACCTAAAATTATATATAATTTTATATTATGCCCTACACAGTGCTTGGACTTGAGGAGGTACTTAATAAATATTTATTGATCTAAAATCAGTAAATCAATGGAAGAAAGAGAAATATATTGTATCCAGTACTAAATAGAATTCTTTGAGCTTTGTTGAAGAAAAGTGCTTAAACATAGTGTTGTGTTTTCTTAGGACAGATATTCTCTTACATCAATGGGAGTATCAAATCTTTTACCCAGGTATGGTTTAAGAAGAGCACTAAGCTGTGCAAGGCGGGAATGAGGCCTGCCAACATTCCCCTTCTATCACGGAGAGGAACACTGGGCAATCCTGCTTCTATACCTAACATTTCTAGTTTTCAAATTCTACTTTTCCTTTGTCTACAGAGTTAGAAAACGATTTTTTGGTCTTGTGAAGACAGAATAAAACACTCTTTTTTAAATGTGTTTTAAAAAACACTCTCTATCTTAATGAAGAGTTCTTTTTTTATGCCAAACTGCATCACCCCACCCACTTTCTTTAAAAATGTAATTAAAAGTTTGCAGTTGTTGTATCATATGACTTCACTCATATGTGGAATTTAATATACAAAACAGATGAACATAGGGGAAGGGAAGCAAAAATAATATAAAAAGAGAGGGGGACAAAACATAAGAAACTCTTAAATACAGAGACAAACTGAGGGTTGCTGGAGGGGTTGGGGTGGGGGGATGGGCTAAATGGGCAAGGGGCATTAAGGAGGGCACTTGTTGGGATGAGCATTGGGTATTATATGTAGGGGATGAGTCACTGAATTCTCCTAAAGCCATTATTGCACTATATGCTAACTAACTTGGATGTAAGTTAAAAAAAAAAAAAAAATATATATATATATATATATATATATTTTTTTTTTTAAAAGTTTGCAGCTGTTAATTTTTTTAAAGCACAAGCATTTTCTTTAAAAAAAATTTTTTTAATGTTTATTTATTTTTGAGAGGGAGAGAGACAGAGCACAAGCAGGGGAGGGGCAGAGAGAGAGGGAGACACAAAATCCAAAGTAGGCTCCAGGCTCTCAGCTCTCAGCACAGAGCCTGATGTGGGGCTCAAGCCCACAACCCATGAGATGACCTGAGCTGAAGTCGGATGCTTAACCAACTGAGCCACCCAGATGCCCCTGCAGTTGTTAATTCGTTAAGGTCATTTGAGGTTCTGAGTTCCTGGAATTCTCTTTGTTTTCTGTGAACCCTTGAACCTCTGGCTTGAGCTTTATCCATCTGTATTTTCAGTACTGGTTGCTCTGTCAAATGTTAGACCTTCTCTGCTGGGACTGTGCTCCCTGCTGTTGCCCTGCATTCTGCAGGTCAAGGTAGAGAGAGGCGGCTATAGGCACCAGAGATGAAAAATGGAGGCCTTGCACAAATGCTAGAGCATCAAACCACGAGGCTTCCTTTAAGGGAAAGGAAAGGCTGTGGTGAAGTAAAAGTGATGAAGAGGTGTTTTTAGCAACAACTGGTGACCCTGATGATTATTTCAAAGTCAGTTATTTTGAATAGTTTAAGGTGTTAACCTTGGCCCAGCCTGGCTGCCTTTAGCCACAGAGGCTGAAGGTGTCCAAAGTGAATTATACAGAAGGCCATTTAGGCTGAGCCTCTTGGCACTCTGAATCGGATGCCATTTTTAATTTTTATTTTCTCATGGTTGCTGTGTGTGTGTTTGTGTTTGCAAAAGCAGTTTAGGCCCTGGAATTGCAAGCTGTTAAGACTGGGCTGCTTTGCTATCTCCTATCTTTGTTCCTAACCTCATTTTGAAGGATTGTTACACATGTGTAAGTACAATGGGATTATTTATTCATTGTGTCTGTCCACTCTTTTCTGTGCCACAAAAGGAGAAATAGCGTGCACTGCGACTTAAGAGCTTTCTGACCGCTCCAAAGTCATGACGTTTCCTTTGCTTTTTGATGGCTGGCTTTGAAAAGCGGGGGAAGCTGGGTGACAAACTCTGTTGGCTCTAGGAGGGAGATGACTTGTCGTTGTTGTGAAAAAGCACATTTAGTCACTTTTAAAAAGCAAACTGCGGACCTAATAGAGCCACACAGCCTTCTTTGGAGATTGCTACAAGGTGGATTGTCTTGATAAAACATTTGAAGCCAGAAACCCATCAAGCGTCAGTGAATATAAGCACTGACCTGAACCCAAGCACACAACATTCTTACCACACTTCAAAGTTATTTTTTTTTTCTAATAGAGAAAGGATAACTGTCCAGTACCTTTCATTTTGTCTTTTTTGCAATTCTTCCAGTTCCAAATCAAATGAAAGAGTATGATGATGAACTATTTCGAGTATATCTGAGACCATACGCACTGGTATCTGTAGGCTCAGCTTTTTGGCTTTCTGCAGAAGCTGTGAACATGCACTTGAAGCTGAGTATTTAGCAGGTGCTTTCATGGCCAAGGGCAAATCTCTATGTTAAACAGAACAAATACCTTCTTTGCATTACCCTCTCCCAAGCCCCTTGATCACTGTGATGTTTCCAATCACTTTTTAGGGGATACTGACAGATACTAACCTCAAGTCATGTGGCTTTCCTCCTAGGCACTTACCTGTCTTTGAGGTAGGTGCCACCAGGTGAGGGTAGAATCTTGAGGCATGGCAGCAGTTTGCTAGATGTAGATGAGAGCAAGCAAGTGACAATACATGGCTACTGATATTTTTGCCATTAAAGTAACAGCTATACTAAATAATAATATGAACAATTAACTATGTTTTAATTACCAAGCCTTCTCCCAAATCATCATTTCAGTCTTAGCTCTCTGCTGTTAAAGGGAGAGATGCACCCTTCCTACTCCTAGGTTGTTGATGAATTGTGATTCAATGGACTATGTTGAGAAAGCAAAAAAAGCTGAGATTTAAAAAGGGATTTTATTTGAACAATGAAACATGCACCTTGCAGAATGGTTGTGCTCTGTTATAAGCAATGTACTGAACAAGATGAAGAGAAGACAGTTTAGGAGGGGCATTGGCAATGGACCCATGTTGTCTGGCCCCTGTTTTCCTGGCCCATCAGCCTAGGTCCTCTGAAAGGCTGTGATCGTAGCATTCGTCTTTCCACCTTTCCTTTCTGGAAAAGAAAAATACAGAAAAATAGAAAGATCAATGTAAGATTAATACTTGTATACTCACTGCCCAGAATTAAATAATATTGACACTTAGACATTTTTGCTTTAGGTTTTTAAAACCATTTAAAAGCAATAGTACCTTACAGATAAAATTGAAGTCCCCTTTATTTTTCCTCCCCAGTGCCATTCATGTTCCCCTTCCCACAGAAGAATGAACTTTATGACCTTGGTTCTCCCCAACATCCCAACAAAAGCCTACAGTGTTTTTAGTACCATGAATTAAAAAAATGCAAATGGTGTCACAATGTTCATAGTACCTTCATTGTTTTTTCACTCAGCGTTTTGTCTTCCAAATCTCCCCATATTGAGATATGTATGTGTGTTGAGTCATCTAAATTTCTGTATAGTATTTAATTGTATGAGTATATAAAACTTTCCTCTTGATATGTTCAAATATATCAGGTGTTCTGCCAAAGTCATCTTCTTGAAGAAGTGTCCCTGGGGGCCTCTAACCTCCTCCAGTTAGCACTAGTTACCTTTACATTGGCAGCATATCTGCTATCCTAAGAATTTTCCTTTTGCATTTCCTGTATTGGATTTCTTCTTTCATACGTCCTCTATCTTCCACTTTCTTAGTTTACAAAGAAAACTAAGTTAGTTTGCCAAAACTTAGTTTGCCTTAGTTTGGCAAAGGCCATATTATGGTAGCTTCCTGAAAAGCAGTTCATGGGAGAGAAACTTTTTGAAAAATTAAATGTCTACAAATGTCCTGTTTTGCCCTCACACTTAAAATACTTTAATTGGATATATACTTTTAGGTTGAAAATAATTTTCCTTCAGAAAAATTTTGAAAGTATTGCTCCACTGTCTTCTACTTTTAGAATGTTGTTATTTATGCCTGTGAAGCTATTCTGATAATTGTACTTTATTTGACACCTCTCGCTATTGTATTTCCTTTTTGCAATAGGGGCGCCTGGGTGGCTCAGTCCGTTAAGTATTTCCTTTTTGCAAGCTTGAAGGATCTTCAAGTGTTCTGAAATTTCATGAAGGTAGGTCCTGATGCGTGTTAATTGTGATCCATTGTTCTGGGCAGTTACTGGTCCCATTTGGTCTGAAAATGCATATTATTCATTTCTGGGAAAATTTTTGAATTATTTATGTGATAATTTCCTCTCAAGGTTTTATAGTTTCTCTTGTATCTTCCATCTCTAGTTCTTTGTTCTACTTTAAGGGATAATCTTTCACCTTTATCTTTTAACCCTCAACATGAGGTTTTTCATTTTGCTATTGTCTTTTTAATTTTGGGGGGTCTGAAAAAACTTCTCCATTTTCTTTCATTTAAAAAAAATGCTATCTTGTTATTAGTTCATGGATATATAGTGTCTTCTCATGTCTGTAATGATACTAATAATGGTTTTCAAAGTTTTATTCTTCTCACATGGAGTCTTTTTCCTTCAAATTTCCTTTTAAGCTTTGGTCTTTCAGTTAGGACTTTTACAAACGGTGGTGGGGGGGGGGGATCCTCAGCTGTCTAGTATTTGAATGGGGCACTAAACCTGATTGGGACTTGCCAACTGTGGGTGTCACTGTAGGAAGATTGGATTGGAAAATTGTGTTTAGAAACTCCCAGTGTAATATTTTTTAGATCTTTTTGGTAGGAATTTTCCCTAGAAAAGCTTTTTATGTTATTGACTGGAACATATATAAACCTGGCTATCAGAATTATGGAAACTAAGTGGAGAAAATAAGCCAAGAGTCTCAACCTTCAGAATTAAAATGTTTACTTTAATCTTACTATTTTCATCAGGTACCCTCAACTAGGTTGATGCCCCCCATCCATAGACCTTCTATTCTATCCTCTCCATGAATAAACTACAGGGTAAGGAATGGGCAGTTTCCCTTGCTGGCAAAATGAGGATGGGATTTGGGGGTTTAAATGTTTTTTTTTTTTTAGGTTTGTTTATTTATTTATTTACAGGTTGGGGTGGGGGTGGGGAGGGAGAGAGAGAGAGAGGGAGGGAGGAAGGGAGAATCTCAAGCAAGCTCTGTGCTGGTAGCACAGAGCCCAACCTGGGGCTTGAACCCATATATGGTGAGATTATGACCTGAGCCAAAACCAAGAGTCCAGTGCTTAACCAACTGAGCAATTCAGGCACCCCCTAAATGCTTCTTTAAAAGTCTTTTAACAATTTTCTTGTTTATAACTCAATGTTATTCTCACATCCTGGTAAAGCCAATGATAAACTTTTTGACACTCTGTCCAGTAAATCAGGTTGCTTCTTGGTGTCTTCACTGCCAGTTTAGAATCTGGCCTCTTGGGGTCTGTTAAGTAAACTACTGCTCACTCATCTGCGTTTTAGATTGCAAATTATGCTGTTGCTGTTAATCTTTCTATTCCTTTTGTTTTGTGGTTTCTTGTCTTGGAAATCCACTAATTGTTATTTTACTGGGATTTAAAGAGGAAGCAAATACTAACATATGCATCTGACTTTCTGTCTTTAATTGGAAACCAATTTTGCTTCATCTTTCTCTCAAGTTTAAAGTTTTGATTTTCACATTTTTATTTTTAATTCATCTGGAATTTACTTTTATGTGTAGTTTAATGTTGTTGCTTGTTTTTGTTTTCCAGGTAAGAATTCAAATTTTTTAACATTCTTTTTTAAAAAAAAAATTAGGGGCGCCTGGGTGGCTCAGTCAGTTAAGCGTCCAACTTCGGCTTGGGTCATGATTTCGCAGTTTGTGAGCCGGAGCCCCCCGTCTGGCTCTATGCTGACAGCTCGGAGCCTGGAGCCTGCTTCAGATTCTGTGTCTACCTCTCTCTGCCCTTCTCCTGCTCATGCTCTGTCTCTGTGTCTCAAAAATAAATAAAGGAAAAAAAATTAAAAAAAAATAAAAAAAAATTTTAATGTTTATTTTATTTTTGAGAGAGAGAGAGAGAGAGAGAGAGAGCAAGCAGGAGAAGGGCAGAGAGAGGGGGAGACACAGAATCTGAAGCAGGCTCCAGGCTCTGAGCTGTCAGCACAGAGCCCGACTTGGGGCTTAAACCCACGAACTGCAAGATCATGACCTGAGCTGAAGTCAGATGCTCAACCGACTGAGCCACCCAGGTGCCCCCCCAGATTACATCTTTATTCAGTTTCCCATTCATGAACAAGGTATATCTTACTTATCCAAGACTTTTTTTATCCTTTCATAACATTTTATAATTCTTTCTTAAAATATTTTGCTAGATTTATTCCAAGTTTCCTTAAAATTTTTGCCGCTGTTGTGAATTGCATGTGCATATACACCCTATTGTATTTAAAACTTGTTACTGATTGATGATTATTGTTATTGCTAGGAATATTACTGATTTTAGTATATTGATTTTGTAGCCAGCAAAAACTTTCTTGTTGCTTCTAATATTTGGTCTGTAGTTTATCCTGCATTTATACATGGAAAATAATAGTTGCAAATAGCAGCAATTTAGTGTCTTTCTTTCCAGACTTCTTGTTTTTTTCCCCTTGGTCTTACTGCTTTGCCTGGTACCTCCACAACAGTGTTGAACAGTAGCAGGAGAGTGGATATCTTTATTATATTTCTGACTTTAATGACAGTGTTTCTAAGTTTCTAACATTATGTGTTGTGTTTGCTCTAGGTTTTTGGTGGATACCTTTTTTATATTAAAAAATTCCCTCCTATTCATAGTTCATGAAGACCACTTAAAACTTTTTTTTTTCAACGTTTTTTATTTATTTTTGGGACAGAGAGAGACAGAGCATGAACGGGGGAGGGGCAGAGAGAGAGGGAGACACAGAATCATAAACAGGCTCCAGGCTCCGAGCCATCAGCCCAGAGCCTAACGCGGGGCTCAAACTCACGGACCGCGAGATCGTGACCTGGCTGAAGTCGGACGCTTAACCGACTGCACCACCCAGGCACCCCAATGAAGACCACTTAAAAAGTCACGAATGAATGTTCATGACTTGTCAGCACCTACTAAGTTTCCCCCTTCACTTCATTAATGGGAGTTACGTCTTAATGGATTTTCTGATGTCGAAACTTCTTTGCATCTTGGGCTAAACCCCAAGTGATTATGATGTAATTTTAAAAGTATACTATTAACAAATTAATTTGTTAATACTTTAGGACTCTTTGCCTATATGAATAATTACGTAAGATTGGTCTATAATTGTATTTTATTGCACTGTACTCTAGTTTCGTTATCGAATTTGTTATAAACTTAGTAAAATTAGTTGGTGGCTTTCCTTTCTTCCCTCCTTGAAACGTTTTCTGTAAGATGAAGGGTATCCTTTCCTTGAAGTTTTGGTAAAAATAATTTATAAAACAAAATGGACCCTGGTGGCTTTTGTAGGCCAAAAATTTTGACAGCTGATTCCATTTCTCATTTCCAGTTTCTGGCAAGACTCTGAAAGGACTCCTTTGTGATGTACAGAGGCCAGTTTACCATCTGAGTTGACTAAACTAATTAGAATAGATCTGTAGCCAGGTACCAAGGGGAAGATGCTCTTTACCAGGCTGGAGGTTGTCATGCACATCTTTTTCAAGTATGTTAGCTTCAGTGTACTAAAAACAAGTGTTACCATAGAAAAGGGAAGGAGAAAGATACTAATAAATGCCAATGACTTACAATGGACCCCAAATGACGCTAAGTTTGTTCTCTAATTTAAATGTGCATTAGTAAAAAAAATAGCACTGTATATCATCTGGACATCTGTAGTCCCACAGCCTTTAAGGTTAAAAGTGGAACACTGTCCAATGTCCTTTTGCAGTCTTGAGAGAAGATCGGTCAGTTGTCTTGCAAACAGAGTTGATTCCAGACCTGTGATTATGCAAGGACATAGGCAGCGTTGGGTCAGAGGGTTGTTTTTAGAAGCAGTCTCAGGAGAAGCTACATTTTTTCTGGGATCACTTTTTTTTTTTAATTTGCAAAGTAAAATTTATAACATTTTAAAGAACCTTCATTTTTAATCATGTGGCTTCCTGTGTTTAAGTAAAATTTTCACTTGAAATGAATACAGGCCTATCTCAGTAATTACTTTCCAAATCTTAAAGAACTTAGATAAGCTTCCTTCTTAAATTCAATTCTCTTTTGAAGAGAAACAAGTAATGACTTTCAAAGTACTTAATGTATTATAAAGGAGTGGCAATGGGACATAAATTTCCTTTAATATAACCTCTTATTTTAGAAACATAGGTACAGATCTGATTGAAGGAAAGTCTTTTTAAGTATATCAATTGTCTTATCTCAAAACAAGGGTAATGCACTGAAAATTGGGTCATAAAAACACAAACTTTATCTCCTGTTGTTTATTCAGTATGCCAAAAACACCTGCTGGAGGAAGGGCATCTTTCAAGTGCCATTAGTTAATTGCCAGGGAAAGCTGGATTTTGTCTTAGTTTGTCATTTTAGCCTAGGGAGAACTAATTCTTATAAGCAAATAAGTTAATTCTTAGTCTTTTTTTTCTTACTGCTCTCAATGTAAAGTGACATGATTGGATTTCTTGGATTTTGTTTTAGGAGAAAAGGAAGAATCTGACCTTCTTTGGGCTAGACACCAGAGTAGCAAAGTGGGTACGGTACACTTTGCTATTGGCCAGGCTTTGTTCCCAAGCCCCAATATGGATTCCCAGTTCCTGAGGGGCAACTACATTACTGTATACTAGGCAGGCAAAAGTGGCCTCAAATGAAAGCACTCTTTTGGAATGATAATGATGTCTTTCTGTTCAGATAGACAAATGTTTTCATCTTAATGGGCTCATTCAGAGGCAACCATAAATCTCATGTTGAGTGAAAGGGAATAGGAAGTATTTGCATACTTCATTGCAAGAGGTTCCAGTGTCCTCCCCTGGACCAAGTTAGCCTGTACGGCTAAAGTTAGTGTAACCTGTGTCCATGCTCCTTTGTATTCTACTCAGGATGCACATAGTCCTGCATCCTTTCCATTAATAATGACTTTAGGATTCAAATGCCTTGTTAGTGTGCCAGTTATTAACTCTCTTTTCAATATCTGGCATTTTTTTGGTACTTTTTTTTTTTTTTTTACCAAAGTACACGTGTGTGTGCATGTGTATGTGTGTGCATGTGTGTGTGTGTGTGTGTGTGTGTGTGTGTGCAAAGGAGAGAGGGAGAGAGAGAGAAAGAAGGTTGTAGTATCATTTTATAGTAGGGTTTAGAAATGTGATGTAAAGAAGGATCTCATGTTGGGAGCTTTGGACTTAGGTGGCTAGGGCACTAGGGCAGCTAGCCCAATATAAGCAAGGCAGTAATTACTAAAGACCATTCTATGGCTTGCCCAAAATGGGAGCTGAACATAAGAGCAGTTCTGCAAAATTCATCTCAGTGTTGTACCCCTTGAGAGCAAGCCATAATCTTCCTTTTTCAATATTATAAGTATAGTGCTTATACCTTGATCAATACCTATTTGTAGTTGATGGGCTCCACATTAAAGATGCCCCAATATAAATGTAAATACTTCAGGTTTCTGATCTTAGAGTTGGTCACGGGGAGATGTTCTGCCCCATGTTTTTGTCATGTGGAGTGGGTGGGCTGTACCACAGGATGCTGTGTGAGGATGAAATGATATTTATTATTCTGATGCTGTAAGAAGTGTCTACCTGCTTAAAAGCTGCCATTGCCCCCTGTTACGATTTTTTGAGATGTTTCACAGTAAGGCAAAGGAACAAAGTCTGTCAATCTTGCAGTTTTGGGGTTTATATTATTCTAATGTTATTTTTGTGAGTATTCTGGCCCTCCCTTAGTGGATTGCACAATATTTAAAATATGAAATTAACAGAGACTTTAGCTTTTTAGAGCCACAGTCCTAGCAGCAGAGAAAGGAGAATGAGTCTACCTAGAATATAGGAGTTGTTTTAAATTTAATTTTCTAGCGTCTAGTTGCTATGGCTAGTCTGGGTAAATGGATGAACAATGAATAAAGAGAATGAACAGATAAATCAATATTAATGTTTTCCTTTCTGGGCCTCAGAATCAATCACAAGACCATCGCTGGGTCCCAATTTTTGGCACCAATCAAAATGATAACCTTGGTTGCTGGGACCATCCCTTGATGCATTTGTTTTTGGAGGACAGAGATAAACTATGGAAAGATGGAATGCTGTATTTTACCACCAGAGACATTGTGTTGTTCTTGTCCTTTTTTCTTTTAGAGAGGCCAACGAGGCCCTTTGGTCCAGGGCTGTGTGCTAATGTTCCTGGAGTCACCAGTGTGCTGCTCAGAGCACAGACCAACACAGCATTTCCTTTCCTGGGAGATTCCAAGGGTTCTTCCAGCATCATCATTTCAGTTTTTCCCACAGAATGTCCCACCTGGAGACTTTATAAATATGGTAGCAAGTAAGTGGACTGCACTGTTAGAAGAACTGGCTGCATAATATGCAAGGCCCAGTGCAAAATAGAAATGTGGGGCCCTTTGTTAAAATTATCAAGAATTTCAAGACAGTGACTGCAGAACATTAAATCAAGTGCAGGTCCCCTTCTAAGTGGGGGTCCTTGTGGGGCTGCACAGGTCACATGCCCATGGAAGCAGCCTTGAATGTCAGGGTGTTTGCCTTCTCAAGAGGATGCTTTAGAGACAGCTTATCTGAGGTGGGGGCAGCCAGAAAGACTTTTTCCATGCCTCCTTTTTTCCCCCTTATCTTGTCTGGTGGTGCCATGACTCTGTGACTTGGAAATAATGGCCCTGTTTGGGAATGTCTCTGGTGTAGGGATACATCCAAAGGGAATCTGCTCCCTAGAATCTTTAAAGAAGTTCTATTCTTGATGGTTATCACTGCCTGGAGAAGAGAGGATGCCCTGGGTCACTGTTGTAAGAGGGTGTGAGTGGTAGGAGTTTAGGGTCAGATCCCATTTTAGAAGATTCTCAGTGTCCATTGTCATGTTAAAAGCTCCAGGGTCTAGTGGTATGGCAGTCAAGACATGAGTGAACTGTTACCAGATTTATTTCATAGTGGATTAAAAAAAGCTAATACCCAGAAACACCCCAAGCATTTGGATTCTGCAGAACAGACTTTGGGAAATGCTTCAATAGAGCAATAAGAAGAAAATATGTTCTTTTAAGAAAATGTTAGGAGATAATGAGCCTGAGGCCTGGGTTGAAAAAAAAGATGCTTTCTAAGATGCTGACTTAGGGACCCAGAATGGGACTAAAGAATTCACCTTGGGGTGCCTGGGTGGCTCAGTTGGTTAAGCAGCCAACTTCGGCTCAGGTCATGATCTCATGGATCGTGAGGTCGAGGCCTGTGTTGGGCTCTGTGCTGACAACTCAGAGCCTGGAGCCTGCTTCAGATTCTGTCTGTCTCTCTCTCTCTGACCCTCCCCTGCTCATGCTCTGTCTCTCTGTCTCATATATAAGTAAACATTAAAAAATAATAACAAAATAATTCACTTGAAAGCAAAAGGCATGGTAATTAGACAAGGGCACACATGAAACGAATAGCCCCCTTACTTGTACATGTGTCTGTGGGCCTGCGTGGCATGCTGTGAATACTTTGTACCAACATCTGTGTTCCTCTGATCACCAAGGATGTCACTTTTATGAGGACTGGTCTATAGCATGTGTGGTGGACTGTTTTTTCTCCTTTTAGCACCCATTACCCTTTTCTGTTTATGGTTGCCTCTTTTTCTTTGGGGGGGGGGATCTCTCTTCCCATTCTCAGTACTTGTGGCTCAACTGGGGCTGACTCTTCTCTGGATCTAGAGGTGGTACCATGTCACATAAGCCATCAGATCCACAAATAGTGCAGGCAATAGCAATTGGTCCAGGAGAACCAGTGAGAAACAATAATGCTCTTATTAGCAATGCAGGGATAGAGCATTCTCTATCCACACATGTGCACGGGCTGTTTCTGGGTTTTCTATGCTACTGCATCAATCACTTTTTTGATCCCTGTGCTGACTCTGTCCTATCTTCAGTACTGTAGTTTATGAGATGTCATGGTATTTGATAGCACAGTTTCCCCCAATTTATTCTTTAGGAATGTCTTCGGACACTGCTCTTTCATATAAATTTAAGCAACTCAAGTGTCCTCTGACAGACGAATGGATAAAGATGTACACACACACACACACACACACACACACACACACACACACACCGGAATATAATGCAACTATAAAAAAGGATGAAATCTTGCCATTTGTGATAACATGGATGTATCTAGAGAGTATAATGCTAAGTGAAGGAAGTCAGAGAAAGACAAATACTATCTGATTTCACTTATCTATGGAATCTAAAAAAACCCAAATGAGTAAATAAACAAAAAGCAGAAAACACCCATAAATACAGAGAACAAACTGATGGTTGCCAGAGGGATAGGCAAAATGGGTGAAGTGTAGTGGGAGGTACTTCCAGTTATGGAATGAATAAGTCACAGGACTAAAAGGTACAGCATAGAGAATATAGTCAGTGGTATTATAATACACTGTATGGTGACAGGTGGCAGCTACACTTGTGATGATGATAGCATGATATATAGAGTTGTTGAATCATTATGTTATATACCTGAAACTAATGTAACATTGTGTGTCAAATAAAAACTCAGATAAAAACTAACTGAAAAGAGTAGACAAGAAAACCCTAAAGCCTGATTTGAGTTTACAATAAATCCATAGATCTTTTTGGGAGCATTAGGATTTTGAGTTTTCTTAAATACAACATTGGGTACCTCTCCATTTTTTTTCTGGCTTGTTTTCACAACTTTCAGTAAAGTTCTGTACACTTCTACTTCCAGTTTTTACAGATATTTTATTAGGTTTATTTTATATTGTTTGTTGCTATTACAAATTATATTTTTTTGAATTATACTTTCTAATTTCTTGTGGTAGTATATTTGAAATACAACTGATTTTTGTATATTGATCTTAAATCTAGCCACCTTAAGAAATTCTCTTATTTGTTCCAAAACTTTGAATTCTCAGCCTTCTTTTCACTATTGCCTCCACTCTCTATGAGCCTTTTGAGATTTTTTTTCTTATTGCTCCCTCCCCCCAGTCAATTTCAATACCATGGTTAGACTGTATATTTATCTATTTTTTAGGTATACCTATACTTTATACATAGAGTGAAGTTGTTTTTATTTTTGATTTTTGCCTACCAAGAACACATTTTCTCTCCCAGGGGGTGTTATAACCTCACTGAGAATGCATGCCCTGGATAAAAGACCATTTGAGACCTGAAGTACATGTTTTAGAAGCTCCTTACTGGAGTTCTCTTGGTGGTACACCCTCAACGATAGTTTTGCTGAGCATAACTCCAGGTTGATCATCTTTTTCTCTCAGCACTTGGAAGACATTATTCCACTAACTTCAAGGTTTCATTATTGTGGTTGGGGAATCAGTTTTGTCTTTTTTTTTTTTTTTTTTTTTTGGTGGGGGGGATCTGTTTTTCTGCTGTTTGAGTGCTTTTAAGATCTTCTTATTGTCTTTGGTGGTCTAAGTTTCACCATTATGTTTCTGTGGACTTATTTTTATAAATTCTGAAGGATAATGCTTTTTATCAGTTCTAGAAAATTCTTAGCCATTTTCTCTTCAATATTTTTCCCCCCATTCTCTCTATTCTTTTATTCTGGTATACTCCGATTGATGCCTATTACTGTCTTGCCCACATCTCTTAAACTCTTATGTTTTTATATGACTTTTTCTATGCTGTAACTGAGATTATTTCTTCAGCTCCATGTTTCAGTTCATTGTTGTTTCTTTCACATGTGACTAACCTGATGTTTAACCCATCCATTAAATTTTAATTTCAATGATTACATATTTATTTCTAAAAGTGATAAAAGTGGCCTTTAAAAATCTAGGTCATTCTGATACTTTTTAGTTACGTCTACCTTTTATTTATTTAATCATTTTATAATATTTATTTTGAATTCTGCTTTGCAGAATATTTAAAGTACTTGGGTATCAACTATGTTTTTGGTTTTCTGCTGATTCTTACTTATACATGCTTGTATAAGAAACATGGTTTCTTACATTTCTTACACGTTCATACATGGACGGTTTTGGGTCTGAGAGCGAAAGTTGAAATCTACTGAGAAAAAGTATCTGTAGAAAAAAAACAGCATTCTTTTGAAGTTTTAAAAATCATCTATCCTTTCTGATTTTCTTATTAGTGTTTTTGATGACTATATTAATAAATTTTGAAGAGGAACAATTTATCTTGTATCTTGTCCAAGATTATGAAGATTTTTTCCTTTTTTTTTTAACTTTTGTAGTTTAAATTTTTACTTCTAGAGCTATTTATCCATCTCTAATATTTATGTATGATGTGAGGTAGGAGTTGGGTTCATTTTTCCACCCATATATTCAATTGTTTCAACATCATTTGTTGAAAGATTTTTGTTTCCTGCTGAAGTACTTTGACGTCTTTGTCAAAATTGTCCATGTATGTGGGCGTATATCTGGACATTTTATCCTAGTCCATTGATCTAATTGTCAATATTCAGTGAACTATAAACTTAAAACCTGTGCATTTTTGGTATGCAAATTATACCTCAATAACAAATGATGTAATAATTAAAGAATCTTATTCCATATCTGGATCATGTTTGCCAAACAAAGATAGTAATTACAGAATTAGAAAATATATGCTTTCATTCCAAGTATTCCATTTTTATACAGATGTCCATCTACCCATCCATTTAATTATTAGGAGCTCTTACCTGCTAGACACCATGGTGGTCTCTGGACATACAGAGGAATAACCCATGGTCCCTGTTCTTGAGGAGCTCATAGTTGAGTGAGAGAAGTTAGACATGAGAATGAAAATGTACAACCTATTGTCATGAGGATTGTGCGGTAGGCAAATGTGGGGCACTGTGGGAACCGGAGAGGGCCATCCAACCGAGTTGAGAACAGTTAGCTCAGGAAAGGATTTATCCAAAAGCCTGTGAACTGGTTGGGCACTCAAAGTAAGTGAGAGCTGGTCTGGCTGTGCATGCCTGTGGTCATAATGAAGGTGGGGAGGGGTACAGGAGAGGGAGCTGGGAAATGAAAGGCCCTACGAACAGTGATTTTTATATGTTTAAAATCGGAGGGTACACAGGGTCACTTAACTAGTCGAAAGAGTTGCATCTTCATAAAAATAAAAATTCATATTCTTTAAATTTTGTTTTTAATATTTATTATTTTTGAGAGAGACACAGAGAGACAGAGAGAAAGCAGGGGAGGGGCAGAGAGAGAGGGAGACACAGAATCGGAAGCAGGCTCCAGGCTCGAGCTCCCAGCACAGAGCCCAAAACGGGGCTTGAATTCACAGACCACAAGATCATGACCTGAGCTGCAGTCGGCCGCTTAACCGATTGAGCCACTGAGGTGCCCCTAAAAATTCATATTCTTTATGAGAGAAGTGAACAGGCTTGATGGGAAGAATGACATGCAAACACCCAGTGCCATGGAGAACAGGGTCAGGGACAGTCTCTGGCCCTTTGGAGTGGCAATAATGATGCCTAGGGCTAGGAAATGAGTGGAGGAGTAGGAGAGTGGGCACTGAAAGGACAACAGCACAGATGGGGATACTGTGACAACTAAAACACTTGGTTTGTTTTATAATTAAATTAACCCATTAATGACACCGATTCCTATTATGGATAGAAAAATATAATGAACTAAAGAAATTCAAATAATAGCTATGGTAGTCCGCCTTATCTGTGTTTTCACTTTCTGTGGTTCTAGTTACCCATGGTCAACTGTAGTCTGGAAGCAGATGGTCCTCCTACTGACATCACCATGCCAATCATTCCCCTCACTTCATCTCATCACACAGGTATTTTACCATCTCACATCATCACAAGAAGAAGGATAAGTGTAGTACAGTAAGATATTTTGAGAGAGAGAGACCACATTCACATAGCTTTTATTACAGTGCAGGCATACCTCAGAGATATTGTGGGTTTGGTTCCAGACCACTGCAATATAATGAATATCCTAATAAAACAAGTCAAATGAATTTTTTGGTTTCCCAGCACATATGAACATTATGTCTACACTATACTGTAGTCTATACAGTGTGCAATAGCATTATGTTTAAAATAATGTATATACCTTGGGGTGCCGGGTGGCTCAGTCGGTTAAGCGTCTGACTTGATTTCGCTCAGGTCATGATCTCATGGTCATGAGATTGAGCCCCTTGTTGGGCTCCATGCTGGGCCACTGGGAATGGAGCCTACTTAAGATTGTCTCTCCCTCTTTCTCTGCCCCTCCCCCACTCATGTGCACTCTTATTTTCAAAAATAAACAAAATAATGTACATACCTCAATTAAAAGATATTTTATTTATGGCTAAAAAATGTGAATCCTCATCTGATTTCAGTGAGTAGTAATCCCTGATCATAGATCATCATAACAAATGTAATAATAATGAAAAAAGTTTGAAATATTGCAAGAATTACCAAAATGTGACACAGAGATCTTAAGTGAGCAAATGCTATTGGAAAAATGGTGCTGATAAACTTGCTTGATGAAGCGTTGCCATAAACCTGGAATCTGTAAAAAATTCAGTATCTGTGGAGTGTAATAAACCAAAGTGCAATAAAATGAGGTATGCCTGCTTATTGTTATAATTGTTCTATTTTATTATTATTGTTGTTAATCTCTTACTATCCTAGTTTATAAATTAAACTTTATCATAGATATGTATGTACAGGAAAAATCATAGTATGTGTAGGGTATAGTATTATTTGACTTTTCAGGAATCCACTGGGGGTCTTGGAACACATCCCCTATGGATAAGGGGGACTACTGTTCCATTAATTGAATGCCACTATGTGTGGGTGCTGTGCCCTGTTTTTCACATTTATTAAATGCAGCCCTCTTCATTTACAACTACCTTTTTACAAGTTAGGGCAGTGTGGTCAGGAGCTTGCGTCATTAGCTTGACAAGTTCACTCAGCTGGTAAGTGTGAAGTTAAGATTTGAATACAAGGCATTTCAAAGACTGGGTTCCTATCACTATTTAATATAGCTTATCTCTAATTGTTTATTTGAATTTTGCAAACAGTTAATTTTTCCCCACAGAATTGTGCTATTTATTTTTAATGGTTTCAGTATTTTATTAAATAAAGTTTCCCTACTTAAAATAGTATAGAAATGCAGATTTAGAAAATAGAAGTATCCATTCTCTGTCACCAGTGGGTACCATGCTGTTTGTTTTTAATCTGCAAAACAAACTTCATGAGTGAACACTCATTTTACTTTTGGAAGTAGTTGATGGCTGGACTAGGGGAAGGATGATCCGAGCAAACACTGTTTCATGAGTATTCGTCATAGCAGGATGGCTATGTGGGTGGAAAGGCGAGGTGACTGATGGTGGTGATGGTATGGGAGGGACTGGGAATGACTTCTGCTAGAGACTTGGCCAGTGAGTCACAAACCTTCTTCTCAATGGTTTTCTTTGAGATCCTTAACCCTATTTATGAAAACTGGGAAATGTCAATAAAGTAGTATTTTCAACATAATGTTTCAAAACAGAAGGTACATTTTGATCATTCTGAGCAAAATGGTTAATGAACATTGTTGAATAAAATATTTATAAAAGGACCAATCAAATATATATAATCTCAGTGATTTTACATTCTGATAACTGCTCTCAAGGAAGACTTTCTTTTGTAGGCCATTTTGCCAAGTATATAGTTAATAGTGTTATTTGTTAGACAGATTTTCTCATTTGTCTCTTGATTTTATGCTTAGTATTTTCATTCTAAGTATTATGTTTGTAAGGATTGATTGTTAAGAAATTACTACCTTTTGTAATATGTTCTAAAGTATCTGCCTACATCCTCACTCTGATTTGGAATTCCTAGTAGTTGTAATACATACTTTTACATGAATTCTCTTCATTTTCTTTTATTTTGAAATGTGAATGTCCTATTAGCCGAGCTCAGACAATTGTAAAGGGCTGGAACTTAAGAGAGCAGGTACTAAGTGTGGCCCCACCTACAATGGCTAAGAAAGGCCAATCCTGCACAGAATATTGGGTGCACTGGGATATTGGCCTGATTGGAAGACCACCCCAGTAGCAGGCACTGGAGGGGAAAGGCATGTGTCCACCTAAAGGAATCAGAGTTCTGAGAGGCATGTGGCAAATGATGCATCAGCCAAGATGCTTTCAGCTGTGATGGAAAACTCCAATGCAATGGACATAAACAAAAAGGAAATTCATTAAGTTATATAACTGGAATCCCAGAGGCAGGGCTGGCTTCAGGGTTGATTTAGCCAATGGTTTAGGCTGCATTCCTGTGTTTTTTCTTCATTCTGTTTCTCCTCCATGCCAGAATTATCCTTAGACAGATGATGAGGTGACTAACCACTCCCAGGCATTGTGTATGGGTATGATAATGTCCAGAGGAAGAGTGAGAATGTCCCTTTGGGAAGGTCTCCCAGAAAAGCAAGGAAGCACTTGCCCAGAAGCCTCTAGAAAGCTTATCCTCATTGGCTCATTTTCAAACCAATCACTAGCAAGGAGGATGAGATTCCTTTGGATTCTCAGGCTTATTACTGAGGTTGGGGGAGCTATTTGCTTCCCCTGAACATTGTGGCTATGTGGGAGAGGGGCTTTTTTGCGGGATGATGTGGGGAATAGGTGCTGTGTAGGCTATCTGGTTGGGAATCCAGAAACAAGTGACCCTTAAAAACTTGGATATGTTGTGAGCACCGGTGAAGTATGAGAACGGTTAGTAAAGTCCTAGGCACCAAAAGAGGGCTGATATTATTCAGGGAATGGGATATAGATAAGATACTAAAACCATGGTCCATGGACAGGGTGATAGGCCAGGAGCCTAGATTAGACAACCAGGACACAAGGTTGGATCCAGATGAGCACAACTGTGAACTGATAATTGAGATCAGGATTGGCCTCAGATATGTACCTATAAGGGCTAGTGGCATGGGCCCTAGTGGGGCAGTGGAGTTTAGGAACATCACTGCATGGATTAGACAAGAGTGAGTAAGAGAGGGAAATTGGGCTGATTCAGTAAGGTGAGCTGTTGCCCAAGTGGCAGACCAATGGTTAGGACTATTCCCTTGACTGGGCGGAGTCACACAGTAAGAAGAAGAGGCAAGGTTGTGGTGGGGCTGGGAAGGAGGAAAGGGTAGTTTGGGAGCAGGGGAGGTGTCATTACTACTTACTGCAGCCTCTTTAGTTGTGTGCTGGCCATATTTGTGTTTAAAGGAATAGTGCTCGTTGATTGCTGTTGATGGCCAAGTGGCCTCATTTGAGGGGTGAGGAAGAAAGCAGAGGCTGAGAGACTAGTTCTGTGTGTGAAAAGTGAGAAATTTGATGTTGTTGATGCATTCCTGGGTGTAGTTGCCACTCAGTGTTCTTAATGAAGTGAAAAAAATCTTCAAGCTGAAAATCCGTTCTGAGGTCAATGAGAAAGGTGACAGATAATATGTTACTAGCTTTTCTGTCGATTATCCATTATGTTACGAGGATTGTGTGTTGAAACACTGCAGATAAAGTGTCTCAATTAAGACTTTAATTTAGATTTAATAAGAGTTATTATATGTTAATAAAAGATCAATTAGCAGTTAAATAGCCATTGATCCAGGTACAATAAGTATGTCAGAAAGACATCAAGTTGTCATTGAAATAACTAGAAATTGCATGGGCAACATGTGAGCAATTAGATTCTCAATATATTCAGGCTATAATGAATGTCAATGCATTTAATTGCCATTTAACAAGAAAGCTTAATGTAAAGTCTCATGCCTATTAACTCACATACCTGTTCACAGTTCTCCAATAGATTTACTTATTCATTGGTTCATTCAACACATATTTAATTAAGCACACTCCAGGTAAGTAGGAGTAGGGAAACAGGAGGAATAGGCACATTTGAATCCTTGCCTTCAAACCACTTAAAATCTAGTATTGAAATAAACTTACCTACAGGAAAGAATGAAGGGACAAGGTAGACAGTACTATGTTTTTCACATATTTTCTGATTAAGTTCCAACTATCACCACCATGAACTGAAATTTCTCAAATATTGAAAGAAACTTTCTTGAGGAGCTGGGTTTATGTCATGTTCCTGAGACATGATATAGCAAAGCTGACTAATATAGCGATTAAAAGAGGGGTTGATTGAGTCAGGGCAGGGATGTGTGTTCTGGTGTGATGTTGTCCCAGGAGAAGCTAAAGCTTTATCATCCTGGATATTTGGAGAGAGGTACTTGAGAAATACATTAGCTCTCACTAGGGCAAGTGGACATTGATATGTAAAAATTATTCTCAGTGTTTTCATCCTCAGCGTCCAGGAATCTCAATTTCTCTGGGAGCATGTAAGGATCTGGGAGGGAGGTAGTCACCAATGTCTGATAAAAAATGGTTAAAGTGGTGAATTTATACTATATGAATTTTATCTCAATGAAAAAAAAGGGTGATTTATTGATTGTAACTAGAGTGGGCACATTTTTGAGCAGCAGTAAACTCAAGCTCTTGCTTCACTGAGAACTGTATGGCTCCCTGTAAGGAGGTCCTTGTGGCCATGGTCCCACCTTGTGATGTGGCTCCCTAGTCATGCTAAGGCTTTTCTGATGTAGGACCTCTCTATGAAGCTGGCACTCTGTCCCAGGCGTTGCTCTGAAAAAGTGCAGCACTAGTCCCTTTTTCTTTTGGGATTTCTTCTTTCTTCAGGCTCTTTTCTGCAAGACCAGAAAGTTATTTTATTTTTATTAAAAACAATTTTTTTTTATTGTCAGGCAGAGAAATGACTCTTCTGTCATTACTGCATTCTATTCCATTTTTGAATATATTTCACAATTAGTGTTGAAATGCTCTAGGCTCTAGATCTTGGAAATCATAATTCCTTTTCCTTCCCAGAAAGTTCAGCTCTTTCTAGGAACTTCAAGGTCTTCTTTACTTGCTCAAAAGACAATTGGTCTCTTTCTCCAGCCCTTCTCTGAATGCATATGGAGGGCTGGAACTGCCTCACTGCTGCAGGGTGGGTCAGTTATTTAGTCCTGGGAAGCAAAGCAGTGAAAAGTATTTGTTGTATATGCTGTGGCCTAGCTGACCCCAAGCCCAAACTTCTGTAAATCTCTTGTATACACCAATGTTGGTTAGTGCTTGACTTGGGGAAGTAAAGATAAAGGGCCTGTGCTCCACCTTTAAATCAACCAGAAGCTTAGATAAGAGACCTACCACAGGAGATGAGAGAGAGTGAGAGAGAGAGAGCGAGAGAGAGAGAGAGAGATTGAGAGTTCAGCAGAGGGAAGAAACTTGAGCCAGAGATGGTTGTGAGCATTGTCCTAGAAGACATTGCTGGACATCTTCTGGATGCGGGAAAGGAAACCCCAGAGGCTGGAAATCTGGGGACATCTATGCAGGTGACACCTGAAATTACAACCATAAAATAAACAAATGAATAACCAAAGTAACAACCTAGTTGAAAAGTGAAAAATTTAGACAAGTAAGATATTTTGAAGATGGGTTAAAAGTTGGTTCTAAATTCTATATTCTTTTTTTTTTTTTTTATTTTTTATTTTTTTTTGGGACAGAGAGAGACAGAGCATGAACGGGGGAGGGGCAGAGAGAGAGGGAGACACAGAATCGGAAACAGGCTCCAGGCTCCGAGCCATCAGCCCAGAGCCTGACGCGGGGCTCGAACTCACGGACCGCGAGATCGTGACCTGGCTGAAGTCGGACGCTTAACCGACTGCGCCACCCAGGCGCCCCAAAATAAATTCTATATTCTTTATCCATCACAATTTAAATTTAGTTAGGTGAGTTTGTATCAACAGAGTGAAACTTTAGTTTTGCGTCGTAAGAAATGACTTTCCAGGATCTGCTGTTCGTATGCATTTACTTGTGCAGCAGGAGGAGCTCTCTGTTGTACAATCACTGTGTGAGGGGGAAGATTAACTTGAAGGGGGCAAAGATAGAAAAGACAGAGGTTAGACCTCAAGGGGAGCAGCAGAGAGTGGTGTGGGGGAGGGAGGAAGCCCAGGCAAATAAACAAGTTATTTTAGTGTTATAGACAGCTCAGTGTGGAGGTAGGCCAATGAGGGTTTTGTTTATGTCCAAATCTTATTTTATCTGATAACCAAATAGATGAAGGCACAGCAGAGTAGTTATTTTACAGTTAAGCTGTCTCCCCACTTTTGGCAACGGGATGAAAGACAAAATAAAGGAACTGTTGTGATGGACGCATTGTGTGCTGCTTGTCCTCAGACCTTCTCCTCCCCTAAAGGAGTCTGGGCTGGAATAGACAGGACATCACTGAGTGAATTAATCCTGACCGTAGGCAGCAAGGGAAGCTTCCACCAGTGCCCTACCCTGTACAAATGATGGGCTTAAAGGAAGCAAAAAGGCGATTTGAATAGCAAGCACTTAAAAAGACTCCCTTGTTCTCCGCCTTCAGGTCTAATAGCCCTCCTCAGAGCAGACACAGAGTGTTCTAAGAGAAATGAAAATATCCCTCCTAAACACACGCAAGCACATAACAAAAGCCAAGTTAAGAAGGTTAGCGACTTAGTTGTCTCAGCAACATGTCATCAAGTTGAGATGAGCAGGAAACACAGATAACACGAGGAAGAAGGAAAACATCATAAGCCCACAAAGGGTGGAAAGCCGGGATGCTGAGAGAAGAAAAGCAAAGCCCCTTTTCTTGCTGTTTCATTAAGGGGAACTTAACTTTTAAACAGCCTCTCAAGAAAGCTAAAATAGAATCTGCTTTTGTGTAACCTGTGTACTTGGTGTGTGTTAAGAAATTGTGTTATCAGCATTTCCTGTGTGGCACACTGTTCAAAAGGAAAATTGTTACGAATGTTCGTATAATTCCACAGGGAAACAAAATAGTGTCATGTGAAAATGGGATTTGATTTTATATTAGAAATTAGCAGTATGGGATAAACATACAGAAATGGCCAAATGGAACCAAAACTCATCATCATAATATTACAGCACAAAATGAGACAAATGGACATTTTAGAGCCTGATTCTTTCTCTCCTAAGATTGTATTCAGAAAATTGCTGACATTTGGTTCTTGGGAGAGGGACATTTCTGATTGTGGAACTGCGAGATCTATACTCTCAGCCAGGGCTGTAAACTTGTTATTGGAACAGGAGAATGGCAGTGGGAGGGAAGTTAAGGGAAGGCAGGAAAAGAGGCAGGAGGGGGAGGACCATTCCATTGTTACACAACTCTAGTTATTAGAAAAATGTGTTTTAATGTTAAATCAAAATCTATCCCTGGGTGACTTTCCAAAACCTGTATTCTGAAACGACGCAGAACAAATCAGCTTTCTCTGGGTCACAGCAGTTCTTCTGAAATTTGAATGATAGCATGTCGTCCCTTGATCTTCTCTTCCCTCTTCTCTGGGTCAGGGGTTCTGAAAGTGTGGTCCCTAATTTGCAATGTCAGCATCACCCGAAAACTTGCCAGAAATGCAAATTCTCAGCTTTCCTCCCTGCACCTAGGGCATGGGTCCCTGAAACCTGTGGTTCAACAAGTCTTCCAGGTACTTCTGATTAATGTTTAAATTTGAGAACCACTGCTCTGGCTAAGAATCCTTCATTCAGTGCTCCAGCTGTAACTCATCCATCCATCCATCTATCCATCCATCCATCCATCCATCCATCCATCCATCCATCCAGTACTTATAGGCCTAACACATTGTAGACGGGGACTAGGGATAAAGATATGAAGGATAGTTTGTGCACTCAGACAAGAGTTGGTTTTGAGAGCCCTCCCTATCCTGACTGTCCTCTGGTTGCCTGGTTGGTTGTAATTCTCAGATGTAATCAATGAGTAGCATGTAGCACAGCAGGACTGCTTCCTCCCTAAATTTAACATTTTCAACATTTTATCCACAGGGTGGGTATGAGAGAAATTGTTCAATGCCTCATTGAATCCAAGAGAGGATTGAGCAAGGGTTTGGGATAATGGAACAAGTGTTTGGGGAAGATTAATCTAGGAATGGGGTTAGGACTGAGTTAAGAAATCTGGTAGTTTGCTCCTCCTAATTCACCTCCAATGAGTAATTTCAATCCCTGTGCCTGGAGCACTATCTATGCTCCTGTAGTTCCCGCCCACATTTATGCTGGGCTTGGTCATGTGACATGCTTTGGCCAATGGGACATCAGCATCCATAAAGCAAGAAGAAGCTTGATAAATGCTTATGCATCAGGACTTACCTTATCAGAATGCTGCCTCCACCTTGTGTGTAAGCCCAGCGTGGTATGGTCTCTTTGAGGCTAAAAAACACATGAAAAGAAGCGTGGAAATCCCAGCTGACCTTACTGCCCCAGCTGAGTTGAATGTCAAGCAGAACTTCCAACTGCAGGGGTTAGTGATGAGGTGAGCTGCCCAACCAACTCACACAATTGTGGAAAGTAATACATTAATGGTGTTTTAAGTCATTAAGTTTGTTACACAGTAATAGATAACTGACAGTGGTGAGTACTAAAGAAATAAGGAGCTTTGGGGGCTAAGGTGATCAGGATTCCAGTGGGACAGAAGCATGGAAACGCAAAAAGGAAGAAACCTCATATATGGGGCAGTTTACCTGTGGAAGGAGCTAGTCTTTGGATGATAACTAAAATGGTTCTGAGAATTTAGAAACACGGAAAATGACAGAGTTTAAACAAAGTATATTTCTACTCTTGGAAAGTATCTGTATTATATATTCTTGAGGGAGAACAGTTGGTATTTTGGAGATTATCTGTAATACTAGGGGCTATCATCAGGGGTCCAGAGAAACCCTTTGTTGAGATGCTTTGTTAGATCCTGTTGGCACTGTGATACCAGGTGTAATTATTATCTATGGCTATGTTACAAATCACCCCAAATTTAGTAACTTAAGAAACACCTATTGTCTCACAGTTTATGTGTGTCATCCAGATGTGGTTTTCCAGGGTTCAAGGTCTCTTACCAGGCTGTAGTTAAAGTGTTGACTAGGACTTCAGTAATCTCAAGGTGAGACTGGGGAAGGATTCACTTCTAAACTCGCACACCAGGCTTTTGGCAGGTTAAGTTCCTCATGGGTTGTTGGGCTGACGGACCTCAATTCCTCACTCACTGTTGACTGGAACCTTTCCTCAGTCTCTTGCCATGCGGTCCTCCGCTCAGGGCAGATAAGAACATGGTTTCTATCTTCTTTGGAGTAAATAAGAGGACAAGTTTGACAGGAAGCCAAAGTCTTTTTTAATGTAACCTTCGAAATGATATCTCATCATTTTCATCATATTTTATTCATAAAGAGTGTGTCAGTAGGTTAGTCCACACACAAGAGAAGGGTACTAAGCAAGGGCATGCATACCAGGAAGTAAAAGATCACCAGAACCATTTTAGATGTTTCCTACTCTGGGATTGGGATAGGTAGTACCTCTGCACAGCTCTAGGTGGCCACAACCTGTTAGCCTGGGCCAGATTTTCTATATACTTAGATAAGAAAGGTGGAAAACATCCTAGAGCCACCCTCTAGGCTTTAGGTTCTCTGAATTGATCATATAGACAGATTTATCTTCTGAAATACATCATTCCTCTTTTGCTGAGAGATCTGGACTATTCTAATGGGATGGCCCTGTTTTCTCTCCATTTCACCTCAGGATATCTAAGTCTGTATATACATCTACTTGTCTTTCCCTCTATTCAAACTCAAGTTCTCTCTCTTCAGCGAATCTGCCACCTTAATAAAGCCTTTACTTGATTCACTTATTCCCTGTGATTGCTATCCTATTCCTTACCTTTTCATCACCCCAAAGTCTCTATAATAAGTAGTCTTATAACCCCTGTATTCACTTTTCCCCCGTAACTTTCACTATCTACATCCACCTCCAGCTCCCTACTAAAATTGCACTCTCCAGAGTAATCAAGGGCTCCCATCTTTCACTGCAGCTGCTGGCTCTTTGTCAGAACTCACTCTCTTTAACTTCTTTGCAGCATTTGACAACATTAGCACCTTCTCTTTCTTGCAGATGTTTTCCTTTGGTTTCTGTGTGTATAGTGTCTAGCACATAGGAGACACTCTAATACTTGTGGTTGAATGAATACACTGCTAGTGTCTTCTGTGTTTGTGATTATTCCATATATCTTTCTTTTCTTGGCTCATTTTCCACTTCTTTCCCCTGTAAATATGGATTTGATATTTGATTCTACATGAAGTGTTTATCTCACTTCTCAGGACTTAGCTATTGCTTAGAAAAATGTTTGGTGGAATATGTTTTTCATGATATTGGTCAGTAGATGTGAGTGACCTTCATATTTCCTTTCTGAAAGATGTCTAATATTTTGGGTATTTAGCATCTGTCAAACCCTATGCTGATCCCCTCCCAGACCTAGGGGCCAGTCACTGTGGTCTCATTTTCTTTGCCACAGGTTGGTTTATCCCTGAATTGGCTGCAATTTGTTATTATGACTTTATTCCTTTTGTATTATTTTAATGTTGACTCAGTGGACTTGGGGAGACAAATATATGTGCTTAGTCTTCCATTTAAATCGAAAGCCTGACCATGTTTTAACACACTGAGCCTATGTTGACATGTATCAGTTACCTATTAATGCATAACAAACCACCTCCAAATTAGCAGCTTGAAACAATAGCTGTTTTTTTTACTCATAATTTGGTGGGGAAGCAATTTATGTTGGGCTCAGCTGGGCAGCTTTTCTGCTAGCCTCATCTGGGGTCACTTAGTGGCCTTAGTCATCTGGTAGCTCTACAGGGGCTGGATGGTCAAAGATATCCTCATTCATACATGTAGTGGTTGATGCTGGTTGTCAGCTGGCTAGTCTAGCGGGCTTTGACTGCTCAGCTCTGTTACATGGCCTCTCCTTCTTCAGTAAGTTAACTGAGGCTTCTCCACATGGCAGTCAGGGAAGTATTCTAATACCATGAGAAAAGAAGCTGCAAGGTTTTTTTAAAGCCTATGTTCAGAAGTCATGTGTTATTTCTGCCACATTCTGCTGGATTAGAACAAGTCAAATCATAAGACCAGTTCAGATTCAAGGGATAGAGAAGTAGATTCTGCCCCTTAATGATGGAGCTGCAAAGTCATTTTGTAAAGGGGCATGCATATAGAGATCGGAGGATTTTATGACCAATTTTGCAATCTAGTATTTGAGTGCTTAAGGCTAAATGACTTTGTTGTTCTTATTTAAGTAATATATGTTAAATATAAAATATGTAAGCAAAAAAATCCAAACACACACACACACACACACACACACACACACACACACACCCACCCCAAAATATCACCTCATTCTGTGAAGAAGTAACCTAGTAACTTCAGGTGAACATCATTCCTAGTAGCTCTTTTTGTGTGTAAATGGAATGAAAAATGAAGAATATTTTTGTAAAAATTGGGTCTTACTATATATTTTTAGAAAAGGAAAGAAAAGTATTAAATTGAATTTTTGTTGAATTTAACAGAAGAAAAAGAAACCAAAGAGAAACCAAAGGAATTATGGAACTTCAGATAATGTGTTTTCACCACAGAGATATTAGATCCTAAAAGTTCTCCCTAAGGTTACAAAGAAAGATTATAAAAAAAAATTAAGAAAGCTAGAGGTTTTTTTTTTTCTTTTAGAGATCCATGTTTAATTTTAGACATATTGATTGACTCTCTGCTATGAAAGATAAGGAAATTAAAACTTTTAATCTTCCTCTCACCTCATTTCCCACTCCCCTCATCTTATGAGTTTTTAGTGACATTATTTTAACAAAATGTCAGAGTATAAAGCATTTATATTCTACATTTATAATTCCTTAATTCCATAATTATCAAGGTTTAGTCTTACATCTATAATTAAATGAATTTGCTACTCCCCCTTGCCCTACCTGTCCTTATACCACAGTTTCTGCTTTTCTGAATTATTTTTTAAAATTGTGATTCATTTTCAGTAAGCTGGATTTCCTTGTCAAGTTTTTTCAAGATGAACTCATGTTACTTACTCTCTGAATTCTTGCATCCCTGAAAATTTCTGTTGGTTGCCTTCACATTGACCTGGCTGGGTTTGGTGTCCCAGTTTCTTTTCATGAGGCTGTGGGCACAGGTCCACGGTCTATAGGTATTGGATTTTGCACTGTTCCCTTTATTGGTGCTCCTCCATTCATTCTCGACTGGCTGGATGCATTATTAGTTAGGTTTTTCAAGAAGGATTCTTAGATGCTTTATCCTTCAAATTCTTTCATGTTGAGAATATTTGTTACTTTTACATGTTTGGCATTTGCCTCTTTATAGGTGATCTGTAGTTTTTTGGAGTGTGCTGGATGCTTGAATAATTCTTTCATAGTCTTTGTATCTCAATAGTACAAGAAGGTGATGTCTTGTTGAACTGGAATTTTCTGGCACATGGTATTAGTTCTTTATAGCAGGGAATTTTTCTTGTGTTATATCTCTAACTACATTTCCATTCTGTTTTCGGGATCTTCTTCGGGGACAATTTCTACGTTAGACAGCCTTTGTCCTTCATCTCTATTATTTTCTAAGTGCTTTTAAAACTCTTTATTTTTTTCCCCCAAGATTTATTTCTTATCTCATGTCATTTCTCAGTCAACAAGGCCTGGATTGTTCATTGATGTTTCTAATTTGATTATTCTTTAATGATGTGATTTTGGTCTTTACATTATGTCATTAGCTATGTAATTTCTCTTTTGGTCTCATTCTGTTGTTTTGTAATTTTGTCTTCATATTCTTGATTATTGATTTTATGTTTTTATGAAGTATCTCTGTAGCCCAACTCAGATGCATGAAATTTTCTTCTAAAATGAGTACTTTGTCATTAGCGTGCTACATTCCTTTAGATGTGGTATATTTGCATAGCTGTTATTTATTTATTTATTTATTTATTTATTTATTTATTTATTTATTGTATCTTGTTCATGTTAATGTGGGCAGCTCCATTTGTCCTTCTATTTTATCTGATTGAGTGTGGATGAAGTTTTTTTGGCTCTCTTTCCTCTGTAACTGAGATCTGTATTTCTCAACTACAGTTTAAAGGCTGAGCTACTGCAGTTTTATTTACTTTTCAATTTCCCCCAGGGCACAGGGCAGGAGCTGGGTTGAGAGGTGGAAAAGCAGAAGACTTCTGAAGGCAGGCTAGTTTTGCTGTGTGGCTTGGACTCTGGGTTGTCTTCTGGGATTTTATTAAAGGCCTCATTCTGAGTTTAGACCTTCTAGTCAGGGTATGTCTGTTTTCTAGGGAGGAACAGGCTTCAGACCATCCTCACAATGCAGCCTGGCACCTTAGAAGTCTATTTTACTGCTTCTTTACGGAGATCCCAAGATGGTACTGTGAGAGATAGGGGGTTGATATCTCAAGAGTTTTAACTATGATGTTGACTTGGCTCAGCCCTTAGTCTTCTCTCCAGACAGGAGGCTGTTGGAGGAAGTCTCAGAATTTTGTTGACTCACCTCTTTTGCCAGTTGGGAGCTGAGGCCAATGTTAGGACCTTACAGAGCCACACCATAAACTTGATTCACTTCTTGGTCACCACTTTTTGAAATTTGCAGATGTTTGGATTGTTGCTGATGAATTTTTTTTTGCTGGTATTATTATTATTTGCTAATTTCAGATTAGTTCATCAGATATGAGAGGAGATTATGTTTTATTTCTTTTTGCCCCTTTTGCCCTCAAGCCCTGACATACTTTATTTTTATATAGTTATATATATTGATTGCTTACTTTGAAATTTTAAAGTGGTAATATAAGGCAGTTTTTTCAGATGTATATTTACATTCTAGAAAGTGTAGGAGATTCTCTTTTTACTTCTTTGGTTCTGACAATTCCCCAGATACAGTAAAGAATGGTGATAGCTAAGAATAGAAAACAAAAACACAGATTAACAACAGCCATAAAAAATGTCAAAGCTAAAAACATCCTACAACTTTTATTGGATCCTACAATTGAGCCCAAAGTCAAGATTTTCACAGATGATATTATTTAGTTTGAGATAAGTAATAGTCTCACTTTTAACTGAGTAAAATGAGACTCAGAGACTTTAAATCACCTTCAAGCTCAAGGTCACACAGCTAATAAACCTCAGAGTCCTACTTCAAAGGCAGGCCTGTGTTCCTCTAAAGCCAAAGTTCCCTTTCAGGGCTCCTCCAAGAAGAATCCTATCCTATTTCGCTGAAGGGAATGCAGAAAGGGGCTGAGACAACAGCTTCCCCAGACAAAGAGAGCACAGAGGAACAGCTCAGTTTGTTAGTAAGAATATCCTATTTATGATAGTTCCCCAAGGGATAGAGTCCCCTCAAGAATTTAAAGCATGGTCATCCTATAGTTTGGGTTTTCAGACAGAGGCTAACAGAGTTATAATGGGGAGGGGCTTAGGCACCAGCTGTAGATTGCATGAATCACCTATTGCTGTGTAACAAAGTAGGTTGGAGATGAATCATAATCTAATCTAAGTGTGGGTTCAAAATGTGACTTCACTCTTAGAGGCCTCACAATTTGCTAAGCATTAATCAAGAATTAACCTGGAGAAAATGTGCGGGGAAGGTGTGGCTTCAAACTGATCCAGTGAACACTTAAAAAGAGGAAATTGACAGCAAATGCTTTTCCAGATTGAAGAAAGAACCATCGAGGGACTTCCCTTCACAAACCAGATGGCAGCCTCCAGCTGGCTGCCTGAGAGATACTGAAATTGGAAGTGCTCAGTAGCCAAACGGACCTGCCCTCTTTCAGGTCTGCAGGAGGCCCAGGATTCTATGGTTTGTAATTACCTCCCAACTGAGCCTTTGTGTGGAAACATAGCTGGCAGAGTTGAAGCTACTGCAGCATTTTCTGTATTAATTTGAAATTGCCTCAAGTCATATTATTTTATGGATGTAAAGACATAGTGCTGGTTAAATCAACACTTAGTCCCTGAGAGGTTTTTTTTTTTTTTTTTTTTTTTTTGGTATAGGATAGTGGTGACAGTGGGATAGAGGTGGGAGAGTTTAAAAACATCTCTTTCTCACTTATACTCTCAAGTACCTTTGGTGGTGATGTAACCTCACTTGGATTTTTGGAGAGATTGATGATGATTATCAAAATTTAAAATGTGCATGACCTTTTGCTTCAGCCACCTTAGGAGGGTCTTGTGGGCATCTTGTTCATATCTCAAGAGCAAAGGGAAGCTATTACAATGTTTTTAAAGCAAGAGGGACTGGATGTTGGGGTTGATGATCTGATTGGATTTATAATTTGAAAAGCTTCCTATTGAAAGATAGTTACAGAAGTTTAGGTGAAAAAATATGGTAGCTTGGACTCAAGTGGTAATGATAAAGCTGAGAGGAGGGGTGAATTTGAGTGAATTCAGGAATCAAATACACCAGGACTTGGTACGTGACTGGATGGATAGTGATTCTCTTCACTGAGGTTTGTTTTGGAGTATGAAATACAACGCAGTGATTAATGAGAATAAGGTAGACCAATCATTCAAATTACCCGGACATAGACAAATGTCCAGAACATATTATTGAGTAAGAAAATTAGATTATAAGTAGTAAAAATAATATTTTACAATTTGTTAACATTCATCTACCAATTTTTATATGTTTTGGAGGGATTTCTGAATATATGCACAGGCTAATAACAGTGGTCATCTTTAGGGTGCGGGTGGAATGATTGGGGATCATTTGATCTTCTCCTTAATATACTTTAATGTCATTTGATGTTTTTGTAATAAACTTGTTACAATTTGGGAATTATACATATTATATTTGGGATTCATCTCCAACCTACTTTGTTACACAGCAATAGGTGATTCATGCAATCTACAGCTGGTGCCTAAGCCCCTCCCCATTATAACTCTGTTAGCCTCCCTCTGAAAACCCAAACTAAAGGATGACCATGCTTTAAGTTCCTGAGGGGACTCCATCCCTTGGGGAACTAACAAAAATGGGATATTTTTACTAACAAACTGAGCTGTTCCTCTGTGCTCTCTTTGTCTGGGGAAGCTGTTGTCTCAGCCCCTTTCTGCATTCCCTCTCATCAGAAGGAGGTCACAAAGACTGGGGGCTGAGTATTTAAGGATCTAGGGACTTAATGGAGGAGCTCTACAGCTTGAGGGCAGAAAACAGACCCTGTGCCTTAGCTCAGCTCAGCTCAGAAGCCAGTGTATCAAGAGGAGCCAGTGAAAGGAAGGGCAGCTTTGGAAGAGACCCCCGATGCTTTACCTGTGCCAAACCAGGAGGTATGAATGACAGTGTCTCTAGACTCTGTATAATCCAGTGCATTGTGGTACAAGTTGTGTAGATGCTGTGCTGCAGCCAGTCTCTGGAGAGGCAGAGGAAGGAAGGTGGCCATACATCACTGGTGCATGAAATGTTCAAAAAAGGGAATACAATCTGAGCAGGCAGAAGTGAAAACTTGAAACGTTTCTGCAGTTCATTTTCCTTTTCTGTTTTTCTGATGTTCTATCCATCTCTACATGGAGCCACAAGCCACAGAGACATCCGTACCCATCAGGAAGACTGATGCTTGTCAAGGATGCCTGCAGTCAGCCCAAATGTGAGATGGTTTAATCCTCTAATTATAGATGACTCCAGTAGCAACAGGAACTCTAAGCCCCCAGCCAGGATCATAAGAGACACAATCCTGGCTCCTCCAGGTAAATCCTGTGATTACCCAGCACAGGAAAAAGGTGGGATCTGAAGGGTTCTTTATTGGAAGCCCACATGAGCGCTGGTTTTCTGAAGCCTGGCTTCACAGGCCCCACGTGGCGTCCATCAGCTCATTCTCTTCGCCGCACAACCCAGACTATGCTGTTCAACTTGCTACCAATTTGTGGTGTGAGTTACAATTAATCATACTCTTCGTTACAACCCTGAATATTTGATGCGGCATAGCACAGTGTGGCCTGTTGGGCTTGAATCCAACTCTACCACTTACCCAGCAGTATGAGTTTTGAAAAGTTACTCTTTGCTTGAGTTTTCCCATCTGCAAAATGGTAATAACACTAGTACCTACCTCATAGGATTGAGACCCTTAGGGTTGTAGTGCAATTAGCATGCAATAAACACTAATAACGTTTATTTGTTGTATTCTGACTAGCGTTAGATGACCCGAAGTCCTCAGAATAAATCAGTTCCACTTCATTGCCATGTTTGAAAGTCTTCTGGGATTTTGGAAGTGAGGAAAATAAAGTTTTCTTTTGAGGACAAACCAAAGAGATAAATACATAGTAAATCACGACAGTCACCTCAAAGTGACAGAATTGTTCTTAGGCAAGCAGGGCTTAACTGTAACCACTCTTTATTCACTCATGCATGCGTGTATGAAATGACCTCTGAGTGTCTACCATGTCTCAGGCACTAGCCTGGTTGCTCAATGTAAATTGGGACTTGGTATTAGCCTTCATGGAGCTTACCAACTAGTGGGAAAATGGGCAATAAATGAGAGTAAGCAAATGGACACATATGTGGTAACAAATTGCGTTAGGTGTTATAAAGAAAAAGGGCACTGTTAGAAGAGGGTTTGGCTATACAGTACTCCATGTCTGACTACACCGTATACTATCCATCCTATTATTGATGGAAATTAAGGTTATTTTGATTTTCTTTTTTGGCAATCATGAATAGTGCTGCTAGGAACATTCTTATATATAGGAATTTATATATAGGAATTTCTAATTCCTAGGTTTAAATAGTGATTTAGAAATTAACAATAACAATGATAGTACAGTGATTGGAAATGCAAAGGAACAGAATTTGAGTTACATGAATTCTATCATTCTATGTGACCACTTTGGAGTTTACAAACATCTGTAGAGATATTTGAAAGGAAGTAGAATGGATCCCAAAGAACAGAGGCATGGACAGTTTTGAAATTTCTGGAATTTATTGTGGAGTGGTACATTTATTAATCATGTACAAGTTTAACATTGTGTTTTAACATTAGGATTTTCCTAACTGCTTAAATATCCACCCATTCATATGAAAGATAATTTTTAAAAATTAAAATTAATAAAGTGTTTTTATCTCAACTTTGAGTGAAGATAGTTTGGCAAATCTGGCTAAGTTGCCTGTGTGTATGGATACGTGAGAAAGATCAATTCTGATGAAGTCATTGAAAAACTTGGAGTTTAGGCTCAAAATCAGAAATTATTTCTATTCACTGCAATGACAGATTCCTATGTAAGTATTTTCTCTTTTAAAATATATTAGCACAATTCAAAAGTATTACTCCATTACTTTTTCATCCTTTTTTCCTATAATATTAATTTTTTTAACATTTATTTATTTTTGAGAGACAGAGCATGAGTGGGGAGGGACTGAGAGAGAAGGAGACACAGAATCTGAAGTAGGCTCCAGGCTCCGACCTGTCAATGTAGAGCCCGACACTGGGCTGGAACCCACAAACTGTGAGATCATGACCTGAGCTGAAGTTGGACACTTAACTGACTGAGTCACCCAGGTGACCCTTTCCTGAATATTTTTTTAAAAATGTTTATTTATTTATTTTGAGAGAGAGAGAGAGAGAGAGAGAGAGAGAGAGAGCGCAGGGGAGAGGCAAAGAGAGGAGAGAGAGAACCTCAAGCAGTCTCTGCACTGTCAGTGTAGGGTCTGATGTGGGGCTTGATCTCATGAACTGTGAAATCATGACCTGAGCTGAAATTAAGAGTCAGACACTTAACTGACTAAGCCATCCAGGCACCCCTGTAATATGTATTTTTAAAGATTTTATTTTTAGGTAATCTTCACACACAACATGGGGCTCGAACCCACAACCCCAGGATGAAGAGTCGCATGTTCCACCAACTGAGCCATTCAGGCAGGCAGCCCTTTCCTGTAATATTTTATTGAAAAAAAATTTTGGTATGTGTTTACTAGCATACAAAGTTCAGCAAAATAAATTTTCACTGTGTTTCTTTTCTGGTATTATTATTATTTGTTCGATTACATGATTGTTCCTGGAAACAATTTTGTTGAATAGAAGTTGGGAGTGTTAAAAATTATATATTCTGGGTATCAGATATGCCAAGTATTCCATTTCATATGTATTTTTAAATTTGTAACTATTAAGTTGCTCACAATTTTCTTCTACCTGTTTGATGTCTTTAGCACCTGAACGGATTTCCTTTTCATTCCTGCTGTTATCTGTGCCATCTCTTATTCTGGAGAATGAGCTTTGGCTTTGTTTTTTATTCCTCCTCCCTTCTTCCTGCCAATCTCTTTTATATTTTCTTTCTGTTTTATTGATAGCTGTTATTCTCTCTTTTGTAGATTTCTTCCCCCCTCTTTTCTTAACTTTTTGTGATGGATGCTTCACTCATCAATCATTTTCCCTAAGTAATAGATGCATTTTAAGGCCAATATTTCATACAGGTTTCAGTGTGTAGTATTCAGTATATAGTAATTTCCTTGTTACTTAGCCTGAAGTGTTTGAAATTTCCATTATTTCTTCTGTGACCCATGTTTAACAATATAACTTTAATTCCCAAATTTTTGAGAATTTAAAGATTATTTTAATATTGTTTCTGGTTTAATTGAATTTTGGTCAGAAAATATACTCTCAACTCAGTTGTTAGAAATTTGTTGAGACTTGCTTTATGGCCTATTATATGGTCTATTTTTGTAAATATAGGTGTAAGTTTGCAAAAAGCAGCATATTCTGTAGTTGTTGGGTATAGTGTCCTCTAGATCCTCTAGATATCCATTTGGTCAAGTTGGTCAATCCTGTTTTTCAAATCCTCTATATCCCCACTGATTTTTTTATCAGCATATTTTATGAAACACTTGAAAGAGTGTTGAAATCTTCACGATTGATGGATATTTACTTTTCTGTTCATTATATTAATTTCTCCATTATATATTTTAGGCCATATTATAAATGCACATAAACTTAATATTTTCTGTTTTACTCATGAATTGAAACTTTTTATTATTATGAAGTGACTGACCTTATCTCTAGGGGTGATATTTTCCTTAAGTTCTGTTTTGTCTGATACTGATATAGCTACCCCATCTTTCTTTTTATTAGTATTTTTATGCTACCTTTTACTTTGAACTTTTCTATACCCTTATATTTTATGTGTCTTTTGAAAACAGTGTATAGTTGGATTTCATGTTTTTTTTAAATTTTCGTTTTTAAATTAAAAAGGAAAAAATTTTTTTGAGACAGAACAAGAGAGCAAGAGTATGAGCAGGGGAGGGGGAGAGAGATAATCTTAAGCAGGCTCGGCGTGGAGCCTGAAATGGACTTGATCTCACCACCATGAGATTGTGAGCTGAGCCAAAATCAAGAGTCGAATACTTAACCAACTGAGCCACTCGGGCACCCTTTTGTTTTTTTTAAACCTCATTTTCTTTTTCTTTCTTTCTTTCTTTCTTTCTTTCTTTCTTTCTTTCTTTCTTTCTTTTAAAGTTTATTTATTTACTTTGAGACAGAGCACGAATCAGGGAGGGGCAGAGAGAGGGAAGGAGAGAGAGAATCCCAGCTAGGCTCTGTACTGCCAGTGCAGACAGAGCCTGACATGGGGCTCGAACCCATGAAACCTGAGATCATGACCTGAGCTGAAACCAGGAGTTGGAGGCTTAACCGACTGAGCCACCCAGGCACCCCTTAAACCTCGTTTTCATAATTGAAGCATTGTTCGTTTAAATTCATCATAATTACTGATATTTTTGGATTTTTTGTGTTATTTTCTACATCCTTTTATGTTCCTCCATTTTAGTTTTTCCTTTTTTTTTTTTTTTAATTCCATCCCTCCTAAATTTAGGGGATAGGTATTAGTGTTATTTTGTTCTTTTAGAAGTTGCTCTGGAAATTGCAAAATGCATATTTGAATTATAAAAGAAAAAGTTAACTTTTCTCCATCTTCCAAGTAACACCTTAGAACACTGTAATTCCATTCACTATAGCTTTGACTATTACTCTCTGGCAATAATGCCTTTAAATTTTTTAACCCTATGGGCATTATTATTACTTGTTTATGTCCATGTTTATTTATAATTCCTCTTCCACTCAGTTTTCACTTTTTACCTCCTGCGTCTCAGACCTTCAGTCTGGGATTATTGCTTATAGCATATCCTTCAGAATTTTTTTTGTGAAGCTCTGCTGATAATGAAATGTTTTAGTATTTTTCTAAAATAATATTTTATCTTCTCTCCTAAAAGATATTTTTGTTGGATATATAATTCTAGGTTGTGTTTTTTTTTCCCCTGCAGGACTTTGAAAGATTCTCTGTTGTCTTTTAGTTTTGATTTTTGTTCTGAACTTGGTTGTCTAAGTGCCATTTCTTTGAAGATAATCACTCCATTTTCAGTGACTGAATTTACGATTTTTGATTTATCTTTTGTTTTCTTCAAATTTTCTATGATTTGTCTGAGGGATAAATTTCTTTTTATTTATCCTGCTTGGGATTTTCTGGGATTCTCAAATCTGTGGATAAAAATCTTTAATCGGTTTTGAAAAATCGTAGCCATTTCTCTTCACAAATTACCTCTGTCCCTTTCTCTTTTTCTCTTCTGAGTTTTAAATTTTGGTCATTATATTTTTCATTTCTATATATTCTAGTTAGTTATTTCCTAAACATAAACCTTCTGATTTATGAAATCATTTTTTAATTTAACATTAATTGGTTGCTAGCCACATTCTAGGCACTGGTCACACAAAAGTGAATGAAAGACAGTCTCTCTTCTGATGGCACTTCTTTTTATAGGGCCATTTCTTTGCCGTGATGGAATCTTCTTTTCTTATTATTCCATCAACGGTGAACATACTTATTAGCCAATAAAGTGAAATCTTCCTTTTTCTTTTCTAATATGATTATTTACTACTATCTAGTACCTTTTTCCCATTCCAATTTTAGTGACTTTTAAATCATGAAGGAGGGCTACGTTCAGAATAGTTAGACTGTTTCTTCCATTTTACCTCACTGAGGATGAATCGACTTCAAATGTACCTTCTTTCTCATCCCTGACCTTATATGACCTCTGAATTTTGCTCTTCTCTCTCTTTCTCTCTCTCTTCCCTTTCTCCCTTCCTTTGTCTTTGCACAGGTCTTAACACAATTCCATAGACTTTGACATAAAAAGGTACCACCAGCCCTGTACAACTCATTTATTTTATCATAATTTATTTTTTCTCTTTTAAATATACTTTATTTTTAAGAGCAGTTTTAGCTTCACAGAAATATTGAGCAGGAAGTACAGGAAGTTCTCATATATTCCTTGTATCTACACATGCACAGCTTCCCCCACAGATAGTTGATAAAGTCCTGAACCAGTGGTATACTTTTTATGGTTGATGAACCTATACTGACACATCACTGTCACCCAAATAGGTTACATTAGGGTACATTCTTGGTGTTGTACATTCTGTGGGTTTTTACCAATGTATAATGACATGTATTATTTGTATATCATACAGAACGGTTTTGCTATCTGAAAAATCCTTTGTGCTCTTCTTATTCTGCCCCCCTTCCATGACAGCAACTGATCATTTTACTGTCTCCACAGTTTTGCCTTTTCCAGAATGTCATATGGTTGTAATTATAGAGTATATAGTCTTTTTGGATTAGCTTCTTTTACTTAGTGATATGGATTTAAGTTCCTCCATATCTTTATATGGCTTGATAGTTCATTTCTTTTTATCATTGAATAATATTCCATTGTCTGAGTGTATCATGGTTTGTTTATCCATTCACCTACTGAAAGACATCTTAGTTGCTACCAAGTTTTGGCAATTATGAATGAAGCTGTTATACACTCTATGTACAGGTTTTTGTGCGGACATAAGTATTCATCTCATGTAGGTAAACTCTAAGGAGTGCAATTGCTGAATCTTATGGTAAGAAATGTTTAGTTTTGTAAGAAACTGCCAAACTGTCTTCTAAAGTGGCTACACCATTGTGCATTCCCATCAACAATGAATGGAAGTTCCTGTTGCTCTACATCCTTACCAGCACTTAGTGGTATCATTGTTCTGAATTTTGGCCATTCTAATAGGTAAGGTGGCATTTCATTGTTGTTTTGATTTGCATTTCCCTAATGACATGTGATGGGCATCATCTTTTTGTATGCATGTTTGCCACCTGTATTGTCTTTGGTGGAGTGTCTGTTCAGGTCTTTTGCTCATTTTAAAAATTGAGTTGTTCATTTTCTTATTGTTGAGTCCTAAGAGTTCGTTATATATTTTGGATAGCAGTCTTTCATCAAATGTATCTTTGCAAATATTTTCTCCTAGTCTGTGGCTTGTGCTCTCATTCTCTTGATAATGTCTTTCAGAGATCTGGTCTGTTTCTTTACACACAGCATTCTGACACCAAATGTGTGGGTTTTCCACAGTAAATGATTTTCTGCTAACATCAACTTAGTGTCCTACAATTTCATTAAATTATGATACTAACTACGTGGAATTAATGCACACTTCACAAGTTAAGTTCAGTCCCACAGGACTGCCTCTACCTTCAGATGCCAATCACAAGTCCAGGCTACCTGTACTTCTGGCCAACTGGCTATAAAGTTCCTACAACCCCCTTCTCAAGTTTGATAGTTTTCTAAAATAATTCACAGAGCTTAGGAAAGAGCTTTACTTACTATGATCAGTTTCTTATAAAGGATACAACCCAGTAGCAGCCCAGTGGAAAATATGCATAGGGCTAGGTATGGGCAGGGTGGTATATGGAGCTTCCTTGTCCTGTGTGTGTCACCCTCCCAGTACCTCCATGTGTTCACCAACTGGAAAACTCTCCAGGTAGTGTTGTTTAGAGTTTGTATGGAGGTTCCATTATGTAGGCATGATTGACTAAATCCTTTGATGTTTATCTCATTTTCTAGCCCTTCTCTTATCCGCAATGGTCAGAGAATGGGGCTGAAACTTTCAACCCTCTAATCACATGGTTGGTTCCTGTGGCAACTAGCTCCCATCTTGAAGTTATCTTGGGGCCCAACAAGAGTCATCTCATTAGCAGAAACTCAAGTATGGTTGAGAAAGACTTATTTTGAATAACAAAAGATGCTTCTCTCACTCCTATCATTCAGGAAATTCCAAGGGCTTTAGAAGCTCTTGTGTCAGGAACCAGGGGTGAAGACCTAATATATATTTCTTATTATATCACAATATCATAGTAGAGCAGATGTTTTTAATGTTAACAAAGTCTAGCTTATCAATTATTTTTTTCGTGGATAATGTCTTTGGTGTTGTATCTAAAAAGCCATTGCCATGTCTAGGGCATTTCTTATGTTATTTCTCACGTTATTTTCTAGGAGTTTTATAGTTTTGTATTTTATATTTAATTCTGTGATCCATTCAGAGTTAATTTTTGTGAATGGTATAAGGTATTTGCCTGTCTTATTTTCTTTGTATGTAAATGTCTACTTGTACCAGCACCGTTTGTTGAAAACACTGTCTTTTCTCCATTGTATTGCCAACTTCTTTATATTTAATTTCCATGCATTTGTCTCTTTGTTTAAGGGATATAGGTAGTATGAGAATAATGACTGTATAAGTATTGTTTGGGGGGTGCCTGGATGGGTCAGTCTTGGTTTCTGCTCAGGTCATGATCTTGCAGTTCATGAGTTTGAGCCCCGTTTTGGGCTCTGAACTGGTAGAGCGGAAGTATCTTCACTGCTTGGGGTTCTTTTTCTCCCTGTCTCTCTGCTGTTCTACAGCTCGCTCTCTCTGTCTCTCAAAATAAATAAATTAACTTCAAAAAAATTTATAAGGATTGTTTGGGGAAGCAAATATGAGTGATCAACCCAAAGATTTTCCTTTAAAGTAAACTATCTCCACATTCAAGTGAAGTTTACCTTCCTCTCTTCTTGGGTGCTGGGGAGACATGAGTCCTAATGACATCCTGTTAGCTCTGAACCAAGCCAACTTGAAGACTACAGTTAGGTGGCCCATTATGTCTACTTGCTAAAGCTCATCTGGAAAGGTAATGACAGCACCTATCTTCTTCCAACTATGCCTCACTGTGTTACTTCTCTTTGGTTAGGAGAGCATAGACAATGTTCAGGATAAATAACCGTTAGGGAAAACTGTGCGGCTGCAAAACCCTTGCTTAGTCACCCAGATGCATTATCTATAAACTGTCAGGAAGTTACATGCTTGGAAATATATGAGCCAGGAACCAAATCTGACCATGTCCTGGTTCTGTCATTCACTAGCCATGAAGCTGAGGCCAGTTTCTTTTCCTCTAAAGCCCTCAGTATCTTCACCTGCAAAATGGAGGTTTTTACCATTGTAAAAACATACATTCAAGTTCATATCCTCTCTTGAATTGCAAAACTTTTCTGAATATCTTCATTGTAAATTTTTCTTAAAAGAGAATTCATAGCTTTCATATGACTCTCAAATTTGGGGATTGTGACTTTAGACTTAAACTCCAGAATCTGGACTCTTCATTCTCTCACTACATCAACAAATGTTTTGGAAATTTATAGACAATAACAGAGTCCCATTTTTTCCCCATGTATAATGTTGAATATGTTTTTTAAAGAAAAATTTCTTTAATTCTCTTAAAGTTTTATTAGTGCTTGGTCCTTTTTGGTAAGTTTTCTGGGGGGAGTGGGTTATAGGGAAAGTCAGGGTGCTTGGGTAGCAGGGAAAGTCCAACTGTGCCTTGTAGGGGAGTGGCATCTGACTGACTCCTTCACAGCACTCAGTGAGAATGTGAGGCTGAAATCAAAGATAGTTAGGAGGGCCCCAGATTTCCAGAATGCTTGTGAATGAGTGGGGTTTTTTTTTTTTTTTTTTTTAAAGTGGAAACCTTCAGCAAAAACTCAGATGGATGCTGTGTTGTCCTTTACCCTTCTGGTAATGGGTAGCCCAGGGTGAATTCTGTGCACATGAAATCCGGTGTCTTAAGAACGTGCTCAGTGATATTTGCAGCTCTGATCACAGCATCTGCTCCAGAGCTGAGAGATATATCATGAGAGTTGGGTCAGGGTTTTTCTGCTGAAATCTTTACCTAGGTATGGCCAAACCAGCCAACTCTAGGAAAGAGGATATCTTTTATTTGTAATTTTATAACTTTCCAAAAGGGGGTAGATACTTATAGAATCACCCTAATTTTATCTTTTCTCCTGAAGCTCCTCCTTATTACTGGTTATAAGACTAGGGGGTGGGGTGGGGAAGGAGGTGAGAGAGAACACGAAAGAGCACACTCACTTATCAAGAGGTTTGGACCATGGCCGATTTGAAATATTACAACCTTGCATTTTCAAATTTGATGCACAACAACCAAGATGCTAATACTTTCCTTAGTTTAGAAAAAAAATCCTTTCACCCATCTCTTCTAGCCGAAGATTAGGAAAGAGGCTTTAAGAAGATTTAAAAAAAAAAACCCAACTTCTGAGCAGCGGAAAAAATGGTTTGTGATTCAGGGGCTTCGGGCAATTCATCATGGAAATTGGGTTTCTTAGCAGACATCGTGTGAATCCTTTCGTCCCTGTCAACTTTTTAATACATTACATTGAGAATGTAAATCGTGTTGGTGAGGGGGAGCGGAGAAAAAAAGAGAGCAAGAGAAAAGAGAAAGCTTCCTTATTTTGGATTTAGAAGGGAGGAAGCATGAGGCCTGTAATTCATATTAACTAAATAATAAAAAAAAACCTGTATAAATATATAGATGCAGGCATATCTGGGGAAGAAGTGGGGAGAAGTGAGTGAGACAGAGTAAAATTGAAACCATTTTATCCTCTTTAAGGGTCTTTAATGGGTGCTCCTTATAATTTATTTCCTTTAGTTTTTATTGATTTAGATTTGTTTCTTTAGCTATATGAATCAACTTATTCCCCTCCCCCTGCCCCCAAAGCAGAGGACAAAGGCTTGAGGTCAGGGGTTTCATAATTGGAGAAAAGAGGAAAAAAAAGAACAGAATTATTGGGGGTCATTAGCATCATTAATAGGAAATATTGCTGAGAGAGCTGGAGCTTCTGCCCTATTTCTGTCACCATCAGGACTGGCAGAGCCCTTGGTTGGCCTCCTTACTACACAAGTGTTGTCCAACTTCATTGCTTATTCTGAAGGTGTTTCATTCCCTCTAACTCAGTGGTTCACATCCACTCAGGGCTGTTGGTGGATAAGATTAACAGATACATTGCTTGCTGGCTCTATAGAATGTTCTTCTGTCTTTCCCTCAGTGTAATTTGCAATCATTTTGGTCCCCATATGTGTTGGTCACTAAAATTCATTGTGGAAGTCCTTTTGTGTTCTTAGTTTTCCTGGGTGATGACATGACTGTTTGGTCTTCTGGAGGCTGAGGAAGATTCAGTCCAATAAATTTCTTCTATGGATGCAAAGGTTCAGCAATATAGTCCAACCAGAGTGGGAACTGGGGTCTTCTAGGGCCATTTCCCTATTGGCATTCCTGGCAAGGGGAGAGATGAGAGAAAGGAGGTGAAGTTTGATTCTGTGGCTTCTTTCTTTCTATGTTCCCATCAGCAGTTCAGTCTCATACATATAGGCAATCATGCATTATTTAGTCAGAAGTCTAGTCAACTTTTGAAATAGGGTTGAAGATTGGTTTCCTGTTGATTGTGTTGTATATAATCAGGTAGGAAGATGGGGTAGAGGCCTGGAATCTCACTTTTGATTTAGACCTCACACATTTCAACTAATATTCCTTTGCCTCTTACCACTGAAAAAAAGGCAAAAAAAAAAAAAAAAAAAAAAAAAAAAAAAGTTCTTCCCAGAAACCCGTAAAGAATCCTATAGGGTGACTTATCAGAAACTTGTGAAAAGGAGTGGTACCACCTCCTTTGTTGATGTTCAGGGATCATAATAGAATTAAATGGAGACTTTTAATCATTCTTATGTGTATGAAAATGGACTGATGTTTGAATTTACTTTACAAAGTTAATTTAGATTTCATTTTTATTGGTATAATATAGTTACATATTACTAAATAGTGGAAAAAAGTCTCCTACATATCCCCCAGTCCCTCTCCATTCTTGAAAATGTTTCTTATATGTAAAGATGTGATTATTCTCATCTTTCTTCATTAATCCATTTTGCACAGTATCTACTCACTCCTGTTTTGGTAGTTGAAGACCTAGCTCTCTTAATTTGCTCCGTCTATCACCACCCCTCACCCTTCCAAAATAGCTATAACATATTTTATAACATATAGCAGTATGTTATGATGAATATGTAGATACTGTTCACAGCTGAGCAAAGTAGGGTGCCAATGCTATTGGTTCCTCTGTCCTCTTTTTTCATTCATTATTTTATTTGTTTTAAAAAATTCAAGTATAATTAACATACAGTGTTATATTAGTTTCAAGTATGCAATATAATGATTCAACACTTTTATACATTACTCAGTGTTTATCACAATAAGTGTACTCTTAACCCCGTTCACCTATTTACTCCTCCCTCCTCCCCTCTGGCAACCACCAGTTCTCTATATTGAGGAGTATGTTCTTTTGTTTTTCTCTGTTTTACTTTGTTCATTTGTTTTCTTTTTTCTTAAAAAAATTTTTTATTTTAATGTTTATTTATTTATTTTTTTTTAATTTTTTTTTTTCAACGTTTTTGATTTTTTTTTTTATTTTTGGGACAGAGAGAGACAGAGCATGAACGGGGGAGGGGCAGAGAGAGAGGGAGACACAGAATCGGAAACAGGCTCCAGGCTCCGAGCCATCAGCCCAGAGCCTGACGCGGGGCTCGAACTCACGGACCGCGAGATCGTGACCTGGCTGAAGTCGGACGCTTAACCGACTGCGCCACCCAGGCGCCCCTTAATGTTTATTTTTGAGAGAGAGAGAGAGAGAGAGAGCAAGCTCCAGCGGGGGAGGGGCAGAGAGAGAGGGAGACACAGAATCTGAAGCAGGCTCCGGGTTCTGAGCTGTCAGCACAGCCCGACAATGGGGCTCGAACCCACAAGTTGTGAGATCATGACCTGAGCCAAAGTCAGACACGTAACCAACTGAGCCACCCAGGCACCCCTTTTTGTTTTGTTTTGTTTTGTTTAGTAAATTCTATACACCTCAACTTAATAAAGTCCATATATGAAAAACCCTTGTATTCAGTGGTGAAAAACTGAGAGATTTTCCCCTAAGGTCAGGGATAAGGCAAGGATGTCCACTCTCACCACTTTTATTCAACATAGTACTAGAAACCCTAGCCATAGCAGTCAGACAGCAAAAAGAAATAAAAGACATCCAAATTGGCAAAGAAGAAGTAAAACTTTCACTATCTGCAGATGACATGAAAGTATATATAGAAAACCCTCGACTTCACCCAAATGATAGATGAATTCAGTAAAGTTGCAGCATACAAAATTAATATACAGAATTTGTTACATTCCTTATACACTAATAATGAAGTAGCTGAAAGGGAAATTAAGGAAACAATTCCACTTATAATTGCACCAAAAAGAATGAAATGCCTAGGAGTAAACCTAACCAAGGAGGTGAAAGACATGTACTCTGAAAACTATAAAATGCTGATGAAAGAAATTGAAGATAACACAAGCAAATGGAAAGATATCCCATGCTCATGGATTGGGAAATCCTCAGTCCTCTCTTCTGCTCAATCAGGACTCAAGTCTGCTGAAGGAGACTGTTTTGGGATTTTTATTTCCCCTTACTCCTGGGCTGGATCCCCTCTTCTCTGGATCTCCATGTCTTACCTTTTTGGTTTTATATTTTGGTTTCCTCCTGTAATTAGCCGAAACATATTCTCTAGTAGCTTTCTAAGAGAAATTGTTTAAATGAGAAAAAAAATTGGGAGCTCTGTGTCTGACAGTTCTATCTTACCCTTGTGATTCATTGATAATTTAGTTATTTATAGAATTCTATGTTGAAGACCTTTCCCTTCAGATTTTGAACACATTGCCCCACTGTTCTCTAGCATCTAGTTGTGTGGTTGGGAAGTAGGATGTCTTTTGGAATTTATTCTTCTGAGTGTGATTTTTCTTTTTTTAAGGATGTTCCATTTAACCCAGTATTCTAAAATGTCATGATGAGGTGTGCTCTTTATTCACTCATTGTACTGGGTCCCCAGTGGACTGTTTTAATCTGGAAACTCAAGTCCTTCATTTCTTATATACTTTCTCTGAAAATATCTTCTGTTGTTTTTATTTTGTTCTGTCTGGATATCCTGTCTGGATATACTTCTCAAGTTTTCTTATTAGTTCTCTTTTAAATTCTTTATCTTTTGCTCTATTTTCTGGTAGAGTTTCTTGATTTTATATCTATTCTTGTGCTGATTTTTAAATTTTTGTTGTCATATAATTCCCCCCTGCTGCCACCCACCCCCCCCCCCCCGCCAAACCCTCACTAGTTCTTTGTCTCTTCATAACTTTTATGTCTATGAGATTACTTTTTTCAAGTTTTCATTTGTGCCAGTGCTGTTATTATTTTAGTTTGGAGGTTTTTGTTTTTCTCTGCCCAGAGCTGTAATGAAAAACAAACATACAACAACAACAACAAACCCTGACATTGGAGACCTTTTTATTCAATACAAATAATTCAAGGCTTCACATGAAAAACTTAAAAACTGTCACAGTTTTCAGTCTAAAAGCATTCTACATACCCTCCCTCCATACGACTCCAACTGGGAAAGTGAATATGGGAGAGAAGGAACCCATGAAGGAGAAAAGTAAGGGAAGAAGGGATTGTGTTAGCTCCCAGCAGCAGCCATCCAGAATAGCATCTTGATTTCATAAACACCATTTTAGCATAAATTATCTCATTTTTAGCTTGTCAATTTGGATAATCTTGGCCCCAGAATGGATTCAGGGGGTCTTAAATGATCTGGTTTGGCTCTTCACGGATTCTGAATTTGCAGATAATTGCCACAGCTCTTTTGGCTGGGTAAACTTGTTATCAATTGCCTTTTTAAAAGTCAGCCCTAAAATAATCATTCCTGTGAGCAAAACCCATTACAAACCTTAAGTTTGGAGCATAAACACATTTCAGGCTAGGGAACAAATGTGTAAGATTTCATCATTGCTACATCAGGAAAGGCTTGTGAGAAGTTGGACATGCATCAGGAGAGTCCCTGTGGGGCTGAGCCTTAGGCCTGGGCTGGTGATCAGACACTCTCAGGGGGCTCTGAAGTGGAGCCACTGAGTGACACTCGTGTGCCACACCCTGTGCCTGCTGGGCAGAGATGCAGTGACCTTATGAGTCACCATCAGCTCAAGGGCATCCCTGTCCTATCTGCCACAGTATTGCCCCAAGTCAATTCCTTCCTGTGCCAGTCAGCCCCATCCTCTTTGGCAGGGACCCTCATTTATAAGAGAAGAACCTCAAGATCAGACTGAAAAAGCAGTTAGTTGGTTAGTGGAAAACAGTGGCCAAACAGGCTGGATAGAGCCTGGGTTCTGGCTTCTGTCACTGACCTTAGGCAATTCAACTGCTCTAATACCCTACGAGAGGGGTGTTAATACCTGTTCAGTGCCTGTGTTATAAAAAACTTTATAAGTATTTAACATTTACATTATAAAAATATTAATGTATTTTTATATAAAAGGACCATATTAATTGTTATTTTCACAGGACAATTATAGGAGTCTCCATTCTGGTTCTCACTTCTAAGCATTATACTATAAAACATTTATAATACTTACAAATGTAAATTATTATGTCAAGATGGGAATGGGCCTAATCCCATACCAAAATTTGATTTCTTGAGTCTTAAGGCTACCTAGAATATGTGTAATTAATATGTATATCAAACTTTTGAAGTCAACTTAATTTCTTATGCTAAAGTTTATGTCCATGTTTTTGGCTTTGGCCCCAGTATTTGTGGGCAATGGGTAATTTCTCATACCTTAGTATAACTTGATTTGAATGTAAAGGCAGCCCATGTTATTGTCTTTATGCTTTTCTCTGAGAGGAGATGAGGTATTTCTTGTGTTCCCTATGTTTATCATTTAGTAGCATCTGAGAGAGATCCCACCAGCTCCCTCTCTCATTCTTAATGCAACTCTTCCAGAACCCCACCTTCACCCCTTCCTCATGGCCATTAGCCTTCAATCTTCCAAAATACTCTGAGAAGATGATCCATTTCTTACCTCTCAGGGAAACAGGGGCCTCCAAGAGGAAATTCCCTCAACTCCCCTCCCATCTGCAAAGGTCCCAGGGAGGAGCAGTGAGGAGGCAACATGATGGAATGGACTAGAGAAGGGAGGTCACACAGTAAAGACTGTGGTTACAACTCAGTGTGATAGGAACCTTTGGGAAGTTCTGAGCAGAGAAGTGCCATATTCCAACTCATGTTTTATCAAATCACACTGGCTGTTCTGCTGAGACCCGAACTGGTAGGAGATCAGAGGCAGAAACAGTGGATCCCTTAGGAGGCTAATACAATAATCCAGCTGGGCTATGGTGGTGGATATCTCTAGCATAGTCCATATATCCACCTGCTCACTGCACATGTCCACTTGAATGTCCCACAGATAACTCAAAACACCATATCCCAAACAAGACTGTTCCTGAAACTGCGCTGTTTTGTGTTCCCTGTTTCAGAGGGGGGAGGCTATGTTCTCTGGGTTCCCTGGATGCATCTTTAGTTCCTTCCCCTTAACTCTTACATCTGGTTAGCAACAAGATCCGTTGCCTTCCATTTCCTAGATAACATTCAGTTCTGCTCCTTTCTATTCTCATGGCCACTCCCTTAAGTCTTTTCACAGGACAACTGTAGGAGTCTCTATTCTGCTTTCCTCATTTCCAATCTCAGACTGCCATCTGCTCCAGTCCATCCTCCAGGCTTTCACCTGAGTGATCTTTATATAATCTGAAAGTAACTGAGTTTTCAGGCTCCATCAAATGCCAACCTTGCAGTGAAACTCTTCTTTGCATATTGTCACATCTGCTCCCCAAAGGCAAGCCTTCTGAAAGCCTTGATGGACAATATAACATTTACAGGAGATTTCATGGGGAGGCGGGGAGAGGGTTACATCACACTTAGCTGAGCAAATATTCCTGAAATCCTGTAAACACCTAGGTCTGTTGCAACATTCCTTTCCCAATCTGTAGCAGCTGTCTCAAATACCCTCTAAGCTGGTAACAAATAAAAGCTAACTTAAAAACCAGAGCACAAGCATGGTCCCTTTCCCAACTCAATCCTCCCACCTAACCTGCAGATAAGCTGTGTCTCTGCATCACAAATCTGATCAGCTCAAAACAAAACAAAATACTTTGCAGTTTTCCTTTTGCCCTATGGGTAAATACCCAACAGCCTGGCTCAGGAGATCCTGTCTGGCCTGCTCTGCCCTTTCCTCTTGTTCCCTACACACCAGAAGTCCTGGGTGAGGAAGCACCTAAATCCCCAGAAGCAAGTCAAGTTCTCCCTAGTCTATACCCTATGTGTTGCTGCTATTTTCCCAGAACGTTCTTTCCCCCTGCTTGTTCTTCAAAACTCTGTTCAGGTATCCTCTCATCCAGTATGTCTTTTTCTCCCCCTGCCTGGGTTAGGGTCTGTACTATTGTCTTCGACCTGTACTTGTGGGTTGTTTTAGCTCCTTCATGAGCTGTGTGAGAAGTAGTGTCACCCTCATTCCTGGGACCTCTGCACCTGGCACAGGACAGGCCACAGATTGAGTGAATTACTGATATGGTCCCCTAGTGGTTGATGATAGCTCATCCAGGAGTCTAGCCCCTGACATATTCAAACAAAGACGCTTTTCTAAAGGGGCTTAAATGGCCCCACATTTTAAAAAGTCCTTAATGTCATTGTAAACAGTGAAGCGTAGTTTGCTCCATTAGCGACTTGTGACAGTGTGGTGGGCAGAAATGCAAAACCAGAAGTGACTGGTTTGTGAAGTTGCAACTATTGACCCCAGCAAGGAAGGGTGTGGACTAAGGCAGCCAGTCTCAGTGCTGCTGAGAATTCTGGTTCTGATGTGGAATGCCTGGTAATACAGGTGCTGTGATGGTTTGGGGTCATGTGTTTTGAGAGGAAGTGATGATTTTAAAGTATTGATTTGTGATTGTGAAACTATGTGTATTATGATTGTCGTTTCCTTAGTCAGTATAATAGAGAGCAAAATCAGGAGACAGCATCTAGAAAATGACGTTATTGAATTGGCTTTTCTTCCCTATTATTTTGGTCTTTTAGAGTCAAGACTTTGTAACTCCGGAAATATTATTGATTAAGAACAGGTTGGGTCCCAGACATTTTTGGTAAATATCTCTCCAATATATGGCAAATGTGGGGACTGATGAAAACTCAGGATGTGAACAGTTGCTGGATCCACTGAAGGCTATTGTATTCTGGAGAGGAAATACTTGGTGAGAAAATACACCATAATTCTTAATAGCCTCTCTGTAGATTTCTTGTCTCTCCAAATTATTCCTACTTTAGTTTCCTCCTTTCATCTTCCTTATAACCGTATCCTCTCAGAACCAGCTACATAATTTGTGGGGCCCTGAGCAAGTGAAAATGTGGAGTCCCTTGTTCAAAAATTAAGAATTTCAAGATGGCCACAGCAAAGCCTGGCACCCTTCTAAGCCTGGCACCCTTCTAAGCACAGGGCCCTGGTGACTCCACAAGTTGCATGTCCCTGAAGCCAGCCCTGCCCTCAATCATTCCATACATTTACGAAAGAATTTTATATGTCCGGCTCTGTGCTCAGCACTGGAGATTGAATAGGAATGAGACACGGTCCTGCTCTCTAATAATAATAATAACAATAAATATAGTGATGAGAATGGCAACGAGGACAGAACTAGCAAACATTTATTGAGCACTTATGTATTAGGTACTGCACTAAGTGCTTTATATGAATCACCTCTGTTATTCTCCACACTGTTTTATAGATGTGGAAACTGACTGAGAGGCTAAGTGACCATTTTTTTTCCTTCTATTTCTAGGAATTTGTTTAACTTAGGTTATCCAATTTGTTAGCATACTATTATTCATAGTATTCTCATAATTTTTTTTTATTTCTATATGATCAATAGTAATGCTACCTCTTTCATTTATTTTTTTTTTAAAATGTTTATTTAAATTCCGGTTAGTTAACATACCATGTAATACTAGTTTCAGGTGTACAAGTTAGTGATTCAGTGCTTACATACAATGCCCAGTGCTCATTACAAGTGCACTCCTTATAATCCCCATCACCTGTTTTACCCATCCTCCCACCTATCTCCCTTCTGGTAACCCTCAGCTTGTTCTCTGTAGTTAAGAGTCTGTTTCTTGGTTTTTCTTCTTTCTCTCTTTCCCCCGCTATACTTGTTTGTTTTGTTTCTTAAATTCCACATATGTGTGAAATCACATGGTATTTGTCTTTCTCTGACTGATGTGTTTTGCTTAGCATAATACTCTGTAGCTCCATCCATGTTGTTGCAAATGGCAAGATTTCATTCTTTTTTGTGGTTGGATAATATTCTTGTGTGTGTGTGTGTGTGTGTGTGTGTGTGTGTGTGTGTGTGTGTATTTCACATCTTCTTTACCCATTTATCATTTGAAAGATACAGGCTATTTCCATAGTTTGGCTATTGTAGATAATGCTGCTATAAACATTGGGGTGCATGTATCCCTTTAAATTAGTATTTTTGTATTTTGTGTTTTGTATATTAGTATTTTGTACCTAGTAGTGCAGTTAGTGGATCATAGGGTAGTTCTATTTTTAACTCTTTGAGGACTCTCTATACTGTTTTCCAGAGAGGCTGTACCAGTTTGCATTCCCACCAGCAGTGCAAGAGGGTTCCCATTTCTCCACATCCTCACCAACACCTGTTGTTTCTTGTGTTGTTGGTTTTAGCCATTCTGACAGGTGCAAGGTCATAGTTCATTGTAGTTTTGATTTGTATTTCCATGATGATCGGTGATGTTGAGTATCTTTTCATGTGTCAGTTTGCTGTCTGTACATCTTCTTTGGAAAAGTGTCTGTTCATGTCTTCTGCCCATTTGTTGATTGTTTCCTTCGCTGTGCACAAGTGTTTTATTTTGATGAAGTGTCAATAGGTTATTTTTGCTTTTGTTTCCCTTGCCTCAGGAGGTATATTTAGTAAGATATACCGATGTCAACTGCCTGTGTTCTCCTCTAGGATTTTTATGGTTTCAGGTCTCCCAGTATTTAATCCATTTTGAGTTTATTTTTGTGTGTGGTGTAAGAAAGTGGTCCAGCTTCATTCTTCTGCATGTTGCTGTTCAGTTTTCCCAACACCATTTGTTGAAGAGACTTTTTCCCATTGGATATTCTTCCCTGCTTTGTCAAAGATTAATTGATCATACAGTTGTGAGTTCATTTCTGGATTTTCTGTTCTGTTCTATTGATCTATGTGTCTATTTTTGTGCCAGTACCACACTGTTTAAATTACTGCAGCTTTGTAATATAACTTGCAGTCTAGAATTGTGATACCTCAAAAAAAAAAAAAAAAAAAAAAGAAAGAAAGAAAGGAAGAAAGAAAAGAAAAGCTTTCTTTTTCTTTTTCAAGTTTGCTTTGGCTATTTGGGGTCTTTTGTGGTTTCATACAAATTTTAGGATTGTTCTAGCTGTTGGTGGTATTTTGATAAGGATTGCATTAAATGTATGGATTGCTTTGGGTAGTGTAGACATTTTAACAATATTTGTTCTTCCAATCCATGAACATGGAATGTCTTTCTGTTTCTTTGTGTCTTCTTCAGTTTCTTTCATCAGGGTTTTATACTTTTCAGAATACAGGTCTTTCACTTCTTTGGTTAAGTTTACTCCTTGGTATCTTATGGATTCTGGTGCAATAATAAATGGTATTGATTCCTTAATTTCTCTTTCTGCTGCTTTATTATTAATCTATAGAAATGTAATAGATTTTTGTACGTTGCTTTTGTATCCTGTGACTTTACTGAATTCGTGTATCACTTCTAGCAATTTTTTGTCCTGCAGTCCTTCAGGTTTTTTTTAATATATATATATATATATATATATATATATATATATATATATATATATATATATAGTTATCATGTCATCTGCAAATAATGAAAGTTTGGCTTATGGGATGCCTTTTATTTCTTTTTGTTGTCTGATTGCTATGACTAGGACTTCCATAATAATAATAATAATTGAATAATTATTATTCAATAATAGTGGTGAGAGTGGACATCTCTCTCTTCTTGCTGACTGTAGTGGAAAAGCTTTCAGGTTTTCCCATTATGGATGATATTAACTGTGGATTTTTCATGTATGGCCTTTATTATGTTGAGGTATGTTCCCTCTAAGCTTACCTTGTTGAAGGTTTTTATCATGAACGGATTTTGTACTTTGTCAAATGCTTTTTCTTCACTTATTGAAATGATCATATGATTCTTATCCTTTCTTTTATTATTGCGTTGTATCACATGGGTTGATTTGCAAATGTTGAACAACTCTTGCATCCCAATTGGTCATTGTGGATGATTCTTTTAGTGTATTGTTGGATTTGGTTTGCTGGTATTTTGTTGAGGATTTTTGCATCTATGTTGATCAGGGATACTCGCCTGTAGTTCTCTGTTTTAGTGGAGTCTTTATCTGGTTTTGGTATCAGGGCAATGCTAGCCTTATAGAATGAATTTGGAAGTTTCCCTTCCTTTTCTATTTTTTTTGGAATAATTTGAGAATAAGTATTAACTCTTCTTTAAATGTTTGTTTGGTAGAGTTTGCCTGCAAAGTCACCTGGCCTTGGACTTTGGTTTGTTGGGAGAATTTTTATTACTGATTCAGTTTCCTTGCTGGTTATTGGTCTGTTCAAGTTTTCTATTTCTTCCTGTTTCAGTTTTGGTAGTTTATATATTTCTAGGGACTTATCCATTTCTTTCAGTTTGTCCAATTTGTTGGCTGTAGATTTTCATAATAAATTACCTGTTTTATGTTAGCAATTTGGCAGTGGAGTTGGGTCTTAAACCCAGGCCTGTCTCTCTTCTAGAGTTTTGGCCTTTATTCCCTTCCCTTGCCTTCACCTAAACTTTCCCTTCACTCTGGTTATCTGGATTTCCCTGGAGGATTCTGGATATTTTCTTTTGAGGGTGTCCTCTTTCATTTATAGCTCTCTGCTTCAGAGAACACCTGGCCTGGTCAACGTTAATGCCTTGCAGCTACTACCCCTGGTCCCATGTGTTGCCCTTTTTCAGATTCTGGGTGCTTTGTAACTGTGGCTTTACCAGGTTGAGTCTGAGAATAGCTGTTGCATCATTCACACCATTCACATCATCTTAGGATCTTTTCTTAAGCCATGCCCAAACTTCTTAAAAACTCTATGTACTTTCAGAGTCTGGTGAAGTCCAGCTGATGCATGCTCCCAGCACTGTGCCTTCTGGTCCCTATTCATCCCCCCATTCTTTCTTGCACACTCCCAGAATGTGTCTGTGTGAAGAGATTGCTTTACATTTATACTGTAAAATCCATGTTTAAATGTTGGGACAAAATATTCCATGGTAAGAGATACAGATGCTTTATAAAAGATTTTTGGGAACCACTTATGTCAGAAACAGCTTAAAACATGTAGGTTGTGTGGGTGGCAAAGAATGCAAATTTCAAATAATACCTATCCAGCAGCTACTGTGGGAAACACCTAACTGGAGGGAAGATGTCTCTAGGAGTTGAGAAGAAAGCTACTTTCATTGAAGAATAGCATGAGTCATGGAATTTTCACACTTCAGCAGCATGATTTTTCCTCTTTCTCTGCTTCTGCCAAATGAAAGAAAGAGAAGAAGAATGAGAGGGAAGTAGAGAGGACACAATTCTCCATCCTTCTGATGGTTCCTTCTCATGGCTGACAAAGAAGCCTCAATTGCAGAGAAGTTACCAGCAACTATAGGACCTGGATTAGAGAGGCATTTGATGTTACACTGTTCTATATTCTTAGGGATGTTTCCCAGGCCTTAATGGGACTTGACACCATGGTAAAATATAAGGTGAATTAGAAAGGGGCTGCCAGTATATCTTCTGTGGTTGTAGCTTTACCACCCCTTCCTCAAGTGTAGTCACCTGGTTTTACCTAAGGACTCTGTGCTGCTTATACCCTTGGCTTTGTCCACCCGCAACAGGAAGTATATAAGAACCTTCAGGTTAGGTCATACATTTTCTTTATGATCTTCTTGGTCTGTGCATCTTCTGTGTGATGACCAACAGTTCTGACTTGCTGCCTGTTTTGATCTCCTGCTTGTTCCTTAATCCCTGCTGGACATATCTGGATCTCTATTTGCTTTGACCTCCAGTGCTCATTGCAGTGCCAAGGGTCAGGCTCTGCCTTAGTCAATGGCAGAGTTGACCCAGAAATGCACTGGAAGACATTGGAATTGATTTATTAACTATTTTAAGCAATGATCATGCCACTAATACGTGCTATATTCAGCTCTTCAATATGTGTACTTAAATAAAGGAGAATGGAAAATTTGTTGTCCAGTTCTTGATCTCAGTAAGCCTTGTGATAAAAGTACCCTACTAGAGGATGTTAAGAGGCCAAAGACCAGCCTTTTGAATAATTCATTACACAACCAGTATTTGGAAATGTGGTTGACATTGTTTTCACCTCCTGTCCAAGACACTTCCTCCACATACCCCTTCCAGCCAGTGCTTTCTTCTATGTTCTTCATGTCTTCAGTCTTTCCTCTATTGTATACCCACAGGTCAGAGTAACTAAAATACTTTACCCCCAATTATCCCTCATGAACATCAGCTTCTGGATGTCCCTGCTTAAGGGATGGGGCTGAGCTTTCCAGGCTGTGACCAGGCCTTGTTGTGTGTCCAAATAGATGCAATTTCTGGTATAGACACCCAGGCCCCAAGAGCTTCAAGGAACCTCAGGATTTCACTAGGTCCTGCTGTTTGTTCTTCTGCATCCATGGGCTCCAAGACTTTTTTTTTTTTTTTAACAGAACGAAGCCCAGGAGGTTGAGTGACTTGTTCAGTTGAGCAGGGCACGGTATGGGCAGGGCTTGGAGGTTCTCTCCAAAGGAGGCTCAATGCTCACACATCACAAATTCATAGTTACTAGGGTGTCTGTGTTCTCCTACATTCAGTGCTTTGGGACTTACCATCAGGATTCTGCCTCTGGCAAATGCCGTCAACAGATGAAAGGGGTCCCATTTGTCCTGACGTCAATCTCAAAGCATTAGGAATACTCTGAAGGTGCCAGCTTTCTTCATGAGATCTGTGGAATCTCTTGGAGTCACTGCTGTGGTCTGGCCAGTTGTATTCACCTACCATAACATATAAATTCTACCACTCCTACCTTCCTGCCTTGGTTCTGCAATTACTGTTTGTGGTCCAAATGTCTATTCTCAACTCAGCAAATTCAGATCTGACAGGTCTGGCTCAAGCTCTACCTGAGAATGTCTCCCCAAACAGGTTAGGCTGCACTGTTTACTCCTAGCTCCAAATTCCTGTAGCATATTAGTCTGTGCTGTAGGATCAATATGCTGGGTGAGAGGGTTCTGGGGGAGCAAAGGAAAGGGCCACTAGTTTCCTTCTGCTGCTGTAACAAATTACTACAAACTTAGAAGCTTAAAACAACACAAATTTATTCTATTAGAGTTCTGGAGGTTGAAATTCTAAAATCTAGGTAGTGCCAGGGCAGGAGGCCTCAGTGGAGAACCTATTTCCAGTTTGGAGGCCACCTGTAGAGGGAATCCTGAATTTGATGAATTTTTCCTTCCAAAGAGTTGAGTTTTATGTTTATTTTATTTTTGTTTTATTTTATTTTTGAGAGAGAGAGCGAGAGAGAGCGAGCGCTAGTGGGGGAGGGGCAGAGAGAGAAGGAGACAGAGAAACTGAAGTAGGCTCCAGGCTCTGAGCTGCCAGCAGGGAGTCTGATACAGGGCTCAAACTTACGGACGGTAAGATCACGACCTGAGCAGAAGTCGGACACCCAACTGACTGAGCCACCCAGGTGCCCCCAAAGAGTTGAGTTTTAAATTGGAAGTCAGTAGTACCTTGAACTGACAGGTGTAATTTTTCCCTCCTGAATGAAGTAGGAAGTAGGCTCAGAATCCAGGTTAAAATATAGATTAATGAAGGAGGTTACAGGATTATATGCCTGATTTCCTTTATTGTTGTGACTTTGAAAAAAATCTGCTACGTGCATACTTTCAAACTGCCCTTTAGAGAGATTGTACTAATTAGTGCTTTCGGTAGTTATAAGTACCTCTTTTTATTGGACCCTTGGCAATAATAACCACTGTTATTTTTTGAAACTTAAGAGGGGAAAGTGATACTTCATTGTTGCTATAATTAGCATTTACTGAATTACAAGTAAAGTTAAATCTTTCTTTCATAGATATTTGAAATATTTTTGAGTATGATGTGTATTTCCTAGGTTCTCTTCTCTGTTTCTAGAAAACTTCGTTTATGTCTTTGTTAATGTCAGGAGGACTCGTTTTCCAAATTCTGCTCTCTTCCTCTTCCTTGGCAATAGGATCATAGCACTGCACACAGGTGCCGCCGTGAACTACATTTCCCAGGTTCCTTACAAATAGATGTGGAGATGTGGTTAACCTCTCTCCAATGCATGTGAGTGGAAGTGATATGTGCCACGTCCAAGTCTGGTCCATGAGAGCTCCCATAGAACAGCAACCAGAATATCATGGCGCCACATAATGAAGATGGTGGACTCTCTTGTCAGTATGGTGGGGGACCCTGTGTCTGGGACTATTGCACAAGCAAGATTTAGCTTCCATTTTATTTGAGCCATTGCAGTTTACTTTGCCTTACACAGTGCTAACACATTTGCATCTTTTATTTATTATTTATTTTAAATCAAGTTCTTTTACCTCATTGAACTGTGAATAGAGTCCTGGTTTAGTCATTTTTGTAGCCCTATGGCACAGAGTAGGTTTTCAATAAATATAAATGAAATTAAATGAGTGAATGAATGAGTTGAATGTTTACTTGAAAAGACTCTTGCTGCTTCTCCTAGTTCAGTTCTCAGAGACATTGTTTGTTCTATTACCAAGGGAAAAATGGGACACCACACATGTGAATTATGTGTTAATACTCAAGCCGATTCCAGGACATATTTCCATATTTGTAAAATGTGATCTATTTTCTTATCTGGTAAGTCAGAAATCACAAGCTGCTTTTTGTATAGTTTCCTGACTTCCCACGTGATGAAGAAGAAAATAGGTATGGAATAATTGTTTATTGTGGTATGACCATTACCACTTCAAACTGAGTTCATGTGAAACTTTAGGCCACCTGTCTGGAGAAGAGTAATTTTTTATCCCACACTAGAAGTTAAATGGGCCCACTGAGATCCAAAAAGCTTAACAAATCCTCTGCTTTGTCACAGTGAAGACCTTTGCCTAGTGCAAGGTCTTATCCTGCAGATTGCTTGGGGCCAGAAGATAGCCTGGTTAATCTAAACTGCTCCTACATTCCTACAGTGTTCACTGAACTGGGTTTTTTGTCTGTGAATAAAATGGACCAGATTTGGGTTGGTTGCCATGGTGACTGTATCAAGAGCCTCTGGGCTCTCTATCTTCCTCTGCTGACAGCTCCCATGCAATGAACCCCCTGTGGGGCGTGGGTGCCTCCATCTACAACCTTATAGAATTACCTACCTAGGAATGTAAAGTTTATTATAAAGAGACTGGCCAGTTTGTAAGAGAAACAAGTCCCTGGTTGCCCCTTTTGGGACTGGCTGTTTGATTGTACGTGGCTTGCCTACATTATGACCTTAGGAACTCTCATTAATTAGGATTTCCAATGGAAATCCCTCTGGACCAGGGATGGTGGCCTTTAACCCCCCTCATCTTCTTTAGCCAGGACCAAAGCTTTCTGAGTTCGGAATTTGTTATTCCTGAGTAGGTTTGGAATTATAATTCTAGCTACATGGAGGCAAATTCCTTCTTCTTGAACTTGAAGGCAACATTTCTGCATCTGTCCCAGGGTAAGAAATATGGCTTGGTTCATTGGCTCCTTTCCAGGGTCAACCTGCTACTTACCAAGGACATTCTGAAGGGGCATCTGGAGCTCTTGGCTCAACCTTCTTGCCCTGATGGATGGCCTCACTCAAAATGATGGTCTAAGGAAGGTGGAATTGACACTGCTTATCTAGGTTAAAGTGTCAAAAGCAACCTATTTCCCTTTCCAAATAATAGCCTTGTTTCTATATACCTGAATATCTATATAGCATTAATTAAATAGTGACCATTTATGGGCCACAGGCTATCTCAAATTCAATTCTCTTTTGCACCTGGAACCCCAAACTTTGTATGTTCAAGACTATAAACCTGGCCACATCTGGTCTGGATCACTTCAGTAACAACCTAACTGGTTCATCCAGGTCCACTCTTACCCCTCCAATCCATTCTCCACTTAGCAGCCAGAGGGGCTTCTTAAAATTCATGTCTGATCATGTAACAGGCTGGAAGCCTCCCAGTGACTTCCTCTGCTCTTGGTATAAGGATGTGGCTGGCAGGGCCCTGACTGCCTTCACAGTTTGTGTTGCACACTATCCCTTTGTTTTCTGTGCTGCCGCCACACCAGCCTGCTTTTGCTTAATCCCTGCACTGGGTTCACTTCTGCCACAGGATCTTTACCCAGGCTTCCCCCTGCTTGGTTTCTCTTCTTCTTTCTTCATCGCCTTGGCTTTTAGACATCTTTCAGATCTCAGCCTAAGTGCTACTTTTTTGGGAGGATGCCTTTCCTGACTCCCTAGACCAGGCCAGGTTTCCCTATTAGGTGCTCTCATGGCATTAAGGGATACATGTTTCCTTCACAGCACTCTGTAGGTAATTACACATGAATTTGTGTGATTATTTCCTTGCTAGACTATGAGGTCCACAAGAACAGGGTCTGGCTCTGCGGTTGTTCATCATTATATCTCTGTACCTTGCCAGGAATACAGAGGAGCTCAATAAATGTTTATTGAGTGAATGCATGAATCCTTGTAATCTGTGGAAAAGTATGGATTATTATGGTTATTTTACAGATGAACAAATTTAGGGCAAAATCTCTCAATATCTACTGATGGCTCATTAAAAGTTCCCAAAAGTTTAAAATCTGATGTTAAATCCCAAGGACTAATGCTTAATAATTGCTATTTCCATTCCGTGTATGAGATTCAGAGAGATTCAGAGGAATTCAGGGGTCTCTGAAATGCAGTCATAGCTGCTGCCAGAGATTGGGAGCATTTGGAAATATGCAGAAGGAGGACATCAGAGCTTATGGAGGTCTAACCTTCTACTCTTGAAAGCATACATTTCAACCTGACACCTCTAACCCAATCCAGCATCTCATTATGTAAATACATCTCCCTCATTCATCTGTATCCTCCAGTCCTGCCAACTCAAAAATTTCTGGTGAGGGCAGGTAACCCTCCTCTGACATCCCATGGTGGACTGTGGTTATTGCTGTTTGCGTCCTTCGTGGTGTGTTCATTACAATTAATTTTTCGTGATGTTTTTAATTGTTTTTGTGACTCTCCTATTCTGCAAACTTCCCTTTTCACACTCACATCTCTGTGACTCAGCTCCTGGCATCCAGTGCCTGGCATGGATTTTAGTGGTTCTTTACCCCAGCTGCACATCAGAATTGCACAGATGATTGTTAATGCATCGCAGTGCCTGAGCTCTGAGTCCATTGCTTTGGGGTAGGGCCCAGACCTCAGCAATTTTTCAGATCTTGCAGATGATTGTGATGTGTAGCCAAGTTTGTGACTATCTGGGTTAGTTGCTCAACAAACATTTATTGAAGTAAACTAACTAGAATCATCTTTCTCTGAGTGTATATGAATGAATATATGGATGTGGGGAGTGTTGGGTCTAAGGAAGAATTGATTTCGGCACTGGCAAACCTCTGTGCTATTCTTTTCTCTTCCAGTGAACCTTGTGGATTCTGAGGATCTGGATAGACTTGAGGGGTTGGAGGGCTTCCAGGGACAAAGATGAGGGATGTCATGATTGTTCACAGAGACCTATTCCCCAGCTCCAATTCTGGGCTGAGCACAGGGGAGCAAGTCAGCAATTTATCTGCTTTCTACTGCCAAATGTAGTAACAAGAACATTTTTTTTTTTTCCTGATTCTGCATGCGATTTGGAGGTCCAAGTCAATTAAATTTGTTAGGTTTTGCAGCTGATGCATTGATTTTTAAAATTCACTTATTAATTCATTTACTCCCTCAATAAGTATTGATTGATTATGGGTGTAACATAATGCCAGCTCTGTGGTTCACATGAAGGAAATGTGATACAGGTGCCCTGAGGAGCTTAAAATGTAGCTGGGTAGATAGTATATGCACATATACAGCAGCTATACATTTTACCATTAAGAGGGCAGGCTTTGAGCCAGGCAACCTGGTTGATTGCGTGTCCCGCTATTTATTAGTTGTGGACCCTGGGAACGTTACTTTACCTCTCTAAGCCTTAGTTTCTTCATATGAACATTTATCTTCTGTGAATGATAATGAAAACTGTATCATAGGGTTGCTGTGAGGATTAAATGAGGTCATTCCTGTAAAGCAGTTAGCATAGTGACTGGCACATAGTAAAAATTCAAGTAAGTGTTATTAGCTGCTATTATAGGAAAGATAGCAACCTGGGTTAGCTAGTGAGCAGGATTGAGAATAAAAGATATACAGGAACTTAGAGAAGGTAGAGATCAATGTGGTTGTGGGGAGATGGGAAAGAAAGTCTCAGGAAGGTAGAAACTGAGCTGATTTGGAGGATGGGTGTGATCTGGAACTGTGGCAGTGGTGAGAAGCAAAGACATGCTGGGTGTGTGGGGTGGGGGAGGGTGGGAGGTCTGGCTAGGGGTGAGAGCACTTGCTATTTGAAATGTGGCAAAACAGTTCATTATTGGCCTGCACCCTCACCTCTGCTCCAGAAATGCTTGGGAGGCTGATATATTAATTGGTTATACCCACTAGTCCCCTTCTAACCCCATATTCAGCAAGTGTGGTGATTTATCGTTATGGACCAAACGTTCCAAAATGCCAGTTGCAGAGCTGGGAAGGCTAAATTTAGCATAACAGTCCTGGGTGTTTAGAACTTCAAGTGAAATTCTAGATTCTGAGATCAGGTTAAGACCACTTTGGCCCTTTAACTGCAGTTAACATTTCCCTTGAAAAATTCCAACCTTTAAAAGCCTCTATTTGACAACTAGCTTGCCAATATTTATGTTCCACTCCATTAGCATCACCAGGGCTGACTCTCCACTTTCAAAGATATGCATTCGGCTGGAAGAAATCACTGCTGTTTGCTCATTTCACATGCTCATACAAATATAGGTGTGCGCACGTGTGCATGCACACACACACACACACACACACAGCATGCCCCTGGTCTATGTGTATATGTGTTTGGTTCTCTGGGAAAGTTGTCCTGAATGTCTTCTCTGTGTTTGACTTCATCTGTCCTTATTTCCTTTAAGTCTTTCTTTTTCTTTATTGGCTATGAGTCTTCTGGAGAACTGAATGGCAATGTATTCTTATGCTCTAATATTTGGTTCAAAGGTTAATTATTTTAAATACATTTTGCTATCATAAGATCCCTAATAAGTATCCCATGGATTTCAGGGTTAGGACTGCTAGAATTGCCTTGTGCCTCAGAGATACGGACATGGACTTTGAGGACTATGAAGGAAAAGAAAAGAATAAGAACTTCATTTTAACCCAGATCCATAGACTGTTGATAAAAAAAAGTCCACTCTAAGAAACAGGAACCTTCTTGGACTGTTGGTGGGAATGCAAACTGTTGCAGCCACTCTGGAAAACAGTGTGGAGGTTCCTCAAAAAATTAAAAATAGATATACCCTATGACCCAGCAATAGCACTGCTAGGAATTTACCCAAGGGATACAGGAGTGCTGATGCATAGGGGCACTTGCACCCCAATTTTATGGCAGCACTTTCAACAATAGCCAAATTATGGAAAGAGCCTAAATGTCAATCAAGTGATGAATGGATAAACAAGATGTGGTTTACATACACAATGGAATACTACTTGGCATTGAGGAAGAATGAAATATGGTCTTTTGCAGCAACGTGGATGGAACTGGAGAGTGTTATGCTAAGTGAAATAAGTCATACAGAGAAAGACAGATACCATATGTTTTCACTCTTAAGTGGATCCTGAGAAACATAATAGAAGACCAGCAGGGAGGAGAAGGGGGAAAAAAGTTATAGAGAGGGAAGGAGGCAAACCATAAGAACCTCTTAAATACTGAGAACAAACTGAGGGTTGATGGGGGGTGGGGGAGAGGGGAAAGTGGGTGATGGGCATTGAGGAGGGCACCTGTTGGGATGAGCACTGGGTGTTGTATGGGAAAAAAATCACTGACCTAGTGAAATGTATATTTTCTGATGGGCTCTGAATTAGTAGAAAGAGCAAACCCAAAGTCATATTTGGTGGAAGATGGTGACATTGGTGACATTTGGTGACATTGTCCACTATATTACGATATGCCACCAAATATGATTTTGGGTTTGCTCTTTCTACTAATTCAGAGCCCATCAGAAAATATGCATTTCACTAGGTCAGTGATTTTTTTGAAGCTTATTTATTTATTTATTTTGCGGGGGGGGGGGGAGGGCGAGTGGGGAGGGACAGAGAGGGGGAGAGATAGAACCCCAAGCAGGCTCTGTGCTAACAACACAGAGCCCAATGTGGGGCTCAGCCTCACAAACCAAACCATGAAGTCATGGCCTGAGTCAAAATCAAGGGTCAGACACTTAACCAACTGAGATACCCAGGTGCTTCACTAGGTCATTGATTCTTGATCCTTTTTAGGGGTATATGTGAATGGGTGGGTAGTCTCCAGGAATGTGACAGAAGCTATAGATGCCTTCTCCAGAAAAATGCACATAAACATGTTACACAAGTTTTCCGCATACGGTTTATTTTGCTGCATTGCAAACATATCTTTCACATAGTTAGAATGTTAAAGCAATACTTAAAAAGTCTTTGTAATCCTCTTAATCTCAATTTGCATGCAAAAATTAATAGCCATTTCCTGAAAAACCATAGTAAGTCATAATGTGCAAATAAAAATAAAATGTAATTTAGTTCAAAAGTGAGTTTCATAAGGGGCACCTGGGTGGCTCAGTCGGTTCAGCGTCCAACTTTGGCTCAGGTCATGATCTCTCAGTTCTTGTGTTTGAGCCTCACTTTGGGCTCACAGCTGTCAGCCTGTTAGGGCAGAGCCTGCTTCAGATCTTCTGTCTTCCTTTCTTTGCCCCTCCCCCACTTGAGCTCTTCCCGAAATAAATAAATATTTAAAAAAGTGAGTTTCATAAGATTGCTGTTGCTTGGTTAGAACAAGAGATTAAAATTATAGAGTGGTTTTTTTTTACATGATAATGCAAATATCTTTCACATCCAATCAGTTTAGACTTTTCGCTTTAGTAGTAACAAAGAGCAAATTCTACTTACTGTAGTATTTGCTAACAGAAGAGTTAGAGTTTTCGGAGGTTATTCTGATGGATGAGGATAGGCTTACATCAAGGAATACAAAATTCTCTAAAAACACTTTGAGTTGAAATCATGTAATATTATTTTATTTGTCTTCAATTTAATGAGATCAACTTTGTCAATGCCTGAATCATTAATGTTGTCTTTGTCATATGAAAGAATCAGGACCATGCATTTTAATTTTAAAGTCACCCAACAGAAATATTCTTCAAGGTTTTTTTTGTCTGCCCATTGGAACCTGCACAAGAACCAGCAAAGCCTTTTCAATCTTGGCTCTGACTTCCAGATGCCCTTTCTCCAACAATTCAAGGAGCACACAGCTGTCTTTCTCCAGACACTTCTCCACAATGGTAGCCTGGTCAGGAGACTAAGTTTTTTCAACAGCATCCGTAATGGAATCTGCTGGACCTTGAGTCAAGAGTTATGGCTCATTCAGGTGGCCCAAGATGTCACTCAAGTCCCTCAAGTCATGAGTGGAACTCTTTGTCAAATCAGTCCGAGAATGGACTTTTCTAGTCATTTAAGCACGGTAAAACTTTCTGCCCGAAGTTAATTAATTGCTTCAACACCTGTACTTTAGAAAGCCAGTGAACTGCAGCATTTCTTTCTTTTTTAAATTGAAGTGTAATTGATATATGATATTACACTTGACTCTTGAACAACATGGGGGCTGTGGGGTGCTGACCCCTGTGCAGTTGAAAATCTGTGTATAACTTTTGACTTCCTGAAAACTTAGTTACTAATAACCTACTATTGACTGGAAGCCTTATGTTAATAACAGAAACTGTTGATTAACACATATTTTATATGTTATATGTATTATACGTATATACACATAACATGTTGTATGTATATATGTATAATACATATAACATGTCATATGTATTATATATTATATTCTTACAATGAAGTTACCTAGAATGAAGAAAATGTTATTAAGAAAGTTACAAGGAAGAGGAAGTTACATTTATAGTACTTTACTATAAAAAATCCTTGTATAAATGGACCTTTGCAGTTTAAACCCATGTTCAAGGGTCAAATGTTTATTAGTTTCAGGTGTACAGCATAGTGATTTGACATTTGTATGCACTGTGAAACAACCACCACAATAAATCTAGTTACCATCTGTCATCATACAAAGTTAACACAATGTTATTAACTACATTTACCATGCTGTACATTATATCCCATTGACTTATTTGTTTTATAACTGGAACTTTGTACCTCTTGACCCCTTTCACCCATTTCATCCCTCCCAACCCCACTCCCTCTGGCAATTGCTAATCTGTTCTCTGTATCTATGAGTCTAGGTTTTATTATGTTTTGTTTGTTTTGTGTTTTGTAGATTCCACATGTAAGTGAAATCGTACGGTATTTTTCTTTGTCTCACAAAGTTCACTTAGCATAACAGCCTCTAGATCCATTCATGTTGTTGCAAATGAAAAGATTTCATTCTATTTCATTGGCTGACCAGTATTCCATTGTATGTATATACCACATCTTCTTCATCCATTCATCCATTGATGGACACCTAGGTTGTTTCCATATCATGGCTATTATAAATAATGCTGCAATGAACATAGGGATGCATATCTTTTCCTATTAGTGTTTTTGTTTTCTTCAGATAGAAACCCAGTAGTGGAATTGCTGATCACATGGTAGTCCCATTTTAAATTTTTTTGAGGAAACTCCATACTCTTTTTCATAATGACAGCCAATTTAAACCTCCACCAACAGTTTACAGGGGTGCCCTTTTCTCCATATTCTCGCTACCATTTGTCTCTTTTCTTTTTGATAGTAAACATTGTAACAGGTGTAAGATGATATTTCATTGTAGTTTTCGTTTGCATTTCCCTGATGATTAGTGATATTGACCAGCTTTTCATCTGCTTGTTGGCCATATGTACATCTTTGGAAGAATGTGTATTCAGATCCTCTTCCCATTTTTAAATGGGATTTTTTTTTATTATTGAGTTGTATGAGTTCTTTATATATTTTGAATACTAACCCCTTATTGAATATATGATTTGCAAATATCTTCTCCCATTTATCAGGTTGCCTTTTCATTTTGTTGATGGTTTCCTTGAATGTGTAGAAACTTTTTAGTTTGATGTAGCCCCATTTGTTAATTTTGGTTTTTGTTTCCCATGCTTTTGGAATCAGGTTAAAAAAAATCACCAAAATCAATGTAAAGGAGCTTACTGTCTATGTTTTCTTCTAAGGTTGTATGGTTTCAGGTCTTATAATTAAGTCTTCAATCCATTTGGAGTTGATTTTTATAGATGGTGTAACATAGTGGTCAAGTTACACCAGCACTTTTGCTGGAGCTGCCCAATTTTCCCAGCATGATTTACTAAAGAGATTGTTCTTTCCCCATTGTATATTCTTGCCTCCTTTTTTAAAAATTAATTGACCATATATATATTGGCTTACTTTTGTGTTCTCTATCCTATTCCATTGATCTTTGTGTTTGTTTGTGTGCCACTACCATATTATTTTGATTACTGTAGCTTTGTAGTATAGTTTGAAATCAAGGAGCATGATACCTCTGGCTTTGCTCTCCCTTCTCAAGATTGTTTTGGCTATTCAGGGATTTTTGAGGTTACATATACATTTTAGAATTATTTTATCTAGTTCAGTGAAAAATGCTGCTGAAATCTCTAGATTGTTTTTTTTTAATATGAAATTTATTGTCAAATTGGTTTCCATACAACACCCAGTGCTCATCCCAACAGGTGCCCTCCTCAATGCCCATCACCCACTTTCCCCTCCCTCCCACCCCCCATCAACCCTCAGTTTGTTCTCAGTATTTAAGAGTCTTTTATGGCTTGGCTCCCTCCCTCTCTAACTTTTTTTTTCCCCTCCCCTCCCCCATGGTCTTCTGTTAAGTTTCTCAGGATCCACTTAAGAGTGAAAACATATGGTATCTGTCTTTCTCTGTAAAAGACCATATTTCATTCTTCCTCAATGCCAAGTAGTATTCCATTGTGTATGTAAACCACATCTTGTTTATCCATTCATCACTTGATTGACATTTAGGCTCTTTCCATAATTTGGCTATTGTTGAAAGTGCTGCTATAAACATTGGGGTACAAGTGCCCCTATGCATCAGCACTCCTGTATCCCTTGGGTAAATTCCTAGCAGTGCTATTGCTGGGTCACAGGGTATATCTATTTTTAATTTTTTGAGGAACCTCCACACTGTTTTCCAGAGTGGCTGCAACAGTTTGCATTCCCAACAACAGTGCAAGAGGGTTCCCGTTTCTCCACATCCTCTCCAGCATCTGTAGTCTCCTGATTTGTTCATTTTAGCCACTCTGACTGGCATGAGGTTATATCTCGGTGTGGTTTTGATTTGTATTTCCCTGATGAGGAGTGACGTTGAGCATCTTTTCATGTGCCTGTTGGCCATCTGGATGTCTTCTTTAGAGAAGTGTCTATTCATATTTTCTGCCCATTTCTTCACTGGATTATTTGTTTTTCGGGTGTGGAGTTTGGTGAGTTCTTTATAGATTTTGGATACTAGCCCTTTGTCCGATATGTCATTTGCAAACATCTTTTCCCATTCCATCAGTTGCCTTTTAGTTTTGTTGATTGTTTCCTTTGCAGTGCAGAAGATTTTTATCTTCATGAGATCCCAATAGTTCATTTTTGCTTTTAATTCCCTTGCCTTTGGAGATGTGTCAAGTAAGAAATTGCTGCGGCTGAGGTCAGAGAGGTTTTTTCCTGCTTTCTCCTCTAGGGTTTTGATGGTTTCCTGTCTCACATTCAGGTCCTGTATCCATTTTGAGTTTATTTTTGTTAATGGTTTAAGAAAGTGGTCTAGTTTCATTCTTCTGCATGTTGCTGTCCAGTTCTCCCAGCACCGTTTGTTAAAGAGACTGTCTTTTTTCCATTGGATATTCTTTCCTGCTTTGTCAAAGATTAGTTGGCCATACTTTTATGGGTCCAATTCTGGAGTCTCTGTTCTATTCCCTTGGTCTATGTGTCTGTTTTTGTGCCAATACCATGCTGTCTTGATGATGACAGCTTTGTAGTAGAGGTTAAAGCCTGGGATTGTGATGCCTCCTGCTTTGGTCTTCTTCTTCAAAATTACTTTGGCTATTCGGTGTCTTTTGTGGTTCCATACAAATTTTAGGATTACTTGTTCTAGCTTCGAGAAGAATGCTGGTGCAATTTTGATTGGGATTGCATTGAATGTGTAGATAGCTTTGGGTAATATTGACATTTTAACAATATTTATTCTTCCAATCCATAAGCACGGAATGTTTTTCCATTTCTTTGTGTCTTCTTCAATTTCCTTCATAAGCTTTCTATAGTTTTCAGCATACAGACCTTTGACATCTTTGGTTAGGCTTATTCCTAGGTATTTTATGATTCTTGGTGCAATTGTCAATGGGATGAGTTTCTTCATTTGTCTTTCTGCTACTTCATTGTTAGTGTATAAGAATGCAACTGATTTCTGTACATTGATTTTGTATCCTGAGACTTTGCTGAATTCATGTATCAGTTCTAGCAGACTTTTGGTAGAGTCTGTCGGGTTTTCCATGTATAATATCATGTCATCTGCAAAAAGTGAAAACTTGACTTCATCTTTGCCAATTTTGATGCCTTTGATTTCCTTTTGTTGTCTGATTGCTTTTGCTAGAACTTCCAACACTATGTTAAACAACAGTGGTAGAGTGGACATCCCTGTCATGTTCCTGATCTCAGGGGGAAAGCTCTCAGTTTTTCCCCATTGAGGATGATATTAGCTGTGGGCTTTTCATAAATGGCTTTTATGATGTTTAACTATGTTCCTTCTATCCCAACTTTCTCGGGGAGGGGTTTATTAAGAAAGATGCTGAATTTTGTCAAATGGTTTTTCTGCATCGATTGACAGGATCATATGGTTCTTATCTTTTCTTTTATTAATGTGATGTATCCCACTGATTGATTTGAGAATGTTGAACCAGCCCTGCAGCCCAGGAATGAATTCTATTTGATCATGGTGAATAATTCTTTTTATATGGTGTTGAATTCGATTTGCTAGTATCTTGTTGAGAATTTTTGTATCCACATTCATCAGGGATATTGGCCTGTAGTTCTCTTTTTTTGCTGGGTCTCTGTCTGGTTTAGGAAGCAAAGTAATGCTGGCTTTATAGAATGAGTCTGGAAGTTTTCCTTCCCTTTCTATTTTTTGAACAGCTGGAGAAGGATAGGTATTATCTCTGCTTTAAATGTCTGGTAGAATTCCCCAGGGAAGCCATCTGGTCCTGGACTCTTATTTGTTGGGAGATTTTTGATAACTGATTCAGTTTCTTCGCTGGTTATGGGTCTGTTCAAGTTTTCTATTTCTTCCTGTTTGAGTTTTGGAAGTGTGTGGTGTTAGGAATTTGTCCATTTCTTCCAGGTTGTCCAGTTTGTTGGCATATAATTTTTCACAGTATTCCCTGATAATTGCTTGTATTTCTGAGGGATTGGTTGTAATAATTCCATTTTTATTCATGATTTTATCTATTTGGGTCATCTCCCTTTTCTTTTTGAGAAGCCTGGCTAGAGGTTTATCAATTTTGTCTGTTTTTTCAAAAAACCAACTCTTGGTTTCATTGATCTGCTCTATAGTTTTTTTTAGATTCTGTATTGTTTATTTCTGCTCTGATCTTTAATATTTCTCTTCTTCTGCTGGGTTCAGGGTGCCTTTGCTGTTCTGCTTCTATTTCCTTTAGCTGTGCTGTTAAGATTTTGTGTTTGGGATTTTTTCTCGTTTCTTGAGATAGGCCTGGATTGCAATGTATTTTCCTCTCAGGACTGCCTTTGCTGCATCCCAAAGGGTTTGGATTGTTGTATTTTCATTTTCGTTTGTTTTTATATATTTTTAAATTTATTCTCTAATTGCCTGGTTGACCCATTCATTCTTTTGTAGGGTGTTCTTTAACCTCCATGCTTTTGGAGGTTTTCCAGACTTTTTCCTGTGGTTGATTTCAAGTTTCATAGCATTGTGGTCTGAAAGTGTGCATGGTATGATCCAATTCTCTTATAGTTATGAAGGGCTGTTTTGTGACCTAGTATGTGATCTATCTTGGAGAATGTTCCATGTGCACTCAAGAAGAAAGCATATTCTGTTGCTTTGGGATGCAGAGTTCTAAATATATCTGTCAAGTCCATCTGATCCAATGTATCATTCAAGGCCCTTGTTTCTTTATTGACTGTGTGTCTAGATGACCTATCCATTGTTGTAAGTGGGGTATTAAAGTCCCCTGCAATTATCACATTCTTATCAACAAGGTTGCTTATGTTTGTGTTTGTTTTATATATTTGGGGACTCCTGTATTCGGCGGATAAACATTTAAATTGTTAGCTCTTCCTGATGGATTGGCCCTGTAATTATTATATAATGCCCTTCTTCATCTCTTGTTACAGCCTTTAAGTTAAAGTCTAGTTTGTCTGATATAAGTATGGCTACTCCAGCTTTCTTTTGACTTCCAGTAGCATGATAGATAGTTCTCCATCCCCTCACTTTCAATCTGAAGGTGTCCTCAGGTCTAAAATGAGTCTCTTGTAGACAGCAAATAGATGGGTCTTGTTTTTTTATCCATTCTGATACCCTGTGTCTTTTGGTTGGAGCATTTAGTGCATTTACATTCAGTGTTATTATAGAAAGATATGGATTTAGAGTCATTGTGATGTTTTGTAGGTTTCATGCTTGTAATGATGTCTCTGGTTCTTTGTGATCCTTGCAACATTTCACTCACAGAATCCCTCTTGGGATCTCTTGTAGGGCTGGTTTAGTGGTGGTGAATTCCTTCAGTTTTTGTTTGGGAAAACCTTTATCTCTCCTTCTATTCTGAATGACAGACTTGCTGGATAAAGGATTCTTGGCTGCATATTTTTTCTGTTCATCACATTGAAGATTTCCTGCCATTCCTTTCTGGCCTGCCAAGTTTTAGTAGATAGGTCTGCCACTCGTCTTATGGGTCTCCCTTTAAAAGTTAGAGCGTGTTTATCCCTAGCTGCTTTCAGAATTTTCTCTCTATCCTTGTATTTTGCCAGTTTTACTATGATATGTCATGCAGAAGGTTGATTCAAGTTATGTCTGAAGGGAGTTCTCTGTGCCTGTTGGATTTCAATGCCTTTTTCCTTCCCCAGATCAGGGAAGTTCACAGCTATGATTTGTTCAAGTACACCTTCAGCCCCTTTCTCTCTCTCTTCTTCTTCTGGAATTCCTATGATACAGATATTGTTCCATTTGATTGCATCACTTAGTTCTCTAATTCTCCCCTCATACTGCTGGATTTTTTTTATCTCTCTTTTTCTCAGCTTCCTCTTTTTCCATAATTTTATCTTCTAATTCACCTATTCTCTCCTCTGCCTCTTTAATCCGAGCTGTGGTCACCTCCATTTTATTTTGCACCCCATTTGTAGCATTTTTTAGCTCTTCATGACTATTTCTTAGTCCCTTGATCTCTGTAGCTATAGATTCTCTGCTGTCCTCTATGCTTGTTTCATCCCAGCGATTAATTTTGTGACTATTTTTCTAAATTCTTGTTCTGTTATATTGCTTAAATTGTTTTTTATCAATTCGTTAGCTGTCGCTACTTCCTGGAGTTTCTTTTGAGGAAATTTCTTCCGTTTCATCATTTTGGATAGTCCCTGAGGTAGCTCCAAACTGCAGGGCACTTCCCCTGTGCTATCCGGAGTAACTTGTGTTGGTGGGCGAGGCTGCAGTCAGACCCAATGTCTGCCCCCAGCCCACCGCTGGGGCCACAGTCAGACTGGTGTTTATTTTATCTTCCCGTCTCCCAGGGGCAGGACTCACTGTGGAGTGGTGTGGCACCTCTCTGGGCTACTTGCACACTGCCAGGCTTGTGGTGCTGTTTCGATGGCATCTGGTGTATTAGCCAGGGTGGATCTGCAAGGTGCACAGGGGCGGGAGGGGCAGGCTTAGCTTGCTTTGCCTTTGTGGTCCCCTGTGGGAGGGGCCCTGCAGCACTGGGAGCGACGCAGGCCCATCAGAGGGATGGATCCACAGAAGCACAGTGTTGGGTGCTTGCATAGTGCAAGCAAGTTCAGTGACAGGAACTGGTTCCCTTTGGAATTTTGCCTGGGGGATGGGAGAGTAAAATGGCACTGGCCAGCGGCTTTGTTCCTCTCTACTGAGCTGAGCTCTGTCTTCCAGGGCTCAACAGCTCTCTGTCCTGGCGTTCTCTTGCCCTCCCCACTCTCTGAGAGCAGAGCTGTTGACTTTTAACATTCCAGATGTTAAGTCCTGCTGGCTGTCAGAACTCATGGAGTCCTGCCCCTCTGCTTTTGCAAGCCAGACTTTGGGGGCTCTGCCTTGCTGGGAGGGCTGCCCCTCCACCGCCCTGGCTCCCTCCTGCCAGTCCATGTACCACGCACCACCTCTCTGCCCTTCCTACTCTCTTCTGTGGGCCTCTTGTCTACACTTGGCTCTGGAGAGTCCGTTCTGCTAGTTTTCTGGCAGTTTTCTGGGTTATTTAAGCAGATGTGGGTGGAATCTAAGTGATCAGCAGGACAAGGTGAGCCCAGCATCCTCCCATGCTGCCATCTTCTCAGGTCTCTCTCGAACTATTCCCTAGATTTTTTTTGGTAGCATGGACATTTTAACTATATTTGTTCTTCCAGTCCATGAGCATGGAACATCTTTCTATGTATTTGTTTCTTCTTCAATTTCTTTCATCAGTGTCTTATAGTTTATATGATGTACAGGTCTTTCACGTCTGTGGTTACATTTATTCCTAGGTATTTCATTCTTTTTGTTGCAGTTGTAATTGAGGCTATTTTCTTGATTTCTCTGATAGCTTGTTATTAGTGTAGAAATACAATAGACTTTTGTATATTAATTTTGTGTCCTGCAATTTTTCTGAATTCTCTGATTAGTTCTAACAGGTTTTTTTTTTTTCATTTTTGTTTTTTTGTTGGAGTCTTTTGGGTTTTCTGTATATAGCATCATGCCATTTGCAAATGACAGTTTAACTTCTTCCGTTTTAATTTGCATGACTTTTATTTCTTTTTCTTGCCTAATTGCTGTATCTAGGAATTCTAGGACTATGTTGAAAAAAATGGTGAGAGTGAGCATCCTTGTCTTATTCTTGATCTTAGAGGGAAAGCGTTTAGCTTTTTTCTGTTGATCATAATATTAGCTGTGTCTTTGTCATAAATGGCCTTTGTTATGTTGAGGTACATTCTGTGTGTATCCACTTTGTTGAGAATTTTTATCATAAATGTGTGTTGAATTTTATCAACTGCTTGTCCTATATCTTTTGAGATGTTCCTGATTTTTATATTTCATTTTGCTAGTGTGTATCATGTTGATTGATTTGCAGATGTTGAAACATCTTTTCATCCCTGGAATAAATCCCAGTTCATCATGGTGTATGATTCTTTTAATGTATTGGTGAAATTTGTTTGCTAATATTTTGTTGAGGAGTTTTGCATCTATGTTCATAAGGGGTATTGGCCTGTGATTTTTCTTTTGTGGTCCTTGTTTCATTTTAGTATCAGAGTAATGCTGGCCTCATAAAATGAGTTTAAAAAAAATTTTTTTTAGCGTTTTTATTTTTGAGACAGAGAGAGACAAAGCATGAACGGGGGAGGGTCAGAGAGAGTGAGACACAGAATCCGAAACAGGCTCCAGGCTCTGAGCTGTCAGCACAGAGTCCGACGCGGGGCTTGAACTCACGGACCGTGAGATCATGACCTGAGCCGAAGTCGGCTGCTTAACCGACTGAGCCACCCAGGCGCCCCAAAATGAGTTTAGATGTATCCCGTCCTCTTCAATTTTTGGAAAGGTTTGAGAAGGAGAGGTATTAAATCTTTGCATTTTTGATAGAATCCAGCAGTGAAGCCATTTGATCCTGGATGTTAGGAGATTTTTGATTATTGATTCAATTCCTTATTTGCAATAGATCTATTTCTTCCTGATTCAGTCTTGGAAGGTTGTAAGTTTCTAGGAATTTATCCAGTTGTTCCAGGTTATCAAATATGTTTGCATATAATGGTTCATAGTAGTCTCTTATGATCCTTTATATTTCTCTGGTATCAGTTGTAACTTCCCCCCTTTCATTTCTGATTTTATTTACTTGAGTCCCTTTTCTTTTTTTCTTGGTGAAGCTAGCTGAATGTTTGTATATTTTGTTTATCTTTTCAAGAGACAACTGTTCATTTTATTTATCTTTTCAAAGAAAAATATCTTCATTTTATTGATCTTTCTTTTGTCTTTTTAGTCTCTATTTCATTTATATCTGCTCTGATATACTAACTTAGGGTTTCATTTGTTCTTCTTTTTCTAGTTCCTTTATGTATAAAGTTAAGTTATTTATTTGAGATTTCTCTTGTTTCTTGAGGTAGGCCTATGTTACTATGAACTTTTCTCTTTGAACCACTTTTGCTGTATCCCATGGATTTTGGTATATAATATTTATGTTTTCATTTGTTTCTAGGTATTTTTTTTTTTAATTTCTCCTTTGATTTCTTCTGTGACTCAGTAGTTGTTCAGGGACATGTTTAATATCCATATAATTGTCATTTTTCAGTTAAATTTTTTTTTAAATATTTATTTAATTTTGAGAGAGAGAAAGAGCACAAGGATGGGAGGGGCAGAGAGGGAGACACAGAATCTGACGCAGGCTTCAGGCTCTGCGCTGTCAGCACAGAATGTGACACAGGACTCAAACTCACAAACCATGAGATCATGACCTGAGCTGAAGTGGGATGCTCAACTGACAGCCATCCAGGTGCCCCACCAGTTTTTTTTTTCTTATAATTGATTTCTAGTTTCATACTGATATGGTCAGAAGGGTGCTTGGTACAATTTTTATCTTCTTGAATTCTTGAGACTTGTTTTGTGACCTAACACATGATCTGTCCTGGAGACGTTCTATGTGTACTCGAAATGAGTGTGTGTTCTGCTGCTTTTGGATGGAATGCTCTGTATATGCCTATTAAATCCATTTGTTCTAATATGTTATTTAAGGTTGATGTTTCCTTATTTATTTTCTGCCTGTACAATTGATCCAATGAGGTAAATGGGGTGTTAAAATCTTCTACTGGTATTATATTGCTGTAAGTTTCTCCCTTTATGTCTGTTTATATTTGATTTATATATTTTGGTGTTTCTATGTTGGATGCGTGTATATTTATAAATGTTACATCTTTTTCTGGATTGATCCTCTCTTTTATTACACGCTTTGTTTTAAGCTCTATTTTGTCTGATATAGGTAGCTATACTGGCTTTCTTTTCATTTCCATTTACATGGGATATCTTTTTCTGTCTATTTACTTTAGATTTCTTCACCCATGAAGTGAGTTTCTTATAGGTGGTATATGTGTGTCTTTTGTTTGTTTATCTATTCAGCCACTCTGTGTCTTTTGAGAATTTAGTACATTTACACTTAAAGTAATTGTTGATAGGTATGTACTTGTTGCATTTGTTAATTGTTTTCTGGCTTTGTTTTAGTTTCTCTCTGTTCCTTTCTTTTTCTCTTTTTTCTCTTTCAATTTAATGACTTTCTTTAGTGCTATGTTTAGATTCTTTTCTTATTTTCCCCTGTGTGTATATTATAAGGTTTTGCTTTGCGGTCACTGTGAAGTTCCCATATATCATCTTAACATAACATAATAGTCTATGTTAAGTAGATTGTAACTTCTATAGTTGAACATATTCCAAAGTTCTAAATTTTCACTGCTCCCCAATTTTGTGTTTTTGATGTCATATTTTATAGCTTTTAATTTTATGTTTCCCTTAACTAATTATTATAATTTTAGTTAATTATATTACTTTTGTCTTTTAACGTTCATAGTAGCTTTAGAAGTGACTAATCCACATCTTACTATATATTTACCTTTTTCCAGGGAGGTTTTCATTTTTATATATTTTCTTGTTATTTGTTAGTACCATTTTTTTTCCATTTTAAAGAAGTTCCTTTAATATTTCTTTCAAGACAAGTTTAGTATTAATGAACTCCTTTAGCTTTTGCTTGTATGCTCTATGTCTTCTTCAATTCTTAATGATAACCTTGTTGGGTAGAATATTATTGGTTGGACATTTTTTTCCTTTCAGCACTTTAAATGTCATGCCATTCCCTTCTGGTCTGTAAAGTTTCTGCTGAAAAATCTGCTGATAGCCTTGTATGGTTTCCTTGTATGTAACACTTTGTTTTTCTCTTGCTTCTTGTAAGAGTCTCTCTTTAACTTTTGACATTTTAATTATAATGTGTCTTGGTGCAGTTCTCTTTAGGTTTATCTTGTTTGGAATTCTGGGTTTCCTGGTCCTGGATGTCTGTTAAGGAAATTTTCATTTATCCCTTCTTCAAATAAGTTTTCTGCTTGTTTCTCTCTCTCTCTTTCTCTGGGACCCCTATAATGCAAATATTGTTTCACTTGTTGGCCCAGAAGTCCCTTAAGCTATCTACTTTTTAAAAATATTTTTTTATTTGATCCATTCTTCTACTTTATCCAGTCTGTTCTTGAACCCCTCTAGTGTATTTTTCAGTTCAATTATTGTATTCTTCAGCTCTGTGACTTCTGTTTGGTATTTGTATTTTCTTTTTCTTTGTTGAAGTTCTCACTGTGTTCATTGATTCTTCTCCTGAGTTTGGTGAGCTCTTTATGACCATTACTTTGAATTCTTTATCAGGTAGATTACTTATCTCTGTATCAATAAGGTCTTTTTCTGAGGTTTCCACTTGCTCTTTTATTTGGAACATATTTCTCTGTTTCCACATTTTGCTTCACTATTCTCATTTTGCTGCACTATCTGTGTTGTTTCTATATATTAAGCAAAGCAGCTACCTCTCTCAGTCATGAAGGGGTGGCTTTGTGTAGGTGGTGATCCTTCTTGTTCAACCTTGTCCTAATTCTTGGTTGCCTGTCAAACCTTTGTGATTGTCTAAACTATCTGATTTATTTTTGACATGTTCCCATTATTGAGGGTGTGCCAAGACCTGTCAGTGATCCAAGGGGAGGAATCTCATTTAGCACCTAGTTTCTGGATGATTGGAAGCCAGACCTTTAGGCAGCAGCTTTTAAAGTATGCAAATATATACAGTCCTGTTGGGCTGCATTTGTAATCCCTGCTGGGCTCCAGACCAGGAGTTCTGAAGATGTTCCCTGGGTGATAGTTGCAAAAACTATCCCTTTCTGGGATAGTGTAAAAATCCATTTCTGGGAAGTTTTGCTGAGCTGTTATGAAGTCAAGAGGGTGTATCAGGATGGTGTTGCCCTTCTTATGTTCTCTGAGAGTGCTTCCATAGCCTCTAGATATGTGGGAAGTCTGAAGCCTAAACCTTAAGCTAAAGTTCAAGGCTAAGTAAATAGGCTGTTTTTCACAGGAAGACTGAGGTTGTATCTCAGCCTGCTGTCTGTGCAGTACTCTGGGGGTAGTTACATGCCAGGAACTGTCTTTCCAATTTCTATGTTCCTGTGGAGTTCAGGAACCAAGCCCCTTTGGCCTCAAGGACTAGGTGATCATGGAGTGCCCCCTGTGTCGACTGTATGTACCTGCTGGGTTTAGCTATACAGCTGCAGAATATAGAGGTCTGGGCACACTCACTGGCTTCAGAAAGACAGCGGGAAAATGTCTTGACTGCATGCACTTTCAGGCTTTAAGAATGCAGCAGGAGAGTGCCTTGTTTGTGCATGTATACCAGCTTTAGGCTGGTAGTAGAATGCCACAACCCCTTATGCTTGCCAGCCCCAGTCAGGGAGTAGGGGAGTGTCACAAACCCCATGATTGCTGACTTTATCTAGGGAGTAGAAGAACTCCATGATCACTGGTGCTTATCTGCCCAAGCTAGGGAGGGGGAGAAATATAACCACCCATGCTCAATGGTTTTATCAAGGTGACTGCTCACCCCCTCCTGTCTTAGCAGGGCAGGGAGGATGCCATACTGGAGCTTGCTCACCTGTGCTAGCCAGGTAGGCAGAGTGTAGAAAGTTGTCATCTGCCAGTGCTTCTGTCTTTAGGGAGAGTTTCAACTGCCTGTCTTGCAGATACTTTTAGATCAGCAAATAAATTTCCTTCACATGTAGTCCAGGCACTTTTCAAATTGCTGTTTTTTTGCCTGGTCTTGGGGCAAGTGAGACTACATACAAACTCTTTAAAATGGGAATCTCTTTTTTTTATAGCATTTTGAGTCCTTGGATTTTAGTCCCATTTGTTTTCTAAGCCAGATGTTTTCAGGGCTCATCTTTCTGGTGCAGATCCCAGGGGGTTGGGGTGCCTGATGTGGGGCATCAGTGAGGGACTGACTCACTCTTCTGGGAGAAGCACTGGACTAGTGAGATCACTCCCTATTGTGCATTGCTGCCTTGGGAGTGGGGTTTTGGTGAGATTGTGTCTTTGCCTCTTCTACTCATCTCGATGTGGTCTTTTTATATTTTATTTGGAGAAGCAGTTCACCTAATTTTCAGATCTGTTTCATAGGGAAATGATCCCTACGTATCTATAGATTTGGTGTGTCTGTGGAAGGTGAGTTCCTATATGCCATCTTGTGGAAGTCCCAGCGTTTATTTCTTGACAAATTAATTGATAAAGCATGATTCAAGATCCTGACTCTGTTGTGTCCATCACATTTGGGATTAAACACAAGGAAACAGTTTCTTCAACTTTATTTTCTTTGATGTTTTCCAACCCAAGTCAGGTCATGTACTTAGAATTGATGCTCACAATTACATTGGAAGCTTACATCTAGAAATATGTATCAGTAGGAAGGCACTTTGATGATGATGACTATTTGCTACCTGATGAAGTATAGTAATATCCCATGTTGCTTTACACTTGTAAGGTAGGAAAGAATTCCCTAGAAACAGAATTTGACAGGGGCGCCTAGGTGGCTTAGTTGGTTGAGCGTCTGACTTCAGTTCAGGTTATGGTCTCACGATTGGTGAGTTCGAGCCCCACATTGGGTGCTGTGCTGACAGCTCAGAGCCTAGAACCTGCTTTGGATTCTCTGTCTCCCTTTCTCTTTCTGGCCCTCCCCGGCTCATGCTCTGTCTCTCAAAAATAAACATTAAAAAATTTAAAAAACCCACAAAATTTGACAAAAATTAATTTTTTTCCACAGAGACAAGTTTCATACTATTTGGAAGGAGTATAAATATGGTAAGTCTCTCCTCCACTTCACTGATTCCTTGAAATCCATTTAAAGACCCATGAACCCTTAAATCTAGAAAAGACCGTTTCGCTGAAACAAATTGTGAAAAGGTTGAAACTGTAACAAGAGAGGAAGTATATTCTTCCATTATTGTTTGAATAAAATCCAGAAATTCACTTATAGCCCCAAAAGTCAGTGATTTGGTCCATCTTGGGCCATTCTGCTACCAATAAGGCTGCCATAGAAATATAGCATACTTCTGTAAAGCATTTTCTAGGCTTATCTTACCCAGACTAAATGGGGTACTCCTTGAGGGGAGGAACAATTTTTTTTTCATACTTTAAGGATTAATATTTTGTGTAGTACTTGGCACATAGTGAGCTCCTCTAAATGCTTGAGGAGTAACCATCAGATGTTCTCAAATTAATCATTTAATAATATAGTTTAAATACTGCTAAGAATAGAGCTCATCACCAGTACTTGATACATCTGACATTTATAAACTGTGCTTGCCTGTGGCCTTTTGTCTAGTATTAATTAGTTTTACCATTTTTGATATATTAAGATTCTGTTATAAGGGCCCCAGTCCCTCTTAGGAAAGATAGCCAGGGTTAATCATATAGGATGCCTCATAAGGAGATAGCTGTAAAATGTGCTTGTGTTTCTGCCAGGCTGCCAGGTTCCACAGTGGGAGGGGGCTTGCCCAGTCCAGAATAGATGAGGAGGAGCTTTTGATGATCAGTGTCCTGATTGCTACTGAGATACTTATTGTTCAAGCCCTTGTGTTTCCCTGAAGGCAGGTGTCTCAGCTGCTCCTATGCTACACTCAGTTGAGAGTGCTCTCCATAGAAACACTACAGTCCTGGACAACCTCTTTTAGCTCTACTAGGAGGCGAGGCCAGGTTCTAACACCAGGGGCAGCCACCTGGGCTGAGGCTCTCAGCGGCACTCCTTACTCCCAGTGGAGGCCTCTGCCTTCAAGGTCTGCTGGGGAAAAGGATCATCCAAACTGGAAAGGCTCCTTCCTGAGACTTATTTCTCTCTGTGTCTGACTGTTAACATTTCATGGAATAGTTCACAAGTTTACTACAATATCTTTTCATCACTTTCTTAATAGCAATCATGTCAACCTCTTAACCTAAAGAAAAAACTTGAAAAGATATGACTTTTATAATATAATCTTTATTTTTTTTAATGTTTATTTATTCTTGAGAGAGAGAGAAAGAGAGAGAGAGAGAGAGAGACAGAGCATGAGTGGGGGAGGGTCAGAGATGGAGGGAGACACAGAATCCAACCCAGGCTCCAGGCTCCGAGCTGTCAGTACAGAGCCTGACATGGGGCTTGAACCCACGGACCATGAGATCATGACCTGAGCTGAAGTCAGCCGCTTAACCGACTGAGCTACCCAGGCACCCTGAAAAGATATGACTTTTAGAAAATGTTCTCAGGGAGCACCCAGTCCTAGCCCCAATTGTTAGTGGGTACTTTGGCTGGTTTACCAGTCCCCCAATGCAGGAACAATAGCTTTTTTATCCTCACACCCTAGAGAGTGAGGGAGCATAATCTCTTCAAAGAGTTTTGGCTTTCAACAAGAGCTAGGAAGAGGGCCTTTTCAGGTAACTTCAACTTTCTGCCTTGTAACACAAGTCCCCATGAGACAAAGGAACACAAAAATAGTCTTCTTTGTGGAATGAGGAAAGAAAGAGACAATGAGAACATACTAATAGTTTCCTAGTTATTCTGCCACACACTCTTGTTGCATATCCTTAGTTGGATATCAGAGACTCCCAAAAGTCTAGGATTTCAGGAATCACTCAGTGTTAGATCCATACTACACATCTTGACAGTCAGGATTATTAGTAAGTACCTTTCTTTTTCCTACAGCTTGAAGTATGCTTGGATTAAGTAATGTTAGAAGTATTTTCCTTCTATTTGAAATACTACTAAAGAAAAACATGCAGGCGCATTTAGGTGGCTCAGTCAGTTAAGCGTTTGACTCTTGATTTTGGCTCGGGTCATGATTAACAGTTGGTGAGATGGAGCCCTGTGTCAGGCTCTGCACCCACAGCATGGAGCTTGCTTGGGATTCTCTCTCTCCTTCTCTGTCTGTCCCTCCCCTAACCCCACCCTTTCTCTATCTCAAAATAAATAAATAAACATAAAAAAATAAAAATGTACAACATCAATGGAAAGGCAGATGCTAACTTCCCTAAAATGTAACTTCTAGAATCCTGCCTGTTTTATTCTAATTTTAGTTACCAAATAGTTGACACTATTCTGTATCATAATTCTAAACTTTCATTCAAAATATAATCAGATATTTCATTCTTTTAAAAAGTAAGTCAAGCTGGCTGTATTTAAACTAGAAAGGGGTTAGCTGTTTTTTAATAATTTTATTATAGTCACGTGTTTGAAAGGATACACTTTTCTCTCTAATTTCCACTAATTCCTAGGGGATTGATTGCTTTAACTGTCAGAAGCAAGATGTTGGCTTCAGACTGCAGCCCATGACACAATGTATCTTGTAGGGTTATTGCTTTTATTTAGTTTGCTCATCTGATGAGAGCACACAGAGAAAGCAGAGGTGAGCTCATGAGGAAGGGAAAGAGCAGCTGCAGGAATAGAAGATGGCATTGCTCATGTTGGGAGCAGATCACACCAGAGTGATCTCAGCACCCTTGGCCATCTCTGTCAGGCCATTGTGATTAAGGGCATATACATTTCATGGGAATCCGAGTGACAAACTTCAAACAGTGCAACATAGAAACACTAATTTTCACTTTATGTACAAAGTGTGAAGGAATACAACTCCCCCTAAATGAACAGCAGCAACAACGGAAACCAAAGTACTCATCACACAAAGAACAAACAAAACACCAAAATGGTAAAGATTAGAACAGAAATAAAAATAGAGACTAAAAATACAATAGAACAGATCAGTGAAATCAGGAGCTGGTTCTTTGAAAAGAACAATGAAGTTGATAACCTTTTAGCTAGGTTCATGAAAAAAAGAGAGAGAGAGGGCTCAAAATCAGAAATGAAAGAGGAGAAATAACAATCAACAACACCACAGAATACAAAGGATTATGAGAGCATATTATGAAAAATTATATGTTAACAAATTGGACAACATAGAAGAAGTAGATAGATAAATATCTAGAAATATATAGCTGTCTAAAACTGAATCAGGAAGAAATAGAACATTTGAATAGACTGATTACCAGCAATGAAATTGAATCAACAATCAAAAAACTCCCAACACACAAAAGTCCAGGACCAGATGGTTTCACAGGTAAATTCTACCAAAGATTTAAAGAAGATTTGATACCCATTCTTCTCAGACTATTCCAAAAAAATAGAAGAGGAAGGAAAGCTTCCGGATTCTTTCTATGAGGCTAGCATTATCCTGATACCAAAACCAGATAAAGACACAGCAGAAAAGAACTACAAGCCAGTTTCTCTGATGAAAATAGATGCAAAAATCCTCAACAAATACTAGCAAAATGAATTCAACAGTACATTAAAAAAATTACCATAATCAAGTGGGAATTATTCCTGGGTTGCAAAGTGGTTCAGTATAAACAAATTCAATCAACATAATACATCACATCAACAAAGTAAGGATAAAAACCATATGATCATTTCAATAGATGCAGAGAAAGCATTTGAAGAAGTACAACATTCATTCATGACAAAAACCCTTAACAAAGTAGTTTAGAGGGAATATACCTCAACATAATAAAGGCCATATATGAAAACCCACAGTGAACCTCATACCCAATGGTAAAAAAAAGAGCCTTTCCCTTAAGGTCAGGAACAAGACAAGGACGTCCACTCTCACCACTTTTATTCAACATAGTACTGAAAGTCCTAGTCACAGCAATCAGATGACAAAAGGGAGTAAAAAGCAGCCACATTTGTAAAGAAGAAGTCAAACATTCACTCTTTGCAGATGACATGATACTGTATATAGAAAACCTGAAAGACTTCACCAAAAGTTTGCTATAACTGATACACAAATTTAGTAAAGTCACAGGATACAAAATCAACAAAGAGAACCAGGTTGCATTTCTATACCCTAATAATGAAGTAGCAGAAAGAGAAATTAAGGAATCAGTCCCATTTACAATTGCACCAAAATCCATAAGTTACCTAGGAATACACTTAACCAAAGAGATGAAAGACCTGTACTCTGAAAACTATAAAACACTGATGAAAGAAATTGAAGAAGACACAAAGAAATGGAAAAACTTTCCATGCTCATGGATCGAAAGAACAAATACTATTAAAATGTTTATACTACCCAAAGCAATCTACATGTTTAATGCAATCCCCATCAAAATACCACTAACATTTTTCAGAGCTGGAAAAAACTTGTATGGAATCACAAAAGACCCAGAATAGACAAAGCAACCTTGAAAAAGCAAAGCAAAGCTGAAGATACTACAATTCCTAACTTCAAGTTATGTTACAAAGCTATAGTGATCAGAACAGTATGGTACTGGCACTAAAACGGACACATATAGATCAATAGAACAGAATAGAACACCCATAAATGAACCCATGGTTGCATGGTCAATTAATCTTCAACAAAGCAGGAAAGAATATGCAATGGGAAAAAGATGGAGTCTTCAATAAATGGTGTTGGGAAAACCAAACAGCAGTATGCAAAAGAATGAAATTGGACCACTTTCTTATACCATACATAAATGTAAATTCAGAATGGATTAATGGCTTAACTGTGAGACCTGAAACCATAAAAATCCTAGAAGAGAGAACAGGCAATAATTTCTCTGACATTGGCCATAGCAACATTTTCTAGATACGTCTCCTGAGGCAAAGGAAACAAAAGCAAAAATAAACCATTGGGACTACATGAAAGTAAAAAGATTCTGCACAGCAAAAGAAATAACCAAACTAAAAGACAACCTACTGAATGGGAGAAGATATTTGCAAATGAAATATCTGTTAAAAGGTTAGTGTCCAGAATACATAAAGAACTTATATACCTCAACACCCAAAAAACAAATAATCCAGTTAAAAGTGGACAGAAGACATTTCTTCAAAGAAGACATGCTGGTGACCAACAGACACATGAAACAATGCTCAACATTATTCATCATCAGAGGAATGTAAATCAAAACGATGATGAAATATCACCTCACAGTGGTCAGAATGGCTAAAATCTAAAACAAAAGAAGCAATGAGTGTTGGCAAGGATGTGGAGAAAATGGAACTCTCCCACTGTTAATGGGAATGCAAAGGTGCTGTGGAAAACAGTATGGAGGTTCCATAAAAAATTAAAAATAGAATTACCATATGATCCAGTAATTATACAACAGGGTATTTACCTAAAAAACCCAAAAACACTAATTCAAAAGGATACATACACCCCTGTGTTTAATGCAGCATTATTTACAATAACCAAATTATGGAAGTAGCCCAAGTGTCCATTGATAGATGAATGGATAAAGAAGAGGTAGTGTGTGTATGGGTGTGTATATGTGCATGTACAGATACATATAATGGAATATTATGCAGCCCTAAATATGAATGAAATATTGCCATTTGCAATGACATGGATGGAGCTCAAGAGTATGATGCTAAGCAAAGTAGGTCAGAGAAAAACAAATGCCACGTAATTTCGCTCACATGTGAAACTTATAAAACAAAACAAATGAATAATGAAAAAAAGGGAAAAACCAAGAAACAGACTCTTAACTATGGAGAACTGATGGTTACCAGAGGGGAAGTGGGTTGAGGAATGGGTGAAATAGGAGTAGGGGATTTAAAGTACACTTATCTTGATGAGCACTGAGTGATATGTAGAATTGCTGAATCACTATATTTTACCCCTGACAATAATTTAACACTATATGTTAACTATACTGGAATTAAAATTAAAAAAAATTAAAACAATGGTCACATCAAAAAAACAAATAAACAAAAAATAAAGTACTCATCCCAGACTTGGAGGACCCATGAAGTGAGAAATGTGTTTTTGTTGCTATCACATCGTGGTGCCACTGTAGCTGATCTGTGGCATCTGCATTTTGTGGCCCTTCTGTTGCTTTCAAGCACCTGAACTTCTGTGAATAATTTTTGGTGGCTGTTGTCCTGTTGTTTTAACATCCACCTGTTATAATTTAGCAAAGTCATCTAAGCATTCATTAGGTGATGTTTGTACAAGTGATGAAAAACTTACCAGAAAGATCAATAACTTTGAAATAGAAGTCAGAAGTGATGAAATTCTATAAGGAAGCCTCACAACTGCCATGATATGCTATTAATGTAAGAACAAGCCCTCTGCAAAATATTAGAGCTAATGCTAAGAAAATAAAAAGCTGCATTAGAACACATTATTCTACAATGTTTGTAGATTTATGCACTCCTAGGATACATTCCCCATTTAACTTTTATTTCTAAGAAGAATTAGTCTTGAATTATGGGAGGGCTTCAAGAGCTCATCTATAGCATAAACCTGACAACCTGTGTTTGTTTACTGTCCTTCCTTTCTCCTATTATGTGGCTTCATTACTCATTCCACTGCCCAGCATGGTACCTGAAATACTCCAGGGGCTTGGTCAAGGTTTGTGGGAAATAGCTAAGATGTAAGGAGTATTTTTTTTTTTTATGTCCAGAAACTAGTTAGTACTTTACATGCATTATCTCCATTATTACTTGTACAGCTCTAAACAGTAATCATTATTATCCATAACTTTACATATGAGGAAATCAGGTTCAGAGATGTTAAATAACATGGCCAAGCTTATACAACTAGTGACTGGTAGAGCCAGGTCTAAACCAGTGTGACTAACTTATATTGCTTCTCTAACAAATTAGAGGGGGGAATTACTATAATTAAGACCGTAACTGACTTCTACAGCAGAAGTGATTTCTGGATACTTTTAAGCATCCTTTGGGCAGCTAACTGGGTGTATGCTTTTTTCTAATCAGTTGATGAACAAAGGTAGACCTGGGGTAGACCTGGTAGGGCTGGAGAGAAATGTCATCTATACCAGTGCTTCTCAAAATGTAGTCTCCAGACTAGCAACATCAGCATCACTTGAGATTCTGATACATGGTCAAGTTTGAGAGCTACTGACCTACCCAATAGAAAAGTATGATATTTGGACATGGAATTCCTCATGGCAGTTGGGGAGAAAGGCAGTGAGGAGTGAAACATGTTAGAGTTGAGAGTGGAGAGAGAGAGAGATCTGAATCTGGAGAGATTCAGGTCTCTGTATGGCCTGAGGTGGCTAGGATGGGTGCCTGAAAGAAATAAGGCTGTCTGAAATTTAATTTCTAGTTCTGCTGTGTAAATCACCTTAGTATGCCCAAACACACAATAATGTGATTCACAGACCAAGACTTATGTGACATTTTTTGTAAACATCAGAGTAAGCTTACGTCTATTAACTTTGGAGAGATGACCTGCTGACAGAACTAATTCAGCAAAAACAGAAGCATAGAGCAGGAGACTATGAGAAAGAAGGTTGTATGGAACTTTACAAAAATCTTAGGGAGGACATTGGGACCATTGTTCCCTGGTTTTTAAAAGTTGATCCTAGAGAATGAGCAGGTGAGGTTCTGGTCCTTGTATTGCTGGGGCTGGGACATGTTCTGGTGCCAGAGTGCTGACTCCTAACTCTCAGGATTAACTAATTAGTATTGAAGTATGGAGTGTCAACATTTATATAATCTCTAGTGATTGATAGGCCTATTGGTCTGGTTATCTAATGTTGCAAAATAAACTACTCTAAAACTGAGTGGCTTAAAACAAGGACAACATTTATTTTGCTCCTGAATCTGCAATTGGGACAAAGTTTGGCAGGAATAGCTTTTTTCTTCTCCACTTGGAATCAGTTGGGGTATCTTGGAGAAATGGGCTGGGATTATCTGAAGTCTCACTTACTCATGTGTCTGGCTGCTGATGCTGGCTATTGACTAGATCTTAGCTGGGTCTGTTGTCCAGAACACCTACATATGGCCTCTCCAAGTAGTGTGAGCTTCCTTACAACATGGTTGGATTCTAAGATTGAAAGTCCTGGATAGAGAGAGCCAGAAAGAAGCCATATTGCCTTCTATGACCTTTTCTTAGAAATCATGTGGTGCCATTTCTGCCAGATATTCTATTATTGAGACTGTCATAATGGTTTCCCTAATTTCAAGGAGAAGGAAAGTCTTCATTTCTTGATGGGGGAATGGCATAGTTCAAGAAGATTATGTGGAACAAATAATATTTATAAGGTCATGGGCCTAGGTGGGAGGAAATACAACCCTTTCATCTCAAGAGAGAGTGCCTTTCAAGGAGGCTCAGGCTCTGTGCAGATTGCAGGTAGGTGGGGGTGGGGGAATGTGGTGGCTCCACTTTTCTCAGTCTACATCTGAGAAATCTAAAAGAAATCTAAAAATCTCAGACTGGCTGAACTGCCACATTGGGGTCATTCTGCACTCACAGGTTGTCATGGCTAAAAAGATATGAGCGTGTATTGCAGACCAGATATGGGTGTCACAGGAGAGACTTTTGGTAGGAGGTTGCTTTATGTCCTGTATTCTAGGATGGGTAGGGTGATGGCCCTCAACACACAGAGGTTGGAAATGGATAACCATATATATGGGGCTACAGTCAGTGTCAGTGACAAAGTAGAAGAGACAAAGGCTCTTCTGTTTCCAGAAGCTTTTTTTGAGACATTCACGCACGCCCGCACACACGCATGCACACACGCACAAGAAAGGAGCTAAGCTTGTTTCTTTTTTAATTGAATTAATTAATTAATTAATTATTATTATTTTTTAAAAGTTTAAATCCAAGTTAGTAGACACATAATGTAATAATGATTTTGGGAGTAGAATTTAGTGATTTGTCACTTACATATAAGTCCCAGTGCTTATCCCAACAAGTGGCCTCCTTAGTGCCCATCACCCATTTAGCCCATCCTCCTACACAACACCCCTCCAGCACCCTCAGTTTGTTTTCTGTATTTAAGAGTCACTTATATCTTTAAGAGCCCTCTCTCTATTTTTTAAATTTAGTTTTATTTTTTATTTTTTATGCAGTTTTTAATCCATATATTTTTAAAATTTACATCCAAGTTAGGATATAATGCAACAATGATTTCAGGAGTAGATTCTTTAATGCCTCATACCCGTTTAGCCCATTCCCCCCTCCCACAACACCTCCAGTAACTCTCTATTTGTTCTCCATATTTAAGAGTGTCTTGTGTTTCACCCCCTCTGTGTTTTTATATTATTTTTGCTTCCTTCCCTTATTTTCATCTGTTTTGTATCTTAAAATCCTCATATGAGTGAAGCCATATGATATTTGTCTTTCTCTAACTGACTAATTTTATTTAGCATAATACCCTCTAGTTCCATCCACGTAGTTGCAAATGGCAAGATTTTATTCTTTTTGATGGCCTAGTAATACTCCATTGTGTGTGTGTGTATTCTACACACACACACACACACCACATCTTCTTTATCCATTCATCTATCGATGGACATTTGGGCTCTTTCCGTACTTTGGCTATTGTCAGTAGTGCTGCTGTAATTGTTGGGGTGCATGTGCCCCTTCAAAACAGCATACTTGTATCCCTTGGATAAATACCTAGTAGTGTAATTTCTGGGTCATAGGGTAGTTCTATTTTTAATTTTTGAGGAAACTCCATACTGTTTTCCAGAGTGGTTACACCAGTTTTCATTCCCACCAACAGTACAAAAGAAATCCTTTCTCCACATCCTCTCCAACATCTGTTGTTGCCTGAGTTGTTAATGTTTACCATTCTGACAGGTGTGAGGTGGTATCTCATTGTGGTTTTGATTTGTATTTCCCTGATGATGAGTGATGTTGAGCATTTTTTCATGTGTCGGTTGGCCATCTGGATGTCTTCCTTGGAGAAGTGTCTATTCATGTCTTTTGCCCATTTCTTCACTGGATTATTTGTTTTTTGGGTGTTGAGTTTGATAAGTTCTTTATAGATTTTGGATACTAACCCTTTACCTGATATGTCATTTTCAAGTATCTTCTCCCATTCTGTCAGTTGCCTTTTAGTTTTGCTGATTGTTTTCTTCACTGTGCAGAAGCTTTTTATTTTGATGAGGTCCCAGTAGGTCATTTTTGCTTTTCTTTCCCTTGCCTCTGGAGATGTGTTGAGTAAGAAGTTTCTGGATCAAGGTCAAAGAGGTTTTTGCCTGCTTTCTCCTCCAGGATTTTGATGGCTTCCTGTTTTATGTTTAGGTCTTTCATCCACTTGAGTTTCTCTTTGTGTATGGTGTAAGAAAGTGATCCAGGTTCATTTTTCTGCATGTCGCTGTCCAGTTTTCCCAGCACCACTTGCTGAAGACCCTGTGTTTATTCCATTGGATATTCTTTTCTGCTTTGTCAAAGATTAGTTGTCCATACATTTGTGGGTCCATTTCTGGGTTCTGTATTCTGTTCCATTGATCTGAGTGTCTGATTTGGTGCCAGTACCAAACTGTCTTGGTGATTACAGCTTTGTAATACAGCTTGAAGTCCGGGATTGTGATGCCTCCTGCTTTGGTTTTCTTTTTCAAGATTGCTGTGGCTATTCAGGGTGTTTTCTGGTTCCATACAAATTTTAGGATTATTTGTTCTAGCTCTGTGAAGAATGCTGGTGTTATTTTGATATGTATAGCATTGAATATGTAAATTGCTTAGCGTAGTATTGACATTTTAACAATATTTGTTCTTCCTATCCAGGAGCATGGAATATTTTTCCATTTTTTTGGTGTCTTTTCAATTTCTTTCATAAGCTTTCTATAGTTTTCAGTGGATAGATTTTTCACCTTTTTGGTTAGATTTGTTCCTAGGTATTTTATGGGTTTTGGTGCAATTGTAAATGGGATTGATTTCTTGATTTCTCTTTCTGCTGCTTCATTGTTGGTGTATAGGAATGCAACTGACTTCTGTGCATTTATTTTATATCCTGCAACTTTGCTGAATTCATGGATCAGTTCTAGCAGTTTTTTGGTGGGATCTTTTAGGTTTTCCATATAAAGTATCATGTCATTTGCAAAGAGTGAAAGTTTGACTTCCTCCTGGCCGATAGGATGCCTTTTATTTCTTTGTGTTGTCTGATAGCTGAGGCTAAGACTTCTAATACTATGTAGAATAACAGTCATGAGAGTGGACATCCCTGTCTTGTTCCTGACCTTAGGGGGAAAGCTCTCAGTTTTTCCCCATTGAGGATGATATTAGTGTTGGGTCTTTCATATATAGCTTTTATGATCTTGAAGTATGATCCTTCTATCTCTACTTTCTTGAGGGTTTTTATCAAGAAAGGATGCTGTATTTTGTCACATCCTTTCTCTGCATCTGTTGAGAGGATCATGTTGCTCTTGTCCTTTCTTTTATTGATGTGATGAATCACATTGATTGTTTTGCAGATATTGAACCAGCCCTGCCTCCCAGGTATAAATCCCACTTGGTTGTGGTGAATAATATTTTTAATGTATTGTTGGATCCAGTTGGCTAATATCTTGTTGAGGATTTTTGCATCCATGTTCATCACGGAAATTTGTCTATAGTTCTACTTTTTAGTGGGGTCTTTGTGTGGTTTTGGAATCAAGGTAATGCTGGCTTCCTAGAAAGTGTTTGGAAGTTTTCCTTCCATTTCTATTGTTTGGAACAGCTTCAAGAGAATAGGTTTAACTCTTCTTTAAATGTTTGGTAGAATTCCCCTGGAAAGTCATCTGGCCCTGGACTCATGTTTTTTCGGAGATTTTTGATTACTAATTTGATTTCTTTACTGGTTTTGGGTCTGTTCGAGTTTTGTTTCTTCCTGTTTCAGTTTTGATTGTTTATATGTTTCTAGGAATTTGTCCATTTCTCCAAGATTTCCCATTTTATTGGCGTGTAATTGCTCATAATATTCTCTTATTATTGTTTGTATTTCTGCTGTGTTGGTTGTGATCTCTTTCAATCTTGATTTTATTTATTTGGGTCCTTTGCTTTTGCTTTTTGATCAAACTGGCTAGTGGGTTATCAATTTTGTTAACTCTTTCAAAGAACCAGCTTCTGGTTTCATTGATCTCTTCTGTGTTTTTTTTTGTTTGTTTGTTTGTTTGTTTTTTTTGTTTTAGATAGCATTGATTTCTCCTCTAATCTTTATTATTTCCTGTCTTCTGCTGGTTTGGGGTTTTATTTACTGTTCCTTTTCCAGCTCTTAAGGTGTAAGGTTATGTTGAGTATCTGAGACCTTTCTTCCTTCGTTAGGAATAACTGGATTGCTATAACTTCCCTCTTAAGCCCAGCTTTGCTTTGTCAACCCAGGTTTTGGGCTGTGGTGTTATCATTTTCATTGGCTTCCATGTACTTTTTAATTTCCTCTTTAACTTCTTGGTTAGCCCATTCATTTTTTTGTGGGATGTTCTTTAGTATCCAAGTATTTGTTATCTTTCCACATTTTTTCTTGTGTTTGATTTCGAGTTTCATAGCATTGTGGTTTGAAAATATGCATGGTATGATCTCGATCTTTTGGTACTTGTTGAAGGCTGATTTGTGTCCCAGTACGTGATCTATTCTGGAGAATGTTCCATGTACACTGGAGAAGAATGTGTATTCCTCTGCTTTAAGATGTAATGTTCTGAATAAATCTGTTAAGTCCGTGTGGTCCAGTGTGTCATTCAAAGCCATTGTTTCCTTGTTGATGTTCTGTTTAGATGGTCTGTCCATTGCTGTAAGTAGGGTGAAGTCCCCTACTATCATGGTATTATTATTAATGAGTTTCTTTATGTTTGTGATTAATTGATTTATATATTTGGGTTATACCAAATTTGGAGCATGCTTACAATTATTAGGTCTTCTTGGTGGATAGACCCATTAATTATGATATAACGCCCTTCTTCATCTCTTGTTACAGTCTTTATTTTAAAGTCTAGATTGTCTGTTATAAGTATGGTTACTCTGGCTTTCTTTTGTCAACCATTAGTAGGATAGATGGTTCTCCATCCCCCTTCTTTCAATCTGAAGGTGTCAGTAGGTCTAATGTGGTTCTCTTGTAAGGAGCATATAGATGGATCTTGTTTTCTTATCCATTCTATTACCCCATGTCTTTTGGTTGCAGTATTTAGTCCATTGACATTTAAAGTGAGTACTGAAAGATATCAATTTATTGCCATTATGTTGCTTGTAGAGTTGGAGTTTATGGTAGTGTTCTCTGGTCCTTTCTAGTCTTTGTTGCCCTTGGTCTTTATTTATTTATTTTTTTCATCTTTTCTCCTCTCAGAGAGTCCCCCTTAAAATTTCTTGCAGGGCTGGTTTAGTGGTAACAAACTCCTTTAATTTTTGTTTGTCTGGGAAACTTTTAATCTCTCCTCTATTTTGAATGACAGCCTTTCTGGATAAAGAATTCTTGGCTGCATATTTTTCCAATTCAGCACATTGAATATATCCTGCCACTCCTTTCTGGCCTGCCAAGTTTCTGTGGATAGGTCTGCTGCAAACCTGATCTGTTTTCCCTTGTAGGTTAGGGACTTTTTTTCCCTTGCTGCTTTCATGATTCTTTCCTTGCCTGAGTATTTTGTGAATTTGATTATGATATGCCTTGTTGATGGTTGGTTTTTGTTGAATCTAATGGGAGTCCTCTGTGCTTCCTGGGTTTTGATGTCTGTGTCTTTCCCCAGGTTAGGAGAGTTTTCCACTATGATTTGCTCACATAACCCTTCTATCCCTTGTCCTCTCTCTTCATCTTGTGGGGTCCCTATGATTCTGATGTTGTTCCTTTTTAATGAGTCACTGATTTCTCTAATTCTTTTTTTTTTTTAATTTTAACGTTTATTTATTTTTGAGACAGAGAGAGACAGAGCATGAACGGGGGGGTGGGGGTGGGCAGAGAGAGAGGGAGACACAGAATCCGAAACAGGCTCCAGGCTCTGAGCGGTCAGCACAGAGCCCGACGCGGGGCTCGAACTCACCGACCGTGAGATCATGACCTGAGCCAAAGTCGGATGCTTAACCGACTGAGCCACCCAGGCGCCCCATGATTTCTCTAATTCTTAAATCATGCTCTTTTGCCTTAGTCTCCCTCTTTTTTCTGCTTCATTATTCTCTATAAGTTTGTCCTCTATATCGCTGATTCACTGTTCTGTGTCCTCCACCCTTGCTGCTGTGGTTTTCATTCAAGATTGCAGCTCAGTTATAGCATTTTTTATTTCATGCTGACTAGCTTTTACTTCTTTTATCTCCACAGAATGGGATTCTAATCTTTTTTTAACCCCAGCTAGTATTCCTATAATCGTGATTCTAAATTCTTAGACATCTTGCTTGTATCTGTGTTGATTAAGTTCCTGGCTGTTATTTCTTCCTGCTCTTTGGTTTGAAGTCCTTTGTTTCATCATTTTGAAGGAAGAAAAAGATTTAGTAAGGTAAAAAAATTAAAATAAAAAAATTAAAAGGAACGCACACAAAAATCAAATTAGTGATGCTAGATCTTAGGTGTGTTTTGGTCTGGTTGTTGAAAGGAGCTTGATAGATTAGAGAAAAAAGGGGAGAGAAAAACAAAAAAGGAAAACGTTTGAAAATTTGAAAAAATGAATACAATGAATAGAATAAAATGAAGTGGAAGTAAAATAGAATTTGAAGAATTTACAAAAAAAGTAAAAATGTAGAAAAAAATTAAATATATTTAATAAAAATTGAAAATAAAAATGAATTTTTTCTCTTTCTGTATTTAAGAAAAAGAAAAGAAATGAAAAACAAAAAAATTGAATAGATGGACAAGCGAACAGATTGAAATATGATTGAAATTACATCATTTTCCCCTAGAAGTCAAACTCTGAAGCACTTTATAGTCTGTAAAGTAAGCAGGTGGAGAGACTTATGGTGTTCCTGAAGAGGGAGACTGGCCCATTTGGGTGGGGCTTAGTGTAATGGCTTTTTTTCCACCAGATGGTGCTCCTTAGCTTACTGGGGTGGATTGTTGTGGTGCTTGTAGGTGTGTATGCACATGCGCAGGAGGAGTGAAAATGGTGTCACCCAGGTACCCAGTATCTAGTATCGGAACTCTTCTTCCCCATTAGTAATCATGCACCCATTTTTTGTCTCCAGCTTCTGTCCACTCTCTGCTTTTACACTATCTGTGACCAGGCCATCAGGTTGCTTGGTGGTACCTCCCTCCTCAGTTTTTTCTCAGATGTGGCTGTGTGTCCCAACTCCTCACTTCTGAGGGACTGAGGCTTTGACCTGCTCATATCCTCTGAGGGAGGGTCTCAATGAGCAATGGCTGGGTGCAAGCCACACTCAGGAACGTTTACAGGACCGTGCTGGTACCCATGCCCAGAGACTGAGGCTGGGTGCCAGCTCAACCCCAGAAAAAGTTCACGCTATCATGTAGCAGCAGTGTTTCAGGGATTATGGTAAGTCACAACACATCTGGCACCAGGCTTCCCCCTTAACATCCTTTTTCCAGCACCAGCGAATATGTTTGTGCTCTGGGGTCTGTTGGTACCTTTGCTTGTGGGGTGGCTGCACAGTTTCCACCAAATGTCCTCACAGCAGGGGAGCCGCCTCTTCCCGTGTGGCTGAAGACCCCCTGACCTCATCCTCTGCTCCTGGTGATTCGCCCTTCCCACCAGAGCACCACCAGGTATTGAACTGCAGAGTTTCAGACTCTGTGCCCCCCTGTTTATAGACTCTTAATGGAATTTAAACCCTCTCCTTTCTCCTTTCTCCCTTTTTTGTTCAGTCTCTGCAGCTGTTGCCACTTTTCCACTTTCTCTCCAGCTGCTTTTGGCGAGGGGTGCTTTTCCCATACTCTCCCCTCATCTCAGTCCTCTCTCCACAAGCACAAACAGCTTCCTGCTCTCCACGGCTTGTCTCTCACCCAGCTCACCTCTCTGTGCTGTGTACCTGCTGTGTTCTGTGGTTCAGGTTGTGCAGATTGTTGTGTTAATCCTCAAATCAGTTTTCTAGGTGTGCAGGATGATTTAGTGTTGATCTGGCTGTATTTCATGGACATGAGATGCCAAAAAAAACTTCCATGCTGTTTCGCCATCATCGCCCCTTGGGAACAAATTCCTGAGAAGAGCCAGTTCAACAGGTCTCCATCTTCAGCTGGATGACTTTTGAAGCGCCACAACAGCAGGGCCTGGAACCCAGGCATCCAGGTTGGATACCAACTCAACAGACCTCATTCCCGTGCTGCAGAGCACATGCCTTCATGTCATGGCGCTCACAGTATACATCAGCTGGGGCTCTCTTTTTATCTTATTTTGCTTGCCTTCCCCTATGTTCTCCTGTTTTGTTTCTGAAACTCCACTTCTGAGTGAAATCATATGATATTTGTCTTTCTCTGCCTGACTTATTTTACTTAGTGTAATACACTCTAATTCCTTCCATGTTGTTGCAAATGGTAAGATTCCATTCTTTTTCATTGCAAAGTAATATTCATATATATATATATATATATATATATATATATATATATATATATACACACATATACCACATCTTCTTTATCCATTAGTTAGTTGATGGACGTTTGGGACCTTTCCATAATTTGGCTGTTTTCAATAGTGCTGTTATAAACATTGGGGTGTATGTACCCCTTGAATCAGCATTTTGGTATACTTTGGATAAATACCTAGTATTGCAATTCCCAGGTCAAAGGGTAGTTTTATTTTTAATTTTTTTAGGAAACTCCTTACTGTTTCCAGAGTGGCTGTAGCAGTTTGCATTCCCCAACAGTGAAAGGAAGTAAACTTGTTTCTTAGCTGAAGAGATTTTGAGCAGAATCTGTGTGTGAGGTCATAGGAGACCAGGAGGAAAGGGAGGTCCTGAGAACATGAGCCTCTGGAATCCATGGAGACTGTGGGAAGGGCTTTGGGTTTCCAAAGGCAATTGGTCATGTTAATTTTGCCGAAATCTCAAGGGATAGAGAGGCCCCAGCTGACTACATTTCAAGAGAAAGTGTTCAATGTCAGTAACATGGTGGATTAGAGTACTTAAATTCTGGTGGAGAATTTGTCTCGAAATATTTACACCTATTGTTTCCTCAGATTAGACTAACTTTTATTGAATGTCTGTTTGTTCTGGGTACTGTGTGAGGTCTTTTGTGTTGTTTTATTTGATATTCATAGTAGCCTTATGAAGAAATGGCTGCAAGTATCTTCTTTGTGTAGATGAGGCAGTGGACTCACCCAGAGTCAGAGAGCTGGAATGTGCTGGATTCAAAATGAGGTCCTCAGATTTCCAGTATGGAGCCATTTCTTATAAATGTGACTTTAGTTGTTGGACACCTATGAGAGAGAGGGTAGATGGGTGGATGCCCAGTGATAAAAATGAACACAAATTTAGAATAATTTGAAATGGATGGGTTTGTCTAGAAATGATGAAGAGAGAAAACTAGAGGATGAAGGGCAAGGGAAAAGAGGTGGGGGAGAGAGAGAGTGTCTGGGTACTGACTCTACTGTCCTGTTTGCCCTTCATGCTGTAACAGTATATATCAACATGCTGATTGGTAGCCTGCTCCATATCAGGGATATGGCCAAAAGATTTCATGTGCTTCCCTGGAGAGTTGTGTTGAGAAAGATTCAGAGGCTCAGTTCTGGCTCAGTGCTAAAGTTCTGTGATAATTGAGCGGTGTCTGCCACAGGTAAGGGAAATGGAAGTGGAGGCAAAAATGATGCTTATTTGTCACTTCTGAATATAACAAACAACCTTGCTTCTTAGGTTTCCTTTCTCCAAACAAATTTAGCTTCATGTTCTTTTACCTTTCACCCAGAAATCTTTGTAGCCTTTTGGGCACTTTTTTTTATACAGTCTCATATCCACATCAAGGTCTTCATGCACGTTTATAAGCAAGAATGACATATTAATCTGTTTCTTCGTGGTGGTGGGGCACTTAAATGAAGAAACAGAAAGCAGACCCATCCTCCTCCTTGTGCTCATTTTGGCCACTCTCACCATTGCTGGCCTTCACCATATGTCCTTCTCTTACCTTCTGAAAAGTATGGTGCAGAGCTTCTTTATTTCTTAAAGTACATTGACACTTACTTGATTTTGAGAATTTTAAAGAATTTTTCAAAATCCCTTACAGTGACTGGAAATACCCTGGGGTGTTGCAAGTTCAGAGTTGGGGATTACTGTGGAAAAGCCATAGCTATGCCTATGTTCATAATAACCAATGGAAAAGTGCTGCTCTGGTTGTTTTGTCTGTTGAATAGCTGATGGCGGTTATTTTTGCATCAGATGGAATAAGTGGATCAGACAGATAGCACACACACAACAGATGGTGCTTGTATTTACATGACACCAAAATATATTTGTCTTAAAGACAACATCCTGGAACAATAGAATTGAGACTGACTTGTTTTATATTTTCCGCTGATTTGACTGTTTAGATCAGCCTCAGTGAGGCAGCTTAGAGTGCTGGGAAGAACGTGGGCTTGGAGCAGACAGAGCTGGATTGGAATCTTGGTTCTGTTCCTTGTGAGCCCTGTGACTTGGTGTCCTAGTTTGGAAGATGAGATCAATGGCATAATGATACTAATTTTCACTTTGTGTACTTGAGAGTTAGCAGGAAAAATGTATACAGAACTGTGTACTGCATATTCAATAAATGCTTGTCCTTCCTTTTTTATCCTTCCCTCTCAGCAAAAGCTGAGAAGTGTGATGGTGGTTAGTGGCTACCATAATTGCAGATGCGAGAAATAGACTTCCTAAAATCCAGACACCAGTGGAGGACAGAAGGTGCCTGGAGGCAGAGGAAATTCCTGGAAACACAGCTAATTATCCCTCATTCCAGTGAGTCTGGGAGTCTGGGTAAGGCATGGGGCAGAATACCTCTAGGTTTTAAATCTACTCCTCTACAGAGGGAAGGCTGCCTCTTTCCTCAGATTGAGGAAGGACAAAAATAAAGAAGGGGGACCAGATTGTATGAACCAAGGTGAAGACAAAACTTGGGGCAGGAAGGAAAGCCATCAGCTTCAGTTTCTCCACCTTCTTTATGAAGAAGAAAATAGCAGGCTCTTTGGGAGTACAAGTCCAGAAAGAATGTATATCTTCCTGTAGGCCTAAGGAGAAGGAAAAGCTGGAGATCCCAAAGATCTGATTGGCGAAGAAGCCATTTTTGTGGTTTAAGTAAGGTAGCAAAGGTAAGTGAAGGTGTAGTGGTTGCAAGTTGCCAGTTATGGCTGCCAGTTTCAGTCTCAAAATCATGAATGATTCTTGTATCTGTATGATAATTCTTAACTCAATGTGTGTGTGTGTGTGTGTGTGTGTGTGTGTGTGTGTGTGTGTGTCTTAGATCCTGTTTTAGTTTCCCAGGGTTGCTGTAACAAAGTACCAGAAATAATTGGGTGACTCAAAATAACAGAAATCTTAACAGTTCTGGAGGTTAGAAGTGTAAGATCAAGGTGTCAGCAGAGCCATACTTCTTATGAAACTTTTAAGGGACGATTCTTCCTTGCCTTTTCTTAGCTTCTGGTGATTTTCTGGTGATCCTTAGTGTTCCTTGGCTTGCAACTGTGTCATTCTCTACTTCTCTTGTCACACAGCATTCTCTCTGTGTGTCTGTGTGTCTCTTCTTACAAAGACATCAGTCACATTGCATTAGGACCCATTCTAGTGATCTCATCTTAATTTCATTACACCTGCAAAGAGCCTGTGTATCCAAAGAAAGTCACATTCACAGGTACCAGGGGTTAGGACTACAGTGGATCTTTTTTTGGGGGGGCACAATTCACCAATAACAGGCCCCTTTGGGAGTCTAATGAAATCTGTGTCTTCTCTATAGGAAAATGCACATGTGTACAGAGTACAGCATTTTGCAGGTGATTTTAGAGAGTTCACAGACTTGTGAAGCCTGTGTGGACTCTCTAGGACTTTCTACTCAAAGTGTGATCCCACAGCATAAGCATAACCTGGGAGCTTTTTAGAAATGCACAATCTCAGGCCCCAACCTTGATCTGCTGTATCAAAATCTACATTTTGATGTAATTCCTCAAGCAATTTGTAGGCGTATCACAGTTTGATAAATACTGCAGCCCCCAGATGAGGCACCAGTCTTCTCCCTCTCTTTCTCTTATCCCACGTCTGGTTTCTCGTTGGTAGTATCAGGCTCACCTGCTCAAATATTGTCCCCAACCATTTAACACATCTGCTCCCACTGCAGCCAGCTCAGTATTCTCTCCATGCTTTAGGTAGACCATACCCATTCTCTCTTTCCTTGCTTGGAACACCTTGTCATCAGTAGCAAATATTCCTCAGCACCTGTTTGAGACAAAGCAGAATGTTATCATTTATTCTACAAACTTAGATAGAGCAACTGTTGTGTGCTAGGCCCTGTATAAGGAAGGAAAAGCCGTGGTCCTGTCTCTGAAAGAGCTCCCTAGCTGGCTGCTTCTCCTCTCTGCTTATGTTAATCTGCCTGTCCACACCAAGGACCATCCCAACTCTTCCTGAGCACCCTCCTTGGAACTGTAGCAGCCATCTTTTTACCTTTTTTTTGGTCACCGTCAAGAGAAGCACTGTTTGAAGTTGCTAGCAATTTTGTTCTAACAGTCATCAGTTCATTCTTGGGGTAGACTGTTCATTTGGGAAAAATCTCTAGAGTGGGTCTTTTTAGTACACAAATGCAAGTCAATTTGCTGAATTTACTAAATATACAAGTTTATCTTTTAAACTGATTTTAGGAATTTTTTTTCTCAAATACATTTAATGAATGTGAATTTTTTGAATATAGTTTATGAATATTTTTCTTTTTCCTAAATAGATTCAATTAAGATAGTTTTTCTCAATTGTCCATCCAACTGCCTTTTCTCTTTCTGCATTTGATTCCCTTGCCCTATACCTTTTCTTTGTTTTCCCATATCACTCACTTTCTTCTCGCACAGTGTAGCATTTATTATATTTATTATCCTATGAAGGCAAGAATATTTTGTTCATTGCTGTTTTTCAAGTTCCTAGATTAAGCCCTGGCTTATAAAATTTACCTAGTAATATTGTTGAGTAAATGGATATATACTTTTTCTGAATATAACTAAAATTTATGGATTTCATATAAAATTTTCTTAGGATGTATTTATTTATTTTATATATTATTCTAATATATAAGTCATTTTACTATTGATAACATTTTCATATTTATAGGTTGTTTTACAAATTTCATCAAATCACCAGCTCACTGAATTTACCAAATGACAAATGCACTGATTCATAAGGACTTTTTACTATGAAGTTTACAGCAATTTGAGATGGTTTTAGCAACTTTGGAAAAAGTTATAACTTATAGCTTTTCATTTATCTTTCTAACAGTGTTTAAGAAGTGTTACTTCTATTTGTATCTGCCCCAGTTGGGGGGAGTTGGGGCAGAAGGAGGGGCTCTTCTACAGGAGAAGGTTAGCAGGGGTGAGTTGGTGCCCAACCCAGCACGGGCTGCTGACCCTGGGGGAGTCGGGGCTGCAGGTCAAACTGAGGTTGAGGTGGGTATGGGTAGTGGAAGATGGGACACAGAGATAGAAAGCTGAGGACAGATGACAGTCTGAAGACACTGGGTCATGGCTCCCAACAGCCTCTTCAGTCCTGCCAATTATTCCAACACAGATTTTTCAAATTTGCTTTCTGTGAATTGACCTAGACCACTCATTGTTGTGGAGGGAAACTGAATTCTCCAAAAAGCTGATTATAGTTGCTGCAGTCCAAGTTGTTAGGTGCCCTAATTATTAATGCAAATTGGGTAGAATGTGCATGAGGACATGCTCTTGAACCTTTAGAGAAATGCTTTTTATCCCTTTCTAAATGAATATACATTTTAGATTGTTCTATTGGATCCCATACCTAATGCTATTTAGCTTGACTGGATCACACTCTATTAAGTATGCTGCCTCTGTGTCTGGGCCATGTGTGGGGTTTCCCCTTAAGGGAATAAATGTTCCTCCATGGAAGTTCCTCTTGGGCTTGGAAAAGGGGAATTTTTGTCTTCCTTGGGGATAGGGAGAGTGGGGCACTGGAGGAGGAAGAGCTGGAGATTTCTAGGGGTGTCTGTTCTAGTACTTGATGTGTAAGAACTAGTCGGGACCGCTGAGGCTGATTTGTCCTAGTGAGCCCCAGGGTTACTTCTTATTATAGCAGTGGAAGAGCTTGTGTCCCTGTTTGGATGGAATTGGGGCAAGAGAATTGTGATGGATAGAGAAGCCACCAAGTGTGTTGTGAGGAAACTGCAGAGTTAGTGAACACCAGTGGGTGAGAGCAGTGTTATCTGTCAGGGGCAACAGATGAGCATAGAGGACAGATCTAGGGAACATGTGAGTCCTCCCTGGGGCTGGGCAATAGTGGCAGCTGAGACTGAAGAGGCACCTTGTCATCATGCCACAGCCTAGGAAGTGATATGCCAGGAGGAGGACTCAAGATGGACTCCAGGGCTCATGTAATTATTTATTATATCAGACAATGTCTTTAAAGAATAGAAACATACAGAGATGATATTATGATAAGTAGGGTGAGATCTGTGATGGCACCCTTGCACTTGGCTATGTAATTCTTTTTTTTAATTTTTTTTATTTTTAAAAAGTTTTTATTTAAATTCCAGTGAGTAATATTCGTTTCAGGAGTAGAATTCAGTACTCCCACCCTTACATGCAACGTCCATTGCACATCAAAAAGTGCACTCTTTAATCCCCACCCCATATATAACCACTCATGCCACCCTTCCCCCCTCTGGTAACCACCAGTTTTTCTTTTTTTGGGGGGTGGTTTTATTTTTTTATTTATTATTATTTTTTTTAATATATGAAATTTATTGTCAAATTGGTTTCCATACAACACCCAGTGCTCATCCCAAAAGGTGCCCTCCTCAATACCCATCACCCACCCTCCCCTCCCTCCCGCCCCCCATCAACCCTCAGTTTGTTCTCAGTTTTTAACAGTGTCTTATGCTTTGTCTCTCTCCCACTCTAACCTCTTTTTTTTTTTTCCTTCCCCTCCCCCATGGGTTTCTTTTAAGTTTCTCATTGGCTATGTAATTCTTGAGAGACAATGATGATGGGGAGCACTAGACCTCTGAATTCAGAGACTACCTCCATCACTCACTAAGCTTTACTTTGCTCAGCTGTACTTAACTAGTGTTGTTGTGAAAATTAGATGTAATTAAATTAAATATTGTGAAGCTTTTGAAGCAGTTTCTGGTCTCTGCAAAGCCTCAATATATATTGGTCATTATTTAAAAAAATTTTTTTTAATGTTTATTTATGTTTGACAGAGACAGAGACAGAATGTGAGTGGGTTAGGGGCATAGAGAAAGGGAGACACAGAATCTGAAGCAAGTTCCAGGCTCTGAGCTGTTAGCGCAGAGCCTGATGTGGGGCTTGAACTCATGAGCTGTGAGATCATGACCTGAGCTGAAGTCGGATGCTCAACTGACTGAGCCACCCAGGCATCCGTATATTGGTCATTATTACTGTTACTACTCTTTCTAGATTTTCCTTGTAAAAAACAGCATGAGTTTTAGAAACAAACTGCTTCAACAACATATACAGTAAAACCTTGGATTGTGAGTAACTTGTTCTGCGAGTGTTCCACAAGATGAGCAAACATTTCTAATACAATTCAATTCAATTGTAATTCAGTTTTAACTTGATAAATGAGCAACATCTTGCAATACAAGTAGTATGTGATGCTCAATGTCGCATGATCACAACTGAGCCAACGGATCCTCCCTCTCTCTCTCTCTCTCTCTCTCTCTCTGTCTCTCTCTCTCTTTCTCTCTCTCTTTCTCTCTGTGGGATTGTGTGTGATTGTCTCCCATGCTTGGATGCTCAGTTTCAGGCCATGGTGTTTGGCAGAAATCAGTGATTTTTCAGAACATTGGAAGGTGCCCACAACTGACACTAGTGTATTTTTTGTCATTTCAAAGCACCTATGTCCAGTCCTTTGCTTTTCCATACAAGAGTAAACTTAGGCATGCTTTGCTTCATTCTAGGTCAGGCTACCTGCTGATATAGACCCTTCCTCTGCTGCCTTATTGCCAGTTATATTACATGTAGTATATGGCAAGAGTTGACTAATGCTGTGTTGTAGTCAGCATCTGTTAGTGATAGTGGAAGTTGTGCTACACAACAACCCTCCTCTCTCTTGTCTCCTTCACACCAGCCATGAAGGTTTTCAAAGTAAGTGCAGGTTGATTTGTTTATTTTTCTTTATATTTTGTATTTTATTTATTATTTTGTATTATATTACAGTATTATCATTTTTATATGAATATTTTTGGGTTGTGGAATGATCATCTGAGTTTTCATTATTTCTTATAGGGAAATTTACTTTGGTATACAAGTACTTTGGATTACAAGCATGTTTCCAGAACAAATTATGCTTGCAAACCAAGGTTTTACTATATTTCATTAGGTTTTCATGGGAGCCTATGAAGTAGGATGAAAGAATTGACAGAGAAACACATCTAAATCTATTTTCCTCTGGGGAGCCTTTCAGTAAACTTCCCCCCATCACCCCCAGGAAGTGTTAACAATCCTCCCTGGGATCCACAAGAAACCCATGAGTCCTAGATCACATTTAGGGATATGATTCTCATAAATATACACTTCTCTGCCAGACTGGGACTATCTGAAGACTTTTATGGAGCCTGGATCAGATCCTATTAATTTTATATTATCCCCAGCATCTATACTAAGCTTCATCATATTTATTTAGTGAATACATAAATAAACAGACTTTTAAATTCTTACTCCTGATTAAGATCATATTATAACACAGAAAGGAGAAAAATTAACTGAGGTTTTTCAAATATTACTCAAAGTCTTACCTGTTCTTTCTGAATGTGTAGCTAAATCTGCCTTCCAGAGCCTTACCCTGTACTGCTCTAGTTTTAAAGAAGTGCTTTCCTGGAGGCTGACTTGGAAGGCCTGGGCTGATTCCCCAACCTGTAATAAAGTGTATGTATAAAGATAGCAGTGTTGTCATACAATTTAATTAGTACATCATTCAGACATTTGGACCAATGCCTGGCTCTTTTTTTGTATGTTCATTTAGCTTTTAGTCTAACTCCCACATGAAATAAACAAAAAGGCTAATTGCTTTTGGATTTAGCACTGGGTGAAATACCTGGATTCATTATGTGAATCATATTTTATAGGTGGATTAAGGGTTATATTGGTAAATGAAAAATTCTAGGATGACAGCTGTAATACTTAAAGCAAGGCAATTGAAAGGTTTCGTCTCCCAGAGGTAGCATATGGCTCCATCTGACATGTTCCTAGTTTTCATAGCAGCCTAAATGTTTGCACGTTGATGAGAACATTGTCTCAGGATGGTAAGATTTTATATCTCCTTACTCTGTAACAGTGGTATGCTGGTAAATGTTTAAGAACCAGCTCTTCAGGAAAAAGGAAAAAGTACAGATTTGTAGTGTTTACCAATTTCCAAGGTGTCAATATTCCCACCATAGTTTATTTCAGACCACTAATGAGGAGTTGGGAAGAAAGGCACATAACTGGCTCTTTTTCAGCCCATTTGAGCTGCTTTTTTTGCTGGTGATAAAAGGTGGAGGTGGACCCGGAGCTCAAAGCCTGAGTAGATTTTCCAGTAGTTTCTGCAGATGTCTGATGGGGGCAGGCAGGAAGACGTGGCTTCCTTATCTTGAGTATATCTAGGGTCAGCAGAAGAGGATGTCCCTCTCCAACTCCCTGGAGAGTGAGGGAGGCAGATGAAAGAAACTTCCCTCCATCTTGCATTTTCACCTGTGCTTCAGGCAGCTTGGTTAGGACATGCACATAGCCTTTATTGTCAGATAGACTGTTTGCTGCCACATATTTTCCACATTCATATAATGAAGGACTGATTGGGGAATTTATAGGGTGTAATGGGTTTTGAAAGCATTTGGCACAGTGCATGGCACTCAGTGAATGGCAGCTGTTACTATCTGGGGACTGAGGTAGTACCTGACGTAGGAAAGAAGATGGGACTTATCCCCAGCCAATGCTCATTGTACCTTTTGTGTGCCAAATGTTCTGCTTAGTGCTGGATTATAGAGAATATTCAGGCCTGGGCTCTGTATTTGGGGGCTGGCTGCATATGGGAGATCTCTGTGGAGTGTGGTTTGGATTAGTCACAGAACCTGCCTGTTTCTCATTTCCCATGACAGTTACTGTGTGATTATTATACTCCAATCAGAGTTTTGGCTCCAGCTGCCTGGCAGCAGATGTACAGACCACCTGGGACAAACAAGAGTTTTTCTTGTGGTCCTCCAGGCATGGCAGGTCCTCCAGGGGGCTAGAAGTTTGAGTCCCTCAGCTATAGAACCAGCACTGTCATCTGGCAGCTTCCCTAACAAATGATTGCCGCATGTGAATTAAGAGTGAAGTTGGGGCCCTACCTAAAGTCTCAAAGAGAATTTGTGAAAATGACAATAACTAGTATGGTTTAGCCCTTATCCTGTGCCAGGCATTGTGCTGAGCACTTTATAGCAATTATTCATTTAGCCCTCACAATACCCCTAAGAGGTTAAGCTTCTTGCTCAAGATCACACTGTAGAGTCAGTGGTGTGATGCTGTTCAGATGGTTTGACTCCCAAATCTAAGCTGTTTACCCCTAAATTATATCATCTCTCCCTCCCCCCCCTTCTCTCAACCTGGAAAATGGACATTATGACTCATATTCCTGATTAACACTGCACAGGCACAAATCATGCATGTCCTTAAGTCCTTCATTCAGCTCTTCTGTCCACTGCCCCAGGAAGCCTGGTCCTGAAAGTGCCTCTTATGGCACCTACTCAGGAAAGGAATTCGGTTAACTCCTCCTTAACCCTATCTGACCATGTCCTGCTATGCCAGTTAAATTCCATGACCTAGTCTCACTCCCACATATTACACTGATGGAATGTGTCTTCCACTGGTTTTACCAAGGGGGTCCATGAATTTGGAGTCCAAAACCCAGCACTGCCCATGATGGAACTGGCTCAGGGCTCAAGTGGATGATTTTCTTGCCAAACATCCAATTGAATTAGCATTTACAAAAATATTGTGACTGAGAAAAACCTAAAGGTTCTATGGGGGAAAACATGTGGGGAGTCATGAATGACTGGGGGCCAGAGGGCAGACTGTGGTAGATATCCTCTAAAATGGCCCTCCCTGACCTCATGTCCTAGTATTTTTGCCCTTCTGCAATCCTCTCTCATCGAATGTGAGCTGGACCTAGTGACTCACTTCTAACCAATACAATCCCTCAGAAATGATGGGATGTCACTTTTGAGGTTGGCTTACGAAAAAGACTGACTTCTAACTCCTAAGTCTCTCTTGCTCTGTCTTAGAGCTCTCACTGTAGGGAGAGCAAGTTGCCATGTTGCAAGTAGCCCTGTGGAGAGGCCCACATAGCAAGGAATTAAGATAGTCCACCATCAGCCATCAAGGGCCTGAGGCCTGTCAATCCCCAAATGAATAAGCTTCAAAGCAGATCCTTCCCCCACAAAACTCCCTCATTCAAACTGGGCTTAGGATGACTGTGGCATAGATATTTCCATAGAATTTCATTTCCTAAAAATGCTAACTTTTACTCATAAGCTAAGGAACCCTTTCTATAATTAGTAACTACTTCAAACCAAAGACTCAAAAAAATTAAATTTTCTTTCAAAGTACTTTTAACAATACCTAGTGGTTGAGGCAGGGCATGACTTATAAATGGTATCTCCTTAGAGCTAAGTTTTTAATGAGTACTGGAACTCAGAAAGCACTACAATTAAACTCCTTTAAACACATTCTAGAATCCAGGCTTGTCAAATAGTATACCTGGCTGTATGACTAATTAATAAAATTATCAAAGTTTCACTGTGTAGAATCAATTTTGCAACAAGCATTCTTTCCAAATTATTATTATTTCTCTCTGTCAAGGTTGATATTAAAAGCTATACCCAAACATTTCATACACCTGGCTGATGGTCCAGCTGACATTTGCTCCGTATTGGTGATAGATACCCCAGTTCCTTGCCCATTGGGCAGGATATCTTTGAGGTGTGTTGTATCCTGCTTCCACAGATGACCCTGCAGAATTTAGCCCCAGTGGACCACTCTGGTAACCTTTACATGAACATACCCTGTACTGGCTTCTTTCCCCTCCCTGTCTTATTCTCCATATCCCTACCTATCTGCTTCCTGGGACCACTTCCCAAATAAACTACCAGCACTCAAATGTTTTTGAATGCCTGCCTCTGTGGACCTCAACCTAAGACCATATTTAGTGTTGTCCATGGTCCTAGCTCTCTGTAGCAATAACTTTGAGAGCTTACTATGTACCAACCACTGTGCAAACACTTGATTAAGCTGTTGCCTTGTTTACTAACTTGATTTTACTGCTGCCTCAGTTCTGAGGTGTTGGTGAGAAAGCAGAGATGCTCAGCCTGTATAGAATGTAGTTCACTTGGAGAGTCTACCCTTGCCTCCAGCCACAGGGCAGACCCTCATCTTTCTCATTGGAAATGAATAGCCCTGGAAGCCTGAGGTGCCACCAGTGAGAATGCAGTGTAAAGGACAAGGCTTGGCGCTGGGAATTGAGAGTTGCATCTTGTGGTCCAGGATTTGATACTGATCAGTTGTATGTTGAGCATGTCATTAAAATTCCATGAGAACTGGTTTATTCATCTAGAAAGCAAAGAGGCTAGGCAAGGTCAGCTTTTCTAAGATGTGTTCTGTAGAAACAATGGCTTCTCTAGAAATTTTATGAAATAAAATTCCTTATTTAAAGAAATGTGGGATATGTTCCTTAACAAGTCTCCTCTGGTATATTCATAATACACAGGTAACATGTTCAAGACTATGAGGAGTCTTACATGAAATAAATCTTTTTAACATTGTTTAACTCAGTATTTCCCACACTGTTTTGCCCATAGAATTCCTTTTAGGCACAACATCTATTAATGTCCTGCAGAATTACTGTTAGAAAGAATGGGGATTCCTGGGGCACCTGGATGGCTCAGTCAGTTGAGCATCCAACTTCGGCTCAGGTCATGATCTCATGGCTGGTGAGTTCGAACTCCACATCAGGCTCTGTGCTGACAGCTCAGAGCCTGGAGCCTGCTTCAGAATCTGTGTCTCTGTCTCTCTCTGCCCACCTGCTCCTCCCCCCCCCCCCCCCCCCAGTTCACGCTCTGTCTGTCTCTCTCAAAAATAAATAAACATTAAAAAAAAAAAAGAATGGGGATTCCTGGACTCATGGCCAAAGTGCTTTCCACAGCTGCCATTGAATGATTGGAATATTTGTTAAAGATATGAGAAGAGTGCATGATGGTGTAACTAGCAATATGAATTTATGGAAGAATAGTTCTGGGGGGAGACTAAAAACAAGCTTAAGGCCATACTCTAGACTCTGTGGGCACAACTGGTTACTGTGCCTTTCTGAGCACTGTTCTGCTTCTGAGACCAGCAAGGAGGCTTTCAGGTACTTTGTGTAAATGATGGGCTGCGAGGTAAATGGCAGGAGAAGTAGGTGCAGAGTGGTGGTTCTCAGTGTAGAGGCCCAGGAACCCACATTCTCCTTCCCCACTTTGACCAATGGGGATGCAGGTGTGCTGTTTGCTTGTTTCTTGGGTTCTTCTTTTACACGTGTTTCAAGCCTTAAGCTTTCAGAAGAGCCTAATGATATCTCTTATTTTTGCTGGCCTCCAATCCATTCCCCCCATCTTAGTAATAACCCTTCTGTTGTCCTGGGGGAAACTCTCCCCCAACACTCAAGCCATGTATTCAGTCTCACTACCTAACTATAGGGCCACGATATGATACAGCCCCGGGACAGTGGACATATTTCACTCAGGGATCAGCAAGTTAGCCAAGCGGGTCCAATGGGACTCAGTTATGGGACTTTTTTATTTTGGATGTTGGGACAAAAAACTCTTTGTCAGTCCCCAGAATGTGAGCTAGAGATTCCATAGCCTTTACCTGGAGCAGCCAGCCAAAAGAAAAACTCAACACAATGGCAAGAGGATCAGAGGGAGGGGCTGAGGCCTGTACATGGGCCAAGAAACATGCTTAAGCCAATTAAAACTCTTCCACTTATTAAAGAAAAAGAGGTGTGGTCAGTGTTTAGGATTTTTGCTTTTCATGAAGATTGGTCTCTGACTTAAAATGAGGTGTGAACATGAGGCAACTTTGCCAATTTCTTCAAGTATCTAGGGAGTTTTTGTTCCTCTTTTCAGAGCTCAGCGAGAGTCTCAAAATTAAAAAAGAGATTGAGAGGGGTGCCTGGGTGTCTCAGTTGGTTGAATGTCTGAGTCTTGATTTTGGCTCAGGTCATGATCCCAAGGTTGTGGGGTCAAGCCCTGCATCAAACCCTGCATTGGGCTCCACGCTGGGCATACAACCTGCTTGAGATTCATTCCCTGTCTCTCTCTCTCCCTCTCTCCCCCCCGCCCCTCTCCCCTGCTTGCATTCTCTCTCTGTATCTCTCTGTCTCTCTCTAAAAATAAAATAAGTCTTGTGAGAGAGAGAGAGAGAGAAAGAGAAAGAGAAAGAGAAGAGAAGAGACCTTCCCATAGGAAAGCTTTCCACTGTGAAGGATATTAAGACCTAAAAGTCAGCACTTTTAGTCTTTTTGGTCACAGTCTTAGCTAGGGCTGCTGTAACAAAGTACATAGACTGAGTGACTTATAAGCAAGCAAAATTTATTTCTTGCAGTTCTGGAGGATGGAAGTCCAAGATCAGGATACCAGAGTGGTGGGGTTCCAGTGAGGGACCTCTTCTGGGTTGCAGACAGCTAACTTCTTATATCCTCAAGTGGTAGAAAGAGTGAGCTAGCTCTCTGGCCTCTTCTTATAAAGGCATTAATTCCATTCATGATGGCCGCAACCTCATGACCGAATTACCTCCCAAAGGCCTCACTTCCAAGCCCTATCACACTGGGGGTTAGATATCAACCTATGAATTTTGGAGGGGGGGCACAGATATTCAGTCCACAACAGTAATTCTTCTTGGAAGTTTAAGCAAGATAGTTTCAGCTGATTTATAAAACTCTAGCTCTCTTAAAAAGTCAGGAAGAAATTAAGACATGATATCTTTGAAATTATTTCTTCTCTTTGCTCCTCATGAAGTTGCTTTCTTCTCTTCTTCATCCATGCTTCCACCCTTATTTTTATTGATGTTGTAAAATTCAACTTTTACCACTAATTAAATCCATTAGGAGTTGAAAAGTCATCCCAGCTGTTGGAGAGATCACAGCTATCTTTTTGTTTTAAACTAGCAGTGTTTTACATTTTAACACTGTTCATTTTAATAATCCACTGTGGATTCACCACTTGTCATATAACAGTACAAGTATTTTCCATTCCTTTGAAAGAGAATTTGACACTTGGGTCATTTCACACTTCTTAGGAGAACAAAAGAGGACTCAGCTTTGACTGCAGCCAGTTGTGTGTATGGGTATGCACATGCACACACACCTGTGTTTGTGTGATCACTTTATTTTCTCTCAGTATAAACAAAAGTGATTGAACTGTTTTAGCCACAAGATTTATCTCTTGATTAAAGTCTGGCAGGACCCTTTACAACACCAAACAAGTTGTTCCATGATCTTCTCAGGTGATTGTAGTGCAACTGGCTACATTAAAAGACAGTATATTGGAATCCAGGTTTTCCCAGCTTGGCTTCCCCAATTCTCCTTAGTCCCTGGGGCTCTCATGCTGTGAGGGGAGGAGGAGCCTGAGGTCAGGCTCTCTCCAGGGCTCCTTCCCTGCATTTAACAGTGTGTTGATGCTGTGTTCTGTCTGGCAGCCAGCTGGAGCCTCCATGGCCCACTGAGTCCAAAAGCCTGGATTATGGACTAGAATTTTCCATATTTTAACACCTAATCCCAAAATGTTTGTTTATCACCAGAGCCTCCATGTTAGTCCCTTTCTCCATTTCTCGTCAGTTGAAAATGAAGTGAACTTTACCCAGGTCACTTTGGCTCAGGCGTCCAGCAGTCTACTCTTCAACTTTCCATCTCTTTCTGGATAACAGCTCAACCCTTTAGCAGGACATTCAAGGTCCTCCTGGACCTGGCCTTTGCATTGTTTCCAACCTTACCCTCATCCCTTCCTCCTATATCTCAGCCATGTCAGATGCCATAAAGGGTCGTAGACTTCTGGCTGCTTAATGCTCTCATCCCTGGATGTCAGGGACTTCTTTCTCATCTGTTAAAATGTCCATTGTGAAGCTACCTTCTCAAGACTACCTTGGGTATATTGGCTGACTTTTCGCCTGTGTGAGTAAATTTCCAAAGCAACTGTGACTATTAAGATAAATTCATTAGCTAATTAACTCAAATATCTCTTTCTTTAAACTGTCAGCTCCTGTGGAGAGCCACATCTCATTTACCTCTCCATCTTTAACACCTGGCACAATACCTGAACCACATAGGAGCTCAGCAAATATTTGCTGGATGAAGGAATGCAGCAGACAACACTACTGATAGTTCACGTTAGAGAGAAATCACCACGGCCGTGTTCTATGTCTTGACAGGAGTTTTCCTTTTACAGGCATGTACATTTGTCAAAACTCATGGAATGGCAAACTTAAAATTCATGCAATTCACTTTATGTAAATTTCACCTAGGAAAAGGTAGTGTAAATAAACCTTGAACTCTGGTTAATGATAAGTGTGCTGAAGTATTTAGGAGGGTAGTATACTGGTGTCTGCAACTTACTTTGAAATGCACAAAGAATGAGATGGATTGGTGAATGGAGAGGGAAGGTGGATAAATGTATAGCAAATATAGCAAACTGCTAATTATAGAGTCTAGATGGTGAGTACATGGGGTGTACATGTCACAATCGGTTAAACTTTTCTACCTGTTTGAAAATACTCATAATAAAATACAAGAAATAAAGAAATCACCAAAAGACATACTTCTTGTTTACTGAGCCATGAAACCCAGGGATTAGTTTTGAAGCAATATTGTATCTAAAGATAACTCAAACATTTACAGGTTAACCAGCTACTTAAAATCCCCAGTGCATGCCTTTTCCATAGTGTGGGAAACTTCCCGCAGCCTCTCAGTCTCCTACCTGCAAAGCTTGCTCTTTATCGTTCATGGCATCTGGTCCTATTAGCTTCATCCTGCCCTTATCCCTGCCTTCTGTGTAAGGAGCAACCCCATAGGCAGGACTTATGGACATACCCCGTTCCCCTGCTGAGACAGCTTCTTACTTCTTTGCTTTTTTTTTTTTTTTTTTTAAATCTGTTCAGGTGGCTCTTGTCCTTTGTCTTTTAGAATCAAGGAGGGGTAAGAACGTGAGGACAAAAGGTTCATTGCTCTGGACTGCAGTTGCAAAAGGGAAAGTTGGGAGACTTGCACGTGAAAAACATTTACTAGAGGGAATAAATTATCTCTTTCTCCTCAAAAACAGAAGTGAGGAAACTGAAGACAACAAATGCTTTCTTTGGAAAAGGTATATGGTTTCTTTTATCAGTATTTGCTCTTTTTCATTTTATTATTAGCAGAAAATACATTATAAAAAATAAAGCGTCTGAAACCTCTTTCCCTTAAAACACGTGAAATACATATATTTGGCTGTATTTGGGCAGCAATGTTTTGAAAAAAAAAAATTAGGTGGCAACAGAATGCATCCTTTCCATCCCTATAAACTTCAAGTAAGCACTCTTTTAGCCTCCAGTCAGTGTTTAATCAGCATACCATAACTTTTATGGGACGGAAATGAAATGCTTCTGAGATACTAAATTTCAAATGTTGCTGTAAACTTTGGTCATCTGAGTTTGATTTCCATATGATGGCCCCATCCACTGTGATGATGGGGATAATGATGATTGTTGGTGTTGATTATTTGGGAAAATGCATGTACATAGACACACACCATCATACCCTTCATCTGCTTGGTGTCTTTAGCATATTGGACAGGGAGGAAGTAGCAAAGATGAATCACAGCTATTATGTATCAAAAACAAACATACTTGACATGAATTTTGAGGTAACATCAGTGTATTAGGAAGCTTTTATCTTAAAGTAATGCATGAGGTTAAATAATAAAGAAAATTTATTAATTCATGTAACCATAACGTCTAAGTTTAGGTAAAGTCTAACCTAGAGGTTCATGATATCATCAGGGCCCTGTCTTCATTTCTTTGCAGTTCTCTACATTTTGACTTCATCATCAAGCTGGTCTGTTTTGTGTTAGTAAAATGGCTGGAGGAATATTAGACCTCCAATTTCCAGAGAAGGAGAGAAAGCTCTTGACCCAGTGAATACAATAAAAGCCCTAATTTAGTTTGATTAGGCTCCCTAAGGTAACTATGACCCGCCAGCTAATGAATAACTATAGCTAGGAAATGGAATGTGCTGGTTTGCTTAGGCTTAAGTCATGTGCTCCACTTTTGGCACCAGAGAGCAGAGTTAGCTTCCTTAGAACCACATGGATCTCCAAATGGATCCCCAGATGAAAAAAAGCAGAGGGAGGAATGGACATTGAAGTTATCACAAATGTCCACTACAAATCATTAACTTCCCTCTTGTGACCTCACTGAAGTCAAGTTTCCTCAATAAAAATCAAGTGATGAAGAGCAGACAGACATCATTTTCCTTGGCTATATAAAAGTAAACATCAAATATGCTAAGGGTATGAAAAGACATTGAAAACAGGGAGTGCTTTTTGATATCCCAATTCAATAGGCTGGCACATTTTTATTTCTATTTTTCTCACCAGAATGACATTGACATGAATCTATTCTCTCTCTGCTGGTTCATTTGGCAGAGTTTGCAGGTCAACATATATAGAAAGATGTAAGTACAGGAATGGGGCAGAGAAAAAGGAAGAGGAGCATTTAAATATGTGTTGAAGTGTGTAAAGGAAGAGAATGCACATTCATTGAGTGCCTATGACAACAGGCCAGGTAGGCAGTTATGAGTTTTGTTGTTTTGTTCTTTTAGCACAGAAAATTCTGAAAGTGAAGGATTGAAAATGCATAGAAAGAAAGTGCTGTAAAAGGTAAAGATATTCAAGGAAAAAATAAGGGAAGGGAAAATCCTTGACCCAGGAAAGGATTGAGAACTTTCCTCACTCTCACTAGGGTGAGAACAAGACTCAAAAAATATGTAGTTAGTTTGAACTCTGCCTGTAACTGTGGGCTTTCCATGTAGTAAACTGCACAAAAAGCAAGAATTGCTGTGAAAAGATCATTGGGCCAGAAACCAGGAGACTTGATATATATATATCTCACTGCCACAACATGTGAGAGTCTGTGTGCCCTCTGTGCCTTGAAGGACAATATTCCTACTCTGTAATTGTGAGTTCCTGAAGGGGAAAACATAGTCCAGAGTGAGGACAAAAAATGAAGAAGAGAAGAATTTACTACTCAGAAGATCATGGACAGTCAGTAAAGAAATTGGGCTAAATAGATGATCAATGAGTTAGAAACTTCTTTTGATCTATTAATATCTATGTTTCTATTATCTGTCTCTCCACCTAGTTAGCTATCCATGTATCATCTGTATTCCTTTTTGGATTTTGCAAGAGTTGAGGATGCATATAGAAACCTGTATAATAAAATACGGGTGCCTGGGTGGCTCATTTTGTTAAGTGTCTGGTTCTTGATTTCAGCTCAGGTCATGATCTCACAGTTCCTGGGATTGAGCCCGCATCAGGCTCTGCACTATCAGTGCAGTGCTTGGGATTCTCTCTCCTCTCTCTCTGCCCCTCCCCTGCACGCTCTCTCTCTCTCTCTCAAAATAAATAGTTTCCTTTAAAAAGGAAGCTTGTAATAATAAAATAGTGATATATAAATAAACAATTTTGGATGGGGATGTATAAATTAGAAACATGATGTGGATATGTGGGCCCAACTTAATTTCCACAATTGAGCTGTAAGTTTGGCTCTGAGCTTTCTGGCAGATAAGGGAGGAAAAGGAAAAATCACCTGGTGTATAATTTTCAATATTTAGAACATTACAAATACTAGTTCTTTAGTGTGGGAAACCAAACTTCTCACAGAAATAGGTTCTTAAAGGAAATTGCTCACACAGGGTGCAGAGGACTGGAGGGTAAGGGCATTGAGTGGGAGGACTTGCTGCTGAACACAATGAAAGGAGAGAACTTAAGAGTAGTGTGAAAGTGTTTTTGTACAGCTTAGCTCAGGTTGGTACAGAAAGGAGAAGGACTTTAAAGACACAGTAACATGAAGCAACATGGGCTGATGGGGACAGGGAGTAAATCTTTCTGAAAAGAATTCCCAAGTTGGAGAAATGGTTTGTGCTTTGGAGCCTATGATGAAGTAATTTGTGAAATGAGGAGTACTGCTTGCTTCTGGTAAGTGTGACTGAGTATCTGTCCTGTCTCAGTGTCTAAATGGGCAAGGCTGGGGGACCTGCCTTCAGCCTCACCCCTCTCCTCTGCCTTTACAGTCCAGTTTTCCATAAGTAGTCTCAAGTGGTGAGCCTGGGGAGTCTAAGATGGGCCCCTTGGTCACGGCCAGACAAGACCTGGAGGGTGGGGTAGGGGGAGACTCTCTGGCCTGGAGTTGATCTTCTTATTGGTGTATCTACTGGGCAAGGTAAGCTAGTTTCTTGAAGAGCCTGTCGCTTTGGGGCCGGTGGTTCTGGGGAGCAGCAGCAGTAATGAGGGTAAGAAATTATCCTCATAGGCTTCCCTGTGGCTGGGCCCACACTGTCCCCACTGAGAGTAAATGGGAAGAAAGCTTCCTTAGGGTATGCTGAGGGGACCCAAATGAAGAACTCTTAAGTCATGCTTTGGACATGTGCACAGGGAGCAGAAATTCTGGGGCAAACATCATGACCATTGAGGTGGTTAATGACCTCCCAATAGGAAGGTCAATCTCAGTAGACATATTGGGGCTGGGGACACAGCCATGCCGCCCGTGACTTTCTTCCCCCGCTATTGATATTGTACAACTGAGAGATGGACTTATTAAGGGAGCCAGCAAGATCTTTCAGGCAGTTTTAATTTGTCTCTCTTAAGTGAAGCTGACCCTGGGTTTGAGGGTGTGTATAGAAGAGACATTACACATATGCTTCTGTATTTTAAGGCATGACAACCTGTAAAAATATTAAAATGTAGGAGGAATGTCTCTGACCAATAGATTACCAACTTTACTGTCTTGGGAGCATCCTAAGAAGGAAGTAGAAGGCTGTGATCTGGCATTGGGAAAGAGGATGAAATATTTCCAATTTCTACAGAAATACCTGCAACTTGATCTGATTTTTGTTTAGATGCATCAAATTATAAACAAATAGTCACATTCTGACATATCCATGAATGTTCCCTTTTTGTGTGAAGGTGGAGTAATGGAAAGAGAAAAAAAGTGTAGATTCATTATGTAATCTAGGAAGTAGTAGGAGAGTTATACAACCTAAAATTTCATAAAGAGGAGAGAGCTACAAGTGTAATAATTCTGGTATATGTTCATATGTGACTTCCAGTGGTCATTGGATCTTTTGTATGTATTTGATTTTCTCAGATTGAAAGTCTGTTGACAGAAACTGTGTATTTACCAGAGTAGGAATTTTGATTTAGAAGAAGTTAGAGTCCATTATTTCTAAATGTTATTCTATTATTTCCTTAGATTGATGTTATGCACAATTGAACCTCAGTTGTTATATTTGTTAAATGGATTTCCAGTAATGTTATTTTCCTTCTGTTCATTTTATCTTAGTATTAATTTTTATTAATGATAAGTTTTTAAATCATGACAACCACTGATTTTTCCTCTTAGAGATATGTGAATATATTAATGTTATATATTGCACATTTATTACTGTTTGGTAGGGGAAAACCAAAGTCATCACAATATTTTATTCATTGGTAGAAAGAACAACTTCAAAATCAAAAAGGTACAACTATACCTTGTTTAACACACATAGCACTGGGGCATCTTTATAAAAACTATGTGGAAAAGTTTTTATAATAATCAGTTCCTGTTTTTTTCTAAGTGGCAGGTACTTTATATGCACTGTCTTGTTTAATACAGCTCTTTGTATGATATATTATAATCCTTGTTTTAAAATAATGGAAGTAAGTGTAGCCAAGTTTGGCTTGTGTTAAATTCAGATCTGGTTCTAAGACCCTACTTTCTCTATAGTATCACACCACCCCCTGTTTAAACTGTAAGAAGTCATTTGTCAGCAAGTCTCAATGTTCAATGCCTTTGAATCAGAATAGGCCAGGTTTTATTGTGGTATGTTGTCATGACAAACATCCTCTAAATCTCAATGGCTTCCTTGATCATACTAGGTATCAATTCCACTTCATGTTGTCATTCTTCTAGGATTCAGAAGACAGGGTAGCCTTTCTCTGGGGGGACTGCCAATCTTTAGGCTGAAGGCAAAGAAGAACATGGAGATTGCACCCTCACTCTTAAAGTTTTCACCTGGAAGTTCTAAATCACCTGAGTTGTATGTCACTGGCCAAAGCTAATCATTTGGTCAAATGAGACTCCATGGTGCTAGGGAAGGGCAGTCCTCAAAGGCAAAGCTCCAAGTATCCCTCCCCTTTCCCAAATTCAGTTCTGGGTAAAATATACATGCACAATCCAACCTCTATCCGTGCATTGTGACCTTGGGCAGCACATATAACTGTACAGCTTTGGGCAAATTATTTAATAATTCCACATAATAATACTACGGTGTTGTTGTGAAGATCAAATGAGAAAATGGTCTTTCTTTTTCCTATGTACGTTTCTCATTGAAAAGTATAGAATTGAGGACATACTGTATGTATAATTTCACATTCTGCTTTTAAAGTTAATGTTATTCCATAAACATTTCCCCAAGTTATTATAAGCCCCTTGTAGGAATCCTTATTATGTTAGAATAATACTACAGGACACATTCTAAAGTAAGATACATTTCTATATAAAAGGGCATTTTGCATTTGTAAGATGTTCCCAATTTTCAGTGGCTCCTTATCATCCAAATAGGTGCCACTTCATTAAAGGAAGAAGTGGAAGCCCAGACTGGAATAGCCCCCAACCGTTCCCCGGTGAGATGAATCAAACTTCCCACTGAGGACGACAGGCTCCGGCACACATTCACTTTTCCAAATAAAGGTTCTGGAGGACGTCTCCCCAAAGAACACAGAGTGCACAGTGCTGTTTTGTAGGTCAAGGAGAAAGCCCTAAGGTATATTAAAAAAAAAAAAAAAAAAAGAGGTAGTTACTAAAGGAAGTGGATAAATTGAAACTGCTGCATGGAAAATACTTGGCCACTGTAGCTTGAATATTAGTGACCTGGTAAGGAATGGAAAGATAATTCGCTGTCCTTAAACAAGTTAGAGGATCATGAATGTGAGAGGACATTAGCACACCTCACTTCTCTGGCTATGCTCTGTGCCATGGACCATCTATCTGAGAGCCTGTAGAAACTGTGACCTTAGCAGAAAAACAAAACTTTCTATCAAAGCTATTTTTTAAAAGTATGATTTCCCTGGCTTTAATCATTATGTCTCCCCTCTATCGCCTTTGTTCTGACATGCAGGAGAAGGAATAGAGGTATATTTTAAGAGCTAGAGGGGATGCAAATAACCTTCCATTGATTCATTCATGTTTCACTCACTCTCTTCTGAAGCATTTATTCAGGGTCCTATGCTGGGGAGATGGAGATGACCTAGACACAGTCCCTGGCCTCATTTGGTCCCTGTCTGGAATTTATGCAAGCGACTCACATTTACCATAGAACAATTGAGCTCATTATTGGGCACTGTGGGGACGCAGAAAAGGGACTCCAGCGTGGTGGAGTCAGGGTAGGCTTCCAGAAAGATGATAGTTAGGCTACTAATTGAAGAACAAGTGAAGGTTGTGGGCATTCCCCATGACAGCCCCCTGTCCACCTGTCCACTTAAAGGGACCCCGTGGCTTTCTGGTCCACTGGTGGGGAGGGCTCCCACATCTGAGCTTAAGTGAGGTGAACTGAACATATCAGAATACTTTGAGCAGGAACAGGGAGAGGGGGCTCAGGTAGGGAGCAGACAGCTTTAACTATCAGGTTCTATTGACACTGTGTTGGGCTGGTGGCGTTTTCAAGGGTCTTCTGAAGTGTTTGAGCAAATGCTCCCAATTCAGGATTAAAACAAAGACCTGCAAAATAAAAATTAATATATGCTCAATTTATAAAACTTGTACATCATTATACATTTATACAGAATTTATAGAAAACTATACATGTATACAATGCATCATTATGTCCCCCAGTCTATGGTGCATGCTGAGGGCAGTGATGAAGCTGTGATGGAGTTATGCTGTGGACCCCAGGCCTGCCACTAAAAGCAGGAAGCAGCCCTGGGCCAGGAGGCCCAAGACTCAGGTATGAGCCCAGCTCTCCACTCAGGAACTTTGTGACTCTGGGCAACTTATTAACCTCTCTGAAGACTCAGTTTTTGCTTTTGACCAGCAGGGATAATGCTGTCCACCTGCCTGCCTCATAGGATGGTTGTGAAGCCACCAGATGACAGATGTTGATGTGCTTTGTAAGCTGCAAAGCCCAATACAAACTCAAGCCATCTTGCCTGGCCTGGACTCCGGCAGGCTTGGCAGGCAGGTGGTTCTGCTCACAGCCGACCTCTGATGGATGTCCAGACTTCCCTGTCCACAGTTTCATCTCCCCTAATGTGGAGAAAGCCACACAGGGGACAGTTATTCTGGACTCAATCCTGACTGACGAGGGAGAATGGGTTGGTGGTGTGGAATAGATACATAGGGCTTTCTAGTTCACAAAGTGCTTCACATGCATCATTTCACTTGGTTCTCCCGATAACCCAAAGAAGAAATTGAGGCTTGCTCATAATCGTACATCCATGAGCTGAGGAGCCACAACTCTAACCCAGGCCTCCTGATTCTGTTATCTTGTGCTTATTCCCTGGTGACTTTGCTCCCTGGGAGTTCATAAAAGGAAGGAAATATCCAGACAAGGTTATGGATTGAGGAAAGCCGTCCATCAACCTACAGCTCCAGAAACTGATAGGTTATTTTCTTTTTGATGGGGGCATAGGGAGGGAGGAATGTTGAGGTGTGTTGATGACAAACCTAAATGAGGATGGCTTAACCTTCCTTCCTTGATGGGAAATAAGCCTCCTCTGGGGAAATAGAGAAAGAAACACCCAAACTCTAGAACCTGAAATATTATCAGCAGCGGAGTGGACAGGGAACTGATAACGTTTGGGGTCAGACTTTCCTGAGTTCAAATCTTGGTGCTCTCATAGCTGCATGCCTTGGGCAAGTCACATTACTTCTCGGAGCCTCAGTTTTTTCATCTATAAAATAGAAGTTAAAATAGTTCTGCTATGAGAAATGAATGAGATAATACATGTCAACTTCTAGTTCAGTGCCTGGCATATATTTGGTGTTCAATAAGGAAGTTACCAGCCTTTAAACATTAGTGGTACGGGGTCCAGCAGAAGCCCTGCTTGGAATACTCCAGGAATCCGATGAGTTATAGAAGGGAGGCCATGCTACCAGCTGTGTGATGACAGTGGTTCTGGGACATCACACATTTCTTACCTCCTGGCTCCAGCCTTTGCCATCTGAGAGAATTTCCTGAGAAGCAGTCTTTATTCTTTTCCTCTGCCTCTGCATGCCCCAGAACATAGACTGTATGCACAGTGACTGCTGCATGCCTTGTCTTTCCATGGCCACAGCTGCCTCCACCGCCATCATCATGGCAGTGTACAGGATAGGGGTTATACACTTGGCCTTGCATCCTTGCTCTGCTAACTTATCAGCTGTAAGGCTTTAGGCAAGTAATTTAACCTCACTGTTTCCCAGTTTCCTTATCTATAAAATGGGGTAATAGTAATACTTACAACATAGGTTTGGGCCAGTTTTTAAATGAGTTAGGACATGAGACACTTAACACAGTGCCTGACACACAAATATAGACTTAGCAAATATAAGCTGTTATTGTTGCTGTAGTTTACTGGCTGATTTTTCTGTTCCAGGTTTCTCTCTTCCACAATTTATGAAGCCCACATAAACTGGAATAATCTTCAAACACTGGCTTCTGTATAGTATCTTTTTGCCTGAGTCTCCAGAGTGGTGGTCCACTGTTGCCTTCAGGTTATGATGCCAGACTACCCATCTAGCAGGCAAAGGCCCCACTGCCCTCCCACCCGACCATCTCACTCTCATTCCCCACCAGGAGGACTTCCCATCCACTCCCCCTTGCACTCTCTCCCAAAAGCCCCTGCCACTGACTTAAGGGGGAATAGTCCCAGGGTTCCATATTTGGCTGAGTTACCTTCCTCCTTCTCTCACTCCTGGTAGGCAAGTTTAGCCAAGCCTGTAGCTTCAGTGGATTTCCCTTCCTAGTGACCCAAAGCAAATCTCTTTCTCCAGTTACATTTTTTTGTTAGTTTGTTTTGTGATTTACACCATTAGTGATTCATTCTTTTGAGTTAAGCATTATCCCATCTTCAGGATCCTCTTTTAAAATGCAGGTATGGAAACCAATTTGACAATAAATTTCATATATTGAAAAATAAATAAATAAAAATAAAATAAAAAATAAAATAAAATAAAATAAAATAAAATAAAATGCAAGTAATTATGGAAGTCCTAACTGATAAAATCTTTAAACACTCTGGAAGTGCTTAAGAAGCTAACACTTTAGTGATAGCCCATCCTATCTCTGGGCACTGGGGTCTCTGCAGAGAAGGCACTGAGGTGGAGGTGTGGGGGCAAACATGGAGGAAGGGGACATGGGCACATATTGCCCCATTGTGTTTTAGAATGGTCTAAGCTGGGCACGAAGAGAGAATGGATAAAGAGGAAAACTCAAAAAGCTGTTGTCTATAAGGGCATGAAAGGGAAATGGTTGTCAAGACTGTTAGGTTGAAGAGGATGCTTTAGGGATTCTCACACTCTCAAGTTTAAACCAAAGGGCAACAGCTAGGCAGACTATGTTTTTTAAAACAGCAGCCTTTTCTGTAAAATACTGGGTCCTCTTTGAATCAAAGAGAAAATCCTATAAAAATCTACAAGTCTCATTCCTAGTTTGTCCTAAATAAACATATAAATATTCAGAGAGGTGACATAAGATTTATATATGAGTATTATATATATTAGTTTTATATCATCATAGGATTATATGTATTAGTTTTAAAAATCTGAAAATATCCTAAATGTTGAGGAGTAAGAAGCCATTTCAATGAAATATTGAAGAGACTATCCTTACATTGTAATATTTCACATTCATTAAATTCATACTTTGAAGAATATTTAATGATGGGAAATGCTAATGGCAATATATGAACTAAGAAATTAGGATACACTTTTTAACAATAAGTATTACAGTTGAGAGTGGATGCCTGTGCCTTGCTCCCAACTTTCCAGTGAAAAATGTGATCTCTAAGAAATATAATAAAACTGTCAAAAGTACATGGATCAGTTAGCAAACTGTAATATGTTATAGTTTTATTTATTATATAAATGCAAAAAATTGAAAACATTTTATTGAGATATAAAATGACTATTGCCAATTCTAAGCTCCTACAATTGCATGTATTCAATGTTCATTGAAAAAAGATTGGGAGGAAATACACGAGAATGTTAACTGTGGTCATCTCTGAAAGGTAAAATTACGGGTGACTTCAATTTTCCCCTTTATATTTTAAAAATATTTTTTATATTTTATACAAGTAACAGTACCACTTCGTAATTAAATTATGGTTTTTTAATCTGCAGAGTTAAAGGTTATGTAACATAGGGCTGTTTCCATCTTTGTTCTTGCCATGGGTTCAGTTTTTAATAAAAACGCTAGTTATTTCACCTGTGTCTGGGTGATGCTGAGCAACTACTGTGTCTTTTGGAATAATCTATAGACATGTGTAATCTATGCTTAGTTTTGGAATTAGGGAGAAACTTCATACCTGCTTTCTGACTTAGGAAACCCTGGAGCCATGTATTTGTCACACCAATGTGTTAAATGGCCTAAAAGGCTTTGCAAACACCTAGGTCACTTTCCAAACCAGAAAGGCCCTGCCAGGACAAATAATGGTTTCATAAGTCCAGGGAGAGAATAAGAGAATAGCAAGACATCTGGTTCTGAGGACTCCACTTGAGTTTATGTCCTAATGAATACTCCAGCAAAAGTTCTCTTAAGTTTTTTTTTTTTTTTTAACTGGGTATCAGTTTCCTGGATTATAATCAGTTTCTAGAGAAATCCCCACCTCCATCCTGTCATATTCCTTAGTGACTCCCTGTGGCTTTGGGTATACTTTCAAACTCCTTATCTTAGTATATTGGCTTTCCCCAACTCCCAATCTGGTTTCCAACATCTTTAGCCTCCTCTTATCTGAGTCTCCAATCTCAGAGAAAACAAGATTCTTTATATTTCTTCAGATGTACCAGACTGTTTCACATCTCTGGACCTTTACATGTGGTATTTCCTTTTCATAACACACCCTATTTCTTTTTATTAGTCTAGTTGAAAGTCTATTTGACTTTAAAACTTAGTTCAGGTATTATGGTCTCAAGGAGGTGTTCTTCTGCCATCTCTCACCCTCCATACTCCTAAGGACCCGAGGATTACACTTCAGTGAAGTGTTTCCTGAGGGTGAGCCTCTTGAGGGTGAAGACGGTAGCTTCCTCATCTCTGAACCCAGGCTCCCTGAAATAGAGCTTGGCCCAAAGCAGTCCATCAGTAGATACTTTCTGAATAAAGGGATAATTAAAGGTACAGATGTGCCATCCGTTCTTTGAACAAGGCAAGCAGAGAGCCAAGCCAACCTCCTGTCATTCGTCCAAAGCTTAATGCACTGTGCTGCCCCCATCCTTAGGGGAGCAGTCAGGTCAGCGGAAACTCCCTGCAAATTCAGCAGACCATTGTAGGGTCCCAAACCCCAGGTGCTGGTCTCAGGAAGGTGAATATGTAGATGACCTGAACCACCACTTGCCCAGTTTCTTTCTGGAGATTTCAAGAGATGAAGACAGTACAGTCTCTCTCAAGAAGCTTCCTCAGAAGGTACTTCCATACACTTTTGTTGGAGAGGAGGGCTTCTTTCATTTCCCAAGCAAATTATGGGCTTTGTGGAGAACTCGCCTCAGGATTGACCTTTCTCCTTTCTCAGGTGGCTTTTGTAGACACCACAGGGACTCCTGGGAAAGGCTGGGCCTGCACCAATCCTTCCTTCCTTCCATTGACCTGGGGAGCTAAAGAGCACTGCAAAGCCAGGTGTGGTCTTAGCCTATCTGGCTTCCTCTGCAAGGGAACTCCTACTACAGGCCATGGACAGGGCAACCTGGGGCCTCTTTACCTGGGCAAGAACTCCTGCCACAGCAGTAGTAGGAGGGAGGGAAGGAGAAGCCAGAATAACAGAGATAAGTTCTATATGGCCCACTTTCCACAGACGCTGGGCACAGCAACTCTTTCAAATCAGGGCCTGCCCTTGGCTGTGCTCCAAGCAGGCTTCGGGCCCAGTGAGTGTACAGCCCAGATGATGCCAAAAACTCCCTGAGTGAGTTCCTAGTGCAGAGTTCTTGCTCCTATGCACCCCAACCCCCCCCCCCCCAGCCCCCTCCCAGCCTCCTGCTCCCTGTGGTCGCGTAGCAGCAAATCCTCCCCGTGCAGGCTTGATTCTAATTGCAGGAACATCTGTTTCCATAATGGCTAGCAAGCGCATTGTTGTCCTGTGTGTTATTCAGGCCACTACAAGCACCTCTTATCACAACACCTTGCCAGAACATGACACAGAATCTGTCAAATTTCATTTCTTAGTCCCTCAAATCCCTATGTAAGTATTTATTCCTGCAGTAAGCTCCGAGCTCTGGCTGCTTGGCCCTCCTCCCTTGCCTCGGCTTGCTCTCCCTCTGTCTCGGCTCTCTCCCTGCCGGTTCCCCCCCTCTGCCTCTCTCCCTCTCTCTCACTCTCTCTTTTTCTCCTTTTATTCTCCCCCTTTCTGTTTGCTAAACGTTTTGACAGAAGTGCCCGATGCTGGCAGCTATTGACTGAAAGGGGTAGCTGCCAGGCGCTCTTGATGGATGGGCTCATTTTCCAGCCTGCAGCTAGTCTCACTGAAGCATCCGTGTCATTTGTAATGTCAGCCAACAAAATGTAATCAAACATTCCAGCAGTTTAATCACTGAGGGCTGCTCAAGAGATGATTGTAGTGTCAATATAATGCTATTTCATTATCTGTTTGTATTTTATATTGACAGTGTCAGATAAACAGTGTGGAAAATTAAGATTAAAAATATGGTAATTTCATTTCAATCACCCAGCTACAGTTGCTGGCCCATTATGCGATTGATTACTTGTGAATTAAATTTTGGGCTGAATGTAAAGTTTAATCTTCTTTCTTCTCTGCAATTCAGTTCCCCAAAGGCCTCTTAGTAAGTAAGTACCCATTCCATTTGATCTTTAATGAAAACTAATGGCCCGAATGGATTGTGTAAATCAGCCAGCCTGTGTGTGGAGCTGACAGTGTTTTCTTCCACCTCTCAAAACCTGCTTTTAATTCTCTCTTCAAATAAGAAAGAGGGGGGAGAAGTGTTTTAATAGCTGTAATCCACACCTCAGTCAAAATTTCCGCTTGCAAACTTTATTATTCTTTCTATGGGGATCAGGTGGCTCGATCCATCTTTCCCTTCCTCCTTCCCCTCCTCCTCTTGTGACAGCCCTGGATGGTAATCCTAATGGTTTCCATGATTATTATTGTTGCCGGAGTATGTAACTCCTGTTGACATCACTTGGACAAGCTCACCTTGTTAGTCTTGTTTGTTGACCAGGGGTTGCCCCAAACCTAGAATCCTGACTGGCAGCTCTGGTGTGTGCCCACACAGCCTCCCAGTCTCGTGGAGTCGCCTATCCCTCAGTTTCTAAGTGCTGGGAAAGGAAAGGGGCAGGCCTGAAAGCTTCCTGGCTCATTGGCATATCAACTCTCTGGGTTTTGGGAGACAGTGGCACTCCTTTCCTACATTCACAGAAGTGAAAATGTTTTAAAGGCTGTCAGAAAATAGGGCATGAGGCTGGGGTGTAACGATACTTTGGTATCATTACCTATAGAAAGTGAAGCCATCTTCCCTTAATAGTGAAGTTGAGGGGCGTCTGGGTGGCGCAGTCGGTTAAGCGTCCGACTTCAGCCAGGTCACGATCTCACGGTCCGTGAGTTCGAGCCCCGCGTCAGGCTCTGGGCTGATGGCTCAGAGCCTGGAGCCTGTTTCCGATTCTGTGTCTCCCTCTCTCTCTGTCCCTCCCCCGTTCATGCTCTGTCTCTCTCTGTCCCAAAAATAAAAAAATAAACGTTGAAAAAAAAAAAGTGAAGTTGATTCTATTTCATTCCTTGTACAAACATGTCTTAAGTACTACATAGCCTCTTTTTGAGCACATTCCTCAAGAAAGACCACCTGTTCCAGTGAGATGCCTCACCACCAGAGCACACCACTATGGGCTAGCTAGTTACACCTTGCCAGGAGCTCTCTGTGTCAGACATTTCCCTCTCTGGTAGTTTTGGGGTTCTGATGGCTGGATGGGAGAAAGACATGGAGTAGACATGAGGAAGAGCACCATGATGTGAATGCTAATAAACAAAAACCTTTACTGAGGAAGGTGCTACATAAAAGGAAACCTATATGCCAACATTTAGAAATTGATGGATTTTTAAGACAAAGACATTCAAAGATCTTCAAGAGACCTAAAGAAAAACAAAGCAAAGACAACAAAATAAAAAAACCCATGAGACAAGCAAAGATGCCTCCTGGAATGTTTCACAAGGGAGCCATCTAAGTTGAAAAGTGCCTGCCCAGGCAGGTGGGAACAAAGAGACAGAGAAACACCTGATGGTGGAATGCATCATCCTAAAGGACTTTGGAGTTAAGTGGCAAAGACAGTGGAAAAGAGAATAACTATATGGGCCTTGATTAAAGAAAGGAGCAAAAGGAAGAACAAAAATCATGATGTTGGGCACAAAGCTCTGAGACAATAGGAGAGCAGATGCAGATACACCCGTTAAATTCAAGGGAGAAACCAATTGGGTAGACAAGTTTGTTATGCGAAGGCAGAAGGGGAAAAGGCAAAGAAAAAACCAGAGTCCTGAGGTACAGATCCCGTGCATATAAGTCCTAATGTTTATTAATTATTGAGTGAACAAATGAATGAGTTTAGAAGAAGCTTCTCTATGATTAAGTACTTACAGAGATATTGTTTTGGCTTGTTTGATGTTAGGAAAGGAATAGTAAAAATATATAGCTGTAAACACTGTTTACAATGAAAACAACTGATGACTTCTTTCTTAAAGGAAGATGTTAAAAAACAGTTGAAGAAAGTTGGGAGAGTTCCCGTGTTTGGGGAGAAAATGGCTTCTTTCAAAGCTTTATTTCACAGAGTACCCAGGGCTTGGCTTTGAATTAAGCTTAAACCCAGTGCAAGCTTGTGTCATTATCCAGAATAGTATACTCTGCAGTGTTTGTGATTCACCATCCCCAGGACTTACTTCAGCCCCTCAGCTATCCACATGTGTTCAGGAGAGCTGTTAGTCCAATTTTTAAAAATTTGCATTTATCTTCAAGTTTTTTCCCTGACAGATATTTAAGTTAACAAACCAGGGATGCTCTTTCAGACACTGCTATAGATCCGAAAGACAGCCATCTGCCAGCATCAAGAGACTTCCTCCATAATGGTTGTGGTTTTGTTTTGTGTTGGCAAAGATCAGGAACAAAACTGAATTTTCACAAATACCTCTCTCCTTTTGGTGCCCACCTTCACTGCTTACAGATCACTTTAGTGAAGTTAAAGATGACCCTGATGATTTTTCTCTGTGATCCTAATCTCCTTCTATGAGACCTTCTGTTGTGGAACCACCTCCAGAAATAACTCTTCAATGATGAGGGAAAGAGTAGAAACTCTGGGCCATAAAACTGAGAAAAAGGACCCTGCATTTGTTCTAGTGAGGCTTTGGGCAGCTCAGCATTAGTTGCCCTTGAGATTTGGTGTAGAAAAGCACAACTCTTCTTTAGAGAGCTTTAGTTTTTAGATGTGATGGAGCATAAATAGAAATTGTGTTATTGCCGAGGGCTCCCAGGAGGAATGTGACCTATAGGCACATGGTAGTAACAATAAAATTGTAAATGCCTCTTTGAAGAAGTTCCAATACTTTTGGAAATAGAAAAATGATGGATTTGGAACTATATGTAACTAAAAATTCAATGAGATTTGTTGGGTGGGCATTTTAATCATTTCTCTTTTGAGGATAATGATCCTTTCTTTAATTGTTTTATGTTTGATTAGCAGCTGGAAAATGATATAGGTGTCAAGCTCCCCCTGCCTGGCTTTCTGTAGAACACTGGTTGGTTGCACATTATAATCACCTGTTCAGGGATGCCTGGGTAGTTCAGTTGGTTAAGCATTGGATCTTGATCTCAACGCAGGTCTTGATCTCAGGGTTGTGAGTTCAAGCCCCGCAACGGGCTCTGTGCTGGGTGTGAAGCCTACTGAAAAAATACAAACTTAACAAACAAAAAAGAGAATCATCTGGTCGGATTTTAAATATACCAATGTTAGGTGGCCTACCCTAGACTAATTAAGTTAGATTTTATGAGAGCACTACATGGTAGACCTATGTTTTAAAAAGGTTTTCAGGTGCTTATGAGCAGTTAGGCTCAAGCACTGCTGTTGAAGGAAACAATGGCCTAAGTAAATAAGGTCTATAGAGCGAGAATAAATCAAATGGTAAATAATGCTCCCCAGAGATCTCAAGTTTTCCTCTAGAATAGCAAACTAGAAGCACGACTGGTGTTCCTTTCTTTCCACTTACCTACTGGTTGAGATGCCAAATGTGGATGGCACAATGGACATTGCACTAATCTGTTGAAAAATTGATAGATACGTGGCTTAGTGGGTGTTAAAATGGCCTAAAGATCGGTCAAGTTAAGAGATATTGAGGTAAATAGAATGAAGCTGGAAAAAGCCTATCTGAATCATCAGGAGTTTTAAAGTAGAATATAATTCCATCTCTGCAAAATGAATTAGGTTTCTGGTAAATTTAAAATCGTTATTTCCATAGACGAGCCCTATTCATACAATTAAAGGAGATATCACACCATTAGATAAGCTCAATGTCAGCGATAGCTTCCCAACAATAGCATTTTAGAGTCATGGCACCCTAGAGTTATTCAGTGTGCCCACTGTGTACCAAAGAATGTTCTACTAGGAATGCTAAAAATAACTAGAAGAGAAAAGAGAAGAAGTAAAAATTAACGTGTCTCTAACTTTTAGCTATCTGGAATTCTAAGCCATTTTCTAATGGAGTTAGTGAGAGGTTGCCAGGTGATGAGCTGCCTGCTGAAAGAGAACAGGAGACCATTGATTTCATGATCATTATATACTCACACAATGCTTTATCCTTGTTACAATGCAAAGGACTTTGCAAATTTAGTTGTCTCATCACTTTTCCCAACATTCTCTTGAATGAGAAAATTTAAAAATTTAAAAAATATATATGGCATGACTTCTCCCTGACCTTTCCAAAATAACTCTGTATCTTAAGATGCTTCGAACATTATATTTTTACATCTAGTAATTTTTTTATTGTTAAAATATGTAGTAAATTTGCCATATAGCTTACTTATAGATGTACCTGCACTGGACTGTATCTATATTTTCTTGCTAATTATTCACTATTTGAGAGTGCATTACCCAGGCTGCTGGTTGTCCAGGGTTGGCACCTCCTCTTTTTTCTCTGGCTGCAGGTTTTGGCCCCTCACCTGTCCAGCACTAGTGAGTGTGAGCAGGCAGGCTGAGATGATGAAAAATGCAAATTAGGGAACTCTGTTGTCTGTTAGGTAGCCATGCTGGCTAGAAAAATTTGGCTTATTTATGAATTTCCATCGTCTAAGCTGGCTTGTTCAACTCCTCATGAGGACTATTTACTGGCGCTCTCTCTCTCTTTCTCTCTCTCTTTTTTTTTGATAGGCCTAAAATGTCTAATCTTGACCCTAATTTTGGAGGTGCTATAGCTGCATGAACCACTGGGATCCTGTTGCCAGCTCTCATGTCTCTGGCTGGCCTGGTCTGCTGTGAGCCAAACTGGAGCAAGGCCTAGGGCAGGAGGAAATCCTTTCCTTGTTTACCTGATCAGGACCTGACAGCACCAGGGCTGGCCGGTTCTTACTGGGAAAGTGAACAACTAAGGAGGAGGAGAAATAGGGGAGTGACATGTCAGAAAGTTCTGTTTTTCTTTCTACTGCAGTTTGTGGTTTGAAAACCAGTCTTGAGAGGCATCCAAACCCTCTGAGATGAAAACTCACATCATTTTGCATGTCCTGGTGATGGGGGTAGGGGTGGAGGGAGGCAGGGAATTAATATTTTGGATCAGTCAGCTCCTTGCTTGTCCAGGTGTCTTTGGAAACCACCTCTTGTCAAAGGAAAGGAACAAATACAAAGAGAGAAAGTAGGGGGTGGGGGAGGGAGAAACAGAAACAGAGAAAGGCCTTTGCTGAGCCCATGCCTTTGTGCACCGCATTCAAACTGATTTGTACCCTTTGTAGTCTTAATTATTTGTGAGAGCGGGATAACAGGAGTACCCAGCTCACCCATTATTTCCTGCATAAAAAAAGGCACACAGAAGCCGCTGATCATTTTTGAATTAGCAAACATGATACTAAAAAAAAAAAAAAAAGCATAAAAAAATTCATTAATACCATCAGGGATTAGGAGGCTGATTAAAGTGTAGCTGTTAGCGTATGCAAATGAGCGATAGGCATTTATCGGGGCCTGTGCAAGCTGTCTTGGAGCTGTAAAGCCCATGTATGTTTTTCAGCTGATTAAAATAGTTTTAACTTCTGGAGAATTTTTTTTTTTTTCTTGTAGGGAATTTTAAAAAGGGACCATCATCTCTGCTTTCCCTTTTGGCGAAATTTCTCTAAAGTATACTCCAATATTCCACTTGACTGCATTCTCTCCTGCAGCCTCTTCTCTTTTGAGTGATGAGGATGCTGCATCCCAGTTACAGCAAAGCTGAGCTCTTTTCCATGCTTTCTTTCTAGGGGTTTTCCAGAACTCCTGTGACAGCCAGATGAGTCCCTTAGCAATGGCCCCAAGGGCTTACCAGGACTCTAGGTTCTCCCCCAAGATGACATCCCTCCTTCCCAGGTGAAAAGGTATTTGTCACCCAAGTGCTCCCATATAGGAGAGGAGTCTGTGCTTGCTCACTCCAGAGTCTTGGTTATGTGAAGCCAGGAAGGGTGGAGTGAGTGAGAAGGTAAGGGCTGGGAGATTAGGACGGAGCTAAACTGACACAGACACTGAGAGTTGGGTGGTCCTGGCTGCCCTTGGCCTTGAGGCAAAAGCCTGTGACAAAAGGAAGCAGAGAGGGACTTCCCCACTTTGGGTCCCAATCCAAATCCCATTTGTAGGACTTTCTATTAGCATTGAAGAGAATTATTTTCACTTCCAGGACTACAGAGGACCACCCACTGACCAATGGCCTATGGATAATAGTCATAATTACTGTTGTTGTTTATTAAGCAGTGCTAGGCACTGTTTTAAACTCTTTTCATGTTTGATCTCATTTAATCTCCCCTACAAATATAGGAGGTAATAAGACAGCTCATATCCTCAATAAAGAACAATATAAATCCAGAATTTTACCCCTTTTCATTGTCTATACTGCCAGCCTATTGGTTTAAGCCACTACCTTTTCTAATTTTGGTCATGCTGTATTTTTCCTAACTGGTTCCTTGCTTGTAATCTTGCTTCTCTCACCTGTCCAGTCTATTCCAAAGATAGCAGGCAGAGGGATGCTTTTATTACAGTCACATCATGTCATCCCCCACTCAAAATCTTCAGCAGTACTTTTATCCTTATGGAGTAAAGGCCAAAGCCCTTTCTGTGGCCCACATGGCCACACAAGGTACCCTCCTCTTGCCCTCACCTGTTTTCACTCCATCTCCCTTACTACACTCCAGCCATACTCGTTGCCTTGGGTTCCTCAAATCTCCATTCCTATCTTGCTTGATGTTTTATTTCTCCCATAGCTCTTATTCCTCTAATATAGTTTACACTTATTATGTTTATTGTCTATTGAACCCAGCTAGACTATAAACTTCCTGAGGGAAGGGAGTTTGTCTATTTTATTCATGAATGTATCCCCACATATCTAGACTAGGCATTTATTTTGAGCTTAATAGTTACTTGTTTATTAAAGGAATTCCAAAGTAATTTGTAACAGTTCTCATAAAAATAAAATATATGGTGAAAGCCTCAAGAGGCCAGGAACCATGTCTGTCTTGATTATCACACTATCGCTAGCACTTAGCCCATGATAGACAATAAATAAATATTCACTTAGTAAATAAGTAATTGTGATGAAAGTTGGCAAACAATATTTCTCTGTAAAACTATCCATCTATTTTTCAGTTCTGGTCACACATTTAAAAATAAATAAGCTCAGGGGCACCTGGGTAGCTCAGTACTTTGAGTGTCTGACTTTGGCTCAGGTCATGATATCACTGCTTGTGAGTTCGAGCCCTGCTTTGGGCTCTGTGCCGACAGCTTAGAGCCTGGAGCCTACTTCAGATTCTGTCTCTCTGCCCTTCCCCTGCTTGTGCTCTCCTTCTCTCTCAAATAGAAAATAAAACATAAGAAAATAAATAAGCACAGGCAGTTATATGTAAAGAATGATTCTTTTTAGATCCAAATATTTATTTATTAAAAATATTTTATTTTGTTTATTTTTAGTTTGGCAAAGCCAGGTTTTCCCTGGGAAAGTGTTTTCATTCTCTAGTTTGAGCTGAACCAGAACCACCTGAGTCCCTTTGGGATGGGTAGTCTCCAAGATTCAAAGTTTTATGAGAAGCAAAAATCAGAATAAATGCCAGTCCCATACTCTATGTAGGGCCCTGACCCCAAGCCCGAGGTTCTGAGAGGGGTAGCTTCTTGGTTTTGCCACCTCCCAAATCCATCTTCCTGTCTTCTCAGGAGCTTCTGAAGTCCAGGAAAAGGACTTCCCTGGCTCAGTGGGCCCAGGAATAAGCTGGCTAGCAGATGGGAACAAACTAGAGCTTGTGGAAACATCAAATGAAGGAGCTGATAATTTATTGAGCATTAACTTGTTGCCCAATAGTAGCTGTGGGGGTGAGGAATGGCAGAGCAGATGGAAGAAACAATGATTTTAAGAGTCTTTGGCCTTAAGGGTTTAAAATGTTAAAATGTTAGTGAATTCAGGCAAACTCATGGGACACCTGAGCCAATGTGGGACCTAGTCCAAGGAGAGGGAAGGGGAATCAGTAAATGTCTAGGAGGTGCCCTTTAAGGAAAGGATAGATTAAAGCCTGTGTTGGGGAACATTGCACAGAGCAGGAAAGGGGAGAGAAGAATGATAGTAAGATGATTAGTGTGTTGGAGTGGAGACTAAAGATCAAGTTAGAAAGGTAAATGAAAATTCTTTTGTGGAGGACTTGAACATCATGCTAAGTGTTGCAGGGTTTGCTCTATGGGTAATAGGAAGCTCCTGGAGTAGGGTCAGGACAAAAGTGAGGAGAGGAGGCATCTGCCTCAGGTGCAAAATTTAAAAGGGTAGAAAAAACTCCATAATCAGGATAAATAATACCTTACCAAAATATGTTAAAAACTCAATTCGACAAACTAGAGCCATGCTTTTTGTAAATAAAGTTTTACCCAAAAGAGTTGGAGTTGGGGAATGACATGTTGAAAGGTTCCTATTTTGGAAGGTTGATCTGGTGGTGGAGAGCTCATCTGCAAGCCTGGTTTGAGATCAGATCCTGCCTCTGCCTCAGTGGCAGGAGAAGTAGCAGGTACTGGGGCTGGGACAGCAAGTGGTCCAGGAAATGCCCCTCATCCTGCTCTCAGCCTATCTTGCTGTTTTTTCCCCTTATCTTTCTGGCTTCTGTTTTCTGCTATTTACTATTCCCCTGGGGATGCTGAGACTATCAGAATCTAGTGGGAGATAAGGGTATGTAAACCGTTATCCAAGTCAGAACAAAATAAGGGCTGTAAGCGACATATCAAATAATGTAGAAGGGTTGGTTGATTCCAACTGTAATGGTTCTGGAAGGTGGTGGCACCTACACTAGGCTTTGAATCATGATCTGATTATGGTTTAAATTCTAGCTCTGTCATTTGCTGGCTGTGTTACTTTAGGTAGGTCCTTTGACTTTTTTGGGCCTCATTTTTTATATCTGTAAAATAGGGATAATAATATTTTTCTCACAGGGTTGTCATGAGGTTTACTTGAAATATTTTAGTATGGTGCTATTGAATATTGTTATTATTAATAATATTTCACAGTTCAGTCACAACATAGTCCATTTCTAAAATAAAAGGTGGTTCTGTGAGTGAAGATAGCACTTTAAACTTTATTTTTCTTGAATGAAGTGTAGCCATTTTCAGGTAGCAGAAAGGTCTGGGTAAAAGCCAGAGTGATTCCTAATGTCAGATTTTCCAATTTGACTAAATTAATAAATAAATCAACTATTACATGCTTATTGAATATCAGTTATTTGTAAACTAGGTATTGTGGCTGGCCCTGAGAAATACAAGATATAGTCTCTGACCCCAGTGAACCTAAAATCTGGTAGGTAAGACTTGATATAATGGATATCCATTGTTTTTCAGCTTGATATCCATTTTTTTTTTCATAGTAACAGTATCTGGATTTTTTGGTGGGAAGCCACCATATCCTCCTCCTCTCTGTCCAAGACATTGTGTATTGTATTAAAACCAATCTCAGGGGTTGCCTGGCTGGCTCAGTTAGTAGAGCGTGCAACTCTTGATCTCTTGGTTGTGAGTTCTAGCCCCACTTTGGGTGTAGAGATATCTTAAAAAATATAAAATTTTGAAAAAAAAAAAGAACCAATCTCAGTCCAAGTCCTGGATACACCTTTGGCCCAGCCTCAGCTAATCAGTGCATTGCCTTTGCTTGGCCACCATGATTGGTTCACGGATGGGCACATGACCCAATCGGAGCCAATGAGACTCAATCAGACTTTTGCTGCCCTGCTGTTTTTCCCACTTGATCTAAACCCAAGAGGAGGTAAGGTTGAAACTGAACTAAGCATCTTGCCACTATAGAGAAAAGCCATTCTAAAAATGGGACCCAATTGAAGAGCCATGAGAAAGTAAGAGAGAAAATATCCTACTGGTTATTTGAGCCACAGAACCAAACCATATTTGAACTCAGATATTTTTCAGTTATTGGGCCAACAAATTTCCTTCTTACTTAAGCCAATTAGGGTTCCGTGTTCTGTTCCTTATGACACCAAAAGCATAGTGCAGGTAACTGATGCAGGTAATGTTATATTATGAAAAGACTTATTAGCAAAAAATAAACAATTCCCCTTTTCCTCCCCAAACAAAATACTGATAATTAACAAACAGAAATCTGTCATTGTTGGCACATGGGAGCCAAGTAAGCAGTTGGTCATATAAGGCTTATACAAGCTCTCAAGGGCCATTTCTTACCAATGGGAGGGACACTCATCCAGACAGTCTAGAGTGGTGCACAATACAAACATAATATAACATTGGCTTAAAACAGAGATGGCAAAACTTTGCAATAAGTTTTGCCCACCCGCCACCACTCCCTGACTTCTCTTCTCTATATGTGTCCTATTCCCAACTCCTTTCAGCATATGTTGTTTGACACAAGCCTCATTTATAACTGTCTAGTGTTCTTCAGCAGACTACACAGGAAGAGCAAAAGGCCTTGTAAAGTATATACTCCACCTCTTTGACTTGCTCCCAATAAGGAGACTTCTGATTCTATTCAGTAAAAATCCTAAATTTTTAATTCTTACTAGTGGCAAAATATAGCCATTTACCTATAACTAACTTACATTTACAAGATATCAATATATCACATTGAGAAGCCTTATGAAGTACTTCCTATACCTCATATTCATTTTCAGATTGTCCACACAGGTTTGTGTTAATTTTATCCTCTTTTCAAATCAAAGATAATGGTGGTACTGTGTTTAATTAGTGGATCTCCATTTCCTGCTTATATGCCTGGATGTTATCTATTGGTCATAATTTAGGGAACTAAATACCAGAAAAACACATTTCTCTATCACTATTCTTATGGACCATACCTTGTTAGTACCACTGATTAGCTGTGTTGAGTCCGAATGGTCAAATCTCTTGTTTGCATTCTTATTTATCTCCTTTTAGAGATTGTCTGCATTATACAAATTGCATTTTTGAGCAAGAGTATAGTAGGTGCAGGCTGAAATTACTGGATCTGGGAAAATAACTGATGGCAAATACCTTTTCTGATAATAGTGCTCAGCCAACATATTGGTACAACTGAACCTAGCATCATGCCAGAGCATCCTCTTTGAAAATTGAATGAATTTTTGTTTATGGTAAACTTATTGTCTTTTTGTCAATACTCACCTACAGCAGGTGAATTTGAACCTGGTTTTGGTCTTAAAATTTCAAGAGAAACTATAGTGAATGTTTTGTCAAGATATTTGACATCAGTTCCCTTCCTTGTGCCAATAATTCCATCCCTATACCTACAAAACACTTGCTAAAAAGATGTGTTATTTGTATCATGCATACAGTGCCTAACAGGAGACACACAAGGATGTGAACAAGAGATTTGGTTGTTCTGACCCAGCACAACTAGTGAAGCTTGCTTTGCCTGAGGTGAAGACTGAGGCTCCCACGTTTGCTGGTCATGACAAATTGAAATGAGAGAACCTGTCCTTTGTGTCCAATTCAGTGGCATAGATTAAGACCTAGCCATAAACCAGCACTGGTTTCTGCTCCTGATGACACCATTATAATTTTTAAACTTATCATTTATTCATTAATGCAGCCCCAGAGCTTATGGGTTTGTTGACAGAACATAAATACAAACATAAAAATAAATCGCAATCAAAGTCCTTTAGAGCTGCCTGGGACTTCAAGGTCAACTGGTCCAATCCCCTGTTGCAGTGATGTAGTCATCAGATTCTTTACCTCTATCCTCTAGTCTTCATTTCTAAAGTCTCCTCTAAGATGAAAGGCCTCCATGAGAGGCTCACTAGGTTTTGTTCTTTTATCTGGCCCAAGAGATATTGGTTCTTAAGTTTGCCTTAGGCTTAAGTAATTTTACTTAATTAAAGTTAAGTTGCCTTAAGTTTGTCACACCTCAGCTGAGACCTTTCTGTTGCAGGCTGTGGGGCATGTCTCCCTATGGACTTCACACCCTCTAGTCTTCTCAGGCCCAGGTTGAATATGAGGACTTTTCTTCAGCTCTCTTCCAAAGTTGAATTTGCTAGTTCTCTGGTCATTGATGTCACCTAGTTGGGCACCTTTTCCAAAACATCCATGCTTACCTTTAATTGATGTGTGGTGAGGGACAAAATAATAGCATATTATTGTATTGAATAGCAAGATAAAAATCCTTTCATACATACATACCCTAACACACATACACATGTACACACTCCTTCAAGTTATATGACCTCACACAAGTAACAACTTCTCTGGGATCCAGTTATTTTCTGCAAAATGATGGTCAGACTAGATGATATCTATGAACTTTTCATGGATCTGTTCTGATAGATGAAGACTAAACACTTATACTCTCAAAGTGAATATAGAAAGTAATTGTACTCAGATATTCCCTCACAAATCAAACCATTTGAGTAGAATGGAAGAAAAAAGGTTTGTTATAAATCTCTTTCCTAGAAGCAATTTGCCTGTGTGGATTATGCACCTGATTTCCACTCTTTTAGGAAGCCTTACTTGTAGGCCTTGGATGTACTTAATTGATAGAATAAAAGCTCTTGATGAGCTGGATAGTATGTTAATGAATGGCCTACTTTAAGTACTTTAGAACTGAAGCTTGCTTTTAGTTCCTGCTCCAATGTTATTTTTGATGCAATTTATTTACCTTTGCCTATTTTTCTACCTGTAAATAGGGATCACATGCTACTTTACAGGAAGTTTGTAAACCAAATGAAGTCTCAGATTTGAATTCTACCACATGTATAGTTCAGAAAGTTTTGTAGGTCACAACTTTTTATGTGCATGTAGATATTCTGAACTAGATTGCATCCTCTTGAGAATAGTAGTTGAGGCCAGCATTCCCCTCTGACCTTTACCTTAGCATACGTAGGATTCAGCAAGGCTTGGTGAGTGGTTAACAGTATGCCAGAAACTCATGGGCTAGGTCAAGGCATTCACCCTTTTCCAGTATCAACCAAGAAAGAAGGAAGGAAGGAAGGAAGGAAGGAAGGAAGGAAAGAAAGAAAGAGAAAGAAGGAAGAGGGAGGGAGGAAGGAAAGGAAAGGAAACAAGATTTCTGATAAGGAATTTTAGTTTTATCTCATTTTTTAAAAATTTTTTTAACATTTATTCATTTTTGAGACAGAGACAGGGCATGAATGGGGGAAGGTCAGAGAGAGAGAGAGGGAGACACAGAATATGAAACAGGCTCTAGGCTCTGAGCTGTCAGCACAGAGCCCAATGCGGGGCTCGAACTCATGCACCACGAGAACATGACCTGAGCCGAAGTCAGACGCCCAACCGACTGAGCCACCCAGGTGTCTCAGTTTTATCTCATTTTTAACTCTGCCCCCCCTTTTGCTATCAACAATCCTGATGAACAAACTTAACATTCTGCAGTGTTTAAAGGGAGAGAAAAAGGGGAAACAAGATGGACAACCTCCAGAGTAGCATGTATGAAGTATAAATGTAGCATTTGTTCTTCCAGCAAATTCAAAGATATGGTTTTCTAGCTAGTTAAATTTTATGACTATAAAACAAGAATAAAGTTTTAGGTGAAAAGTGAGCAATAAGATTGTGAAAGATGCTTACAACATTATTTTCATTGTTCAAAAACACCAAAATCAACCTAAGCTAACATGTCTTGCTGATGTCCCTAAAATATTCCATCTTTGGACAGAACCATTAACTATTTTTAAAAAGCCAATAATCAATAAGTCTTAATTTGTTGAACTGACATTTGTGCAGGTTTCATCTAGATGAAATTAATTAGAAAGAAAATGGTTTCTCAGCGTTTGGCGAGAGGAAACGAGTCCGTGGCAAGATAAGTTTGACCCTGTGTCGTGGAAACATTTTAATGAGGTTAAGCCTCAGCGTATTTGGATCTGGCTGCTTGTTGAGTGTGCACTGACATTTCTAATGGGCTACTAGAGGCTTCTGAAATGGACCAATGACTTTGAAGGCATTTTGTGGGTCACTGAGGTTCTAGGTAGATAGATTGTAATGAGACTGAATAAAATGTATATAGTTTGTGAAATGAACATTTGGGAGAAAGAATTGTGAAGAACAATCTCACCAAGAACACAGCACCCCTCCCTCCACATTTCTCAGCTGATATACTTTATATCTGAGAACACCCTTAATTGAAGTGAAGTCAGATCCTAATTTGCTGGCACCAAAGGACACCATTCCTGTTTAAGGGTCCTCTGCCCAGCCCTGCCTATGCCATTCACCAGGGAAAACCAGGTTCTGAGAAGAGTAGGGAAGAGATACTCATCCCATAGCTCTCAGGGGATAGCACTTGCTTTAATTGCTTTAGGAACCCTTTGCATCAATGAGACTAATGGAATTAGACAAGGAAAATACTAGCAAGACTTGATCAAATACATTGGATTTCCCCCTTGGCATATAATTAGGTTAAGAGGAGTGATTTAGAGTAAACCCAAGGTGCTGGCTCATCATTAACCTAAGTCTCCAGGGTAGACCATAAGGGCCTGGATGCTGAGGTTTTTAGCTTTGTGGTTACACGTCACTTGGAAGAAATGCTATGCAACCTGGTAGGTCAGTTTGCTCAGGCCTACTGCCTTCAGAGGGGTGGTAGAGAATGAACTTGGAGGATCCCTGATCTCAACATGAGATCATCCTTTCTAATGTGGGGCTCTTTTCTCCTCCTCATGTGTCTTTGCTTTCCCTTTTGGGCAGATTTAGAAGGACACTTTCTGTTGGGCAAGGGCTCTCCCAGCAGTTAGAACATGACAGCAGTCAAGTGAACAAGGAGGAGACAAGAAGACTAAAAAAAAAAAGAGTCATGGCCAAAAATATGTTTGTTTATGAGAGAATATGAGGTTTATGTGAAGCTTTAGAACATGAGCACAACCTAAAAGAGGTTGTGGGCATCAGTAGGGTGTGTACTGCCTTTGCGTTCCTAATTTAGAATGATAACAATAATGAGAGCAGACATCTATTTTGCAATTACTATATGCCCTGTACTGTGCTAAGCGTTTTATAGGCACTATTTTCTTTAATGCTCACAGCAACCCCACAAGATACTTTACAGAAAAGGAACTAAGGCACAGGGAGTTTAAGGAATTTACAGAAGGTCACAGCGTTGGCAAGTGGATGAAGCCAGTCTGACTACATTTTGCTCACCAATTACATCTGCTGTGAGTCATCCAAGTTGGCCTCACTGCTAGAGAACATCTTTCTGGGGGTGGAGTATTAAAGGAATAAATAATGGGTTCCTAGAGGGAATGGTAGGTAAGATTGAGTAAGAATGTTAGAAAAAGTCCTTAAACATGAAGGGAAATCAACATTAATAGTGGTGACACATGACACCATGGAGAAAGGAGAATTTCTGCATCATTAGAGCTACACAAGTGTGAGATTGTCTTCACACAGAGGGTAAATCTGGCCCCTCCAACTAGACCCCTCCAGAGGCACATGGGGTGAGGTGACAGGAATCCAGATAATCTCCCAGGAAAGAGGAGTATCTTGTAGGTTGGGAGAAGGAAGACAGTGACATGTGCAACCAAATATGGTTCAATCAGAGGTGGGCTGCCTTCTGGGACCATAAACCTAAAACATAGCAAAATAGACTGTAAGACTGAAAACACACATTCACTTCCAGCTCTGCTGATTTGCGTACCTTCGTTTGAAAATATTAATTTAGCCTCCACTGTGTGTCAGGAACTAGGGACACAAAAGTAATTGAGGTAGCAACTTTGCCTTAAAGAAGCTCAAGTTTGAAAAGATATAAAAGCAAAAATCTCAGCAGGAGGAAACTTATGATTGATGCTAAAACAGACAAAAATGTCAAAGTTCAGACCGAGAAGAGGCAGAGGTCAGCCCTATGTGGGGTAGTGTTTGAAGTCCCACAGAACATGTAATATTTATAAATAAAGACAAGCACTAGGTAGAAGTAGAGAAGAGGAGAAGTAGAGAAGAGTTGGGAAGAGAAAAGGAGAAATCGAGTCCTCTAAACGATTTTCAGTTTTGGGTAGGAAGCTGAAAATGTTGGGAGTAAAGGGAGAATTTTCTTCTTCCCTATTAGTCTGTTAAAAGAGGCCATGGTCAGTGAAAAATAGATTATGGATGGTATTGAAGAAAAGGATTTGTCTTCCCAACCTACTTAAGAACTGAAGGATAATGACCACATACACATTCCCAGACTGTTTGATTAAAGACTCATACACTTGCTATAGAGCCTTTCAGCCAGAGTAGGAGAGAGAAACATCTAGATAAGCTTGAGAAGCTGGACACATGGGACAATGATGTGTATGATTTGTGAAGAAAAAGCATCATGGCTCACCTGAAAAAGTATATGATGGGGAATCAGATGTGGGTTTTAACTAAGGTTTTGCAATGAATTAGTTATGTGACCTTGGATAATTGACTTCCCCACTCTTGATCTCAGTTTCATTTCATTCTCTGTAAAATGAAGGGGTTGGGCTGGATGGCCATTAAGAGTCTTTGCTGTGACACATTCTAATTTTCTTTTATTCTAATTCTCTGTGAAGTGGGCCATGGATAACATAGCTTCCCAGGGTGTGGGCAAGAAGTTACACACAATAAACAATAGAATAGCATGCAGTGCCTGCACTATGCTGAATACATTGTTAATGAATTTATAAATGAATTCATGAACTGCTTAAATTGGAAATGAGCCCCTTGTTCTTAGAAGTATTTGAACAGAGGCTGGATTATCCCTGAAGAAAAGACTTGAAGAGAAGTCTTCTCCTTTGGTTCTGGTGGCTTTTCTGGAGAGTTTTTCTCTTACATGTCAAGTTAGAACTTAATATATACATTAATTGTGGAATTTTTCAAAAGTTCTTTCATGTCTCCCTCTTTTACTCTCTTCCTCTCATTGAGTTCTTCATCTCTTTCAGCAGTTTCTTAGTTGCAAACTTAAGACACAAGTCTTAAGTCTTTCACAAGTCTTTAACCCTGTGATACCCCCTCATGCTTTCTTGAAACCAGTGGGATGTTGAGTTGTTCCACGGAAACCAGACAATAGACCCAGCTTAGGAAAGAGCTGTTTGTTCCAGAAAACTACCTTAGGACACCCAAGTGTGCTTCTCTCAGGCAAGAGACATGAAGAGTCCCCAAAGTGGCGAGGTGGTGTGCAGAAGCCACGTGTATCTGCTTTTTTAAGAGGTTGCTTTTACCATATTTCCTAGTTTTATCAACAAAATCTGTACTCTGGGTTGCCTTTAGTTTCAAAGGGTCGTTTGGAGTTTGTGCCTCTACATAGTGTATGGAAAGAATAGCTTCCATCCGCCCGTGTGGGGCTGTTGCATTATTCTGCTGACTTTTTTTTTTTTCCCCTGGGCTTGCCTGGGTAATGTTCTTCCCTTACAAATTTCATCTCACTGCACTGTGCATCGAAACGACGCAGTTATGGAGCGCACAGGGAAAAAAATTATAATGCCATTAAAAGTTATCATAAATTTCAGATCAGCATCACTTCTAATCCGATACACAATTTTACTGCCTCTATAAAGTAGGTGATTTGCAGTGGTCTGAGGCGTCTCCTGGAGCGTTTTACTTCTTTTTAAATTAAACACACCAACTTTGTGCTGAATTCAGAGTGTGGACATAAAAAAGGGGGTAAAAAGGAGAGGGAAGGGACATCAGATGGGAATTGCAATTGAATCTTTATATATGCCATCTTGGCACTGTGGTACTAAATATAGTGCCAGGTAAATAGATGTGCTGAAATATTCAGAATAAAAAACAAATGTTCCAATAGCAGAAGCAGTGAGACCCGAGAATGTTTCCACAGTGGGTGTGCTTAAAATAATAAAATACTGTTGTTTAAAACTACTCAATCCTAGAAAACCCTATGTTGTAAAAAAATATATAGTGCTGGTATATGTGTGAGGGGCTATGTATGCTGAACATATATATGTATATAAAAACTCCTAGGAAATTAAATAGAATATAAGGGGCTTGATTTTACTGGTTGGAAAGTTACACTGATTACTTCTTTGAGGTACATTAACTCTTTCTGAAAGCTTAGGCCATCAGAAGTTGTCATTTACTGAATGGCTACTGAGTATTTTAAAACGTAGTGTTCTCAGCAAGGGCTGTCCACTAGCCTACCTATGTACAGATGTGTATACTTGTGTACATAGAGAGAGGTAGTGCACACCCAATGCTGGTACAAAAAAAAAAAAAAGAACTGCATTCATAAGGTTTCTGGTTGAAAGGATTTGATTGAATTGTGACATTATTTTTCCCTGACACTTAAAGGCAGTTGGTCATATTTAGGTACTGAAAAATATATGTTTTCTAAGTGTCTATTTTATGCAGTATTCTGAGATAAATACCAAAGATACAAAGAAGAAAAACTGCATAGGTATACCCTCAAGAAGCTCACAGTCTAGAAAGGGGAATTTATGGGAATTAAACTTGGTTATAGTCGAGCGTTTCGATGTTATTATAGATGTAAATGCTCACTGGGAGTGCACAAAGAGAGGAAGACACATGTCTGCTATGATAAAATGCAATATGGCATCTTGTGTCTCTTTCAAACTGGGTATAAGCTCTCCAGTCCAAATGTTTTTTAACAATGTTAATTGACCAATTAACAAATAATATACCAAACAAATATATATTCAACTCTGGCTACTGTATGTTATTTATTTCCATGCCCCTAGAACTTAACACAGTGTCTGGAACAGCCAGAAATGAACTAAGCATATTTTGAATTAATGAAGCTGTGATACAAAGATGAATAATAATACCCAGCATACAATACACTTTACATTTGAAAGGTATTCTTACTTACGTTATGATGTTTAATCCTCTACAATGAGGTACATAGAGGATTAAAGTAAGTAAAGTTTATTTTTTAAAAGTAAGTAAAAATCATTTTTACTTTATAAATGAAGAAACAGGTTCTTTGAGGAGTAATGATGTCCCTTAAATACATACCAGGCTGAACTGGATCCAGATCATCTTGTTGCAAGTTCTGTCCTGGTTCTACACCAGCTGGGTTGTGATGCATACTCATAGATCTTGGCATGGATGAGTCATGTGTTGGGCTGCTGGGAGGGCTGTGATAAGATGTTGTGTTATAATGGCTGACTCCCAGTAGAACCAGAGGAACTGTACACAGTTGCCTATAAACTGTGGTGACTAATAATTGCTGTTGTAATGTCCTGTGGATTCACTGTGACAGATCGTATGGAAAGTAAGTTTTGAAAATAATGCAATGACTAGAATCAGTTAACAGTTTATGGGACATGTAATACCTATCAGCACATTATAGTCTCCTTCGATCCTCACTATAATCCTATAAGGTAGGTACTATGATTGTCATCCCTATTTTACAGATGAAGAAACCAAGGAAGAGAGGGATTAAGAAATTTGTCTAAGGTTACATAGGTGAACATTCTGGAGTCAGGATTCTAATTCAGACAGTCTAACTACGGAGTTTGTTGCCTGGAGGTAACAGGACATAATTTATTTATCTAGCTTGTGTTGATTGGGCTGGGTGTCCTCACTATTACTAGAGATAGTGTGCTAAGAGATAGTTGATGGGGGTGAAATGTGACTAACATAAGGAGCAGTCACCCTATTGTGTGGAAATGAATGAATGAATGAAGTTGTTTCTAGATATATCACCAGAGAAGGATGTATTCCTGATCTCATGAAGGATAATCATATACACATTTCATAATATTTTGTATTTTGAAAACAGGTTATATTTGTACAGCAGTGTTGGCAAAGTTGGGGCTCCTGATGTGAAATATAATCTATTGTGAACTCTAAATATCTATTAACTACCTAATTAATGCATTTAGTGAATTGATTATCAAACATTTGTTAAGGGCCTACTAGTGTACTAGATACTCTGATAGGTGTTTGTCATAGAACCATTGTCTTTAATTAAGTCAAACTATCTTACCTGAAACATACAGATGTTTAGCCTTTAAATGAAAATAAGTACCAAGAGTGCTCACTTCGGCAGCACATGTACTAAAATTGGAACGATACAGAGAAGATTAGCATGGCCCCTGTGCAAGGATGACACGCAAATTTGTGAAGCTTCCATGTTTTAAAAAAGAAAAAGAAAGTAAGTACCAAGAAATTGGTGATTGCTCTTCATTCCCATGAATAATTGGGTGATACTTAGTTTTGACCTGTAGTTATGATTCTGTTTAAACACAAACTGGAACTGGTTGAATTTGGGACAGATGGTGAAGTCTTACATCTTGCCTAATTTGGGGGGGACCTCTTAAAGGGGGTGAAGGCTTGACCATAGCATTTAGCTGGCTTCAGGGGAAGAAGAGCAGTCTCAGCTGTGGGACTATGTCCTGTGCCTGAAATCCTGGCATCTCCTTAGAGCCCTTGACACATACACATTTATTATCCATCTGAGGAAGGGTGGGACTTGTGACACCCTGAAGTCAAGAGCTTAAATAAAAGTACAATTGACAGTGATGAAATTAGGGCCAGGGAAAGAACTTATCATTAACTAGTCATTAATTAATGAACTTATTAATTAAACAATAATTCATTTCACTTTGTAATAGTTACTTTAAAATAGTTTTAAACAGCTTTCAGATACTTGGTGAGATGACCCAACTAAGCTTAGGGAATATGAGTAGAATTTTTAAAGTGGCATTTTAGTATCCAATTCAAATTAATGAAAACTTCAGTTACTAAAGGATATTACCATCACTTCATAGTGGAGACCAGAAATTGTGTTGTATAAGAAAATCTCTATAACAGATTGAGTCAGTTAGAAAGGTATTTAGTTGCAAGTGAAAGAAAGTTAGACTTACAGTGATTTTAATAAATGGGATTTAAAAAATATATTTACATTTAACATAAATAGATGTCTCAGATGCCCAGAGATGGGTAGCTGATGGTTTTACTTCAATATTTCAGTGAAAAAAAGACCTGGTGCTTGTATTTCAATTTAGTTTTCCCTCGGTTGCAATATGGCTTCACTAAGCCAGAACCTAGATTCCATTCAAAGATGGGAAAAGAGAGGTGGAAGCCAGCCACACTGTCTACTTTTATATAAAAGAGCAAAACTTTTCTGAAAAATCCCAGCAAACTGCAGTTTCATCCCATTGTCCAAAATTGTGTCATGTGGCTACAGCTAGCTGCAAAGCATGCTAGGAAAGTGAGCATTCATATGTCCCAGCCTTTGTGTAGAGTCAAGGGGGAAGCGGTTTGGGAATAGATATTGAGTCACTTAGCCTCCAGTGAGGCCTCCTGGATGCACTCATAAATCTTATTCCAAAAGCAGTTAATCTATATAATTAACATATTATCTCTAAAATATATTATGCAGAGTTTCAAACAAATCCAAAAGTAGAGACAATGATATAGTAAATCCTCATGAACCCATCACCCATCTTCAATAAATATTAACTCATGGCCAGTATTGTTTCATATATATCCTTACCATAAACATATCTCTGGATATTTTAAAGCAAATCCTAGACTTTTATCATTTTATCCATAAGCATTTCAGTATATGTGTCCAATAGTTAAGGACTATTTTAAAAGAAAACAGCCATATTACCACTATCACTCCAAAATTAAATTAACAAAAATTCTTTAATATTGTCAAATATATAGTTAGTATTCACATTTTCCCAACTATCTCAGTTTTTGCAGCTTGTTTGAATCAATATATAATGTTTCATTTTCTCTATTATTTTCATGATTTTAGAAAAAATTTTAAATTTATGTACTTAATAGTAGTGATTGTCTCTGATTGTAGACAAATGTTTATGCACTCAAGTATTTTGAAGTACTTATAAAAGTCAAAATCTATTATGGAAGCCTAAGGTTTGAATAACTGTACAAAAATAATCATATTCTAAAGAGTCTACTAGATTTTGACTATTGCTTCCTAAAGTCTAGCTTGAGGGTTAAGAGATTGGAAAGTGGGTATATTCCTTTGGAGCAGCTTTGTGCATTGAGGTACCTTAGTCTATAAGCTGTAAGTAAACTTCCAAGTTTGGGGAAAACTTGAAGTATGTGTTCAGGTAGTATCACAGATCTAAATCCTGCTCAGTCTTGTAAGTTTGTTTATTGAAAATGAAGAGATAGGAGGGTGCTTGGCTGGCTTAGTTGGTGAAGCATGAGACTCTTGATCTCAGGGTTGTGAGTTTGAGCCCCACATTGGGTGTAGAGATTACTTAAAAAATAAAATCATTAAAAAAATCAAGAGTTAGGAACGGCCTTTCTAAATATGAAGTCTTGAAGTCATAAATGAAGAGACTGATAAATTGAGTACATAATAATAAAGTACATGTATATGAATAGAAAGAAAGAAAACCTCAAAACATAAATAAGTTTAAAAGCAAATGAACAAATTAAGGGAAAATGTGCTACTCATATTATGAACAAAGGACAGTCATCAGGCAAGAGATGCTGCTGCTTGAACTGGGACTGTGTGGTAGGGGCAGAGAGAAATGACTTGGCTTGGAGTATATTGCAGAAGTGGCTCCCACAGGACTTGCTGATAGGTTAGAGTTAAGACAGGAGGGGGAGAACAAATGAGGGATGAATTCTAGGAAAATTGTTGGAAAAAAGGCAATTCTCCAAATAAGAGAAAAGAAAATGTGAGAAGTAGTATGTTAACTGTTCCCCTATGAATGCCAGGAATATGAAACTTCAGTGAGTATACTGAAATAGCCATAGGTGATGGCCTTGCCATTCCAGATCATGGATGAATGGCTTTAGCCAAGAGGCAAAATCAGGTATGTGTTGTGTAGGAAACAGTAGTTCTGGAGTTGGGAGGCCCTATACAATGGTTCCAACTCTGCCCTTTACTTCCTGAGCTAACTTGCCAACTCAAGGCCTCTGAGCCTCTATTTCCTCAGAGGTAGAATCAGTCTAATACCCTAATAATGAGTTTGTTTCACAGTGTAGGTATAGACTTTTGTTATGCTTCCTAATTATGTGACATTTATCTAGTGATTTATTTCAACTAACAATTTGGTTTTAAAAAGTTCTATATTTATAGAATTAGGATTACATGCCTAAAAATTATTGAATAAAAAGTTTTTTCTCTACCTTTCAAGAAAGCAGGACTCCTTAGAGGAACCATTTGTCAGGGATCTTGCATGATGATATGCTTCCATCTTTAATGTCAATTTTGATTATCTCAATGTCAGTGTTTTGTTAACTGGGAAAGACTAGGCACCATCGCTCAGTGGGAAATATCAGACCTCTCCCTATTTAAAAATATATTTATTCAGGTTTAACTTAGATACAATATTTAAAGTTTACTGCACATATTTAAAAGTTTATAATTTGATAAGTTAGATATATGCATACACCTATGAAACCATCACAACAAGGAAAATAATGAATATATTCATTGCCCCCATAAGTTTCTTTCTGCCTCCTTGTAATTACTACATTTCACTTCTTCCCATATCCCCCGCCCCCATCTCTAGTAAAGCATTGATCTTCTGTCCCTATAGTTTAGTTATATTATCTAGAATTTAATGTAAATGTAATCATATAGTATTTACTCCTTTATTATCTTGCTTCTTACACTTAGTATGATTATTTTGAGATCCATCCATGTTGTTAAATGTATTACTAGTTCATTTCATTGCTGAGTAATATTTCGTTGTGTGGATATATCAGAATGTATTTATCTGTTCATCTGCTAGTGGACATTTGGGTTGTTTCTAGTTTTTAGATATTAGGAATAAAGCTACTATGAACATTTAAATACAAATGTTTGAATGGAAGTATGTTTATTTCTTTGTCTAGATCCATATTTCCATCTGGTGTTATTTTCCTTCAGTGTAAAGGATCTCTTTTAACTTTTTTTTTCTGCAATGCAGGTCTATTGGTGATCAGTTCTTTCAGCTTTTTCTCAAAACATCAATTTCTCCCCCACTTTTTCCTTTCATATCAACTATTTTTTTGTAAGATATTTTTGTTAGGTATAGAATTCTAGATTAATTTTTTCTCTAGTACTTTACAGGTTGATTTGTCTTCTTGTATTATTTCTGATAAGGAACCTTCTGTCATCCTTATCTTAATCCTCTGTACAAGTCCTTTTTTCCTCTGGGTGTTTAAAAAAAGTTTTTTTAATGTTTACTTTTGAGAGAGAGAGAGAGAGAGAGAGAGAGAGAGAGCAAACAGGGGAGGGCCAGAGAGAGAGGGAGACGCAGAATCTGAAGCAGGCTCCAGGTTCCATGTGGTCAGCATAGAGCCTGATGCAGAGATCAAATTCACAAAGTGGGGCTTAAACTCATGAACTGTGAGATCATGACCTGAGCCAAAGTCAGACACTCAACTGACTGAGCCACCCAGGTGCCCCTTTCCTCTGGGTGTTTTGATGGCTTCTATTTATCACTGATTATCAGCAATTTTATTATGTATGCCTTGGTGTAGTTACCTTCATGTTTTTTTTTGTCCTTGGAGTCCTTAAGCCTTTGAGTCTGTGAATTTCCAGTTTTAATTAAATACAGAAAATTTCAATCATTATTTATTTAAACATTTTTTTCCCTCATCTCCACCTTAGGGACTCCAATGACATGTATAAATAGGCTCTTGAATTTATTGTTCACTGCACTGATGCTGTTCTTTTATCATTATTATTATTGTTTTCTTTTTGTACTTAATTTGGGATAGTTTGTATTATGTCTAAGTCTACTATTTTTTTTTCTTCTGCAATGTCTAATCTGCTGTTAATCCCTTCTTCTGTGTGTGTGTGTGTGTGTGTGTGTGTGTGTGTGTGTATGTGTGTGTGATTTTTATATTGAGGAATCTGATTTGGGACTTTAAAAAAATTCGTCCATCTCTCTAGTTAAGTTTTTAAACATAGAGAATTGTTATAGTAATTGTTTTAATATACTAGATTGCTATCTGTAATATCTGTAACCAGTCTGAGTTAATATAGATGGACATTTCTCCTCATTGCAGTTGCATTTTCCTGCTTCTTTATATGCATGGTAATTTTTAAAGCTTATTTATTTACTTAGAGAGAGAGAGTGAGAAAGAGAGAGAGAGAGAGTAGGGGAGGGGCAGAGAGAGAGGGATATAGAGAATTCCAAGCAAGCTCTCTATTGTCAGTGCAGAGCCCAAAGTGGGGCTCAATTTCAAGAAACTTGAGATCATGATCTGAGCTGATATTAAGAGTCAGACACTTAACCAACTGAGCCACCCAGGTGCTCCGTGCATGGTAATTTTTGATCTGATTATAGACATCATGGATTTTTCTTTGCTGGATACTGGATATACTCTTAAATTTTTTTCTGGAATTCAGTTAAGTTACATGAAAACAGTTTGATGCTTTTGGGTCTTGTTTTAAAAATTTGTTGAGTGGAACCATATTTATGGGTGTTTTTCTGGACTCTTTATTCTGTTACATTGATCCATATGTCTATCTTTTTGCCAATCTATGTTGTCTTGACTTCTATAGCTTTTAGCAAATCTTAAAATTGGCTAGTATGAGTCCTCCAAATGTATTATTCTTTTAAAAATTGTTTTAATTCTGCTGACTCCTTTGACTTTCTACATTTTAGAATCAGCTTGTCTATATCTACAAAGACTACTACTGGGATTTTGATTGGAATTATGTTAAATCTATAGATCAATTTGGGTAAGGATTGAAATCTTTACTATTTGAATCTTCCAATCCATGAACATGGTATGTCTCTCTATTTATTTTGATCATCTTTGATTCCTTCCTTAGCACTGTACTCTTTTTCCTCTCCTTCTAGGACTTGGATGACATTTTGTTATTATCTGTCAGGTCCTGAAGTTATTTTCATTTTTTTAAATCTATTTTTTTCTTTATTTTCTGATTGGATTATTTCTATGGAACTGCCTCGAAGTTTAGTGATCATTTTCTCTGTCATCTCCATTCTGCTCTTGAGTCTATTCACTGAGTTTTAAATTTCACTTACATTATTTTTATATTCTAAAATTTCCATTTGTTTCTTTCTAATGTCTAATGTTTCTTTGCTGATACTTTTTATTTTCCCATTTGTTTTAAGATATTATTTTTTGAGCATTTAAAAAATTAGCTACCTTAAAGGTTTTGTCAGATAATTCTAACATCTGTGTCATTTTGGAGTTGGTATCTTTGATTGTCTTTTCCCATGTGAGCTGATACTTTCCTTGTTTATCACATGCTGAGTAATTTTGCATTGTGTCCTGAGTGTTTTGATTACTATGAGACACAGTCTTGTTAAAGACTGTGAAGAATGTTGATATTTTTGTTTTAGCAGGAAGTTTACTTGGTTGGGTTTAGGCTGCGAGTTTCAATCTGTCTTCTGTGAGCAGTGATTCCAATATCTGTTAAATTTTCAGAGCCTTGCCAGTACTCTTTGGATTTGGCCAATGTGTGTGCCACCTAATGGCCAATCTGGAAGCTGAGTGATGATTTTTTTGCTTAGTTTTCAAATTATTGGTATGCTATTTAGGATAAGACCCAAGCATAATCAAAGCTGAGCTCAAGAGTTTGTAAATAATTTTATGGGTTTGTGTCCCCAAGCTCCCCCTTCTTTGCCATCTTCTTTGTATTTTTGTTTTGTTTTGTTTTCTGGGGCTCCCCTTTTCAGTATTCTATCCAGAAATCTAAAGGCATTAGCTACTCTACCTGCTGCCTCTGCTACTCCTCCTATGTCCGAAATAAAGTGACAAGGACAGGAGAGAAAGAGAGAGGTGTGTGTGAGAGAGAGAATGTGCAGTGACATTGGTGGAAAAAACTTAACCTCCCCTCAGGGTTTTGGCTCCTGAGGACTTCTGTTGCTGCTACTACTATGGGTTTGTTTGGAGGCTGGGGGTGCTCAAGAATGGAGCAAAGGAAACAAATTGGTGTTTCTATACTCTATCTGAGCATTGGGAGTTCCATTTACCATTCTTGGAGCCAGAACTACTAAAGCCACTCCTGTGCATTCTCTGTATCTAGGTGTAAATTCATGGGTTTTGGGTTGTATTGAGATAAGGTTGGGAAATATTGGTGGGAAAAAAGGGTAACCTTACCATTGCTTCAGTGATACTTTGAAGTCTCTTCTGCTTACTACTATTTAATTTTCAGTTTTCCGACAGTTTTATCATTTATTCTGTCCAGGTTTTAAAGCTGCATTCATTGGGACAGCAAGACAGTGTGTACCTACTTAATCTTACCCCAAACCAGAACTTCAGCCCTATTTTTATATGACCTGTTCCTATAATTTCTAAAGCACTTATAATTCTAATATTGTTTATCCCACCTCTGGCTTCAAAGTAGCACTTATTTTCTCCTTTTTTGTTGTTGTCTGTTTCCTCTACATTCTAAGAAATCTTCCTGTTTTTCTCCTACATGAACGATTTCATATTTTAAAAGTAGTTCTACTTTTTTATTGTGTCAAAGGAGGTTTTAGTGCTATTAATTAATTTTTGGTCTCTTTTCAATAATTCCTCACCCCACCTATCTCCCTTTTGATCTCTTCCTGATTCACTTGTACCTCATGGGTTTCTGTTCCTGTTCTGTAGAGGGCGAATCTTCTTGTATCCAATTAAGAATGCAGAACAATTTTCTAGGAATGTATTCTAGGTCCTACAGGAAATCATTTTTATAGTCTCCTCTTACTTTGGATCTTCAGGATGCTTTTTTTTTTTTTAAGCTTCCTCCTTTAACAAGGGAAGAATGTTTCAAATCTAGTGTTGTGGATAGATACAATACATAAATTCCAAATGGCTTTTGTACTCCTCAAATTCTCTTCTTAAATCTGCACCAGAAGCAAGTTGATGTAGGTGTCTTCTGTTCAAGTTGCTAGTGCCCAGTGGGCTTTTATCCAGGGGTTGCCAGATATAGCAAATAAAAATACAGTACACCCAGTTAAATTTGAACTTCAAAAGTATAGGACATACTTTGATTAAAAATGATCTGAAATTCATTTTTTATCCGAAATTCAAATGTAGCTGAATGACCTGTATATTTTTTGGCAACCACAATCCAGAGTGATTGGGCCAGAATGAAATAGCATCATTTCCCATTCCTTCTATTTACCTCCATAACAAGATGATCAGAGAGAATTCATGAAAAGCCACAATCTTCAGGTTGTTCCTGTTTCCTTCTTTTTAAGAGAGTAAAATCTCTATTGTATCACTTCAGAGCAGTCACAGGTGGTCCAATTTATGCTAACAAAAAAATAAGTATTAAGCTTCATTCAATTGATCATGCTTACATTTTGTGGCCTTGATATCATTCTTAAAAGATCCTACTTTAAAATTGTATATTAGGCACAAATAAGAGCCAAGTTTTTGGAAGAGTGTTTAGAAATCATGGTCTCTCTTATCTAGGCTAGAGAGGGAGTAGTGTGAAGACAGAGAAATAAGTGGTTGTTTGGTAAATACAGGTATGCCCTGCTTTTTGAAAGTTCCTATTATGCCAATTTGCTTTTATGAAAGACCTACATTAGTACCTGTTTTCACTAACCTGAAAGAAATCCAAAGATTTTTGTGTTTACCGAAAAAAGGCAAAAAACAAAAATAGTATCCAGTATTTCTTTTGCAGTGAGCCATTACATAGGCAGCACATACCTGAGTAGCAAGAGTGATACCACTAAGCTCTTTCCCCAGGAACTACCCTCAGCATCTCAGCACCAAGCTACCGTAGCTCTGAATTGTGTCTGTTAGCTTGTGTACTTTATTTCCATTTATCTTGTGCATCTGTTAGCAAGATGTGTCCTAAGGTATCAGAAAGGTGTAAGAGAGGTTATTTTTTGGATCTGGGGATGCCCCCCAAATTTTCTGTATAAATTAATGGTAATTGATTCTTCAGTTTATACTATTTCAGCTTACAAAAGATTTCATAGAAACACTCTACTTTTGGATAGTGGGGTAAACCTGTAATAAAGATAGCAAGGAGATAGCTAGAAGCTTTAGATAGTTTATTATCTTCAATAAACTTTTCAAGGAGCTTGGGAGGGATAGGGCGGGACAAGCTTAGCACAAATGAAAAAATTAGCAAACTAAGATGCAAATCTTTAATATGCTTCTGAGCTGTATGTATAGGCTGGGAAGGCTACAGAAAGAATAGGCTTTGTGTGCTTGGAAGTCAGGACACAGGGTGTAGCTGGCTTATTTAGCTTTGGGGAAGTCTGAGTTGAACTTTAAGGAATGGAAAATATGATGTGCTCAAGCTAGTATTTAAGGCTGTGTCAGCACTTCTGACAAACAAAGGGTTAATATTCTTAATCTATAAGGAACGCCTACTAATCAATAAGAAAGAGATAAGCCCAGCAATTGAAAAATGGGCAAAGGACATGAATAAATGACAAAAGAAGAAATACAAGAGGATAATAAATGTATGAAAAATGTCTAACCTCATCAGTATTCAGTGATAAGCAAATAAAAACAAGATACAATTTTCTGCCTACTCAATTGGGAAATACTTTTAAAGTGGTTTAAATGGAAATACTCAGTATTGGTGAGAATGCAGAAATGGGTATTCTTACACACTGCTTTTGGGAGGGGAAATTGATTCTATATTTCTGAATATATATTTAGAAATATATATTAAAAACTTTAAAATGGTTTCAAACTTTTGATGAGATAATAACACACCTGGGGATTTGTCATTAGGAAATAATTATAGATTCACACAAGGATCCATATACAAGGACATGCACTACAGTATAATTTACAATACAACAACAGAAAGGGAAATATCTACATGCTCTACAGAGCAGAGATGGAATGGGGCATGCAATAGATGAATGCTGGAGAACCATTAGAAGTTATAATGTCAGAGAATGTTTAATCACCTAGGAAAATGCTAAAGGTTCATTGTAAAGACAGAATTGTGAGTAAAAACATTTAAATGCAGTATACGTATTATAAATCTAGTTGTGTGAACAAAATAGATAACTGTATAGAAATATACTCGAACAAAATGTACTTGAAGGAAATATATAAGATGTTAACCCTGGGTAAATCTGAGTAATATATTAATTTTTCCTTCTTATTTTCAAAGAAAAGTATTAGAAATCAGAAATAAAGGCATACATGCTATTTAAAAAGTGTATGTATACTGTTAAACATTACTTCAGTGAGAAAAAGCAACAAGTAAAATAATTACTTGGGTTGATAACTCTTTAAGTTAGTATTCAACTTTTCAACTGGTTGCTATAAGGTGTTTTATATACATGGTTCAATAGGATTTCTTTTCTTTGAGCATTTTGAGGCTGCTGACTAGAGTCAGCCAAAAAATTGCTTACTATGATGTACATAGTACTATGCATTTGTACTAAATGCCCAAGTTCAGGTAGAACCGCATCTTTGTGAAGATACCATTCAAATTATTTTCTCCTCTGTGCTATCCTTGGCTTAGTCTGTTCCACGTGGCTCTGAACACTTTGTGTCAGGGACCTTGACTGATTCATCCTTGAATTCAGTGGCCTGAATCTGTTGACATATAGCAGGTGCCCAAACAATGCTGATTGGATGGTTAGTGAAGGAATAAATGAATATGGCGAAGTGACTCTCATTAGATGGTGTCTCAGCAAGAAGAAATACAATATCCTTGAAGGAAAGGTAGTGACTAAATTATGCTGAGTTAATAGTGTAATTAAAGAGATACTGGACATTGGAATCATTCAGATTTGGAGTTAAATATAGGCTTTATTACTTCGATGCTGTGTACTGTTCAGCAAGTCACTTATCTGAGCTTTAGTTTCCTGATCTGTAAGATGTAAATAGACACTGTCTTCTTTCATGAAGATTAAAAGATCAATGAGTACATACAGAGGACTTCATACAGTTCCTGGTACATAATTTCTATTCACTTAATAGTAGCTGATAATGATAATCATCATAAATGATATCATAATTGATAAGATAATTTGCTAAATAAAATCCTCAATCAACTGATTTAATGGGTTTCCTCCTTAAAGTGATTTCCTTTTTTCCTCCCTACTTGTATTGAGTCAGATATGTATCCAAACCAAAGAGACATCAAAGAGACCCATTTCTCACTACCCCTTCGCCTACTTCTTTCTTCCAGAAAATTCCCTATTTCTAAATTGTTGATCCTCAAGCTCTGATTTATGGGATTGGCCTGATAGGCTGACCGCGCATTGCTTTACACTAGTTTTGCTTTCAAAGTAGCTCAAATTCTGTGAATGAAGTCCACCCTTTGCCCCCCTCTTCCTTCTCTTTGTTTTTAGCCCCAGAAACTGGTAGGCTGGGTGTCATCCTGTTTGCCTTTGTGTCTGACACATTGGAGAAGCAGCAGACCGTCAACTCCCTCCCTCCCCCCAAGCTGGGAGGTGAAGACTTCCACTAGCTATTTTTAAGGAGATGCTTTGGTTGAGAATTGGAGAAATTGACCCTTATTTTGGTCTCCTGTGGACTTAGAGAAATGGAGTTCTGAGGGTGTGAGTCTGGTGGGGCCTGCTGCACAGTCTTTCTCTGAGACATTTCTTTGTTTGAATTTCAAGGTTACAAAAGTCAGGATTCAAGGATAACTATGAAAGATCAGCTGGTAAATGTGTTCACAAGTGAAAGAAAAAGAAAGCCAAATGAATGGTAAAACCTTTTTTGAAGCAGAACAGAAACAGAGCTTTTGATCCTTTATCATGGAACAACAAAACATTCGCATGATCTCCACGTGTCTGAGTGTTCCTATATCCTTCTATGTGCACATATGTGTCCATATACCCACACACAGACATGCATGGGTGAATTCACACACACTTCCTTTTCTCTAAAAGCTGTGTCTGCCCCCCCCCCACCCCAGATTTCTTTCTTTTCATTTCTTTCTTTTCTTTTTTCTTCTTCTCTCTATTTTTTTGATATTTCAAAGCTGGCAGTTCAGGAAATGGCTGGAACTGCCACATCTCTGTTCTTGCTAAAGAAATCAATGCTAATCCTATTACTGGCAGTTATCACCTATCCCAGAACTCACAGCTAAAAGAAAAAAACACACTGAGATGTCAAAGTAAGAAAAAGGGGGGGGGGGCTGGGGAGGAGGGGGGGCGCCCTTCATTCACTTTCAAATAGTGATTGTTTTCTCTCTCTCTTCTTTTTGATCATCTTTTTTTCCCTCATGTTAACAGAGAAACCAAACTACAAAACACCTGTGCTCACACAACATTAAGGGTCTGATTTAAAGCCACATGAATCTGAGTATGGGCTCTAATTTAGATTTATCTTTCTCCAGTGTGCCTTGACAAAGCACTGATAAAGAATATTTATCATGGCTCCCAGTTTTATTAATAACAATAATAATGACACATACCATTTAATGGTCACTGCAGACACTGTGCTAGGTGCTCTGTGCAAATCATGTTATGAAATACAACAAGCCTCTGATGTAGGTGTGATAAGCATTCCCATTTTAGATATTTAGAGATTAAAGCATGAGGTTTCCTTATTTGAGTTGAGTGATTAGGTAGAAAGAGGCAGAGCCTAGTTCTGCATCTAATTGGCTACAGTATGGTACCCACGCTTTTCCCACTGTCTTCCTCCACATCTAGACTTTCTCAGTAAGGCAGCCCATGAAGAGACAGGGAAACATTTAGAATTGGGAATTTGCCACTTCTGAGCTTTTGGGGAGTTTTTCAGAAAGTCAAACAAACCTGATACGGTTGGATACCTCCCTCCTTACAATGGTGGCCGTTCTCACATATGCATCTCTTATTTCTCCCTCTGATTCAGCTCCATATAATCAGATGGATACAGCTATGTGTGCTAGGGAATCTTTACACAATAACAGAAGGGAGCTAATTCAACTGGATTAATTGGCACCAGCGTCCTTAAGTTGACAACCTACACATGCTACTGGTCTGAGGCTTAGACTTGGAGTAGCAAACTTCATGTGCAGTGTGCATTTCATCTGGAGCTTATTAAAAATGTATAATTCCAGGCCCCCACTCCAGAGCTGCTAAATCACACCCTGCATTTTAACGAATTCCCAGGTGATTTGGGAGTATATTCACGTTTAAGAAGCACTGGTCTATGATACCTCTGTTCTGCTGAAGAAAACCTCCCTAATATTAGGACGCTACGTATTCATCTGTGAGTCCTGCACCTAGCATAATACTTGGCACACAGTGGGAGCTCAAAAGTGTCCCGTGAATCAGTGACCAAATGAGTCACGTATTTTGCCAATTGATAGGGAAGGACAACTCATGTGAGCTATTCACATTCAAACAACTGTGACAGAATAGTCCAAGAGTGACTAAGGACATGCACATACTTCATTCCATCACCAGGCATACTTTTAGGCTCTTTGCTACTGGTTCTCATCTAGTGTCCCCAAGATATCCGTTGCTTCAACATCCATTGATGTGTAATGAGTTGCAAGGAACTGTACTAAGCACGTGACCATAAGAAAAGGCAGGGATACTTTATGACAATGGGGAAAATGTCATTTACTTCTTTAGCATTGAGGATGGAAAATAACTTGTTTTCTGGATTGTTAAATGTCTTATGCCAATAGGAAGGATTGTTCTGGGCTGAATTCCTGTTCCCCATGGACTATTTTCCCCCAAGATAAGAATGAATAATTATTCTAAAATATTCATAATTTTTGTATGAATAATTGTAATAAAATGTTCATAATATTTATTAATAATTATAATAGAAGTTTCCAGGAACTTTATTGAATGTTTTACGTGAATTATCCAATTCAATCCTAATGCACCCTCTTGCCATTTTGCAATGTGGATACTGAAGCCTACGGAAGTAGTAAATGGCACAATCAGAATCTGTACACAGCCTTTTCTGATTCTGAAGCTCCTGTTCCTAACCACCTAATTCTGATATAGTCAAAGTCAGTAATGTATTTCATATTATTCTTGGTTTTTCCTATACCAGGAATTAAATATTAATGTATAACAGGGACAAAAATGATCCCAGTTCCAATTCTTGCAATCTGCCCTTCTGCCTTTTTTTCTTCTGGCAAGAATTTTCTTCTTTGTTGTACAGAATCCAGGTAAAAAATAAAGCAGAGAAACCTTCTAAATGAAGGAAATCAGAGAAGCTAGAGGAAATGCATAATAAGCTTAAAGAAATGGTAATTAGAGAGGGAGAGAGAGAGAGAGAGAGAGAGCGGAGAGGGAGGGGTGGGGGAGCAGAGAGACTGGGCACCGGATAGCAGTCAGCATGTTTGAGGGTTGGGTGTTGAAAGTGAGAAAGAGAAATATTTGAGGATAGTCTGTGTTCTATGTGGAAGATACTGAAAGAGGCAGTCCTGGAGAGAGAAGTTTCAAAATTTTCTATGTTAAATAAATTGCACATTTTCCTTTGACAGCTTAGTTTTTGGAGACACCTAATAAAATTTCAAATAGTTTATATAGTACAAAGAATGAACCACATGGGACTATGGGATTTATTCGTTATATTCCTAATTATTTATTATGAATTTACGAACCCTGATTTAGATTTGTCTAATATTTAATAGGCATGTACTATAGGCGAGGCCTCTGTGGGCTCTGCTGGTTTTTTTCTCTTTTACAATTTGTGCATTTGCTTTAGGGCTAATATTTTAAATCTAATTTAGTTTATATTATAAAATTGTCTTGAGAGTTTAAGTGCTGGAAAACAAAAAATTGCCCTGTGGGACTTTTTCCTCCAGTTCTTCTGCCCAGCTGCACTGATTTGAGATGCCCAGAACCTCACGGGAAACAGGGTGCAATGGGAGTCAGGGGCGGGAGAAAATGAGCCAGAGCCCACAAGGCCAATCATTATCACATTTCCTCACACAATCTGGAATTGCTGCCTTGCTCAGTTCTCTTAATTTTAAAAACCAAATAAGAAAGAATTTATCATACCAGTGTTAAATGCATATGATTGCCTCCATGGGGAAGATCTAATTCTCAGGACAGAGAGGTAGGAAATGCTGTTAAGTGTGACAAGCCCAAAGGCCATGCTGATCACTGTGATGCATTTGATTTAATCCTGGATGTTGGGGGACTTAGGAAGCTCATCCTCAGCTCATGGCCCAAGTTCTCCCAACAGCTTATGAAATGCTAATACAGTTAGCAACCTTGGATGATCTCATCTCAGTCAAGAGCACAGAGAAGACACAGGCTATTATATCTTCATCATCCTAACAATAGTATTAACTGAGATTTATATAGTTTCAAAATTGCTAACCTGGATCATTCATTCAACCACCACCACCACCACCACCACAAACATTTCTTGAAGAGTAGATACTACTCAGTTCCTCTTTATCATCTCTTACTTACCGTATCAAAACAGCTTCCTAACTAGTTTCCGCATCTCTGGTCTGCTAGTGCTGCATCTTTCCACCTTCTATACTAATATCAAAATGAAAACAATGACATGAAAACAATAATAACAAATCCTGTGTGTTATTCCTTTGCTAAATCTTCTATGGCTTCCTATTGCCTGTAGGATAAAAGTCAAAAATCTGTGAATGGCATTAATGAACTTTTATACCCTGGCTTCAACTTCTCTTGTACTTAACAAACTGTTGGCTGTGCTTTCCTCTACGCAATCAGTGACTAGCTTTATAAATGCTAAAGTAAGGGAGTGACCTTATGTCACCCAGGTTTTAGATGGAACGCTCTGAAGGAGTAGAAGATAAGTTGGAGGAGGCAAAGTAGAGACAGGGAGAGTAGCTAAGGAGAAACTAGTAAATGCACTAGTTGAGAGAGGCCTAGGACTCCCTTTTCCATAGTTGGAAAACTTATAGAAAAATCTAGCTTCTGAAATCTGGGAGATTTATACACTTGGTTAGACACCATGGGCACTAAGACATGAATGCCTCCAGACTAGCTTTGCAAAGGTGAGTCTGAAACAGCTTTATACAAGGTTTAGTCCCTTGTCAACACTGTAACAACCCTAATAATATGGTAGAAGGTGGAGTGTAATTATAAGAAATGACAGGAGAAATTGGTTTCCTAGTGTGACCTTCACCTTTCAACTTGGAAGAATCCCTCCTCTCTTTTCCTTGACATCTTAGGATACTTTACCCATAGACTTTATTAAACACCTTGATTCCGGGGGCAAAATTTATTTCATTTACCTTATCAATAGGCCAGGTGAATGACAAAATTACATAATCCTCTGCATCAGTCATGGAAAATGAGGAGACAGTATTTTAAAGCAACAGGTATTTGACTTTATCACCAGGTGGTTCTGTTTAATGGATAATGAAATTGATGAGGACTGAAGCCATTTAGGAAATCAGGAAGAAATAGTAACCAAAGCAGCTTGATCTGTACTTTGCTTAGCATCTTTATTCCAATTGGTTTCTAGTTTGGTCAACTGGATTGATGCCATTGCCCATTATATAAATTCAGAAGAGGGAGGTTTTAGAAGAGGAGTGGTTGTTTTTTGCACAAGTTGAACTGAAGTGACTCTAGGCCGGTGGTTCCAATGTGTGGTCTACAGACCAGCAGCATCAGCATCACCTGGGAATGTAGTAAAAATTCAGATCTACTTGATTATAACACTGGGGTGGGGCCTAGCAATCAGGATTTTAACATGCCCTCCAGGTGATTCTGGCAAATGCTACAAAATTGAGAACCTCTGCTCTAGGACATCCAAGTGGAACTGAACATCGAGCAGTGGGTGAATGAATGAGAGAGGACAGGACTGGATGTGCAGATTTGAGAGTCATCAGTGAGTTGCAGTTAACATAAAGTGTGGACCCTCACTGAGGAGGATAGTGCAAAATGAAAAGGGAGGGCCAAACAGTGGACAAGGAGCCACTATTTCCAGTTCTATAGAGTTCTATATTGCTTTTTATTTGTTTTTTACAGGGCATATATTTTCAAATCAGAATGTCTCTTTAATGAAAATTTTCACGGCAGCAAGGGAAAGAGGATGTAACAAAGTGAAATCTTAAGGCAGAGGCAGGATCAAGACAAAAATAATTTTTTGGATGAGGTCAACTAAAGCATGTTGAGGGCAGAGACCTTATATACATTATTTAAACTTTACAACAATACTGTGAAATAATTATTCTCCATGATGAAACTGAGGCCTTGAGAGGATAGAATTACCCTTTATTTAAGATCACATATGGGTGGAGCCAGAATTTCCCTAAGCCCTTTCTCCTTATACAAAGCAAAGCTATGAGGCCTTGCTCAGCTCTTAGGCCCGGAGGTACCTAGATTGGTTCAGTAACGCCCCAAGGGGCCACACCTGCCTGTAAATGAATTTCTTTGAAGGCCCCTCCCACACTGACGCTGAGTCTGGCCATGTGACTTACCTTGGCCTATAGGACATTAGCAAGTGCAAGGCAAGTAGGAGCTTGAAAACCACTCATGAGTGGCCCTTGTCTCTCTCTTTTGCTGAGTTTGGAGCTTACTCACAGGTGAAGAACTAGGGTTAGTAGAATGGAGACACAGGTCTACCACCATCTGCCAGTCTTACAGGTGAGGCTATCTTAGACCACCTAGTCTGAGTCTGTTGCCTGATGATAGCAGCTGCCTGAGTGACTCCAGACAAGACCAGCATAATTGCTCCACTGAGCCAATATTGTGACCCACAGAAATGTGAGTAAATAAATAATTGTTTATAGCCACTAGTTTGGGGGGTGTTTAGTTATACAGACATGGATCTCTGATACAGGCCCATTTCTGTGTGCTGGGTGGAGGGGCAAAGTTGTTTCTTAGATACTCTTCTAGTAGGAGACCATTTTCCCTGAGATCTTTAAAATGGCCAATCCCACATTCACGCCATTTCTTCAAAATTCTTGCAGGATTCTTACTCAGCCTCCTAAGCATTTCTAAATTCAGGTGAACATGGGGAACTCAGTCATGCCTTGTCTGTGTTCACTTTTCCTCTAAAGGAAAGACTTAGATAATTACATTATATGCCCAGTGTAGATTCTGGTTATGATAGCTTTATTAAAATAGGGAGAGTGAAGGGGCACCTGGGTGGCTCAGTTGGTTGAGCGTCCAACTTCGGCTTAGGTCATGATCTCATGGTTTGTGAGTTCAAGTCCCACATCAGGCTCTGTGCTGACAGCTCAGAGCCTGGAGCCTGCTTTGGATTCTGTGTCTCCCTCTTTCTGCTCCTCCTCTGCTCACTCTCTGTCTCTCTCTCCTTCAAAAATAAATAAACATTAAAAAAAATAAAAAAAATAGGGAGAGTGAAAATAGATATGGTTTGTGAGCAGACTTGAAACTCTGATAAATTCTTTCAGTACAAAATACCTAAACTTACTGAATTAAATATAGACACCCTTTCAAATGCACACCTGAAATTAAAGCAAGTAAAAGAAATAAAGTAAAAGAAGGAAAAATAAAGTAACAGAAAATTGCATAGATCAAAAATTAGGAAGAAAATAGAAACCAGAGGAGTAGCTGGGCTCCATGGGAACAAGTCTTTGGTTTTATGTAGGGTGAGGAGTAACAGCTGAGAAACTTGTAAAGAGGGGGGGCCCTGAAAATGCCATCTCTTGGGTCAAAGGGAAGACTAGAAAAAATAAATCTTTTCATATCAGGGCAACCAGAGAACTTGTTAATTTTGATGTAGTCTACAGGTGGAAAAAAGTCTCCCCTAAGCATTCATAACTACCAGCAAAGAAATAACTGTTGTTTTAAGCCACCACATTTTGAGATGTTTGAGATTCATATTTATACTTCCTACATGGCCCAGGAAGCCCCAAGTTGAGAAATTAGCTTAAAGTGGTCCTGGCTTGGTATATTGTTCTAAAATTACAATGATACATGGAATTATGACTGAAAGCATCATGCAAATATATAAACACAGTTTTGTTTTCCCAAGAGACTGAACTATAGAATTTAAGTTAAAAAAATTGTTCTTGAATCAGTGATTCAACTTGCTGTGTGATTCTGATCAACGATCTACCCATCTCTGGGCTTTCCTTCTTTTTTAGGTAACAGAGCGGTCATTTTTAGCCCTAGCTTTACATGGCTCTATAATTCTATGAAGTTATTAGTTCATAAATATATGATACAGTACTGTAAGGTATAGGGAATAGAAAATTAAGATCTTATCTTGGTCACTGTTTCTGATTAGCAAAACCATTAGTGCTGGCTCATTTTCACTAGCCTGAGGCTCCACCAACCTGAAACAGTTGGTTAGAAAGGGCTCTTTTCTTTCTTCTCTGATGTCTCTCAGTGTCTGGGCTATACAGATTTGCTTGCTACAGTGTCCCTGCTGATGGCCACGCTGAAGGCCTTCCTAAGCTTTGGGGACCAGGAGCACCTGAGTTGACTTAGGAAAGCACATCCCCTTGGACTTTGCACCAAGTGACCATGTGGACACCAGCTGGACCCGGATTCAGGCAGGCAGGGTGACTTCTCTGGGTGTGGAAGTTAGAGAACAGGGATAATGTCATAGGAAGGACTTTTGTTTCAGGTTTAATTTGCTTTATTTTAGAATAATTATGTAATATGATGTTTGCAGCACTCAAATATAATTGAAAATAATTCGTGCACATTATATATTGATGTAGTCAGGTATTTCCATGTTTCTTATGATAAGAAATATGTATTTTAGAAATGAATATGAATAGGACTTTAAGAATTAAGTATTTTCTCTTGCCCTAAGAAAAGTAAGGTGCCTAGAGTCATACATCAGGAAAGTTGCAATTAAATAGTTTAATAGACATAATTTTGAGTAAAATAAATATCTCCTTCCTGCTCTAAATTTATAAAGCTACTAGAGTGATTTTTAAAGAACATACCCCTGGTTTAATGTTTTTACTCTCCAATGACTTTCCATTGTGCTTAAAAGCAAAATGCTTTAATAACCTACAAGGCTTTTCATAATCTTTGCTCCTCTTATCTTCCCAACATTATTTCAAGCCATTTCCCAGTCCCTAACCTTGCCCTGGCCCACTGGCCTTCTCTCAGTTCCTTTAATACAGAAGCCCTTCTCTACCTCAGGTCATTTCTGCATGTAAGTGCACGGTCCTCTTATGGAAAGGACTTTTGCTCTTAATGAAGCTGTCAAGGTCCCATGAAGTCCTCTCTAGCCTTTAACTTGTGGATAGCATTGTGGGTAACATCTAGTATTTCTGATTTTTGGTAAAAATCCCTGCCTCTGTCCCAAATGGGGCTCCATCCTAGTCTCTAGAGCAGAAGTGATTCAGGACCAAACTAAACTAAACATAATGTTGCTCTGGCCTCAATAATTGGCAGCAGAGTTGGGAATATGATCTGGATCTAAACTAATGAGTGCATCTCATTTCCCTGGCCGTAGCAGTTGGTTCAAGAATGGGCATATGGCCCAATCAGACCCTTACTCTCAATATAATATATAATGAGACTTTTGAGAATTTTAGGGCAGAGACAGGTGTACTCTTTCCACTGAATTGGAAGTGTATTGGAAGTGTATAGATAGAACTGCTATGGCTACTTTGAGCCATAGGGAATAACCTGTCTGAGATCAGTGCCAACAGAGAGCTGACCTGCTAGAGAGAAACCAAGTCCTAAAAATATCCTTTGAGCCCCTATTTTATTTAATGAGCCAATTCATTCCTGTTTTGTTAGTGTTTTTTCAGTTGGTTTGGATTTTCTGCCTCTTGCAACCTAGACAGTTTTTTTTTTTATTTTATTTTATTTTATTTTTTAATATATGAAATTTACTGTCAAATTGGTTTCCATACAACACCCAGTGCTCATCCCAAAAGGTGCCCTCCTCAATACCCATCACCCACCCTCCCCTCCCTCCCACCCCCCATCAACTCTCAGTTTGTTCTCAGTTTTTAACAGTCTCTAATGCTTTGGCTCTCTCCCACTCTAACCTCTTTTTTTTTTTTTTTTTTTTTTCCCTTCCCCTCCCCCATGGGTTTCTGTTATGTTTCTCAGGATCCACATAAGAGTGAAACCATATGGTATCTGTCTTTCTCTGTATGGCTTATTTCACTTAGCATCACACTCTCCAGTTCCATCCATGTTGCTACAAAAGGCCATATTTCATTTTTTCTCATTGCCACGTAGTATTCCATTGTGTATATAAACCACAATTTCTTTATCCATTCATCAGTTGATGGACATTTCGGCTCTTTCCATAATTTGGCTATTGTTGAGAGTGCCGCTATAAACATTGGGGTACAGGTGCCCCTATGCATCAGTACTCCTGTATCCCTTGGATAAATTCCTAGCAGTGCTATTGCTGGGTCATAGGGTAGGTCTATTTTTAATTTTCTGAGGAACCTCCACACTGCTTTCCAGAGCGGCTGCACCAATTTGCATTCCCACCAACAGTGCAAGAGGGTTCCTGTTCTCCACATCCTCTCCAGCATCTATAGTCTCCTGATTTCTTCATTTTGGCCACTCTGACTGGCGTGAGGTGGTATCTGAGTGTGGTTTTGATTTGTATTTCCCTGATAAGGAGCGACGTTGAACATCTTTTCATGTGCCTGTTGGCCATCCGGATGTCTTCTTTAGAGAAGTGTCTATTCATGTTTTCTGCCCATTTCTTCACTGGGTTATTTGTTTTTCGGGTGTGGAGTTTGATGAGCTCTTTATAGATTTTGGATACTGGCCCTTTGTCCGATGTGTCATTTGCAAATATCTTTTCCCATTCCGTTGGTTGCCTTTTAGTTTTGTTGGTTGTTTCCTTTGCTGTGCAGAAGCTTTTTATCTTCATAAGGTCCCAGTAATTCACTTTTGCTTTTAATTCCCTTGCCTTTGGGGATGTGCCGAGTAAGAGATTGCTACGGCTGAGGTCAGAGAGGTCTTTTCCTGCTTTCTCCTCTAAGGTTTTGATGGTTTCCTGTCTCACATTCAGGTCCTTTATCCATTTTGAGTTTATTTTTGTGAATGGTGTGAGAAAGTGGTCTAGTTTCAACCTTCTGCATGTTGCTGTCCAGTTCTCCCAGCACCATTTGTTAAATAGACTGTCTTTTTTCCATTGGATGTTCTTTCCTGCTTTGTCAAAGATGAGTTGGCCATACGTTTGTGGGTCTAGTTCTGGGGTTTCTATTCTATTCCATTGGTCTATGTGTCTGTTTTTATGCCAATACCATGCTGTCTTGATGATGACAGCTTTGTAGTAGACGCTAAAGTCTGGGATTGTGATGCCTCCTGCTTTGGTCTTCTTCTTCAAAATTACTTTGGCTATTCGGGGCCTTTTGTGGTTCCATATGAATTTTAGGATTGCTTGTTCTAGTTTCGAGAAGAATGCTGGTGCAATTTTGATAGGGATTGCATTGAATGTGTAGATAGCTTTGGGTAGTATTGACATTTTGACAATATTTATTCTTCCAATCCATGAGCAGGGAATGTCTTTCCATTTCTTTATATCTTCTTCAATTACCTGCATAAGCTTTCTATAGTTTTCAGCATACAGATCTTTTACATCTTTGGTTAGATTTATTCCTAGGTATTTTATGCTTCTTGGTGCAATTGTGAATGGGATCAGTTTCTTCATTTGTCTTTCTGTTGCTTCATTGTTAGTGTATAAGAATGCAACTGATTTCTGCACGTTGATTTTGTATCCTGCAACTTTGCTGAATTCATGTATCAGTTCTAGCAGACTTTTGGTGGAGTCTATCGGATTTTCCATGTATAATATCATGTCATCTGCAAAAAGCGAAAGCTTGACTTCATCTTTGCCAATTTTGATGCCTTTGATTTCCTTTTGTTGTCTGATTGCTGATGCTAGAACTTCCAGCACTATATTAAACAGCAGTGGTGACAGTGGGCATCCCTGTCGTGTTCCTGATCTCAGGGAAAAAGCTCTCAGTTTTTCCCCGTTGAGGATGATGTTAGCTGTGGGCTTTTCATAAATGGCCTTTATGATCTTTAAGTATGTTCCTTCTATCCCGACTTTCTCAAGGGTTTTTATTAAGAAAGGGTGCTGGATTTTGTCAAAGGCCTTTTCTGCATCGATTGACAGGATCATATGGTTCTTCTCTTTTTTTTTGTTAATGTGATGTATCACGTTGATCGATTTGCGAATGTTGAACCAGCCCTGCATCCCAGGAATGAATCCCACTTGATCATGGTGAATAATTCTTTTTATATGCTGTTGAATTCGATTTGCTAGTATCTTACTAAGAATTTTTGCATCCATATTCATCAGGGATATTGGCCTGTAGTTCTCTTTTTTTACTGGGTCTCTGTCTGGTTTAGGAATCAAAGTAATACTGGCTTCATAGAATGAGTCTGGAAGTTGTCCTTCCCTTTCTATTTCTTGGAATAGCTTGAGAAGGATAGGTATTATCTCTGCTTTAAATGTCTGGTAGAACTCGCCTGGGAAGCCATCTGGTCCTGGACTCTTATTTGTTGGGAGATTTTTGATAACCGATTCAATTTCTTCGCTGGTTATGGGTCTGTTCAAGCTTTCTATTTCCTCCTGATTGAGTTTGGGAAGAGTGTGGGTGTTTAGAAATTTGTCCATTTCTTCCAGGTTGTCCAATTTGCTGGCATATAATTTTTCATAGTATTCCCTGATAATTGTTTGTATCTCTGAGGGATTGGTTGTAATCATTCCATTTTCATTCATGATTTTATCTATTTGGGTCATCTCCCTTTTCTTTTTGAGAAGCCTGGCTAGAGGTTTGTCAATTTTGTTTATTTTTTCAAAAAACCAACTCTTGGTTTCGTTGATCTGCTCTACAGTTTTTTTAGATTCTATATTGTTTATTTCTGCTCTGATCTTTATTATTTCTCTTCTTCTGCTGGGTTTAGGCTGCCTTTGCTGTTCTGCTTCTATTTCCTTTAGGTGTGCTGTTAGATTTTGTATTTGGGATTTTTCTTGTTTCTTGAGATAGGCCTGGATTGCAATGTATTTTCCTCTCAGGACTGCCTTCGCTGCATCCCAGAGCGTTTGGATTGTTGTATTTTCATTTTCGTTTGTTTCCATATATGTTTTAATTTCTTCTCTAATTGCCTGGTTGACCCACTCATTCGTTAGTAGGGTGTTCTTTAACCTCCATGCTTTTGGAGGTTTTCCAGACTTTTTCCTGTGGTTGATTTCAAGCTTCATAGCATTGTGGTCTGAAAGTATGCATGGTATAATTTCAATTCTTGTAAACTTATGAAGGGCTGTTTTGTGACCCAGTATATGATCTATCTTGGAGAATGTTCCATGTGCACTCAAGAAGAAAGTATATTCTGTTGCTTTGGGATGCAGAGTTCTAAATATATCTGTCAAGTCCATCTGATCCAATGTATCATTCAGGGCCCTTGTTTCTTTATTGACTGTGTGTCTAGATGATCTATCCATTTCTGTAAGTGGGGTGTTAAAGTCCCCTGCAATGACCACATTCTTATCAATGAGGTTGCTTATGTTTATGAGTAATTGTTTTATATATCTGGGGGCTCGGGTATTTGGTGCATAGACATTTATAATAGTTAGCTCTTCCTGGTGGATAGACCCTGTGATTATTATATAATGCCCTTCTTCATCTCTTGTTACAGCCTTTAATTTAAAGTCTAGTTTGTCTGATATAAGTATGGCTACTCCAGCTTTCTTTTGGCTTCCAGGAGCATGATAAATAGTTCTCCATCCCCTCACTCTCAATCTAAAGGTGTCCTCAGATCTAAAATGAGTCTCTTGTAGACAGCAAATAGATGGGTCTTGTTTTTTTATCCATTCTGATACCCTATGTCTTTTAGTTGGCGCATTTAATCCATTTACATTCAGTGTTATTATAGAAAGATATGGGTTTAGAGTCATTGTGATGTCTGTATGTTTTATGCTTGTAGTGATGTCTCTGGTACTTTGTCTCACAGGATCCCCCTTAGGATCTCTTGTAGGGCTGGTTTCGTGGTGACAAATTCCTTCAGTTTTTGTTTGTTTGGGAAGACCTTTATCTCTCCTTCTATTCTAAATGACAGACTTGCTGGATAAAGGATTCTCGGCTGCATATTTTTTCTGTTTAGCACACTGTAGATATCGTGCCAAGCCTTTCTGGCCTGCCAAGTTTCAAAGGAGAGATCAGTCACGAGTCTTATAGGTCTCCCTTTATATGTGAGGGCACGTTTATCCCTTGCTGCTTTCAGAATTTTCTCTTTATCCTTGTATTTTGCCAGTTTCACTATGATATGTCGTGCAGAAGATCGATTCAAGTTACGTCTGAAGGGAGTTCTCTGTGCCTCTTGGATTTCAATGCCTTTTTCCTTCCCCAGTTCAGGGAAGTTCTCAGCTATAATTTGTTCAAGTACCCCTTCAGCACCCTTCCCTCTCTCTTCCTCCTCTGGGATACCAATTATGCGTATATTATTTTTTTTTAGTGTATCACTTAGTTCTCTAATTTTCCCCTCATACTCCTGGATTTTTTTATCTCTCTTTCTTTCAGCTTCCTCTTTCTCCATAACTTTATCTTCTAGTTCACCTATTCTCTCCTCTGCCTCTTCAAGCCGAGCCATCGTGGATTCCATTTTGTTTTGCAATTCGTTTAAAGCGTTTTTCAACTCCTCGTGACTGTTCCTTAGTCCCTCGATCTTTGTGGCAAGAGATTCTCTGCTGTCCTGTATACTGTTTTCAAGCCCAGCGATTAATTTTATGACTATTATTCTAAATTCACTTTCTGTTATATTATTTAAATCCTTTTTGATCAGTTCATTAGCTGTTGTTATTTCCTGGAGATTCTTCTGAGGGGAATTCTTCCGTTTGGTCATTTTGGAGAGTCCCTTGCGTGGTGAGGACCTGCAGTGCACTTCCCCTGTGCTGTGGTGTATAACTGGAGTTAGTGGGCGGGGCCGCAGTCCGACCCGATGTCTGCCCCCAGCCCACTGCTGGGGCCACAGTCAGACTGGTGTGTGCCTTCTCTTCCCCTCTCCTAGGGGCGGGATTCACTGTGGGGTGGCGTGTCCCATCTGGGCTACTTGCACACTGCCAGGCTTGTGTTGCTGGGGATCTGGCGTATTAGCTGGGGTGGGTAGGCAAGGTGCACGGGGGCTGGAGGGGCAGGCTTAGCTCGCTTCTCCTTAGGTGATCCACTTCAGGAGGAGCCCTGTGGCAGCGGGAGGGAGTCAGATCCGCTGCTGGAGGTTTGGCTCCGCAGAAGCACAGAGTTGGGTGTTTGTGCGGAGCGAGCAAGTTCCCTGGCAGGAACTGGTTCCCTTTGGGAATTTTGGCTGGGGGATGGGCGGGGGAGATGGCGCTGGCGCCTTTGTTCCCCGCCAAGCTGAGCTCTGCCATCCGGGGGGCTCAGCAGCTCTCCCTCCCTTTGTCCTCCAGCCTTCCCGCTTTCCGCGCAGAGCTGTTAACTTATGACCTCCCAGACGCTAAGTCGCGCTTGCTGTGGGAACACAGTCTGTCCGGCCCCTCCGCTTTTGCCAGCCAGACTCGGGGGCTCTGCTTGGCCGGCGAGCCGCCCCTCCGCCCCGGCTCCCTCCCGCCAATCCGTGGAGCGCGCACCGCCTCGCCGCCCTTCCTACCCTCTTCCGTGGGCCTCTAGTCTGCGCTTGACTCCGGAGACTCCCTTCTGCTAATCCTCTGGCGGTTTTCTGGGTTCTTTAGGCAGGTGTAGGTGGAATCTAAGTGATCGGCAGGACGCGCTGTGAGCCCCGCGTCCTCCTACGCCGCCATCTTCCGGTACTCCCTCTAGACAGTTCTTAATGGTAGAGGAAACTACATCTTTCTGCATCACCACTTCCTACTTCCTGCCACTGCCTTCCTGCTTCTTCCCTGGTTCCCTGGGTTTCTTGATTGCTGGAAGTGGCCCAGGGTAGCTTTTTGAATTCATTTGCTGCAAAGCAGTTTCTGTACCTGGTGCATAGAGAAGTGAAGTGGCATGTCACAGAACTCTGTAAAGGTATCACTCCAACAACCCCTGGTCAGCAGCTTTTTCCATTCCAGAACCTAATTGCATGATGATGTAAGATGAATGGAGACTAGAGACAGAAGATAAACTAGAGCCCAATAAACCAGTAAACAACTATTGTAGAAATGAGGGAACATTGGAAATCATTATTGAAGACAGACTATGGTCCACAAATATGATTTCATTTAATCTCCCCACTTTGTTTTTATCCACACTTTGCAAATGAGGCTCTGACAGGTAACTACTTTGTCTAAAGATGGAGACTTCATTTAATGCAGATATGCCAGTCTTAAATGCCTGGCTTTCTCCCAAGGCCACTATTTATAAGTTAGGTAGAGGGGAAACTAGATTAGTCTGATGGTGGTCCTGTGAGGGGTGATGGTAGGTAAAGAATATCATAGCTGTTTCAAAGAAATAATGTCTCCCCAGATTTTGAACTCAATATAGTTTAGCCTTCCATATTCATACAACATGGTTTGGGTGTAACACCCCAGGCTTTGGAGGAGGAAATGTCTGGATTTCCATCTTTTCTGCCTCTTATAGCAGTGACCCTAGGGGAAATTCTCTAGCCCTGAGTCTGTTTCCCCATATGTCAATTGTCTGTCTCTCAGTATGGCAAGGGTTGGAGATAATACTTATGCAGCTCAAATACCATGGACATCACAAGAAGGTGTTTACTACATGAAACTATCTTAATATTAGATAATCCAGAAAATTATTCATGCTTAAATATGATTTCCTTTGAGTATATTTCAAATGTTTCTCTTTATTACTCTGATCTGCCTGAGATCACCAGCCCTGTCTTCATGGAGCTAGTTATCTTTGAGGAATCAGAGAAAGTACCTTCAAAATGTTGACAAAGGAAAGGTCAGAGATAGCATGTGAGGAGTTTCAAAGATAATCCTGTCCTTCCCTTTTCCTCTGCCAGACTCTGTTTTCAGCTGGTTCAGAGTAATTTATATCTCTGGTTCAGTTAAAGTATGTGGCATCATTTAGACACTGCAAATATAATACCAATTTTACTGCAACCTAATTGTAGAGTGACAAGAGATAAATCTAGAAGATATATATAATATGAAATGGCCAAGTGTGCTTCACTTATAAGAACCACACATAGAGGAACATTATGTTGGAAATGAGGAATAGCTGAAGTTGTAATTCATGCAGATGCATATATAAATAATACTGAGTACTCCTAGGACATCTGAAACTTAATCAGTTGCCCATTAACATATTGTAGGATAAATGTAGATCTGTAATTATTGTATACTGCTAAAACCACCTTTATTTTCATTTAAAATCCTGGTTAAATGATCTGTGGTATATCTTTGGAGACTTTGTCAGCCTTCTGAATTGAGGATGTATATAGGAAATACTGATTCAGATAAATAAAAGTACAATATTCTAAGCTGTTAATGGAGCTTGAAAAAACCTACAAAATAACCCCATCTTAAAATCAAGAGACCATGATTAAATTAAAATTATAGAAGGAAAAGATGACAATGAAACAAAAATCCTATACATTAGAAGGTTTATTTTAAAATAGCTCTAAATTCCAAATCTGAAACACAGAACATGATGATTGTCAACCAACATTTATTGAGTACTATAGTAGATATTTTGAACTTTGAATAATTGAGTTGCACGTTTTAAAAATAATCTGTCTTTTATGACAGAAATCAGGCAGTTCCTGGCATAATTTGACAGGAACGTTCTGCATTTTCCCTGTCAGCATGGTGTGAGGCAATGCAATTAAAATCTAACTGTGATTTGTTTTGACTGGTGAGATTTTTCTCTTCTCTTTCTAATGTAGAATACATATTTATTCCCATGGTAACTTTTATTAAAGCAATGTAATATGCATTTTAGGTAATTTTATGTTGTTATTGTGAATGGAGATACCCTTTGAGGATTCAACCCTGACTTTAGAGGTGCAATGACACCTAATATTCTGCCTGCCAGTCCCTTTTGCTCTCTGAAGCAACTTGAATTTTTCCTGTCCCAAACTGTCCCAGACTACCAATGCCCCTTCTTGGCAGCAGTGTGGCCTTGGGCTTCCTACCTCTCTCTGAGGCCAGCTCAGCATCTTTCTTCTGTGGTTCACTGACATTTTAGCTCCAGACAATATCATTCTTTCATACTGATATATTTTCTGCAATCATGAACCATACCGCTGCATCCCAGCTAGGTACATACGTATTTCCTTCTTTTATTTTCCAATTTATTTTCCAATTGTTAGACAGTGTATTAAGACTCTCCTCTCTCTTCTTTTATCCTTCTTTCTTTTCATGGTTGGCTCAAAACTGCCCCAAAGGGAAACTTCTTTGCAAGAAAAGGAAGAACAATTAGATACAAAAGTAAAAATTTATGGAATAGCAATATTTAAACTTTCAAAAGAACACACATTTACCTTTATAATCTTTCCAAGTCTGTATATCTTTATATCTTCCTCTTCTAAAATTTCTTTTCCTCTAGGTCAGAATTCTCTAGTAGTTTTCATTTGTATATTTCTTAGGAGTAGAATTAAGCTTTCTTTTTTCATATAGTTAAGTCATTTGACTTTCTTTTCTGGGGACTGTCTGTTCTTATCCTTTGCCCATTCTATGTTAATGTTTTTTTTTTCCCACTGATTCCCAGGAGTACATGTATTAATAGTTTAGCTCTTTATTATAACTATTTTGGTAAGATATTTTTCCCATTTGTCCTTTGTCTTTTGGTTTTATGATTTTTTTTTCTCTGTAGAAGTTTCTTTTTATTTTGTGGAGTAAATTTTTATCTCTCCCTCTATTTTTGGCTTCTGGATTTTGAGTCTTTGAAAGTCATCCTTCAAAATAATAAATTCTCCTGTATTTTCTTCTAGTACCTTTATGATATAATTTTTTTTTACATTTAAATCTTAGATACATTTGGAATTAATCATTATATTCAATGTAGGGTATAGATAAAACTTATTTTTTTTTCCAGATGACTATCTGGTTAGTCAAATACCATTTATTGAATAATTAACCTTTTGCCCCACTGAAATGCCACCTTTATTAATAATAAATTTCTGTGTGTACTTGGGTCTTTTTCTGGAGTCTCTCTTCAGTTCCATTGGTTACTCTGTTTATGCATGCATTATATAGTTTAATTCTCAAGGCTTTATTATATGTTTTGATAAGGTTAGCACACCTTCCACTGCTCTTTTTGTTCAGATTTTCCTGGCTAATCTTAATTACTTTTCCATATGAATTTTAGAACCAACTGGCCTATTTAAAAAATAATGTTGTATTTATTGATATGATATTAAGTTTATTAATGACATTAGAGAGAATATCTTTACGACGTTGAACATTCCTATCAAAAAATAGGTCTTTCAATTTGTTCAAGTTTTTTTTTTGTATTCTTTATTTTCAAATTCTCTTCATATGGATCTTGCACTTTTTTGTGTAAGCCTATTGCTAGACATTTACATTTTTGTAGCTATTAGCATTTTCTTTCATTGTAGCTTGTGACTGGCTGCTGTGTTCTGTAAAAGCTATAGATGGCTATTTAATATTTCTGTCTTAAAGAATTTTCTTGTTTGCAGTAATGTTTTAACCTAAACACAATTCTTGGATTTTTTTCCCCCTCAAATACCATATAATCTAAAAATAATATGTTTAATTTCTTTCCAAATTTTATAATTCTCTCCTATATAACTGCATTGACCTTCAGTACAGTGTATTACACAATTGTACCTCAAGAATAATATTAAATAAAGGTGCTTATAGAGGGCATCTGTGACTTTGTTTCTGAGTGTAAAGAGAATGACTTTAGTGCCGTGGCTTTCAATCTTGACTGCACATTTAATCATGCATATTAAAATCTCTGGCTGGCAGGACCCAGGTACTTTGTTTTAGGCTGAAATAGATACATTTTACCATGTCATCTACACATTTTAGTTTTGAAATTTTTAAGTAAAGTGTTTAAATTTTATTGAATATGTATTTTCTCTATAGAACTATTAGAATGAATTATGAATCCATTATTACTATATTAATATAATCAATTTTATTAGTGGATTTCCTATGCTGAACTATCCTTGCATTTCTTAAATATAACTGGGCATCCAAGTATTATTCTTTTAATGTCCTATTAAGATTGTACTGAAGATTTCTTGCCATTAATATTCATAAGTGAGATTGATAGATCATTTGTTTTGTGTGTGGGAAATCATTGATAGGTTTGATATTGTCATGCTCACATTATAAAAAAAAATATTTGGAATTGGGGCACCTGGAGGGCTCAGTTGGTGAAGCATCTGACTTTTGATTTTGGCTCAGGTCATGATCTCACAGTTCATGGAATTGAGCCCTGTGTTGGGCTCTGTGCTGAAATCATGGAGACTGCTTTGGATTCTCTCTCTCTCTCTCTCTCTCTCTCTCTCTCTCTCTCTCTCTGCTGCTCCCCTGCTCATGCTATTTCTCTCTCAAAAGAAATAAATAAACATTTAAAAAGATAATTAGAACTTTTCTGTGATTTAAAATAACTTTTCTGGTATTGGAATGGATTTCTTTTTTTAAGTTTGGCTGAGTTTCCCTGGAAGCTTATGGACCTGGTACTTTGCTGTGTGTTGGGTGTGTGAGGATTGGGTAGATAGTATTTTGACAGCTTTTACGTTCTCTATAGAGATCAGTTAATTTAGATTTTCTCTTACTGGGTATATTTTGGTAAATTATATTTTCCTAAAATTAGCCCTTTAATCCAGCCACATTTTTAAATTCATTTTCAAAAGGTTGAGTATTCTTGGGGCACCTTAGTGGCTCAGTTGGTTGAGCATCTGACTTCAGCTTAGATCATGATCTTGCAGGTTATGAGTTCAGGACCTGCATTAGGCTCACTGCTATTGGTGCAGAGCCTGCTTCGGACCCTCTGTTCCTCTGTCTCTCTGTTCCTCCCCAGCTTGTGCTCTTTCAAAAATAAATAAACATTTAAAAAAAAAGGTTGAGTATTCTCTAAGATTACTCTACTGTTTCCCCTTGTTTTGCTATTATTTTCATTTTATGATTTCTTATTTTTACAACTGTAATTTTTATCTTGAATAGGTCAGATAGCAATGTATCTAATTATTTTAAAAAGCATCTTTCTTTCAAAAATCAGCTTTTGTGTTTATTAGTATCTTTTTATTATTTCCAGACACATTAATTTTTTTTTATCTTAAACTGCTTCTTTTTTCCTTTGGTTTGTTATTCCTTTTTCTCATAATTTGAGCCAGATTCTTAATCTATTGATTTTTCATCCTTTTTATTAAAGTATACAATGTTGTCAGTTCTCCTTGGAGCCCTGTTTGACCCAATTACTGTAGATTCTGAAAAAAAAATGTTTTCATTATCATTGTTTTCTAAAAATTCTCCCATTTGGATCTGTTATTTCTTTTTTAAAAAATTTTTTTTCAATGTTTATTTACTTTTGAGAGAGACAGAGCATGAGTGGGGGAGAGGCAGACAGAGAGAGAGATACAGAATCTCCAGGCTCTAAGCTGTCGACACAGAGCCTGATGTAGGGATTAAACTCTCAAACCACGAGATAATGACCTGAGCCAAAGTTGGAGGCTCAACTGACTGAGCCACCCAGGTGTTTCTGTTATATCTTTTTTGACTTGAGAGTTGACAGAGTTTAAAATTTTTCAGATGGAAATAATTTTTTCTTTTCCAATTTAGAAAACAATTTCTAGTTTATTGCATAGTGGTCAGAGGATATTTTCTGTACATTTTCTACTTTTTAGACATTTTTGGGGTTTTCTTTGTGGCTGAAAATATATTCACATATAAGAGGATATTCCATGAATAGTTGAAAATAAGGTGTAGTTGACTTTCAAGGTGCGGAGTTTGATACAGACTACTTATATCTGCTTTATTAATTATGTTAATTAGATATTTGGGGTTTTTTCTTAATATGTCATAAATTGAGAAAATTGAATTAAAAATCTATCTTCTAGTATATTTCTGAATATTTATAACTACCTCTATATTAAATACATTTTATCTTCATTGGGAATTGAACCCATTGTGAACATGCCCTTTTACCATGTTTAATGCTTTGCATCCTGACTTCTATCTTGTCTGATAATGAGATCAAGTCTTGTATTCTTTGTTTGTATTTGCCTAGTATACCTTTACCTCTTCTTTTGTTTTTAACCTTGAATTGGTGTTTCAAGAGTGCTTCCTGACAGATCCTGGAGTTAGGTTTTGTTTTGTGATCTGATCTGAGGACTTTTAAAAAATAAGTGAGTGAAGTTCATTTACATTAATTAGTATGATAGATGATTTTGGTGTTTTTTTTGTCATATTATTTTGTCATGTTTATATGGATCAAATTTTTGACTAAGTACTCTATTTGCTTTGCTGTGTATATGTGTGGTTATTTCTTTTAATATATAGAAAAAATGTGGTTTTATCCTATAAAGTTATCTTTATAACCTTATATAATATCTTTATTTCCATAATTCAGTGATTCTCCACCTAGTTCACATCATGGTATACCTAGAAGATGGTGTTGTGTGACACCTTTGGATTAATGGATGAGACACCTCTAAAGGACTCTTGTGTGGTGGGGATCTTCCTCTGCCTCCAGCTCTGCCGCTGAGATGGGGGGGGGGGGGTCACTGTCTCAGCTCACCTGAGCATTTTCAGTGCACCTGTTAATAAGCTGTACTATTTCTTGATATCAGAAGGGTAAAATTAGCTCCTTCCCTTTTCCTTTCCCTCTTTTCCTCCCTGTTTAGTTTTCCTTGTGTTTACCTTTGTACTGCCATATGTGCTTATATTTCTATTATTGATTTGTCAGCTCTAAATAATATCCTTTGATTCTGTCATTACAGATTCAGAAATCAAGATTTTTACTTCTTACCTTGTGTGTGTGTGTGTGTGTGTGTGTGTGTGTGTGTGTGTGTGTGTGTGTTTTAAGCCAGCTGCAAAGGGAGTTGAAAAAATGGTGTGAAGTTGACTTGAATTGGTAAATGCCTTACTGGTCAATCAGGGTTTGGCCAGATGGTGGATTTTCAAACTTACCCATGAAGATATGGTAATAATCAATAAATAGAAAATTAAACAATAGTAAAAAAGCCCCCAGAGAATCATAAGTAAGTGATCTTCTATTTGGAAGGCTTCCAGCCACAGTAGAGCATTTCCAATAATTAAAAAGTGTGGTTTCTCCATTCGGTATAGCATTTATCTTTCTCCTTTCCCTCCTTTATATCTACTGCTTTCCCACTTTTGTCTTCCTTTTACTGTTGTGGTAACTTTTTCCCCCTCTAAATTTTCCATGCTGTATAATATCTGGGCAGGGGAAGGAGTTACTTTTCTCAAAACCATTCTTTGTTCATATTTCGTCACAACATTTTTCTCATCTATTTCTCCCCTTTGAATTTAATATTTTCCCTTCAGTAGTTTTCATCTGTCCTTAATCTCTGCTTAAACGCCCTATCTTGGTTTCTTTCTCTGGTTTCTTTTTCACTCACTCTTCTCTCAAAATCTCACCATGCTCTTTCTAACCACACCAAATATCATCCAGATTTTCTGTTGAAGTTTCTCTCCCATGGATTACATTTACTAGGAATTGTCTTAGCCTACTTGGGCTGCTTTAATAAAATACAACTGGCTGGTAGCTTAAACAACAGAAATTTATTTTTCATTGTTCTTGAGTCTGGGAAGTCCAAGATCAAGGTGCTGTCCAATTTGGTTCCTAATAAGGGCTTTCTTCCTGGCTTGCAGATGGAGATCTCCTCACTGTGTCCTAACATGACAAAGGGAGAGAGCTCTAGTGTCCCTACCTCTTCTTATAAGGGCACTAGCTCTATTGGATTAGGGCCCACCCTTATAACTTCATTTAACATTTGTCACCTCTTCACAGGCCCTGTCTCCAAGTGAAGTCACATTGAGGGTTAGGGCTTCAACATATGAATGGAGGGTTTCATAATCTGGTCCATAGCAGGACAGTATGTGTTTATTGATATATTATTTGCCAAGGATCTTCTATACCATTATACAGTTTTCCTTATTGTTACACAATAGTATGGGACTTTCTATGGGGCAATACAAATTATTTCTTTTTAAATTGTGGTAGAAAATACATAATATAAAATGCATAATCTTAATCATTTCTAAGTGTATGATTCAGTAGTATTGAGTATATACAATTTTTTTTTTTACAAGCCAAGGATCTGTTTTTTCTTAACCAGCATTTAAAGTTCTATGTTGATAATATTTTGTTTTTGAGCATTTACTTCTTGCTAGACATAGTATTGAGTGGTTTACATGGATTATTTCATTTAATACTCATAATAACTCTACAAGTTAGAAACTATTATTTCATCCTGTTTAACAAGTAGAGACCCAAGTCTCAGCTAAATAACTAGTTTAAGGTTGCATAGCTAGTAAATAGCAGAGCTGAGATTCAGTGTGTTTAAATTGAATCCAAATTGACTGTGGAACTAATCTCCTTAACCACTCTTCTGCACCATATTTTTATTCTGTTTTTAAGAATAAAATATGCTAATATGGATAAGATATTTACTATATGTTCCAGTGTTTATGTAAAATGGATCTGTTACAAATGCCTGATTTATGTTTCCAGTGATAGAGAAATCATCAAAGCAATTAATGTAAAACTGACATGAAAAGACATTTACTTAACTTCTCCAGAATTTGTTTTCCTAAGGTGAATGGGCATAGAATGAGATTTCTCAACTTTGGCACTATTGACATTTTGTTCTGGATAATTGTTTGGGGGAGGGGAGTTGTCCTGTGCATTGTAGGATGTTTACTAGTATCCTTGGGCTCTACTCCCAAGATGACAGCAGCACTATTCTCCTTAGTCCAAAACAAAACAAAACAAAACCTTCAGACATGGCCAGATGTCCCCTAGGGGGAAAATCTCCCACAGTCAAGAACCTCTAGGCTAGAATGCAAAATATTCCATTACAGTTGACCCTTGAATAACATGAGGGTTAGGGGCACTGATCTCCCATGTAGTCAAAAATCCACATAAAATTTTGACTCCCTCAAAACTTAATCAGTGACAGCCTACTGTTGACTGGAAGCCTTACCAATAACATGAACAGTTGATTAACACATATTTTGTATATATATTACGTACTGTATTCTTAAAATAAGCTAGAGAAAAGAAAATGTTAAGAAAATCATGAGAAAATACATACACAGTACTGTACTGTATTTACTGCAAATAAGCCACATATAAGTGGATCCACAAGTTCAAAACCATGTTAAGGGTCAACTGTATTTAGATTCTAAACCAACTAGTCATCTGGATGTTTTATGTGTTTAAAAAAAAATCTATATTGAATGCATGTTGTGTTCCAAGTACCGTTTTCTTCTTTTTTTTTTAATTTTTTTTTTTTAACGTTTATTTATTTTTGAGAGAGAGACAGAGCATGAACGGGGGAGGGCCAGAGAGAGGGAGAGGCAGAATCTGAAACAGGCTCCAGGCTCTGAGCTGTCAGCACAGAGCCCGACGTGGGGCTTGAACTCACGGACCACGAGATCATGACCTGAGCTGAAGTCGGACGCTTAACCAATTGAGCCACCCAGGCGCCCCCCAAGTACCGTTTTCTAAGAGCTTTACAGATGTTAACTAATTTAATCCCCCCAAATTATAAGGTATACCTATTAGGTATACAAATTATAATCCCTCAACCCTATAAGGTAGATACCATGTAGTAGATACATTATGTTAGAGGAAATACAAACCCTGCCAGTCTGATGGGAAAGCCCCCATTCCGATCCACAATGCTTAAGTTCTTATTTGGCTGTGCAGTGACTTCCATTTGCCATTCTTGATAAAGTTTTCAATATTATATGACTAATTGAGAAAAGTAATAAAAAATACGAAATAATTTTTTTTCCCTCATAGGAAGAGAATGTGTACTAGATTTAATAGAAAAGGATATAATGCAGTGAGTGATTACTTTGGCTGTCTTGGCCTCTGAATGTTCCTTTTTGGCCATTGTCCAAGAACTGCTCATGGTTCTAGATTGTTTATCCTCCCAGAACAATGAATAGAAGGAAGTAGTGTTCAGGTTTCTGTTGGTAGAGTACTTATATATGTCCATTCCCAGTTGAGGCTTCAAGATAATTTTCCCCCAGATGCAATTTTATAGTTTGTGCAACAGGGAAATTGTCAATAAAATCTTTGCCTCTCATCACCTGTTAGATTATCAAAGCAAGCAATATAGACACTTCTTCATTTGATAGAAAGTGGCAAGGAAGTGAAGCATTTGACAATCTACATTAAACTTAATATTTCTCACAATAAAAGTTTTTTTTAAAGTTTATTTGAGATAGAGAATGTGTGTGTGCACATGTGTGAGTGAGCAGGGGAGGGGCAGAGAGGAAGAGAGAGAATCCAAAGCAGGCTTTGCACTATCGGCACAGAGCCCAATGTGGGGCTCGAACCCATGAACCATGAGATCATGACCTGAGCTGAAATCAAGACTTAGACACTTAACCAACTGAGCCATCCAGGCGCCTATATGATGAAAATTTTTTAAAAATTACAAATGTAGAGGGAATAGAATAATGAACCTGATGTACTCACCATTCATATTTAATGCATAGTGTCATCTATACTTCTGCTCCCAATCAGATTTTTTTGAAACAAATCCCATATTATTTTACTTGTGCTGTTTCATTATGTCTCTCTAAAAAGATAAAAAGCCATTTTGAATACAGCTATACAAAACCATGATCTCATCTAAACATGTAAAAAGAATTTGATATCAGATGTGTAGGCAGTGATTATATTTTTTAATTGTCATATAATTCTTTTTATAGTGTTTAACTTGAATGTAAGTAAGGTTCATGAATTGCTATTGGTTTGTTTTTAAGTTTTCTTTCTCAGGATTTTTATTTAAAAAAAATTTTAATGTTTATATTTGGGGGGGCATGAGTGGGGGAGGGGCAGAGAGAGAGGGATACACAGAATCTGAAGCAGGCTGCAGGCTCTTGAACTGTCAGCACAGAGCCCGATGCGGGGCTTGAACCCATGAACCACGAGATCCTGACCTGAGCCGAAGTCAGGTGCTGAACTGACTAAGCCATGCAGGTGCCCTGATGATTTTATTTTTTTGAGGTAAAATTTACCTTCTAAGTCTTTCAATCTATAGATTCCCCATATTCTTGTTTTTTTTTCTTTTTAGAAATACGTTGTTTATGTTATAATATAATGGGTTTATTATTATTTTAATGCTTTAATAAGTATTTAAAAAATTTCTGAGTTTTTATTTCCAACATGGTAAATACCAATAGATGTAAACCTGCACAAACAAAAGCTCTTTGAGGTCCCCAGCAATCTTTTTTTTTTGTTTTTTTTTTGAAGACCACTTCAGTCATAAACTCACTACCAAGGGTTTAGATTAACTAATGCACTCGTGGAATGTCACACTATAAAGAAGTACTATTTTAAAATTAGTTAAAACAATATAACAGATGATTCCTAAGGTTCCACCTAAACCTAAGATTCAACCATTCTACAAGAGAGGTCCTAATAAATGTACTAGTTTTCAGCACAACTTCTCATCCTTAAGTCTCCTTTTTTCTTGAAACCCTTTGAATCCCCCTGGCCAGTTCCATCCGACCTATGTGAAATGGCATCTGTTTTGATTTACTCACATTGATCTACCTTATTTCCCAAACTTCAGTGATTTGAGTAGTACCATCACACTTTTTTTTCCCCAAATGCCTAACACCTCTACTACTATTTTTCTTTGAATTGGCACACTTTTGGGGCACCTGGGTGGCTCAGTTGGTTGAGCTTCTGACTTTGGCTCAGGTCATGATCTCACCCACTGCTCATGAGTTTGAGCCCCACTTTGGACTCTGTGCTGACAGCTCAGCACAACCTGGAGCCTGCTTCAGATTCTGTGTCTTCCTGTCTCTCTACCCCGCCCCCACTCATGCTCTGTCTTTCTCTCTCTCAAAAAGTAAACATTAAAAAAAATTTTTTTTTAAATGGCACACTTTTGTTTTGAATTTAAATACCCTCTTTAGCTTTATCACACAGAGTATTATCCATGAAAGGTGCTAGCTGTGCATTTTTTCACATAGTAAAATAAATGCATAACTAAATATCTTAAGTAAAAAGGGCATTTATGAAAATTTAAAGTACAAAGTAATCATCCTTGTACTGCCAAAAATCTACTCTTTTACCTCCAGTGGTCTGCACATAGCACTGTGGTAACCTTTCTGTGCTGTACCTGTGTGGTTCCTTGCCCATCGTCCCCACCAGGGAGGACGGGGACTGGCTTTCTTCTCTGTATCACCATGTTAGGAAGCCTGGTGCCAGGTGCATAATATGCTTTCAATAAATGTTTGGTGAATGAATGTCTCTCTTACTATCACCATAGTGAAATACCATTAGCAAATAGAAATCTTTGCTATTTTCTCTTTGATTCCCAACCTCAGATAACTTCATCACTCAAACATGGAATCAAAACATAAAGAAGTAGCTAAACATGTGGAAGTGAAGTAGGGCCTGTTTTTCTACCACCTAAAACTTAGTTGTTGTTTTTATGATAGGACAGGATATATTTTTCCGTTGAAGAAAGGGGTCCTTTATCCCACAGTTTCCCGTCCTCAGATCTCTGATTTTCCTGCAAACTAGTGTTTAAATCTAGAGGCTTGTTCAAATTCAGGCTCCTTAAAAAAATGGTTATTTTTAGAAAGATTACTTTATAAGGTTGTGGTATGTTCTTTGATCAGGAGGCACATAATTTCTGGTTAGTGGTTTAGATGACTATATTTCAGATCCATCGATTCATGAGAGGTTGCAAAACTTGATAGGTTAATTCTGTCATTTCCTCCTTGTTCTTTAGCTGGAATGTCTATAAAAAGACACTTCCCACTATCGACCATTGTGTTACCCAGAGGTACAGGTTATGCAGAAAACTTGCTTAAATGTTTTCTTTTTTCTTTCTTCTTTTTTTTTTTTCTTCAAAATAATCAGTTGACTCCTTAGCATCCTCCAAGGAGTTTGAGTTGTATAGTTTTGTTGTGTTTGGTTTTAGTTTTATTATGAATAACAATCACATGTGAATAAACATATTTGATACATTTAACCTATTGGAGTTATTATCTGCATGCTCAACTTGTCCCAATTTTGGCTAGTGGGAGTCTTTTTGGTTTGGCTCCTGAGATTCTTTGGCATAATCCTGATAAATTGAGATAGTTTCCTTGCTGACTGGTTGACAAAATACTTTAACTCATCTTGGACATATTCTGCCCCAGACCTAGAATCAACAATTTCTTGAAGGAGACTTGGTTCCTTCAAGTGGGAAATGACCTTTAGAAACCATAATCTGAGTGCTAGTGGTGTTCATTGCTACTCATCATTATTCTGAGGCCCTTTCAATGCTAGAGTTACTTTTAAAGATGGAATATACTCTAAGTTCATATGCATCTTTCTTATTCAAATTTGGAACTTTTAAGCCTACAGAGTTTTTATTTCATCTTACATTTGTGTTTTCTTTAAACAATACTGAAAGCCTTAATTTGTTTTTTTTTTAGTCTTTTTTTTTTTTTTAAAGTTTATTCATTTTGAGAGAGAAAGAAAGAACATGAGCAGGGGAGGGGCAGAGAGAGGGAGAGAGAGAATCCCATGCAGAGCCCTACATGGGGCTCAATCTCATGAACCATGAGATAATGGCCTGAGCCAAGATCAAGAGTCAGATACTTAACTGACTGAGTCATCCAGTCGCCCTTGAAAGCCTTAGTTTTTAACCATAGTGGAATAAGCACTCATTTTATTTATCTTATAATACTATATAACTGTCTCATATTAACAATATTGAGTCTTCCCCATCTTGTAAGATGGTGGGTGAAAAAGCTGAGAACCAGATACTAAGGAGAAGAACCTGAAGCCAAGAAGGCTGATGCTGGTGGCAGAGTTAAGAAGGGTAACCTTAAGGCTAAAATGCCAAAGAAGGGGAAGCCCCACTGCAGCCGAAACCCTGTCCTAGTTAGAGGAAGTGGCAGATATTCCCAATTGACTATGTATTCCAGAAGGGCAGTGTACCAGAGGAAGTATTCAGCAGCTAAATCTAGGGTTGAATACAAAAAGTAGGAGAAGGTTCTTGCTACTATCACAAAACCAGATGGTGGTGACAAGAATGCTGGTACCTGACTGGTTAAACTTTGTAAAATGCCTAGGTATTATCCTACTGAAAATGTGCCTCGAAAGCTGTTGAGCCATGGCAAAAAACCTTTCAATCAGCATGTGAGAAAACTGTGAGCTACCATCACTCCTGGGACCATTTTGGTCATCCTCACTGGGCACCACAGAAATAAGAGGGTAGTTTTCCTGAAACAGCTGAGCAGTGGCTTGCCACTTGTGACTGCATCTCTGGCCCTCAATCAAGTTCTTTGCATAGAACACACCAGAAACTTGTGATTGCCACCTCCACCAAAACTGTTATAAGCAACATGAAAATCCCAAGACATCTCATTGATGCTTACTTCAAGAAGAAGAAGCTATATGAACCCAGCCACCAGGAAGGTGAAGTCTTTGACATGGAGAAAGAGAAATATGAGATAATAGAGCAGAGCAAGATTGATCAGAAAGCTGTGGACTTGTAAATGCTACCAAAAATCAAAGCTGTTCCTCAGCTTCAGGGCTACCTTCACTCTGTTTTCTTTCACAGGTGGAGTTCATCCACACAAATGGGAGTGTTCTAAATTTCTTACAAAGGACCTAATTAAATAACTGATCCATTTCAAAATAAAAATAAAACAATATTGACATTATTACTAGCAACATGTTTACTAAAGACCATATATGTTTCCCTCATTTTTGTTGTTAGGTTATATCCCTTTAGGGATATATAGTCAAATTACTATATTGTAAAGTGATATGGAATAACTCCTTTAAGTTGTTATGTTGAAAAGTTATGATTCTTGGGGATTGCTTTATTTAATTTTGTCTTACAATTATGTAAAATATTTACATGGTTCTAAGATTAAATCTACAAAACAGGTCATATTCAAAGGAGTCCAGGGTCTATCCTTATCCTCTAACCAATGCTCTTCCCTCTACTATAGGTAACAATTTTTTAAATGATTTATGATTTTTTAATATCAGCAAATACATATTTATATCCCTCTTCTTAAATAAACAGAAGTAACTGTAAATACTTCTCATCTTGCTTTTTTTTTTTACTTAATAATATATCTTGAAGATTTCTTCATAATAGTATATTAAGATATTCCCTATTCCCTTTTTGACCGCATAGTACCCCATAGTTAATTCAACCAGTTTCTATTGATAGGCATTTGGGTTGTTTCTGGTCTTTTCTCTTCCAAATAATATTTCAGTTAAGAACCTTATACATACATATTTTTATTATTTTTGCCAGGGTGGCTTTGAGCATATATCTTTTGTTTTTGTCATTACATCTTTATTTAGGAATATTCTTTAGTGATTCTTGTAGCAAGAAACTAGGAATGGTAAATTCTCTCATTTTATTTGTTTGAAAATATATTTTTTGCCTTTATGTAATAGTGTTGCTGGGAAAAGAGTTTTAAGTTAATAGTTACTTACTTTTAGCACACTGAAGATAGTACTCGATTGGCCTCTATTGTTGCTAATGAGCAGTTGCTATTAAGACATAGAACTATTTCTTTATACATAATTTAACTTTCCTTTTTGGTTGCTTTAAGATACTCTTTTAGTTCCAGATTATCTACAGTTTCACTAAGATGTGCTTGGCATGGATATATTTTAATTTACCGTATTTGGTTTTCATTTTGGTACTTGAAAAGTTTATTTATTGGCGGAAAGGGCGAAGAGGGGGGAAGAGAGAGAGAATCCCAAGCAGACTCCATGCTGACAACTGGCTCAGGGCTCGAAGCCACTAAAGGTGAGATCATGACCTAAGCTGAAATCAAGAGTCAGATGCTTAACTGACTGAGCGAACCAAGCATCCCTTCATTTTGGTACCCAAATCAGAAGAGTCTTCTCTTTAATTAATTCTGCAAAAAGTTCTTAGCCATTTTCTTTTCTATTATCTTCCTTCGACTCCAACTCCTTTACCCCACCACCTTTTCCTTCTCATGCTCTTATCAATTGTACTTCCTCAGTCTATTTTCCATGTCTCTTAATTTCTCTTTCATATATATTTATTTCTTATAGTCTCTCATTTTAGCAGTTTTAGTAATTTACTTAAATATGTATTCCTGTTGACATTTTTAAAAAGTTGCATGCATGTTTTTACTAAGTTGTTTTATAGTGCAAAGTAATTGTGTGTGTAACAGGGTGTTCACTGGGATTTGTGGTTCCTCTGAAATGGCCACTAAAGGGTAAAAAACTGAGGGAAAGGAGACATCAAGTACCTCACATTCTAGAGAACCTCCTAGTAACTGGGGCTTATCAAGGATAGCCTCACTGGATCTTCTATCTACACAAATACCCAGGAGCTTAACTATATAATCAGAACATGAAGGAGAAGAAGAAATCATGGGAACCATGATAAGCCATCATTGTGCTGGAGCGGTCTCCTCTGCCCCCAAAACCCAAGTGATAGGGGGAAGCACCAAACATCTCATTGGCATCTCATTCCCCAGTTGGGTAGCAGACTTGGTGGTGTGCCTATGTGTCTATGTGAGCAGCAGGTGAGGAAACCTGAGAAAGATGGGAGGGTGGAACAGCATGGGGACTCCAGAAAGGAGCCAGTAGCCCTCTCTGCTATTTGGTGGGTGAGATTCACTTGGATCAAGTAGACATTGTGGATAGTCTTGATTAAATATTTTGCCAGTTGGCACCTGAGAGGGAAGGTCACTGGATGAGGAGATTATAGTGGTAAGAGACTGTGGGATAGACCTCCCAGGACAGAAGCTGAGTGTGGAAACATGATGAGTCACCACCAGCTGCTCTCCTACAGAGGGTAAGGGGCCCCAGAGAGTGTTCTGAAGAACTTACAGCTATGCTTTGCATTTCTGTTCCTCTCCAGAATCTTTAGTTTCTTTCTTTGATGAGTAGTTTTACTATTACTGCATTAGGGTAAGTAGACTCATTTTCTTGTTTGTTTTTTTATTTGGGTGAATACATTCATTGCTGTTTGCTGGTCTTTACTATTTAAAAAAATTTTTTTTTCAATGTTTTATTTGTTTTTGAGAGACAGAGTATGAGTGGGGGAGGGACAGAGAGAGAAGGAGACAGAATCTATGAAGCAGGCTCCAGGCTCTGAGCTGTCAGCACAGAGCCCGATGTGGGGCTCGAACCCATGAACCATGAGATCATGACCTGAGCCGAAGTCAGATGCTTAACGGACTGAGCCACCCATGCACCCCTGGTCTTTACTATTTTTTATTCATTTTGTTTGCCCTGTTAATCTCAGCACTGACCTTTTAGCCTCATTAGGCTGTATGTCATTTGACATACAGCTTCTTGGTGTTTGATGTGATACTTTATACTAAAAGTGAATCTGCTTTAGTCCATCCAGCATTTGTTGCCAACTTCCTTCTCTGTATCCAGATACCCCGTCACCACCCTCTTTCTGCACTGACTGAATCTTCCTTTGCAGCTGCGGCCACTATCCTGATGCTCCTCATGACCAGCCCTCACATGTGCTTTGTGCTTCAATGAAGGGGACACTTGTGCAATCAGGTAGGAAGAGATCGATTTTTCCAGAGTGATTTATACCCTCTGATAATTGAGCTATCATCAGTGACACCGCTGAGCACGCAAAAGAAAGTGGCACCTCTAGTTACAGGGAGAGCTGAGTCCTTGGAAGCATCTGAAAATGGTGACAGGACCATCTGGATATCACAATAAAATTCTAGCATCATCAGGAGTCCCTGGGCAGTATATGTGAATTTAAGAGAAAGAAACATTGTATATTCAAGGAAAATTCTGGAATGAGAACTGAGTTTTAAAAGAGGTCATAAGCAAAGGTATAGAGTTACCCTTGAACCTTGATATTACCCCCATATTCTTTGTGCCTCTTTCTATAAACAGAGATTAAGAAAGATGATGTGTTCTCCTCTGCTATGGTTTTATTACATCCCCAAGTATAGATACACATCCAAAATGTTGCAATACCATGCCAAATGACAAGTGGCTAGGACTGTCAGACTTGATGAACAGAGAGGCTTGGGTTTGAATCTTGATGTTGCTGTTTATTTGTTGCATGACCTTGGGCAAGTCACCCACCCTTCTTGAGTCTGTTTCCTCATAATACCTATTTTACAGAGTTGTGGTGAGGTTAGACGTGAAATTGATGTAGAAACACTTGGCACCTGGCCCATAACTCACAAGGTTGGCTTCTTTTTGGACAATGAGAACTAAACCCACATTGGAATCAGCTGGGACTTATATTTCTCTTCTCTTTGTTGTTTGATTTTCACTGATTATAAAGCAAGTCATACAGATTAATTTGTGGGACAAGAGTGTGATTGTTGAACTTAGAAATATCAAGAAGAGAAATTTAAACAGAAGTTGTAAGAAGGAAATCTGTCTTCTGTGAAGACAGTGAATAATGGGAGTCTGGATGGACCCTTTAGTATTTTAATAGGGTTTCTGGGTCATGGGCCCTCTATTGTCTTACCTTCGGTTGACTCCATTTGGTGACAGCACTAAGAATTGATGATTTCTTTATCCCCAGAAGACAACTGAAGACAGAGGAGGAAGGAGTAAATCTCTAGAGTTCCTAAGGTTGGGGACCATCTGCTCAGGGATCATCTTCATGTGTATGAGGCCAAATCATAGGCACATGAAACTTAGAGTTTCCTCCTTCCTTGCCAGTAAAACCCACTAGCTCAGAACCTTGGGAATCGGTCTTGCCCTTGCTTCCTGCAGTCAGAGCCTGAATGTGGTTTGGAATGTAAATGTTAGAATTGAGAGCATGTCTTTGGAGTAGGACAGACCTGGACCTGATCCTGGTATATGGTCAGTGCCCTGTAAATTGTGTGTATTATTATTTTTACTCCCGATTCAGCTTGTGTACTTCAGTCACATTGATCCTTAATCTTCCTTTGAATGTTTCTGTGTAGAGGAGTCTTTAAGTGATTAGTTTTGGATTCTTAGCTTTTATATTCTGCACTTTGAATTCTGTCCATGTAGCCAAACGACTCATGCTAATTGCAGTGCTCTCAATATAGAAGACATTTCTTAGATACAGGGTCTATTCCAGAGCATTCAAGGAAGACTGACAGGTCATTTTGGGATGGGCTCCATTCTACTTTCCAAATTCAGTTTTTCTTCTCAAACTCTTCCAGAACCTGTGAATTTAAAGACCGTCATTTTAGTATCAGGGTTTTATGCAACAATGCCAGTCACTCCCACCCTCATATATTGCCCTCTTTGGCCAGGAAATCGATAGAAGTGGTCAAGGGACACTGATGCTTTGTTTTGAAAATGTACATATTAATGCTTATCTTCTCTTCTCATCTTGTGATCAGAATTTTGCCACCATATAGGTAAAGACGCAATTAGGATTTTTGCCAGCTTTTGTGTTGTTTCATTTTAGTATCCTTCTTGGCCTCAGAACCTCCACCCCCCCTCACTGTTGATGCTCTTCCATAACATTTACTCTTAGTGGATACCTTCCTTTTCTGGCCATATCTCAGGTCATCCTTCTTTAGGAAAGAGATGTCATTACAAACCTAGTAATTTTAAAGAGGAAGATAACAGTAATAGGTGAGACTTACGGAACGTTCACCATGTATCAGACACTACTGTAACCACTTTGTATATATGAACACATTTAATACAACTCCATGAAATAAATGCTATTGTTCTTTCCCTTTTATAGTTGGGGAAACTGCTACAAGAGAGGATCAGTACCTTGTATAGCTGGAGCAAGTAGACAACATTTAGCTTGGCCACAGGTCTTCTTGGGCTGTGGAGAATTTCCTCTGTAGGACCTCTAGGTTCAGATACTGACATCCAGGATCCTGGCTCAGGCAATCCCAAATAAGGTGCTCTTGTCATATCAGCAGGAGCATAAACATAAAAACATTTCCTACAAAATTTATAAAATGCTGGAATACTGTGTCATTTCTGCAAATCTCCTTTAAAAGCACGTCTGCCAGACAACCTATATGCCATTACCTTTGTACTCTGAAAAAGATATTATGAAGTAATAAAAAAAATACTAAAATAAGGTCACTTCCCTCCTCTTAGAAGGTATTTTTAGAGGTTGTTTTCCAGACAAAGGAAGTTGAACTGAAGAAGTCACTTTCGTTTGAAAATCAGGTGAAAGTCAACAACATTGCTACTTATGAAATTAAAAAGCAACACATTCCCAGGAGAGTATCTTTACATGCAAACTAATTTCTAAGGTCAAAAAAAAAAAAAAAATAGACGTAATTCAGTCCAACAACAGGTAATTTTGAAAAGAGCCTGTTTAGGAACTACCCACTAAGTAGGAGTTAGCAGGTTACAATTATTTTTTGGTTTATTCTAAAATTCACTTGCATAGGCATAGCCTATGGGGGTGGGTGGGAAGGGGACCCTGATTTGAAACATGTAGCTGCCAACCAAACAATGAAATGAAGAGAACAATAAACAAAGGAAACCTTTCCAAAGGCTCTCTTCATTTACATTCTGAGATTACTAGCCTCATCTCTCTGCTGAAATAGCCTTACGTTACTGGCCGTCCAAAAGCATAATCAGGTACTAGCGGGAGCTTTTGCTCCAGCAAACTGCATGAAGAATATTTGAATGCTGCCAAGACTATAGGTGCCTGTTTCAAGTTGTCATAGTATATGCTATAAGGTGTCATAAATAAGGGGGGTATATTTATAAATCTGACATTAAAAATGTGTTCCTAAAATATCTTGTGTGTTCCCTGGCCATGTCAGCATAGAAATAATGTTTAGTATTTGTTTATTTTACTGGACCACCCCATGAACCTGGGGGAAACATGTTAGAAAAAAAATTATAGCTACGCCAACTATTCTGGGAGATACACGAGCCCTCCATGTTTATCAGGTTGAGGGCACTGTATTTTGATGTCAATAAGCAATTTTTCCAGCCCGGTCTCCTGCCCGACCCTTTTAATCCATCAATATATTATTAGAGATAAAGTTGGTGGATGCCTGCTGCAGTTAGAAGATAAATGACATCTCTGAAGTCAGGCATTAAAGACTAGATTAAGGCCTTGTGACACCGTTTTCAGTGCTCATCTGTGCACTTCTGTTCAACCTATCACACTGAGTGACAAGAAAGAAAAATAATGAACTGGGCCAGGGGAAGAAGAAGAAAAAAAAAAGGCAGAAAAAGAGAGAGATTTTTTTCCCCCTAACACACAAACTACATCAGTTCATACTCGGGATTAGACTGCATTTAAAGAAAGGAAAAAAGAAAAGAAAATGGGGAATTGGGAAGGACAGGGAAGGGGCTGTTCTATAAACATGAAAATAGGCAGGCAAAAGGAACATTAAAGCCAAGAATTCCATTTCTGCCTGGCCAGTGTGGCTTTTGGTACCCCCCACCTGCCTCCCAGCCTCTCCCATGCAGACATCTCTCAGTTGGCATCCAGTTGCTCCAGGAATCTGCTCCTTCTCCAAGTTGGGAGTGCTGACATAAATCTTGCTAAGAGGCAGGGCTCGGCTTTAAATCTTAGTGAATCATGTTCCTCTATTCCCGCCAAAGGATTTCCTTCACACTGCTACCATTGGTCTGGTTGGAGGTATTAAAGAGTTTTGTAACTGTGTTCTGATAGTGATTTTGAATATGGCTCCTGACTTGACAAATACACATGTTGAACTTTTTTCCTATTGTGTGGAAAACAGTAGCCACAAATTAATTGCAAGGTGGAAGCAAAAGGAAAGGGAGATGGAGGCCAGGGGAGAGGGCCCAGGTTTGTGGGTAGGGGACCTAGAGTCTACTCTAAGACTGATTTGCCCTCACTCACTTTTTTAGTCACTTAGTAGAAATAAAACCATCCCCCTCCCCATATGTCTTGCCAGCTTGTGAGGATAGAAGGGACACCTTCCTGTAGACCTCTTTTGTTCCTGGTGTTTCAACAATCCTCCTTAGAATCCAAGTCCTTGAGACATTTCTATGCATGGTGGTGGTCCTGGGACCCTCCACACTAGAACACACAGAAGGCCCTCCACTGGTATTTGGTAACTGAGAACTCACAAAACACCTGTCTGACCCCAAGCACCTGCTGAATGCCTCATGTAAATTTTTCTGCCATCATAAATATCCCTTGTCTCCAATTAAACACTTGTCTTTCTAGCCTTTAGTAAGCTTCTCCTGCTGTTCATCTCATCATCAAGGGTCAATACATTTCATTTGTTTCCAAGTCCTGGTCCTGGACGTTGCTTCCTTCTTGCATGTTCTTGTTCCATACCCGCTTCTGTAGTCCTAGTTCAAGGCCTCTTTGTCCCAGGCTTTATCTCCGTATTTTATTTCTGTCCTTTAAATCCATCATACCAGCTGACTCTGGATTGATCTTCCCCAAACTCTTCTTTGACTATAACATTCCCTGCTCAAAAGTTTAAATTCCTTATTATAGCATTAAGACCCTCCAGAGTCTTAATCTGATCCAACTGCTTTTCCAGTCTTTTTTTCTTTTCTTCCTCTAAAATCCTCAGCAAATTAGTTCACGTGCTTCAGACATGGTTATCATTTACTCATCTCTATCTATTTACTATTGTTATTCCCTGTACTGAAATTTTCTGCCAAGAACCTCTACCTGTCCAAAATCTGTACCTCCCTGGCTCACTTACCTCCTTTTCCATTTGTCTTCCCTCAGTTGGACATGGCTTTTGCCTCCTCTGAGATACTGCCTCATGTTGGCAGAACCTAGTTTGGCTCAGAATGACAACTAAACAGAAGGCAATGTAATTATGGAAAAAGCAGGGGGCTTGTGGGTCTCAAGGAATCCAACCAGAAGATTGGCATATTTGAATTAACTTTGGCCTCTGCTGCTCTGTAAATGTTGAGTTAATTCTCTCCATTTGATGATGGGATTCTTCCACATCAAAGGTGGGCTTTGTGGGATAGGCAAACACACTGCTGATAGCTCTAGTGTCTTATTTTTCCCATAAGAGACAAACTTTACTTGGGCTGTCTGACCCCAAAGGTAAAAGTCCTGCATACAATATCTGATTAATAAGGCAGTTATCAGATGTCCATCCCTGGGCCAAGAAAATGAGGCTGGGAGTGGGAAAGGGAGGTATTATGATTGGTTCAGCCTGGGCATATGCTCTCCAATTTAGCGGGAAGGTTGTGGATGATTGTAGAAGTAGTCATGACCTTTCACTTGTCCCTGTGACTTTGTAGCTCCTTCCATAAAGGGATGGAGTCTATTAACCCATCCATTAAATCTTGGCTGGCTTTGTACCTTGCTTTGGTGTCAGCAGAATGCAGCAGAAGTGATGCTGTGTCCATTCCAAGCCTAGGTGTCAAGATGCCATGCATATTTCCCTTCTCTCTCAGAGACCTGCCACTTGCATGTGAACAAGTCTGGGCTAGCCTACATGATAATGAGAGATATATGGCCCAGTCATCCCTATTACTCTGACAACCAGCTAACCACAAGGTGCAGAGATGCTGAGTGTGAGTCATGAGTACCATCATTATGACCAATTGAGACCAGAACAACCATTAGATGAGTCCAGACCAAACTGCCAACCCACAAAATCATGAGCTACATAAATGGTTGTTGCTTTAAGCCTCTGAGTTTTGAGATGTTATACAAAAAATCTAACTGGCATAAAGGTGAAATCTCTAATGAAAGCAGCTCCCACTGGAAGCACATAGTTTAGAGTAGAAGCAGGAAAGTTGTGTTCTGGGTAGACAAAATCATGGAGGGCAGGTACAGACACTTTGAGGCACTTAATGTGAGACTAGTACATTCTCTTTTCCCTTCAACTAGATAGTGGGCTTCTTAGAGCAGTGTCCAACATGGTACATCTCCTCCAGTGACTAGAAGATACTGGTTAATCTTAGTGAAATCCTCACTTAATCTTAGTGAAATGAGTAGCCAGATGGGATGTTACTCTAGACTATAATTCTAACTTGTGAATGCATAAGACCTAAAGATTTTATCATTGACTTATGGTTGAACCTTTGAATTCTAAGGAGATTGCTGAAAACAAAATCTTCCATGTACTACATAAAAAAGAAAATTTGATGCCATGCCCTAGTAATAGTTCTGATACAACTAAGGACAAAACCACCTCATAAAAACAAAATATTTCTAGCAGTGCTGATGACAAAGTTTTTATCTATTCTCCTTTAAAAACTGGAGCCTACTTATGGTTTATCACTGATGAAACATCCATGGTTACCATTTATTGAACATCCACTAAGAGCCAGTATCTTAGTCAATTTGGACTACTATAACAGAAGTACTATAGACTGGGGTGCTTAAACAACAGGCATTTATTTCTCATAGTTCTGGAGGTTGGGAAGTCCAAGATCAAGGCGCCAGAAGACTGATTGTTTGGTAAAAGATTACTTCCTAGTTCATAGACAGCCACATTCTTCTATCCTCATGTGGCATAAGGGGTGAGAGCGTTCTTGAGGTCTCTTTTATAAAGGCATTAATTCAATTCATGAGAGATCCACCCTTATGATCTAATCATCTCCCAAAAGCTTTACTTCCAAATACCATCACATTGGGTATTGGGATTTCAACACATGAATTTTGGGGAGGATTTAAGCATTTAGTCTATAGCAACCAGGCACTGTGCTTGTCATTGCATAGACAGTATCTCATTTAATCTTTAAAACAGCTATGTGAAGTGGTTATTATTCTCATTTTACAGATGAAGAAATTGAGACATAGGGATGTTAAGTGTAATTGCTCAAGTTCACACAGGTACTAAATGTTCAAGCAGTGATTGGAACACAGGGTCATCCTACTTGATAGATCTTTCCATACTTGGACAGTGCTTCTGGGGGATGGGGGGTAACTTTCAGGTTGAAACAAAATCTGTCTATATTGGTCTTATTCTTACTTTTGGGTCTATATATTTACTGGTTCATTCTAGTTATTTCTTTTCTTTTTTTGCCTTTTCAAATGTGTTTTAGAAATAATTATTTGCTTTAGCTTATCATAGCCTCCAATGCACAGGGACAATTGTCTGTTTAGGATCATGCTCAGCCATGACTTGGCTATGAACTATAAGTAATAGTTACTATCACTAATATGCTTGGGGGTAACATATAAAGATACTTAGAGACAAGGCTTCAACTTTCAACCTTTCTGTGTACAGCAAACATTAACGGTGCAAGTGAGCATAAGATACTACCTTTGCATTCATGGACCTTAGAGACTGGTGGAGAAGACAGAAACGGACACAATGGCCTATCAGTGAGGGGTTTGTATTGACTGCTAGGGCACAAATCCATATAAAAGAGGATCACAGAAGACAAGGAAATAACTTCCATCTGTAGGAATCAGAGAGTATTTACAGAATAGATGGACACTTGATCTGAGTCTTGGAGGACAAATGGGAGTTAGAAGGGCAGAGCTGATGTGACATTCTAGTTTAGTGCTCCGGTATTATGTCCCAGAGAGAAGGATCATAGCGTTGCCTTAGTCTTTGTTACCATTAAGCATTGGATAAGGAGGGTCACTAAGATGGAGATGAGGGTTGTGGTAATGAAATAAATGAGAATTATAGACTCAGGGGATGGAAAGTGGGACATCCTCCAAGATGTTGTCTCTGGGTCTCAGTGACAGTGGCTAGTTTGGACTGACATTTTCTGAGATGGTGCACACGGGTTATTTCAAGGTGTTTTCTTCATTACAAGGACGATATTTTAAATTCTAAAAATTCTATAAAAGTAGGGGACCTATTGAAGGAAACATCTAGTTATAGGAGGTAAAACACACAAAGTAATGAAGGTGAATTTTAAGGAGAGGGATTTCATTATATATAAGAAAACAATTTAAATATTCTATAGAGAAGGCACTAAAAAAAAAAAAAAGGCCCTGCATATTTCTTAAAGTGTAGGAGAAATTTCTCAAAATCCCATCTCTATTAAAATCAGTGTGTGCTCTCCTTTAGTTGCTATGGTAGGTTAAAAATATATCTTTTTGGCAATTTTATTTTGAAAACAAGGCAACTGAAGAATAAAACCAAACAGTGTAAGATTATAGTGGGTTGAACTCCCCCAAATTCAAGTATACCAGAACTTTGGAATGTGACCTTTTTTGGAACAATGGTCTTGGCAGAGGTAATGATGGTAAAATTTGAGATAAGATTATACTAGATAATAGGGGGCTCTAAATCCAAGGACAGGTGTCCTGAGAAGAGAAAGGAGAGGACAGGGAGACACAGAAAAGAGGAGTAAGGCCGTGTGAATATCCACAGGCTGGAGTTATACTGCCACAAGCCAAGGAATTATAGGGAAAGCAGAGAGAAAGGATTACCTCCTAGAGCCTTCAGAGAGAGCATGGCTTCACCATATACAAAAATAAACCCCAAATGGTTTAAAGACCTAAATGTGAGAACTGAAACCATAAAAATCCTAGAAGAGAGCAAAGGCAATAATGTCTCTGACATCAGCCATAGCAACATTTTTCTAGATAGGTCTCCTGGGGCATGGAAGATAAAAGCAAAAATAAACCATTGGGACTACATAAAAATAAAAAGCTTTTGCACAGCAAAGGGAACAATCAACAAAACTAAGGGGCAACCTATGAAACAGGAGAAGATATTTGCAAATGACATACCCGAGAAAGGGTTAGTATCCAAAATATATAAAGAAGGTATACAACTTAACACCAAAAAGCAAATAATCCAATTAAAAAATGGGCAGAGGATGTGAATAGACATTTCTCCAAAAAACGTATCCAGATGGCCAACAGACACATGAAAAGATGCTCATCATCACTCATCATCAGGGAAATCCAAATCAAAACTACAGTGTGATATTACCTCACATCTGTCCGAATGGCTAAAATCAACAACACAAGAAATAGCAAGTATTGGTGAAGATGTGCAGAAAAGGAATCCTTTTGCACTGTTGGTGGGAATGCAAACTGGTACAGCCACTCTGGAAAACAGTATGGAGGTTCCTCAAAAAATTAAAAATAGAACTACCCTATGATCTGGTAATCACACTAGTGAGTATTTACCCCCCAAATACAAAAGCACTAATTCAAAGGGATACATGCACCTCTATGTTTATAGGACATTTTTTTTTTTACAATAGCCAAATTATGGAAGCAGCCCAAGTGCCCATCAACAGACATCAATAGAATGGATAAAGAAGAGGTGGTGTACACACACACACACACACACACACACACACACACTGGAATATTATTCAGCCATAAAAAGGAATGAAATCTTGTTATTTGCAATGACATGGTTGGAACTAGAGAGTGTAACGCTAAGAGAAATAAGCCAGTCGGTGAAAGACAAATACCATATGATTTCACTAAAGTGGAATTTAAGAAACAAACAAATGAGCAAAGGAAAAAAAGAAAAAGCAAGAGCATGGACTGCCAACACCTTGAGTTTGGATTTAAGGCCTCCAGAATTGTGAGAAAATAAACTTTTGTTTGAAGCCACTAAGTTTCTAGTAATTTGTCAAGGCAGTCCTAGGAAATGAATGCATTGATTAACCATAGGGTGTTAGAGAAGTAGAGGGTCTGGAGAAAGCAGAGCTTCCTAGAAGAGGTCAAGCTGAAAAACAAAAAGGTTTAGGGAAATAAGGAGGAGAGGGAGGGCTTTCCTGGTGGGAGGAACAGAGGTAGCTAAGGTATTAAAGTACTGCACTTGCTTTGATTTGTACCTGAGGGATAACTCTTGGGTTTCTTTTCTCTTGGTAGAGATATATCAGCAAAAACAGTCTCATATCAACAATTATATAACAAGGGGAAGATTCTTGGATCTCATGTAGGTCAAAGTAGATTGAAAGAGAAAATCAGTGGAGAAGATGATAAGAATTGAGGTGGAGGTCTTTCCAATAGGGAAACAGAATGAGGAATGTTGTTAAAGCAGATGTTGGTATCCATGTGTGAAAAATATTTCCTGATATTTTATATCAGAATATGTATAAACAAACTAGCTAACGAAAAAACTCAAGGGAACAGTGAAAGAGAAAAGAGTATATTCTGCATGTGCACAATCTCCAGATTGGGTAAGAAAAGGGAGGAGGTAGGGAAGAGAGATAGAATTAAAATTGTGCAGAGTTACTGTTCCCTGCTCCAACCACCAGGTGGTGTCATCAGTTTATGACAGCTTGGTTGCGACTTAGCACATCAAGGTGAGTACAGTCTAAGTGCTTATGTGCCTTCAGAAATTTGTGAGTCTTGAGATATTGGTAGGCTGTGTACCTATGACTTAGGTAGGGGGTCTGTAAAATACAGATGCCAAACTATCTGGCCTTCAGTTTTACAAAAATTAAAAAATTAAAAATGTTCATGGATTTTCCAATTGACTAGTGAATTAAAAATAAGGAAAAGAGGAAGGTTTATTATATTTATAAGTTAATGTGTGTTGTTCTACAGTATTATAAGGTCACAAAGAATTTTAGGGTTGGAAAATCTTAGTTACTTAGGTCTAATTTTCTGAATACAGTCCTCAGGTAAATAACCTGAAGGTAAATAACTCCTGAAACCCAGAAACTGTGCATTACTCATTTTTTTTAACCTTCAGCAGGCACAGGATACAGGTGCTTAATCAGTGTTTGTGGAATGAATGAATTCTATAGAATTCTGTAAATGAAACTAGCAGTCTGGTCAAATATGCTATTCCTCAATGGTGATATGCTATGACCAAAATTTTTATGAAGATGTAGAATATAGGGAAATTTATCACTAGGAGAAATTCTTGAGCTTTTATCATAAGCTTCTAGGATTTAAGCTTTATTACACGCCCATACACCACGGGGATTTCAACTGGCTTCTGGGAGTCCTCATTCATAGTGGGAGCTCATTGTCTTTGCCTGAGCTAAAGCAGTGGATTCTTGATTTGTAGGAATGCCTCTGAAATGGGGGCCCACCTTGTTTTCTATATTCTTAGCAAGGGCCTTAGTATTTCTGAGAAGAGGGGGATGGGAAGAGGAGCCTCAAGTGAAGCTTTTGGTGACTCTTGAACTGCAAGTATGGTTTTTATATTTGATTTTTTTACTGTTTATTTTTGAGGGAGAGACAGAATGTGAGCAGGGGAGGGGCAGAGAGAGATGGGGGGAGACACAGAATCAGAAGCAGGCTGCAGGCTCCAGGCTCCGAGCAGTCAGCACAGAGCCCGATGTGGGGCTCGAACCCACAAACTGTGAGATTATGACCTGAGCTGAAGTTGGACGCTTAACTGACTGTGCCACCCAGGTGCCCCAGTACAGTCCTATTCTTTTCCAAGCTTAGTACTGATGATCACCATTCTCTGCTGTTTTGAACTGAGAATAACTTACTGAAGCACTCAAGTTTGTCAGGGTGGATCTTGGTGTGGCCCATCATAGGGAGCAAAAGAAGTGAAAACTAAAATTTTGTGCTGGCTATGATCACATCAAACAAATCCATATTTTGTAAAACACCTTCCACAGTCCCATACTATGTGAGCCATCATCACTGTGTGCCCCCACCCCCCCAATAATGCCCTGATATGTGTACACTGTCCCAGCCATGCATGCATATTTTGGTTTAGTATGTTTAAATCAGAATAGAACATTAACCTATCCTGCATATGGAAACCTGGAAGAACAGTTTTGTTCCCTCAAAGTATCCATCTAAAAGATGGGAGCTATAACCTAATGGTCCCCAACCCCATCCATTATGCCTTTCAAAAATCTTCCTGCCAGATATTCAACTATTTCATCTCATGTATTCATATCCTGGATGTCCCATGATTTTGTTACTGTGGAAAAAGTGAGATCTCAGTCCTACAGACAGACTTGCATGAACTTGATGATCATGGTGGCCCTTGTCCTAGATAACCGTGATCATTAGTAGCTATGCAGCAGAATCTGGATTAGGCAGGAATATACTCAGTAGGGCAGGAATAGGGCAGGAATAGCGATTTCCTTGGCCAGAGGTAAATTTAACAACTGGGACCAAGATTCCAGGAATAGAGGTAGCCTCTGTGAGTCAGTGAAGGGCAGGAGAAAGTTCTGCAGAGAAGGGATGGGAGCAAACCTCACCAGTCCTTACACAAAGACCTTCTAGAGGCAGTATGTTTGGTTTGACTTCTGTTCTACCAGTTACCAGGTGCATGAAAAGCTGGAAGCCTCTTTTGTTCTGTAAAATGGGCATGATATCAACTGCTTTGCAAGTTTGTTTAGAGGATTAGAGAAATTAATGCATTTTAATGCATTGGAATATTCCAGGTTATTAACAAATATAAGCTATTAGTTTAAACACTTAATTAAATACTAATTTAAATATTAGTCCCTTTCCTTTTCTCCTTTCTCCTTTTCCAATTCAGTCAACAAGTATTTACTGAATTCCAATTAGAACAGTAATCTCTGGAATTTGAGTATACAGAATAATTACACTTTCTGTTAGATCAGAATAAAGGAATTCAGGTGTTTTGCTTTGGGGAGCTCAGAGTTTGCTACACAGGCTGAACCCTGCTTCTGATTTTACAAAGACAAAGCCAGAGGAGATTCCATTTCTCTGGGCCATGAGGAGGCTGCCAGGCCCGTCACACTGCCTGAGGCAAGGCCTCCCTTTTCCCTCTCTGCCTGAATCTTCTGGGGGCCCCTGCAACAAGTCAATCCATTGTTGTGCATCTCACTTTTGTCATCTGCCTGACTGGGAGCTCAATAATGTTGACCTTGTGGGCAGGAATATTAAGTAAAGACTTATGAAAAGACAGGTATGTCTAAGAACCACACTATTTGTTTTCCCAGCTCTTTATGGTGCACATGTGCCTGTGTGTGTATGCCCTCCGCATGGCTTCTGTTCATCTGTGAGCTTTATCTCTCTTGTCTGGCCACGGTGAGTTATAGCAAACACACCCTCAGATTCCCTGGCTGACATAGAGTCTCCTTCTCCTTCTAGCGCCTTCATCATCACTGTCTCCTTTTGAAGATTCTTTTTTTCAGCTCACTCTTTTTCAAAAGATTACTTTGTCACAATTATTCAGGAAAGGGTTTTGCGCCTGTAGGAAATATTAATAGACTATTATGAGGTCCTACAACTAATTTTTCCACACATATCATCTGTCTTTGCATGGTTATTAAACTTCAACAATATTTCATGCAATGCTTCCCTGCTAAATTAATTTGGTTCCTTCTTTTCTGGCTTCTTCTTTTCTGTCCACAAGCTTTAAAATTAAATTGAATCTTCATAATTATAGCTTTTTGTTGTTCTCCTTCATATCTTTTTCTTTTTTTCAATTTCTCTATCAAAGGAGCAATAAAGACATAAAGAAGCAAAATTATAACTCTAAAAGACCCAAATGGTCTGGAGTTTGATGGGCTTGAGGTTGGGTGTCTTTTAAGTAGGAGGAGAGAGGGTGAAGAAATTCAGACCTGCCTGGAATGTAGATAAATTGGTTCTGATTTATCCTAGGGCATGAAAACAAATGAGAATTGTTCTCTCAGTCATGAAACTTTTATAGTTGCTATAGTATTCTTATTTGTGTCAAGTGATACTCTCATTTTTTTAAAGTAAATATTCAGTCTCTTTACATACATTCACACAGAGGCACACACAAATTTTCAATTGTGGTTAAATTTTCCCAAAGTCATATATAGCTATTAAACCTCCCTTAAAATCCTGTTCTTAGGCACAAAGAAATATTCACTCTTATGTTACATATCTCATGACTGATCGATGAAAAGCTAAAACAACCTTAGTGCATGGGGTTGACCCAACCAGGGCACCTACCAAGGGGCTAGTGAGAAGTGGAACCAGGAAGGAGGCTCTGATAGGAGGCCCTGGGAGTCAGAGGTAAGAGCCAGTTAAAATCCATTTGGGAAAGTGGAGGCTCAAATGCAAACATTGGGTAATGTGTGGGGAAGGACTCTTGAACTCCCTTTTACATTCTGCCCTTTGGTTCACTGTGTTATGAGCTTCTCCATCAAAGAGAAGAAGTTGCCAACCTGAGATAGTATATCTGATTGGGCCCTGTTCCTGGTTGGTGGGATTACTGTGCTTCAAAGGCCAATGCCTATCATCAGCCTTTCCTCAGATCCAAGCAGGGCCTCCTTGGGCAAGCCAGCCATCTTTGTGAGTCTATCATTTGAATCTAAACTGTTGTTTAGATAGAGGATCCAAGGCCCATCTTAAGCTTGCTGCCTACTTACTTCCTCATTTTTTCAGCCAAAAAGTTCAACTGAGCTTCATAAAGGAGACTTGGATTTAGTAGTACTGGTGCTTCCTTAGTAATAAGGAGGTACTGTGGTTTCTGTTTGGTCCCTGTGGCAAAGGTGGAAAGGCAGGGCAGGATTTTAGTGTTCCTAGGACTCTGGCCAGAATGTCAGAATATAGCCAGTATCTTATCTCTAATCCATAAAAGAGAGAGCAAGTATAAATATGGAGCCAGGCAGTGTTCAAAGAGGACAGAGGTATGGACAGGGATGAGTGTCCTGGAGCATGGTTTTGAACATCAGTAGCTATTTGCATTTCATAGTAGTGGGCTGTGGGTTTTATGGTGTCTGATGTGTCAGGTTGGGTTAAGGCCCAGAAATATTTCTCCATAAATCTAAAATGGATTTATCAAGCAAACAATAGTGTAATCAAATCTGACAAATGCTTACTTTACTGAAAAAAATCAATTGAAACAAGGATTAAAAAAAAACACAAAACCTTCCAGTTTTCCAACATACTTGCAAAGCAAGAATTACTCTCCTTATCACAGAGGAAGGAGAATCTAGAGATAACCTAGTCCCTTATTCTCACATGAGGAAGAAACTGAGGCCCAGAGGAGTTGGCTAGAACTAAGACCCCAAGTCTACCCAAACCCAAGTCATACCCTACATCACTTATTCTAGCACCCCTCTTCTCCCCCAGCTCCTTTAGTCTACATTTAAACTACATTTAAATGCTATACTTCCTTCTTAAACCTTAGGATTCAGAATTTTTACTCATTCATGCTTTGGCAATTTTGGATTAATAAAATACTAATTAATGAAAACTGCAATATCATACTGTAAGGAGTGTGGCCAAAGAGGTGAGAGACTAGAGTTTTTTAGGAAGTTAATTTAAATAATAATTGCACTAAGGTTACTTTTGAAATTATTTACTTTTGGAAAAAAAACAAGAAAAACTTGTAACTAATTAGCGTATTTCCCATTGCTTATAAATTAGATATAATTTCTCCCACTTTATAAATAGGTAAAACAATTCTTAATGCTGTTCTGTTATCTGCAAGATAATGGCCATTCTGCTATGAGACCGTAGATCACCAATAAGGCTGTCTCTACAACCTCATTAACCCAATGAAGGCTATGATGTGATAGCAAAGCAGTGTGTCCAGGTAATTAATCCTTAGGGGCAGATGAAGGAGTGGCCCAATGCTGGGGCCTATCTGGTCACACTCCACACTGTGAGGCCAGAATTATAAGTAGGGGTATCTCATGAAGAAATAAAAGGTTCAGTGCAGAGATGGGGCCATCAATTATCATCAAATTTGTTAACCAACATTGAACGCAGATCAGATGTATTTAAAAGCTCAATGAGTTTGATTGAATGGACATGAATCAGGTACTTCCCCTGCAGTGATCAGGGAGTCACCCAGGAAGAGGATCCAGGCTCTACCCCCAGGCAAGGCAGTCCCCATCCCCACACCAGCTTTTAGGCAAGGCAGTCGGTGATTAGTGGTATAGTAGAATTGAGTAATAAGTTCTAGCCACCATTTACTGAATAACTGCGATGTATCAGACTTTTTTCTAAGTCTTTGGACTAGATCATTTTGTTTGACAGAGAAGAGAGATAACATATATTCACTAGTTATTGTGTTTGTTCATTCACAAACATTCCCAGACTAGCCCCTTTCTTCCAAGCACCATACTAAGCACTGAACACATAAGAGTGAATAGGGAGTTGACATTCAATAGATAAATGTGTTGTGAATTGTAAAATACACTATGAGATGAAACTTCTTGGCAGTGTTGAATTCTGGTGGAGGCTCTGGGAAAGAAGGATCTTTACTGAGAAGGATGGCAGCATTCACTCCTATTTTCTCAGAAGTGGTGATGTCATAGATGCGCAGCAGGGTGGCTGAATACACTGTTGGGAGATGTACATGTGTGAGATTCTTGGCTGGGAGGCCTGCAGGGGAGCCCAGAAGCTGAGCAAGCAGAAAGGGTGGCTGTGGGGAAGAAGGTTCAAAATCCCCTACCAGTTTTAAGTAGCACACATTTTCTGTCTCTCTGGCCTTCCTCACCCATTCAGACTCTGATTGCTTTTTTCCCCTCTCTTCCCTTTGCCAGCCACTCTTCTCTCTGCCACCAGTTTAAACTGCCTAATGTTTAACTTCAGTCATACTAATAGATAATACTTACAAAGCCCTTACTCTACCATTCTAAGCAAGTTACAGATTGTAAACTAATTTAATCTGCATGACCCTAAGAGGTAGGTACCATTATTATCTCCATAATACAAATGCAACACTTGAGACCTTGGGATGTGACTTGTCTCAGGTCATAGGGGAAAGGGAAGGGAAATCAGGCAGTCTGGCTCCAAAATCTTCACTGCTAGGGGCCAGGCCAGGATCTGCTGCCTCTTGTATTCTCCAGTTCAGAAACTTACCCCGGTTCACTATTCATTATCAAGTAAATCCAAACTTAGCTTGTAACCTGGTTGCAGCCTCTAGTTCTGCCTCCTACTACCCACAGTGATCAATAACTCCCTTTCCAGCAAGCAAACACAATTACTTAGCATCCTTTAACATTCTTAAACCCTTGGCTTTTTATCTCTTTGCCTTTGCTTTTTCCTTCCACCTGGAATGTCCTGTCCTTTACAACTCCGAATCCGACCCACATTCAATAGCCAGCTGAAATGCCATGTTCTCTGTAAAGACTTCCCGGATTCGTGATTTGAAAATATGCTCTCCCTCCTCTGAACTCTCATAACTCTTTAATTCACATGTATCTTGACACCTTTCTGTTACAGATACTTATAGTACCTTATAACTAAGGTACACATGCTTTATTTCCACTTGATTTGTAAGCCTGATGAAGCTGTCTCATGAAGCTTATATGTCTATGCTCCCTTTGACCCCCACCCATTGAAACTCCCTTAACTGGTCCCCCTTAAATCCTCCCAAACTAACAATTTCCTTTGGCCAGTGCCCATGACAGAATAAGCTCATGGCTATTTAGCCAGGTGAGCCTGGCTCACTCAGGACTGTGCTGTTTAATCTCTGTGGTTTTAGTGTCCCTATCATTAAGGGACCCTCTTTCAAGAGTGTCACCATATGGAAGATAAATCATGGCTACCCACTAAAGGCCACTCTCTAAACAGGGCAGTGTGGCACTGTAGTTAAGAGCTTGGGCTCTGGAGTTAGACTCTGTGGGTTAGAAACTGAGATATGTCACCTACTACTGGTTGTATAACCTGGAGCCAACTATGCCTCAGAACCTTCTGTAAAGGGGGTGTAATAACAGTCTCGCACTCTAGGTTATTAGGAGGATCAAATGAGTTAATTATGTAAATGTGCCTGGCATGCAATAATATTGCTCACCAACAGGAGGCCCATGTGTTTGGGCATCCTCTAGTCAAGCTGTACCTTACCAAGTGTTAATTGTCTTTGTTCATAAATCTGTGTGTGACAGTTGTGCTTAATATTGTAACCATGAAATTAAATTAAATGTTACATAAACTGATGATAAGTGTAAAAAGAAGAATTGCTGCTTCTTTGAACATTAAATTGAATGCTTTGGACTCAGTAAGCGTAAGTCACTGAAAAATAGCTGTTGAATTAGATGTGGGAAAAAAAACTATAAAAGACTAGGGAAAAATCAAAAACATCTAGAAAGTTTCTGTACTTAGACGGCTCCAAAAATGACTTTAAGTTCTTGCTGTGCTTAACAGAAACTAGAAATCAGGGGCGATGAATTTCTATGGGTGGCTTGTACAAGAAAGGGAAGGTAGAGCACCAGTAGTTCATGTACATTAAAAGAATGTGGTCCAACATCAAATTAATTATGAATGAATGTACAGTTGTATGCTTTAGTCAAAATAAAACATGTAAGATTTTTAAGCTTCGCAGCTTTAGTGGACTTTTTCAGTAACCACTATCCCTTGTCTAGAGAGTAGTAGATAAGAAAACATCTCTGAACACTTCTTGAGTTAATGAGTGAACAAATGCATGGGCTTAGAGGATGGCTGTAGAAAATGCTGTTGGCTCTGGTGATATTCTCTTGGCTCTTACCTATACTTGTGAAGCCCGCTTACTAGGAATACATCGTACTTTCCATCTGAGAGTGTTTATTTCTGGCTGCAGAAATCACTTTGCTCACACACCTCAGAAATCAGCCCTTCCAATAACAGATAGGGACTTGGAAAATAAATGATTGGCTTCCTTGCCCCACCACTGAGCTCTCTCTGAGGCATGTTCTTCCCAGTCTCCCAGAGGTTGCCATTTGTTACTCAAGGTGTGACTTCCTGAGTAATGCAGCCACCACTGGCTGCCTCCCCTTCTCTCCTTCACTTCCTTACTGCCTTAATGATGTTTCCTAGGCTCATCTCCCACGTACATGACTTGCTCTTCATTTCTTGTTGGGGAGTCTTCAGGGAGAACCCAAGATACAATGTAAGTCCAAGCCTTAGGACCTGGCACAATGCCTTTCACAGAGAACATGTACAAATCTGATCAAAACAAGGAGTACAAGTTTACTCCGGATAGGTTAGTCACATGATTTGATTGAGGTTGAAAAAAAATATTCAAAATTTCAACAAAATGTTACTAGTTTCTAGACCAGTTAACCAAAACAGTGTTTTTGCTTGTTTGTTGTTAAATTCCAGGTGTTTTCCTATGTACATGCAGCCTTTGAGAAGTTCAAGCCATAAGAATTAAGCTTTGGATGCAGACCCCAGAAAGTCAGTAAGCTCTGCTTTATTTCCTGCTCTCCTTTGTTCTGTTCAAACAAGAGGGCTATTCTCTAGGGGCTTCTGCATGGGCCTGTTATGGCCTCAAGTTGCTCTAGAGGTAGGTCAGTGAAGAAGTCCCTGCAATGGCTCCCTAGGCTCTCCATGCTGGGCCATGTGTCTGTGGGCCAAAGAACTCTGAGGCTCAACAGCCTCTTCTGATGAAAGAGCTCAAGCCTGGAGGGGTTCTGGTGTTGATAAAAATGTTTGAAAACCTCTCACTAATTCCCCAACTCACCCAGACCCTACCCAGAGCACACAGCTTAAACTGTGTATTCCAGGACCAATGTAAGCCCCCAGGCATCATGCCAGGTCTGATGAGGTCTGTAGATTCATATGAGCAGCGGCAGCTGCCTGGGAAGTTATCCAATGCTGCATCAAACCTCAACAACTGTCCTGGGATGGCTGTGCTGGCTAGGATTGCCCCCTGCAGCCCACAGAAGCCCATACACACCTGTGGTTAATCCCCCAGAGCAGCAGTTCTGACCTATGAAGAGCAGGCAACATCCGGGCTGGGCATGGAAAGGTGAACAAACATTGTCCATTACCCTGCCAATTGCCAGTCCCCTCATTCTGTTAGTTTTTTTTTCCTTTGGGTAAATTTGGTTTCCTGAAATTAATTATTCAACAGGAGGTGACAGCCGGTGTATAGCAGCACTGTTGGAACAGAGAATAAAGAGGCACATTGGACACAGCAGCTGCACCTCCCAGACCCTGAAATTTAAGATCTTTATAAATGATCTGTTAAAACTATGGTGACGATAAGCTTATGAATCATGATCTATATTAATCAGGGCTGCTGATATGGAAAGATTAATTGAAACGTGCAGTTCTACACAAATGATAAAGTGGTAACAATTTAATATCAGACAAGAAGAGTGAAGAAATTACACTCCAAGCTTCATGCATCATTACTATGGATATTAATATTTTACCCAGCGCAACAGCATCGGGAATCATAATGAAAATCCATAAGTGGTGCACAGACATGATTAAATACAACAGTCTTTAGGAGCTGTTTGGTGGCAGCAGTTGGGCCATATTTCACTCGGTGGCTGGTGATTTCAGTGATAGAGTCTAGACGAGGGTGATTAAAAATTGTTCCTCCTAAAGGCTGTTAACCTTTTACTACTAAAATGAATTTCTTTGATTTTTAAATTATGTCCTTCTCTGTGCTCTTTTCAAAACCAAGCTTGATCCCAAACATTGACAGGATGCTGGGTTCCTGGTGTACTGACAGCACCCCGCCATAGAGGTGGCATTAATGGAGGGTCATTGCCTACCTTACGAGAGCTGGCTGGAGTGAGTGATGAACCATTAGGGAATCCTGGGTAGTTCCCAAAGACCAGAGTTGATAAGGCTAACTTCCTCACCCAACCTTACCAGAGTGGGGATAGAAATTACTTATTCTGAGATTCTGATCTCAGTAAATTAGTTCATTCACTTACTGAGTCACACATCTAACCAACAACGAAACAAACGTATACCTATACCTGGGAAATGCAAAAATCCGCCCCAAAGAACACATTCCAAGCTGAGAAGAGAACCCAAGTCAGTGTGATGGCTTCCAAAATGGAAGAAGAGTCAGAAGAGCTGCTTTGTCACACTGTACAACACTGTGAAATCTTCACTCTCACTAATAAGTCAACCTGACCCCTTTTATCTTCAGCTAAAACAGAGAAGTTAGTGTATATTTGCAGTGGTGATATTCATCACTACGTCAGGTAGTCATAAGAAATACAGCTTATTCCCTTGAGGATATTACATCTGTTTCTTCAGTGTTCTGCTTTCTTAGGTTTCTAATTTTAGTGCACACAAGTATCAATTATGTGTGTATGTGCAGGGGGGTGGTGTTAAAAATGCAGTTTCTAAGAGAAGAATCTTCTGGAGATTTCTGGAATTCTTTTACTGAATAGCTCTCTCCTTTCTGAAACTCAGCTTCTTCATGAGGCTCCACCCAAAACCCAATTCTTTTTTCTGCATTAAATACACCAAACAACCTTCAAATGTGGGGTCTTTGTACTTATTCTTCCTTAGGGCTGGAATAGTCTTCCCATTCAGGTTGCAGCTCAAATGTCATCTCTGAAGGTCTATCTTTACCACTTAGCCAAAATCAACCTTCAATATCCCAGTTGACTGTATCAGACTATTTGCTCATTAACTTCATCACTGTCTGGTACTACATATTTGCTTACATGTTTAGTCTTTGTTATCTCCCACAATAAAGTTCCATGAGACAAAAACCATGTCTGCCTTACTACCATGAAACTTCAGGGCTAGAACAGTGTGATAGATGCTCAAAAAATATAGAGTGATGAGTGAATGAATAAATGTGGATAGGTATATGAAAAAAATTCAGAATGAATGTTATGATGGGGATTGCTGGGACCCAATTACAAAGACAGAGAAATTTTGCTCTGGTAGGGAGATAAATTAACCTTAACAAGTTTTGAACTCTGGTTTAGTCAGATATGTGGAACTTCCCTAATCTTATAATGAGATGGCTAAGAGCATGACTTTTGATATTTGGAAGACTTCAATTTGGTTATTGGCTTTACTATTTAGAAACTCTGTGTGTGAAAAATAAACTCAAAATGGATGGAAGACCTAAATGTGAGACAAAAACTATCAAAACCCTAGAGGAGAAAGCAGGTAACAAAACTCTTTAACCTTAGCTGCAGCAATTTCTTGCTTGACATATCTCCAAAGGCAAGGGAATTTAAAGCAAAAATGAACTATTGCGACCTCATGAAGATAAAAGGCTTCTTCACTGCAAAGGAAACAATCAACAAAACTAAAAGGCAACCGATGGAATGGGAAAATATATTTGCAAATGACATATCAGATAAAGGGTTAGTTTCCAAAATCTGTAAAGAACTTCTCAAACTCAACACCCAAAAAACAGATGATCCAGTGAAGAAATGGGTGAAAGACAGGAATAAACATTTTTCCAAAGAAGACATCCAGATGGCCAACAGACACATGAAAAGATACTCAATGTCACTCATCATCAGGGAAATACAAATCAAAACCACACTGAGATATCACCTCATATTGGTCAGAGTGGCTAAAATTAACAGCTCAGGAAACAACAGATGCTGGTGAGGATGTGGAGAAATGAGAACCCTCTTGCACTGTTGGTGGGAATGCAAATTGGTGCAGCCACTCTGGAAAACAGTGTGGAGGTTCCTCAAAAAATTAAAAATAGAACTACCCTATGACCCAGCAAAGCACTACTGGGAATTTATCCAAAGGATATAGGAGTGCTCATTCAAAGGGGCACATGTATCCCAATGTTTATAGCAGCACTTTCAACAATAGCCAAATTATGGAAAGAGCCCAAATGTCCATCAACTGATGAATGGATAAAGAAGATGTGGTTTCTATATACAATGGAATACTACTTGACAATGAGAAAGAATGAAATCATGCCATTTGCAGCAATGTGGATGGAACTGGAAGGTATTATGCTAAGTAAAATTAGAGAAAGACAGATATCCTATGTTTTCACTCATTTGTGGATTTTGAGAAACATAACAGAAGACCATGGGGGAGGGGAAGGGGAAAAAATAGTTACCAACAGAGAGGGAGGGAAGCAAAAAAACATAAGAGACTTTTAAATACAGAGAACAAACTGAGGGTAGATGGGGAGGGGCAGATGTGGGGAGAGGGGAAAATGGGTGATGGGCATTGAGGAGGGCACTTGTTGGGATGAGCACTGGGTGTTGTATGTAAGTGATGAACCACAGGAATCTGCCCCCAAAACCAAGAGCACACTGTAGCCATTGAAAATAAACTATATTAAATATATATATGAAGTCCAGTATGAAAATGCAAAATCAGTCAAACTAGTGAGCTCCACTTCCTTCCATATAAAATAATCCATCAGTGTTGTAAGATAATGTTTATAAACATGTGGTACAGTACCTAGCTCAAAATTGGAATTACCAGACATAGACCTTAAAGTAACTGTTTAGAAAGATGATGGCATAGGAGGGTGCTGGGCTCACTTCAACCTGCTGATCACTTAGATTCCAACCACACCTGCCTAAATAACCCAGAAAGAGCCAGAAGACTAGGAGAATGGACTCTCTGGAGCCAAGCATAGACAAGAGGCTGATGGAGGAGGGTAGGAAGGGTGGAGAGGTGGTGCGTGCTACATAGACTGGCGGGAGGGAGCTGGGGAGGTGGAGGGGCAGCCTGCCCAGCAAGGCAGAGCCCCTAAAGTCTGCCTTGCAAAAGTGGAGGGGCAGAACTCCATGAGTTCTGACAGCCAGCGGGACTTAACATCTTGAATGTTAAAAGTCAACAACTCTGCTCGGAGAGCGGGAGGGCAAAGGACACCGGGAGAGAGAGTTGTTAAGCCCTGGAGGACAGAGCTCAGCTGTCACTGAGGCACTGGCCAGCACCATCTCCCTTGCCCACCCCCCAGCTGAAATCCCAAAGGGAACCAGTTCCAGTCACCAAACTTGCTTGCACCACGCAAATACCCAATGCTGTGCTTCTGTGGATCCATCCCTCTGACGGGGTCTGCCTTTCTCCTGGTGCTGCAGGGCCCCTCCCACAGGGGACCACTGATGGCAAAGTGAGGTAAGCCTGCCCCTCCTGCCCCTGTGTATCTTGTAGATCCACCCCAGCTAATATGCCAGATCCCATCAAAGCAGCACCACAAGCCTGGCAGTGTGCAAGTAGCCCAGAGAGGTGCCACACCACTCCACAGTGAGTCCTGCCCCTGGGAGAGAGGAAGATAATGTATACGCCAGTCTGTGGCCCCAGGGGTGGGCTGGGGGCACACATTAGGTCTGACTGCACCCTGCCCAACAACACAAGTTACTCCAGACAGCATAGGGTAAGTGCCCTGCAGTTCCGCGCCACCCCAGGGACTACCCAAAATGACGAAATGGAAGAACTCTCCTCAAAAGAAACTCCAGGAAGTAGCGACAGCTAACGAATTGATCAAAAACAATTTAAGCAATATAACAGAACAAGAATTTAGAATAATAGTCATAAAATTAATTGCTGGGCTTGAAAAAAAGTATAGAGGACAGAAGAGAGTCTATTGCTACAGAGATCAAGGGACTAAGAAATAGTCATGAGGAGCTAAAAAATGCTACAAATGGGGTGCAAAATAAAATAGAGGCGACCACAGGTCGGATTGAAGAGGCAGAGGAGAGAATAGGTGAACTAGAAGATAAAATTATGGAAAAAGAGGAAGCTGAGAAAAAGATAAAAAAAATACAGCAGTATGAGGGGAGAATTAGAGAACTAAGTGATGCAAATGGAACAATATCTGTATCATAGGAATTCCAGAAGAAGAGAGAAAGGGGCTGAAGGAGTACTTGAAGAAATAATAGCTGAGAACTTCCCTGATCTGGGGAAGGAAAAAGGCATTGAAATCCAAGAGGCACAGAGATCTCCCTTCAGACGTAACTTGAATTGGTCTTCTGCATGACATATCATAGTGAAACTGGCAAAATACAAGGATAAAGAGAAAATTCTGAAAGCAGCTAGGGATAAACGTGCTCTAACATATAAAGGGAGACCAATAAGACTCGTGACCAATCTCTCTACTGAAACTTGGCAGGCCAGAAAGGAATGGCAGGAAATCTTCAATGTGATGAACAGAAAAAATATGCAGCTGAGAATCCTTTATCCAGCAAGTCTGTAATTTAGAATAGAAGGAGAGATAAAGGTCTTCCCAAACAAACAAAAACTGAAGGAATTCATCACCATTAAACCAGCCCTACAAGAGATCCTAATTGGGATTCTGTGAGTGAAATGTTGTAAGGACCACAAAATACCAGAGATATCACTACAAGAATGAAACCTACAGACATCACAATGACCCTCAACCCTTATCTTTCAATAATAACACTGAATATAAATGGACTAAATGCTCCAACCAAAAGACATAGAATGGATAAAAAAACAAGACCCATCTATTTGCTGTGTACAACAGACTTATTTTAGACCTGAGGACACCTTCAGATTGAAAGTGAGGGGATGGAGAACTATCTATCATGCTACTGGAAGTCAAAAGCCATACTTACATTAGACAAACTAGACTTTAAATTAAAGGTTGTAACAAGAGATGAAGAAGGGCATTATATAATAATTACAGGGTCTACCCATCAAGAAGAGCTAACAAGTATAAATGTCTATGTGCTGAATACAGGAGCCCCCAAATATATAAAACAATCACAAACATAAGCAACCTTATTTATATGAATGTGGAAATTGCAGGGGACTTTAATACCCCACTTACAGCAAAGGATAGGTCATCTAGACACACGGTCAATAAAGAAACAAGGGCCTTGAATGATACATTGGAACAGATGGACTTGACAGATATATTTAGAACTCTGCATCCCAAAGCCACAGAATATACTTTCTTCTTGAGTGCACATGGAACATTCTCCAAGATAGATCACATACTGGGTCACAAAACAGCCATTCATAACTATAAAAGAATTGAGATCATACCATGCACACTTTCAGGCCACAATGCGATGAAACTTGAAATCAACCACAGGAAAAAGTCTGGAAAACCTCCAAAAGCATGGAGGCTAAGGAACACCCTACTAAAGAATGAATGGGTCAACCAGGCAATTAGAGAAGAAATTAAAAACTATATGGAAACAAACAAAAACAAAAATACAACAATCCAAACGCTTTGGGATGCAGCAAAGGCAGTCCTGAGAGGAAAATACATTGCAATCCAGGCCTATCTCAAGAAACAAGAAAAAACCCCAAATACAAAATCTTAACAGCACACCTAAAGGAAATAGAAGCAGAACAGCAAAGGCACCCTGAACCCAGCAGAAGAAGAGAAATAATAAAGATCAGAGCAGAAATAAACAATACAGAATCTAAAAAAACTGTAGAGCAGATCAATGGAACCAAGAGTTGGTTTTTTGAAAAAAACAGACAAAATTGATAAAACTCTAGCCAGGCTTCTCAAAAAGAAAAGGGAGATGACCCAAATAGATAAAAATCATGAATGAAAATGGAATTATTATGACCAGTCCCTGAGAAATACAAGCAATTATCAGGGAATACTGTGAAAAATTATATGCCAACAAACTGGACAACCTGGAAGAAATGGACAAATTCCTAAGCACCACACACTTCCAAAACTCAAACAGGAAGAAATAGAAAACTTGAACAGACCCATAACCAGTGAAGAAATTGAATCAGTTATCAAAAATCTCCCAACAAATAAGAGTCCAGGACCAGATGGCTTCCCTGGGGAATTCTACCAGACATTTAAAGCAGAGATAATACCTATCCTTCTCCAGCTGTTCAAAAAACAGAAAGGGAAGGAAAACTTCCAGACTCATTCTATGAAGCCAGTATTACTTTGCTTCCTAAACCAGACAGAGACCCAGCAAAACAAAACAAAAAAAAAAAAAAACAAAGAGAACTACAGGCCAATATCCCTGATGAATGTGGATACAAAAATTCTCAACAAGATATTAGCAAATCGAATTCAACAGCATATAAAAAGAATTATTCGCCATGATCAAGTAGAATTCATTCCTGGGCTGCAGGGCTGGTTCAACATTCGCAAATCAATCAGTGTGATACATCACATTAATAAAAGAAAAGATAAGAACCATATGATCCTGTCAATCGATGCAGAAAAAGCATTTGACAAAATTCAGCATCTTTCTTAATAAAAGCCCCCGAGAAAGTTGGGATAGAAGGAACATAGTTAAACATCATAAAAGCCATTTATGAAAAGCCCACAGCTAATGTCATCCTCAGTGGGGAAAAACTGAGAGCTTTCCCCCTGAGTTCAGGAGCACAACAGGGATGTTCACTCTCACCGCTAGTGTTTAACATAGTGTTGGAAGTTCTAGCAAGAGCAATCAGACAACAAAAGGAAATCAAAGGCATCAAAATTGGCAAAGATGAAGTCAAGTTTTCACTTTTTGCAGATGACATGATATTATACATGGAAAACCTGATAGACTCCACCAAAAGTCTGCTAGAACTAATACATGAATTCAGCAAAGTCTCAGGATACAAAATCAATGTACAGAAATCAGTTGCATTCTTATACACTAACAATGAAGTAACAGAAAGACAAATGAAGAAACTCATCCCATTGACAATTGCACCAAGAATCATAAAATACCAGGAATAAGCCTAACCAAAGATGTAAAAGATCTGTATGCTGAAACTATAGAAAGCTTATGAAGGAAATTGAAGAAGACACAAAGAAATGGAAAAACATTCCGTGCTCATGGAATGAGCTAACCAAAGCTATCTACACATTCAATGCAATCCCAATCAAAATTGCACCAGCATTCTTCTCGAAGCTAGAACAAGCAATTCTAAAATTCTTACGGAACCACAAAAGACCCTGAATAGCCAAAGTAATTTTGAAGAAGACCAAAGCGGGAAGCATCGCAATCCCAGACTTTAGCCTCTACTACAAAGCTGTAATCATCAAGACAGCATGGTATTGGCACAAAAACAGACACATAGACCAAGGGAATAGAATAGAGAATCCAGAATTGGACCCATAAAAGTATGGCCAACTAATCTTTGACAAAGCAGGAAAGAATATCCAATGGAAAAAAGACAGTCTCTTTAACAAACGGTGCTGAGAGAACTGGACAGCAACATGCAGAAGAATGAAACCAGACCACTTTCTTACACCATTCACAAAAACAAACTCAAAATGGATAAAGGACCTGAATATGAGACAGGAAACCATCAAAACCCTAGAGGAGAAAGCAGGAAAAAACCTCTCTGACCTCAGCCACAGCAATTTCTTACTTGACACATCTCCAAAGGCAAGGGAATTAAAAGCAAAAATGAACTATTGGGATCTCATGAAGATAAAAAGCTTCTGCACTGCAAAGGAAACAATCAACAAAACTAAAAGGCAACCGATGGAATGGGAAAATATATTTGCAAATGACATATTGGACAAAGGGCTAGTATCCAAAATCTATAAAGAACTCATCAAACTCCACACCCGAAAAACAAATAATCCAGTGAAGAAACGGGCAGAAAACATGAATAGACACTTCTCTAAAGAAGACATCCGGATGGCCAACAGGCACATGAAAAGATGCTCAACGTCACTCCTCATCAGGGAAATACAAATCAAAACCACACTGAGATACCATCTCACACCAATCAAAGTGCCTCGAATGAACAAATCAGGAGACTATAGATGCTGGCGAGGATGTGGAGAAATGGGAACCCTCTTGGACTGTTGGTGGGAATGCAAACTGGTGCGGCCGCTCCGGAAAACAGTGTGGAGGTTCTTCAAAAATTAACAATAGAACTACCTGAAGACCCAGAAATTGCACTGCTAGGAATTTACCCAAGGGATACAGGAGTGCTGATGCATGGGGGCACTTGTACCCCAATGTTTATAGCAGCACTTTCAACAATAGCCAAATTATGGAAAGAGCCTAAATGTCCATCAACTGATGAATGGATAAAGAAATTGTGGTTTATATACATAATGGAATACTACATGGCAATGAGAAACAATGAAATATGGCCTTTTGTAGCAATGTGGATGGAACTAGAGAGTGTTATGGAGAATGAAATAAGTCACATACAGAAAGACAGATACCGTGTTTTCACTCCTATGTGGATCCTCAGAAACTTAACAAGACCATGGGGTAGGGGAAGGGAAAAAAAAAGGTTAGAGAGGGAGGGAGCCAAAATATAAGAGACTCTTAAAAACTGAGGACAAACTGAGGGTTGATGGGGGGGTGGGAGGGAGGGGAAGGTGGGTGAGGGGTATTGAAGAGGGCACCTGTTGGGATGAGCAGTTGGTGTTATATGGAAACCAATTTGACAATAAATTTCATATTAAAAAAAGATAAATAAACATAGCCAAAGCTTGTGGCTTACAAAAAAAAAAGTAACTGTTTAGTAGGCCCAAGGAGACAAAAAAACAAGACTAGGATTTTTTTTTCTACAAAGAATTAAAACCTATACCATATGAAATTTATAGAACTCAAAAAACTTAAAGAACTCCTTGGACAGATTTAATATCAGACTATGCATCTGTAAGAGAGAGTCAGTGTACTGGAAGATAGGTCAGAAGAAATCAACACCAATGAAACTTGGAGGGACAAAAATATAGGAAATATAAATGATTATAGGGGAAACCATATAGGGAAGGATTCTGGCATATGTATAATTGGAGTCTTAGAAAGACAGATCATAAAAAATAATGGAGGAGAGCTAGACAAAAATTGGTGAATGACACTGAGCCACAGATTTAAGATACCCGGCAAACCCTGAACTGGAATAAAGAGAAATCCATACATAGGCACATAGTAAAACCACTAAAAACCAAAATAAAAATACATAAGCTATTGAGGGGGAAAATAGTGTTTTTTTTCTTTGAGAAAGAAACATTAGACTGACAGCTACCCATTAATAAAAGCAACTGAAATGAGAAGACCTTGAAATAGTATTCAAAATGGGAAAGAAATGCTAATGTATAATTCTGTATCTAGCAAGAATATCTTTCAAGAGGGAGAAGAAAGACATTTTCACACAAACAAAAATGGAGAATTTGTCACAAGGAGACCCAGCAGTGAAGATGCTCTTCAGGCAGAAAGAAAATGATCCTGGATAGGAACACAGAGATAAATGAAGTATAATGAAAATGCTGTAGGTGATAAGAGTCCTGGGCCAGATGGCTTCCCAGGGGAATTATACCAGACATTTAAAGAGGAGTTATTAATATTCTCTTCAAACTGTTAAAAAAAAAAAATGGAAGGAAAGCTCCCAAACTCATTCTATGAGGCCAGCACTACCTTGATTCCAAAACCAAAGACTCCACTAAATAGAATTGCAGGGCAATATCCCTGATGAACTGGGATGCAAAAATTCTCAACAAAATTCAACAATACATTCCTGAGCTGCAGGGCTGATTCAATATTTGCAAATCAGTCAATGTGATACATAACATTAATAAAAGAAAGGGTAAGAACGATATGATCCTTTCAATAGATACAGAAAAAGCATTTGACAAAATACAGCATCCTTTCTTCATAAAAACCTTCAAAGTAACGATTGAAAGAACATACTTTAACATCCTAAAAGCCATATATGAAAGACCCACAGCTAATATCATCCTCACTGGGGAAAAACTGAGAATTTCCCCTTAAGGTCAGGAACACGACAGGGATGTCTGCTCTCGCCACTGTCATTCGACATAGTACTAGAAGTCCTAGTCTCAGCAATAAGCCAACAAAAAGAAATAAAAGGCATCCAAATTGGCAAGGAGGAGGTCAAGCTTTTACTCTTTACAAATGAAATGACACTCTACATGGAAAACCTGACTCCACCAAAATACTGCTAGAGCTAATACATGAATTCAGCAAATTCGCAGGATATAAAATCCACGTACAGAAATTGGTTGCATTTCTATACACCAGAATCAACAGAAAGAGATATCAAGGAATCTATCCCACTTACAGTTGCACCAAAACCATAAGATAACTAAGAATAAACCTAACCAAAGAAGTAAAAATCTGTATGCTGAAAATGATAGAAACCTTATGACAGAAATTGAAGAAGACACAAAGAAATGGAAAAACATTCCATGCTTATGGATTAGAAGAATGAATATTGTTAAAATGTTGATATTACCCAAAGCAATCTACACATTTAATGCAATCCCTATCAACACCAGCATTCTTCACAGAGCTAGAACAACCTAAACTTTATATGGAACCAGAAAAGACCATGAATAACCAAAGTAATGTTGAAAAAAAAAAAGCTGGAGGCATCACAATTATGGACTTTAAGCTGCATTACAAAGTTGTATTCATCAAGACAGTATAGTATTGGCAAAAAACAGACACATAGTTCAGTGAAATAGAATAGAGAACCCACAGTTCAATGGAATAGAATAGAACAGACCCACAAATATATGGCCAACTAATCTTTGACAAAGCAGGAAAGAGTATCTAATGGATAAAAGTCTTTTCAGCAAATGGTGCTGGGAGAACTAAACAGTGACATGCAGAAGAATGAAACTTACACCATACACAAAAATGAATTCAAAATGAATGAAAGACCTAAATGCAAGACAGAAACCATCAAAATCCTACAAGAGAAAACAGGCATCAACCTCTTTGACGTAGGCAACAGCAATTTCTTACATGACATGTCTCTGGAGGCAAGGGAAATAAAAGGAAAAATGAACTATTGGGACCTCATCAAGATACAAATCTTCTGCAGAGCGAAGGAAACAACAAAACTAAAAGGCAACTGAAAGAATGGGAAAAGATATCTGCAAATGGCATATCAGCTAAAGGGTCAGTATCCAAATCTATAAAGAACTCATCAAACTCAACACCCTAAAAACAAGTAATCCAGTGAAGAAATGGCCAGAATACATGAATAGACACTTTTCCAAAGAAGACATCCAAATGGCTAGCAGACACATGAAAAAGTGCTCAACATCACTCATCATCAGGCAAATGCAAATCAAAACCACAATGAGATACCACCTCACACTAATCAGAATGGCTAAAATTAACAACTCAGGCAACAAGAGATGTTGAAAAAGGGCACACTTTTGCACTGTTAGTGGGAATGCAAACTGGTGCAGCTACTCTGGAGAACAGTAGAGAAGTTCCTCAAAAAATTAAAAATAGAACTACCCTATGAGCAAGCAATTGCATTACTAGGTATTTATCCAAAGGATACAAAAATGATGACTCAAAGGAGCACATGAACCCCAACATTTATAGCAGCACTATCAACAATAGCCAAATTATGGAAAGAGCCCAAATGTCCATCAAATGATGAATAAAGATTATATATATATATATATATATATATATATATATATATATACACAATGGAATACTACTCGGTGATGAAAAAGAATGGAATTTTGCCATTTGTAACAACATGAATGAAACTAGAGGGTATTATGCTGAGTGAAATAAGTCAGAGAAAGATCATATAATTTCACTCATATGTGGAATTTGAGAAATACAACAGATGAACATAGGGTAAAGGAAGGAAAAATAAGATAAAAAGAGAGAGGGAGGCAAACCATAAGAGACTCTTAAATACAGAGAACTGAGGGTTGCTGGAGGGGTGGGGGGTGGGGGGTGGGGGGATGGGTTAAACGGGTGATGGGCATTAAGGAGGGAACTTGTTGGGATGAGCACTGGGTGGCATATCTAAGAGATCAATCACTGTGTTCTATTCCTGAAGCCAAGACTACACTATATGTTAACTAATTTGAATTTAAATAATTAAGAAAAAAAAAGAAAATGGTGTAGGAGAATACAAATGAACACTGACTGAAGAAAACAATCATAATGTGTTATTAGGTTTAAAGGTATATAGAACATTAAAATGCATGACATCAATGGTTTAAAATTCAGGGAGGGCAGATAAATGTAGCTAAATATTGTTCTAATGACCTTGTCTGGACTGCCTAGGTAAAGAGTAGGATACCAATTAATATTAGATAATTATAAATTAAGGATATATGTGGTAATTTTTAGTGTTATCATTAGAACAGTATAGTGATACATGATTTCCAAGATAATAGTGAGAAAAGTAATCATAAAAACACTGAGAATCTACTTTTTATTTTTTAATTTATAATAAAAAATAATATTGGGGCTCCTGGGTGGCTCAGTCAGTTAAGCATTCAACTTCGGCTCAGGTCATGATCTCCCATTCGTGGGTTTGAGCCCCGCATTAGGCTGTGTGCTGACAGCTCAGAGCCTGGAGCCTGTTTCAGATTCTGTCTGTCTGTCTGTCTGTCTCTCTCTCTCTCTCTCCTCCTCCCTAGCTTTCACTGTCTCTCTCAAAAATAAGTAGACATTCTGCTTCCGATTCTGTGTCTCCCTCTCTCTCTACCCCTCCCCCATTCATGCTCTCTCTCTGTCTCAAAAATAAATAAACATTAAAAAAAATTAAAAAAGAAAATAAGTAGGCATTATAAAAAAAATTTTAAAAATATTATTTATTGTCAAGTTGGCTAACATACAGTGTATATACAACGTGCTCTTGGTTTTGGGGGTAGATTCCTGTGATTCATTGCTCACATACAACACTCAGTGCTCATCCCAACAAGTGCCCTCCTCAATGTCCATCACTCATTTCTTTCTAAAGGCAGAAAAGGAGAGAAAAGGAAATAGAATAGGTTTGGTAAATCCAACACAAATAGTACTTACATTAAAGTCAAACAGACTAAATCTTGCATAAAAATATTTTTATACTGGGGCGCCTGGGTGGCGCAGTCGGTTAAGCGTCCGACTTCAGCCAGGTCACGATCTCGCGGTCCGTGAGTTCGAGCCCCGCGTCAGGCTCTGGGCTGATGGCTCGGAGCCTGGAGCCTGTTTCCGATTCTGTGTCTCCCTCTCTCTCTGCCCCTCCCCCGTTCATGCTCTGTGTCTCTCTGTCCCAAAAATAAGTAAAAAACGTTGAAAAAAAAAAAATTAAAAAAAAAATATTTTTATACTGAATAAAAACTAAAATTCATCTCTTTTACATTTTTATAAGATACACATGTAAAATGTAAGGATAAAAATTGAAGATAAAAGAAAACATCAATTGAAAAAAGGCTGATATAGTAATACCAGACAAAAAAGACTTTAAGAAATTACTACTGGAGATAAAGAAGATCCCTTTATAATAAAGTGTTTAACTCATAATGAATATATCAAAAATTTAAATTTAAATAGACTTACTTTGTGGAATTAAAATATGCAAAAATTTGCAGAGCTATAAGAAATGGATAAGTCCATGATCACAATGGGTAATTATGACATATTTTCAAATGACTGACTTAAAAAAACCCAAAAGTCAGTGAAGTTATAGGAAATATGAATATATACGAGCATGTTCTACCCACCATCTATGTATGGGATAGATATTCTTTTAAATTGCCCATGGAATATTTGTAAAAATTGACTATGTGCTGGGCCATAAAGCAAGCCTCAACAAATTTCAAAGGATTGAAATCATACAGAATTTGTTTTCTGATGACAGTGGAATTAAAATTAATAAAAATGTAACTAGGGGCACTTGGGTGGCTCAATCAGTTAAGTGTCTGACTTTAGCTCAGGTCATGATATCCTGGTTTGTAAGTTCCAGCCCCACATTGGGCTGTCTGCTTTCAGCACAGATCCTGTTTCAGATCCTCTGTCCCCCTCTCTCTCTACCCCTCCCCTGCTCATGCTCTCTCTCTCACAAATATACATTGAAATCTTTTTAAAAAATGTAACCAGAAAATCCATGGTTGTCCTAAGAATGCCTACTTTTACTGCTTATGAGGCAAGTATATTTCTAAATAATACATGAATAAAAATGAAACTATAATTAAAATTATATGCTACATTAAAAAAGATCTGAAATCAGCAATTTAACTTTACACCTTAAGACACAGGAAGAAGAAAAAAGTAAGCCCAAAGCAGGCAGAAGGAAAGAAATAATGAAGATTAAGAGGAGAAATTAATGGAATAGAAATAAACAAAACTAGTGAAGCCACTAGTGACTTCAGTGACTTTGAAGAAATCAAGAAAATTGACAAAATTTTAGCCAAATTAACCAAGGTGGAAAAAACCTTTTTCAAAAATAAGTCTCAAATCACCAAAATCTAGAATAAAAAAGGGGATATACATGACCTTATAGAAATAAAAAGAATAAGAATACAAGGAACTGACAAAAATTAGATAAATTACTTAGATGATATGGACAAATTCCTAGAAAGACAGAAACTACTGAAACTAATTCAAGAAGAAATAAAAAATCTCAATAAACCTATAACAAAATATTGAATTAGTAATCAATAGACTACCACAAAGAAGGAGCACCTGGGTGGCTCAGTCAGTTAAGCATCGGATTTCGGCTTAGGTCATGATCTCACAGTTTGTGAGTTTGAGCCCCATGTCAAGCTCTGTGCTGATAGCTCAGAGCCTGGGGCCTGCTTCAGATTCTGTGTCTCCCTTTCTCTCTGCACCTCCCCCACTTGTGCTCTGTCTCTCAAAAATAAATAAATGTCAAAAAAAATTTTTTTTAAAGAAAAAAAAAAAAAAGCCTTAAACAAAGAAAATCCCAGACCAGATGGTTTCATGAAGGAATTATACCAAACATTTAAAGAACTAGTATCAAATTTTAATAACCTTTCCAAAGAATAGAAAAGATTCATTCTATGAAGTCAGTATAGCTCTAATACAACAATGAAACCAAAACAACATCAACAAGAAACCTACACATCAACACATCAATGTATCTTTAACAAAATGCTAGCAAGTTAATTCAGAAATAGGTAAAAAAGATTGTACCCCATAACCAAGTAGGATTTATTCCAGAAATACAAAATTGGTTTAACATCTGAAAATCAATTAATGTCTTACACTATATAAATAGAACAACAACAAAAAAAAGCACATGCTCATCACAGTAGATGCAGAATAAACATTTGAAAAGATTCTCTACCTCTTAATGATTAAAAAAAACCCAAACACTCAATAAATGAGGAATAGAAGGATACTTCTTCCAACAGATAAGAGGTATATTGTACTGGAGGTTTTAGCTGAAGAAAAAGAAACAAACAGCATCCAGATTGTAAAGGAAGAAACATCTGCATTTGCAGATAACACCATCTTGTATATAGAAAACCTTAGAGTATCCTCAAAAAACTGCCATAACTAATAAATAAGTTCAGTAAGGTTGCAGAATACAAGATCAATATACATAAATCAACTGTATTTCTGTACATTAGTAATGAGCAAACCAAAAATAATTCCATTTGAAATAGCATTAAAAAGAATAAAATACTTAGGAATAAATTTAACAAAAGAAGTACAAAGCTCGTACCCTGAAAACAACAATATGTTATTACAAGAAATTAAAGATGACCTAAATAAATCAGTTTATGGATCAGAAGATTTAATATTGTTAAGATGCTAATGATCCCCATTGATGTACAGATTCAATACAGTCTCTATCAAAATCCCAGCTAACTTCTTTGCAGAAATAAGCTGATTATAAAAATCACATGGAAATTCAAGGGACCCATACTAGCCAAAAATACTGAAAAAATAAAGTTGGAGGACTCATACTTCTGGTTTCAAAACTTACCGCAAAGCTGTAGTAGATAATCAAGACAATGTGGTACTGGCATAAGAATAAACATAAAGCTAAATGGAAGGATTGAAAGTCTGAAAAAAAAAAACAACAACCACAAATCAGTTGGTCAATTGATTTTCAACAAGAGTGCTGAGACAATTCAATAAGAAAAGAGTCTTTGAACAAATGTTGCTTGGGCACCTAGATATACACATGCGAAGAAATAAAGTTAGACCACTGCCTCATACCACATACAAAAATTAAATAAAAATAGATCAAAGTCCTAAACGTAAGAGCTAAAACTATACAACTCCTAGGAGAAACCGTAAATATTTGTGACCTTGATTAGGCAATGCTTTCTTAGACATGACACCAAAAGCACGAGCAACCTAATAAAAATAGATTAATTGGACTTCATCAAAACTGAAAACTTGTTTTTCAAAAGACTATCAAGCAAATGAAAAAATAACCCACAAAATAGGAAAAAATACATGCAAATCATACATCTGAGAAGATTCTTGTATCCAGAATCTATAAATAAGTATTACAACTTGACATTTAAAAAGTAAATAGCCAACTAATGGTTGATGGGGGGGGGGTAGAGGGGAAAATGGGTGGTGGGCATTGAGGAGGGCACTTGTTGGGATGAGCACTGGGTGTTGTATGTAAGCAATGAATCACAGGAATCTATCCCCAAAACCAAGAGCACACAGTACACACTGTATGTTAGCCAATTTGACAATAAATTATTTTGTTTAAAAAAAGCAAATAGCCAAATTAAAAAGAGGCAAAGTAACTGAATAGATAGTTCTCCAAATAAGATATACAAATAAATCCATGACAAATGCTTAACATAATTTAGCCATTATAGAATGGCTAATTCCACTCTCTAAACACTAGGATGGCTATAATAAATAAGACAGCAAGTGGTGGAGAAATTGGAACCTTCATACACTGTTGGTGAGAATGTAAAATGGTGCTTTGGAAAACAGTCTGGCAATTCCTCAAATAGTTAAATACAGAACTACCATTTGATCTGGCAATTCTACTCCCAAGTATATAACCAAAAGAAATGAAAGCATATGTCTACACAAAACTTGTGCGGGAATGTTTATAGCAGAATTATTAATATCTCAAAAGTAGAAAAAACCCAAGTGTCCATAACTCATGTGTGAATTAAGTATTATTCACTAATAAAAGGAAATGAAATACTAATAAACCCTGAAAACATTATGCTAAGTGAAAGAAGACAGTCACAAAGGACCACATATTATGTGATTTCATTTATATGTAATGTATACAATAGGCAAATCTATAGATACAGAAAGTAGATTAGTGGTTTCCTAGGGCTAGGTGGGATTGGGAGATTGTGAGGTGATGACTAAGGTGAGCGTGGGGGGTGGGTAGGTTGGGGATATAATGTACAAAAATTGATTTTGACAATGAATGTACAAGTCTATGAATATACTAAAAGCCACTGGGTGTTTGTATGGTATGTGAATTTTCTGCTTTATATATATCTAAATATATATCTATGTCTCTATATAGTAGTTTTTAATGTTTGAAGAATTGGTCTATTTGATCTAAGTTGTCAAATTTATGGGTATAAGTTGTTGATAGTATTCCCTTATTATCCTTTGGTGTTGGTAGAGTCTAGGGTGACATCCCTATTTCATTGCTGATATTAGTGATTTGTATCATCTATTTTTTCCTTTTGACAGTCTTGCTAAAGTTTATGAATTTTATTAATCTTTTCAAAGAACTAGCCTTTTATTTCATTGATTTTTCTATTACTTTTTCTGTTTTCAGCTTCATTGATTTATGCTCTTATAGATATTATTTCTTTCCTTCTCCTTTTGGCTTAATTTGCTTTTTCTTTTCTTTTAATTACTTTAGGTGAGAACTTAGATGATTGATTTGAGACTTGTCCTATTTTCTAGTGTATGCAATTAGTGCTATAAGTTTTCCTCTCAGCACTGTTCTTACTGCATATCACAACTATTGATATGTCTTATTTCATTTTTATTCAGTTCAGTATCGTTTTGTATTTTCTTGAGATGTCTTCTCTGATCCACATATTATTTAGGAGTATGTTATTTAGTTCCCAAGTATTTGGAGATTTTACTGTTTTTGACTTCAGACAGATCTTTCTGTTTTTGACTTCAAACTTAATTACATATGTTAGAGGACACCCTCTGTATGGTTCCAATTCTTTTAAATCTATTGAGATTTGTATTTTGGCCCAGGATATGGTATATCTTGGTTTATGTTCTGGAGAAACTTGAAAAAATGTGTATTCTGCTCTTTTTGAGTGAAATGTTCTATAAATGTCAATTAGGTCCTGTTGGTTGATGATGTTATTGAGTTCTTTTTTATTTTTGCTTATTTTCTGTATAGATGTTCTATCAATAGGTGAGAGAGGGTTTTAGAAATCCCTAGATATAATTATGGATCCATCTATTTCTCCTTTTATTTATGTCAAGTTTTGCCTCATTATCTCAGCTCTGTCTGGCGCATAAAGATTTTGGATTGCTGTTTTCTTGGTGAATGATTGATTAATTAATTAACAATTTAAATTTAATTTAGTTAACATACAGTGTAGTATTGGTTTCAGGATTAGAACCCAGTGATTTATCACTTATAGATAATACCCAGTGCTCATCCCAACAACTGCCCTCCTTAATGCCTGTCACCCTTAATGTCTATCACCTACCTCTCCTCCTCAGCAACCCTTAGTTTGTTCTCTGTAAGAATCTCATGGTTTGCCTCTGTTTTTATCTTATTTTTCTTTCTCTTCCCCTATGTTAACCTGCTGTGTTTCTTGAATTTTACATATGACTGAAATCATGTATTTGTCTTTCTCTATTTCACTAAGCATAATAAACTCTAGTTCCATCCATGTGTTGGAAAGGGCAAGATTTCAGATGAATGACTTTTTTAAATAATTGTGTCTCTTTCTATCTCTGGCAATTTTATTTATATACTCTTGTTTTCCTTGCATTATTGTTTCCATGATATATCTTGGTATATCCTTTCACTCTCAACCTACCTATATTATGATATCTGTATTTAGTTTCTTACAGATGTATATTGCTGGATTATGTTTTTAAATCCATGCTGACAATCTCTTTTAGTTGATGTATTAATACCATTTACATATAATGTTATTATTGATAACTTAGGGCTTAAGTTCTGCAGTTTTACTTTTTGTTTTGTGTTCTGTTTTTGCTTCTCTGTTTTCTTTTCCCTGCATTCCATGGATTAGTTCAACATTTTTAAAAACAATTCCATTTTGCTTTATGGATAGTATTCTTGAATATATCTGTGTGTAGCTTTATTTACTGTTTTTTTCTGCATATTGGATTTGATCTCTATCTCTGTATCCTCACAGTCTACTGGTGGTGTCATTTCACCAGTTCACGTGAAATATAATAATGTGATTTCACTTTACATCCCATTACCATGCCCTGTTATTAAATAATTGTCTAAAATATTTCCTCTAAATACATTTAGAACTACATCAGTCAGTGTTAAAATTTTTGCTTCAACACTCAAACATGATTTAGAAAGCTCAAGAGCAGAAGGAAGGCCTATTGCACTTATCCATATTTTTGCTTATCATGTTCTTACTTTCCTTCTGATCTCCCAAGGTTCCTTATTTTATTATTTCCTTTCTGTTTAGAGAATTTTGTTTAACCATTCCTTTAGGATAGTCTTTTAGTTTTCCTTCCTTTGAGAATATCTTGATTTTTCCTTCATTCTTCAAGGTATTTTCACTGGGTATAGGATTCTGGGTTGGCAGGGTTTCCCCTCCCCACAACACTTTAAAAGTATTATGCTACTTCCCTCTGACTTTAATGATTTTTGATGAGAAATAGTCATTCTAAGTGTTATCTCACTTTAGGTAATGTGTCTTTCTGGATGCTTTCAAAACTTTGTTTCAGAAATTTAATTGTGATATGTCTTGGTGTAGATGTTTTGGGATTTATTGTGTTGGGAGTTCATTCACCTTCTTGAATCTGTAGGTTTATATCCCTTGACAAATTTGGGAAGTTTTCAGTCATTATTTTTTCAAGTATTTTTTTTTTAACTTGACCCTCTTTCCCCTCTCCTTCTAGAACTCTGATGACACAGATGTTAAAATTGTTGTTATAATCACACAGGTCCCTGATGCTGTGTTCTAACAGAAATTTAAGAGAACCCTACATCCATAAATCCAAACCAAACCAGTCACTATGCAAAATGATCAGTTGTGAGCAGGTAGATTTGTTCTAGAAATGTAAGTCTGAGTTTTCTTTATGAAATTTTAATAAACATTTCATTAAGAAATTAAAGTTGGGGCACCTGGGTGGCTCAGTAGGTTAAGCATCCCAACTCTTTTGATTTCAGCTCAGGTCATGTTCTTGTGGTTCATGAGATTAAGTCCCATGTCAGGTTCTGTGCTGACAACATGCAGCCTTCTTGGGATTCTCTTCCTTATTCTCTCTCTGCCCCTCTCCCACTCATGCCGTCTCTCTTTCTCTCTCAAAATAAACAAACATTTAAAAAAATAACTTAAAAAAAGAAATCAAAAGCCATATGATCATTCCGGTAGACATCAGATGTTTGACAAAAATTCAGCACATATTTCTTATCAAAGAAAAATGAAGTTAAATCAGTGTACTACTCACCAAAGTGGCAATAGTAGTAAACAGAATTTTAAAAATTTGTTATGGTATAGCTAACAGATATCTATAGAAAATATACTCAATGGTAAAGATTTAAAGGCATTCTCTTTAAGGTAAGAACAAGAGAAGACAGGATTATTACTGCTACCTTTCAGCATGATTCTAGAGGTATTAGATAAGGCAATAAGACATGAAAAATGGGTACAATTATTTAAAAAGAAGAGATAAAACTGTCATTTGGAAATAGGATGATTGTACACCTAAAAAAGTCCAAGAAAACAACAGAAAAATTATCAGAACTATTAGAATAGTTTAGTAATGCATCCACATACAAAATCAACATATAAAATGTAGCAACTTTGGGGTGCCTGACTGGCTCAGTTGATAGAGCATGTGACTCTTGATCTCAGGGTTCTAGTTCAGGCTCCACATTGGGCATGGCACTCAGTTAAAAAGACCCCTGCAGTCTTATTATAGATTAACAATAACCACATAGAAATTGTAATGCAAAAATTGACACTCAAAGTAGAAAAAAAAATACTTAGCAATAGACCTAATGAGAAATGTATAAGATCCATATAAAAGAAAATACAACTTCCTTGAAAAAATTAAAGGAAATGCTAAATAGAGATACACCCTGATTTGAAAGGAAAGACTTAAAATTGTAAGGATGGCAATTCACCAGAAATTTAATTTGTAAATGCAAATAAATGTCAATCAAAAGCCTAAATGATACTTTATGAAACTTGAAAGTATGATTCTGAAGTTTACTTAACAGAGAAAATGTACATGAAGGAACCAAGAAAAGAATTTTAATTAGAACAATGAAGGAGTTTTGCCTACAAGATATTAACACATCTTATAATGTCATAAGTAATTTAAATCCTTTGGTGTTGGTACTAAAATAGAAAAGTTATAAAAGAATACAATAACAAACCAAGGGACACTGTAATTAGCAGCCTTTTCTACCCTTTTCAAAAGCCTTGGATTGAACTTAATCCCCCTTTTCAGCAGGAAAAAATAGACAGTAATTCAAGCAGGCTACAACTGCTACAATCCCTGGCCAGTGCACACAGACTATAGGGAGAGTGAGTCATTTTTGAGAATATGCTGGTAGAGGGAATAGATGTGGCATCATGTGAATTTGAAAATCCTGACCAAGTCAGAGGGAAAACAGAAGGTATGTATAGTATCCCAGACGTTCAAAAACTACCCAAGTCCATCTACTTGTAAATTACTTCTTTATTTACTGTCCAACTCAAATGTGTTGAGTCCTTTCCCCAAGGGAAAAGTGACAACTACATGGAAATTTGTCCTTCATTAGTATTTTTTAAAATTTTTAGTGATATTATAATTAAAATGAAGGAGGGCGCCTCTAATCAGGGTACCCAAGAGTAGACATTTTCCCTAGATAATATCTTCCTTTGGCTTAGTCTTCTGTGTTTGGAAGTATATGACATCACATGGTCTTCTCCTTCTTTATCTTATTTCTGTCAGTCAACTGTATCTTGATACCAGGACAACTACACAGAGTGATTGAAAGCAACTTGGTCCAAAAAAATGTTTCTCCTTTCTGAAAGGCTTTTTATCGAAATGCAATCATACACATTTACTATATACTACTGCAATTTTTATTCTAATACAATAATACTCCTTCAATTTATCAGATCATTTTTATAAGAGAAGTTTGTATATGATTAATATGTCACTTAAAAATAGTGGGGAAAGGATAGACTGCTTAATAAATGGTGTTGGGACAGGTGATTATATTTCTAAAGTTAGATTACTCTTCACACAATAATCACAATTGATTCTACTTGGACTAAAGAAATATATATCAAAAGCAAAAACTTAAGGTTTCAAAAATATAGGAAAACATTTTTTATAATCTCTGAATTGTATAGCACAGGGTTCCATTGTAGAAAAGGAGACCATGCTAGTTATTTTAAGCAGGGAAGGATTTAATGTAGAGAATTAGTTGCTTCCAAAATCTATAAAAGGCCTGGATAGGTGTGGTCTAAAGTGTTTCTCCTAGAACAGGACCAACAATTGGTCCTCCAGGGAAACTTCTACCTCTACCACACTCAAGAAAGTGGGAAATCAACTCCAGGAATTCACCATCTCAGTTGTGACCTATAGTGAAGGAAACTGGCTTTAATGCTTGTGCCTATTTATTGATATTCATAAATGTAATGACTAGATAGCCCAGTTTCCAAATCTTCTATAATGGCATTCTAAGTGGCAGAATGTAAATCACTCCTGGTATTCAAGTTGCAGAGGAGTTTAAGAAATGCAGTTTTTAGCTTCTCACCCTCTATAATAAAGGAAGGACACACTATAAAGAGGACAAAATGGTTAATACATAGATATGGAAAAATTTATTAACAAATAACAAAGGAAAAGAAACCCGAAGGAGTTCTGGTCCAAGATGGTGATGAAGGAAGACCTTTAACTCATCTCCTACACAGAACAAATCACACATATTAATAGAACAGTTCCTCCTGAAGAAGTACTGAGGACTGAACGACATCTGAACAACCAAAGATAAAAAGGCAGGAGGACAGTAAGAGAGATGGAGACATGGACGGGGCGCCTGGGTGGCTCAGTCAGTCGAGCATCTGACTTCAGCTCATGTCATGATCTTACGGTTTGTGAGTCTGAGCCCCGCCATTGGGCTCTGTGCTGACAGCTCAGAGCCTGGAGCGTGCTTCAGATTCTGTGTCTTCCTCTTTCTCTGTCCCTTCCCTGCTCATGCTCGCTCTCTCTCAAAAATAAACATTAACAATTGGAAATGGCATCATTTTCTCCTTCTCCCTCCCCTTTCTTCTGGAGTACAACATGAACATGAGAACTAGAGCTCAGGCAGTGCTTCTAGACCATGGGGCAACTTTGAGGATCGAAGTCAGAACCAAGGACAATAGAATAGGAACACAGAAAGAGCCTGAATCTCTAATGAACAGAGTCCCTGCACCAGTACTGAAGTGCCTGCCTCTGACTATCCTTTATATGAGAGAGAACTAAACTTCTTTAAAAAAAAAAAAACAAAACGGGGGCGCCTGGGTGGCGCAGTCGGTTAAGCGTCCGACTTCAGCCAGGTCACGATCTCGCGGTCTGTGAGTTCGAGCCCCGCGTCAGGCTCTGGGCTGATGGCTCGGAGCCTGGAGCCTGTTTCCGATTCTGTGTCTCCCTCTCTCTCTGCCCCTCCCCCGTTCATGCTCTGTCTCTCTCTGTCCCAAAAATAAATAAAAAACGTTGAAAAAAAAAAATTAAAAAAAAAAAAAAAAAACAAAACCAAAAACATGTTTTATTTAATGCAGGAAATCTTAATAGTGGCATGTTAGCTGATGGCTGATTTTACTGCATGTGGATTCCTCCTTCACCTGTTTCAGAGTTAAGTCCTAATTTATCCCTAAATCATCAATAATTTAATCCCATTCCCTTCATTACAAATTGCTTGTGACCAAATTCTGGCAAATTAGACATGAGGGGAAGAATTCTGAGAAAGGCTTCCTCAGTTCTTGAGGAGGAAGAAACCTCCTTGTCAGCTGGATATTGTATCTGGATGTGATGGCTATAAGCATGACCGCTGACTTGTGCCTTTAAGGGAAGCTTACCTATAGACCAATATAACATGGTGAAAATGGGGAAGGGGCAAAAGAATGAAAGCTTTTGTTGATATTGTTGAACCACTGAATTAGCCAACCCTGGTACTGCCCTACCTATGACTTTCTGGCCACAACACTATGAAACTAGAAATCAACCACAAGAAAAAAATCTGGAAGAAGCACTAATACATGTTGGTTAAGCAACAGGCTACTAAACAATGAATGACTCAACTGAGAAATTAAGAAGAAATCAAAAACTACATGGAAACAAATGAAAATGAAAACACAGCAGTTCAAAACCTTAGGGATGCAGCAAAAGTGGTTCTAAGAGGGAATTTTGTAGCAGTACAGGCCTGCATCATGAAGCAAGACAAATGTCAAATAAACAACCTCATGTTACACCTAAATAAGCTAGAAAAAAGGACAAGAGCCAAAATCCAAAACCAGCATAAGGAAGGAAATAATGAATATTAGAGCAGAAATAAATGACATAGAAACTAAAAAAACAATAGAAAAGATCAACAAAATAGATAAACCTCTAGCCAGACTAATCAGAGAGAGAGAGAGGAGACAAATAAAATCGCAAATGAAGGAGGAGATATAAAAACCAATATTACAGAAATACAAAGGATTATAAGCAGATATTATGAAAAACCATATGCCAACAAATTAGACAACTTAGAAGAAATGAATAAATTCCTAGAAACATATCAAAGACCAAAGAGTAGCAGGAAGAAAGAAAATCTGAATATACCAATTGAATGAAATTGATCAGTAATAAAAAAACTCCCACAACACAAAAGTCCAGGACCAGACAGCTTCACAGACAAATTCTACCAAACATTAAAAGAAGAGTTAATAACTATTCTTCTCAAACTATTTCAAAAATAGAAGAGGAAGGAAGCTTCCAAATTCATTCTGTGAGGCCAACGTTACCCTGATACCAAAAGCAGATAAGGACAACACACACACACACACACACACACACACACACACACACACACACACAAAGAGAGAGAGCTACAAGCCAATATTTCTGATGAATATAGATGCAAAAATACTAAACAAAATACTAGCAAACCAAATTCAACAATACATTTAAAAAGTCACTCATCACAGTAAGGGGAATTTATCCCAGGATATAAGGGTGGTTCAATATTTGCAAATCATTTAACGTGATATATCACATCAGTAAAAGAAAGGATAAAAACCATATGATCATATCAATAGATGCAGAATGAGCATTTGACAAAGTACAACATGCATTCATGATAAAAACCCTCAACAAAATAAGCTTAGAGGGAACGTACCTCAACATAATAAAGGCCATATATGAAACACCAAGAGCTAACATCATACTCAACAGGAAAAAACTGGGAGCTTTCCCCTAAGGTCAGGGACAAGACAAGGATGCTCACTCTCATCACTTTTATTCAATAGAGTACTAACAGTGCTAGCCCCAGCAATAAGAAAACAAAAAGATATAAAAGGCATCAAATTGGTAAGAAAGAAAGAAAACTTTTACTATTTGCAGATGATATTTATAGATAACCCTAAAGACTCTATCCAAAAATTACTAGAGCTGATAAATGAATTTGGTGAGGTCACAGGATACAAAATAAATATACAGAAATCCATTGCACTTGTATACACTAATAATGAAGTATCAGAAAGATTAAGAATCACATTTACAATTGCATCAAAAATAATAAAAACCTAGGAATAAAGCTAAGCAAAGAGCTGAAGGGCATATATTGTGAAAACTATAAAACATTAATGAAAGGAATTGAAAATGACACAAAGAAATGGAAAAGCATTCCATGCTCATGGACTGGAAGAATAAATATTGTTAAAACGTCTATACTACCCAAAGCAATCTACAGATTTAATGAAATCCCTATCAAAATACCAACAGCATTTTTCACAGAACTAGAACAAACCATCCCAAAATTTATATGGGACCACAAAAGACCCGAATAACCAAAGCAATCTTGAAAAAGAAAAGCAAAGCTGAAGGTAGCATAATTTCAGACTTAAGTTATATTACAGATCTATAGCAATCAAAGCAGTATGGTATAGGGACAAAAATAGACATATAGATCAACAGAACAGAATAGAAAATCCAGAAATAAACCCATGATTACATGGTCAATTAATCTGTGACAGAGGAGGCAAGAATATGCAATGGGATAAACATAGTCTCTTCAAATAATGGTGTTCGGAAAACTGGCTAGCAACATGCAAAAGAATGAAACTGGACCACTTTCTTACACCATACACAAAAATAGATTCAAATGTATTAAACACCTGAATATTACACCTGTAACCATTAAAATCTTAGAAAAGAACACAGGGAGTAATGTTTCTGACATTGGCTGTGGCAACATTTTTCTAGATATGTCACCTGAGGCAAGAAAAATAAAAGCAAAAATAAACTATTGGGACTACATAAAAATAAAAACTTCTGCATAATGAAGGAAACAGTCAATAAAACTAAAGGCAACCTAATGAATGGGAGAAGATATTTGCAAATAACTTATCTGAGAAAGGGCTAGTATCCAAAATATATAAAGAACTTATACAACTCAACAGCCTAAAGCAAATAATCCAATTAAAAAATGGGCAGAAGACATGAACAGATGTCCAAAGACACCCAGATGTCCCACAGACACATGAAAAGATGGTCAACATCACTCATCACCCGGAAAGTGCAAATCAGAAGTACAATGAGATATCACTTCATACTTGTTGGAACGGCTAAAATAAAAAACACAAGAAACAACAAGTGTTGGTGAGGATGTGGAGAAAAAAGAACCCTCTTGTTCTGTTGGTGGGAATGCAAACTCATGAAATTGCTGTGGAAAACAGTGTGGGGGTTCCTCAAAAAAGTTAAAAATTGAACTACTTTATAATCCAGTACTTGCACTATGGGGTATTGACGCCTAAAATACAAAAACACTAAATCAAAGGGATACATGCACCCCTATGTTTATAGCTTTGTTATTTATAATAGCCAAATTATGGAAGCAGCTCAAGTGTCCATTGATAGATGAACTGGATAAAGAAGAGGTGGTGTGTAATACAGTGTAATATTATTCAGCCATAATAAAGAATGAAGTCTTGCCACTTGTATGAAATCTTGCTATTTGACATGGGTAGAGCTAAAGAGTATAATGCTAAGAAAAATAAGTCAGAGAAAGACAAATACCATATGATTTCACTCACATGGGAAATTTAACGAAACAAATGAGCAAAGGAAAAATGAGAGAGAGAGAGAGAGAGAGAGAGAGAGAGAGAGAGAGAAACCAAGAAACAGACTTTTAACTATAGAAAACAAATTGATGGTTACCAGAGCAGAGGTGGGTGAGGGGATGGGTGAAATAGGTGATGGGGATTAGGAGTGCACTTGTGATGAGCACTGTGTGATGTATTGGAGTGTTGACTGACTACATTGTACACCTAAAACTAATATTACACTCTATGTTAATTGTACTGGAATTAAAAAAAATCATCAAAACTGTACTTTAAGAAACACTACAAGGAGTTCATCAGACTGAATATGAATGATTCTGTATGGAAACACATGGCATTAGGAGTGAAGATCAGTAGAAAATAAAATGTAAGTAAATATAAATAAATATTGACTGTAAAAAAACAAAGTAATTTTTAGTTTCTGGATTTTCAAATTAAAAATATTTGAAATATCAAGTGTGCATGTGGGTATTGACAGCCACTGTGATTTATTGTTGGTGAGAATAAAAGCTAGGAAAGCCTTTTTGGAATGGAAATCTGAAATATAAATCAAAAGTTAAAATTTATAAGATTTATACTTTGTTCCAACAATTGTGCTCATGGAATCCCTCCTACAGAAACAAACCCATTCCAGCAACACAGATTTAGCATTATTTAAAATAGGCAAATTAAAAACAATATAAATTACCTATAATTGGGAATGGTCAAAGAAGTGATAGCTCATCCATAGTGAACTAGTCAGAATTCTCCAGAGGGAAAGCCAATATAAATCTCTTTACGTATAACATTTATATATAGATTTATTATAAGGAGTTGACTCATGTGATTAAAGAGGCTGACAAGTCCCCAAATCTGTAGTTAGAAAGATTCAGAAATGCAGTAAACAAACAAACAAACAAACAAACAAACAATGTCCCTGCTTGAAGGCAGTCAGGTGAAAGGAATTCTCTCTTAGTCTGCCATTTTATTCTATTCAGGCTCCAACTGATTGGATAAGGCCCATCTACATTGAAGAGGGCAATCTTCTTTACTCAGTCTACTGATTCAGATGTTAACCTTACCCAGAAATACCCTTACAGACACACTCAGAATAATAATTGACCAAATATCTGGACACCTTATGACCCAATTTGACATATAAAATTAACTATTACACCTATTATGAAATATTATATGGTCTTTAAAAAGAATGAAGTAGAGCTGTATACTTTGACTTAGAAATATCTGCAAGCTAAATGAGAAACAAAAACTCAGTAATACAGTATTATTCCTGTATGTGTATTTACATGTTTATTTTACATATTTGATATATGTACATATAAGAAAAATGTCTAGAATCTTACTACTTTAGACCTTTTAAGTTTCATGCAACAGATACACTTCTCCCTAACTCAGTGGGATCCAGGGCTCAGACAATATCAGTGGGGCTTTCCCCCTTTCCATCTCTCAGATCTTCTCATTGCGTGATTCCTCCAGGTCTTGGGAAGAAAAAGCCACTGCTGATTCCAGGTTTGTACATGAGAAAATCCTTCTTGGTACCTCAAAGCCACACCCCCTACAGCCCTAAATTCATTCTGCTATCTTATCCACTAATACTAATTTATTTCCAATTAAGGATGAACCAAAATTCCCTAAGCAGCTCTCTGATAAGTGACTTACAAGTCAAGTGAACATGATGATAGAGGAGGCAGAGCATCACTGATAGGGCAACACAGCAGCATACAAAACTCCAGGCAACAATGCCCACAAGGTAGGCCCAAGGACAGGTCACAGCTAAGGAGCTCCCTCAGCAAGCCAGCTGGTGTAGAGGAAAGCCTTCTGTAGGGCTTCCTGCTTCAGGATATTCATATACTGCGGGCTTGGAGTGAGGGTGGGTCTAAAAGGTCATTACAAACCCTTGCTGCTAAAAAAAATGTTGAAGAATGCACAGCCAGGCACAATATCTTGTGCTGCTCCAGACACACCACCAACACTGTTTTCCTAAGCAGCTAATTTATGTTATATCAGGAATGTGCATGCTGGGTGTTTGCTCATCATTTTTCACCTTCCTTTTTCTGTGGCAACTACCTACATTCAAAAGATGAGGCATGAAACTATTCTCTGATAAGAGAGTTAAGGTTACCAAAGAATCTCATCTTTGTACCAGAATATAACTTTCAAATCACAGTGAACAGAACCTAGCTGAGTTTTTAAGTAGAGACATAATTTTTAATTTTAACATTTATTCATTTTTTTGAAAGACAGAGCATGAGTGGGGGAGGGGCAGAGAGAGAGGGAGACACAGAATCAAAAGCAAGCTCCAGGCTCTGAACTGACAGCACAGAGCCCAATGTGGGGCTTGAACTCACAAACCGCAAGATCATGACCTGAGCCAAAGTCAGACACTTAACCAACTGAGCCACCCAGGCACCCCTTAAGTAGAGATCTAAAATATCCTCATGTCCCACAAATGTAGTGCTTCCAGTTCTTCAGAGCATCTACAGGTAGTAACTGCTGCTAAAGTCTTCCTTCCTGGCTCTAAAACACTGGCTTTCTCTTTATTTTGCAGATGACTTTCTAGCCAATGCTATTCTTCCTTCTCCAACAGATCAAAATTTTGAACAAACAGAAATAATTTAATATAAATTTCATTGGGCACCCCCAATGTTCTAGGAATTGTGCTTTAAATACTTTATTAAATGTATGCTACCCAATATCCCAGCAATGTAAGGAAACCCCATTTTACAGATGAGAAGGTTGAGAAATTTTCTCAAGATTATATATCTAGCTTATGGTGGAGCCTAGATTCAAACTACATTTCCTGGTTAATTTCAGTTCATATACCATGGATCTCTTTCTTCTCTCTCTCTCTCTCTCTCTCTCTCTCTCTCTCTCTCTCAGCCCTTGAGCTCTTCCCTTTTATCACTTATGCATTTTATATTAATTCATTCAATGTATATTTACTAAAGACCTCTTACATGCCAAGCACCGAGGATAAAGTGGTGAACACCACACATCAGATTCACCCCTCTTTTTCTTCACAACCAGTCACATTCCCAAAACTCCTCTGATGGGCTAACAACACAAGACAGCATTAACCAACATGTTCCAATAAATACTAGTCCCACAAGAGTTCTGCAGTCAGATAAGTTTGAGGAAAACTACTCTCTATGACCCTCTCTTGGAGATTCACAGTATACAGTGGCATTAAAACTACTAGGAAATGACTCAGGGGACCTGGAAATCATGGCTCAGAACTATGTCTTATGTTAGAGCTGGAGCCCTGGTCCTGTGTGGATAAATCAGTACTGGACCCTGGTCCATATACAGTACTCCTTCCACTGGCTGTGGGTAGGTAGGCAGCTGCTGCTGGAAATCTCTAGCTGGAAACTTCTGGTGGGTGTGTGGGTCTGTCAGAGCCTCTGTTTGTGATGGGTGTGCCATTTCTGTGGCCATTTACTTGCTAAGAGTTTGCTCATTATTTTGGTCTGCAGGCGTTTTCTTAATTTTGAGAAGTTTTTGTTACATTTATTTGGTTGTGGGTCTACAAAGATTTTCCTGTTATTTTTGAACATAACTACTTATTTCTTTTTTTAAAACCTCAGATGCACAGAATTTCATTAATCATAGTCCCTGGTTCATGACACACTTCCCTCCCTGGCCCACATGTGTGTTTGTGTGTGTGTGTGTGTGTGTGTGTGTGTGTGTGTGTGTGTGCATGTGTGCCTGTGTACATGTGTATTTCCAGCCTCCCTCTCTTTCCATTTCTCCCTCCTTTCTTTCCTTCCTTTTTTCTTTCCTCTCTCCTCCCCTTCCTACTAACCCACAACCCCTCAAAAGCTAAACATTTGATAGCAAACTGTATCTAATAGTAGAGTCTCCCTCACCAACTCATGTCCTTGCTTCCACTCACCTGAGGTAAATATATTCCTGAATCCTGTCTTCATCATTCCCTTGCTTTTTAAACATAGTTTCAATGGATCTATATATATACAGTATTTTTTATTTTAATTATTTTTAACTTTATGAAAAGAATATCATTTGTGTGCACACTTTTTTGGCACCTACCTTTTCATTTTCTGTTATACTGGTAATATCCACCTTAATCATTTTGGGTTACTGTAGTTCATTTGTTTGGACTACTGTATAATACTCCATTTTAAGTATATATTATTATTTATTCATCCACTCTCTCACTGATGGCATGTAAATTACTTCCAAGTTTCTGCTACTGTGAACAGTGTTGCTATGAAATTCTTCTGGGTAAATCTGCAAAACCTTCTATACTGTGTTTAGGAAGAGAATCACTGGGTCATAGGGTATATGAATGCTCAGCTTTAGGAGGCAATGCCAAAATGTTTTCCAAGGTGACTGCATGAAATTATACTCACACACGCAATATGTAAAGAGATACTATAGATCCATATTCTCTTACATTTGGTAATGTCAAGCTTAAAATTTTGACAGTTAAGTGAATGAACCTCTAGCTTAAAATGTTTTTATATCATTCTAGTTTTGGAATGGAGAGCGAATTTTCTACCAGTGCCAGTTCTTCTATCTGGTTTTAGAAATCACTCTGAGTTGAAACAATTGGACCAAAAAGGGTAACAATGGAAGATGGACATGGTAGAAGGAAGCAAAGAGTAGTATAGAAAGATAGTGTCTTTTTTTTTTTTAAACCACACTTAAAAGCCATACCCACATCCCTCCATGAATTCAGCAGTGGCTAACTTTGCCTTCTTCCTTCTCCTGGAATCACCCTTAACATCTTCACTGGATAATCTTAGACTTTACTTTCTCTTTCTCAGGTCCCCAGTGCACTACTGACTTTCAATCACAGTTAATCTTGTCACCATTAAGCATGATATATTAGCTTTGGCTGTTATAACAATAGTGTAAACAACAGAAATTTGTGACTCACATATCTGGAAGCTGGGAAGTCCGAAATCAAGTTGCCATGAAATTCATTTTCTGCTGAGGAAACTCTTCCTGGCTTAAAGATGGCCACCTTCTCCCTATGTCCTCATAATATTTGCTTTTCTTATAAATGTAATGCATGCTTACCATAGAAAATTAAGCAAAAGGAATAAAATAAAAACCATCCATAATTTAATCACCCACAATTTAGCCACTTTAATATTTTGATGTAGATCAAATATATATATTATACATATGTGTGTATATACATGTTTGTATAGGTGTATATATATATGTATACATGTATACATGTACATGTTACCTATATACTGTAGACATTCCCATAAGGTGCTTTTCAAAATTAAAATATATTTCCAATGGTATATATATTATTTATGTAGGATTATATAGTTTATTGATCATTATCCTGCTATTCTATTTTTTATTACTATATAGCACACCACACTGAATATCTCCATAGTAAAACCTTTGTGCATATTCACAATTATTTTCTTGTAATAAATTCCTAGTACTAGAGTTATATCTATATCAAAGAGTAGGTTTCTAAAAAGCTTTTGATACATATTTCCAAAAAGCTCTCCAGAAAGTTGTATTAACTCTCCTGCCAATAGTATATAGGAATGGTTAGTTCTTGTCAACTGCACCCTCTCTGGTTATTAGAAAACATCTTTGCCAAATTGGTACATGAAAATGGATATCTGGTTGTTTCTCTCAGCATATATTTTTCCTCCTCTCTTTCCTTCCCTCCATCCTTTCCTTCTTCCACTCATTTCCTCCCTTTTTTCCTTCCTTCTCTTTTTCCCTCTCTTTATTCTTTCCTTCCTTCCAAAGTTGAAAAATTTTATCTGTGCAACCAGTTTATTGAGCAAATAGCTCCAATAGGGTAAAGTAAAAGCAATTTTATTCATTTCTCTACTGTCCATTCAAACCACTGCAGACACATTCTTCTAGGAACCTTGGAAGACTCCCCTAGCAGATTATATAACTTTTCAGATAGTCCTTCTGTCACTTCTTGTTCCAATAACAGCTTCATAGAACAAATCAAAATATCCAGTCCAGTGTCATACATAACTCTATACTCCTTTCTACTTTAAAACTTCATCTCCCCCATTTTGGAATTGCTCTAGGCTGGAAGTCTTCAATAAGGGGAAGGGAGTCGTTGGTTTCCCCACTTATACAAATTAATGGATTAATTAAAAGTAGAGTTTTTAGTAAAAAGAGAAGCTTTAAAAAAAACTCTTTTGAAGAAGTGAAAAAGTAGTCTCTCTAAGCTCACTTTCCACACAACTCTAGAGAAGTCGGACATGACCTGAGTACTAATTCTTTGGTGTCCTCAGAGATGCACTGCTGTACTCCTTTCATATGGACAGTGCCACATCATTATCTGGCCTCTTATGTACTCCAGCTCCCTCTGTATCCAGAACCTCTTCGTGCTGAGGTTGTCCAGTTTCTGGCAAGATTCCTACTTGGATGGATCTTTTACAAAAATACCTCCTGCTTCTTTTGTATTTATTTAACACATAGACATACGCCACCATTACTAGAAGAAACTAGTTCCTGATATAAGTCTTTCCACTCTGTGAGCTCTGGACACAGCTCTCCACCTCTAGTCTTCTCAGACAACATAAATCCAGTCCTTATGTTACTGCAGACTTAGGGGATCATATGTAATGCTTTCTGAGAGATTCCTTCAAAGGCCCTCCCAAATGGTTGGAGGTGAGGGAAAAGACTGTAAAAAAGGAGGTGGGAGGTGGAGGTGGGGAGAGGAGGCACAGTACAGTAACAACTCTTTCCAACCAGACTTTTAAGGTTCTTTTTTTTTTTTTTTTTTTTTACAGCCTGGAAGTGGGTGATCATATGAACTGGCAGAATAGATTTTATAATATTCAGAATGACTAGCATTGTTTTGGAATCTGATGATCCTTGGTACCTGCTTTTTCACTCATTCAACTTTAATATTCTGTTATATGCCTATCTTTTTTGGCCATTTGGATTTTTCTCTTGTGGATTGCCTATTTTTTATCCTTAGTCCATATTTCTATAGAGATTTTCTAGTTTGTAAGAGTTCTCTCATACAAAAGATATTGTCTATATGTTGCAAATAGATACTATACTATTATATAAGCTATAAATAAAAGAAAAATTTTGCTAATTATTCAGCCATTTCTGATTAATGGTTTTGCACACAAAATTTAAAGAAGATGCCATTCAGAGCAAGATTTAAAGAAAGATATATAACAGTTTTTCTCAATTTTCAACTGAAAGTATCCTAATTTATTCATCCAGTTGTAGATTTTTTGTTCTACTTAAAAAGTATCTCTTTCTTCCTCTCATATACATATTAGGTATCAAAAACTTGTCCAAAGTCGTCTTAGGTTGACAACTTTCTTCCCTGTCAGCATTAATGTGCTGACATTAATTAGAGGCCATGTGTTGGCCTCTAATTGCTGTTATAAAGAAGCCTTATCTTTAGGCTTCTTAAACTAATCTGAGGGATTTATATTTTCTGTACCTGCTTTGCACATGAGGGAACTACTTTCTCTGCAAGAAGCTTTTCTATGCTCCAAGTGGTCCCTCTCAATCAGAAAAAGAGGTTTTTTTTTTTATTATTTGGGGTATTTATGGATATATGTGTAGCAGCAGGAAGAACTTTTATTCTTCTCAATCAGGAGATGACTTTTACATTACCTACACACCTCTTCCCAACCTGGAATTTTTTTCTTTAAATACTTAAATCTATATACAACAGACTGTTTCTATATGAGATATTCAACAGTTTTGTTAGAAGGCAAATGATGCAGAAGGGAATATTCAAGAGCTTACCTTGCAGAATGTAGACCTTTTCTAGCTATTCATTGTTCATTTTGGGGAAGAATGAATGAAGGGGAAGAAAAGAGAAGGCATGTACATAAAGCCAGGCCTCAAGGTTAGAAACCAGTCTAGTTCCCTGTTTTTTCATTTTAGCTCTCTATCCATGATTTGGAGTTTTTCTAGAACTGTACTTCACTTAGATTTTTTCTAAAAACTCCTATTTATTTCCAATGCCACCTACCATGGAGCTAAGCCTGTGGCAGGTCCTTAGTGACTGACTAAATGGTAAGGACTGACCTTTGCCTGACTTTAGACTTATACACATCAAGGGAGTAAAAAGAATACTGGCAGGTTAGCAAGGAAAGTGGATGACAACAATACTGAAGGATCCAGGTGAGGAAAAACTGAGGCCAAACCACAGAGAGAAGACCGAAGATTTCATTTACATTTTGCTCTCAAGTTTTATTAACCAGGAAGAAGTTATTAAATTGTACATGGTTTACCTGGTATTTCTTTAAATCAGCTCAGTGGAGGCAGTAACAGAATAGTAATTAAGAGTAAGAACATTGAAATCAGGCAGATAAGTATTCCACCTCTGGCTTTGTGAAGTCTTAGTTTTATACTTTGGGCAAGTAAACTCTAAGTCGCAGTTTATTTGTAAATTAGCTATAATAATAGTACCTAGCTTACAGCATTGTTGCAAGGACTAAATGGGTGCTTAGTAAGGTTTCCAGACAAAGTAATTTAAATCACACAAACAAACACATACCCTACACCTCTAGGTATGCTCAATCAAATTCATACGACCAGGAAATTCCATAAGAAAAGAACTTGCCAACCAGCTCCCAGAAGAGTACAGGTGGACCTGAGGCAATCTGGGGTTTCTTTTTAAAAGAGTCTCTTACTCTAGTAATAACTCACTGAAAGAATGCTGTTAACTAGCATTTGCACTCTCTAAGTAAGTGATACTTTATCTTCGTGATGACCTGCTTCCTGAATCATCAACTATTTAATCCTGTCCATTTAGTTTTAGTGTAAAGAGAATTATGTTGTATTTTAAGATGTCTTTCTAAATTTGTAACCCAAATAAAGTATTTTGGGTTATCATCTGTAAAAACAAATTCCTTCATTAAATAGAACAACCTATTCCATGACCAGGTCAAGACTTACATAGACCAACTGTCTAGAAATCTTGCTAGGATAAGAAAAATGTAACTCTTTGTTATTGACAAACAGTAATTTTTAGCAATGATGACTCATACTTTCTATTAACTGGAAAATATTTCCATTTGATTGGATTTGACAGACATTTATAGACCACTCATGACAAATCATCCCAGTTCTCAAGGATCTCACAATGTCATGGGAGAAACAGGCAGGTCATTTAGAATTTCCAAACAGTGTTATCAGTGCTATGAGGGAGACAATGTATTAGAAATCTCTTGACTTTTGTAATTTTTGTAATAAAGATAACCTGGTAAGTCTTCAAATTTTAAAGTGTTTTTGAAGAAAACCTTATTTATGTTTAACTCATTCCATTTTACAGTTTGTGATTATTTCAGGGCCACTAGATTAGATAAATGACAGGTAACCCACAACAGAGTTACAGTATGGGTTCACCTCCATGACTCCCATAAACTCCCCTGCAGCAAAGTCCTGGGAGGCCTGTGGGCATGAGACACTGGCATCTGTCTCCCAGAGTCAGGATGGTGTTGGGCACCTGAGCAAGTCAGTGGTGTGTGAAGAAGGAGCTGCCATGGCATTACACCCAGGCTATGCTGGTGCCTCTGCCTCTGGGGGATGACCAGTGTGCCCCCAGCCCTCCACCTCCTCTGTCAGAATACCCACAACATCAAGGTGTTGCTGCTTATCTTCAGTATGCCTCCCCTGCCAGACTGTGGAATTCCAGAGGGCAGTGACCTAGTCTTGTTTGTCTACAGATCTCCAGCGCCTGGCATACCACCTGGTGCACAGTGAACACTCGGTAAATGTTTGTTGAAAGAAGAATGAACAAATGTTAGGCAAAGTGTATAATCTAGGGATTGTAATCAACTCCAAGCTAATTCCTAGTCAATTCCTAGCAGTGGCTTATGGCCATATTAAACCTTGCATTAGAATGATTTATGATGCCTGGTTTAACACAATGACAATAACATACTCAATGAAGTAATAAATGAATTGTGTTTTAGGCATGGCCAATTGTTAAACTAGGAATTAATTTAATTCAGAATTTCTGTTTTAATCATTACTACTATCACATGGAAATATTTGAGGAGCTCAGCTTCATGCTACAGGATCCAAACACTTAAAATTCAAGCAGCTTTTATTTACTAAAGGCCTTTAATTGAGAAACAGCCTCTTTTTCAGTGAGACATTTAGCTTTAGTAAATGTGGTTTGTGAATTTATTCCCTGTTTTTAATTGCTGTAGATATTTGCTCAACATCTGGTTTTATAGCCATTTAAATAAAGAGGTTTTGCCATAATAAAATGTGTATGTTTGTTTTGAGTGGGTAACATCAGTTTTTACAGGAGTGTATCATGTACAATGCAATTAAAGCCTTCAATAGCAACTGGCTTTCAAAATGTGTAGAAAGTTATAATCCCAAAAGACATTTGCTGCAGAAAGATGTGAGTAGACAGAAGTATATGAATTGAAAGAAATCAAAACTATTTTCTCCTTGGAACCCTGATGGTATTTCTATTCTATCATTTGCAAACTGTCAAGTTAAATTTATGGAGTCAAATCCCCAAACCATATCCTCCTCCTCCCTCATCTCACCTTTTCTCTTGCCCTTAATCTGTTCCAGTCTCATCCCTATACCAGGTGAAGATAGTGTAGTCACAGACATACTTGATAATAGCGACAAGGAAAGTGGAAAATTGTATTATTTTTCATTTCTGGTAACTTAGGTGAGGATGCACTGGTAAACTTAAAAAATAATTGAGTGGTATATTTTAGATGATCTTTAGATATTGAAATATATGCATATATGTACATATATGATACATAATTGTCCACTTTTATGGACACACTGAAAATCATTTCCAGACATCCTCCATTCTGCCACCACTTTTTGGGCTCACCACCTCCTACTGGTATTTAAGATTCCTTCTACAGCTTCCCGCGATCTTACCTAAGAGAGCACACACGTCAGCAGTAAACTCACGTGGTCAGATTCCCATGAAACGCAACTGGGGCTCTGTCAGTAAGACTCTCAGTATTTAACTGTTTGAACAAAATTCCTAGAAGTGACCAAAGTGCTAGTCCCAACACTAGCTAGTTCAAGTGAAACATCTTGAGAGAAGCATTATGTTAGAGAAGGGAACGGTGAGACCCAGACAGAAAAGAGCAGAACATTCCAAACAGAAGAACACATTTTAGAGATGTTGCTTAGTTTCTATTTGCATTCCCCTTATCCGTCCTTAAAGTACCAGGAAGGGGTTCCGGGGATTATGTGTAAAGCAGTTTAAAAGTATCCTGAGGGTAGGGTTCTGATGGGTGATCTCAAGAATCTTTTCCCCTTAAGAGTCTCCATGCCTATGAGAAAACATGGTTGACTGGTACCATTAATTGAGAAAAGAGGAACACCAAGTTTGGCTACACTGTGCTTTTTTCTTTTTTTTAAGTGGTTTTATTAATCCCCTAACATCCAAACGGTATTTTAATCATAGCTTCTCCAGAGCTCCATGTATTGTTTCCTTTAGCTTATGCTGCCTTCAGCCTTGTTCCTGAAATTTATGCTATTGTCAGAAATCCTAGATTAAAAATCTAGTATGGCTAGATACACTTAACTCTCTTTCTTTCTAGGTGTTCAACAGCCTTATCAAGGGTCCATCTCTATATGGTGATCTGTGTCTGTGTAGATGTGTGTGTGTGTGCGTACACACACACCCACACACACACACACACACACACAGCAGGCACCGACTTTGGTGCCACTTTGCATCATCACCCCTATTAGGATTATCAGAGTATTGGAGTTGTGGGTAAAAGAAGATCTATTTCTTTTCCAAAGGGTGAGAAAAATGGGAGGGTGTCACGAAGAGGGAAAAGAGAGAAAATAAAGTGTGTGTGTGTGTGTGTGTGTGTGTGTGTGTGTGTGTGTGTGTGTTTTGGGTAGGGGGAGGGAGAAAAAGAGAGGGGGAATATGAGTGAGTGTGGAGGGAGGAGGGGAAATGAAAGGATATTATATATTTTTTTGTATCTGTCATTTCCCTGCTATCTCCCATATGACTTCTTAATCCATCAGAATGCTGGGAAGATAATGTTTTGGGCGAAATAACATGAGAGAGAGGATAGACTCCCAAGGACCAATATCTTTATTGCTCGGAGGATAAACGGATTATGTCAGCCATTTTCTGTTGCTGACAGCTTTTCTTATTAACCGATTTTATTTTTTAATCTTCCAGGGAAGAAATATGGTTTTATGTCACAATAAAACGCCGGTCACATCTAATTCTGCCCTCAAACAAACAGATTTCTGAAAGCCTTGCAGAGAAATTTGAAATAACTTTAAAGAGGGGGTTTTTGGATAAAGTCTTTATCCAGGGGCTTGTTCAACTGCAGTGTAAAAGGTTTAGAGAGAGAGAAGAGGAGAGGGAGAGAGGATAGAGGGAGGGAGAAGGGAAGAGGGAGAGAGGAAAAAGAAGGAGAAAGGAAGACCTATACAGCTGGTTTGCTTGGTGATCTCTCTTTAGACACACTCGAGCATGGTCAGGAAAATGCAGTCTGGATGAAAGGGGCTTGGGAAGGTGAGCAGAGGGACGGCAGGGCTCCTCAGGGCTTTGGGGGAGGAAGCTGCTGATGCATACCCCTCTGAAACAGACACTTGTTCCCCAGTTTTTCTGGAACTGTTAGTAGTTGATGGCATGTCTTTCAAGAATTATAAACAAATCAATGTGAGTTCGGTAAGGCATTTGGAGCTCACAGGCAATTCTAGTCTTTTTTCCATGATTCCTTTGCCAGGAGATTTCAACCTGCCTGAGGATTTAGGTCTTGTGTTCCCCCCAACCCCCCCACCCCCCCCCGCCCCAGAAAATCTTCTATCAAACACCCCAGACAGCTCTGGCCTTTGCTTCCTTCTGTAGGCCCACAGCAAGCACATAACCATCACTAATATAAAAAAACGCTCGTTTCTTCTCTTCTGTGTGGCACAAAGCAATTTAGCCAGACAGGCCCCCTGCCCACCAGGGGCTTAGCTCAGAAAACATCCTTAATTTGTGCCTCTAGCTTTGTTCAGCACCCTGCTCACTGCAGACCCAGTACCTTGATTGATAATGATGGCCGAGTCTTATATCGTGCCCTGCCGGCAAGTTTTGGTGATTTAAAGCACTTTAAGAATCTGTTAAAAATAAATCGCTTGGATTTTCTAAGGTGTTGTTTTGTATAAGAGAAACTCGCTTTTCAAAAAAGCATTCTGAAAGTCTGGGAACTTAAAATTTGTCCTAAGGCAAGTCAGCCAAGCTAAGCACCTCCAGCCAGCTGTGAGAGAAGGGGAGCTTCTGAGGAACGGATTGAGCCCAACATCTCCATACCTGAGGGCAAAGAGTGGATTTTCCTGCCTCATTTCGTTACCTGAAGAGACAGAGAACTAGTAGAAATGGAGAGAGAAAGGTCACTTGAAGTCTGCATTCTCTGCTGCAATGACTCTGCCAGGACTGAAGCAGAAACATGAGCGGTCTCAAGGCATGAGCCGCTTTGATCTGAAAAAAGCCTGAACTGCCAGGGAGGGCTGTTGACTCTGAGCTGTGATTTTCAAAAATATTTTTAAATGCACAGGTCTTCAGTGAATAGTTTTTTGGCTTTGACATACGTATTATGTCTGTGTGACCAGTACTCCAGTCAACACTTAGAACATCGCTCTCAACCCTGAGCTAAATGAACGGCGCCCCCTAGGTATGGTGAAGAGATGGTGCTGCACGGGCAGTGAGCACATTGTTGGCACAGTAATAATAACTATCCTGGTTTTCAGTTCTCTAGGCACTTGCACATATATTATTTTAGCGTATCTCCCCAGACAATGAAGATAATGGCATCATCAAATAACAGCAACAACAGTCACAAACACTGATATATGTTCATTGGTGTCCAGCAAACATATTACTGCATGTAATCTTTTCAGCAACCCTTTAAAATTGGTACTATTTTATTTATTTTTAAAAGTTTATTTATTTTTGAGACAGTGTGTGCACTAGCAGGGGAGGGGCAGAGAGAGAGGGAGAGAGAATCCCAAGGAGGCTCTGTGCTTATCAGCACATAGCCCAATCTCACAAAGCATGAGATCATGACCTGAGCAGAAGCCAAGAATTGGATGCTTAACTGACTGAGCCACCCAGGCACCCCTATTGTATTTTTTTAAATTTTTTTAAGTTGGCACTACTCTATAGAAACAGAAGCAAAGAGAAGTTAAGTAACTTGTCCGCTATCAGACAAGTCAGTATTAAAGCCTGAGAATCTGCCTCTAGATACTGTGCTTTTAATGAAATACATGAGGTATGATATATGAGACAGATGACATATTAATAAAAGTCAGATAGCCAACTCACTAGTGGATCTGGATCCCACACTAGGCTTTGTAAACCTGCCTCAACCTATCCCTTCATCCTCACTCTCACTCTCTGCCCCACCTGGTACACGTTCCATTCTGTGCCTCTGCTGCACAGAGCTGTTGGTCTCTGAGCTTGCTGTCACCTTTCAGGCTTCTGTACCTTTGAACATGTTCTTTTCTCATCTCCTATGGGGCATACCTTGCTCATTCTTCAAGTCTCTGCTCCATTAACACCTGCTCAGTGAATCTCCTGGAACCTCCTGTGGGGTTTGATCCCTTCTGGGTATCTTTAATACCCCACTCAATCCACTGGCCATGACTTTGTCTTTCCCAAGAGAATTATGAGTGCCTCAACGGTGGACATTGTGTTTTTGCTTCTATTTCTGGTACCTAGTACTGTGCTTGATAAAATGCCTAGTGAAGTGGTTTTCACTAAACTGTTTTAATTAAAACACATCTTCATTTTTAAAGGGGAAAAAGTGCTTATGCCTTATCACTTGAAATTCCTGGCTGTGAGAAACCTGCACCAGATGGTGGTGGTATGCCTAATTTAGGATTTCTTTTTTTGAGAGATAAATGGTGTCTTTTCAAAAATTTTTAGATTTTTTGAAAAGTTTGTTAAAATTCCAGATGACAAGTTACCAAAAAATATCTCAATGCAAGATGGTTTTTATTTACAATTCTTTTTAAAAAAAATTTAACATTTATTTATTTTTGAGAGAGAGAGAGACAGAATATGAGAGGGGGAGAGCAGAGAGAGGGGGAGAGCAGAGAGAGAGAGAGGGAGACACAGAATCAGAAGCAGGATCCAGGCTTTGAGCTGTCAGCACAGAGCCCGATGCAGGGCTCAAACTCACAGACCGTGAGATCATGACCTGAGCTGAAGTCGTGCGCTCAACCGACTGAGCCACCCAGGCACCCTTTGTTTACAATTCTATAACAAAAAGAATATGTTTACACCTGTTTGACATCATTAAGGACCCAATCTCCTGCCAATGAGCCTTAACCAGACTTTGCATTGTGTGGTTAGAAATCTTTCTACAATGCTCCATGCCATTATCCTTTTCTTCGTCACTTTCATGTGAGCATCTCTGGAGCACTTTTACAATGTACTTTAACTCAGGATTTCATAACTGATATCCCACATGCACTGTTCTACAGGACATTAATAGGTCAGTGAGAGAGAGATTGAGAGAGAGAGGAAGGGAGGGAAGGAGATTGGGGGGAGGACGGTGGAATGCATCCAAGGACAAACAAGTGTGAAAATGCTGTTTAAATGGTTTCTTGAAAGCAGTACTTTACAGAGCCACCATTATGCATTGTTTCCCATATTTTTTTAATATTTTATTTTTATTAAGATGTTTATTTTGAGAGAGAGAGACAGAGAGACAGAGATACACGGCACCAGTGAGAAGGGGCAGGGCAGAGGAAGAGAGAGAATCCTAATCAGGCTCATGCTCAATGCCGAGCCTGATGTGGAGCTCCATATCAAGACCACAATATCATGACCTGAGCCAATATCAAGAGTCAGATGTTCAAACTACTGAGCCACCCAGGCACCCTGCATTGTCTTCCATATTTATTCATTTGTTAAAATAGGGAACCCATTTTGGGGATGTTCCAAATGACATCTCTTATAATACTGTGCCTGTCCTTAGTTTGGTAACCATTCTTCAATTCTTAAGCATAAACATACATGCTTGACTCATTTTCCACCTCAAAGCGCATCCCTAATTGTTGCTTTTCTATAGAAAACAATGTTGACCACAACCTCCATTGGGTTATACAGTCTCTAAGGACTGGAAAGTTTCAGACTTGATTATAAATGACAGTGTAAACTAGGGACTCTCATCAACACCAATTGACTGGCAGTGGTGGAGGCTGGGTCCTGATGCTGACCTCCAAAGGGCATTTGCTATAGAGTCCATGGTCAGAGACTGACTTGACAGAGTCTATGATGCCATACCATGGGGTCATGCAGAAGCCAAAAGTCCAGGGCCACGATAGCCAGGTGAGTTTGGTGTGAATCTTTGATGCATTTGGAACTGGGAGAACTATTTGGGCTTTTTCCAAAGGCTGAGATGCAGATGGTTATCACTACATTCTTTTGCATGGGCACCTCTAACTCAACAGTCTATGAAATGCATTGAAAACTTTAGTTGTGTCATTGTTCAAAATGGGGACTATCAGGATAACTGCTATTTCACAGGGCTGTTGAGATGACTGAGATAATGTCTTAAAAGCACCATACAGAGGGCTGGGCATGTAATAAATCTCTCTCTCTCTCTCTCTACATTTATTAAAAGCCACAATAATAATAGCAGTTATAACAAAGCTTGTACACTGCATTATTTCAGTCATGCTGCCTTTTGTCACTTTGCAGTTCTTGGCACACAGTAAGAATTTAGTAAATATCTTTTTGAATACAAGAGTTCTAGCTTACACGTCTTCCAACTTCACTGACCAGTTTGTCTCTATACTTACAATCACAGGTTTTCTGTCTATTTCTTATTTATCTCCTGGGATCTTAATGCACCACTGTATTAGTTTCCTAGGACTATTATAACAAAGTATCACAAACTGGATGGCTTAAAACAAGAGGAATTTATTCTCTCATAGTTTCAGAGACTAAAAGTCCAAAATCAAGGTGTTGGGTAGAGCCATACTTCCTCTAAAACCCATGGAGGGATTCCTTCCTTGCCTCTTCCTGGTTTCTGACAATGGCTGTTGATCTTTACCTTTTTTTTTTTTTTTTTTTGGCTGGTGGCTGCATCTCACCAGTCTGCCTCTTTTGTCACATGGCCTTCTCCCTGTGTGTCTTTACATGGTGGTTTCCTCTTCTTATAAAAACAGCACTCAGATTAAAGCCCACCAGAATGGCCTCATCTTAACCTGATTACATCTGTAAAGACCCTATTTCCAAATAAGGCCACATTCACAGTGCTGGGTGTTAGGACTTGAACATAGCTTTTGGGAGGATGCACATAAACCTATAACCATCACTGTCCCTAGACTTTTTAAGTAAAATGATAAATCTTCCAAAGGTTTAAGCCATTGTTAGTTAGGTCTTCTATTTCCAGCAGCAAATGCATCTGAAGTGATATAACCTGGGAAAGACTAGAGTCACAAGAGCCTTCTTGGGACTGGGTCCAAACTACCACAGGAATTAGGATTAACCAGGCATGAGACATATGCTCCCTCCCCACCCCTCACCCCCACCCCCCGGTCGTCACTGGGACAGGAAGCAGGGGGTTGTTGGAGGCAAAGTACTGAGACTGATTCACCAGAACCACATATGAGGGAAGGAAGGGAAGGACAGTTTTCCAAAGGTAAGGTAGGGAAAGAGAGTGTAAGGACCTGAAGAAAGAGGAAAGGATGTGTAGCAAATCAAAACAATACATACCTACTCTGCAAATTAAGTGTTTAGCTGTGGTGCTGCCACTTGATGGAATGTTATTCAGCCCAAAAAAAGTGTGTTTATGCACATCTCTGTAATAACATGTAGAAATGTTTATAATAATGCTAATAGAAAAGTGTATACAAGATTGTTTTTCAAATTTTCTTGAATAAAGATGCTACTTCAATCAGGAAAGTTTCAAAACATGAGATAAAAGTAGAGGAGTCAATCTTGTGGTAGCTGTTGTAAGAAGTAAATACGTTGTTTGTATTGGCATAACACTGGATGATTTGTTTAGAACAAAGAATTGATGGCAAAGTTTATGCAAAGCTAAACTTCAAGTGAGACAGTTGGCATGTGAAAAGGAACTTAATGAAGAGGTGTCAAGAGCAAGAGTTTTGACTGGCACAAAACGTTTAAAGATAATACGGTACTTCTTGGAAGCTGGTGGATTAAAAACAGCTTCCTGGCTATTATAACAGAAAAACAATAGCATAGTCTAATAAAAGAAAGTCCGTATCCTCTCAGTGTAGGCTTAGGAAACAATGAACAAATCTAAGTAAATGCAGTGGCCCTGATTCAATTAAGCAATTCTGCAACACCACCTGAAGAAGCTACTAGAGAGGAAGGATCAACTCCTGATGGACGTTTGAACGAGTTGGAAAATTTAAAAGAAAAAAAGTAATGATTGCCAAAAATGAAACAAGTTGCAAAACAAAAGAACTGCAAAAAAAAAAAAAAACTGTAGAAATACTGTTCCACAAAAAAAAAAAAAAAAAAACCCAAAAAACAAAAAACAAAAAAAACAAAAAAAAACACAAAGGGTCACAGGAAGCTAAGAGCAAAATCAAGTACAGAAGCCCAGAAACTCAAGGATATCTAAATATCCCCTGAAAAAAGGTGGAAAACCATGTAAATGGAAGAAATTAATAAATAAAAGGGGCACTAAACAGGAGAGACCATCCTGAAACAACAAATTCATTACATGAAATGCCATCATGCAAATCACAAAGGTCCAGACAGTTCCATTTAAGAAGAGTCCTCTAAGAAAGACCCCTCTTTCTTTGAAAGAAAGACAAATAACCAAGACAGAAAATGAAAGAAATGACAAGGTGACTTGTATTTTTATTCTGAGAACTGACATTTAAAGGTGTTGGAATAAGCGTGACTTGATTACTTCAATTCTCAGATTTTGAAGAAGAAAAGGACTTCGAAACAGTGTGTGTGTGTGTGTGCTCATGCAGGTACATACACATGGTTTGAAAAATCTGTATAGAGCAAGATGTAGAATTATTGAACTGTAGTTATCTCTCCACTTACCCATTTCATGTCTCTTTTTGAGGGTTGAAGAATAGTACTTCACATGTAAGCCCCAAATAAAAATGGAGGTTTGTCCTTTTGCCCATATTTAGAAAGAAAAGTGGTTTGTGTGACTGTGCTAGGTGTGTGGGGGTCAGGGAAGGTATTTGGGAGATGGTTCTGGGAGACTTCCTGCTTGTATTAGTGTCCTAACAAATCAGAGACTGGGTGGCTTAAACAGCAGAAATGTATTCTCTCACACTTCTGGAGGCCGGACATCTGAAATCAAGGTGCCAGCAGGGACATGTTCTTTCCAAATGCTCTGGGGACAAGTCCTTCCTTTCCTCTTCCTTTCCAGTCATTGGACTGGGGTCCACCAAATCCAGTATGATTTTATCTTAACTTGATTAAATCTGCAAATACCCTATTTCCAAATAATATTACATTCACAGGTTTGGGGTGGGAGCATCATTTAATCCAGTACACTGCTAATGAGATATTTTAGAAGAATCTGAATTCTACCAACATGGAAGCAGCACCAGTGATACTCCATGCCCCCTGGTGGAGGTGGGGCAAATAGAAACTTAACAATCACTCTATGTTCCATTTCTTTTTGCTCACTCAAGAGCCTCTTAAGTGGACACCATCCTCTCAACTTCCTAAATCTTCAACGCTTCCTCTCTCTAGTCTCTTTTGCATCAAAATGGAGATACAATGTAAAAAAAAAAAAACATATACGTGTGTATGTGTTTTATGCATGTATGTGTGCATACATATTCAAAACTACTACGCGGTGTTGTGGTCAAGAAGGGAAAGTGTCAGAGAGATCTGAATTGGAATTATGGTTTTGGCATGCTTATTATAGGACCATGGGGAAATTACTTAATCTATCTGGACCTTAGTGTCCTGACTCTTAAAATGGGAGTAAAGATAGGAACTCCCTCAAAGGGTTTTTTTAGGATTTAAAAAAAATTATACAGTCATCTTAAAAGATGCTGAAGATTAACTTAATAAAACTTGACATAAATTTTATATTAAAGGTAAGAAAAATCAGGAAGTTTTTTTCTTAATATGACAGAGTATTATTTAAAATAGGCATTGAGGCCATTCAGAATGCCTCAATCTGGCAAATCACATGCCAATGTCAATTTAAGAAAAAAAATGTACATTATGAATGAGGACTATAACAATAGATACATATACATTTGAAACAATATCTGGATACTTTTCTAATCCATTATTAAGTGATTACAATTCTTCTGATTAAAGGTAGAAAACCTTAATAAATCAATAAGAATGAAAGGAGAGGCCTAATTTTTATTATTTGCAGGGGATGATGGTCTCTTTAGAAAACCCCAAAGAATCAAATAAACTGTTAGAACTATTACAAATTCAGAAAAGTGGCATTTTGAACTTTAATTCTCTGCATAATTCTTATTTATAAGCCATACAAAAACATCAATAACTTTCCTATAATTCAACAATGACCAGGTGAAGGTAGAATTTAAAACATCCTGTGGGTAGGATAGTAGCAAGAGAAGGTATTGATAAGTAATTGGATTCAGGATATATTTTGATGCAAATGTGACACAGCTTTATTTTTAACACAGTTAAATTGCATGGGGAGAAATGGGGTAAAATATAATTTTCATAAATGACAAGTTATACAGTATAAGGACTCTTTTTTTGAAAAATGTCAATTCTCCCCAAATTAATCTAGGTATAACTTTAATAAAAAATTGTCCTAATGCTCATATGAGAACTCTAGCTGAGGTAACTAATCAGATGCATTGACCTCTCTTTCCTGCCAATGCGCCAATGAAATAACAGGGAAATTATACAAATCCTACAAAGAATCCCACAAGACTGCAAGAACACACTGGGAAATTGAGAAATTACTGTAAAACATAAAACAAAAAAAAAATCAAATTGATGGCAATACTCAACAGGAATCTACAAATGAAAGCAAGAGAAGAAGGTTTCCAAAATAGTGAATATTTTCAGAAAAAGTTCCAGATCAGAGATAGTGGAGCCAGGAGCAGAAAGCAGGATGTTTAATTACAGAGTTATGAATGGCTGCTCTTTGTTCCCAGAGTGTCTGGTTGCAGCATCTGTCACTCAGATCCATGAGTGAAGGTCTTTAAACAATATGGGAGATTTTCCACTGTAGATGTCAGGAGTGGGTATTTAGGCTGGAGAAAGAAGCAAGAACAGGCAGCTGTGGCACATGATCTGTCATAAAATCCATGTGTCTCAAAGTGAAGTCAGGCAAGAAAGGAGGGAGTAACCCTCAGGAGCTGAGTGAGCATGTGCAATACCTACTCCCAGTCTCATCCCTCAATAGGCATACCCTCCTGCTGTGTGGAAGAGTGAGAGGGAAAGAGAGAGGATACTAGTCACCACAAAGGAAATAGTATTTATTTGAGTAACAAAAATTGTAAAGGGCAAAATACAACATACAGAAAATCAAATGCAAGGGGAAACCATTTTTCAAACATCTGGCAGGGTCAAAGGGTTAACACTGTTAATTGCATCAAGATCTACCCACTGATAAGAAAAAAACAAGCAATTCTCATGATTCCCTCTGCTGCAATGTGCTTCCTCTGGTCATTTATCCTATAGCAAACTCCCCTCCTCTCAGATTACAGCCCAAATGCCACCTTTCCTGACCAATCCATCTAAAGCATCTATCTGCTCAATTACTTTGTTTAACCACCCCTATTTTAATTTTTGGCATACTTCTTATCATTAGCTGGTATCTTTATGTACTTTTTCTTTCATGTTTTCTTATATCCACCTCTGTTAGAATGTAAGTTTTATGAGGGTGGGGACATTGTATTATTTGCTACTGTTTCTCCTGCACCTAGAATTCTTTACCTAGCCAAAATATGTTTCTAAAATGATGGCATGATGACTTTTTCAGATGTACAAAAGCTCAAAGAATTTCTCAATAGCAGACTTGCATTATAAGAACTGCTGAATTCTTTTAGGCCAAAAGAAGATGATGTCAGATGAAATTCTGAATCTACACAAAGGAATCAGAAATGGTAACTATATGGATAATATGTTGTTTCTGTATTATTTAAAAGCTCTTTAAAAATAACTGATAATTTAAACAAAAAATTAAGTGGAGGGAATATAACATTTGTAAAAGTAAAATGTGTGAAAAAATAGGACAAAATTTGGGAGGGAAAAAGGGAAGTATACTTTCATAAGTTTCTCATACTAATGTGTAATTGTATAACATCATGTGAAGATAGGCTGAAATATTAAAGATGTATACTATAAGCCCAGTTTTTAACTTGGATGATTTTGACTCCCTCTTTCCCTGGGGAGCATTTGGCAATGCCTGCAGACATCTTAGTAGCAATGAATGAGGAAGTGCTACTGGCATCTAGTCGAGAAAGGCCAACGATGATGCCAAACATTCTATAATGCATGGAACAGCACCCCACGAGGAATTTTCTGATTCAATAATTCAATAATACCAAGGTTGAGAAACTCACTTAACTCAAGTTAAATATTATTTATTGGATTTCAATTTTTAGAATCTATTAAAGACAAAATTCAAACTACCATTTTATTAGTCTTACAATTGTGAACTAATGGTAAAAAAAAAATTAGGGAAGGAAGGGGGAATACAGGTTGAGTGTAGTGCAGTAGCATTCATTTCCTCAGCCAACCTAAGGGGTATTGAGATACTGTCTAACATACAGATGGCCAACAGACACACAAAACAATGCTCAACATCACTCATCATCAGGGAAATGCAAATCAAAACCACAATGGGATATTATCTCACACATGTCAGAATGGCTAAAATTAAAAAGATAAGAAATAACAAGTATTGGCAAGGATGTTGGGGAAAAGGAACACTTGTGCATTGTTGGTGGGGATGTAAATTAGTACAGCCACTGTGGAAGACAGTATGGAGTTTACTCAAAAAATAAAAAATAGAAGCACCATATGGTCCAGTATTTCATCATTTGGTATTTATTCAAAGAAAATGAAAACACTAATTTGAAAAGATATATATATACCCCTCTGTTTATCACAGCATTATTTTCAATACCCAAGATATGGAAGCAATCTAAGTGTCCATCAATAGACAAATGGATAAAGGAGGTGTGGTTTATATATACAGTGGAATATTACTCAGCCATAAAAAAGAATTTGATTATGCCATTTGCAACATGGAAGGACCTAGAGAGTATAGTGCTGAATGCAGTAAGTCAGACGGGGAAAGACAAATACCCTAAGATTTCACTTATATGTGGAATCTAAAAAAACAAAATAAACCAAAAGCAGAAACAGACCCATAAATACAGAGAATAAACAAACTGATGGTTGCCAGGGTTCAGGGGTGAATGGGCCAAGTGGGTAGAAGGAGTGGGAGGTACTGGCTTCCAGCTGTGAGAAGAATAAGTAAGTCACAGGGATGAAAGGTACAACATAGGGAATATAGTCAATGGTAACATAAAAGTGTTGTATGGTGACAGATGGTAGCTACGCTTATGGTGAGCATAGCATAAGATATAGAGTTGTTGAACCACTATGCTGTTCACTTGATATTAATGTGTACAACTTGTGTGTCAACTATGCTTGAATGAAAAAAAAACTATAGTTTAAATAACTGTAATACACAGTAAAATTAAATGCATTCCTAAAAAATGAAATTAAAAAAAGAGATACTCTCTAAAATTGATAAAATAAGAAATATAATTTAATGTATATCTTTTTAAAAATTATGCAAGTATAATGAGAAAGAATGGAATCATGACATTTGCAGCAATGTGGATGGAACTGTCAGAGAAGGACAGATATCCTATGTTTGCCCTCATATGTGGATCTTGAGAAATGGAACAGAAGACCATGGAGGAAGGGAAGGGGGAAAAAAAAGATAAAAACAGAGAAGGAGGGAGGCAAACCACAAGAGACTATTAAGTACAGAGAACAAAGTAAGGGTGGAAGGGGGTGGGGGAGAGGGAAAATGGGTGATGGGCATCGTTGCGGCACTTGTCGATGGGCACTAGTTGCGATGAGCACTGGGTGTTGTATGTAAGCCAGTATGACAATAAATTATATTCATAAAAATAAAATAAAATAAAATTATGCAAGTACAGGTAGTTCTCACTTTGCATGGTAGTTTGGGACCAAAAAATGACTATGCAAACTGCAATCAGGCAAAGTGAACTTAATTATCCATGGGAAAAATTATGTTTGTATAAGACCTCTCAAAGTTTTTATCAAAACCTTAAATACTCTTACTGTTGTTTATAAATGTATAGGGAAATAAAAAAATGGTAAAACTAATATTTATTTAGGCACTGCAATTTAAAACTTTAGAAACATTGAGAAGCGAAGTGTTTTACTTTTTTAAAAATTGTCAAGAGAAGTTGAATAGTGATTGCCTTCTGCTTACAATATGAAGTGAGAATGTTTTCTATGTCTTGACAGAAATGTCATGCTCCTTTTTAAGTTGAATCAGTTTCCAACATTTTATCCTTTTCACTTTTGATGTCATGAAATATCTCTGAGAGTTCTTTAGTGTGAAGTTTTTGCTGTGATCTTTTGGGACATCTTCATCCTTTTCATCACAAACACCCATTAATATCCTTAAGTTTGCCTCCATTAAGTTGTGCAGGCAGCATATCTAGCCTTTCTTGAATGGCAGCAGTGTCAGCATTGCCATGGTCAGCTATTTCTTCTGTAACTGTTCTCATTTGACTAGAATTTCATTTCCAGTGTTACCACTTTTCATTCCTTTGTTTCACTTTTGTTTTTGTTGGTCAATTACTCTTTGGACTTTTTTCTTTTATTTTTTTTTGAGACCTATGGACACCTACAGATTGAAAGTGAGGGAATGGAGAAACATTTTATCATGCAAATGGGTGTCAAAAGAAAGCTGGAGTAGCAGTACTTTTATTAGACAAAGTAGACTTGAAAACAAAGAGTGTAACAAAGATGAAGGGCACCATATCATAACAAAGGGGACAATCCAACGAGAAGATGTAACAATTGTAAATTCATATGCACCCACCATGGAGCACCCAAATATATAAAACAACAAATATAAAGGAACTCATTAACTATAATACAATAATAGTAGGAGACTTTAACACCCTATTTACATCAATGGACAAATCATCTAAACAGAAAATATGCAAGGAAATAATGGCTCTGAATGACACACCAGACCAGATAGACTTAACAGATATATTCAGAACATTCCATCCTAAACAGCAGAATACACATTTTTTTCAAGTGCACATGGAACATTCTCCAGAATAGATCACTTATTAGATCACAAATCAGGCCTCAACAACTACAAAAAGATTGAAATCATACCATGCACCTTTTTTTGACCACAACGTTATGAAACTAGAAGTCAACCACAAGAAAAAATTTGGAAAGACCACAAATACTTGGAAATTAAACAACATACTCTAAACAATGAATGGGTCAACCAGGAAATCAAAGAAGAAATTTACAAATACATGGAAACAAATGAAAATGAAAACACGATGGTCCAAAACCTTTGGAATGCAGCAAAAGTGGTTCTAAGAGGGAAGTACAAAGCAATACAGGCCTACCTTAAGAAGAAAAATATCAAATAAACAACCTAACTTTACACTATAGGAGTTAGAAAGAAACAACAGATGAAGGAGCCAGCAGAAGCTAAAGCCATGAGAAAGAATGAAATAATAAAGATTAGAACAAAAATACAATATATAACCCCCCCAAAAAACCCAATAGAACAGATCAATGAAACCAGGACCTAAGTCTCTGAAAAAAATTAACAAAATCAATAAATGTCTATCCAGACATCAAAAAGAAAAGAGAAGGGACCCAAATAAATAAAATCACAAATGAGAGAGGATAAATAACAACCAACACCACAGAAATATAAACAATTTTAAGAGAATATTTTGAAAAAATACACACCAACAAATTGGACAACCTAGAAGAAATGGATAAATTCCTAGAAACATATAAACTACCAAAACTGAAACAAGAAGTAGAAAACTTGAACAAATAACCAGCAAGGAAATTGAATCAGTAATCAAAAAACTCCCCCAAAACAAAAGTTCAGGGCCAGATGGCTTCACAGGCAAATTCTGCCAAACATTTAAAGAAGAGTTCATGCTTATTCTTCTCAAACTATTCCAAAAAAATAGAAAAGGAAGGAAAACTTCTAAGTTCATTCTGAGGTCAGCATTATCCTGTTACCAAAACCAGATAAATACTCCTAAAAAAGAGAACTACAGGCTAATATCCCTAACAAACATGGATGCAAAAATTCTCAATAAAATACTAGCAAACCAAATCCAACAATACATTTAAAAAAATCCCCTTTAGATTTTCCATTTTTGTTAAATCTCATAGTTTCATCATTGGGGCAAGAGGAGGCAACAAAACTACACACTTTGTTATCTGTGTGTGAATAGTGTAGTGACCAGATTTTAAGAGAAGTGATGTACGTTATGTAGTGATTTGTGGAATGAAGAGGATTTACACTCCATGAAGTTACTTCCAGGCAATATATCAAAGGCAGTGATTAAGCAAATTAACTTGGTTTGTCTCTCTTTTTTTTCCCCCTTTGCTTATTTGTTTTCTTTCTTAAATTCCACATGAGTGAAATTATATGGTATTTGTCTTTTTGTTAGTTTGCTTACCCTAACACTCTCTAGCTTCATCCATGTTGGAAATGGGAAGATTTCATTCTTTTTTGTTGCTGAATAATATTCCATTATATATAATATACGATATATATATATATATATACACATATATATATATGATATATATATATATATGTACACATATACACACACACACACACACATAAAAACACATGCACTTATGTATATACACCACACACACACATATACCACATTGTTTTTATCCATTCATCTATCGATAGACACTTGGGCTGCTTCCATAATTTGACTCTTAACCATAGAGAACAATCTGATGGTTACCAGAGGGGAGGCAAGTGGGGGATGGATTAAATAGGTGATGGGGATTAAGGAGTGTACTTGTTGTGATGAGCACTGGGTGATGTGTGGAAGTGCCAAATCACTATATTATACACTTGAAACTAATATTATACTGTATGTTAACAAACTGGGATTTAAATAAAACCTTAAAAAAATTAAAAAAGCATATAATCTTGGGTTATAACAACAAAAAGAAAATTAACTTAAGTCCAGTTTAAAATTCCTTTCTGCCCTTTCCAGTCAGTCCCCAACCACTGCTTTGCAGAATCAACCATCATTCCAAATTATATCACCATAAATTAGCTTTTTTATGTCCTTTAAATGCATATAAATAGAATCAAGTAATGTGTATTTTTTTGTGTGTGTCTGACTTCTTTCACTTAACATGATGTTTTGGGGGATTCATCCACGTTCCTGCAAGTATCAATTGTTCCTTTTATTCAATTGCTGAGCAGCATTAATACATAATTACAAATTAAAACATGTTCATAGTAAGACATGTAGGAGGTACAAAAGTAAAAAAATTTTCTGAACTCTCTTCTTTATACTCTTCACAAGAAACAATTATTAATAACTGCTTATTTAGATATTTTCCAACAACCCTGGACACATGACTAACACTTATTTTCCTTATTCCTTTTAGAAAATGAAATAAACTCTTGATTAACTTCCATGATAATAGAGAACTCAGTGACATTTCCAAACACCATACTCTATTTTCCATTCTTTCCCATCTCAGTTATTAACCACCAGTCCTTCCAATTTGTTAGGCCAGACATCTTGTAATCATCTTTGTCTCCTCCTTTTGGATACTCTATCAGCACATCTTATCAACCCTATTTTTAAAATATCTAGAATCTGATCACTTTTTACCTTTTCTACTACCCAGTCCAAACCATCATTACTTTTTACCAAAATCGTTGGAATCTCTTACCAAAGTGTTTTCCATATTGCTCCTCCTCCTCCCTCCTGTGTAGTCCATTCTCTAAAAAGCAGCCAAAGCAATCATGTGAATACCTAAATTGGATCATGCCACATCTGCACAAAACACTCCAAGGACTTCCTATCTTAGAGTACAGGCCAAAGTCCTCACAATGTCATACTATGCCCTATATGATCTGTCTTCTACCCTCTCTGGTTTTATCTTCTATTCTTCTTCTTCTCACATATTCCCTGTTAGCCACACTGGTCTCCTTCCTATTCAAAGACTCTAGACAAGCTCCCACTAAATACCCAAATAGCTTACTCCCTTACCTCCTTTAGGTTTTATTTTGCTCATATGTAACGTTTCAGTATGGGCCATTTTTGACCACCTCAATGAAAATTGCAACACTCTCCTCAGAATGTTCCATTGTTCTTCCTTCCTTTATTTTCCTCTATATCACTCAGTACTACCTAATATACTATGTATTTTACTTGTTTATTGTGTGTCTCCCTCCGCTGAAATGTAAGCTCAGGGAGTAGGGAATTTTGTCTGTCTCATTCACTGTTGTATATCTAGTACTTAGAATAGTATTCGGCACATAATTGGCACTCAGTAAATATTTTTGAAAGAGTATGTGGCAGTTGATGAATTATGAAAGAGCCAGGAACTTGTTGTACGACAGTTTTTCTTTAAATTACCCTTGGAGTTTAGAAAGTTGCTTCTATATAAAGTTGCTTCTAATTTCTTGCCAGAAGAATATATTATCCATGTGATTTCCAAATGCTCACACTTACATCATTACATACTGTTGGGTTTTGTTATGTTCAACAAGCCTCAGAAGGATAGAAACAAGATCGAGTCAACAAAATACCTATGTATGGGCAACTCTTCCTCTTTCATGTACTTGAACTCTCATTTATGCCCTTTATTTTGTTTAAATAGATTGGATTTGCAAATTATGTCCTCAGGATTTGACTCTCTTTATGTATCTATGCCTGCAATTCTATGGTTGCTGTAAGTGAACAACATAATTGCTTGAGACAGTGGTTCTCAAGCCAGAATGCATATCAGAATCACTTGTGGGATCTTCTAAATCTGTTGAATCTGAATTTCTCAAGGTACAGCTTGAAAATCTCCATGTTTGACAAGCTCTCCAGTAATTCTTAGGCAGCCAGCCTCGTGCCTAGACATAGACTGGCTTTTGGGAAACATCACAGTGTGGTAGCAGCTTTCTATTGTTGGAATTGCTGCGGTTGGAGAAAACTGAAGGTAGCTAGGGATGCCCTCAAAATCCACTCATACTTTATTTTATAGATAAATATAAATGATGTTTAAGAAATTAAAATCTATTTATGAAACACCACACCCTAATTTCAAAAGGAATACTTCTGGAAGGAGGACTTAATGAAATAGAATGCATAATTACCTAGTTTATACCACAGTAGTCAAAGTCCTGGAGATTTATGTATGCTGTGTCTGTAATTGAAATTACTCAAGTTTATCATTCAGTGCATACAAATGTGGCAGAGCAGGGTCCCCTCTGCCTCCACTCTGGGCTTCACTGGCTCTCCCAAGCCCAGGTACAGAACCATGGGGCTGTCCAGTTTTGCACAGATTTTCTACGTGCAGCTCCTTCAGTTTCCTTCCCTCACCACCCTCCAGACCAGCCAGAGATTAGATGACACCTCAGCCCATTCACACAGCCCCTCCTTCCTACTGTCTTCTCCCCTAGGATTTTCTGCAATAAAAAACCCCTTTCTTCTCCTTTCTCTGTCAACCAAATGCAGATCTTCTTAGGGGTCAGCTAAAGAACATAAGTTATACCGTGGATAGGTAAGAAAATAAGAAATAATTCTGAAAGAAATAAAAATTTCCTAGCACTTCTCAGATTTTATCACAGCTTCAATTCTCTGCAAGCATATATTTGCCTAGGAAATTTTACTAACAGCATGTAGTTTTATATCATCCATAAGCCCTGTGTGCTTACTAAAAATTTTCCTATTAGGAGTCTTTCTCCCCCCACCTTTCTCTCTCTTTTTCTCTCTCTGTCACCTTTAAATTTTGCCCAAGTCATAAGAAACAAATCTCCGGTTTCCTGCCCATGTTAGGTAGAATGAGAAGATATCATTCTAAGGTATTTGAAAAATAAATTTTCAAATTTATTTCTACAGATAAACAAAAAAGAACTCTATTTCATCCCATGTAATCACACTAGGAGATATAATTACGCTCATTTTATACAAAAGAAAACTGAGGATCAAAAGAGGTGGGGAAATTGGCTCAGTTTCACCAGCACAGCATGATTCTGACTAAGGGAGAGGAGATTCCAAAATCCAGCACTGCACAGCATTTCTTTCCTCCTCAAAAAAGAGGCAGAAACATGCTAAGGTTAAAAGTGATTAATAGGGCCTTTCCCTTAGGTTTTGTACTAACTGCCCACCATTGATGATAATGGGACTCAAACTTCAACCTGCCTGCTTCTGGTCTAAGAGCAGAAGTCTCTGATTGAGACGCTCCTGGTTATGTGGCAGGATGTGAGTTTTTGTAACTCTTTTCCTGAACACAATCCCCTCTGGGCCTTTCATCCCTTTTGGAAGAGCTGCCTCAATTGATCTGTTTACAGTGTGGCAGTTATGGATGGGTTTTATGGAACCCATGAATTGGGTTCTTACTGCTTTGAGCCATGTGTGTTTCTGTTTCTTCAGTCTGCTACTGTCTAGTGCTTAAAGAGGCCAGTTTGTTATTCTTCCTTAGCCTTTTAAACGTCTCAGATCAGAACATCACCAGAATTATTTTAAGCTTTGGGGTTCTCTGATGACTATAAGATGGAAGGAGAGACCACCATCCCATTCAGGAGTAAATTCATAAATATGGACTCTATTTGAACTTCTACTACAAGTCTATGAATACTTTATTTGCCTAAAAGGATTCTTTTCTTTTAAACCAAGAGCTCTACTAAATAAATAATACTTTTAAATTTTGAGGTGTCCTATTTCCCAGGGAAGGGTGTATTAAAATAGGCTAGTTTATGCAGCAGTAACAAAAACAGAAGATTAGTGCTTCCTAATATTAAATATCTTTTTCATGTTCATTCTGTGGGCCCAATGTTGGCTAGGGACTCTACCACATGTCGTCTTACTTCAGGGCCCAAGGTGATCGAGTATCTACCATCTTGAATGTTGCTGGTAGTCAATGGCTTTGGAATCAGACAGAGTCAATTCCATGATTTCTTTGTTGTGTGAACCCACTGCTTTTTCTAGGTGGAAAATGGAGCACACCATCTCCTAGCAACTTCCAAAAGCCTACAGTCGTATCCAGAGAATAAGAGCTGTTTTTTGCTGAGTCCCCATGGGGTCTAAGACTGGAAGTCATGTTTTGGTAGAGACCAGTTGTTAACATAGCTCTTTTCTCTTTTTCTCAGACATATAACCAGACTCTATACAGTCATATGTGGCCATATGACTGAGTTCAAGTGTTAAAATTAGAATGGAAGTGATGTGCAACATATCCAGGATGGACTGTTTGATCCTCTGTTCTTTCTTCTTCTACAAACCTAACATAGACGAGCATTGGTGGCCTTGGAAGGGATGTGGTTAGGACAGCAGAGTCACAAGATGGAATGAGCCTCTGTCCTTAAATCATTGCATGGAGGAAAGCTACTTACCCACCTGGAATAGTCATTTTGGGCTTTTCTTGTGCACACACACATACATACACAAACTTCTATCATGTTTGAGCCATTCCTTGTTTTAGTTCAATTATTACAACAATCATCATATCCTCAATGAATACAAATATCTTTGCCAAGATCTTGGTGAACTGGTGAAGAGGCCCTCTGAGGAGACAATTTGCATGCAGACTTTGACAGAAGGTTCTATAATTACAGAAAAGGACGGCAGGAGAGGAGGACTTGAGGAAGAGCAGTTCTCTTCTGGATACCCAGACCCCAGCCCAATTCCATGCCTTTGGAGAAAGTTTGATGATCTGGAGTAAGGAGTGGGATTCTCCTCACTTTTGTATAAACAGTTTCAGGCTCTCTAAAGACCCTCAGTGCCTTAGTGAGGGTGAGCTGAAGGGAGTGTACAGGTAGGTAACAGCCATGTTGAATATGAGGCATTTGTGCCTTCAAAATTTTCTCTGCCACAGGTTGGAAATCTTCACTTCTAGGGTAGTTCCTGTGAGATTTAGCATTGATTCCAGAAGACTCTGTTAAATTGGGTGTAAATTATGAAAAAGCATGACTAATAAACCCCAAAGCATGGTTTAACTAACAAACAATGTCCACAATATGAGAAAGCTAGATGTGAACTGGCAGGAAATGGGGCCCAGCAAGCAATCTGGGAATCTCAGTTTCAGTCCTGGCTCTGCCAACTTGATGTGTTACTTTAAGCAAGTTCTTGGTGCTCCATTCTTCAACTTCTTTTAATTCCTTTGTTTCTTTCAAGATTGAATCCTGATGTCACTTCCTCTCAGAAGTCTTCCCTGATTGCAGCCAGGGTTAAGTACTCTGGTAAGGCCTACCCATCCTCCATGCTCCCACAGAGGAGTGCTGTACCATAGCACCATTATTGTGTGTCCCCAAATGGACTGGATATTCTCAAGGGTAGGAACTATGTCTTACTCACTGGTGGATCCGCAGCATGTGGCCCAGGGTCTGGCCTACCAAAGGTGTGCTGAGTACACTATAAACTTATTCTGCTGGAGATTCGTGTCCCACCTAAAGAAGAGATTAGGGCCATCTTCATCCCAAAGACAGAAGCTGAGTTGGAGCCTGAAGGAAGCAAGAGACAAGGAAGAGGAATTCCAAACAGAGGGAACCATGTGGGCTGGGCCTGAGATAAATTCCAGAACAGCCTTCACAGGGCAGACGGGGGCAAGAGGTCCCTTGAGTCTCAGATGGTAGAAGCCATAGGCGTTTCTATGCAGATTCTGGGAAGAGGCTGGTGGGAACAGGCTCCTGCACTATTGTCCCCAGGGATCCCGTATTACCTCCAGAGCTGTCTGGCTGCTGTCCTCAGGCATGCCTATGCTATCATCAGTATTACCAATGTCCAGGGGATGAAATAAATAAATAAAGCTATATTAATATCAGCTCCATTAGAAACACATGAAATAAATTAATGTTTGCCAAATGGGAAAAGAAAAAATCAATAGGGAAAGAAATATTATTTTTAATCTTCTGAGAAGGTTTTTATAAACAACAGAAAGGGAAAAAAATAAAAACCATGAAAAAGAATCTGCCATCATCCTTTTAACCTTTATTTATTATCACTCATTCTACATCATCCCGAACTGCATGATAATTTAAAATTTCATTTTAATTTCAATGTATCATATAATTCAACCTAGCCTTTTACAGCATTTTTTTTTTTTTTTTACTGAAAACTTTTAAAATGTCTCAAAAGGAAATACAACCAGGGGGAGGGAGGGTAAGAAGTCCTGTAACCTTCTAGAGTAGTCATTTAATTTCTGAGATTAAAAGGTCTGTGCAAAAATATGATAACACTAAAAGCAACAGACATGACCAATGTGCATGTTCCTTAACGGCGTGCTGACTCACGTGGAGTGGCTGCGGCTGGCTTCTCTCTGTGTTCTTCCAGGCTTTCACTGGAATTCAAATTATTTGAAGACTCTGGGCCATTTTGGTTGTTTTAGAAGAATATTTTTTCACTTGTTTCTACCACGTTTGATCCATTCTGAGATGGTAGCAGCATCTCCTTTCTTGGACTTGTCCTATAGTTCCTGCCTGAGAGACTTCTAGAGTTTCAGAAAGTGACTCCTATTAGTAGCTAGCCCTTACTGAGCACATACTCTGTGCCACTTAGTCAAGTGTTACAAATACATTTTGTTATTTAAGTCTCACCACCCTATGAGACAGGCAGTTTTATTGTTCTCATTTCACAGAGGTTAAGTAAAGTACTGGAGGCCAGAGAGCTCAGGAGTAACAGGGATCTGAGCCCAAGCCCAGTGGACGTCAAAAGCTGTGCTTTTAGAATCACCAAAGGGAGCTAACAGGAAATAGGGAGGTGCTGGGCTTCCTTCTTTACATTGCCTCAACTAGGCTCCTGAACCACAGACACCCCTCTACCATGGCTCTGTTAGGAGAATTTATTTTCTAAGAAAATAATGGAGAGGGAGAGGGAGTATGCTGTGTGTGACCCTGGGCTGTGGAGTCAGGCTGGACCTGTAATATGGTCGCTAAGACCTGCACTCTGCCCTGCGTCCTCCCTCCTTGACCAGGTGCTTATTATCCTATTGTGTGTGGACAAATATGAGTTGGCCTGTGGTTACTGATTACAGAGAGGTGTGCTGCCAGGCTCAGCAGGTCATTTGACTATTTACTGTTCATTAATTAATTTATTCATTCAGGCATTGAGCTAGTCACGATAGATTAGATTATGCTGAAATAAAAAATAAACCACTCCCCAAAGCTCAGGGATTTAAAATAGCAAAAATTCGGGGTACCTGTGTAGCTCAGTTGGTTAAGCATCCAACTCTTGATTTTGGCTCAGGTCATGATCTCATTGTTCATGAGATTGAGCCCTGCGTCAGGCTCTGTGCTGACAGCATGGAGCCTGCTTGGGATTTTTTCTCTTTCTTTCTCTGCCCCTCCTGAACACATACCCTCTCTCTCAAAATGAATAAATAAGCATTTTTTAAAAATAGTAAAAATTCATTTTTTTTTCTGATATATGTTTAATACGAGGAGTCAGGGCTTTTGCTAAGGTTCCATCTTGATGTGTGCTTCCCTGGCCTCTACAGTAGGGGGATACAAATGTGATTAATCATGCACTGGCTCTTCATGGCTCTCTTTGGAAATGATACATGTCACTTCTACTTATATGTCATTGGCTAAAGCAAATCACATGACCAAATGCATCTGGAAGGACATGAATTGGAGGATCTGTGAACACCCTTGATGACAGCCATGAGACTCTACAGGCACTCTGATACTGTGGAAAGCCTTTATTCTAGCACAGCAGGCAGTTAATGAATCTGTGAATAATTTTAGGCAGAATTAAGTGCTATGAAAAATCGAAGTAGCAGAAGAGTAGAGAGTGATGGAGGTGATATGGAGAGGAAGCTTTGTCAGAGACGGTGGTCAGTAAAGACTTCTTTGAGAATGTGACATCTGAGCTGATAGTTTCAGTGAAGAAATGAGCCACAAAATCTAGAGAAAGAACATTTTAGGGAAGAGAAGGAGGGAACAGCAAGTGCAAAGACCCAGAAGTGGGAATGAACGTCATATGCCTGACGGACAGCTGGAAAAACCAGCTGGGCTGGGGTGGAGTGAGGCAAGGGAGGGGGGCTGTGCACAAGGGGTAGAGGGAGCCAGACCACAAGAGCCCTAGAAGGGCGTGATTAGGGTTTTAAATTTTAACTCAAGTGTGATGAAAAGCTATTGGAGGATCTTTAAACAAATGAGTAATGGATTTTATTTACATTTTTATAAAGATCATTTGGCTGTTCTGAGAAGAGACTGTAGTCTGCAAAGGTAAAGGCAGGGAAACCACTCCAGAAACAACTGTGTCAGTCTCATGTCCTCTTCTCTGGCCCTGGGAGCCCAGAGACAAGTGTGGATAGTTTGCACCTTTCTGCCCCTCAGAGCCACTCTTCTTAGCCTTCACTGGGCTATCCACACAGGTAAGGCCTGCCTTGGGTCGGGGGTTCACCAAAGGGATGTGTGTCTTCCTTCTACTGCACATCTCAGAATTTCCAAGGGAAAAATGGCACTCATACGCCAGATCCCTCCTGCTATTCCAGAACATAGAAGACATGGCTCCAAGGAGTGAGTCGAATTCTGTGGAACCTTTCCAGTGGCTTAGAGCCATCCCACATTTGATTGCCACAATTTTTCTCCCTAATCATGCCTGAAAAATAAATTCCTTGCTTTTTAAAAAAAATTATAATTTTTACAACTCCTGAACATTAATTTGCTTAATGCTGCCCTGTCACAGATGATGTGTTTCACCCAATGGGTTGGCACAAGAGATGGGCAGAAGGTGCCTCATATATTTGTGTCAGGCTTCATTGGCAATGACGTTTGTCAGGGGCTGCTTAAGTGACAGCCACAAAACACCTGATTATATACCTAGAATTACCTATTATGGCAGAGCAGCTCACACCTCTATCTGCCATCAGTGATTTGTATGTTTCAGTTGAAATGGGGATGAAACAAATCTGGAAGGAGGTAGATATCCAAATTAGTTCTCTGACCAACCTTTCACAATGAAAACAGGCCCCTTAGCTAAAAGTTTCTGTGTGGCAAATTTAGTTGGGGCACTGGCTGTTCCTATTCTTTCTTCTGCCCACCTGTAAACCTTTGGGCTCAGTTAAACCCAGGGGAGGGGCCCTAGCTGAGGCATTGCAAATGAATTTCAATTAAAGAGGATTAATTTCAATTAATTCTGAATCTACCCCAATTGGAGTTTAACTCTTAAACCAGACAAGAGAAATAGGGAAATTTAACATCTGTATGAAACTCAAACAATTTCCCATTTTCCCAGATTTCAATCTGAATTAGTATGGAAACAAAAACAATGCATTAAAATAATGCAGAATAAATAAGAAAGGCAGCAAATTTGCAATCCTACCACTTGCAGAAGCATACCATAATGAATGCAGTGCTTATTTATTCTTTAACTTGATTTTTTTGAATAGGTAACATTTCTACATGTTTTAAAAACCAAAACAATATATGTATGTACCTGAAGCAATAATAATTTCAGGTACCTTTTTAAAATTTTTTACTTGTTGTCTTGGAATAATTTCAAATTAATTTTTTTAACGTTTATTTATTTTTGAGAGAGAGAGCATGAGCGGGGAAGGGGCAGAGAGAGAGGGAGACACAGAATCCAAAGCAGGCTCCAGGCTCTGAGCTGTCAGCACAGAGGCCGATGTGGGGCTTGAACTCACGAACTGTGAGATCATGGCCTGAGCCAAAGTCGGATGCTTAACCGACTGAGCCACCCCTGGAGCCTCTGGAATAATTTTAGATTTATGGAAGAGTTGCAAAGAAAGTGTAAAGTTCCTGTAAAACGTTTACCCAGCTTCCCCTAATATCAACATCATCTATAGCCACAGTACCTTTGTCAAAAATAAGAAATTAACATTGGTACAATGCTATTGGCTAAATACAGACTTTATTCAGATTTCATCAGTTTTTCTACTAATGTCCTTTTGTCTCCTTCAGATCCAATCCAGAATATTACTTGATATTTAGTTACTGTATCCCTTTAGGTTCCTCTGATTTGTGACAGTTTCTCAGTATTTCCTTGTTTGCCATGACCTTGACAGTTTTGAAGAATACTGGCTAGATATTTTGTAGAATGTTCCTCAGTTGGGGTCTGCCTGATATTTTGTATGATCAGGGCTTTAGGGGTAGACTGCCAGAGATGAAGTGCCATTCTCATTGTATCATATTAGAGGCACATAATATAACATCATTTAACATTGTTCACTTGGTTAAGGTAGTGTCTTTTGCCTTTTAGATTTCCCTTCTGTAAAGTTATTATTTTTCCCTTTCTGTACCCTATCCTTGGACCCTATCCTTTGGACCTGTGTCATTGAGTCCAGTCCACTCTAGGAGAGGGGACTACCTACACATATTACTTGATATTCTTTTGTAAGGGAAGTTCGTCCCTATCCTCCATTTATTTATTCAATCATTTGTCTATGTAAATATGGAGTCATAGATTATTTCATTCTTTGGGTTGTAATCCAATACTACCGTAATTAATTTTGTTGCTCAGGGTAACAAGTAAAGCTTGTTGTTCCAGGTGTGGCCATTGGGAGCTCTTTCTTGTTGGCTTTTTGGTCCTTTTGACATGACTCCTTCGTTTACTCATTTTTTTTCCCTCTCAGACCTAGTAGTTGGACAGTAAGAAATATATGTATGTATACTAATCTCTCTCAAAATAAACAAGAGTTCACACTAGTATCTCTGCCTCTAACCCAGTACCACAGGATCTATTCTAGCCCTCCCTTCTTGCTTATCCATGACTCCTTTCCATGACAGTGAGGAAACTGGCTCCTATTGTCGGCAATGCCTTTCTTTATTTGTTCATTACTAGAATACATGTATTTTCATGACTGCTAACCTATATACCTATGAGAAATAAATTATCAACTGGAGTACAAGGTTTATGCACTTTATGTTTTTGTCTCTAGCCTTAGTATCCAGTCCAGACACCATTTCTGAAGCTACTTATGTCAGCTCCTTTTTACTCCACCTCCTTTAGTGAACTAGTGCCAAACACTGATCACACAGTTAGATTCCTTTGTCTCAGTAGGCATTCTACCCTAGGATCCCCCAACAGGTCATTTATTGTGTTTTAATTAGCACACAGTGAAGTTCATGTTTCGTGAAACACAGTTTTGTAAGTTCTGACAAATGCACCCATCACCCCAGTACTACACAGTCAAAATGCCTCTTTGTGGCCCTTTGTGGTCATACCTTCCCTCTCCTCCAATATGGAAACTACTGATTTGTTTTCTATCCCTGTGGTTTTACAGACACTTAAAAAAATGTTTGTCTAATTTATTTTAAAATTCAGGTAGCTCCTTATTATGCAGGCTTAACTGTATCACAGATCACACCCTCTCAATACTGCATGTGCAAGTCGCTATGCCATCCACAGTAGTAGAGTGATGGAGCACGACGTGGGTCGCAGAGTTAGCCTGCTGGAGCACATACCCAGCTCCCGTGCTTATTACCTGTGAGGCTGCAATTAAGTGACTAAACATTTCAGTGCCTTGGTTTCCTTTTCTCTGAAATGGGGATAATTGAAGAAGCTGGGGAGATGGCAGAGTAGGAGGACCCTAAGCTCACCTCATCCACAGATACAACTAGATAACACTCACGTCAGTGTAAATAATCCAGAAAATGACCTGACACCTGGCAGAACAAACTCCACAACTAACGGTAGAGAAGAGACCACATTGAAAATGGTAGGAAGGACAGAGACATGGTGGGGAGCTAAAAGGACTGCAGACTGTCTATAGGAGAGAGGACCCCATCTCTGTGGGTTCAGAGATGATAGAGAAATAGACCCTCACACTGGGGAGCCCATGTAAGGAAGATGAATTCCCATAACATCTGGCTTTGAAAACTAGAGGGGCTGAATTTTCTGAGTTCTTACAACCAGTGGGACTTAAAGCCTGGAACTTTAAAAATTAGTGGGAGAGCTCTGGGAGAGCCTGGAGAAGAAACTGAGTCCCCACACTTGAGACAGCACAACCGCCTGGTGAAGTTATAGCACAGAGGCAGCAGTTTGAAAAATGCCTGGGGCGTACAGGAGAGAGAGTTATTTACTAATCTCAGACCATGTGCTGATAGGGCATAGATCTTTGGGAGACTTCTCGAGGAGCACCATTTCCCAGCCCCATCCCCCATTCTAGACACGTAGGAGCCAGCTCTGTGCCAACATTCGCTACTAAGTTGCTAACACCAAGCCCTGCCCCCTGGGCTTCAGGGGTCCACCCCCTCCAGTCACACTTGCCTCAGTCCTGAACTGAGGGTCCCCTCTCCTAGAAGACTGGCGCAAACCTTGCCAACAATGCGTCTCCAAACCTGTAGGCTTTGTGGGGCTTCAGTCCCATTGGTGGTGGTGGCAGGCCCCATGGAAGGCTGACACATGTCTTATTAAAACTGTGTCCCCCACCCAACCTGGCTGGCCTGGTCCCTGTGGTGGCACCATGTCCCCTTTAGTATGCTCTTGGCCAGAGCTCATTCAATCTGGGGCCACAATGCTGGCAATGTGCAAGCAGGCCTGACAGGGGCAGCAATACTCCAAAGTAACTTCTATGCTGGGCTGAGGGGATAAAAATCACATATACCAGTCAGATGGTGGCCTGGGAGCAGACAGCTGGTCTTCACAAGAACAAAAGCTTCTCAGGGGACAACAGAGGGAAAGCACGCAGCAGTTTGGTGCTACTGCATCTTTCACAAACATCTGGTCTTACTAAACTGAAGCCCAAGGTGGCCTAGACTGATCCACTAACCAACAAGGACCAAACACTGCCCCACAACAGGTAAAGAGAGCCATTGCAGATGACTGGCCTGAAGGAAAAAAACAACAGGGTACATACAACACACATGGGCAACACCCTTGAAGTACCAAGTTCTGGTGAACAGGGGACACTGCACTACAGGGCACTACAGGACCTCTTCTTCACAAGGCCATTACTTTCAAGAGCAGAGTCATAGATGACTTTCCTAACACAAAGAAACACAGAGAGTAGGGGAGGGGCAGAGAGAGAGTTAGACAAAATGAGGAGATAGGAATATAGTCCAAATAAAGAAATGGGACAAAATCACAGCAAGAGACCTAAGTGAAACAGATAGAAGTAATATGCCTGATAGAGAATTTAAAGTAATGATCATATAGATACTCATTGGAATTGAGAAAAGAGTAGAGGACATCAGTGAGACCCTTAACAAAGGGAAAAAAAAGAACCAGTCAGAGATGTAGTACATAATAAATGAAATTAAATACACCATATGGAATAAATAGCTGACTAGAGGAAGCAGAGGAATGAATTAGTGACCTGGAAGACAGAGTAATGGAAAGTAATCAAGCTGAGTAGGTGAGAGAAAAAAAAAATTATGCAAAATGATAATAATTTTAGGGAACTCAGTGACTCCATCAAGCATAATAACTTTTGCATTAAGGGATCCCAGAAGAAGAGATAAAGGGACAGAAAATTTATTTGAAGAAATAATAGCTGAAAAATTGCTTAATTTGAGGAAGGAATCTCATATTCAGATCCAGGAGGCACGGAGAGCACCCCAGCAAAATCAATCCAAAGCTCCCAGCAAACAAAAGTCCAGGAGCAGAAGGCTTCACGGTGAATTCTACCAAACATTTAAAGAAGAGTCAACACCTATTCTTCTCGCAGTATTCCAAAAAACAGAAGAGAAAGGAAAACTTCCAAATTCATTCTATAAGGACATCATTACCCTGATACCAAAAGCAGGTAAAGACACCACAAAAAGAGAGAGAGAGAGAGAGAGAGAGAGAGAGAGAGAGAGAGAGAGAGAGAAACTACAGGCTAGTATTTCTGATGAATATAGATGCAAAAATCCTCAGCAAAACATTAGCAAACTGAATCCAACAATACATTAAAAAATCATTCACCAGGATCAAATGGGATTTATTCCAAGGATGCAAGCCTTGTTCAATATTCACAAATCAATCAATGTAACACATCACATCAACAAGAGAAAGAATAACAAAACATATGATCATTTCAATAGATGCAGAAAAAACATTTGACAAAGTACAACATCCATTCATGATAAAAACTCTCAACAAAGTAGGCTTAGATGGAATGTACCTCAACATAATAAAAGCATTATATGAAAAACTCAGAAGCTAAAATCATACTCAGTGGGAGAAAATGGAGGGTTTTTCCCCTAAGGTCAGGAACAAGACAAATATATCCACTCTTACCACTTCTATTTAACATAGTATTGGAAGTCCTAGCCACAGCAGTAAGAAAACAAAAAGAAATTAAAGGCATCCAAATTGGTAAGGAAGAAGTAAAGCTTTCACTATTTGCACATGACATGATACTATTAATAGATAACCCTAAAGACTCTACCCCCAGACTACTAGAATAAGTGAATTCAGTAAGGTTTCAGGATACAAAATTAATGTACAGAAATTTATTGCATTCTATACACTAAAAATGAAGCAGCAGAAAGAGAAATTAAGAAAATAATCCCATTCAGGGGCACCTTGGTGTCTCAGTTGGTTAAGTGTCTGACTTCTGCTATTGGCTCAGGTCATGATCTCACGGTTTGTGAGATCGAGCCTCTCATTGGGTTTTGTCTTGGCAGTGTAGAGCCTGCTTGGGATTCTCTCTCTCCCTCTCTCCCTACTCTCCCTCTCTCAAAATAAATAAATAATTTTTTTAAGTAAAAGAATCCCATTTAAAATTGCACCAAAAATAATAAAATACCTAGGAATAAACTTAACTAAGAGGTTAAGGTGAAAGACCTGTACCCTGAAAAGTATAAAATATTTATGAAAGAAATTGAAGATGACACAATGAAATGGAAAGATATTCCATGCTCATGGAAAGGAAGAATAAATATTGTTAAAATATCTATACTACCCAAAGTAATCTGCACATTTAATGCAATCTCTATCAAAATACCAACCACATTTTCCACAGAATTAGAATAATCCCCCAAATTTTATGGAACCACAAAAGACCCCAAATAGCTAAAGCAATCTTGAAAAAGAAGAACAAAACTGGAGGTATCACAATCCCAGACTTCAAGTTATATTACAAATTTGTAGTAATCAAAATGGTATGGTACTGGCACAAAAATAGATGCATAGAGCAATGGAACAGCAGAGAGATGCCAGAAATAAACCCATGATTATATGGTCAATTAATCTTCAACAAAGGAAGCAAGAATAAGAAGAAAAATACAGTCTCTTCAACAAATGGCTTTGAGAAAACTGGATAGCTATATGCAAAAGAATGAAATAGGACCACTTTTGTCCACTAAACACAAAAAACAAAATGGATTAAACCCTAAATGTGAGACCTAAAACCATAAAAATACCAAAAGAGAGCACAGGCAGTAATGTCTCTAACATTAGCCATGGCAGTGTTTTTCTAGATAGGTCTCCTGAGGCATCGGAAATAAAGGCAAAAATAAACTATTGGGATTACATCAACAAAAAAATCTTCTGCACAGCAAAGGAAAAAACAACAAAGCTAAATGGCAATCTATAGGATGAGAGAAGATATTTGCAAATGATATATCCAATAAAGGGTTAGTATCCAAAATATATGAAGAACTTATACAACTCAACACCCCCAAAACAAAGAATCCAATTTAAAAATGGGCAGAAGACATGAATGGACATTTCTCCAAAGAAGATATCCAGATGTCCAACAGACATATGAAAAGATGCTCATTACTTATCATTAGGGAAATACAAATTAGAAATACAATGAGATATTACCTCACACCTGTCAGGATGGCTAAAATAAAAAACCTAAGAAACAAGTGTTGGTGAGGATGTGGAAAAAGAGGAATCCTCTTGTACTGTTAGTGGGAAATCAAACTGGTGTAGCCGCTGTGGAAAACAGTATGGAGATTCCTCAAAAAATTAAAAATAGAACTGCTCTACCATCCAGTAATGGCCTCACTGGGTATTTGCTACCAAAATACAAAAAACACTAAATCAAAGGGATACAATCACCCCTATGTTTATAGCAGCATTATTTACAATAGCCAAATTACAGAAGCTGCCCAAGGGTCCATTGTCCATTGATAGACGAATGGACAAAGAAGAGGTGGTATGTATATATATATATATATATATACATACACACACACACACACACACACACACACACAATGGAGTATTATTCAGGCATAATAAAGAAGGAAATCTTGCTATTTGCAACTACATGGATGGAGCCAGGAGTATAATGCTAAGCGAAATAAGTTAGTCGGAGAAAGACAAATACCATATATTCCCCCCTCATATGTGGAATTTAAGAAACAAAAGAGCAAAGAAAAAGAGAAAGAGGAACAGATTGTTAACTATAGAGAACAAACTCTTGGTTACCAGAAGGGAGGTGGGAAGGAGGATGGGTAAAATAGGTGATGAGTATTAAGGAGTGCACTTGTGGTGATGAGCACTGGGTGACATAGGGAATTGATGAATCACTGTATTGTACCCTGAAACTAATATAACACTGTATGTTAACTATACGGAATTAAATTTTAAAAAACACACACAATGAGCTATTACCTCACAACTGTCATAATGGCTACAATCAAAAACTCAAGAGAACAGTATGGAGGTTCCTCAAAAAGTTAAAAATGGAAATACTGTATCCAGTAATTGCACTACTAGGCATTTATCCAAAGGATACAAAAATACAGATTTGTATTTATAGCATTGTTTATAGCAGCACTATCAACAATAGCCAAACTGTAGAGAGAGCCCAAATGTCCACTGACATTTGTTGTATATACACAATGGAATACTACTCTGCCATCAAAAAGAATGAAATCTTGCCATTTACAACAACATGGGTGGAGTTAGAGTGTATTATGCTAAGTGAAATAATTCAGAGAAGGACAAATACCATATGATTTCACTCATATGTGGAATTTAAGAAAAAAAACAAACAAAGAAAAAAGAGAGACAAACCAAACACTGACTCTTAACTACAGACAACAAACTGATCATTACCAGAGGCGAGGTGGGTGGGATGATGGGTGAAACAGGTGATGGGAAGTAAAAATACACTAATCTTGATGAGCACTGAGTAATACATGGGGCTACTGGATCACTGCATTGTACACCTGAAACTAACATAACAATATGTAAGCCACACTGGAATTACACTTTTTAGAAAAGTAGAAAAAAATGAGGATAATAATAATACCTACCTCCTGAGACGGATGTAAGGAAAGAATGAACTGATACATGTAAAGAATGGGGCCTAGAACCTAATAAATATTCCAAAACTGTCAGTTACTATCCTCCTCATTATTATTACTATTTTTATTCTATAAACCAGAGGTCCTCATTAAAAATGAATAAATTCATTTTCATTAAAGGATATTTCACCTGCTAAATTATAAGCTGAAAATCAGGGCATTGGAAATGGAAACTTTATTTTCTTTCTTTCTTCTTTTTTAAAAATGTTTATTTATTTATTTTGAGAGAGAGAGAGAGAGCGCGCACATGTATGAGAAGGAGAAGAGCAGAGAGGGAGAGAGAAAGAATCCTATACAGGCTCTGTTCTGTCAGCTTAGAGCCAGACATGGGGCTTGATCCCATGAACTGTGAGATCATGACCTAAGCCAAATCAAGAGTCTGATGCTTAACCAACTAAGCCACCCAGGTGACCCTCCTTTGTTTTCTTTCTTGGTGATTGCTATTTCTCTTCTATCTAAAGTTTAACTCTCACTCACTACACAGACAAAACACACATATCCTTATTCATTTAAAAATCACTTACCCATGATTTAGTACCACAATGGGGACCAGACCTCTCTTTCATTGATACTGTATTATTGGCTTCTCCAATGGTTCCTAGCACATGGTAGAGATAATAAATAATTAGAGAGTGAATGAATGAGTCCTTACCACGTGCTACTGGTAATTGGAAATGCAGACATGAGTGAGTCCTAGTCCTCTGGTTGAGTCCGGGTGGCAGGCTTATAAACGCTATAACCCATGCCTCAGAGAGGCAGGCCTGACTGTCTCTTCTTAGGTCATGGAGAGAGGTCTCAGAGGAGGATTAGAAGTCCACTCTGTGGACAAGACAGGAAGGGTCCCTTTAGATGAGGACATACATGTAACCTTCTGGAGACTTGAGAGATCTTGGGATGTTCTGAGAATGGCAAATTGTCTGATATGACTGAGCACAGAATGCTTGGTCGTGGGGAAGCAGGAGCAGAGGCCAGTGTGGTGGCAACGGCCAGATCTCAATGGTTCTTATGTTCCATGCTGAGGAATTCAGATTCTCTTCTGAGGGCAGTGGCAGCTGCTGAAGGCTTTTGTGTAAGAAAGCAGCAGTGTTTGACGTTTCGGTAGATCAGTGAGGATGCAATAGTGAGAGTAGACAGAGGAGGGGGCATTTCATATATATTTTTTTATGTTTATTTAATTTTGAGAGAAAAAGAAAGAGTGCAAGCAGGGGAGGGGCAGGGAGAAAGGGAGTCACAGAATCTGAAGCAGGCTCCAGGCTCTGAGATGTCAGCACAGAGCCCAATACAGGGCCCGAACTCCTGGAACCATGAAATCATGACCTGAGCTGAAGCCTGACACTTAACCGACTGAGCCACCCAAGTGCCCTGAGGTGGGGACATTTCAAAGTAGGGAGACCAGGGGCACCTGGGTGGCTCCGTTGGTTGAGTGTGTAACTTCAGCTCAGATCATGATCTCACAGTTTGTGAGTTTGAGCCCCTCATCGGGCTCTGTGCTGACAGTTCAGAGCCTGGAGCCTGCTTCAGATTCTGTGTCTCCCTCTCTCTCTCTCTCTCAAAAATGAATAAACATTAAACACATTTTTTAAATAAAAAAATACATAAGGAGACCAATAGGAAACTGTTGGGAATATTTGGGAGAGACATGGCTGTGGTCTGAAATGGAATAGTGGAAAGGGAAAAGAAGAGAGAGTTGGGAGGCTTTTTAATGGGACATTTGACAAGATTTTGAGATCAACTGTATCTAAAGGACTGAGAATAGAAAGTAGTAGAGAAAGTGAGTGCCTATTTGGGTAAACTACTGGATGGTGGAAATATTCCTAGGTTCCCCCTGGGGGTAGGGGAGAAAGAATGAGTACAGTGACACACAGACCTGCCTGTTAAATAAACCTGTGCACACATGTGCATACACACTATTCACCTACTAGCAGTTATTGACATTAAAACAGAAAACACAACATCAAAAGTGACAGAGGAGGTTACATGGTGGTTTAAAGGAACAAAAGGAAGGATGCATCTTCCCAAAAAAGATTCAGATTGAGATGAGAGGAAAGAAACTATGTGCATAGTCATTGGGTTGTGAGATGACTGAGACCTGCTTTATCTTCAATTACCTCTGATTGGCATGACCTACTTCCTGCGATGGTGACTTTCAACAGATAAAGTGACATCCGATGTCTATGGATATATAACCAGTACCCATTGCCTACAAGCGAAGCCCTGTGAGTCCTTACCTCCTTTGGATGATGACATTTTCACAGCAGCAGCTGGTCCTGACTATGGGTAAGCCTGACACCTTTGCGTAGAAGGAAGCTGAATGGCTCCCATGAGAAAGGAGGTCCTGTGACCTTCGCCTTGTTAATGGTGCTCTAATCAATGGAGCAAACAAGTCTTACCCTGCAGAGGGTGCTTTATACTTTATATTCATTGACTGTTTTCCTGGAATAACATGCCCTGTGATGTAAATGCTGAAATTAAATGTTAAATTCAGAGGAAGGGTCCATATGGTAGGAAAAAGCAACTTACAACATAGGTGTTAAGACAATGTGGACTTCATCCTGACACCTTTTTGAGGGGCACAGGTCTTTAACCAGACTGGGTGTTCCTCTTGCCTGTCACTGCACATCATAGGGGCAGGAGGGACCCGGTTTGCACTCAGCACTGCTGTGACTATAATAGGACAGCTTTATGGCAAGCAAGGAGGCACATCTATTACCGAGTCTCTTGCTCCAAGCTGCAGATGAGAGAAATCCTCTAATCTCACTCAGTTTTAATCCTGGATTAAGGCAGATTTGTTAATAAAACACTAGTAAAATCAAGAATAGTTTGCAATTATCTTCAACTTCTATTACATATATTTTATGGTTTTAAAAACACACACACAGATGAGGTATATTTTAAATTCCCTGCACTTTTGAATAAAGGGTTCAGGGAAATTAAGAGTCCCAATGATAATGTGACTGCTGGAAAACACAAAGAAGGATGGGAAGAGAGAAGAGAGTGGTTTGAGATAATAGTTTCCATGTTTACCTAACAGGCTAATCCAATAAAAATGATGACCCCAAAGAGTGCTGGTGTTGAGGGTAACCGTGAGTTTGTTGAGATGCATGTAGTATGTGTCGAGGTCAGACACAGCTGTGCTAGCCCAGATTGTCCCTAAGGGATAGCAGCATCAGCTATGCAACTCAAGGAGAAATAACTGTCCTGACCCATCAGCTCTGCATGTAGGACTCAGCCAAACAGTGCATCACATACCTGGGGAATCTGTGAAACTCTGAAGGGAACACCCCCATCAGACCGTGCTGAGCCTGGGTCTCTAACCAGTCTGTGCTCCGGGGGATGCCATAAGTGGCTGCCTCTTTTCTCATTTCTAGAAGTGGGGCTGCTGGTGTGCTAAGATGGCACAGTCAGGGTACAAGGTGTCCCTACTTCCCTGAACCTTTGGGAGGGGACACATGAGTAGCACCAGTCTGTAAGAATGAATCACTTTCTGAACACACTTTCTGTGCAAACTTGTGCATGTTTGTGTTAGCCTTGCTTCAGACTGTTGTACATAGCCCCTCCTTTTCAGGGATGTGCCTGGACGCTCTCTTCCCTTGGGACTGATTTGGAGGTGAAAAGGGTCCAGAGAAATCACTGCCCCCAGCCGTCCATAGGTGGGATCCAGCTTACATGTATGTTTTCTTTGCTCAGCAAAGACTTAGCTCATACATTGCTGGGCAGGAAAGAGTACACTTCACATCACAACCACATTCCTGGCTTGTGGAAAATTTGAGAGGTGCCGTGACTCTGGGCTGCATTCCACCTGTGACAATCCTCGGGACAGCAGGGACAGCCATTCCCATTAGGTTAGGTGGGTGCATGCACCGCTCACCATCTGCCACACCATGCTTAGGTACCACTCTTCACAGAGGGTGACCATCCCTGCCATTCATTGCTTATTCTGCTTGTGCTGTTCTTCATCTTACAAAGAGGAAATTGACTCTTTTTTGCTCCTGTGTCTCTCTTAGGAGAAACGAGAGACCACAAGGGCTACACCCTTTGTCAGCATGCCTCATTCATTTATGGCACTTGCCTGGACTCTGTGGGCATTTGTTTTTGTGATCTTTACAAGTCTAGGCATATATAACTGGCAAGGCCATAGATACACAGAACAGCATGCACTGATACAGAGAGTATCTCAGATTTGACTAGATGCCATGGATCTTTGGGAATGCCAGCTTTCCTATTCATGAATGTCAAATCCACAAATCTTGACATGATGTGGAAAATAATTTCCTAGAATTGAGGTATAGCTTTAGGAGGTTCAGAACACCCTGAAATTGCATGCAAAATCTTACATGACTGAGAGGATTTTCTTTTTTCTTCTTGAGGAGACAGTTAATAATTTTCATTAGATTCTAAAAATAGTCCATGTTCCAAAAGGGTTAATGACTTAGTAAACTGTACATGTTTACAACCCACCTTGTTCCAAAAAATTAAGATTATTTACAAAGATGTCTATAACATAAGAGTTATAGTAAATTAGAACTGAGCATTAAAAACGAGAGTTGGGGGACACCTGGGTAGCTCAGTCGGTTAAGCACCCTATTTCAGCTCAGGTCATGATCTCACAGTTTGTGGGTTCAAGCCCCTCATCAGGCTCTGTGCTGACAGCTCAGAGCCTGAAGCCTGCTTCAGATTCTGTGTCTCCATCTCTCTCTGCCCCCCTCCTGCCCATACTCTGTCTCTCTCTGTCTCAAAAATAAATAAAAACATTAAAAATTAAAAAAAAAAAAAAAAGAGAGTTGGTTCAGCTGATCTGGCTGTTTGGGACTAAGGTCTCTTCCCTCTGACCTTATCATATATCTCTCTGGATCATTCATTATGGAGGCTCTTGACCCCTAACAAGGCCTCAAAGGAGAAATGACTTTGGGAAGGATCCAAGTCCCTGGAGCATGTCAAGGAGAGAACTAGCTGAGGATTCTTTCTCAAGAAGCACATCCAGGAAATTGTATGTATATTTAAGTTTGGATATATTTATGGATATGTACTCTTACTAGTGGGTGTGTGGCTATGTGTGAATGAGTGTGCATATGTGACCTTGAAAATATGAATGAATATATATGATGATGTGCTCAAAACTTACATATATGTATGATCTTCATCATGTGTTTGTGTGTGAGTCTGCGTGTGCATACAGATATGTCACAGTCCAGAAATACATAGAACATGGAGGCTGGGATAGAACAAGGCCAAGGGGAAATGCAATAGGTAAAGAGGAAAGGAAGAATTCTCTGGGAAGATTGGGGCATAAGGCTTAAGAAGTGATGAGCATGAACACTATCTTACAATATACTCAATGGTCTAAATATCTTTGTGTTCTATGGGTGAGAAAGTCACAGGTACTGCTGATACTACTGGAGTTTGTTGTTTACATTAATAATAGAAGGAAACATTAAATTTCAGTTTCAGCTAGTGAAAATGAAGATGTAAGTTTTTCCATCAAAATTTACAAACCCTCTGAAATATATTTACAGCCCATGTAAATACCCATTGACCCTGTGTTAAGAACCCTGGACTGAGATAGTCACATCCAATATTTTAAAGAAAAGTAGGGAATAGAGCAGAATCGAATAAAATGGACAATATAAGAAAATATCTCACATAGGAAGGGGTATAACATTGAACACTTTGTTTCAATGACTCTGTGTGTGTGTGTGTGTGTGTGTGTGTGTGTGTGTGCGCGCGCGCACGCACGCACACACACACACACACGCACATGTGCACATACACATGTATGCGTGCTGGGTCAGGATGTGAAACTAAGCAAAATAGTTAGGAAAACATTGTACCAGGGAGTGAGTTTTAAAAAAATGCTAAACCTGCTAGAATTCCAGGGAAGAATTTTAAGTGTGGGAACACCTGACTAGGGTTCACTTGCAGAAACCTTCCCCCAATAGGTGAGAAGCATGGACCAGGGTGAAGTGAGGCAGAGAGACGGCAGCAGTTAGTGGGTCAGCATGGAATTTGAAGAAGCAGGAGAGCATCTGTGTGATGGTGAAAACAGAGGGGAAGGACAGATTCCAGGACTGTAAGGAGGTGGAACCCAGGAATTTGGTGAACTGTTGGATGTGCAAAGGAAGGAGTGTTGCTTCAGTCCCTTCAGTGGATGGACATGCCAATCTGAGACGGGGCTCATAGGAGCAAGAACCAGTTTGAGGGGGGACTGAATCTGATTTTTTAAATGTTGAGTTTTGGTGCTCCAGTTTGGGAGGTCACTCTCCCTAGATCTTAGTTTCATCATTTCTGAAATGTGGCATTTTTATCTGAAAAAAGATTTTTTTTGAGGCTTATGATATATAAAGATTATACCTCATGAAGGTGTTTATGTGATTATATTAAATGAGCTTGTGTATGTGAAAAGGACTTTCTGAACTGAATCTTAAAAATCTTTTTACAAATAATAGTTATCGAATATATAAGTAAAGTCTGTTTTCTTTGCAAGAGGCAAAACCTAAAGCAAACTGAATTGAGTGCAAAGGGAACATATCACCTTATTTAAATAGGAAGTTTAGAGAAAGATCTAGCTTCAGGTACAGCTGGATCCAAGGATTCCTGATTTTGCTCCAGCTCTTGGCCGGGGTCTTCTCTGCTCTGTGTAATGGTTCCATTCTCAAGGAAGCTTCCTTGGGAGGGGGTCGAATTGGTGGCAACAGCTCCAGCCTCCTAGTCTTCCAGGTTCCAATCCAGTATAAAAGAGTCTCTTTTTCTCCTAGTTCTTGCAAGTATTATTCTGATGAGTTTAGGTCCCTTGCCTTCCCTGGACCAGTCAAGGTGGCCAAAGGAAAATGACTAAATTGCTAAGAGTTGGAGACAGGGGAGGATCCCATTCAGATCACTGGCCTGAGAGTGGGGGAGGAGGATTTCTGAGTGAATATTGAGGGCTATTGCCAGAAGAAGGTAAACTGGATACTGGGGAGACAAATACTGAAAAGTCTGGATGTTCACACCAGAGAGGGTTCTATCATTAGTGTAGGGCTGTGTATAGGGGAGGTGTTGAGTACACATGTGGTGAGCTGGACATCCGGGGTCTGTGGTTGAAAGCACAAGCATTCATAGAGCTCTTAAGATTGAATGCTGCCTTTAGAAGATTGACTGGGATGAAAAAATTCAAAAGCCCTGATAACTAGGAAACCCCATTCAAGGGAGGGAAGTCAGGATTTAGCAGGTGGAGGTATCCAGAAGAATTGTAATTCTCTTCTGCATTATTAAATTGAGAGGTTACTGGACTTCTGCATGTGTTGGACAAGAATCCGGGGCCCAGGATCTTCCAGGTCCTCTGCAAAAGGAACAGCACATTCCTCCCCACCCCAACCCAGAGCCTCCACTCCAGGAGCTTCTTCTAGCTGAGATTTCTTTGGGTCAGAGCCTTGAAGACAGAGAGTGTAGGGAGGGGTGGGCTTTGAGAGGTAAGTTTGTGATTAGCACTTTGGCCCTGGGCCAGTTGACCATAAATAGATTTTTGCAGTGCACATAACGTACTCCAGTTGCCCACACACACCTACGAGTGGATTTGCACGTGTGTGCATGTGTATACAGACACACACACGCTCACACGCACACATACACACCTCAGAAAGCAATTTTCCCCCCAGAGCATCAAGAAAGTTCCCCTTTCCACTTAAATGCTTTTCCAAATAGTCTTATTTTATTTTATTTTTTTTTTATTTATTTCTCTGCCATATCCTTTTCAATCTGGAAAGTGACTTGGCCTCTTTTCCCCCATCTATTTTCTGCCTTCCCGCTATTCAGTTTAGGCATGAAACACAGAACTAGATTGAAAGCATTCAATGGCTATTCAATCGGAGAAGAAAAGAGCCCCTTGGAGCTTTATTAGATATGAAGATCCACAATAAAAATCAATTTCTGCCTCTTTATGCAGTTTAAATGACAAAGCACCCACCCATTCTGCAGCCATTGTGCCGGGGAAATGTAATTCAGTCCCCGAGCTGGGCCCAGAGCACCGCAGACTCCCTGACCTGCACTGACAGATTCCAATATGATACAGACCTTCGGAGATAATGACAGCCACTTCATCTCACTGCAAGAAAAAAGTTATCTGATATCTTTGAGGGTTAAAAGGCTATGTGGGCAGCATTTTCAATAACCCACTAAATCAGCATCTTAAAAAATACCTAAGCTTTGTTCCTTTAAAAAAAAATTTGCCCCTTACTCCTAACTCCATTTCTGAGCCCCAGATGACACTGTCACAAGTGTCTGCTGCCAAACCTATCGAGCCTTCTTCAGCACAGAGAGGGAACCTCCTAGATAATTAGTCCAAAGGAAAACAAGGTGAGAGAAATGTCTTTATTCCTCTAAGGAATACAGATCTTCAGGTGTCCAGGTCTTGAAAAAATAAATGAAATGAAACCAACTTAAAAAACAACAACAACACAACCACAAAACAAAACAACGGGGTCACAGACCTGTTATAAACAGTTTAAAATGTAACTATAAATTATAATTTCTTCCTAGTAGAAATGAACACTTTAATAGTGTCCTTTCTTCTTTAATAGAAAGAAGTTTGTGTTTGGAGAAAGTTTTAAACCGAGTTGTTGCCAAGGGAACCACTGGAAACACTGCAGCCATCCTTAGTTTCCAGGGTGGAACTGATCTGGATAGAAGCAATGGAATGAGATGTGTATTTCTCTTTTTGTTTAAGGTGAGTTTAGGATGGCTTACTTGCAGGAAAACGTGCAATGGGAAATCGGTCCTGGTGGTTCACATTCTGAGCCTGGAGAGGGACACACCAATGTGAACTTCATTCTCTTGCTCTGACCAGGGGAGGAGAAGGGTAAAGAGATGGTGAGAGAGAGAGAGAGAGAGAAACGGCATCTGTTTTCTGGTCCTTGGGAAGAAAGCAGAGAATGAAAGGGAAGCAGGAAGATTAAACAAAGACTGGGGAAGGACTTCTGGCTGTAAGTTGGGAAAAGCACAGGATGTCACAAAACCACCTGGTCACAGTCTGTAAGTAATATGAGGAATTAGAATGAGTCAGACCAATGAGGCACTGCTGGGGCTGCAGTGGGGAGAAGTGGAGTGGGGGTGGATTGTGGGTTCCAAGAGCTCTTTGTGACTTTAGGAATGCTTCTCACTGTCAGGGCGCAAGCTCTCTAGTTGAGAAAGTATGAGGTCTCTCCCAAACTGTCCTTAAAATCCCTTTTATTGTCCTCATAATCTATAATTTGATCCCCAAATTAGTTATTTGATATATATCATATATATTATTACATATCATACATAACTATGTATAGTTATTACCCTTCAATTTTAGATTTTAAAAATGCTTTGCAACCAACCACTCTAATAAATATTCTTTAAAAAGTGGAAAATCTCAATTTAGCTCCATATCTGGGAAAACATGACACTATTGCTCAGGCCTGTCATGGCCAATAGGTTTTGTCTTGTGTGCCAACTCAGAGTGACAGGCAGTGACTATCTGGGGCAGCGCTGTCTGATAGAAATATAGGAGACATAAAAGTGAGCCACATTGGTAATTTAAAAAAATGTGCTAAAAACACATGACATAAAATGTACCATCTTAACCATTTTAAGTGCACAGCAGGGTTAATTATATGCACCTTGTTATGCAATGGTTCTCTAGAACTTCATCTTGAAAAACTGAAACTTATGCCCATTAAACAGTATTTCCCTGTTCCCCCTCCTCTAGTCCTCAGCAGCCTCTTTTCCACTTTCTGATTCTATGATTTTTGACTATTGAAGTATTTCAGGTATTCCATGTGTGGAGTCAGTATTTGTCCCTTTGTGACTGGCTGATTTCACTTAGCATAATGTCCTCAATGTCTATGTGTGTTGTAGTGTGTGACAGGTTTCCTTCTTTTTTAGAGCTGCATATTATTCTATTTTAATGTATATAACACATTTTCTTTATCCATTCATCCCTGGATAAGCATTTGGGTTGCTTCCACATGTTGGCTGTTGTGAATAATGCTGCAGGGAACATCAGTATGCAAATATTTCTTCAAGATCCTGCTTTCAATTCTTTTGGATATATACCCAGAAGTACAATTACGGGATCATATGGTAATTCTATTTTTAATTTAACTTCCATATTGTTTTCCACTGTGTGTATACTATTTCACAGTCCCGCTAAGAGTGCACAAGGGTTCTAATTTCTCCAGATCATCTTTAATATTTGTTATTTTATGTTTTTGGGGTTTTTTTTTGATAGTAGCCACCCTAACTAATGTGAGGTGATATCTCACTGTGGTTTTGATCCATATTTCCCTGATGATTAGAGAAGTTAAGCATCTGTTACATGCTTGTTGGCCATTTGCATGTCTTCTTTAGAGAAATATCTAATCAAGTCCTTTGCCCATTTTTTTTTTATTAAAAAAAAATTTTTTTTAACGTTTATTTATTTTTGAGACAGAGAGAGACAGAGCATGAACGGGGGAGGGGCAGAGAGAGAGGGAGACACAGAATCGGAAGCAGGCTCCAGGCTCTGAGCCATCAGCCCAGAGCCCGACGCGGGGCTCGAACTCACAGACCGAGAGATCGTGACCTGAGCTGAAGTCGGACGCTTAACCGACTGAGCCACCCAGCTGCCCCCCTTTGCCCATTTCTTAATTGGATTATTTGTTTTGTGGTGTTGACTTGTACGGGTTTTTTATATATTCTAGACATTAAACATTTTTCAGATATATAACCTGCAAATATTTTCTCTCATTCTATAGGTTGCCTTTTAACTCAATTTTTTTGCTTTGCAGAAAATTTTAAGTTTTATGTAGTCTCATTTGCCTATTTTTGCTTTTGGTGCCTGTACTTTTGGTACCATATCAAAGAAATCATTGGAAAATCCAGTGTCGTGAAGCTCTTTCCCCCTCTGTTTTCTTCTAGGAGTTTTACAGTTTCAGGTCTTCTATTTATGTCTTTACTCCATTTTGAGTTAGTTTTTGGATAGGTATAAGGTAAGGGTCCAATTTCATTCTTCTACATGTGGCTATTCAGTTTTCCCAGCACCATTTGTTAAAAAGATTATCCTTTTCCCCACTGTACAGCCTTAGTACCCTTTTCAAAGATCTTTTGACCATAAGGCTGAGGGTTTATTTCTCAAATGCAATTTTAAATTTCCTAGAAGTCATATTTTTAAAAAAGATAGATACAGTTAGGATTAATCAATTATCTGTGTGTGTGTGTGTGTGTGTGTGTGTGTGTAGTTTAAGTCAATATATCTGAAGTCTTCAATATATAAAATTATTAAATATCTTATATATTTTTAATGAAGTTTTCAAAATGTGGTGTTTTTACATGTAAGCACATGCAAGGGCAGACTAGCCACATTCCAAGTGCTCAATGGCCACACGTAGCTAGTGGCTACAAAACTCAACAGCACATTCATGTCTAGAGACTTGTGTTGAGAAGGACTGTGAGTTTCCTTGGTCAGTCAGCAGTGTCTACAATGGATAAATTTTAGGAGAGCACCCACAGCATGTTACCAGTATTTGTCAACATGGCTTAGGTCACAGCCAGGCCTGTGACCTCACTTTACCATAAAGTTGGGTCCTTCTGCTGAGGCGACATCAGAAAGATCTCAGTTTTCACTGAAAAAATAATGGGTTTTAAGGTCTTGGGGTATTGAAGCAGGTTTTCCTTAGCAGATGCAACTTCCTACCTTCGAGAAAAGTTTCTCTGTATTAGAAGAATTCCTTTGATGAAATGAGTTGGCTACATCATTGTGAGGACAGAGTGAACACCAACCCAGCCTTCAGTTGTATAGTTGGAAGTTCAAGTAGAAGAAAAGCAAATTGTATCCTTATTCTTGCTTACACCTCTAAATTGATCATTGTGATATCTTGTTCTAAGCTAGAGTTTTAAAGGAATACTCAGATTATCCTTGAAAAGAGGTACATCTTTAGTAACCAAAGCATCTTCCCAGGTATCTAAACCTTTATCTGAGTGTGTGACCATACAGTCTTCCTCTTTTCCAGAGGTGTCAGGGATTAATTTGTACCTGTTGTATTATAATACAGTACAGCCAGAACTATTTTTCAAAATTTGAGCAGTCATCATTACCTTCCTTGCAGGCTATTTCTTTAATCTCTTTGTCTTTGACAGAAATCATAGCATAATCTTTGACATTTTAAAATTCATCTTCCCAAGTCTAGTTTACTAGAGATAAGGATAATGTTTGTCTTCAAGTTCAAGGAGGCCAAGAGAATGAGACTGCAAGGGCAGCCAAGGTAATTTAGTAGGGTCGGCCTTTCTAGGGTTTTATACTATTTCTGGGTTATTTCTTTGAAGTTCAGTTCACATTGGGAATTACAGCATAAAGGCTAGAGCTACTGTGGTATTGATTCTTAATTTATAGAGTGGATATTCCTAGGAAAGTGAACTCGAGATTCTTCGGGTAATGACACAGTTTATTCCCTATAGAATATTTCTTGGGTCACCGTTCTTAACACTTCATGACTCTTGCTTCATTGTGTGGCCTTGAGGAAATTACCCAATCATACTAGACTCAATATAATGCAACTGAGAGAGGATATGAAAAATATTTTTTTTGTTTTTTGTTTTTATTTATTTTTGAGAGAGAGAGAATGAGAATGTGAGTGGGTAGGAGCAAAGAGAGGGAGACAGAGGATTCTGGGGCTCGAAAGCAGGGCTCAAACTCACAAACTGTGAGATCATGACCTGAGCTGAAGTCGGATGCTTAACTGACTGAGCCACCCAGGATTCCAGATATGAAGAATATTAACAAAAATGTTAGTGAGTCACTTAGAGCCTGTTGAAGAAAAATAAAAATACCAGAATGAGATACTATGTCACTAAAGATTCTCTCTTATTTGGAAGCTGAGGTTCTTGGACTGAACTGATTCCAATTTTAATATTTGGAGAGATCAAATATTTAACTTTGCCTATGTGTTCACAGAAAACTTTCTAGAAAATAAAACCCGGTTAAAAGCTCCATAATTAAATCAGGTCCTTTTAGACAAAATATTAAAGAAAGGCTGATCAAATTGCTCATACTGTTCAGAGCTGATCTCCTCCCCCTTCTACCCCAGGTGGTACAACAAGGCCAGCTGACTTCAAGGAGTGATGAAATCAGGGAAGAGTACTTTGCCACATCTCAGGTGATCACAGCTGGCACTGGAAAGGTCTCTCAGCGTAAAGATTCCTGCTTTTACTTACCTCACATGTTGTGAGGTTAAAGAGAGAAGACATAGTTGGCAAAGTGCTGGGGCTAGAAACCCTATGTATTGATTCTGTGACAGAAATTTAATTTTGGTTGGACTGCCATTTGTCCAGCTTCAAGGAATAACTCATGGTTGGCAAAGCCAGTGATTAGTTTTGAAGTGAGCCAGTGAACATAAAGAGAAGATTTCCCTCCTTTGAGAAAGATATCACTCCCCTGTAAGAAGTGAAAAGCCACCAGGAAAAAGCCCTGGCCCTGCACCAACCAGCTTCCTGACTGTGGTCTTATAATGAACCAGTAGTTCTCAAAGTGTGGTCCCCAAACAGTGACATTAGTACAGCTTGGAAATTTGTTAAAAATATAAATTCTCAAAAGGTAACACAACAGATTTGATGACTGGTTTTCTTAGAAAGTCTTGCTTCAGTCTATGGCCATACCACCTGAACGCGCCCGATCTCGTCTGATCTCGGAAGCTAAGCAGGGTCGGGCCTGGTTAGTACCTGGATGAGAGAAAGTCTTGCTTGCAAGGATGGTCCTTGCTTACGTCTGAAAACTGGATTTCAGGAAGGCTCCTGTCACCCCCTGCTCAGGATGGTCCATTGTGCCTAAACTGTAAATAATGTCATTTATATTAAACCCCTGTTTCTGGAAGTTTGGTACACGCTAGGCAGAGAGAATGCTTATGTGACTATCCTTCAATGAAAAACCCTGGGCACTGAGTCTCTAATGAGTTTCTCTGGTAGACACCATTTTAGAAAATGCATTATCATGACTCATTGCTGGAGGAACTGAATGCATCCTGTGTGACTCCAACGGGACAGCTCTTGGAAGCTTGCATGTGATTTCCTCTAGACTTTACCCCATGTGTCTTTCCTCTTTGCTAATTTTGCTTTGTCTCCTTTTGCTGTAATAAATCTTAGCCATGAATATGAAAAAAAAATCACTTCTCAGGTCCCATCCCAGACTACTAAAACAGAAATTCTGAAGGTGGGACCCAGCTACAGTATTTTAACAATTCCCTCAGATGATTTTGATACATGCTGACATTTGAGAGCCACTGGTAAGGAGTAACGTCTGGAGCAACAGCAGTCTCCTTGACCTATGACCCCAGTTGTAAAGGCTGCACTGAGTGATGCAGAGGCTGAATCCTCATGTTTCTGAACCCAGGAATTATCTACCTTTTAACTTCTTGAATCAGTTAATAATATACTGCTTAACACTCTGTTAAGTAAAAAAACAAAATCCAAATGAATAGTAAGTTATTGCTATCACTCAGGGGTTGGCAAACTGACCCAGAGGCCAAATCTGGTCCACTCCTCATTTTTATATGGATTGTGAACTAAGAATGGTTTTTACATGTCTAAATGAGAAAAATTAAAAAGAATAATATTTTGCAACATGTGAAAACTATATAAAATTTGTGAAAACTTTTTTAATATTTTTAATATTTTTTATTTATTTATTAAAACTTTTTAATATTTTGCAACATGTGAAAACTATATAAAATTACAGCGTCCATAAATAAAATTTTATTGGAACACATTCATTTATGTATTTTCTGTGGCTGCTTTCATGCTCCCTTGCATACATGGTTGAGTAGTTGTGATAGAGACCATGTGCCCCATGTGGCTCTTGTGAGCAGGAAGTCCACTGTTCTCCCTTCCCCAGAACTGTCCAGCAACTCTGAGGAGTAAATCTTACTTCTAATCTCTAATAGAAACTTGGGAGTCTGTCCATTGCTTCTGTCCCTGGTGGGTCCTTGTCTATTGCTGCTTTGGTTCTCTTACTAGTGCAGATACCACACAGGCCAGGACAGTGCCCTCTCTGTGTCACAAGCACATGGTTAACCTTTTATTTTCAGAGCAAAGCTGTTATGCCAGGATGGCTGGGTCCAGAGGGGCTGCCAGAACCACCTCTTTCCCCGAAACCTATAGGATCATGTATGGCCTGCTCTTCCTATCAGTTAGTTTGTCCCTAGGGATCGTAGTGTTCTTTTATTTTCCTAGTTTGTTTATTTGCTTAAGGTTTTATTTATGTATTTTTGAGAGTGAAGTGTGGGGTGCAGAGAGAAAGAATCCTAAACATGGGGCTCAAACCCATGAACCATGATATCACGACCTAAGCTGAAATCGAGTCAGACGCTTAATCTGACTGAGCCACCCAGGCACGTCTATTTTTTATTTTTAATTAAAATTATTTATTTGATTATATGTTTCACATATAATATTAGTTTCAGGTGTACAGCATAGTGATTTAACAATTATAAACATTATGAAGTGCTTACCATGATAAGTGTAGGTACCACCTGTTACCAAAGTTATTCTATTACTGACTATATTCCTTATGTTGTACTTATCATCCCCATGACTTATTTTATTTGTACCTCTTTATCCTTTTCACCTATTTTGCTCACCTCCTCCCCATCTCTGGCAATCAAGTTGGTTCTTTGTATTTATGAGTCTGTTTTTATTTTTGTCATTGGTTCATTTGTTTTTTAGATTCCATACATAAGTAAAATCATATGGTATTTGTCTTTCTCTTTCTGACTTATTTCACTCAGCATAATATCCTCTAGGTCCATCTATGTTGTTACAAATGGCAAGATTTCATTCATTTTTTTATGACTCATACTCCATTGTGTATACATACCACATCTTCTTTATCCTTTCATCTATAGATGGTCTTAGTGTCTTTTTCTGTCCATAGACTTTGATCAGAATTACTACCATCCATTATATAGATTTGCCTGGTCCTTCAGAGTTCTGGTTATCAACAGTAGGATAGATTTTGCTAAACCATGTGGAGGAACAAAGACATTCTTTACATTTCTTCTCCCTACAGAGTAAGGGGTAAAGGCTTCCCGAGTGACTCTTATCAGAACAAAGGGAATTTGCTTTAGGGTAACTTGCTCCTCTCCAAAACATGAAATTAGCTGATACAACAGTTTCCTGTAGCACAGTAAAATTGACAGCAAATTCTTTGACACTCCTCTGATCATGAGGGGAAGTATCTACACTCCACTTGAATCCAGGTTCACTTTGTTTGCTTTGACCCACAGACTATGGCAGAAGTGACGCTGTGCCTGTCCCGAGCCCAACTTCTAAGAGGACTGTTGGGTTTGTTTCCTTACTTTGTGCCCTGAGCCACCAAGAAAGAAGCTCCACTACCCCAAGACCACCATGTTGTGAGGAAGCCCAAGCTAGCCATGTGGAAATAGAGAAGCTGATCCCCGGACAGTCCCCATTTTCTTCAGCCCCTGCCATTTGAGTCTTACAGCTGAGAGTCTGAAATCATGGAGCAGAGAGATGCTGTCCCCATTACATCTTGTTCAAATTTCTTCTCCAGAGAATCATGGGGTGTAACAATAAAGAACTGTTGTTTTAATTTACTACATTTCTAGTAGTTTGTTATAGAGCAACAGATGGTGGTGATACAACTTTACTATGATACTGAATTTTGCTGTTACCAGAGTTTAACACTTATCAGAGGGAGGCTAAAATATGCCTTGAAAAGAAATTTCCTTCAAATAAGGTCTGTACTTCAGTTAATGATGTGATACCAATACGAACATGAAATGTTAACACCAATGTGAATTTCCTAGTTTTGGTAATTGTGTGATGGTTGTATTAATTGTTAATGTTAGGCTGGATGAAGGATATAATTGAATTCTCTGAACTACTTTTTGCAGCTCCTCTTTAAGTCTAAAATTATTTCAGAATAAAAAAACAAACCAGTCTTTTTCTCTATGCCTTGTTCTCTTTTGTCTCTGAGGCTGCATCAGCGGAACACAATCTTTCTCATGGAAAACTGTCAGAGGCAGTTGTGTGTGGCTCTATTTACATCTCCCAGAAGTCTTGGCATGGCATTGCCATCATGTAGGAAATGCAGGTCTTTACATTTCTACCAGGTCTGTGTCCATCTCAGAACCCTGCGCTGAGAGCTTGAAGAGAATTTCTGAGACTTCTCTGCACCGCTCTCAGTGGCTCTGCCTAAAGGAATACTAAACAGAGATGAGAAAAATCTAAAGCAATTGGGGGTCAATTACCTTGTAAAAGAGATGAGAACCAGCATACCCACTCCCATCAGTTATGCTATCACAACTGCAGAATTCTGTGACTCTTAGAACTCTTCCTTCTTTGCTCACTTTGTTGGCATCATCCCTCATCTTAAGAAACACAACTAACCCAAAGACTCACCCTCTTCTCATATCCCACATTAAGAACTTCCAAGCCCAACCCATAAGCAGTAAAAATTGTGCCAGGGGCAGCTGGGTGGCTCAGTTGGTTGAGTGTCTGACTTCAGCTCAGGTCATGATCTCGCGGTTCATGAGTATGAACCCCACCTCAGGCCCTGTGCTGACAGCTCAGAGCCTGGAGCCTGCTCCGGAGTCTGTGTCTCCCTCTCTTTCTTCTCCTCCTCAGTTTGTGTTCTGTCTCCCGCTCTCTCAAAAATAAATAAATATATTAACAAAAATTTTTAATTGTGCACCGAGTTTTCTAATGATGCACTGTTTCAGAATCTCCTGTATGTATTATTCTCTACTGCTGCAGTAGGGCAGTTAAGACTTAGTTTATCTCTTACCAGGTTTCTTTCTTTGAGGAGGGGCCTTTCCTTGTAGGGAGGGAGACTGAAATTGAAGCTTCTCTGTATAGTGAGATTTTTAGGTGGGTTGCCGAGAAGGATTTTTCTCATAAAAAAATAGATTAAAAATTTGAAGCAGGAAAAAAGGCCAGATGTCATTTACTCATTTCACTTTTCATCTAAATGTGCCAAGTGCTGAGGATTCAGAGGGTAAAAAGATGTCTCTTTCTGTGACACAGAGACACATGTGTAAACACTCCAGGACAGTGATGGCCACAGGAACAGAAGAAAGCACAGAGGTCTTTGAGACACGGGTTGGGGAGCCTCACTTTGCTGAACACCATACTAGAGCCCACTTTCTTGCCCTCAGTCTGCTGCAGCCACACTGGCCTCTTTGTTCTTCTTCCAACATGCTGAGCTTGGGCACCACCTCAGGATCTTTGTACTAGCTATTCTGTCTGGAACATTCTACTCCCAGGTATTCATGCAGTTCACTCCCTCGCTTCAAGTCTCTGCTCAAAGAGCAGAGCTAAAATCTCAACTTCCCAAAGCCCTATTCCCTATCTCTTCAGACTTTGGTTTTTTTCTTAGCACACATTTTATTTGCCTTGTTTATTGATACTTTCTCTAAGCAGAATATAAACTCAATGAGCGCATAAAATTTGTGTGCTTTGTTCATTGCTGCATCCCCAGGGCCCAGAACAGAGCCTGGTTCTACTAGGTGCTCAGTTAACATTTGATGAATGAATGAATGAGACAGGAGGCCTTTTCTGATCTCCTTGTCTCTTCCTATCACTCTTACTCAGTTTTTCTTCCTAATACTTTCACCACTTTTGACAATCTCCATATTTACCGGCTATTTTTTTGTTTGCTGTCTGTCTCCCCTTTCCATGAGGACAATGATTTTGTTTTATTCATTGCTATATAACTCTGTGCCCAGAATAATGTCTGGAACTTGGTAAATGCTCAATCACATTTTTTTAAAGAATGAATTCATAAGTAAATGTACTACTAAGTGAGCAAATAAATAGAGGGCATTTGGCGACTATTTCCACCCATCCTGGCTACAACTCTGATTCCAGAGTTGTAAAGCTCAAAGACCAAGCTTCACTGAACTGTGCCTCTCTGAGGTGCTTAAGAAAAAGCCAAGCTAGGAAGAGCCAATAGAAGAAGGAACCAGGAGCAACCTGGTAAGCAAGACCTCAGCCCAGCTACTGAGGGTCTCCTTCCTGGCCTTCCTAGACCTTGAAGCTGGCCTTGAATGTGGCTAGAAAGGGAACAGAAACTCCTCCTTTCTTTCTATGGAAAGCTGCTTCACTCACAGACAATACACAGACTGAGATTTCTTCTCCTAAATAAATCAACTTCCCATTTCTCTCTTCTGCCGGTGTCTTTGCTCTCACTCCTGTCCCCATCCTAGATGTGAGAGTGTGCAAAAGAGAAGAAAAGAAGAAGCCATTGTTCATTCACAGCACCCCTGGCCTGCTCAGAATATGAGAACTACCTGGACTGGAGGGAATTTGCATAACTCCCTCCCTAGATCATCATTCCCTCTTCCTCCCTTTAATTCTAGCCTTTAGAAGCTTTGCAGGGGTTTTTAATTACAATAAAAAAAGGGCATGTACAGTAGTTAAGTAAAATAAAATAACAATAGTTAAAATTACAATTGAGCCCCAAACGATGGACAGTTTATTCTCTGCCTTAAAATAAAATAGCTTTCATCTTTCCCCCCTTACAACAGCCTCCTCCGCCTAGATAATGCATTTCGTTAGATTTATTTGCTCAGCCCCGAAAACTTGACACTAAGGGGATTATTTAGTTTTAGATTTGCTGTAGTCCATAGTAATAGCCAACAGGGAAGGGAATGAAGCAGCAATATTAGCAGGGCGATGGGAGGGGAGGTGGCTGGGGAGGGGGCTGTGCAGTCTGCAGCTAAGCAAAACTGCTTGCATAAACACCATTAAGAAGATTTAGACATCGCTTTCCTTATCATCAGCACTCCTGGAAGAAATAAAAAAAAAAAAAGGAAAGAAAAAAAAAGAAAAAAGGGAAAAGGGACAGGCCTTGACTTGCTGTGTATGCGTTTCCATTAAAGGTTCAATAGGAAATAAAACCAGCTGAGAGTCCAAATGCAACGACGCTACAGACCCATCTACGCTACCTCATCATGGTCCAAAAGAGACATTTGTTCCACATGTTACCGGAAGGAGCAGCTGGATAGAGAACAAAACACCCGTTGCCCCATCTGTGGTGAGCATAGGAAGCAAAGGCTGCTACCTGGGTGGTGCCCCTCTCCTGAATGTCACACCCCACCTCCTTCCCACACCCTCCACACACACATATCCTGGGGTGAAATATTCCTGACTGTCCACGCTCCACCCAAACCACTCATTTGCAGGGTCCCAAGCACAAGAACTGGTGGGAAACAGGAAAAAACTAATGACAGACATGCTGGCCATATGTAGCTGCAGGATTGACAGGGATATGTGTGTGTGAGAGAGAAAGACACACACACACACACACACACACACACACACACAGACAGAGAGAGAGAGAGATAGAGAGAGAGAGAGACAGAGAGAGAGAGAGAGACTGAGATAACAGGAGAGGAGTCTGAATATGGAGAAAGGAGGAGAGGAGGAAACTGGTCAGATCTCCAGAGGGAAAGTGGGAAAACATTTCAGCAGTTGCAAGTAGTTTTAAAGAAATGCTGGAATCAAATAGGCTATTCCCAGAGGAGTGTCTGTCTGAAAAGTTTTATGTACACCTAGGGCAAACAACAGATAACTGGGGTGCCTGGCTGGCTCAGTTAGAAGAACATGCAACTCTTGATCTCCGGGTCATGAGTTCAAGTCCCACCTTGGATATAGAGATTACTTAAGTAAATAAATAATGTTTAAAAAAGAAAGGAATGACATTAAGAAAAAACAGATAATAACTACCGTGGGAGTCCAAAAATTACATTTAGTATTTCAAACACTGTTCCATGTTCTAGATGCATCCTTAGCAAAACATCCCTAAATAGTCAAAGGGTACACACACACACACACACACACACACACACAGGACTGGTGGTGTGAAGTATTTTTAATAATTACAGGGTTTATATAAATTTTTTCATGTTTATTCATTTTTGAAAGACAAAGAGAGACAGAGCACAAGCAGGGGTGGGGCTGAGAGAGAGGGGGACACAGAATCTGAAGCCGGCTCCAGGCTCTGAGCTGTCAGCACAAAGCCTGACGTGGGGCTCGAACTCATAAACCGAGAGATCATGACCTGAGCCGAAGTCGGACGCTCAACTGACTGAGCCACCCAGGTGCCCCAATGATTACAGGGTTTATAATACAGATTTTAAAACCTAATTAGTACTAAATATTATTAGCAAGGCACAAATCAACACAAAGAAACATCTTTTTGTAATTATCAAACTTGTTCATAAAATATTGGCATCACTAGTACTCCATACTTTTTTCTCTCCTTCCAGTCACTCACTGGCTCTTCCATTGTGTGGGTTCATTTACCCACAGATCAGGCAACTTAGGGATGTGCCCACAAACCTCCTGTTTTTTAGAGGATATGGATAAAATGGATCCTGTGTCCCATGGCAAATTAAGGGTAGTTGGTCATACTCCTCCCACAGCAACAGTGAATCAGGAGACACCACAGACAAATCAGAGGGAAGGAAGGATTCCATGGGCCTTACTCCATTTGCCAATGGAACACTGATAATAATAGAAGCATAAGTTCAATTTATTGAGATCTTATTATTTCCAGGTTCTATAATAAGCACCATCATACACTACCTCATTTGCTTACAGATGCAGAAACTGATTTGTGGAAGAGTTAAATAGGCCCAGGCACTCAGTTAGAAAGTGACAGTCCTGGGGCACCTGGGTGACTCAGTCAGCTAAGCATCAGACTCTTGATTTTGGCTCAGGTCATGATCTCATGGTTGTGAGATTGAGCCCTGAGTGGGGCTCTGCACTGAGCCTGCTTAAGATTTTCTCTCTCTCTCTCTCTCTCTCTCTCTTTCCCTCTCCTTCTGTGCCACCCCCACTCGTGCTCTCTCTCAAAAAAAAAAAAAAAAGAAAGAAAGAAAGAAAAAGAGTCAATCCTTCTGCCTGTTTCCTAAGCCTGTGCTCCTAACAAGGACTGTATCATCCCAGTAAGACGAGGGGCTGATGTCTTCAGGACAGTTCATTCTCAAAGCCAAGTAGATAATCCATTCTTTTCTTTTTTTTCAAGCTTACTTATTTTCAGAAAGAGAGTAGGTGCACACATACATGCATGCAAGCAGAGGAGGGGCAGAAAGAGAAAGAGAGAGAGAGAGAGAGAGAGAATCCCAAGCAGGCTCTGTGCTGTTAGCACAGAGCCCCACGTGAGACTCGATCTCGAGAACCATGAAATCACAACCTGAGCCAAAATCAAGAGTCAGACGCTTAACTGACTGAGCCACTCAGGCTTCCCAATCATCCCTTCTTTGCAATCAGTCTTTCTTAGGTCCATTAAACTCTCACAGGGATGAAAGGGCAGGAGTGGAAAATCTTAGATCTTAGACAATAACTGTGAGCTATAGAAGGGAGAGAGAGAACTTCCTGGACAGGACTGCAGTTCTAAGTCCACAGGCCAGGAACCAAAGCTGACCAGCCTATGGGTTACCCTCATGGACATCTATTCAACAGGAACCAGGAGGATTTGCCTCAATCACCTGGGTATGCTGAACGGGAAGATTCGTGCATAGGCTCCCAGCATTGGGGCATATCTACCAGGTATCCAAGGTCTGGTATAGGAGACTTGTGGTCAGTCACCATGGTTCTCCATGGTCGTCAACCTCCATGCACCCATCAGTCCCCCAGGATACTTGGCTCCACACCCTGACCTCACTGAGGGCAGGGCCCATTTCTGGTTCAGCTCTCTATCCCCAGCACCAGCACTTTTGGCACAGAATGAGAGCTCAGGAAACAGGTGTTCAGTACCACTGTGCATTTCACTGCATCCACAGGCTGCTGGAAATCTTCCTTTGTTCATTCACTGCCACCAAGTGGGACTAACTTAATCATTCCGGGTAGGCGACCACCTCTGCTCTTTTAAAATGTTTTCTAGTAAGAGAATTCTCCACTATCCTTAATAACACATTACGGTATTTAATAACCCCCTTGTCAGGAAGTTCGTCCCATTAGCCAACTTCTCTCTCCTGTGGAATGCCAAACCTACTTCCACTGTCTGTCCCCTGTAGAGATGGAGAATAATTAACGATACACCATTCCTTATGTAATAATTCTTTATCTGCTTGAAGGTTATTTACTGGTCTTATAAAAATTGTCTTTCTATTGCTCTAGTCCCAGGGTGCTAGTATAATGTAATGATAGAGAAGTAAGGACTGACACAAACCCTAACCTCTGGTTCTTTCCTGCCATGATTTTAATCGAATGTCAAATGAAAAGATGGGCAAGTAATGAGGGCCGAGGTCAATACCACTTCAAGATGTCCCAACGTGCAGGGATGTTTCTGTGCAGCTGTAGCTCATGCTGACATTCTGCAAAGCCTGCCCGCCTCCTGCCCCTGGGCCTCAGAGCACATCCACCGTGGACAATCCCTTGCTTTTGGAGGGCTGCAACCGTTATGTAGGATCCTTGAGTTAAACACAGATATGTCAAATGTTTAGGCCCATAGCCAAATTTTTGAGTACCTATGCAAAAATATTTTAGGCTTTATATACATCATCTGCTTCTGACCCTCACCACTGCTTACAAAACAGGTTTTATTATCATCCCCATTTTACAGAAAAGAAAATGAAAGATAAGACTGGTTAGTTAACTTGTTCCCAGTCCTGCAGCTTATAATTGGAAGAGCTAGGACCTGAACCCCAACAGTATAATTCCATGGTCTATACTTGTGACTCAACACTGTGATGCCAGCCAAACTTAGCACAGGACTTGGCACACAGCAGGCACCCAATATATGGCTGGTGAATTTCAATGGGATGAGTGATATATTTTCTAGGGATCTTGTTATCCAAGGGAATCTTTTGCAGCAAGCTTCAGCTTTCCTTTCTAAACATTATTCTGCCAGTCAAAAGCAAAACTTCCAGAAATCAAGAGTAGCAGTGATGCAGGGAACATCAAACCCTTAAAGTCAAAAGATCTCTTATTGTGATGGAGAGGAATAAGGAGTTTGATTTAAGAAAGAACATAGAATAGTTTTCAAGGAGAGTGAACCCAGTATATTGTAGGTATAATTCACATGGTAAGCAAATAAATTAACAAGCACTAAACTAAGCATCCAATATGAACTGAGCTGGGATCTAAAACAAAAGAAAAAGCCATGGACACTGACCTCAAACATTTTATAAAATATTTAATGATGAAATGAATGGAGTAGAATCTTGGAAGAGGAAAGGACCACAGAGCCTTCTGTCCTTCCGTGCAGGACCTCAAGGCCCTGCATGATTGCAACACAACAAGCCTTTCCCCATCATCACTTGCTCCAACCTCAGTGTCCTTCTTCCTTTCTTCCTGTTCCTTGAATGTGATAACAGTTCCTGAGACCCTTTATACAACCTGCTTCCTCTGTCTAGAAGGCTCTGTCCTGTTCTTAACATGTTGTCCTTTCATGTCACTCAGGTGTCAGCTCCAATATGTCTTCCTCAGAGAAGCCTTCCCTGAACTCTCAGGCTGCAGGAGACTTTGTATGCATGTGTGCACACACACGTCAGCTTTAGTCTACCTCTTGGTGAAATGACTTGATCTTCATTGTTTACATGTTTACAATATTTAAAGTTTTTTTAGTGTCTATTATTTATTTTTGAGAGAGACAGAGACAAAGCAAGGGGTGGGGAGGGGCAGAGAGAGAGAGGTAGATACAGAATCCGAAGCTGGCTCCAGGCTCTGTGCTCTCAGCACAGAGCCTGACATGGGGCTCAAACCCATGAACTGTAAGATCATGACCTGAGCCAAAGTCAGACGTTTAACCAACTGAGACACTCAGGCACCCCTACATATTTATATTTTTTACTTTTAATTCCAGTCTAGTTAATGTATGATGTTATATTTGTGTCAGGAAAACAATATAGTGATTCAGCAATTCTATACATTATTCAGTGCTCTTCATGATAAATGTACTCTTAATCCCCTTTGCCTATTTCACCCCCCTCCACCTTGTTTACATGTTTATGATTTGCCTCCTCCACTGAGTTTATACCCCTGGACATATGTTGACTCTGTCCCCAGTGACTAGATTAGAGTGATTTAATTGCTTTTCAGGCAGCCTTTTTTTAGGGGGAACAACTCACATACAAAAAATTCACCTATGGGGGCACTTAGGTGGCTCAGTCATTAAGTGTCCAATTCTTGAATTCAGCTTTGGTCATGATCTCAGTTTGTGAATCTGAGCCTCAGGATGAGCTCCACACTGACAGTGTGGAGCCTGCTTGGGATTCTCTCTCTCTCTCTCTCTCTCTCTCTCTCTCTCTCTCTCTCACTCTCTCTCTCTCTCTGTCCCTCCACAACTCTCTCTCTCTCTCAAAATAAATAAATAAACTTAAAAAAAATAATTCACCTATGTTAAGTGTACAGTTCAGTGAGTTTTGACAAATGTGTGTAAGTCATGTAACCATTACCACAGTCATGAAGTGGAACATTTCCATCATCCCAAACTTCTGTCATGCCCTTCTACAGTTAACCCTACTCCTCACCCTGGCCACTGGCAATCATGGATCATACACTGTGTGTGTGTGTGTGTGTGTGTGTGTATAAAATTTCTCAGTGTAATTTTGAAATATTTTAGTAGTTCTCTTCATTCAAACAATTTTATTGGGTAAATGCTCTGTAGTTGGTTTTTAACAGATTTATTGAGATATAATTGACATACATATAAGTAAAATGTACAACTTAGTTAAGTTTTAACACATGTATACACCCATTAAATTATCATTGTAAACAAGATAGTGAACATATCACTCCTGAAAGATTCCTTATGCCCTTTTGTGATCATTCCTTCCCACCCTCCTCACCACTCCCTATCCTGAAGCAACTGTAATATAGTTTGCTTTTGTAACATAGTTTGCATTTTCTATAGTTTTCAATTTTATAGAAATGAAATCTTAAAGTATAGGCTGTTTTTTATCTGGCTTTTACTCAGCATAATTATTTTGAGATTCATCCATGTTTTAAGTGTTTTAATAGTTGTTCTTTTTTCTTATTGAGTAATATTCTTTTATATGGACATATCACAATTGGTTTATCCATTCACATGTTGAGGGGCATTTGGGTTGTTTCTAGTCTTTGCCTGATGCAGATTTAGCAACCATGAAAATTCACATACATGTATGTCTTTGAATGAATATATATGCTGTCATTCTAAGTGAAAGAAGCCAGACAAAAAAAGGACAATCACACTGTATGATTGCATTATGTAAAATTCTAAAAAATGCAGAAAGCCAACAGATAGTTGCCTGAGGCTAGAGGTGGAAAGGGGAGGAAGGGAGAGATTACAAAGAGGCATAAGGAAACTTTTAGGGGTAAAATGTTTATCATCTTGATTGTGGTGATGATTTCACAGGTATGTATGTATGTCAAATCTTATTAAATTTTTAACTTTAGTTGTGAGCAATTTATTGAGTATTAATTATACTTCAGTAAAGCTTTTAAAATTTAAAAATAATGATCACTCAGAATTAATTTAAAAAACTGTGGTGGTAGAATTAAAATAAAACAATAAATTTTAAAAAATTTAATTAAAAGACTGTGGTGCATCCAAACAATGGAATTATACTCAGCAGTAACAAGGAACAAGCTACTGATACTCACAACAACACAGATGAATCACAAAAGCATTATGCTGAATGAAAGAAGCAAAATAGAAAAGACTACAAAGTATGTGATTTCATTTACATGAACTATTAGAAAAGGCAAAACTATAATGGCAGACGTCTGCTTCCAACCAAGAGAGAGCAGTAAGTTACAGATCTACCTTCTCGCCTAAAATAATTTTGAAAAACCCAAACCAAAAAACACAACAGATAAAATGTATGAAATGATAGTTTCATAACTGATAAACTTTTTTACGCAATGTATTTAAATCTTCATCACAACAAATCTAGTCCCTTAAAAAAAGGCAATGGTTTTCTAGCCACTCAGAACAAAAGCTGAAGTCTTTATAAAGCTTTGCAAGGCCATACAAAATCTGTTGTTCCTTCTGTGTCCCTATTATGGGTATGTTATTTCACTTACTTCACGCCAGCCACGCTGACTTTGGTGTTTTTTCTCAAGTACTCCAATCCACCTATCACTCTGATTTCTGCATTCTGGCTGGCCAGGATGCCAGGACTGCTGACAGATGCAGACCTGCTGCCCGCATATCCATCAGGCCTCTGCTCAAACCCTTACCTTCCAGTGAGGTCCTCACTTACATTCTGCTGGAAACCGCAACACTCTCATCCTGAGCTCTTCTGATTTACCTCCCTGTGTAGCTACTCTTCATAGCACCTGCTATGATCTGACATACTCTATATTTTACCTGGTTCGTTTTTAGTTAGTCTCTGTATCCCTCTCCTTGAATGTAAGCTCCATGAAGACAGAGCCACCTGCTTCCCTGTTTTCTTTACTGCTTCTTTCTCAGCATCCAGAGCAGTGTCTGGCCATATAATGGACACCCAATAAATACGGACTGAATCGGGGACTGAAATAAACAAGTGAGGATAAATGAGCACATGAACACTACTTACATCAGGGTATTGTTGAGAGAATTAAATAAAATGAACTAGAGGTGTGCCCAGAAAGAAAGTAAACTGTAAACTATCATTAGTCTGCTTCTTGTCCCACATGTGGGAAATCATAGTAGCTGTGGTAATAATAAAAATAACAGCGTGATGGCTCTTATGTATTAAACATTCTGTGTCAGGCACTATTTTAAGTGTTTTCTCTGTATTAACTCATTTAATTCTCATGACAATCTTATGAGATAGTAGGATTATTACATTCATTTTATAGATGAGAAAACTAAAGCAGAGTGTTAAGTAAATTTCCCAAGATTATAGGGCACAGCTGGGAATTGAACCCAGGCAATCTGGTTCAGAGGCTATGTTTATGACCACTGCACAATACCAACTCTTAAAATCCTGAAACTGAACATTTTCCCTTCTATCTAAAGTTTTCTTTGGCTTTTCTATTAGAAAATATTGCAATTTAAAGAACCTAATATTCTCAAAGCTGAGTTTTGATATTAATTCTGAGTTTATTTTCCATTAATAACAGGAACCTGAGACAGTTTCTCCATCATTGGTAGCATGGCTCAAATAATTGTTCTGACATAGTATGGGTCAGACTGATCACTGTGATGCCTGACCACAGGGACTGGGAAAGGCCCACACGTGCTGAGTGGCATTCTTCTGACTCTAAACAAGCCCCCACAGTCCAAGTGAATATATCAAAGACACAGCAACATCTTCTCTGCTGCCACAAGGATTTCTAGGATTGTGAAGATCCACATCCTCAAGTAAGTTTCCCAGGTCTGCATGATGCTTTTTCACCCCAATAATGCTAAGGACTCACTTTTTTAATAGCCAAGAATGCTTAGATCCATAAATGCATTGATGAGAAGCAACTTTAGTTTCAGCTGAAATATGGCTTCACCCAAGATCAGGATTAATTTATACTCTTGAACTGGCCTCAAGTTAAGAGACGTGTAGACAGCTTTATTGGCCTGATTTTCATCCCTTTATAAAGTCGATCACACAGAACCTCTACAGTGGACTTATCCTAGACTTTAAGGGGAAGCCGGCATTTGAATTAGGGCATTCGTGCAGAAGATGAAATGGGATTTATAGGCATCATATTTAAGTTTACTGAGTATTTGCAACACAAGAGCCTACATGTAACAAAGTTAAATGTGAATGGAAAATACAACCAGGGTGAGAATATATTTTGAATAGTGGAGGATAAGGAATCTAAGACTGACTTTATCTGACTGAAACATCTCCCAGTTATGATCTAGACTGGCAAATCTATCTCAGAGGCAGCCACATACATGATAAACCATTTCCTGATGATAGTCTCCTTCAGATAAGACTTTATTCACACTTGGGACACAAGACCACTCCACTCACATCCCCCCATCATAGAGTCATTTTCAAGAAATCTGAATTCAGAATATTTTTTACTTTGATGTAAATTCACATTTTCTAGATCTATCCAAGCAAGACCAGAGCATAAGACATGCTCTTAAACTTGCCCAGGAAGCAGCAAAATGCAGAAGACCTGAAAGAATGGTTTTAAAGCTTCTAAAAGCTTCTCTGCTTACCATGTAACAACCACTTAGATTCAGTTCTAAAGAAAAGGTTTTGTCTGAAAAAAGAATGAGTCTTAGGGATGTGGCTATCATTCTGTCAGTGTGGGCTGGGGTCAGAGGTGGGATAGAACAGAACTGTGGAAATGTGTGGGACTTCTTGAGAACCTGGAAGCAAGGAGAGAAGGGATAAAGAAACTCCAGAATGGAAAGAGGTATGAACCCAGGCTGTGAACCCAACGTCTATCTTAGGGAAATCTGCATGTGGAAATCATTGGGGCTATGATAGAATTGTATTTCCTTAGCCACACAAAGTTAGCTGTGACCAAGAGATTTGCTTTTCTGAGTGAGATGTGAGCAGAAATGTTAAGAATCAGTGTGTGCTTCTGCTTTTCCATCTGGCATGGTAAACAACAATTTTAAAAATTGTAGCTGCTCCATAAATCTGGGTCTCTGTTGTTTTAAGTCACTGAGATTTGGGAGGAGTATTTGTTACTATGTATACCCTAACCAATGCTGACTGATACATTAGCAGAGCCAAATGTTTGAAATATTTAAACAGAAAAATCTATTTGTAACTAAAATAGGCCTTGGGAACAAGATACTCAGGGCTTCATTTCCTATTAGAAAAAGTATTTCTGGCTTGCTCTTCTGTATGAAGTCAGTTGAAAATAACACAGGGAATAATTAAAAACAAAACAAAACAGAAAAACCTTCCAAATTAGATGAAACTCATAAAGCAACTCTGAAGGAAATCCATAGTAAGTGGCTGCCAACTATCTTAAAATTTGAGACCTGGGTAGAGGAAAATAAACAACATGACTTTGCTGATCTCAGGAAATGCTTGGTGCTCTTTAAGAGAGGTGGCCCAATTGAGGAGGGCACCTGTTGGAATGAGCACTGGGTATTGTATGGAAACCAATTTGACAATAAATTTCATATTAAAAAATAAAAATAAAAATAAATTAAAAAAAAATAAAAGAGGTGGCTCATCCCACAGAACCAAAATCCTCTCCTTTCCTTGGAACAACAGGCTCAAGTGTGCAGGCAGTCTACAGTGGCATCTCTAGACCCCGTCTGATGCATGGGTTGGGCAGTAATGACTCAACAAGGAAGCACAGACACACTGCACTTGGAGGAAGCATGCAGAAAGGGTGGCAGATGATGTTGATGTTATAGGGGCTGATCTCATTCACCTGAAAAGAAAGTTTAAATCCGTGATTCCCAACTGTGTTCCCAGACCAACATCACCCACATCACCTGGGAACTTATTGCAACTACAAATCCTTGGGCCCTGCCTTAGGCCTACTGAATCAGAAGAGTGAAGCCATTATAATCTATGCTTTCATAGACCCACCAGTGTTCTGATGCAACTCAAATTTGAGAACCACTTCTCACAGAATTTTTCATATTCAGAATTTCACTTGAACCAGGCAGACTTGTCCCAAGACAAAAGAAGGAAATGCACATTGCCACTGCCCCAGGTCATGCTCCTGACCCTCCTTCACACTGTTCTTCAGTAAATATCAGGTCCCAATTTTAAATTCTCTCCAGAAAAAAAAGAAAGAGAAAATGACCAATAAAACATAAAAAAATAATTTTCACCAAAAAATCATACCAAAAGCAAACAAAAATCAGATATAGATATTTTCTCATGAAAGTAAAATACAAACAAAACGAAAAACAATTCAACAAAAGAACTGTGGCCTTTCTAAAATAAGAACTTACAAAAATATCTAGAGAGATATCTGATGCTAATCTCTAAGACAATGATGTATTTACTTGGTGTAAATGATGTATTTCTTGGTATGGCCTGGAAGATGGTGGGCTTCTCAGAGAATCACCACACTCTTCATGGTTCTGTATATACCTTGTACTGAGTGATAATAGAACCGTTAAAGGAAATGCAAGGGATACGGGCTTAAGACAATACACTTACTCCTCACTTAGCCCTTCTGTCAAAGCCTTAGAAAGTTAGGTAGATGATCTGGAAGTTCCCTGTCTGGTGGGTGGGATAACTAAAAGTATTGATTGGTGATGCCACCAGGGTAAATAATGGTGTTGCAAAATAAGAGCTAGCGTGAGACAACCCAAGCCAATAATCAATTGAGACTCCTGACCATTTCTCAGAGGATCAACAGACTGAGAGCTGCCTTGAAGTCCACGTGAACAAATGGGCAGCACTGGACTTTACTTTGTCAGTAGAAAAGACCATAAGGCACACTACCTGGGAATACTTAGGCAGCAGGATGATCAAAATATGGCAGGAGGGTAAAAGGCACTCTCCACACCCTCTCCCTTATCACACAGCCACAGGACCTAGATCAACTCTGGAAAGAAGGGAAGGAGAAGGCAGAAGAATTTCTCAATGGACTGAGCTTAACTCTAGAATCCTGTGATTAATTATCTGAAAAAGACAGAATCATATCTAATTGACAAAACTTTTGTTTGCCTCATATGATTAGGAATGGAGGAATGAAGGCACAATGAAATCAGCCATGGACAATAAATAAAGCTGTGTTCTTTGCACACATACGTTACAGCAAGTAAATATAAACACCATCACACAAATGCCACCAAACAATTACAGCAAAAAAATGAGATGGAGGGATCATTAAAAGCAGAAAATAGAATATTAGACAAAAGAAACAAGACCAATTATACTTTTACATAAATAAACACAAGTAGGATAAAGTCATGTAATAGGAAAAATACTCTTAAGATAGCAAACCAAAACCTTCTTGAATAAAAACAAACATCAAAAGAAAATCATAAATTCCCTGCTTAACTTAATCAAGCAGAACTTAAACCCTCGGCAGATAAAAATAATACACTCTGGAGAAAAATTTTTCTATTACTTAAAACGCTATTTAAAAATACTGGAAAATAATAAAAAGTAGATAGAAACTAGAGGAAATATGACCCCTGAAAGAAACAAAACTAGTTGAGATCTATGTTTATTCAGTACCTCCTCCCCACGATGGCGCTACCCAGTTCATACAGTAAAGGGATCAGAAAGAGCGCTAAAGAAAGCAGGAGTCTTGCTGGGCTGAGGAATCAGAATTTGTAGTGTAAAATGATTGAAAATTGAGGTGGGAGATCCCAGAAAAGTGGGTGAACTCAAAAATCTTCATATAAATATTCCCCAAATATTTGCATGACTCCTGAAATGCACACATACAGGGTAAGTGAGCCAGCAAGGAGTCCAGCAAAGAGTGACAGCTGGGTGATGGAAAGAACTGAGCAGAGATTTTTGGCAGCCACCCACCATTCCCATGAGGTTAATTATCTTGGGATTTACACTGAAACTGTAGAAAGTTCACACCTTAAGAATAAGGACCTCATTATAAAATATGAGTATGAAATAACAGAAAATACATATATTGATCTCTGACTCCAGTTCCTGGCAGAGGGCTCCTAAGTCCTTTGGAATTTCCTGGGAAACAGGAGTGTCTTTTGTTCTTTTTTTTTTTTGAGACAGAGAGAGACAGAGCATGAATGGGGGAGGGGCAGAGAGAGAGAGGGAGACACAGAATCGGAAGCAGGCTCCAGGCTCTGAGCCATCAGCCCAGAGCCCGACGCAGGGCTCGAACTCAGGGACTGTGAGATCGCGACCTGAGCCGAAGTCGGACGCTTAACTGACTGAGCCAACCAGGCGCCCCAGGAGTGTCTTTTGTTCTAATGAGGCAACTCTTGGTAGGCTCTTGAATTGCTTCAGGAAGGGGGCTGGCCACCAGAAAGACAAAGGCATGATTAGAAGCTTGGAAATTTTAGTTCCACCTCCATTGTCTGAGAAGGGCAGAGGGGTTGGAAATTGAGTTAATGATTGATTATACTTCTCTGAAGAAGCCTCCATAAAAATCCCACAATTATGGGGTTCAGGGAGCTTCCAGATTGATGAACACATGAAAATTCTGGGTGGTGGCACAATGATAAGGGTATGATCACTAGAGAGAGACATGAAGACATGAAAAGCATGCACTGGCCCTTAAACTACCCCCATCCCAAAAAGCAAGGCACATCACTTCCATTCACATTTCATCATGTAAAGCAAATAGGATTTTCATACTTAATTTGGATGGCTATGGAGAGATGTAATTCTACCATGAGCTCACAAGGAACACTTAAACATTTAAACATTTTAATGCTACAGGCAGAATTCAACTCCAGAAGTTAGCAAAAGAGTAACAATAACAAAAATTAAGCAAGGCAGACTGATATGATCAATTAATAACAAAAGAGAAATAAATACACATGTCTATTACAGACTCCAAATCTCCCTCAAATCTGATTTCTCCTTCTTTCCTAGCAAGAGCATTTAGTTGGGTACATGACAGCCCTGCAAAGACCAAACTTCCAGACTCACCCATAGCTCTGTGAGTCATGTGATTAAACTCTCACTAAGAGATGCTAGTAGAAATGATGGGTGCCCCATCTATGCCATTAGTTTTAAAGGAAATCTCTTGCTTTGGGTTTCCTCCCTTTTCCATTCCCCATTATGGAACACAGACTTGACAGTGATCCCACTTCAGCCAAACAGATGAAGATCCCACTTCAGCCAACAGATTGTTGGGTGGAAAGAACTGCAAGGGAGGAAACTCACTTCTTAAATGACTTTGTGAAACAGAGCTCTGGCCACCCCAGGGCAGCTGGACTGCTCTGTGACCAAGAAGTCAACTTCACTCTGTGTTAAGCCACTTTGGGCCCTTTTTGTTATGTCAGATTAACTTTTACCCAAACTAAGATTATATCTAGAAGCCAATCTTTTAAAAAGAGCTATAAAATAGATGAAGCTACATAATGTAATCAGGTAAACTGGAGCCAGCACAAAGTGAGGGTAAGGAACCAACCTCAATAATGAAGGAATTCAATGACATATAACATACACTTCTCTGATGCTATGCAAATAAATAAGACATGTGAATGAAACGATGGCTTTCCTATGAAAACATCCATTCCCAAAATCTGCCTTAAAGAAAAAAAAAATGTGTAACTGAAATGGTTCCAGAGGTGAATGCAATCAAATAATCAAGACAAATAAAATTCCAATACTATAAACTGTCCTAAGCCACAAGAAGAGAAATAACTCTTAAAAATTCTGTCTATAAAATGAGAATAATTTTGATAATAGAGCTCAACCAAGACAACACAAAAATAGAAAAGTACATGTCAATTTACCCTATCACTGTAAAAACCATAAATAAAATATTATTTGCCTTCTTTCAAATATAGTTCAGCAGCACAATAAAAGTAGAATCTATCACAAAAGAAGGATATTTTGGTACTAGGAAACATTTTAATAGAATTATTTACACTAGTAGACAAAGAAAGTTTGAGATGATCAAAGGATTTTTCAGACAAAACATAATGTACACTCCTGATTTGAAATGTCTTACTATAATAAAATTAATAGAAATATTCTTATAATTGTATGTATATAAGTGTATGGCTCATTTTGTATATACAGTGTTATGGCTAATTATACTAGAACTATCTACATTAGAATAAGAAACAAAAGAAGGATGTATCCATCAACACTTTTACTTAACATTGCTCTGGAAATTCAGGCTAATGTAATTTAGCAAACGAAGGAATAAATGGTATAACGTTTAGAAAACAGGAGGCAAAACAATTATTTTTAGCATATGATATGATTTTTACTCTGGAAAATCCAAGAGGACCCATGGAAAAAATATTTTAAAGAAAGCAGAGAATTCAAAATTTGCCTTGTTGCAATATTAATGTCAAAAAACAGCTTTTCAGTAGACAAGCAAGCTCCAAACGATGATGGGAAAATGTTATTTAAAATAGCAGTAGGCAATATGAAGTACTAAAGAAAAACTCTGAAAAATATGCCATTCTTATAGGAAGAAAACTTTTAAGTTTTGCTGAAAGGCACAGAAGACTAGATTAAATGAGAAGATCTACTGTGTTGTTGACTTAGAAGGACTGTGATAAAAAAGTTAATTCTTCCTAAATTAATCTATAATTTCAATAAAAACCAATAAAAACGCAAAAGAAATTTTCGTTCAGATAAGAGTATTCCAAATATCAGATGAAAAATAAATATTTGAGGATAGCCAGAACAAATTTGTGAAAGAATTATGAAGGGCACCAGACCAAGTAGTAAAACATATGATAAACTTACAGTAATTAAAACAATCTGGTATTGGCACATAAATAAACAGGCCATTGGAAAGAGAGTTCAGAAATGGATCCAAGCCCATATGGGGATTTAATTCACAGAATGTGGCATTACCATTCAGTGGGAAAATGATGGATTAGTGAGCAAATGATGTTGTGGCAACTGGCTAGCCATTTGGAACAAAATAAACCTTGATCAGTATCTTATTTATTACATCAAAAGTGATTTACTTGCATCAAAAATGTAAACATTAAATAAAATCATAAAAAAAATAATAAACATGAGGAAATTTGTTTGTAATACTTGTGCAACCTCACTGATAATTATGAAAATATGCATTGAAATGAAACCAAATAGTAGGTCTTGCCTATCAGATAAAAAACTTTAAGTATACAGTATAGTTGAAAAATAGATATTTCAGGCCTATTGGTGAGATTATAAATTAATTCAAACTTTTTACAGGGAAGTTCGGTAATTTTAACCCAGCAATTCCATGTGTAAGAATTTAACTTTCAGAGGTGTTTGACTTTTTTGCATGTACAAGAATGTTTATTTCAGCATTGTCAGTAAAACCAAAATAACAAAAGGCAACAATTGAAATGTTCATTACTACATGACTAGTATAAAAAGTATGGCAAATCTCTACAATAGAATGCTATTCAGCCATAAAAAACAATGTATGTGCTAATAAGCAACAGTATGTAAGTTTTATTAAGAGAGAAATGGAAGATAAAGATACGTAGAGTCTGCTGTATTCATGTGATTTAAGTATACACATTTAAACATATATTATCATATATCTTTATACATATTATATATGTGTAGTAAATTATCACTGTTTTACATTGCATCTATCTGATTACTAATAAAGTTGAACATTATTTCTTAGCTCTTTGAGTTTCTTCCCCTCTCTCAATTACCTATTTATGCTACTCACCCTTCTTATTGTTTTTTTCTTCTTCTACATATTGATTTGTAAGAGATATTTTTATGTTCTGGAAACTTATTTTTATATCGGTGGTAGAGCTCTTCTCCTAGTTGATGACATGTTTTATAAAATTTTTGTGTTTCTTTTACTACGCAGAGGTTATTTATTTTCAGATATTCAAATTTATCAAAAATTATCTTTATGGTTTATGTTTTGTTGTCCTGTTTAAGATATCCTTCTTTTCTGAAAATCATGAAGATATTCTTCCATTTTTCTTCTGAAAGTTTACAATTTCATTTTTTACTCACATGTCTATAATCCATCTGGAATTTGTGTGTAGTATGAGGTAAAGATCTAATTTTTATCTCTCTCAGGTGAACAGTCAAATTTCTTAGCCTCATTTATTTGGCTTGCTACTTTTGTCATATCTTGAAATTCTACGTATGAGAAAATTTTATCATGGGCTCCATATGGTGCAATAGTTAAGAGCATGATCTCTTGAAGCAGACTGAATCTGAATCCCACCTCCATCACTTACTAAATACACGGCCTTGTATTACTTAACTGCTCAGCCTCCTTTACCTCATCAACAAAATGAGGATAATTAATGTATTAGGTTCTCCAAGGAAACAGAAGCAAAAGGATATATCTTTATTATAGGAATTGGCTCATGTGATTAGTTATAAAGCCCAAGAAGTTCCACAATCTGCCATCTGCAAGCTGGAGAACCAGGAAGCTGGTGGTATAATTCAGTCTGAGCCCAACAGCCTGAGAAACAGGGGAGCAAATGCTATGAATTCCTATGAATTCTGGACCAAGGACCAGAGAAGATGGACGTCCCAGCTCAAGAGTGCAGGGCAAATTCACTTTTCCTCTGCCTTTTTGTTCTAATCTGGGTCTCAACAGACTGGATGATATCTTCTCACATTGTTGAGAGGCCTTCTTTACTCAAATTGGTTTTATTTACTCAGTCTGCTGATTCAAATGCTAATCTCTTCTGGAAACATTCCCACAGATGCATTCAGAAATGTTTACCAGCTACCTGAGCATCTCTTAGCTCAGTCAGGTTGACATAAAATAACTATTATAGATAATAACAGTTCTTATCTCATATGGTTGTTTTAAGGATTAAATAAATATTTGTAAATTGTTTAAAACTGCATGACACATAGTAAGCACTATATATAGTGCTCTCTAAGTTTGTCAAATAGAAATACGTGCTTTAGAAGAGGTCTGCACAGAATCCTGTTAGGATTTTGACTGTAGATTAATTCGGGAGAGGTACCATCTCTATAATATTAAATCTTCCCATTTATGAACATGGTAAATGCTTTCATTTACTAAGGTCTTCTTTTATAGGCTTCAATAAAAGTTTATAACTATCTCCATATAGACCTTATACATACTGATTAGGTCTATCTCTGGGCACTCCATAGGTTTTGATGCTGATATAAATGGACACTGTATAACAATATTGCTGTTCTTGAATTCATCAAACTTGCTGTCCTCTTTATTGGTTCTAACAGTTCGCAGATATTCTCAGATTTTCTACATGGACAACCATTTTTCCTATGAGTAATGAATTCTTTCTTTCTGGTTCTTATGTCCTTTCTTTTCTTGCCTTATTATCTTGTTCAAAATCTCCAGAAGAATATTGAAAAAGAGGACATCTTTGTCTTGCTCACTAAAGGAATGCTTTTAACATTTTATCATTAAATATAATGCTTACGGGGAGCCTGGGTGGCTCAGTCGGTTAAGCGTCCGACTTCAGCTGGGGTTATGGTCTCACGGTTTGCGGGTTCAGGCCCCACGTCAGCTCTGTGCTGATGGCTGGGAGCCTGGAGCCTACTTTGGATTCTGTGTCTCCTTCTCTCTCTCTGTCCCTCCCCCACTAGTGCTCTGTCTCTCAAAAATAAATAAACGTAAAAAAAATTTTTTTAATACATAATGCTTGCTTTAAATTTTTTGGTAGATGTATTAGTTTCCTGAGGCTGCTATAGTAAATGACCACAAACTAGATGACTTAAAACAACAGAAATTTATCCTCCCATAGTTCTGAAGGCCAGAAATACATAATCATCATTACTGGGTTGAAATCAAGATATCAGCAGGGACATAATCCCTCCAAAAGATCTAGGGGAGACTTTCTCCCTTGGCTTATGGCCTCATCACTCGAATCTCTGCCTCCATCTACACCTCACCTTCTTGTGTGAGTGTGTGTGTGTGTGCACATACGTGCACCCTCCCTCTGACCCTGTCTTATAAAGGCACTTGAGATTTAGGGCCAACATCAATAACCCAGGATTATCTCCCCAGCATGAGATCCTTAACTTAATCACATCTGCAAAACACCCTTTTTCCAAATAAGTAACACTTATGGGTGCCTGGAATTAGGATCTGATGATTATCTTTAAGGGGCCACTTTTCAGTCTACCGTAGCATATATGCTTTAATAGATTAAGAAGGCATCCTTCTACTCCTAGTTTACTAAAAAGTTTTTATTTTTAAAAATTTCATACATGACTACTGAATTCCTTTGAATGCTTTCTCTACATCTATTGTGATGATCATATGGTTTTTCCTCCTTTATTCTGTTACTATAATGAATTAAATGAGTACATTTTCTAATATTAAACTATTATTTCTTTCTTTCCTGCTTGTGCACATTTTATGATTTTTATGCACAATACTAGATTTTGTCTGCTAACAATATATTTATAATTATATTTAGGTTTGGTCTGTGTGTGTTTCTTCAGACAGATTTAGTTTTTTAATGATTTCTAGTTCTTCCTGAGTCAGTTTTGTTGTCATATTTTTCTAGATTTACCCATTTTATTTAATCACCATTAAAATTACCCATTTTCAAATTTATTGGTGTAAAGTTCATAATTTTACTTTTTAAAAATGTTTATTGGGGCGCCTGGGTGGCTCAGTCGGTTAAGCGTCCGACTTCAGCTCAGGTCACGATCTCGCGGTCTGTGAGTTCGAGCCCCACGTCAGGCTCTGGGCTGATGGCTCAGAGCCTGGAGACTGCTTCCGATTCTGTGTCTCCCTCTCTCTCTGCCCTTCCCCCGTTCATGCTCTGTCTCTCTCTGTCTCAAAAATAAATAAATGTTAAAAATTTTTTTTTTAAAAAATGTTTATTTATTTTGACAGAGAGACAGTATGAGTGGAGGAGGGGCAGAGCAAGAGGGAGAAAGAATCCTGATAGTGTTGAGCCCAGTGTGGGACTCGATCCCATGAACCATGAGACCATGACCAGAGCCAAAATCAAGAGCGGGACACTGAACTGACTGAGCCATCCAGGAGCCCCTGAAGTTAATAATTTTTTTTTTTAATTTTTTTTTCAACGTTTTTTATTTATTTTTGGGACAGAGAGAGACAGAGCAAGAACGGGGGAGGGGCAGAGAGAGAGGGAGACACAGAATCGGAAACAGGCTCCAGGCTCCGAGCCATCAGCCCAGAGCCTGACGCGGGGCTCGAACTCACGGACCGCGAGATTGTGACCTGGCTGAAGTCGGACGCTTAACCGACTGCGCCACCCAGGCGCCCCATTAATTTTTAAAGTCATAAGAGAACAGTATGAGGTTGAAGTAGCTGTGGTTCTGTACCCATAGTTGTTGTAGACTCTAAGTCTAAAGTTATCTTTTGGCCAGCTAAAGAGCAGATGCAGGATTAAAACAAGAGATGGCTAATATCCAGGAAAAAGACAAGAACCCTGAGAAAGGGTCCCTGCGCCGTATTTATTCAGATCAGAAGGATTGCAAACGTGATTGGCATGTACAAAGAGACAAAGAAACTAGGAACATTAACTTGGGGATGTGAGGGGGAAAAGGGGATTCTGAAGATATACAGTGTTTGGGGTTTGGGTTAATATAAAACAAAATCCAGGCGCCAGGCAGATGGGTGGTTGGTTATTAACAGCAGACAGGAGGCACTGTGCCTGTTTATCTTCGCCAGCCTAGGGGATGAGAAAGATAGGGGGAATAACCTGAGGGTTAATAAGGCACCTTTTCTTTTGTTAATCATCCCCACTCTGGGCAGCTTTGCCTGCAGCGCAGCAGTCCAAAGTCCAATTCACCAATTTACCTAACCTGGCCCTATTCTCCTATGAAAGCAGCTTTCCGCTATAGTACTAAATTTGGGGTGATTTCACCCTGAATATGTAGTTTTGTTATTCCTATGTATTGGGCACCTTTGCACCGTTACTTTGCCTCTATTTTGGGGGGCTCAGCACCCCCTCCCGATTTTGGGGTGGCTTTGCACCTCCCTATTCCTGGCACCTTTGCACCCCCCTATCCTTGGAGTGCCACTCTGGTTTACCCAAACTCAGGTGTGAGCATTTTATTGACTTTGTATTTCTTTGTGCCTTCTTAACCCATTGGTGTAAGCCTAGGGGATTCCTAAGCTTATCTCCCACACATAGTTATTTCAAATGCAATATATTATTTCTTTCTCTACTCCCCAATTTATCAATATTACTATAGAATGTTTTATAGACTTTTTGAAGAATCTGCTTGCAGTTTTAGTAATGGTGTCTATTTTTTTTTGTTTGTTTTTAGTTTAACTTTTGCCCTTATTTTTATTATTGCTTTCATTCTACTTTCTGTGGTTTTATGAAACTTAATTTTCTAATTCATTTAGTGGTATGTTTACCTAATTTTTGTAAAGTTATACTTGGTATTATACTCTTAAATTTTTATCAAATAAAAATGCACGTTGTTAAAAAAATCAATTTTTTTCTTAGAAGTCATTATAAGAAAAACAGCAAGTATATCCATGTTTTCTTCCCTTTTAGCTTTTTTAGGTGTTTGGGGTTTTTTGTTGTTGTTGTTTGCTTGCTTTTACTTCCGTTTCTCTAAATGACATGTCTATATATTGCTACTTTTGATTTAAAAAATTTTAGACATTACCTATGACTTCCTGAAAATTCAGGGTTTATTATTTTCAAATACACATCGTTTCCTGCCTTCCACACCCAATCCTCCATTTATAGTTCTATTTTAATTTGGCTAAATCATTATTCAATGTTTGCATTTTAAGATTACCCCAACTTTCTTATTAAATGAACCAATAATTTATTTCGTAGTTTACCAAGATGTATTTTTCTTCCAAAACTGTTTAAAATCGGGATTTGTTTCAACATAGTACTAGAAGTCATAGCCTCAGCAATCAGATAAGAAAAAGAAATCAAAGGCATCCACATAAGCAAGGAAAAAGTGAAACTTTCCCTCTTCACAGAGGATATGATACTGTATGTGGAAAACCTGAAAGACTCCACCAAAAAACTGCTAGAACTGATACATGAATTCAGCAAAGTCGAAGGATATAAAATCAATGTAGAGAAATCCATTGCATTTCTATACACCAATAAAACGGAGCAGCACAAAGAGAAATCAAGGAATTGATCCCATTTATAATTGCACCAAATGCCATAAAATACCTAGGAATAAACATTACCAAAGAGATAAAAGACCTGTATGCTGAAAACTATAGAAAGCTTATGAAAGAAACTGAAGAAGATACAAATAAATGGAAAAAACATTCCATGTTCATGGACTCAAAGAATATGGTTGAAATGTCTATACTATACAAAGAAATATACACATTCAATGCAATCCCTGTCAAAATAACACCAGCATTCTTCACAGAACTAGAACAAACAATCCTAAAATTTGTATGGAACCACAAAAGACCTTGAATACCAAACTAATGTTGAAAAAGAAAACCAAAGCTGGAGGCATCACAATCCCGGACTTCAATCATAATCCCGGATTATAAAGCTGTAATCATCAAGGCAATATGGTACTGGCACAAAAACAGACACTTAGACCAATGTAACAGAATAGAGAACCCATAAATGGACCCACAGATGTATGGCCAACTAATCTTTGACAAAGCAGGAAAGAATATCCAATGGAAAAAAGACAGTCTCTTCAGCAAATGGTGTTGGAAAAACTGGACAGTGACATGCAAAAGAATGAAACTGGACCACTTTCTTACATCACATACAAAAATAAATTCACAATGAATGAAAGACCTAACTGTGAGACAGGAAACCATCAAACTCCTAGAGGAGAAAACAAGTAACAATCTCTTTAACCATGGCTGCAGCAGCTTCTTATTAAACATGTCTCTGAAGTCAAGGGAAACAAAAGCAAACATGAACTATTGGGACCTCATCAAGATAAAAAACTTCTTCACAGTGAAGGAAACAATGAACAAAACTAAAAGGCAAAAAAAATGGAAGGGGAGAAGATATTTGCAAATGACATATCAGATAAAGGGTTAGTATCCAAAATGTATAAAGAACATATCAAATTCAACACGTAAAAAAACACATGAACAGACACTCTTTCAAAGAAGACATCCAGATGGCTAACAGACACATGAAAAGATGGTCAACATCACTCATCACCTGGAAATACAAATCAAAACTACAATGAGATACCATTTCACACTTGTCAGAATGGCTAAAATTAACAACACAGGAAACAAGAGATGTTGTTGTACACACACACACACACACACACACACACACACACACACACACACACTGGAACATTACTCAGCAATCAAAAAGAATGAAATCTTGCATTTGAAACAACGTGGATGGAACTAGAATGAATTATGATAAGCAAAATATGTCAGTCAGAGAAAGACAAATACATGATTTCACTCATATGTTCAACTTAAGAAACACAGCAGATGAACATAGGGAAAGGGAAGGAAAAATAAGATAAGAGAGGGAGTCAAACCATAAGAGACTCTTAAATACAGAGAACAAACTGAGGGTTGCTGGAGAGGTGTTGGGTGGGGAGATAAGTTAAGTGAGTGATGGGCATTAAGGAGGGCATTTGTTGGGATGAGCACTGGGTGTTATATGTAAGTGATGAATCACTAAATTCTATTCCTGAAACCATTATTTCACTACATGTTAACTAAGTTGGATTTAAATAAAAAATAATTAAAAATTTAAAAAAGGGGGAAAAAGTAGATTTAACCTGAAATATGAAGGAGTTAAAACATTTCAATTTATTCTTTAAAATCTTCATTTTTAAAAAATGGATAGTACCAACGTCAAATCACAATAGGAAAAACAAAGAAAAAAAAGTAAAATCTAGATTTTATGGTTTTCTTGGGTTTTCATCTGCTCAATTGTCTATTACTTATCATTTATTCATACTCCCAAAGAATTATCTAAAAACTGTATTCTTTAAACATGCAGACACACTAGATACTAGTTTCACTTCTTGAGTAAATATTTCCCAGGGACTTCCAACCTCTTCTAACCTGAACAGGTTGACCTTGCTTCTCAGGAGCATTCTTTACCATTCCCCAGAGGACTCTCTGTTGCCACAATCCTGTATGACTTCTGTTCCCTGATTTCATGATTCCCATTTCAGTGGAGTACATCTTCCATTAAGAGGCAGGTAGGTAAAAATTTTGAAACCTTGAATAACTAAAAATATTTTCACCCTAACCTCATACAGGTTATAAAAAAATAATTTTCCTTCAGAACTTTGAAGCATTTGTCCTTTGTGTTCAGTTCGTATAAGGACTTATATGTTTTGATTCATCCTTACTCCTAAGGAGTAACCCTTCATATTCCAACAGATAATTTGGAGTGTTTACTAGGGTCCCTCATCTTTGTTGACTACAGTTTTTGTCTCTTGTGATGCCATCAAACCGCCACAAGCTTTACTCAACTTCTCAGCTACTTACCTCTGTTTATCTTTTCAATCTTCCAGCTACCATTTTCAAATAAGCGAATGTTATAAGGGAAAAAGCAGTGCCAAAAGTAAGGCTCACCTTCCTGGACTTTTTTTCACTGTAAGGTATTGGCCCCACAAGTCTTGAGTGTCTTACTGACTTTGGAGATTTATCATGCTTTCAAACCGATTAGATAGATGATAGATGGATAGATGACAGGTAGGTAAGTAGAGAGACAGATACTGTAGCATTTCCATTTTTTCTCTATATGGAAGGGATGGTCCAAAACTAGCTAATCCATTTTGTCTACCTTTCCTATAGTAAAAACCTCTCTCAATCTCAAACTATTTATTAAACCCACTTACAAATAGTTCTGTTTTAATCTCACCTTCAACCCCATTTCCAGAGGTGCTTGTTCTTCCTATCCCTGAGCTTTCTGTGAATCTGTGGTATAAATAAGTCTTCTTCTCTGTTTTCTTTATGCAAGCTTATGATATTAATCTCTTGGATTTGCTAAGTCATTATTCTTCCTCATCTAACTTTCTAGCTTATAACCTTATATTGTTTTTTGTTGTTTTCTTTTCCTCTTTGATCTCATGCATCAGATTTAGTGATGTTTTAGAGAGAGTGTAATGTTCAACCCACTATTATTGTCCAGAAATTTTTAACTACTTTTAACTCTTTTATTATAAAATACATGTATTTAAGGCTATAAGTCTGCCTCTAAATATAACTTTAGCTACATCTCATAAGTTTCAAGATGCAGTATTTTTATGATCACTTCTAAATATTTTAAAACTTTATTATAATTTATTCATTTGCCCATTTTTAACTTTATATAAACTTCAAAATATTTCAGCTTTGATGATATCTTCCTTATTGATTTCTTACTACACTTTGGTCAAAGCATGTTTTCTATATAATATTGATTATTTGAAATGTATTGCAATTTACTTTGTAGCCTATGTGTAGTCCAATTTTTATAAGTGTTCCATGTGTGCATGAAAATATATTTTCCAACTGTTGGAAATAAAACTCTATATCTCAATTAAATCAGGCTTTTGCTTGTATTATTAACTCTTCAATATCTTTGCTACTTTCTTTTGTTCAGTTGATCTATTCATTACTGAGAGAGCTATAATGGTGTAGATTTTTAATTCTTTTAATTATATTAATTTGCTTTGTACATTTAAGGCTATGTTAGTTGAATGAAGGTTCAGGATTCTTTTATCTTCATAGTAAATTGTTCCTTTTATAATTTTCTAATGAATCTTTATCTCTTTTTCCCCTCAAAGTCTATTTCGCTGACATTTATAAAATTTTATCAGTTTTCATTTGTCCAGAATTTGATATGGAATATCTACTATCTCTACCCTGATATACTCAACATTTATGTCACTATATTTTAAGGTGTCTTTTGAAACTGCACATATGGACTTAAAAACATCCAATCTGAGTCTCTCTCCTTAAGTAGTGTATCTAGTTTATATAAATTTATTTACTTGAAATACATGACCATTTTACAACTTTATTTTGTCTTTTATATTTACTTTATTTCCTTTGTGTTTTTTCTACTTTCCTAAATTGAGTTCTTTAACTTCCTTTTCTTTCTATTTTTAAAGTTTTCTTGTCTATTCCTGTTCTTTTACTGTAAACTTATTAACGAAGACAAAAGCTAAGTAATACAAATCTACTAAAAATGCATTAATTTAAATGTTCTCCACTCTATTAATATTATCTAGTATTTTCGTTCCATATTTTTTGTAAAATCCCCAAGTTAGTCTTTATAATCATGATCATTTTATTTAGTCAGTACAGTTTAGACTTGCCCAAATATTTACCATTTCCTCAAAACATCATTGCTTCCTGCATCACACATTCCTTCTGGTTTTAAGTTCCTTCTTCCTGAAATACATCCTTTACTCATTCTTTCAGAGAGAACTTAGGAGTGATAGAGTCTCTCCATCTTTGTTTTTCTAAAGTATTTCTTCAATTTGGCCTCACTATTGAATAATAATTTATCTGGGTATAATATTATTGCTATAAAATTATTGTTTTCTTTTATTCAAGCTCTTATTTTTGTGGCATGCTCATTACAGTCTAATGGTTATACCTCTTCTGATATTTTGTATTTTACTTTGGTGGCTAATTTTCTCTTTATATACAATGTTCTGAAACTTCACCACCATTTACCTAGGTGGGATTTCTTTGTATTTATCCTGGTTGGGAATCACAATATTTTTTTATTATTTTATTTTTTATTTCTTAAAATTTACACCCAAATTAGTTAGCATATAGTGCAACAATGATTTCAGGAGTAGATTCCTTAATGATCCTTACCCATTCAGCCCATCCCCCCTTCCACAACCCCTCCAGTAACCCTCAGTTTGTTCTCCATATTTATGAGTCTCTTCTGTTTTGTCCCCTTCCTTGTTTTTATATTATTTTTGTTTCCCTTCCCTTATTTTCATCTGTTTTGTCTCTTAAAGTCCTCATATGAGTGAAGTCATATGATTTTTGTCTTTCTCTAACTGACTCATTTCACTTGGCACAATACCCTCCAGTTCCATCCACATAGTTGCTAATGGCAAGATTTCATTCTTTTTGATTGCCAAGTAATACTCCATTGTATATATATACCACATCTTTGTCCATTTATCCATCGATGGACATTTGGGATCTTTCTATACTTTGGCTGTTGTTGATAGTGATGCTATAAACATTGGGGTGTATGTGTCCCTTCGAAAGAGCACACCTGTATCCTGTGGATAAATGCCTAGTAGTGCAATTGCTGGGTCATAGGGTAGTTCTGTTTTTAGTTTTTTGAGGAACTTCCATACTGTTTTCCAGAGTGGCTGCACCAGCTTGCATTCCCACACAATATTTCTTTAATAGAGGATGTAGGTCTTTCACAAATTCTGGAAAATTTCATCCTTGTCTTCCCATTATGTTAAAATATTGCTTATTCCTATTCCCCTTATCATATTATTCTTTGACAGTGAAGAACCTATCTGTTCATATATGAATATCTGTTATATCCTACATGTATCTTTTCTATTTTTTAATTCAAGTATACTTAACATACAGTGTTATATTAGTTCCAGGTGTAAAATATAATGATTTGACAATTCTATGCATTACTCATTGCTCATCATGATAAGTGTACTCTTAATCTTCTTTACCTATTTCACCCATCCCCTACCTACCTCCGCTCTGGTAGCCATCACTTTGTTCTCCATATTTAAAAGTCTTGTTTTGTGTGTGTGTGTGTGTGTGTGTGTGTGTGTGTGTGTGTGTGTGTTTTGTCTCTATTTTTCTTTGTTCGTTTGTTGTGTTTCTTAAATTCCACATACAAGTGAAATAATATGGTATTTGTCATTCTCTGACTGACTTACTTCACTCAGGATTGTGCCCTCTAGATCCATTCATGTTGTTGCAAATGGCAAGATTTCATTCTTTTTTTTTTCTTTTTTGCTGAATAATATTCCATTGTATAACATCTCATTTATCCAGTCATTTATGGATGGGATATTGGGTTTCTTCCATTTCTTGGCTGCTGAAAATAATGATGCACTAAACATAGGAGCGCATATATCTTTTTGAATAAAAAGCTTTCGTACAGCCGAGGAAACCATCAACAAAACAAAACAACAACCAACTGAATGGGAAAAGATATTTGCAAATGATATATCAATAAGGGGTTAGTATGCAAAATATATAAAGAACTTATACAACTCAACACACAAATAATCTAGTTAAAAATGGCAGAAGACATGAATAGACATTTTTCTAAAAACATATAGATGGCCAACAGACACCTGAAGAGATGCTCAATATCACTGATCATCAGGGAAATGCAAACCAAAACCACAATGAGATATCACCCCATACCTGTCAGAATGACCCGGAGCAAAAACACAAGAAACAAGTGTTAGCAAGAATGGGGAGAAAAAGGAACCCTCATGCACTGTTGGTGGGAATGAAAGCTGGTGCAGCTACTGTGGAATACAGTATAGGGATTTATCAAGAAAAAATACAAATATCTTAATTTGTTTCTTGTCTCCTATTTCTATCTCTTTTTGTCTCTTAGTACTAAATTCTGAGTAATTTCCTCAGATCTACTTTCTCAGTCTAACTTTCTCTTCATCTGTGCCTAATTTATTTTCAACATTCTATGACATTTCTAAACTTTGTATTTGGTCCTCTTTCAAATTTATCTGACTTTTTTCATAGCAACTTGATATGGTTTTAGAAAGTCATTATTTGAATATTTAATCATTTAAGCATACTTACTTTACAGTAGCTTTTCAGATTGTTCCCTTATTTCAGATTATTGTATTCTAATCATTTTATGTGTTGTTCCTGCAGATTCTTACTCATGGTAGATTGCTTATGTACTCAACTGTTTTAAATTGTAAGTTTACTTATTATTGGATTATAATCAGTTAGGTATTGTCACAGTAATGCTTCATAATAAACTATTCTCATATTCAGTCCAAAGCAGACTTAATGATAATTATTAAGCATTTATTTTTGCTCACACATCTGTGGGTCTTCTGAGGGTTGGCTAATCTGGGCTAGACTCTTACTAGTTATGACTTTGAGGTATAGCTTGGGTCCTAATATACTTCAGGCTGTAACTGCAGATTAGACTCAGGTCAGTTCTACACATGTTATTTTGAAGCCAAAGCTGAAGTGGCAAGGGATGGTTTCCTCATGGTGACGTAAGAAGGGCAATAGGGCAGGGGGGCGCCTGGGTGGCTCAGTCAGTTAAGCATCCGACTTCGGCTCAGGTCATGATCTCACGGTCCATGAGTTCAAACCCTGCATCGGGCTCCGTGCTGACAGCTCAGAGCCTGGAGCCTGCTTCAGATTCTGCGTCTCCCTCTCTCTCTGACCCTCCCCCGTTCATGCTCTGTCTCTCTCTGTCTCAAAAATAAATAAACATTAAAAAAAATTAAAAAAGAAAAGAAGGGCAATAGGGCAATCTGAGCTGATCAAATACATTTCAAGTCTTAGCTTGATTCATGTCTATCAGTAATCCATTGGCCAAAGCAAGCCATATGGTCAAATTCAGCATCAATGAGGGGAAGAATTACATTCTGTTTCTTATGGGAGGGACTGCAGAGTCACACTTCAATGGGGGGAAATACAGGGAGGGAGAAAGAAGTGAAAACAATAACACAACTTATAACACTGAAACCCTCTTTTTCTGTGAGAAATCTATGTGGCTTGCATTCTGGGAACTTTCCTTCAGAGTAATTGTGCATTTGCTTTTTTCAAGGGTTCCAGAAAACCAATTTATATGTCAGTTTCTAAGTTTAGTTTTAAGAAAATGCTAACAGTGTAAATTCAAATCCCACAACAAGATGAAGTTAAGCACTGGCTTTGGAATTTTCATGTCCCTGACTTCCTACATGAGCTGAAATAGGAAAAGAAAATCTTTACCATCTTCCTGTGCCACTGGGTGAATTATTTTCCTCATTTCATTAGAATATAACCCTTCATGAATCCTGAATATATGAGGGGTTTTTAGGTCTTACTCTCTACCTGACACAACACCAGAGTTTCATTTCATGTTCCCTTTTTGGGTAAAATTCAAGAGCCAAGGTTCATAAGAACAACACCTTCCATCCTTAAATTTAGGTAAACTCAACATAAACTCACTTGCTGATCATCTCAAGTCAAGTATCTTTGTGGTTTCTTACATTTATCTATTTCTCTTTCTTTACTGAAAACTCATTTTCACAATGAGGTAAATATTGTATCCACCATTTCTTGATGTTTGTCATAGAAAGGTTTCCATTGAATTCAAATTACCACTGATTAGGAGGAGCCAAGATGGTGGAAGAGCATGGAAGTTCTCTTTGCATCTCACATCCATGAAATACAGCCAGATTAATACTAAATCATCCTGAACACCTAGAAAACTGATTGAAGATTAACACAACAATCTGCACAACCTGAACAACAGACTCAGCAGATACATGGGGCGGAGAGGTGAAATGGGGAAGAGATAAGCCTTGGAGGGCAGGGAGCTGTTTTTGCTTGTGGAGAGAGGATGGAGATGTGGGGGGGGGGGGAGAGTACAGGAAAAGCACCCCCCGCAAAAGCAGCTGGAGAGAAAGTGGAAAAGTGGTAAGAGCCACAGGGACTGAACTAAAAAGGAAAAAAGAAGAAAGGAGAGGGTTTAAATTCCATTAAAACTCTATAAACAGGGGGAGTGCAGAGTCTGAAACTCCTCAGCTTGATACCTGGTTGTGCTCTGGTAGGAAGGGAAATTCCCTAGGAGGAGAGTGAGGTCTAGGAGGTCTTCAGGCCACACAGGGAGAGGCAGTTCCCCTGCTGGAAGGACATTTGGTAGAGGCTATGCAGCCACCCACAGGCAGGGGTCCCAGCAGACCCCAGAGAACAACCACATTCAGTGGTGCTGGAACAAGGTTGTTAAGGGTAAAACCTGGTGCCAGATGTGTATTGTGATTTTCCATAATCCCTGAAATGCTGCTGCTACACGATAGTGTGAACTTCTTCTGGGGTGGGGTGACACCCAGCTACAGTCTCTGGGCATCAGCAGCAGTGTGGTCCAGTGAACGTTCCTGGATGCAGCAAGGACCTGGCCATTGCTTGGTGAGACCCTCCCCTAGAAGGTCTGAGTGGGTCAGAGCCACAGTCCCTCAGAACTGAGGGGTTGGGAAACAGCCACATCTGAGATAAAACTCAGGAGGGAGGTGCCGCCAGGCAAACTGATGGCTTGCTCACAGACAGTGTAAAAGCAGGGAGTGGATGGAAGCTGGAGACAAAGGATGGGTGCGGGATTGCTGACTGGGGAAAACAGAGTTCCTATACTGGAGACTGGGTAGCTGGGTGATGCCATTTTCACTCCTCCCGCGCACGCACATACACACCTACAAGCGCCACAACAATCAACCTCAGTGAGCTAAGTAGCACCATCTAGTGAAGAACGGAGCTGTTACACTAAGTCCTGACCAACTGGGCCAACCTCGCTCTTCAGAAACACCACAGGTCTCTCTGCCTGCTTAGTTTAAGGACTATAAGGGCTTCAGAGTTTGACTTCTACAGGAAAACTATGCAATTTCAATTGTATTTCAATCTGTTTACTGGTCCATCTATTCGATTTTCTTTTTTTTTTTTTGTTCCTTTTCTTTTTCTTGAATAAAGAGAAAAAGATTATTTTTATTTTCAATTGTTATTAAAATATTTTTCTTTAATATTTTTCTACTTTATATTTTACTTTTTTGTAAATTTTTCAAATTCTATTTTGCTTCCATCAATTCATTTTATTCTATTTCATTGTATTCATTTTTTCAAATTTTCAAATGTTTTCCTTATATTCTTTTTTTCTTTTTCTCCCCTCATCCTTTTTTCTCTAATCTATCAAGCTCCTTTCAACAACCAGACCAAAACACACCCAGGATCTAGCATCATTTATTTGATTTTTGAGTGTGTGTGTGCTTTTAATTTTTTAATTTTAATTTTTTTACCTTATTAATTCATTTTCTTCCTTCAAAATGACAAAATGAAGGAAGTTACCCCAAAAGAAAGAGAAGAAATGACAGCCAGGGACTTAATCAACACAGATATAAACAAGATGTCTGAACCAGAATTTAGAATCACAATAAAAATAATACTAGCTGGGGTTCAAAATATTTTAGAATCCTTTTCTGCAGAGATAAAAGAAGTAAAAACAAGTCAGGTGAAATTAAAAATGTTGTAGCTAAGCTACAATCTAGAATGGATGCCCCGGCGGCAAGAACGGATGAGGCAGAGCAGTGAATCAGTGATATAGAGGACAAACTTCTGGAGAATAATGAAGCAGAAAAAAGAGTGAGAATAAGGCAAAAGAGCACGATTTAAGAATCAGAGAAATCAGAGACTCACTAAAAAGGAACATCAGAATCATAGGGTCCCACAAGATGAAGAGAGAGAAAAAGGGGTATAAGGGTTACATAAGCAAATCATAGCAGAAAACTCTCCTAACCTGGGGAAAGACACAGACAGCAAAATCCAGGAAGCACAGAGGAATCCCATTAGATTCAACAAAAACCGACCATCAACAAGGCATATCATAGTCAAATTCACAAAATACTAAGGCAAGGAAAGAATCATGAAAGCAGCAAGGGAAAAAAAGTCCTTAACCTACAAAGGAAGACAGATCAAGTTCACATCAGACATATCCACAAAAACTTGGCAGACCAGAAAGGAGTGGCAGGATATATTCAATGTGCTGAATCAGAAAAACATGCAGCCAAGAATTCTTTATCCAGCAAGGTTGTCATTCAAAAATGAAGGAGAGATAAAAAGTTTCCCAGACAAATAAAAATTAAAGGAGTTTGTGACCACTAAACTAGCCCTGCAAGAAATTTTAAGGGAGACTCTCTGAGGGGAGAAAAGACACACACACACACACACACACACACACACACACACACACACACACACAGACCAAAAGCAACAAAGACTAGAAAGGACCAGAGAACACCACCAGAAACTCCAAATGCACAAGCAACATAATGGCAATAAACTCATACCTTTCAGTACTCACTCTAAATGTCAATGGACTAAATGCTCCAAGCAAAAGACATAGGGTAACAGAATGGATAAGAAAAAAAGATCCATCCATATGCTGTTTACAAGAGCAACAACAATACAACACAACACAACACAATACAATACACACCAACAATACATCTATATTCTGTTTATCCACGTTAGACCTAAAGACACCTTCAGATTGAAACAGAGGGGATGGAGAACCATCTATCATGCTAATGGCAGACAAAAGCCAAAGTAGCCATACTTATATCAGACAATCTAGATTTTAAAATAAAGACTGTAACAAGAGATGAAGAAGGGCATTATATCATAATTAAGGGGTCTCTCCACCAAGAAGACCTAATAATTATAAACATTTATGCTCCAAATGTGGCATGGCCCAAATATATAAATCAATTAATCACAAACATAAAGAAACTCATTGATAATAATACCATACTAGTAGGGGACATAAACACCCCACTTACAACAATGGACACACCATCTAAACAGAAAATCAACAAGGAAACAATGGCTTTTAATGACACACTGAACCCAATAGACTTCACAGATATATTCAGAAAATTTCATCCTTAAACAGCAGAATATATACTCTTCTCCACTGCACATGGAACATTCTCCAGAAATGAACACATACTGGGACATAAACCAGCCTTCAACAAATACAAAAAGATCAAGATCATACCGTGCATATTTTCAGAACACAACACTATGAAACTCGAAATCAACCACAAGAAAAAATGTGGAAAGATGACAAATACTTGGAGACTAAAGAACATCCTACCAAAGAATGAATAGGCTAACCAAGAAGTTAAAGAGGAAATTAAAAAGTACATGAACGCCAATGAAAATGATAATACCACAGCCCAAATCCTCTGGGATGCAGCAAAGGCAGTTATAAGATGGAGGTACATAGCAATCCAAGCCTTCCTAAAGAAGGAAGAAAGGTCTCAGATACACAGCCTAATCTTACACCTCAAAGAGCTGGAAAAAGAATAGCAAACAAACACAAAACAGCAGAAGACAGGAAATAATAAAGATTGGAGCAGAAATTAATGCTATCAAAACAAACAAACAACAAAACCCCACAGTAGAACATATCAATGACACCAGGAGCTGGTTCTTTGGAAGAATTAACAAAATTGATAAACCACTAGCCAGTCTGATTGAAAAGAAAAAGGAAAGGACCCAAATAAATAAAATCAAGAATGAAAAAGGAGAGAACACAACCAACACAGCAGAAATACAAACAATAATAAGAGATTATTATGAGCAATTACACACCAATAAAATCTGGAATCTGGCAATCTGGAAGAAATGGACAAATTCCTGGAAAAATAGAAACTACCAAAACTGAACCAGGAAGAAATAGAAAATTTGAACAGACCCATAAGCAGTAAAGAAACCTAATTAGTAATAAAAAAAACTCCCAAAAAACAAGAGTTCAGGGCCGGATGGCTTTCTAGGGGAATTCTACCAAACATTTAAGGAACAGTTAACACCTATTCTCTTGAAGCTGTTTCAAAAAACAGAAATGGAAGGAAAACTTCCAAACTCTTTCTAGGAAGCCAGCATTACCTTGATTCCAAAACCAGAGACCCCACTAAAAAGGAGAATTATAGACCAATTTCCCTGATGAACATGGATGCAAAAATCCTCAACAAGATATTAGCCAACTGGATCCAACAATAAATACATTAAAAAAATTATTCACCATGACCAACTGGGAGGCAGGACTGGTTCAATATCCGCAATCAGTGTGATTAATCACATCAATAAAATAAAGGACAAAAACCACATGATCCTCTCAGTAGAAGCAGAGAAAACATTTGGGAAAATACAGCATCCTTTCTTGATAACAACCCTCAAGAAAGTAGGTATAGAAGGATCATACCTTGAGATCATATAAGCCATTTATGAAAGAGCCACTAATATCATCCTCAATGGAGAAAAGCTCAGAACTTTCCCCCTAAGGTCAGGAACAAGATAGGGATGTTCACTTGCCACTGTTATTCAACATAGTACTGGAAGTCTTAGCCTCTGCAATCAGACAACACAAAGGAATAATAGGTATCCAAATCGGCCAGGAGAAGGTCAAACTTTCACTCTTCACAGATGACATGATACTCTATATGGAAAACCCAAAAGATTCCACCAAAAAACTGCTACAACTGATCCATGAATTCAGCAAAGTGGCAGGATATAAAATCAATGCACAGAAATTGGTGCATTCCTATATACCAATAATGAAGCAACAGAAAGAGAAATCAAGGAATTGATCCCATTTACAATTGCACCAAAAACCATAAAATACCTAGGAATAAATCTAACCAAAAAGGTGAAAAATCTATACACTGAAACCTACAGAAAGCTTATGAAAGAAATTGAAGATACAAAAAAATGGAAAAATATTCCATGTTTCTGGATAGGAAGAACAAATATTGTTAAAATGTCAATACTACCCAAAGTAATCTACTTATTCAATGCAATACCTATCAAAATAACACTAACATCCTTCACAGAGCTAGAATAAACAAATCTAAAATTTATATGCAAGCAGAAAAGACCCCGAATAGCCAAAGCAAACTTGAAAAAGAAAACCAAAGCAGGAGGCATTACAATACCGGACTTCAAACTATACTACAAAGCTGCAATCATCAAGACAGTATGGTACTGGCACAAGAACAGACACTCAGATCAATGGAACAGAATAGAGAACCCAGAAATGGACCCACAAACATATGGACAACTAATTTTTGACAAAGCAGGAAAGGATATCCAATGGAATAAAGACAGTCTCTTCAGCAAGTGGTGCTGGGAAAACTGGACAGAGACATGCAGCAAAAGGAACCTGGATCACTTTCTTATACCATATACAAAAATAAACTCAAAATGGATGAAAGACCTAATCTGAGACAGGAAGCCATCAAAATCCTTGAGGAGAAAGCAGACAAAAACCTCTTTGATCTTGGCCGCAGCAGCTTCTTACTCAACACGTCTCTGGAGGCAAGGGAAACAAAAGCAAAAATGAACTATTGGGACCTCATCAAAATAACCTCTGCACAGCGAAGGAAACAATCAGCAAAACTAAAAGGCAACCAACAGAATGGGAAAAGATATTTGCAAATGACATATCAGATAAAGGGGTAGTACCCAAAATCTATAAAGAACTTATCAAACTGAACAACCCAAAAAACAAACAATCCAGTGAATAAATGAGCAAAAGCCATGAATAGACACTTCTCCAAAGAAGACCTCCAGATGGCCAACAGACACATGAAAAAATGCTGAACATCACTCATCATCAGGGAAATGCAAATCAAAACCACAGTGAGATACCACTTCACACCTGTCAGAATGGCTAACATTAACAACTCAGGCAACAATAGATGTTGGCGAGGATGTGGAGACAGAGGATCTCTTTTGCACTGCTGGTGGGGATGCAAACTGGTATAGCCACTCTGGAAAACAGTATAGAGGTTCCTCAAAAATTAAAAACAGAACTACCCTACGACCCAGCAATTGCACTACTAGGTAGTTATCCAAGGGATACAGGTGTGCTGTTTCAAAGGGGCACATGCAACCCCCCCCCCCCATGTTTATAGCAGCACTATCAACAATAGCCAAAGTATGGAAAGATACCAAATATCCATCTATGGATGAATGGATAAAGAAGATGTGGTATATATATACAATATAATATTACTTGGCAATCAAAAAGAATGAAATCTTGCCATTTTCAACTACATGGATGGAACTAGAGAGTATTATGCTAAGCAAAATTAGAGAAAGACAAATATCATATGACTTCACTCGTATGAGGACTTTAAAACACTAAACAGATGAACATAAGTGAAGCAAAAATAATATAAAAACAGGGAAGCGGACAAAACATAAGAGACTCTTAAATATGGAAAATAGACAGAGGGTTACTGGAGAGGTTGTGGGAGGATGGATGGGCTAAGTGGGTAAGAGGCATTAAGGAATCTATTCCTGAAATCATTGCTTCACTATATGCTAACTAACTTGGATATAAATTTAAAAAAGAAGTTAAAAAATGTAAACAAAACAAATTGCCACTGATTATAAGCCACACTTATTTTTCTTGCCACCATGGGGACAGGGTAGTAATAATAACACTGTCAATTAAACTATAACACAAAGTTATCTTATCACTTAGAAATTTTTTTATATTTAGATTTTTTTAGATACAGAATTTTATCATCACTCACGTGCATACATAAAAAGGGGAAAAAAAGAAAAATAAGTGAAATAAAATCAGTCAAAATAGTCTTAAAACTGCTTCACATTCAGAGTTTGGTGCTTCTAAACTACCTTTTGACTCAGAAGCACTGATGTTTGTATTTTTCCCCACAACATTATTTTCTTTTATTAGGAGAGCTGGTAATGTGACAGTTTTTAGAAAGTACTTTATTATTACTTGTGTTTTGTATTCAAAGTTGCTGTTGTCCATTGTGCAAAGTTTGATGCTAATGTCTTCTTGATATTACCATAATGTGTTAAAGTAAGGTTTTCTGATGACAACAGGACTCATTTTACTTCTTCAAATGGTTCTTAAATCACTTGCTAATTAAAATGTTAAGAGGATACAGTTATCTAGTCCTGTCATCAGGAATATCCACCAAGTTTGTACATGCACAGGCAATGAGAATACCATCATTTTCAGATGTCAGTGTGAAATGTGAAAAATATGCCTCTTAGAATTAATAAAATATGGTAATATGTATTTTTGCTATAACTAGAAGTCAATACCATTTTTTAATTAAACCAAAATAATCCAAAAAAATGAGTGCTTCCCAAGAAAATATATACAGATGTATACAAACAACAAATGTAAAGTTATATACATATGGTAGTTATAGCTGACATTTGTTTGGTACTTACTGTTGACAGACACCACACTAAGCATTTTAAATACATTACTTCACTACATCCTTACACAGTCCTACTTAACATACAACTCTATTTAAGTCTTCATTTAATCCTCACACAATCAAAATCTGAATCCACTACCACTTGAGTATGTAATGAAAATATACTATACATATATACCTAACTGATCTAAGCATTATCACCTGTTACTCAGCTGAGTAGAGATCCAAATGAGTGGGTAGAAACAGATTCAACTTCCCAGTATCAGTATCTCAGTCTCTTTCTTTCCTAGTAAAGGGCCTTGCACTTTGATGGTACTCAACCAATATCAAACGTACAATGAATGTCAGCAAGATACAATAACAAATTGCTATAATTTGTTGAGTGTGTAGTATATACAAGGTACTGTACTAGGTGCTTTAAATAAACATGCTCTCCCTTGATCCTCAGCAAACAGCTTGCAAGGTAGGCATTTTAAAGAAAGCAAACTGAGCTTCAAAGAAGCTAAGTAACATGTTCAAATTTACACATCAGTAAGTGAGAGAACTATATTTGCATCAGAGTCAAGAACATTTTGACCACCACCTTCCAATAGCCTCAAACAGGCTATACAATCATATGCCCTGGAGGTGCATTTAAGATTACCTGGGACTCCTGCATTTTCTAGGTTAGGATATAAGTAAGGATCTGAGTTCTCAGGAATCTCTGAGAATGTTCCAGGGACAAATGAGGATGACTCTTGCTGAGTCACCACTACTGTGTTCATGTACCTCTTGGGTATTCAAATGGTTTGGCAGAATTTCCATTTCTCTTGTTAAACCTCTGACTCAATCTTCTTACCATAACCTAACTGTAATTGAATTAGCTCTTAATAAAATGACATACATTTTGAATCTGTCTTCATTGTAGCTTCAGAAATTATCCCTTGCCAATTTTTCTGGGTCAAATAATAGTTTTTGTCAGGTGATTAGTCAGAAATTCTGATGTCATTTATTTTACCCTGTATGTACCTCCCAGAACATGGAGAACTGGGGTATAAATGACTATGCTATAGAAACATATATTAGCCTAGATTTATAAAGTTGTACTAACAAATTTTTAAGATGCAGTTAAAATCATTCCACATCCATAAAAGCTCTGATTTCCTTGTTACTGTCCTTCCTTCAAACTCCCATAGCAACTTACTGATAGTTCAGTATTTAACATAGTCTTTCTTTTTTTTTCACAGTGTACTTTCTATTAAAATTATTTATTTGCCCCTCCCCTCCCCAAATCATGAGACCCTTGTGTCCCTCTTACTTACTCGTTTCTTTGGGTCCCTTATGGCATCATTCTTTGTATATGGAGATTGGTCAACAAATATTTGTTGCAGTGATCCAAATGTTCAATATTGAACACTAACTCTTATTCCAGTTTTCATTTTTATCAAGACCTGATTATTAGAGTTAGCTTTTTGAAATAATAGCCTGAGAACATTCCATTCTTTCAGTTTCTAATTTTTTTTTTAAACAATACACACTCTATAAAAACAAATCCCAGAGCTTAGCATCTTTCCAAGTATACCAATAGTTGCTTTGCCTTTTTTGGTTGCATTGAACTCAATCCATCAACCTAACTCTTCACAAAACCTAGTGGTGACAGGCAAGTAGAGTCTGGTGAATTTCTGGAGATTATTGACTTAAAAATGCTCTAACTTTCCCATGATGAGCTTTTACTTGCTCACTGTGATTCCTAGAAATTTCTTACCTTATCAGCCCTTGGCACCGTGTGCTATGTAGTAGGCACTCAATTAATATTTAATGAATTGAGTTGAATTACTCTTAGTTCTTAGATTCATTTACCAGAATCCAAAGTGTGTCTTAGAAAACTTTATGATAATGGGTTTATCACTCAGCAAATAGCCAGAGAAGGCTTCTAATTCATAATTAATCCCAGGCTGAATGTAGGGTCTGAGAAATCTTATTTAAAACCACAAATTAAACCATATTGCCATGGTTCTGTTCTGCTAAAACCTAAATCCAAATTTTCCTATATAAAATTTCTTCTTTTTTAAAAAATGTTTATTTATTTATTTTGAGAGAGAGAGAGAGCATGAGTCAGGGAGAAGGACAAAGAAAGAGGGAGAGATTCTTAAGCAGTCTCCATGCTCAGCACAGAAACTGATCTGGGGCTTGATCCCATGACTGTGGAGATCATGACCTGAGCTGAAATCAAGATTTGGACACTTAGCCAACTGAGCCATCCAGGTGCCCCGTGAAATTCCTTCTAAATCTTAATGACATTCAAACATTTTAAAAATTAAAAAAGTAATAATTAACCAACTGAAAATACTCTTGGTATGTATTTGGTATCTGAATAATTACTGAAATGGATTTTTCAAAAAACCTCAACCAATATATTTGGGAATGATTATGGCCGAGTGGCTTGGGTAGATTTGACTGTTAGTTACCAAAGTATCTTTGCAAGCGGTCTAGATGCCCCTATTGAGAACTGAAGTAGCAATGTACATCTGAAGAATGCAGTTACCTCTGATTCAATTTTTTTTTTTCACTCGCATTCTCTGCGAGGCTCTTACCTGGCTGCTGACTTCACATACCTGTACAGTTGTCATGGGCAATATTAGACTTGTCTATGCAGACCAAGGGCTAAAATGAAAACCAAATCAGTGGAAGTTACACAGATACAGTTTTTGGTTTAATATTTTACAAAATATTTAATTATTATAAATTATATAATTACCAAAAATTTACTTATGCTCATGGGCTTATTTCTAATAGTAAATATAGAACTTTGAGCATGAAGGGGGAAAAAGTTTTAAAAAGTCACTCATAGTCCTGTAAACTGGAAAGAATCACTGTTATTTTAGGGACTATCTTATAAGTACTGTTTTAAGAAAATAATTTTCTCTCTTTAAAACAATCCTAAAATGTATTGCGCTATATGGGAAGTTGGGGTATCCCATCTTTGGAGGTGTGTGAGCAGCAGCTGACCTCTCTGTCTAGGCTTTAGGTGGAGAGTTGGACACATAAGCCCTTCTAGACCTATGGACTTTGGATCCTTGGGGACCTATGCCATGACTGTGAGGGTCTTCTGATTCATACATATACACATGTTTTTCACACTCACCAGTTTTATTACTACTTTCATATGGATGGTCTCACCTTTAACAGATTTTTTTTAGTTTTATTAACGTATAATTGACAAATAAAACTGTATGATACTTAAAGCATACATTGAGATGATCTGATATTCATATACACTGTGAAAGAATTCCTCCCATCTAGCTAATTAACATATTCAACACCTCACACATATATATATATTTTTGGTGAGGTCCATATTTATTTTTATTTTATCTTTCGATGAATATTACAAGTATTGCTGACATTAAAATTGGCCCTCATCCTGGGAAATTTAGGAAGTAGAAAACTACAAAATCTTTAGGATTCCCTCCTTCCTTCCTGCAGATTTAAGGAAAGAACTAGATTTTTTCTTCCTTGTATAGTACTCATCAGCATAGGAGCTCTCCCATATTGAGCCCTGAAATAAACCAGCCCTTCCTATGCTATAACCCACACAACAGCCCTTTGACTAGGCACGGCTTTATTCTGATTTTACGGATGAAGAACCAAGATTTAGGGAAATAAGGTAACTTACTTGCCTCATCCCAGAGAGCAAACAAAAACAAAAAAAAAGCCCTGTCCTTCCCACAATTGTGCAGACTCCACCTGTGGCTCTGAAAGAAAAAGGCTGCAGTGGTGCTAGGTTGTGCATGTGAACATGCAGATCCACATGTCAGGTGTTCTGAGAGTCTGCAGTGGAAGGGCCAGCCCCCCCACCATGCTGGCCCAGGCCCGTTCAGTCCCGCAGGGTTCTCAAGACCCGGGACAGCGCCTGGGCTCTTCAGAAACTGGGCAGGAGCCACATTCCCAGCCTTCTCCTCGCCCAGGCTCTTCAGTCCATCTTCCCAGAAACATCCCGTTATGAGGGTGACCTCCAGTGGTCTACAGTTCTTCCCAAAGGTAAATAAATATACTCTTGGCCCCTCAAAGTCACAGAGCTTTCCAGGCTGGGCACCCTCGTGCCTGACATTTCTGAGCTGTGAGTCGGCCGCATTTTCCAGGTCACATCACGGCGGAGAGCAGACAGACCTGGGAATGGTTATCGGCCAAGAGCTGCAGGCGAACAGCTAATCCAGTCCTGGAAGGGGGCACTGGTAGTTAAGCCCTTTAATGGCCTCAGTCCTATGATAATTAGTCCTGGCCTGGAGCTAGCCAACAGCGAGCCCCTCTAACCTGAAACGGAGCCTCATCCACTGCTCAACGCTAATCCCTTGCACAATGAAAGCCGAACTAATTCACTGGGTAAACACCCTCTCCAGTTACTTACAAGCTGTCTTATTTCAGCCCCAAACCAAATAGAGAGGCGGCCAGTGACTGCAGAGGAAAAAAAAAATATTAAGAACTCATTTTGCCTGAAACCCCCCCTGGGATGCTTGCCTATCACAGTATTTTGTTATGGCAATCCGTGCTGACTAATATAGATGGAAATAATTTCATTTTAGGAAAATTATTCTATACTTTAAACCTGATTTTCCATTTACTTATAAACTTGCTTCACAAACATTCAAGAGGTCTCCTGGATGCCAGGCGCTGTTCTAGGCATTAGGCATACAGAGTGGAAGAAAAGACAGATATGCTTCTACTCTCTGAATTCTATGGCAGAACAAAGGGTGCTGGGTCTGCAAAGAACGTAAAGGCTGTGATATGCACATTTATGGGCCAGGCAACAGTTTTCCTGCAGACACAGAGTTGCCTGAATTAACCAGCTAACTACATTTTAGAAACATGAACCATTAGCACAGCCCTATTTTAAGCCCAGTAGAGAGAGATTAAGAAAAACAGAGAAAAGTGTTCCTGAACATGAATGCTACTAATTGCATTTTCTCAGTCCCAAAAAACTTTGCCTTTAAGAGACAGAAGCAGCAACATCCTAAACTTTCAGTAGAGGGTGACATTATTATAGAAAAGAAGATTCTTTGTCCAAGAAGCCAAGATGAAAGCCACATCTCAGTTTCTAAAGCAGAACATAAGAATTTTTTTCCTTTGAAAAGTGAGAAGATTCAAAATATCTGTATTTCTGTTCTTGAGGCAAGCAGAGAGTTCTTAAATGCTGACTATGCTTACTCTGTTTTAATCTGCAAAATTCTTAGAAGCATTGCTCTGGAATCTCAGATTTTTATCTTTCATGAATTTAGCAAAAGGGAAAGAAGTGTTTTGGTAACCACCATTAGCACACAAGAGTCATTATCTTTCAAAAACAAGCCATTTGCACAAAAAGAATCAATTCTTTCCAAAGATGTTTTCCACGGTGGCTTTCACAGATTTTTGGGATTAAACTGCAATTGCTAAGCTCCTTTTGGACCTGCTCTGGATCTGATATTGGGTTTCTTCAGAGTATGAAAAAAAAATGCATCATCTCCTGGACATAGATGTGGTCTCCAGAGGATAGTCATGCATCAATCAATGCTTACAAAGCTTCACTGGCATCAGACATCTATCTATATCTTAGATATAGATTGTCAAGCGGCAAATGAGATAGACCCCTGCCCTCCAAAGGTTTATAAGCTAACGCTTGAGACAGGCAGGCAGACAAACATGGGTGGGTGTCACTGGCATAGCATTAGCAGTGAATTGATACATAGTCATCACAGAATACAGAGAATCATGGAACAGACATAGGTTTTTAAGTTAGGTTGAACTTGGTTTGGATTCTAGCTACTTCCTAACTTTGTGAGATGATGCAAATTATTTAACCTAAACCTCAGTTCTCTCATGTGTGAGATGGAAGAGCACTGTCCAAAGACATAGGATACTTATAAGGATTAATTGATAAACTCTAACTAGTGTGTCTAGCATAATGCCTGGGACTTTCTGGGAGCCCAGTAAATGTTTGCTCTGTCTCTTTCAAATAAGTGTCAATATTATTTGTACAAACTGATTATTTTATCTGAACTATATGTGATTACCTTCAACTGTTCAGAAATCCAAGTTTATTCTGAGCTACAGTGTGGGCCACTGAGTTATTTCTTCTAGGGCTCCCAAGAACTTGGTATTACATTCAGTCTTTGCTTGATTTTTCAGAAAGTTGTGCTTCAGAATGTGGGCCTAGCATGAATCCAGTAGAGATGGAAGGTGCCTTGCTCCAAGCCAGAGAGACGCTAAATGAAGAGGTGGCAGGTCTCCTTTGTGAAGAGAGGGTGGATCCTGGAGTCAGGAATCAGGAGGTCTGTAATAGCCTCCACCAATCAGTCCTCTGACCCCAGGTGGGCATCTGATAGGTAGAGGTGACCCTGAGTCCATGGAACAGGGATGGAAGAGAATAGGAATCCCACCGATAGAGTCAGAGACTGCAATGGCGCTCAATGACAGTAGGGACTCAGGTGCTAGAGGGCCAGGTAGGAAGTACAGGTACCACCAAAGGGGTGTCAGGTCCATTAACAGTAGGGAATGGGAAGAGAAGACAGGCCGATGGCCCGGATCTGCTTCCAGCCAGCTCTCAACATGCTACCAGTGATTCCCTTTGAGAGCCCATGGCTCTCACCATTGCACTTGTGGCTGGGCCACACCCACCTGATGCTAGGACGTCCACTGCCACCTACATTCATTCGGTGCCTCGTGACTTTGCTTTCCAGTTTACCTAATCTGCCTTTGTTCTGAAACTTCTTTCACTTTCCATTTTTAGTTTCTGACTTGGGTTGTCTGCTTTGAAGTTGTACTCTGCTTAAACTCTTCCCTCAGTACAGGAGGCTGGGGTCTTGAGCCTTGGGGGCCTGGGCTGGGCAGGGATTACATGGTTTTTGCTGTGGGCATGGAGCCAATGGTAATCTGAGAGACTGTGTCTGGGGTGAAATTGAAATGAAAACAAGGCACATAATCCACCATGGAAAGGGGCTAAGCTAGAGGGGAGGGAACAAGCAGAGGGTATTTTCATGGTAGCCCTCAACCCTGAGAGAGCAAGGGCTGTGATAGACACAGAGCTTGGACACACCCATAAACCCATAATCTCTGACTAGTAAACTGTACCAGGATGGATTTTAACAAGACAGAATCACCACCATTCCACTTTAGGCCCCTCAAATAAGCTGTGGCAACATGCATTCTTGGGACTGGTTCTGGGGTTGCAATGTTTTTCCAGTAGCTGTAGCTAGACTCTATCAGTCAGATAGAGCTGATGCTATGGATGGACTCAGCCCTCTATCAAGATTTATACCCTCTTAATTTCCAAGAGCAGGCATTCTGAGAGCTCATATTCTTGGGCAGCAACCACTGAGACTCTCCGTATTCACTGGGATTACGTGGTTCCATTTTCAAGGCCCACTATTTGCAACTTTGCACATTTGAACACACGAACACCTTGAGCATTTGTCAAAGAAGTGCCATGTCAGGATGCAAGGAGCTGTCTTTCTGTTAATGTGCTTCTACTTTCATGTCACAATGCTCAAATTGTGTGGGGACCACTTTCATGAGAAAGCAATTGAGTATATAGTCAATAATATTGTAATAACATCATATGGTAACAGACTGTGATTACATTTATTGTGGGGAGCAGTGAATAATGTATGGAATTGTTGAATCAATATGTTGTATACTTGAAACTAATATAATATGGTATATTAACTATACTTCAATAAAAAATAAATAATTATAGATAAGGAGAAAAAAAAAACCAAAAACAGACTCATAAAGAAAGCAAGCTGCTGGTTGCCAGAGGGAGGAGTATGAAAGGATGGATGAAAAAGGTGAAGGGGATTAAAAGGTACAATACTTCAGATTTGAAATAAAGAAGTCATAGGGATGTAACATACAGCACAAGTAATATAATCAGTAATATTGTAATAATTCTATGTCACCATATTCTATGGCGACAGGTGGTAACTAGATGTATAGTGGTGACCATTTTCTAACGTGTATAAAAATCAAGTCACTATGTTGTATACCTGAAACTAACACAATATTGTGTGTTAATTATTCTTCAACAAAAATAAATCAATAAAAGCTGAAAAAAGAAAGCAATTGAAGGAGGTGCTAGAGGCTTTCCCAAATCAGTGATCCACTGCACCCTCAACTGTGAATTAGAATATATCGTTGTCAAGTCACAGAGGAAGAATAATCATGGGGTCTATACTGCTGAATCTTTATTGAATGTTTTCATGGTAGAAAGAGAACATTGGGGTCACACCAGTTAGATCTTCGCAATAACCAGTGAAACCTGGAAAACATAGTCACCAATAAAAACAGGATGGTTGTCCTCACCTTCAGAATCTGTATGCCTCATGATTTGAAAGCACAGATGAGCAAGCAAGTTAAGATGACAGTTCTATATCTTGACCACACTGGTCTGATAGTACCCTAGATTCCACTGGAGTATAAGGGAGATATGCCAGAGTTAAGAGGAGGGTCTGGGGGTTCCTGAACATACTCCCTCTGTACCTCTCCACAGCTTGGTCCCTAACTTCTGCTGATTCCCAACTTTAAACACGTGACTTATAACCTCCCGGAGTCTCAACTTGCTCCTCTGTGAAGAGATGGAGCTTAATGTGACTGACTGGTGTTTTAGAGTTTTGCTGTAAGATAATGGATGGAAAGGAGTCTTGTAAAGTACCACACACATGCAAGGTATTATATTTAAGTAAGTGCTTAATAACTAATTTTACATGAAGATAACAATGTTATTTGATACTTAAGTTTTCTCAGCATTTTCCAGATTTCTGTGTTAGACAAGTTAATCCTCAATTCTATGTTATCTACTTTGTCAGCCAATAGAGAATCTTGGTCTCCTCAGGAAATTTAGTGAACAATGAAACAGATATAAAGGCACAATTTGGATATTTCAAGTTCAAAGACTTGTCTAAAGTATTAACTTCTTATAGAGAGCTTAAGTCAAGGTGTAATCATACAAAATCTCAGATGTGGTGGAGACTTTTTTTTTCATTCATCCCTATAATATAGGGATGATGGGCTTGGGGAAAAATGACTTCTATTATTATTGACAGAAATGCAAAATTATGTTATTATATGTAATGCTATTTCTCTGAGCATTTTTCATGCGCATGCTTATATCTTACCATTTATCAGTTTTTGAGTCCATTAAGTAGTTTTCACGTAATAGTCTTCTGAGAGGGTGCTAAGCCAGATACTCATCACATCAGAACTGACTCCCTTCCAAGGAGCCCAAAGTAAGCAGCCCCTTACTTAATACCATTCTGAATGGTACAAAACACTACAAACTAAATACTAGAGGATCTGTGGGCAGCAAGGGCCCTTAATTAACAGGACTTTACAGGCACAGCTGGCTGGAAGTGGCTGCAGCTAAAAAAGGCCCAGATTATCAGTCACTGTCCTATCTCAGGAGATCAAACCCCACCAGCAAAACCTGATTCTCCATTAGAAGTAAGTCACCAGGCTGGAATGCACCAGGTCCTGGAGACCTCTTAAGCACATCACGATGGGGAAGGCAGGTAAAAAGAGTCCTTCAGGAAGTAATATAAAAGCATTTGACAAGAGTATAGTATTAGGGGAGCCCAAAGGCTGGTAGCAGGTCTTCCATATAGGAGCAACATCAGGGAGGTCCAAGCGGTGCCATTGGGAAGGTGTGATATTCATGTTCTGATGCCAGACAACTCCCACCCAAAAGACTGAGCATGACTGGACTGGAGTATGAGGTAGATATTGGGAAGACAGCTCAGACAAAGACCAGGCACCATGGAATAGATTAGTGCCTTCGAGTACCAGGTGAGAATTCAGACACACAAAACAAGATTAGAGCTACAGTCCTGGAACCTGGATTTCAGGACAGGATGTAAACAGTATCAAGTCCCATGAGGCTATGAAATCTAGGAAACTGCTGAAGCCTGATAGGTAAAGAGAAAAAACCAGGCTTCAGCCTTAGCGGGGAACAGGTGAAAGATAGCTGGGAGGATAATTTGCCTAAAGGTAGATTCTCAAGCATCACTTGGTTCCAGAGAAATGGTCACACAGCATAAGCCTGGGCTAGTGTAGCAGGGCAGGCCCTACAGTGGCCGGATGGTCAGTGCCAGGATAACTAAGTGAGATAAGGCTGGACAAGTTAAATTAGACTTGTCACAGAGAGGGCAAGGTAGGGCCCCCATGGTTTGAGTTGGTATCAAGAAGGACAGGTTTTGTTTCCGTCATGGAGCTCTAGCCTTACCCATGGTGGACCTTCCTCCAGGGACCTCAGTCCTGGGGTATCCAAAGATGCTCTAGATCTCCTGGAAGAGATGATTCTCATTCAGACAGGAGTCTTTGGTTTCCAGATTGCATGGTCCTAGGCTTGTTGCGCAGGGCTAGGATCTCTGTCTTGTGGCCAATGGCTCATTGTTACCTAATATCCATGCTTACCTTCTAACTTACCAGCAAACTCTGATTTTGTTGGGGCTGATGGTATGCCTGGCTAAAAACCAAACCAAACCCATTTCCAAGTCCCTTAATGAATAGGCATAGCCGTATGATGTTCTGTTGAGTGAAGTATAGGCTAAAGTTAATGGGGGAAGACTCCCTGCACACTGGAAGCTGCTGAGTAGTGTGCTCTTGGGCAAGAGCCTCAAAAGGAGGTTGATCTTCTGGGCATATGCCTTTCTATATGCCCTTATTTACCTATTAACCTTTTCCTTCAGTCTCCTCCTTTTCCCTTTACTCCTTCTTCTTCCTTCGTCTTGCTTCCTGCCTATAATTCTGATGTGACTGCCAGACCTACAGTGATAATTTTGCAACCATGAGGCATGAGGCAACCCCAAGGAAGGAAATCATGCTCTAAGGATTTCAGAGAACTAGCACCAACAGTCCTAGATGCCAACCTCCAGGTTTCACATGAGAGACTCGCTCTTTATCCAAGTCACTATAGTTGGGCATCAGTATTTTGTTGCTGGCTCTAATCCTGATTAGTGCACATCTCTTCCAGCTGGATCACTTATGGTAGGGGTAGGATGGAGGAAGAGTCTCTTTAGGAGATCTGTTGCCTTTAGTCACCACAGATGAGTAATAAGATTTTTTTTAATTTAAAGATTTTTTAATGTTTATTTATTTATTTTTAACTTGTTTTATTTTTTATTTTTTTAAAATTTACATCCAAATTAGTTAGCATATAGTGCAACAATGATTTCAGGAGTAGATTCCTTAGTGCCCCTTACCCATTTAACCCATCCCTTCTTCCACAACCCCTCCCATAACCCTCAGTTAGAGATGACTTCCTTAACTCAGTTGTCCTCTTCAGCTAGGGGACTGGGAGGAGGTGGGAATTTGGGAGAAAACAGTGTCTGGAGGACCGCACAACCAGCATAGAATAAGCAGAAGCAGACACTGCTCAGGCAGGTCCATCCAGAATTCAACACTGCCCTGCTGCCCTCCTCTTGGCCTGCCCCGAGAAGTCTGCTGATCCAGGGACCTCTGGATCTGCTGACCCCAGCTCTCAGCAAGCCTGATGAACTTTCCCACTCTGAAGAGATTCTGACAAAGTGTTTTCTCCAAGACTCCAAAGTCCGTGTCACATAATCAGTCTCTTATTTATGTATTGAGAGAAAAAAATAGTGACTGATTTCTTTAAAATAAGAACTGGTTTGGAGAGTGTGAGCTTTTGGGAGCCTGATTTTTTTAAGTTTATTTATTTACTTTTGAGAGAGAGAGAGAGAGCACATGCAAATTGGAGAGGGGCAGAGAGAAAAGGAGAGAGAGAACCCAATGCAGTCTTCACACTATCAGTGCAGAGCCCAATATGGGGCTCAAACTCAAGAACCATGAGATCATGACCTGAGGTGAAGTCAGTTGTTTAACCAACTGAGCCACCCAGGCACCCTGAAAGCCTCATTTTTGTTGTTGTTTGTTTTGTTTTTCAGAGAGAGAGAGAGAGAGAGAGAGAGAGAGAGAGAGAGAGAGAGACATGGGAGGGTCAGAAGGAAAGGGAAAGAGAGATAATCTTAAGCAGCCTCCACAGTTAGCAGGTTCCATCTCTGGACTGTGAGATCATGACCTGAGCCGAAATCAAGAATCAGTTCCTTAACTTGCTGAGCCACCCAGGCATCCCAAGAGCCTGGTATTCTAGATTGTGTCCCAAAATCTGGGTCTTCTCAACTTTTGGAAATTTAGTTCTCTTGCCCTCAATCTAGTCCTGCCAGTTCTCCAGCAGGAAAAGCCCTGCTTTTGTGGGACTGAGGGATGACGGGGGAAACAGAGTAGAGATGCTAAAAGTTAAAAGCCTTTCTCAAATTTTCTACAAGATCTAGGTCATGTTACTGCAGATACTTGAAGAACACATTCCTTTTCCCCTTACTCCTGAATTAACATAATTAATTGTGTATAACACATATTTGCTATAAACACTATTTTTCTATTAGTGCAGGCAGGCTACTATGCATCACCCTTAAGCAGCACAGCAAACTCCTTCCAGTGCTCCCACTTTCTTCCTCCTCTTCCCCACCTCGATTTCCCAAGCTCTGCGTCTGCTGAAGGCCCATTAAAGAAATCATTTCCCACCCTGCCCCCACCATCACTGCACACCTGGTAATAAATAATATGATCATTGCCTAACAGGCACTCAGAAGAGCCCTGTGATAAATAAAGAGACTTCTCATCTCTCCACTGGCTCTGCAGTGAGGGCTGGCAGAGGAGAGCTCCTATTAAAGAACTCGCATAGCCACAGGCAAATTCTCTCACGCATCTCCTTGTGGAGACCTTTTCTTAAAAGCTAAGATTGCTCTGATGGTTCAAGGTGCTATTGAGCTCTAACTCCAGTCGCAGCATCTGAGGCGATGCTTGTGTCTGATAAGGTTGCTGGAGAATAATGTGAAGGAGAGCAGCCTGGTAATGGGTTGCAGTAAGGATGGGATGAGGCATCTTTGCCCAGAGCCTGGAGACAGAAGCGCTGCTCCTGCAGGAAGGCCTCCCCCTGCCCCACCCCCAAATTCTTTTCCATTTTTATTGCATTAAAAAACCACTCTCTAAACATGCACTTCAGAAATCATTTTTTTTTCCTAGCTCCAAGCTAGTAATACTCCTCACAACTGATTTTGTATCATGAGAGGTTTTGAGAATAATTCTGCTTTTCTCATTCACTTTTTTTTTCTGTTCTGAATTGAGAAAACCAAAGAGGGAATAACTGCATTTTGTGCCTTCCTTTTTTCCAGCTGCGTGGTTGTTCCTTAGAATATTCTACCTTATCTTATTCTTTGGCTTTCAAAATCTCTTACAAAAATAAGAAAACCCACAGCCATTCTTTCACGGTATTTTCTTTTTTTTTCTTTTCATTTTCCTGTTGGTGATCTGTTGTCTTTGGGATCTCTCTCTTTTTCTCTATTAGGATTTAATGAAAGTGAAATTCCAGAGTTAACTACATTTAGAAGCTCAGTCCATTTCATCAATCTCAATTTAAAAGACAAGATATGTGAATTCAGTCCAAAAACAAGTGTTCTTAAAGCAACCTGAAGACACCAGGGAATAGGGATATGGGAGAGATTTTATTAGTTTGCTTTGCTCAGTGTGGCCAGCAGTCTATATTTCCTGCCTGGTTAAAGCAGAACCAGAACAGGTACAAAGGAATGGCTTAGGGGCTGTAACAACACACTTGTAATTCCCCCATTCTTTTCTCTTTCACTTTTGGACTCCAGGAGATAGAACACAGGTAAGGCTTAAGAGCTCTGACTGTGAATCAGAGACCTAATTCCTTGCAAGTGTGTGTGTATGCATGCTTCTGTGTGTGGGTTTGAGGGGATGCTGAAGTGGGGAGCAGCATCAGTAGACCCAGGCTGTTTTTCACTCACACCCTTTTTCTTATCCATTGTTTGAAGCCATTTCTATGAGTGAATCAGTTAACAACAATACTTGCTCAGACCCAGAAGACATATAAGGATTGCTTGCTGACCTCAAAGAACATAAGCTTGGGTAAAAATTAGCACAGGTAGATCAATAACGGATTAATAACACAAGAGTATAAGAGTCAAGTTCTGGGCCATGTGGTATAGATACCAAATGCTGGTGGAACCCATAGTAGTGAGGGCTCAGGGCCATCACTGAGACCAAAGTGGAATTTATGTGGGCCTTGAAGGATTAAAAGACCTCTTCTTGACCCTGGGCTTTCAGAGAGAAGCTATTTAACAGAAGTCCTCCATTATGGACAGTCTCCATGATTATGTAATGCCTGGAGCTTGCTGCATGGGAAGGTGAACATACATGTTTCTATGACTCCAGCTTCCAGGTCTCATTTTGAATCTCCATGAATACTTGCTCAGAATATAGGGCATTGGATCTGACACTCCTTCAGTACTGATGGTTTCTGACCCACTCCCCATTAGCAGGAGTATCATCAGACCTGCTGTATACACCTAAGGCTCCAACATGGGTGATGAGGAAGCACAGGAAATTAGGTGAGACCTAGAAGCCAATGTCAGTTCTCCTTGTCTGTAAATCACCAGCGTCAACCTATGATTAACCCTTTCCTGTTCCCAAACTTCTACTTTCTCATCTATTCTGAAAATTTGATGAGACAGATCATAGGGTCCTTTTGTGCTGCAGCCCTCAGGATGCTGATGGCCAGGTCCAGAAGGCCAGCCATGCTTATTTGCCTTGCAACAGTGTATGGTGTGGACAGTTGGCAACTGCAAACATTCCCTCCTGAGTTGTACAAAGATCTGGCAGGATTTTTAAACCACATTTCTGGTACAACCCGTAGGTAATAGCCAAGCAGGCATCTAGGATTAGAGATTTCTAGTCACAGAAAAGAACAAAGGGGATCCTAAGGGAGAGCTTTTGGCATTATCACAGTAAGTGCTGTCCTGTCATAGATAGCCTCACTTAAGGGGAAAATATGGGGATAGAGTCTGAGAATAGAATCCCTATGATTTAAACTCAGGATAGGGCACCTGGGTAGCCAGTCTGGTGGGCATCTGACTTCGGCCCAAGTCATGATCTCACAGCTCATGAGTTTGATCCCCGCATTGGGCTCTGTGCTGACAGCTGGGAGCCTGGAGCCTGCTTCAGATCCTGTGTCTCCATCTCTCTCTGCCCCTTCCCACTTGGGCTCTCTGTCTCTTCCTGTCTCTGTCTCTCTCAAAACTAAACATTAAAAAAATTTAAACTCAGGAGTCTGGGGCAGGACATAAGAAATCCTAGGTGAATTAGGAAAAGAACAATCTACAGCTTTAACTCATTTCAGAAAAATCAGCCCCTCGTGTGGTAGACCTGGGGCATGGATCCACTACATAATTTGTGGGGCCCTGTGTAAAATGAAGATGTGGAGTCCTTTGTTCAAAAATCATTAAGAACATCAATTGGTAACAGCAGAACAGTAAACCAAGCATGAGGCACTCATGGGGGGCCCCGTGCTACTGTAGAGGTTGCACCCCCATGGGATTGGCTCTGCTGGGGACTTCTCATGGAGAAGGTGAAAGTCCTGGCTATTGGTCTAGCAGAAAGAAGAAGGTCCAGACAGGCCACTTTGCTTACTTTGTGCAATGAGCTCAGCACAATATCCAATTGACTGAGTTTCACACACAGGGTGAGTATAAGACTGAAATTTTCTAGGTGATTCTAATCTCAAGCATTCTCTAGTATTACTGCCCACTGTCTATGTTTCACTATCTTTTTGTTGTTATTTTCTTACTTAGAAATCACAGACATTAAACATACAAAATATGTTCACTAATTTTTGTTCCCTTTATTTCCATACAAAAACTATTTATTAGATTGCTATTCTGTGTTATACTAGAAGATGCAAGGGGGTGCTGAGGATATTCCCCTGATCTTCAAGGAATGATGATGCTCATCCATTCATCAAAGTGGGCCCGGAAGTACCTCTCCTTTGGTATACTTTGTTACTCATCAAGAGATGCAACTTTATGTATTTGGACAACAACATGGACTGCCTTAACAATAGTTTATAAACTGGACCTGTGACCTTTTAAGCTTACTTTTCCCAGAATTTGATAATTTAAACAGTGACCCAAATATTCTTAAAGTGTTTTAATTGAACTTTTTGCTGAGACAGAATTTTGAGTCAAGACTGCAGGCAGGGGTGGAGAGCCAAGTACTTATATTGGCCACTTGTTCACATATGCCTTTCATTGTGGCTTTGGATCTTTGCATTTATGGTTACCTATATAATTCACAAGACTAATTCTATGGTGCTAGTATTCACAAGATGAGGAATTAATGAGGGACTTAAAATTTATTCCTCTGAAATATTAAGGGATGAATGTGAGTCAAACTTTGGACTAATTCAGACTGGTAATCTCATAATTAGTCTTACACAGAAATCTTTCCTTGAATTTCTCCTTTTCTATCTATTTTTATGTCCTGATTTCCCATCTTACCATCTGGATTATATTTTCCCACTATTTTTTTTTCTCTTATGTTTCATTTTTTAAAAAATTTTAAATTCATGTTAGTTAACATATAGTGTAGTATTGGTTTCAGGAGTAGAACCCAGCAATTCATCACTTACATATAATACCCAATGCTTTTATCCCAACCTTCAGTTTGTTCTCTGTTTTTAAAAATTTTTTAATGTTTATTTATTTTTTAGAGAGAGAGAGAGAGAGAGAGAGAGACAGAGTGTGAGCAGGGGAGGGGCAAAGAGAGAGGGAGACACAGAATCGAAGCAGGTTCCAGGCTCTGAGCTGTCAGCACAGAGCCCAACGTAGGGCTCGAACCCACGAACTGTGAGATCATGACCTGAGCCAAAGACGGACACTTAACTGACTAAGCCACCCCGGCCACCCCTGTTCTCTGTATTTAAGAGTCTCTTAACGTTTGCCTCCCTCTCTCTTTTTATCTTGTTTTTCCTTCCCTTCCCTTATGTTCACCTGTTGTGTTTCTTAATTGCCCTATGAGTGAAATCATATGTTATTTGTCTTTCTTTGACTGACTCATTTCATTTAGCATAATACCTTCTAGCTCTATCCACATTGTTGTAAATGGCAAGATTTCATTCTTTTTGATTGCTGAGTCATATTTCACTATATGAAATATATATATACGTATATAAATAAAATAAAAATAAAAGTCATATATGTGTGTATATACAGGTATACATATATATGTATATATGTAAGTATATGAAATACCCTATCAGTTGATGGACATATGGGCTTTTTCCATAATTTGGCTATTGTTGATAGTGCTGCTATCAACAATGGGGTGCATGTACCCCTTTGAATCAGCAGTTGTGTATCCTTTGGATAAATACCTAGTAGTGCAAATGCTGGGTCACAGGGTAGTTCTATGTTTAATTTCTTGAGGAACCTCCATACTATTTTCCAGAGTGGCTGCACCAGTTTGCATTCCCACCAACAGTGCAAAAGTGCTCCCCTTTCTCCATATCCTCATCAATATTTCTTGTTTCCTGAATTGTTAATTTTAGCCATTCTGACAGGTGTGAGGTGGTATCTCAATGTGGTTTCCTTTTTTTTTTTTTTTTTTTAGAGAAAGAGAATGTGTGTGTGCATCAGGGAGGGCCAGGAAGAGAGGGAATGAGAGAATTCTAAGCATGTTATGTACTATCAGCACAGAGCCAAACATGGGGCTTGATCTCACAAACCATGAGATCATGACCCGAGCCAAAATCAAGAATCAGAGGTTCAACCAACTGAGCCACCCAGGCACCCCTCTCATTGTGATTTTGATTAGTATTTCCTTGATGATGAGTGATGTTGAGCATCTTTTCATGTGTTTGTTAGCCATTTGGATGTCTTCTTTGGAAAAAGTGTTTTTGTTCATGTCTTCTGCTCATTTCTTCACTGGATTATTTGTTTTTTAGGTGTTGACTTTGATAAGTTCTTTATAGATTTTGGATACTAACCCTTTATCTGTTACGTCATTTGCAAATATCATTCCCATTCTTTCAGTTGCTTTTAGTTTGTCTTTTAGTTATGGTTTAACCTCACTGGTGCAGAAGCTTTTCATCTTGATGAGGTCCTAATAGTTCATTTTTGCTTTTGTTTCCCTTGCCTCTGGAGACATGTCTAATAAGAAGTTCTGTGACAGAGGTTAAAGAGGTTGCTGCCTGTTTTCTCCTGTAGGATTTTTATGGTTTCCTGTCTCACCTTTAGGTCTTTCATCCATTTTCAATTTTTCTTTGTGCATGGTGTAAGAAAGTGGTCCAGGTTCATTCTGCATGTTGCTGTCCAGTTTTCCCAGCACCATTTGCTGAAGAGACTGTTCTTTTCCATTGGATATTCTTTCCTGCTTTGTTGAAGATGAGTTGTCCATACATTTATGGGTCCATTTCTGGGTTCTCTATTCTCTTCCAATAATCTATGTGTCTGTTTTTGTGCCAGTATCATGCTGTCTTCATGCTTACAGCTTTGTAATACAGCTTGAAGTCCAGAATTGTCTATTTTTTAACATTCCTAAGGAGTCTAAACTCTTTCAATATAATCCCTGAATTTACATCCTTTCCCATATTGGTAACAGGGACTCAGTTTTCATATGCACCAAAGGAAATATACAAGTCAGTATGTTTAAATTAATATACTTCATTGACATAGTTTGCATTGAGGTGGAAGGATTTGTAAAGAACATTTTACTTGTAAATACATTAAACTTTTGGGATCTTGAGTAGTTAATGCTAATCTTAAAAAATAAGATTTATGAATTACTATTTATCAAAGCACTTAAAGATCCATAGATCCTTAAGGCTAGGAAACCCAAAGAATTCCATAATGATCATCTCAGAAAGCCCCAACTCCATGGATTAAATAGACTCTGAGACCTCTCTTTTATGGCTCAAGGGTCTTCATATCAAAAGTTCAGCGTAAAAGCCATTGAAGAAAGAATAAGCAGCTGTTTTCCCCATGGAGACATTTTCTATGTGTTCCTGAGAAACTTTTGAATACCAATATCATCCTCTCTCCACGGAGCCCCTAAGGGAAGACGAATTCTCAGAGTTCTACATCTTCCATTCGAAGAACCATATCTCTTTTCAAAAGTGTGCATGTGCTAAAAGTTCTCATTGATTCTAGAGGTTAATGTTAGGTCCAAAATATCATTGTTAAAACAATGTTGAAGGTTAAGGAGATGGCCATCTCTGTTTTTTTTTTCTAGGAATTTTATGGTTTCAAGTCTTAATATTCAATCAAGTCTTAATATTCAAGTTTTTAATCCATTATGAGTTGATTTTTGTATTCGTATAAGATAATGGTCCAATTTCATTCTTTGGCATGTAACTGTCAAGTTTTCCCAACACCATTTATTGAAGACTCTCCTTTCCTTATTGCATATTCTTGCCTCCTTTGCATAAATATATATATATATATATATATATATATATATATATATATATATATATATATGACAAAGGTTTATTTCTGGGCTTTCTATTCTGTTCTACTAATCTGTGTGTCTGTTTTATGCCAATACCATATTGTTTTGATTACTATATCTTTGGAGTATAGTTTGAAATCAGGAAGTGTAATACTTCTGGCTTTGTTATTTCTCAAAATGTTAAGGCTGGCTATTCAGTCTTTTGTACTTCCATACAAATTATAGAATTATTTGTTCTAGTTCTGTGGAAAATGTCACTGGAATTTTGATAAGGATTGCACTGAACCTGTATATTGTTTTGGGTAGTGTGAACATTTTAACAATGTTAAGTATTCTAATCTACAATCACAGAATATCTTTCTATTTATTTTTGTCTTAATTTTTTTATCTATGTCTTATAGTTTTCAGTATATAGGTCTTTCATTTTTTTGGTTAAATTTATTCCTGGGTATTTTATTCTTTTTGACAAAATTTTAAATGGGATTATTTCCTTGATTTCTCTTTCTGATAGTTCATTATTAATATATAGAAACACAACAGATTTTTGTACAGCAATTTTAAATCCTGAAACTTTACTGAATTCATTTATTAGTTTTCTAACAGTTTTTTTTTTCATGGAGTCTTCAGGGTTTTCTATATATAGTATTATGTTATCTGCAAATAATGACAGTTTTACTTCCCCCTTTCCAATTTGTATTTTCATACCTAACTGCTGTGGCTAGGAATCCAATACTGTGTACAATAAAAATGAGGTGATAAGGAATCTTTGCCATGTTCCTGATTTTAGAGGAAAAGCTTTCAACTTTTCACTATTGCATATGATCTATGCTGTGGGTTTGCCATATATGGCCTTTATTATGTTGAGTTATTTTCTATCTATCCTCACTTTTTTGAGAGTTTTTATCATAAATGGATGTTGAATTTTGTCAAATTCTTTTTCTGCACCTATTGTGTTGATCACATGATTTTTATCTTTCGTTCTGTTAATGTAGTATGTCACACTGATTGATTCACAGATATTAAGCCATCCTGCATCCTGGAATAAATCCAACTTATTGATGGTATATGATCCTTTTAATGTATTGTCGAATTTGGTATGCTAATAGTTTGTTGAGATTTTGTGCATCTGTGTTCATCAGAGATATTGACCTGTAGTTTTCTTTTTTCTTAACTTTTTAATATTTATTATTTATTTTTGAGAGAGAGAGAGAGAAAGAGAGAGAGAAAGCAGGGGAGGGGCAGAGAGAGAGAGAGAGAGAGAGAGAGGGAGGGAGAGACAGGATCTGAAGGAGGCTCCAGGCTCTGAGCTGTTAGCACAGAGCCCAATACAGGGCTCGAACTCATGAACCATGAAATCATGACCTGAGCCAATGTTGGACACTCAACCCACCAAGCTACCCAGATGCCCATGTAATTTTCTTTTTAAAAAGCTTCTAAACAGTGAATGAAACTATCAACAAAATGAAAATGCAACCTACTGAATGGTAGAAGGCATTTTCAAATCATATATCCAATAAGGGGTTAATATACAAAATATAGAAAGAACGCATACAACTTAAAAACACAAAATAATCCAATTCAAAAAAAGGCAGTGGATCCAAATAGACATTTTTTTTCCAAATAAAACATACAGATGGCCATCAGGCACATGAAAAGATGCTCAACATCACTAACCATCAGGGAAATGCAAATCAAAACCACAAGGAGATGTCACCTCACACTAATCAGAATGGCTAATATAAAAAAGACAAGAAATAACAAGTGTTGGTAAGGATGTGGACAAGATGGAATGCTTGTACACTGTTGGTGGGAATGAAAATTGGTGCAGCCACTATGGAAAACAGTATGGAGTTTCCACAAAAAAATTAAAAATAGAACTACCATATGATCCAGCAATTCCACTACTGGGTATCTGCCCAAGAATATGAAAACACTAATTTGAAAAGATTTATGTACCCTTATGTTCACTGCAGCATTATTTACAAAAGCCAAGATATGTAAACAACCTAATTGTTCATCGATATATATGCATGTATATGTATGACATCTTTATCCATATATATATATTGATATCCATATATATTGATAAGTATATTGATATATACACATATACACATATACATATACATACACACATACACAATGGAATATTATTCAGCCATAAAAAAGAATATTTTGCCATTTGTGACAACACGGACAGGCCTTGAGGGAATTATGCTAAGTGAAATAAGTTGGAGGAAGACAAATACCACATGATTTCATTTATATGTGGAATCTGAAAAACACAAAACAAACAACAAACCAAAATTCAGACTCATCAATACAGAGAACAAACTGGTGGTGGCCAGAGGAAAGGGAGGTTGGGGGAGAGAGACAAAATAGGTGAATAGGATTAAGAAGTACAAACTCCCAGTTATGAAATACATAATTCATGGGTATGTAATGTACAGCATGGAGAATCAATAAATTGTATTAAATCTGTAAGGTGACAGATGGTAAGTAGACTTATTGTGGTGGCCATTTCATAATGTATAAAAATGTTACTTGAAACTAGTATAATATTATATGTTGATTATACCTCAATAAAATTTTTGAAAAGAGTGTAGTGTTAGGAAAGTCTCTCATGTCTTTAAAAAAAAAAGCAAGCAAGAAAAAATAATTCTCAGTTTTCTAGAGTTCTAAAACTTAATTTTTATATTAAAATTTTAAGCTGAGGATTTACAAATCAGCTATTAACTTTTAAGAGTTTCATTATAGTTTTAAAAAATCATAATTACTTGAGGTAGGGGAGAGGGGGTGCCTACTTTATTCCTAACGGAAACTATACATATAGATGAAGTGTCTATGTAAAAAACGGGAGCTGCGATTATATTAATACTGTCTAACTGATATTCAATAACTCACCCTTCTATTTCCTATTGTCCATATTTAAATACTTCAAAAAGAATTCTAATCAAGTGGAAATTAATAGGAGAGGAAAGACTGGGGCCAGCAGGAGAAGGTTCTAATCCCACTATCGCTTAATATTTCAAAGTCTCTTTTATTTTCTTAATAAAAGGGCGAGAGAAAGAGAGGGAGAGAGAGAAAAGGGAATTAATCCAGTGCTCTGAACTGTCCTCTCATCTTAATGCTTTAAATAAATTCTAAGAGAATATTACACATGAGAAGGCTATTTCTGGCCAATGGTCAGGCTTTTAGCTTTGCTTCTCAACTTTTTTCCATCTTTCCTTCTTCCTTCCCTTTATTCGACCTGCCTTCTCTCCCCCTCTCTTCTTCATTCCCGAGATCTTCAAAACCCAGTGATGAGAGCTATATTTAAAATCCAACTTCCTCTGACATAATCTGGCTACATATCTCTGCCTGCTCTACTTTCTTTCCCACTCCATCACCTGGGGACCCTGCTCCCTTCAACAGGCCATGTGCACTCCTGTCTCTGTTTCTGCACTTGTTTTTCCCTCCTTTCCTCCACCTCTACTTTTTCCTACCCCCTCCCAGTTCTACTTATTTTCAAGCCCCACTTTCTCTATGAAACTATATGCAGCTTCTTAAAAACTGTAATAATGAAACATTATAATTGTGAATATTTATTGAACGATTCCACTGTGCTAAGCAATTTACTTACATTATATAATTTAATCCTCTTGGTTATCCCTAAGAGACTATCCCAACTTCTAGGTAAGGTCTGGGATTAGGAAAAAGGTTAACTCAGCTGTCAAAGGTTAAGGACTCTTGAGTGGGAAAGCAAAAGGTAGGGTTCATCTGCTTCCTCTCTTGTTCCTCAACTGCAAATGCACTTAAAGTTAAAACTTATATGGTTAAATAATTTAAAGTTCTTTAATTATTTCATGACAACATCTATTTTCCTAAGCAAATTGATAATCTTTGCAAAGAGAACAACCATGTCTTATATTTGTATCTCATCAGAATCTCCTATGGGATAAGTGCACAGTAGATTCTCAGTCCCTACTTAATGATAAAGCTCTGGATTTTCCCTATGAATTTGACTGTTTTCTGTATGCACTCAGTTACCATGTAAACTCAATTTACATCTTCTAGGGATTATCCTAGATCTTCCTCAAAATTGAACTAAATGAGTCAATGCTGACACACTAGAAAGTTGCTACCTAATATATATTATCAATCAACTTATTAATCCATTCATATATTTAACAAACATTGAGCACTTTTATGTGCCAGACACTGTTATAGGCACTGAGAGAGCATCAAAGAAAACATACTCAAACGAACAAACAAACAAAAAAAACCTGTGCCTTTATTGTGTTGCCCATACTCTAGTTGGGGGATGCAGATAAACAAGGTAAATAGGTAAAATATATGTTAGATGGCAATGCACTATACAGAAAAAAAAAAAAGCAGAAGAGAATATAGGGAGTTGGTAGAAGAGGGGATAGTGTTACACTTTTAAATATGATCATCAGGGAAAACTCACTAAGCACAGCCTGGGAGGAGGCGAAGGAATGTGGACATCTAGGTCAAGAGTAGTCCAGGCAAAAGGAAAATCAAGTATAAAGGTGGGAATGTGCCTGAAATGTTAAAAAAAAAAAAAAACAGCAAGGAGGTCAATGTAGCTCATTTACCTCTAAATCATAGAAGGGAAATTATATCTCCTAAGTACGTATGCGTATATTATATACGAACAATGGTAAAAGTTTAACTTAGACCCACATAGGCAGGCAGATCCCCAAAGTCCATACATGTATTTTGAGCAGAAAGATAGGAAAGGGGTAGACATGTGTTACTACAAAAAACAATATTAGAATAGCTAGTCAGTGTTTTAGCTCAGGTTCCCTAGAAAACAAAGTCTGAGGGCCAGGATTAACAGCTGAGCCTTTATCTGGGAGATAAAATCCCAGGACAAAGAGAACACAAAGGGAAGTGAGGCAAGGAGGAGCAGAAGCAGGACAAGTTGATGCATGACTTCTCTGGTCACTGCCTCATATGAGGCCTGGAAGAGACAAGCAGGTAAACTTGTAGGGACATCTGCAAGGCAGAAGCTGTGGCTGGCCCAGTCCATGGGAAGGAAATGAAAGGAAAGTTTATTGGTGGGCTCCCTGCCATCACATGTTTCCCATTGGTCAAATTTCATCCTGAAGGTAAATAACCATCACTACTCACCACCACCCATCCTCCCACACCTGGGACTTCCAGGTTATGAAACCAGGCTCCCTTGTTCAGTTTCCATGTCTGTGGTGTCACAACTCATTAAAGTCTAGATGAGATAGGAGACAAGAGACCAGATCTGTACTTGGTTAGCCTGGCTGCACAGCAGCTGCCAAAGGGGAGGGCTCAGCATCCCCAAGCAAACTGGTTGGCCGAGGCAGTGGGAAATGTGGAGGCTAGGTGAGGTTGGTAGGCAAGAGGCAGAGCAATGACTAAGGGTCTGGAGGTGGAAATGCTGAGGGGAGAGAGGAGGCATAGAAGATCTGTCTGATATAATCAGTAAAGAGCAATATTTATTAAGAGCACATGCTTACACAACCTTCTAAACAAATGAGACAGAAGCCCTATTTCCTCTAAGTTTGGGATAAATTGTGTAGATTAATGAACACAGAACATTATATATTTTCTGTGATAAGGGGAGGAGTGAAAGATGCACTGGAGAAGAACCACCAAAACTGTAACTAAGAAAGTATAATAGAGCATGATACAGACTGGGTACTTTCAGGAACACCAATTAGCTAAATGACATTACCCTAACCAGGTCAATTTTGACTACAAGCATGTCTCACAAAAGTTAAAGCTAGTGGGAGAGTTTGGGAGCCCAGGTCAGAGGATTCAAAAAAAATCAGGCCAATTTAATGGTTCTTAAATATGACTGAATCTCCTACTTTTTAAAACGTGAAAATAGAGCAAGTTGACGGATTTTAATCACGGTTGAAAAAAATCACTGTGTAAATATTATAGGTATCTAAAATACTGGATAAACTTACTCTGCTATATATTTTTTTTCAATTTACAAAGCATTTAGTTATCAGAGAGACATAGTCATAGAAGAAACTCCAAAAATTTAATTTAGCAAAATGTAATATCTTTTATAAAGCAAAAAAAAAAAAAATCTAGAAGGAACAGAAACATATAAATATATAACCAGATATATTACTAAGGAAGAACCGTATGCAACATATTTTTGGTGTGTGTCATGAGAAACCTCTTTAGAAAGATTGAATTTAGAATTGCCTACATTGTCTCCAGGCTTGTTTGGTTTTGTTTGTTTATTGGGGAGGGGGAGGGTTGGTGTTTTCTTCTTTTTTTTTTTTTTTTGTTTGTTTAAACTGTTTTTGCCATTCTTTGTGCCTCTGGACCTCTGGCTATATTTCTTTGGCCTTGCTTTAGTCTACCTTCTCGTTGAAAAATAGTTTTGTAAAAATTCAGTCAATGAAGTTGGTCTGTTGAATTTTAATTTGGCATCATAGAAAGATCATGCATTTTGTAAGCCAACTATCTTATTCAAGAGGTTGCTCACAGGATTGGCAGCTACACAGGGCCTGGAGAGTGTCAGGCAACCATCCATTTTACACCTGGGTAAACCAGAGTCTAAAGAGCAGAATTCCTCACAACAGAAAGAAATGCCTCCTAACTTCTATGAGTATGCATTTTTAAATATCTACTTTCATTCCTACACACAGATAGGAAGCAGTTGAAACAAATACCTTTTATATTACTTATTTACCATTGCATAACAAATTACTTTAAAGCTTAGTAGCTTAAAACAATAAACATTTTCGCTTACAATTTCTCTTGGTCAGGAATTCAAGAGCATCTTAGGTGGGTGTTCCTGGCTCCAGGTATCTCATCTTTCAGTCAGGATGTTGGCTGGGGCTGCACTTTTGAAAGCTTAACTGGAACTAGAAGATTTGCTTCCAGTATAACTCACTGACATGGCCACTGGCAGGAGGCCTTGGTTTCTTGTACATCGGCCCCTACATAGGGCTGTCATAACTCATGACATGGAAGTTGGCTTCTGCCAGAACAAGTAATCTGAGAGGTGAAAGCCAACCTGGATTACAATTAAAGAGATGGAAGTGCCATCACTTATATGCATTATACAAGTCAGTCCTACCAAATGTGGCAGTGTTCTACACAGGAGTGTGAATGCCAGGAGGTGGGGATTATTAAAGGGGTCACCCTGAAGTTTCCCATAATTCTTTTGAATCAAAACCAGGCATTCCTTAACTTTGCTTGGAAACATGTTCTGGTGCTTCATAACTATCATTATCAAAAAATCCTACCTATCTTCTCTCTAATCAGTTATGCAGCCTTTTAGCTTTCAAACTGCTTTTCCATTTACCATCATACTTGATTCCTATAACAGTCCTTGAATGTAAAAATTTTTTAAAAATTTGCTTGAGAAACAAAAAAGGCACACAAGGATTAAGTAATTTTCTTAAGGCCACCCAATGGCAGAGATGGGGGTTCAAATTCTTTTCACTGAGGCTCATGCCATTTGACTATATCACCCTTTGTCCCCTCTCTTGGTCCTCTTTCTCCCTCCTGATCATTACCCACCGTTCAGAAATTACTTTAGCTCATGGTTCAAATTATTCCTTTCTATCTCATCTGATAAGATCCTAGATGACTTCACTGTCTTAGTAGATGAATCCAGTAATTATGCTGGACTCTCAATTCCTTGATCTTCACATCTCCAATGTCCTTCTCCCTTCCACCCTAGTTATCTACATCCATAACCACTGCACTCTGTCATACTGTTTTACCTCCAAACTCACTAATGCAAGTATCTGACTTTCTGACCACAATCTCATCTCCTTTGATCATTGTTTTTGATGGTTAATTCTATGTATCAATTTGGCAAGATTATGGTGCCCAGCTGTTTGGTCAAGCAGTCTAGATGTTGCTGTGAAAATATTTTTTGGATGTCATTAACATTTAAATAAGTAGACAGTGAGTAAAGTAGATTATCCTCCATAATATGGGTGGGTTTCATCCAATCAGTGAAAGGTCTTAAGAGCAAAGATTGAGGTATCCTGAGAGAAGGTAAGATGAAAGAAAGAAAAAAGGAAAGAAGGAAAAGAAAGAAGGAAAAAGAAAGAAAGAAAGCACAAGAAAAGAAAAGAAAAAAGGAGAAAACATATGGCTCCTGCCCTTAAAGAACTATCTGATTAATAGGAAAGACAGACCAAAGCAACACAATCTTTGTGGTAGACTGTTAAAGGAGTATACAGCTACACGCAGGATTAGGTCATTTCCATGGATAGTGAGGTAGCTAGGAGTAGTTAAGAAAGCTTAAGAAAGATAAGCTAACATCTTGCAAGTGGGTGCCTCTACTATACAATGAGTCCTCTCTCATTGTGAGCACAACACTAGGTGGAGAGTCAAGGGAATTTTTTCCCCAAACTATCAATGATAAACTATGCAACTTTGATTTACTCACTTCACCACTTGGACCCTTAGTTGTCTCAGCCAGAACAAGCACATTGGACTAGATAACCTTTGACATTACTCTGTTTTTCATGATTGAAGACTCCAAGTTTAAAATCTCTGCTATTTACTCTGACAGGACTCCTCAGTGATGCCAAGTAGCTTACAATTATGGCTGTGGAGGACCAAAAAAAAAAAAAACAAAAAACAAAAAACAAAAAAAAAAAACCACTCACCATGTTTATTTAAGCTACTTTGGTTGTTGCATTCGTGTGCTGTACCTATTCAAATTAACATTTTCATGATAATGCTTGCATTTGAATTATGCTACTGACATAAAATAAATCAAGTAAGTATTCTTTTCTACATTCCATTATTATTGGAAATCCCATTTTATAGATGAAAAAACTAAGAGTCACAGAGAATGAAAAGGCTTGCATAAGTGAACTTGATAAGTGAAAATAGGTTCAGATAAAAATTGTGCTTTCTGAGTACCTGATTCCACAGCCAGGATTCAGGCTGGGATGCAGGTCTTTATCACCTGGAGAACAGAATGCTGTAATTTTCCTTTCTTGTGAATTTCTTTGAAATCATCTCAGTGCAACAATGCTTGCAGAACTTTGCTTTGACACATTCTCTGAGGGACTGAGCAAGTCTTTCTCACTGATGGCACTGGTCCTACTGGAAAAACAGAGTCTGAAATTGGTTATTTCATTCTGTAACAGGTTGATAACTAGTTTAACCCTTTCTTTTCCCCTTCAATGGGAAGAAAACATTCTGTCTTCTGGTTTCTCCTTTTGAATCACATTTTATATAAAAACTGAAGAATAAATTGAAAATTTTTGCTTTTTAAAATGTTTCCTAAATCTTCAGCTCCAGAAGTGGAACATTTGGGCTTTGTTTTTCTTCTGTTGAAGATAGAAAAATCAAACAGTATCTGAAGTCTAATTTGGGTCTTAGAGAACAGTTTCCCCACTCATAGCATTTGCCTGGATCCTAATGCCAAACTAAGACTAAAACAAAAATTGTTTTTCACTGCTTCTTGGTCCATTCTTGGTGTGTCTTTTTTTTTTTTTTTTTTTGGCTCAGGAATTGTTCTGGGCCCTTCTCCCACCATCTCCTTTGAGTCTTCTCTACATTCAGCAACTCAAGTCTCTGTCTTCTCATACGGATTTCAAATTGTGGGATAAATTCCTGTGGATTGGTGAATACATTTTGCTTTGTTTTTATTTCTCACAGTGAAGCTGCTTTATATTTCTGATTAAATAGATAGTACATCTTCATTATGAAAAGACAGAGCAATATACAAAAGTATGAGGAAGTAGGTGAAAAACATCACACAAAATCCCAACTATGGAGGTATCCATTATTAACAAAATTTTAGTGACTTTCTCTTAATACATATATTTATGCATTTACATACAAATATATAATTTTATTGGCATATAATTTTTCACAATATTCTCTTATAATTGTTACTATATCTGTGGTGTTGGTTGTGATCTCTCCTCTTTCATTTGTGATTTTATCTATTTGAGTCCTCTCTCTTTTTGATAAGGCTGGCTAGGAGTTCATCAATTTTGTTTATTCTTTCAAAGAATCAGCATTTAGCTTCATTGATCTGTTCTACTATTTTTTGTTTGTTTCTATATTGTTTATTTCTGTTCTAATATTTATTATTTCCCTTATTCTGACTTTAGGCTTTATTTTCTGCTTCTTTTATAGCTCCTTTACGTGTAAGGTTAGGTTTTGTATTTGAGAACTTTCTTGCTTCTTGAGATAGGCCTGGATTACAATGTACTTTGCTCTTAGGACTGTCTTTACTGCATCCCAAAGGGTATAGACTGTCATGCTTTCACTTTCATTTGCTTCCATGGATTTTTTTTTTTATTTCTTCTTTAATTTCCTGGTTAACCTATTCATTCTTTAACCTCCATGTATTTTCCAAATTTTTTCTTGTGGTTGATTTTGAGTTTCATAGTGTTGTGACCTGAAAATACGCATGGTATGATCTCAATCTTTCTGTACATGTTGAGGGCTGATTTGTGACCCACTATGTGATCTGCTCTGGAGAATGTTCCATGTGCACTCGTGAAGAATGTGTATTCTGCTGCTTTAGGATGAAATGTTCTGAATCTGTTAAGTCCATCTGGTCCAGGGTGTCTTTCAAAGCCATTGTTTTCTTGTTGATTTTCTGCTTAGATGATCTATTGATTGTTGTATGTGGGGTATTAAGGTCCCCTACTGTTATGGTATTATTATCAGTGAGTTTATGTTTGTTATTAATTGATTTATATATTTGGATGCTTTCAAGTTGGGGGCATACATATTTAAAATTGTTAGATCTTCTTGAAGGATAGACCTCTTAATTATGATATAATGCTCTTCAGCTCTTGTTACAGTCTTTATTTTAAAATCTAGTTTGTCTGATATAAGTATGGCTACTCCAGCTTTATTTTGACATCCATTAGCATGATAAATGGTTCTATATCCCCTCACTTTCAATCTGCAGGTGTCTTTAGGTCTAAAATGAATCTCTTGTAGGCAGCATATAGATGGATCTTTTTTTTTTTTTTTTTTTTTTTTACCTATTCTCATACTCTATGTCTTTTGATTGGAGCATTTAGTCCATTTACATTTATAGTGATTAATGAGAAATATGAATTTACTGGCTTCGTGTTACCTGTAGAACTGGATAATCTGGAAGAAATGGACAAACTCCTAGAAACTTCACAACAGTACCAAAACTGAAACAGGAAGACATAGAAAATTTGAACAGATCCATAACCAGCAAAGGAATTGAATCAGCTATCAAAAATCTCCCCACAAACAAGAGTACTGGGCCAGATAGCTTCCCAGGGGAATTCTACCAAACATTTAAAGAAGAGTCAATATCTATTCTCAAACTGTTACAAAAAATAGAAATAGAAAGAAAGCTTCCAAACTTATTCTGTGAGCCAGCATTACCTTGATTCCAAAACCAGATAAACATCCCACTAAAAAGGAGAATTACAGACCAATATCCCTAATGAAACTGGATGCAAAAATTCTCAACAAGATACTAACAAAGTGAATTAAACAGTACATTAAAAGAATTATTCACCATGTTCAAGTGGGATTATTCCTGGGCTGCAGGGCTGTTTCAATATTTGCAAATGAATCAGTGTGATACATTAACAATGGATAAGAACCATATGATCCTGTCAATTGATACAAAAAAAAAAAAAGCATTTGACAAAATACAGCATCCTTTCTTCAAAAAAGCCTCAAGAAAGTAGGTATAGGAAGAACATACCTCAACATGATAGAGGACATATATGAAAGACCTATAGTTAATATCAACTTCAATGGGGAAAAACTGAGAGCTTGCCCTCTAAGGTCAGGCATAAAATAGGGATGTCCACTCTCACCACTGTTGTTCAACATAGTACTGGAAATCCTAGCCTCAGCAATAAGAAAGAAAGAAAAAGAAAGAAAGAAAGAAAGAAAGAAAGAAAGAAAGAAAGAAAGAAAGAAAGAAAAGAAAGAAGGAAATAAGAAAAATAAATAAATAAATAAAAGGCATATAAACTGGCAAGGAAAAAGTCAAACTTTCAGTCTTTGCAGATGACATGGTACTATGTGGAAAACCTGAAAGACTCCACCAAAAAACGTCTAGAACTGATACATGGATTTAGCAAAGTCATAGGAATTTCTATATGCCAATAATGTAGCAATATAAAGAGAAATCAAGGAATTCATCCCACTTACAGTTGCACCAAAAACCGTAAGATACTTAGGAATAAACCTAACCAAAGAGGTAAAAGATCTGTATGCTGAAAACTATAGAAAGCTTATGAAAGAAAATTAAGAAGACGCAAAGAATTCAAAAACACTCCATGCTCATGGATTAGGAGAACAAATATTGTTAAAATGTTTAAACTACCCAAAGCAATCTACACATTCAAAGCAATCCATATCAAAATAACACCAGCATTCTTCACAGAGCTAGAACAAAGAATTCTAAAATTTGTGTGGAACCAGTAAAGACCACAAATAGCCAAATTAATGTTGAAAAAAAAGTCATAGGAATCACAATTCTGGACTTCAAACTGTATTATGAAGCTGTAATCATCAAGACAGTATGGTATTATCACAAAACCAGACACATAGATCAATGGAACAGAAGAGAGAACCCAGAAATGAACCCACAAACGTATGGCCAGCTCCTCTTTGACAAAGCAGGAAAGAACAGCCAATGGAAAAAGACAGTCTCTTCAGCAAATGGTGTTGGTAAAACTTGACAGCAACATGCAGAAGAATGAAACTGGACCACTTTTTTACACCATACACAAAAATAAATTCAAAATGGATGAAAGATCTAAATGTGAGACAGAAAACCATCAAAATCCTAGGGGAGATAATGGGCAAAAACTTCTTTGACCTCGGCCACAGCAACTTCTTATTAGACATGTCTCCACAGGCAAGGGAAACAAAAATAAACATGAGCTATTAGGACCTCATCAAGATAAAAAGTTTCTGCATAGTGAAGGAAACAATCAACAAAACTAAAGGGTAACCAATGGAATGGGAGAAGATATTTGCAAATGACATATCAGATAAAGGGCTAGTATCTAAAATCTATAAAGAATTTATCAAACTCAACACCCAAAAAACAAATAACCCAGTGAAGAAATGGACAGAAGACAGGAATAGACACTTCCCCAAAGAAGACATCCAGATGGCTAACAGATACATGAAAAGACGCTCAACATCACTCATCATCAGAGAAATACAAATCAAAATTACAATGAGATACCACCTCATACCTGTCAGAATGGTTAAAATTAACAACTCAGGAAACAAAAGATGTTGGTGAGGAAATGGAGAAAGCGGAACACTTTTGCACTGCTGGTGGGAATGCAAACTGGTATAGCCACTCTGGAGAACAGTATGGAGATTCCTCAAAAAATTACACATAGAACTCCCCTATGACCCAGCAATTGTACTACTAGGTATTTATCCAAATACAAAAATTTGTATTTATCCAATACAAAAATGCTGATTTGAAGGGGGAACATGCATTCCCAACATTTATAGCAGCACTATCAACAACAGCCAAATTATGGAAAGAGCCCAAATGTCCATCAACTTATGAATGGATAAAGAAGATGTGGTATATATACACAATGGAACATTACTCAGTGATCAAAAAGAATGAAGTCTTGTGGTGCCTGGGTGGCTCAGTCAGTTAAGCATCCAACTTCAGCTCAGGTCATGATCTCATGGTTCATGGGTCTGAGCCCTGCATCAGGCTCTGTGCTGACAGCTTGCAGCCTGGAGCCTGCTTCAGATTCTGCGTGTCCCTCTTTCTCTCTGCCCCTCCCCCACTCGAACTCTGTCTCTCTCAAAAATAAACATTAAAAAATTTTTTACAAAAAAGAATGAAATCTTGCCCTTTGCAACAATGTGGATAGAACTAGAGTGTATTATGCTAAGCAAAATAAGTCAGTCAGAAAAAGACAAATACATAATTTCACTCATCTGTGCAATTTAAGAAACACAACAGATGAACATGGGGGAAAGGAAGGAAAAATAAGATAAAAAGAGAGAGGGAAGCAAACTATAAGAGACTCTTAAATAGAGATAATAAACTGAGAGTTGCTAGAGGGGGTGTTGGGTGGGTAATTGGGCTAAATGGGTGATGGGAATTAAGGAGGGCACTTGTAGAGATGAGCACTGGGTGTTATATGTAAGTGATGAATCACTGGGTTCTACTCCTGAAACCAATACTATACTGTAAGTTAACTAACTTGAATATAAGTAAATAAAATTTTAAAAGAAATATATAATTTTAATAAATTGGGTATCCTATGTTCTATTTTTTGTCATGACCACATCTTATGTAATCTTTCACTTTTGTATTAACTCCACTCTTCAATCTCTATCCTCCCACATAACCAATGGAACAATTGCATATGCATTTTTTTAGAACTTTCTGTATACATATATAATACGTATATAATCAAATTCAGACAAAAACATATTAGAGTTTCTTAGGTCATTATTAAAATTATTGCTTTTTTGCTTTTCTCTATTTACTGTTTATCTACTAGCATAGTTTGTGTAAATATATGTAAATATTTAAGCATTATTGATTTATATTATATTTTTGCCATAATTTAAAAAATTCTTTATACAATAAAATGTTTAGTTTTTAAATAATTTCTGTGTTTACTGTCTTGGTTAAAATGGTAGCTCAAACCAAGGGTATACATGTAATTTCCTATATTATAGGATTTTTTAATTTTATTTTTTACATTTGTTTTTTACCCATTTGACATTTTTATATTATATAAAGAAGTCCAACTTTACTTTTTTTCTTAAATGGATTGCCAGTTGTGACAGCACTGTTTATTAAAGACCATCCTTTTTCCACTAGACTAGAATGCAACTGTTTTTATATATTTAATTCTCTCACATATCAAGATCTATTTCTGGGCTCTTAATTATCTCTCAATCATTTGTTTGCTTTAAAAATACATTTATCAATATGGGACAACTCTCATAATATTAGCCATTTTCACATATTTATTCTTCCATAAAAATGTTAATATGATCTCTATACCACCCCACTTTAAAAACAAAAATAAATAGTTAAATTAGTATTTTGGGCTGATAGTAAGTCTTCTCATCTAGGAATGTCTCAGTCCAATCAGATTTTTGTTTTTATTAAGATTTGACATTTCCCTGGTATGCAGGTGGGGTACACTCAGAATGCTCAAATTTGGGCAAATATTTTCTTTTCACCCTGATAGGTAAATTACCATGTTAAATTAGAATTAAAACAAATCACCATGTAAATTCGAATCCCTGGATTGCAGTCATTCTCATAACCTACAGATATTCTCTGTCTTCCAGTATGATTCTTTCAGATTCTTTGTCCATTGTAAGAAATTTGCTCTGTTTAGAAATTTATAAGATTTTCTCATTATCCTTGAAGTTCAGGACTTTTCCCAGAATGTTCCTGATTATATCTATCCTTCCTCATCAATTCGATATGAAACTTGGATTTCTAGATTCAGTCTGTGGCTTATGGGCAACCTTTTCCTATTATTTACTTAACTATTACTTCTCTATGTGTTCTTTTTTCTCCTTCTGAAACTCATTGTTTTCATGGTAGGGCTTCTGGTTCAGTACTCTAAGCCCTTATCTTTTCCCTTTCTGCATGTTTGCTCTTTATGAGATATTCCTGCTACTTTATCTTCTAGACTACTGATTTGGTTATCTGTATGATCACACTCTCAACTCAGTTCATCTTACTACTTTTAATTAATATCTTACTCCTAGAAATTCATTTCACTGTTGTAATCAAACCTCTCTAATTGCTGTATATTTGGGGAACAGGTGTCCTGTGACTCACGCAACAGTACTATTTAACTAGGACTTCCAGTTTTTTATTTTTGGCTTGTCTTTGACCCCTCTATTTACTGAGTCTTCCTAAATGTATTGTTAGCTTTCTTTATCTACTCTTTGGAACTCAGATACAGCTGGTGATCTTAAGTCACAGCGATCTCAAGACTAATAGACTGGCAGAATAGCACAAATCAAGTGGTCAGTCCCTGGCTGAAGTACCAGAATGAGAACTTTCTTCTCTCTGATCAACTCAGCTCAAAGATTTGAGTTTCTCATCTTCAGGGATCCCTCAGCCACCTTTGCCAGGGAGATGAGTAGGTCCTTCCAGAAAGTGGGTGCTGCCCTTCCTTGAGAGGATATACAAATTTCTAAGGGTTAGAGCTCTTTTCTGATTCTCAACTCATGACTCCTTCATCATTAATTCTCAGACCCTTATTAAGCCTAGAACATAAAAAGACCACTTTTGTTACACTTTTTGTGTAACTTTTGTTACGCAGGCAATTAGCCTGGTAGTTAGAACCTGAACCTGATTCACATCCGCCAGAATTCATGTATCTGCTGGCCCTGATTCCCAAAGGAGGATATTGGTGGACAAATGGAGTTAGGAAGAGGGGCCAGCCAAAACGATCTACAGATATAACCTTCAAAAATTACCTCTCAGTTTCATGCATAACCCGCAAACACACCAGGCCATTCCTCTATGCTCAGCTTGTCCCAGTGGGGATAGCACATTCCCAGACCAGGAGGCCTTAACTTCTCAGAACTCATCTATTCTGGAGAGGTGAATTGGACAAAAAAGTTATCTTTCTAGATATCACTATTCATTATTATTAATCACTACCCTGATAGTGATGACAATAGGTTTAATCATGTTTGTCAACTCCAATTCACTCATCTGCCAACAAATATTTACTGAGCACAAAGAAGGCTCCAGGTACTATCCTAGGTACTAAATATACACCAGTGAATCCTGATTCTTTTGGAAACTCCTCTGAGCTTTTGAAACAGAGTCTGATCTGAGAAATAGAGTGCTGCAGTTAATTAATGGCATCTGGCATGGACAGAAGACTTGAACATGTCAACATATGTGTTAGGTATTTGCTATCTTTGTTTTTGAATAGCCCTCATTTTACTTCTGGATTGGAGTAGAATATATCTGTTTTACTTTGAGACTTTCTTTTTTGTGACTTGCTGAAATTTTTCTGATTCAGGGATATCTAACAAATTTTGTGCTAAATTTGGATCTACAAACCTTCTAGCTTCCTTCATATTTGTTGCTATATGTCTCATCTTTTCATTCCTACAACTACAACATACTTCCCTAGAGGGTTTTAGCCCCTTTTCCTTAAGCACAACTTGGCAGAAACCATAAGGGACAGTATATTACAGCTCTTTGGCAACATCAGTTGCCATAAATGTCATTTTAAAGTTAAAAAGGAGTAATTTCCTTTTCTTAAAGGAGAAAGCCACTCCTCTCCCATTAAGTATTTTTGAGGCATTATGCTATTGAACTGGATAGTGAATATCTTGTTAAATATTATACCCTAGGCACTTCACTGTCTCACCTAAGTGCAAGCCCAGTCTAAATGCCACTTCTTTGTAAGTGTTCTTTTCTCTCTGGCTGTATTAAAGATTCTCTCTTCTTAGGAATTCTGCAGTTTCTCCATAATGTGCCTAAACATAGATTTATTTTTATTAATTCTGAATATCATAATTCTTGTGTCTCATCAATGCGGGAAAATTCTCATCTATTATCTCTTGAATATTGGTGCTTCTCCACTAGCTCGGTTCTCTCCTTCTGGGACTCTGATTTAACACATGTTACCTCACCTCTTTGCTTCTCTGCACTGTATTCTGAATAATTTTTCAGATTCAACCTCCAATTCATCAATTCTTTATCCAACTTTGTCTAATTGGCTTTGTAAGGCATTCATTATTTTTTAACCTCAATTGTTATGTTTCTATTTCTGGAGGATCTATTTGGTTCTCTTTAAAACCTCACTCTTTCTTGGTATTTTCTCTGATAGGCACAAGTTAAATTTCCTCTTTCATTTCTTCAAATATTTAGGCATGTTTATTTTCTATATTTTGTGCCTAATAATTAGGAAATCTGGTCTTTGTGGTCTTGATTCTGATATTTTCAGATTGAGGGAGGAACCTCTCACTCACTTTGCTTGGTTTTTTCCTAAGAGTTTTATTTTTAATTGTTTGCATTTATTTGATTTTATGTGGGGAATTATTTGAGGTTTGGGTTTAAGGTGAGTTCTTCAACAGAATGTCTTAAAGCACTACCAACCAGAGAGTACTTTCAATTAAATGCTTAGTTTGGATTTTTGGCTCACACATGTAATGTACATTTTGGCCCATGAAAGGGTCAGTTTATGGTCAAGAAAGACCTCATTTTCTCTTCATTTGGAACTAAGGAAAGTTTCTTTCCATCTCCATTGGTAGGGCAACTTACCCCTACACCAAAATTTCTTTTCCCCGAGTGCCATTCTTTGGGAGACACAGATTTAGGCAGAGAGCTCTGATCTGACTTCCCACCTTGTGCTGACCTTAAGTTTTGTCTGTGTTTCCAGATCAGCCCTTGAAAATTGAAGCTCTCATTTGTTTTAAATAAGCAGATATCCCAGGCAGCCATGGGCTCTTTGCCTAATTACCTTTCTGGATTACTCTCTTATTATTATTTTTAGCCCTAAGTATTTTCCTTCCATTTTTCCATCTTAGCCAATTTTGATTAAGCCAATATGTATTTAAACATTTTATCCAGTGTTTTCAGGTATTTTGCATGAGAGGGGTTTCTGAATATTTTAGCTTTCTATATTGCCAGAAACAGATGTGTCCATCATGTTTATATCTTCAGTTACTGTTCAGATTTCACATCTGTATACAATTGATGCACTTATTCACTTTTAGGATAGTCAAGTGTCTCAGATGACAGCCCTTTAAAGGAATCCACTTTCTTCCTGCCCCTGTCCACACCCTTCTTTTCACTGCCCACCAATGAAATCTGTTAACTAGTGAATCTAAACAGAACATAGAGGTGTAAATGCTTCTAAAATACCTTATGCTATGGATGAAAAAATGAATGCATCTTTGTAATCCTTTTTCTTTTATAGCTCTTCTTCTAGGCTAATAGTGGTAAAGGAACAGATCACCCCTCTCTGAATAAATCAGAATAGCCAAAAATGGAATCTTAACACTTAAAAAATAATCATTATCATTTCAGCACACAACATATATTTATTCAGTAGATAGTTGCTAAGTACCTACTGGGCATTTTAGATACTATACTAAGTACCAAGAATAATAGCAAATGAAAACTATCCAAACCCAAGATGACACTGAATACGTTTAGTGTGAAGCACTAACAGACATACAAACAAAATCAGTCCACATGGGGCCCTGTCCTGCTGTACTTCTACCAAGTTCAGCTCCTGAGTGTTCTTCCCTGTATTTCTCTTTTGTCCCTTCCCCAATAAGCAACCTTGATAGTGAAAACTCTGGGAAGAACCTTAACTCTCCCCACAGCCAAAAGATTAAATAAAATACACACAATAGCCAACAAAACTCAGAAAATACCCCAGTTTTTCCCTTTTGAAGAGAAATCACTTTCTCCTAAAGAAAGAGGAATTTTAACTTACATTCATTAAAAATGGCTGCCTGACAGTTTGTATTTTTGAGAAAGTTCGTCTGTTTAATATAATGCACTGTCCAATTTAAAAGAAGTGGTCCCTTATTAGAGATATGATTTATTCTTAGATAAATCATTGATTTATGGCTCACTGGGGTATATATTTAATACTGTCAAAAAATGAAAGGACACCCCAAACTATCTGCAGTGCCACAGCTACTCGTTCTGAAAAGGATCTGAGGCAGCTGAGACCCCTGGGTGTTAAATGTAATCTTTGCCTGGGATAAAAGAACGGAGAATTGCTGATCTTTATAAAAAGATCTGTCTCTACCCACTGCCTTCCTCCTCTCTCTTCTACCACAGTGCAGTTCATCGTCAGAAAGCTCAGAATTGAAAATTAAGGGGAAAAATGGGTTATGTTTGTGTCATTTAAAAAAACCTGCAGCCAGACAGGACTCCTTTTTAATGCTTGCCAGAGGAAAGTTCATCACTAAAACAAATAGAGCTTCTTGATGGTAATAGATAAATTTGACTAGAGAAATAATGGAAAACCTATAGAAAAAACAGGAAATATGTTTCCCCAATCTTACTGTTATCATCAATTGAATGAAATGTAGTATTGGCTGCCAAAAGTAACTACATAAAAAACTCATGTAGCACCAATTCCCAATTCTTAGAGTCAGAACTTATGCCTTTATTTTCACTCCAAGATTTCATCTACTTCTATCTGTATGGATTCTATGCTGATGACTTTTATATCTACAGTTTCTACCCTAACCTCTCAACTTCACAGCACACCCCCATTTTAAGACCTCTTAATACTTTCCACTTGGATACTCAGCTGTCACACCAAATTCAGTGGGACCAAAACACAGCCTTATCCCTTTCCTTCATTTTTTTTCTAAATGAATTTCCTTCCAACTTTACCATTTTTCTCAAGGAACTCATCTGGTCTCCCAGTTGAGAAAATTTGAAAACATCTTTCATTTTAGTCTTCTCCCTCAGCCTCTATGACTGAGTTGCCACAAAATCACACCATTCCTTTTCTGAAATGTTCCTGGGATGTACCCTTACTCTCCACTCCCACTGTTGGCAGCCTAGCCAAGCTTGTACCACCTCAGGCCTCCATTGAAAAGGCTTCTTTGTGGTGCTCTCTGGCTCTACCCAGTCCTTTTGCTCTGCCTTTTAGCTCATCCTTCTGACTTTAAGTCCAAGAACCACCTAAAGAGTGTCTGCCTTCTTGCTCCAAAATTATATCCTGTTTTCTCCAACATCACACCCATTTCCACCCCTCCCTTTTTGCCCATTTTGCTTTCCTTCCTGGGAATATCAGCCCTCCCCTTCCCCAATATCTGCCTACCCATATCCAGCTCATTCTTCAAATCCACATATATAAATTTTAAAATAAGTATCATGTTTTTTAAAATGCAAGAATTAATTAATTGTCAGGATGATCTAATCCAGTTACACCCCTTCCCCGACCCTTCTCCAGACCCAAACCTGTATATCTAAATATTGTAAAAGCATCATGTCTCCCTCAGAGGTTAAGCAGAGTTCTATTTTAATTAAGTTCTATCTTCCTTTAAAGATGATCCAATTGTTTCCATTACAAACTTTCTCTCTGTTATTATACTGATGCCAGATATAACATAATGATCCTATTTTACAATGTATAATGATCACATTTTTTCATAGACCCTGCAACACAAGGCAAGAAAAGGACTGGTTTCCATCTTCTAGGCTCTGGAAGAAAATCACAGACACTAAAATCTGCAGAATATGGGGCCCTGTCACTTTGAGTGTTCTTTGGTCTTCCTATATTTTCTCTCCTCATGAATTTGGAGCATCATCATCTGGTTTTATGGGGCCTTGACATGATATCTACTTTTTGATATGATGGAGAATATATTCTGAGTCACTTAGAGACAAAGTAATTTGCTTTCCCCAAAAGATATCTCCTTAATTCCATCTTAAATCCCTCTCACGGACAACTGGCATGAACATACCCTACCATAGATATGAAGTAAATTCTGCTTTGGAGAAGCTTCAGGGGTTCCTGGACTTTTGCTAAAGTCTCTGCTGTGCAGTCCTAGAATTTCAATAGTATTCTCTGTTGAGAAACTAAAAGAAGTCATCTAAACCCAAAAAGGCTAATTTTTTATGTCACCTGCTGAAAATCATGGAAAAAACAATCTTAAAAACTGTAATAACTTCCCATACTTGTTACAGTGATTTATACAAACTGGAAAAAAATAAAGAGATGCTACATTTATTTGAACTCAGCACTTGTAGTTTCATTTCAAACAAAAATTAACTCTAATAAATACATTTGGAATAAACTGGCTTAATAAACAAATTTATGATTATAAGTATTATAATTTTATTAACATTGCAAGTTTTAAGCATATAAAATTTGTAATATATACTATTCATAAACAAGTAATCTGACCTTAGTGCTATAAAAGAATGTAGTAATTGTTGTTAATTATCTTACATTTTCAATTGAAACAAATAATTTTCACTCTTTTGGCTTTTAGCTATAGAAGTTCTGGAAAATGTTTCTCTCCAAAGTAAAGGCATCTTGGATTGGGGACTTCAGCTCTTCACTGTGTAGGTTAATCATCACGGATACATGGGGAGGTGGTTGGAGTAAACATCATGCATAAGCATCATTAGTCAAAGTCAGAATCAAGGTTTGAGCAAGCTGATTTTGCTATGTCGCATCCTCCCAACATGCCACAAAACCTATGCTCTTCACCACTATCTTCCACAAGAAATGCAACTCTACAGGGGAGCCTGGGTGGCTCAGTTGGTTAAGTGTCCAACTTTGGCTCAGGTCATGATCTCACAGTTCATGGGTTCGAGCCCCAAATCAGGTTCTGTGCTGATAGCTCAGAGCCTGGAGCCTGCGTCAGATTCTGTGTCTCCCTCTCTCTCTGCCCCTCTGCTCCTTGTGCGCTCTCTCTCTCTCTCTCACAAAAATAATAAATAAACATTAAAAAAAAGAAATGTAACTCTACAAACATATTGTGCTTTCAATAATTTTAATGAAAATTCCCAGAATATGATTGCATAGTACATGGCATTTAACTATAAAAACAAAAATACCCTTCACTTATGTCTCTGCTGGGGGAAGCATTAGGGAGGGAAGAACTTTATACTCTCTTCTTTCTTATCCCCCAACATCTCAGGGTCTGGCCCTGGTTGTCCCTGTCTCCTTCCTCCTGGATCTCTCTATTCCTATGTCATTAATTCCTATCCCCTTATCATGCAGAACCATGTAACCCTGTCCCAGCTCCTCTACCCCTGAACTTGTATCCTCCATTGTTGAGGGCACTTAAATTACAAAGGGCTCAGCTATTACCAGGAAACACCCTGCCCCATGATGCATGAAGATTGGAAATAATTTTATTTTTTAATGGTTTTTATTTATTTTTGAGAGAGTGCAGGTGGGGGAAGAGCAGTGAGAGGGGACAGAGTATCCAGAGTGGGCTCTGTGCTGACAGCAGTGAGCCAAAGCGGAGCTCAAACTCACAAACTGAGAGATCAAGACCTGAGCTGAAGTCAGATGCTCAAGTGACTGAGCCAACCAGGTGCTCCAGAAATAATTTTACATATTGTTTTTTCTCCTTATAGTCTTTCCTTTATCATACTTGTCATATGCTACAAGTGGACAAGGAGGCAGTTTAGAAAGTTTCAGCTTTCCACAGGTGACCATACCTATGCAGGTAGCATTGTCATTGCCTTTTCTGACTGGATCACCTGCTGGGCAGGAAGCAGACAATAGTGGGTGGGAAAAAAGCCTGTGTTAAAGGAAAGGATGGAAATAGATGGCAGAGTAAGAGAAAAAGGACTGCATTCGATCTTTTAAAATACTTAAAAGTGGCAGATAAAAGGAAAAGGCACTGATCTCATGATGGTACTGATAGGAAATGTAGAAAGGCCATGACATTAGAGGTGGGTAGCAAGGTGGCATGACTTGGAGAGAACAGGTTGTCCTTCACTGAGACCAGCAGGAGGCTGGGCTGGCTGGCAGCCCTCAGAGAGGCAGGAAAGGAAGCCCTGCAGAACCCCCATACTGCACCTGTGTGCCTGGTGTGGGGAGTTCTAGAACCAGGCAGCCCTAGGTAGCCTTTTTTTTTTACCACAGCCCCAAGTCATTCTTTTACCATAGCTTTCTTACATTTGTCTTAGAAGCAGCTTTTAGATGAGAAGTCAAAAGACAAAAAAATCAGGAAACTAAAAGAGGTAGAGATTTCACAACATCTAGCCATCTGTGCTGCTGAGTTGGTTATTTTTAGTTGGCTTTTAGAGATGGGCAACCCAGTTAAAGTCTTATTAATTACAGTTCAACTGGTGTAAGACCCTATGCTGATGCTGTACAGGAGACAAGGGTAAATAATTCATTTTCAGGAATTATCTCATAACTGCTACAATTATTCTCACCTATTCTGTCTGATGTATGACCTTTCTTTTATCTTTATTTTAACCACAACACATTACTTATGGGGATTTCTAAGGAATCTAATGCTTTCTTTAAAAAGAACATTTAGGGGGCACCTGGGTGGCTTGGTCGGTTAAGCGTCTGAGTTCGGCTCAGGTCATGATCTCACGGTCCGTGAGTTCGAGCCCCGCGTCGGGCTCTGTGCTGACAGCTCAGAGCCTGGAGCCTGTTTCAGATTCTGTGTCTCCCTCTCTCTCTGCTCCTCCCCTGTTCATGCTCTGTCTGTCTCAAAAATGAATAAATGTTAAAAAAAAATAAAAAATAAAAAATAAAAATAAAAAATAAAAAGAACATTTAGGTAGGCAGATTAATTAAAATTAAATAAATGCATAATAAACATATATGAAGAGAACCAAGACATGGTCCTTGCCTTAGGGAACTTGCACTGGATTGAGAGACATAGGTGTACTCAAAGTAGACTGGCAAGGCAAATAAAAGTTCCATGGAATACTGAAGGCAGGCTGTATTGAAGTGGGAGCATTTAAGAAAGGAATGGAAGTTGATAAGAAGGAGCAGAAGAAGAACATACCAGGCAGAGGGGACAACATGTGTAAAGCTCCTGAGCTGGACAAGAGTTTGGCTAGTTTGAGGAGTGCAGACAGGTGCTACTGGAGCAGGAGGAGGGGTGGGGCAGAAGGTGAAGCTGCCAAGGCAACAACTGGGGGGAACTGCTACAATAACTAGTGGGTGGGTATGGTGCTCACTCACAGGAGACAGGAATGCTAGACCACATTCTGCACCTCAACCACAGCTGCACCCGCGCCTCCTTCTGGTAGACTGCGCCAGCCTCCTCTGTTACTGTAGAGATTTTTGTGGAATCAGTTACTGGTTAAGTGGCTACTGTTCAAATACACTGACACTTGCTAGCTACTGATCAAATACATTGGCCAGCTGATTAGTTTGGCCTTGATGGCAATCAACTCCAATGGCAAGTTTCTTACGAACTCATCCATTCCTTCACTTATATATCCACTCAAAACATATTAAACTGAGTCATTATCATATCCTTAGTCATGTCATTTGCATTTATAACTGGTTTCTTTGTGGTTGTGGTTGTTATTGTTATATAGCCATCTATCTATATATACAAGGTATTATTATTCACAGTAGGTCAAATCTAAGAACATTTTCACTAAAAGCTAGAAGCAAGAGCTTGGTAAAGAATAAACTCCCCATTCATAAAATAGTTTCAGTAAGACAATCTGGGGATTTTATCATGATCTAATTGGTAGCAAGTTTCTAGGAATTTAACTTATCAAGTATGAAAAGTTGTTTATTTAAGAAAAATGACAACATTATAAGATATTCCATATCCTGGATTATTAAACAGAACAAGTTGTATTAAAAAGACAATGTTGAGGTAGAATAAGAGGAGGAAAAGAGAAATTCTAGTTTTAAAAATGTAAGAAATCACCTAGAAGCAATAGGAAAATAGGAAAGTGAAACACAAATCCATTTTCAATGAAATTAGAGAACTGAAATCTCTAATTATGATATAGGGGAAAATAAGTCTAAAGCTGGGAAAGAGAAATGCAGATGTAGAAAAATGCCAAGAGAACATTCTGATGGTTGCAGGCCTCAGGCAAAACTGCCACAGGCCATTTCTCCAAAGTAGACAGCATACCCTGTATCGCAAGCCCTTGCTGAGAACACGAGAGTGGGTGTGCAGAGTGGTATCAGGGTTTTCCTGAGTCAGGTGCAGCCCCAAGGTCTCAGAAAGCGGGGAAAGGAGGGTCCAAGTAAGCTATATTTGCAAGACATAAATTGTTGATGATGTGAGTTGAAGGAGAAAAACTCAATGAGCAGCCCAGCAGTACCAGTCTCAGCTGGCTGAGAGGAGTTACAGGCAAAGAACTCTCAACTTAACCTTGCCCACAGGGTAATTCTTACATGCCTGGAAAATATCCCAGGAACTCCCCTTAAGCATGTCTCTGACAAATAGCTAATACAGAAGAGTCTTCATAATTAAGATGAGTGATAATATCAAAGAGAACTTGAATAGGACCTAAGTAGAAATGGTAGAAAGAGGAAGGGGGCTAAAGAAAAGAATAAAACAATAGCAAAGAAAAATAACTCAATAAAACTTTGTCACAGAATAGGATGAAAATGGTGTCTGGAATGTTGGCCAAAATTAAAACCTCAAAGAGGCTAGATGCTCTATACAACAATAGCACAAGATGAAGATGCAAAGTCTCAAGGATGAAACTGAATGTGAATGTTAGAACTCAGGAAGAAAGAGAAATTAAAACAAAACAAAACAAAACAAGAGCTGACTAGAGAAGAAGGGCTATAGAGACCATGGTTCCAGAAGCTCTACTCAGCAGAGCTGAGTAAGGCAGGAAGGGAGGGAGAAGTCATTACTTTGGTATTAAAAAAAATCTGAAATTAGAATCAATTCTTCAGAGTAACATTAATATACAATTATGTGTTTATTTCAAAAATCTTATGCTAAGCAAAAATCTTCTCTACTGAAAGATCATACTGTATTTGAATTTCAAATCAAACAAAGGAACATCCATTTAAAAAGTGTTCTTCTATACTTTCATATTCCCCAAAAGGTAAAATAATATGACAGTCAACAAGAAAAACATTGACTCTAAGAAAGTTATCCTAGCTCAAAGATTTCCAAAACAAATGAGATATAAATGTGATAATACTGAAATTGATGCAGGTAATTCTAATCAAGAAACTTTCTCTGTATGAAATAAAAACAACCGAAAAGACAAACCATAAATGCTTTCTTGGAAACAACAACTGTAGCTTTTTGATCGATTAAAAACAACTACAGTCAGTACATACAGGAGCACTGGCTTAGCTGCAGCAGAGCATGGGAAAGAAGTATACCCCAGGAATCAGCCAAGAGGGTAAAGAGAAGGCAAATAAAGGCCAGGAAGTGTGAACTAGGGTAAGAGTACAGAGTCTCTAGGAACTGTAAATATGAGTGGAGCTCATGCTTGCTCCACAGACCTCCAGTGGGTCTCATAAGAAATGATGAGGAACAGGGCAGGAGAGAGGCAAGAAATTAGAGAACTGAAATCCCCAATCATGACATAGGGGGAAATAAGACCAAAGCTGGGAAGTCAAATGTGGATGTAGAAAAATGCCAAGAGAACATTCTGATGGTTGCAGGCCTCAGACAAAACTGCCACAAGCCATTTCTCCACCAGGTGTTATAAATGTTGTGAGAAAAAAGGTTCCTGAAGTACAATTCTTTTAGGAAACACTAGTTTAAGAGTAGGTATAAGTTTTCTTTACTGCAGGTTTTCTAAGCCTTTATTTGATATGCCAGTGGGCTTTGTGAATCTTCTTTTTTTCCATTTTATTTATTTTTTAAATTTACTTCCAAGTTAGTTAGCATATATGCAACAATGATTTCAGTAGTAGATTCCTTAATGCCCCTTACCCATTTAGCCCATCTTCTCCCCAACAACCCCTCCAGTAACCCTCTGTTTGTTCTCCATATTTAAGAGTCTCTTATGTTTTGTCCCCCTCGTTTTTATATTATTTTTCTTCCCTTCCCTTATGTTCATCTGTTTTGTATCTTAAAGTCTTCATATGAGTGAAGTCATATAATATTTATCTTTCTCGGACTAATTTCACTTAGCATACATAATACCCTCCAGTTCCATCCACGTGGTTGCAAATGGCAAGATTTCATTCTTTTTGATTGCTGAGTAATACTCCATTGTATGTATATATATATATATATATATATATATGTATATATATATATATATATATATATATATGTATATATATATATATATATATATATATATATATATACCACATCTTCTTTATCCATTCATCCATTTGACTTTTGGGCTCTTTCCATACATTGGCTATTGCTGATAGTGCTGCTATAAACATTGGGGTGCATTTGCCCCTTCGAAACAGCATACCTGTATCCCTTGGATAAATACCTTGTAGTGCAAATGCTGGGTCATAGGGTAAATATTCCGTGGAAACAAGTTCTTTATCAGATATGTGTCTTACAAATGTTTTTTCCCAGGCTATGGCTTCTCTTTTCATTCTCTAAACAGTGTCTTGAAAAGAAGAAGTTTTGAAATTTAATGAAGTCCAGTTTATCATTTTTAATCTTTTGTGGGTCATGCTTTTGCAGCTCTCTCTAAGAAATCTTTGCCTAATTCCAGTTCACTAAGCTTTTCTGCTGTTTTCTTCTAGAAGTCTTATGGATTCTGATTTTACATTTAATTCTTTTATTCATTACATGATCATTTTTATAAGTGGTGTGGTCAATGTGATCAACAATGTGTTCATTTTTTTGCATGTTGATGTTTAATTTTTTTTCTAGCACCATTTATTAAAAAGACTGTCTTGTTTCCACTGAATTGTCTTTGCACCTCTTTCAGATGTTAAAATTGTTTCTAAGCATAGAAAAAAGGAGAACTTCCAATTTCCAAATTCCAGTGTTATGCTATCAGAACACTGATAGCAATACCAACAAATACAGCCCCCATAACGTCGCACAGACCAATTCTACTCAATATTGATGTAAAAATCCTATGTAAGATTCTTCATAAGGGGTGGTTATTTTAGAAATTCAAAGATAGCTCAATGTTAGTATATCTAAAAATATAATGCACTATATTAGCTGATGGGAAGAGAAAAATTATCACCAGAAAGAAATTATTCCAACTGACTTTAATAGATCATAATGCATCTGTTCATTCCTTTTGAAATATACCATAATTATATAAAGAACTGTAAAAAATTTAAAAATTTTGAACTAATAATATTTGGGTGAGTACTGTTAGGAAGGTTAACTTCAGACTACTGTGTCTAGTGTAGTATAAGAAAAATGAGTAATTAATTATATTAGTGTTTTTAAGAACACATATTTTGATGTAGAAGAAAGGAAGTATGGATATAAGATCAATGAAATTAAGTAAAAATCTTATAGTCCTGACTTTGAATTAAAAATATCAGTATTAACTCATGATATATTTTATCTTAAAAAAATTTCCTATCTTTGTCCACTAAAAAGACCTAGAAATAATAACCAAGCCAGAAGCAATAAGAATCCATAACACTCCAATCTTGGTCTCTAAATACTTCAGGGCTTCTTGGAGAAATGACAGATTCATATACTAGGCAGAAAATGTAAAAGATGAACCTAAAACAACTTGTAATACTGAAAATAATGAAGTTATCAAACATTACGAAAGTTTTATCTAAAGGATACCATAGCCAACTTGAATAAGCCCCCACTAAACAAATATGAGAAAATGCATGCATTAGTAAGGATACAAGTGCAATGAATTTGGAACAATTCATTTCATAACAATGATTAGTTCATAATGATACTAAAAGAAGCATTGGTCATCAATGCAGCATGCTTGGAAATCACTTCCTATTTTTAAAACTAGTCACCAAAGGGAAAGAATCAAGCACCTTTGCTGTCCTTCCTTCATGAACTATACCTCAGGGAACCCCAGTAGTTGTTGAGAGGAAGCTTCACTTTAGATGGTTGTATTCTAGCTAATGAAGTAATAAGTAGAAATAGAGTATCACCCTTTGGAATAAGTTATGAATAAACCATATAATATGTACCTCCTATTAGAATACCCAACACCACCTATGAAGTAGTCTTACAAAATAATCCATAGTATTATTTAATCACAATAATAATATTTAACATTAAAATTTCATAATTTTTTAGTTATGATAATGGTGTTGTGATTATAGTTATAAAAAAAGAAAGTCTATAATTTAATAGGGACATCTTTACAGATGAAATGATATGATATCTGGGATTTGCCTCAAAATAATATGAGGGGATGAAGAAAATTAGTCAGGGTCTAAATTAAATGACATTTTCCATGAGTTATAATTACTGAAGTCAGGTGATGGGTATGTATGGCTTAAACTATTCTGTTTTTGTATATATTTGAAATAATTGGATAAAAAATTTAACCACATACTGCAAAAAAAAAAAACAACTATATGAGCATTGATAGCTGCTGAGAAATAATTTGATAAAACTCATTATCCATTATTTACAAAATGATTTGATACAATAGAAGTAGATGAATTCTTCATCAACATTAGAAACGTATGTTTACGAATTTACAGGTAGTCATTCTTAATCTTATGAATATTCTTAATGAATAAGTATATAAACACATCTTATTAAAGGAACATGACAAGAAAGTCCTTTATCACTAATATTATTTAATATTGTTCTGGAAGTATTAGTAAGTATAATTAAATAAGTGAAAAAAAACATTTAAATATAAAAAATAATCTCCAGCAACACAATTGCAAATAATAAGAAAATTAAGTGAGAGAGTTGGGCAGAAAGTTAACATCCAGAAATCAAAAACTACACCCATTTAGAAAATCCTGAGAAAAAGTGCCCCATTGTATAATTACATTCATTCATTCATTTATGACAGAGAGAGACAGAGAATTTTAAGTAGGCTCAATCCCACAACCCTGGAGCCACGACCTGAGTCAAAACCAACTGAGCTACCCAAGTGCCCCTATAAATTACATTTAAAAAGAAAAAAATACCTAGGAATAAAAGGGGAAAATTTGCAGATCAAAACAACAACAAAAAATTACGTGTTACTGAGGAACAGAAACAAACCTAATAAGACCTTCGTTAGAAAGACTGAAATATTATAAAATCACTTAGCCCAAAGGTAATCTTGAATGCAATAAAAAACGTTAAATAGATAATAAAAATGCCAATACAATTTTTCTAGAAGTAGATAAATTGCCTTTAAAGTTCATATGAAAGAATAATAAATCCTCCTAAAAATCTGAAGCAATGTTACACATCTAGCACAACTAGATATTAAAATATATTATAATTATAATAATTAAAACACACTGCTGCATCTAAAAAGAGACTCAAATACACATAGAAGTTTATTACTTAATAAACATAGCATTCCCAACTATTAAGAGAAAAATGGCTTATTCAATAAATGGTATTAGAACATTAGGGAGGCCTTATGAGAAATTTAGTTTAGATTTCTACTTCACACTTTTTACCAAAATTAGTTCCAGAGGAATGAAATCTTAAGCATATGAATGAAACTATAAAAATATACAATGAAAATATCAAATTGGTAACTGAAACTTACCCAAAATTTGGAAGAAATCAAAATATCCTTTAGTAAGTAAATGGATAAATAAATGAAAATTATTCAGTGCTAAAAGAAACAATCAAGCCACAAAAAGACATGGGGGAAGTTTAAGTGCATATTACTAAATGAAAGAAGCCAATTTGAAAAGGCTACATACTCTATGATTCCAACTACATGACACTCTAGAAAACGCAAAACTGTGGAGACAATAAAAGAATCAGTGGTTGCCACGAGTATGGGGAGAGAGAGGGATGAACAGGTGGAGCACAGGGGATTTTAAGGACAGTGAAACTATTCTCTATAATACCATAGTGGTGGATACATGACATTATACATTCGACAAACTCATAGAATATACAACACCAAGAGTGAACTGTAAACTGTGAACTTTGCTTGGTAATAATGTATCAATATTGGTTCACTGATTGTAATAAATGTAGCACTCTGGTATGGGATGTTGATGGTGGGAGAGGCAAAATGTGTGTGTGTGAAGGGGTAAATAGGAACCCTATACTTTCTGCTCAGTTTTGTGTGAACCTAAAACTTCTCCAAAAATTTAAACTCTATTAAAAAAAAAGTTAGGTGATGACAGTATAAAGAGATAATCAGGAAGATGGCGGAACAGCATGGGACTGTTTTTGTGTCTCTCATCCATGAAATACAATCAGATCAACACTAAACCAACTTGCACACCTAGAAAATTGATTTGAGGATTAACACAACAATCTGCACAACCTGAACCACAGAACTTGGCAGGTATGCAGATCAGAGAGGTGAACTTGGGGAGAGAGAAGCTGTGGAGATCAAGGAGCTGTTTTTGCTGTGGAGAGAGTATGCAGATGGGGAGAAAGTATGGGAAAAGCACACCCCCCAAAAGCAGGTGAAGAGAAAGTGGAAAAAGTCAAAGGACTGAAATAAAAAGGGAGAAAGGAGAAAGGAGAGGTTTTAAATTCCATTAAGAGTCTATAAACAGGGTAGTGCAGCGTCTGAAACTCCACATCTTGATACCTGGCAGTGCTCTGGTGGGAAGGGTGAATTCCTAGGAGCAGAGTGAGGTCCAGGGGGTTCTTGGGCCATGAGGAGAGGCAGTTTCCCTGCTGGAAAGACATTTGGTAGAGGCTGTGTGGTCAACCCACAGGCAAAGGTCCCAGCAGACCCCAGAGAAAAACTGCATTCACTGGTGCTGGAACAAGGTTGTTAAGGGTAAAGCCTGGTACCTGATGTGTATTGTGATTTTTCATAATCCCTGAAACACTGTAGCTACATGATCACGTGAACTTTTTCTGGGGTGTGATGACACCCAGCCACAGTCTCTGGGCATCTGCAGCAGCACGGTACCACAAACAATCCTGGGTGCAGCCAGCAGCTTGCCATTGCTCCCTGAGAACCTCACCTAGAAGCTCTGAGTGGGTCAGAGCCACAGTCCCTCAGAACTGAGGGGTTGGGAAAAACAGCCACATCTGAGATAAAACTCAGCAGGGAGGTGCTGCCAGGCAAACTGATGGCTTGGTCACAGACAGTGTAAAAGCAGGGAGTGGACTGAAGCTGGAGACAAAGGACAAGTCTGGGATTGCTGATAGGGGGGAAAAGAGTTCCTATGCTAGAGACTGGATAGCTGGGTTATGCCATTTTCACTCCTCCCATGCATGCATATACACACCTACAAGCGCCACAACAATCCACCCCAGTAAGCTAAGCAGGGCCATCTAGTGGAGAACGGTGCAGTTACACTAAGCCCCACCCAACTGGGGCAACCTTGCTTTTCAGGAACAATACAACTCTCACCCCCTGCTTACTTTACGGACTATAAAGTGGTTCACAGTTTGACTTCTACCAGAAAATGATGTAATTTCAATCATACATCAGTCTGTTCACTGGTCCATCTACTGAATTTTCTTTTTTTTCTATTTCTTTTTTTTCCTTCAATACAGAAGGAAAAAAAATATTTTTATTTTCAATTTTTATTAAAAATATTTTTAATTTTTTTCTACTATACTTTTTATTTTTGGAAAATTTTGAAATTCTATTTTAGTCCCATCAATTCATTTTATTCTATTTCACTGTATTCAGTTTTTCAAAATTTCAAATGTTTTCCTTTTTTTTCTTGTTTTCCTCCCCCTGCCCCTTTTTTCTCTAATCTATCAAGCTCCTTTCAACAAGATAAAAACACACATAGGATCTAGCATCATTTGATTTTTCAGTTTTTGTTTTTAACTTTTGTTTTTAATTTTTTAATTTATTTTTTTTTTACCTTATTAATTCCCTTTCTTCCTTCAAAATGACAAAACAAAGGAATTCACCCCAAAAGAAAGAACAGGAAAAACCGACAGCCAGGGACTTAATCAACACAGATACAAGCAAGATGTCTGAACCAGAATTTAGAATCATGATAATTAGATTACTAGCTGGGGTTGAAAATAGATTACAATCCCTTTTTGTGGAGATATAGAAGCTAAACAGGATGAAATAAAAAATGATATAACTAAGCTGTAATCTCGAATAGATACCATGGCAGAAAGGATGGATGAGGCAGAGCAGCGAGTCAGTGATATAGAGGACAAACTTATGGAGAATAATAAAGCAGAAAAAAAGAGGAAGACTAAAGCCAAAGAGCACAATTTAAGAATTAGATAAATCAGAGGCTCACTAAAAAGGAACAACATCAGAATCATAGATGAAGAGAGAGGAAAAGGGATACAAGGGTTATGCGAGCAAATTATAATGGAAAACTTTCCTAAACTGGGGACAAAGACATCAAAATCCAGGAAGCACAGAGGACTCCCATTAGATTCAACAAAAAAACAACCATCAACAAGGCATATCATAGTCAAATTCACAAAATACTAAGGCAAGGAAAGAATCATGAAAGCAGCAAGGGAAAAAAAGTCCTTAACCTACTAAGGAAGACAGATCAGGTTCACAGCAGACATATCCACAAAAATATGGCAGGCCAGAAAGGAGTGGCAGGATATATTCAATGTGCTGAATCAGAAAAATATGCAGCCAAGAATTCTTTATCCAGCAAGGCTGTCATTCCAAATAGAAGGAGACATAAAAAGTTTCCCAGAAAAACAAAAATTAAAGGAACTCATGACCTCTAAACAAGCCCTGCAAGAAATGTTAAGGGGGAACTCTCTGAGGGGAAAAAAGACAAACAAACAAACAAATAAACAAAGACCAAAAGCAACAAAGACTAGAAAGGACCAGAGAACACCACAAGAAACTCCAAATTCACAAGCAACATAATGGCAATAAACTCATATCTTTCAGTACTGACTCTAAATGTCAATGGACTAGGTTGAGGGGAAAAGATGGCGGTGTAAGAGGATGCTGGGCTCACCACATCCTGCTGATCATTTAAATTCCACCCACATCTGTCTAAATAACCCAGAAAACCACCAGAAGACTAGCAGAACATACTCTCCGGAGCCAAGCATAGACAAGAGGCCCACAGAAGAGGGTAGGAAGGGCAGAGAGGCGGTGCACACTACACGGACTGGAGGGAGGGAGCCAGGGCGGTAGAGAGGCAGCCCGCCCAGCAAGGCAGAGCCCCTGAGTCTGGCTTGCAAAAGCAGAGGGGCTGGACTGCATGAGTTCTGACAGCCAGCGGGACTTAACAAACATCTGGAATGTTATAAGTCAACAGCTCTGCTAGGAGAACAGGAGGGGAAGAGGACACCAGGAGGTAGAGATGTTGAGCCCTGGAAGATAACTCTGGAAGAGTTCAGCTCAGCGGTGGGGAACAAAGGCACTGGCCAGTGCCATCTCCCCCCACCCCCCAATCCCCCAGCCGAAATCCGAAAGGTAACCAGTTCCTGTCACAAAACTTGTTTGCACCTCACAAACACCCAACATGTGCTTCTGTGGATCCATCCCTCTGATGGGTCTGCCTCCCTCCTGGTGCTGCAGGACCCCTCCCGCAGGGGACTACCAATGGCAAAGCGAGCTAAGCCTGCCCCTCCCGCCCCTGTGCACCTTGCAGATCCACCCCGGCTAATACACCAGATCCCATCAAAGCAGCACCATAAGCCTGGAAGTGTGCAAGTAGCCAGGACAGAGGCCACACCACTCCACAGTGAGTCCTGCCCGTGGGATAGGGGAAGATAAGGTACACACCGGTTGGACTGTGGCCTCAGAAGTGGGCTGGGGACAGACATCAGGTCTGACTGCGGCCCAGCCCACCAACACAAGTTACTCCAGACAGCACAGAGGAAGTGCTCCACAGTTCCACACCACTCCAGGGACTATCCAAAATGACAAAATGGAAGAATTCTCAAAAGAAACTCCAGGAAGTAGCAACAGCTAACGAATTGATCAAACACAATTTAAGCAATATAACAAAACAAGAATTTAGAATAATAGTCATAAAATTAATTGCTGGGCTTGAAAAAAATATAGAGGACAGCAGAGAATCTATTGCTACAGAGATCAAAGGACTAAGAAATAGTCATGAGGAGCTAAAAAATGCTATAAATGAGGTGCAAAATAAAATGGAGGTGACCACAGCTCGGATTGAAGAGGCAGAGGAGAGAATAGGTGAATTAGATTATAAAATTATGGAAAAAGAGGTAGCCGAGAAAAAGAGACATAAAAAAAATCCAGGAGTATGAGGGGAGAATTAGAGAACTAAGTGATGCAATTAAGCGCAACAATATCCGTATAATAGTAATTTCAGAAGAGGAAGAGAGAGTGAAAGGGGCTGAAGGTGTACTTGAACAAATCATAGCTGTGAACTTCCCTGATCTGGGGAAGGAAAAAGGCATTGAAATCCAAGAGGCACAGAGAACTCCCTTCAGACGTAACTTGAAACAACCTTTGGTGCGACATATCATAGTGAAACTGGCAAAACACAAGGATAAAGAGAAAATTCTGAAAGCAGCTAGGGATAAACATACTCTAACTTATAAAGGGAGACCCATAAGACTAGTGATGGATCTATCTACTGAAACTTGGGACGCCAGAAAGGAATGGCAGGAAATCTTCAATGTGATGAACAGAAAAAATATGCAGCCAAGAATCCTTTATCCAGCAAGTCTGTCATTTAGAATAGAAGGAGAGATAAAGGTCTTCCCAAACAAACAAAAACTGAAGGAATTCATCACCATTAAACCAGCCCTACAAGAGATCCTAAGTGGGATTCTGTGAGTGAAATGTTGCAAGAACCACAAAATACCAGAGATATCACTACAAGCATAAAACATACAGACATCACAATGACTCTAAACCCGTATCTTTCTATAATAACACTGAATGTAAATGGACTAAATGCTCCAACCAAAAGACATAGGGTATCAGAATGGATGAAAAAACAAGACCCATCTATTTGCTGTCTACAAGAGACTCATTTTAGACCTGAGGACACCTTCAGATTGAAAGTGAGGGGATGGGGAAGTATCTATCATGCTACTGGAAGGCAAAAGAAAGCTGGAGTTGCCATACTTATATCAGACAAACTAGACTTTAAATTAAAGGCTGTAACAAGAGATGAAGAAGGGCATTATATAATAACTACAAGGTAAATCCATCAGGAAGAGCTAACAATTATAAATGTCTATGCACTGAATACAGGAGCCCCCAAATATACAAAATAATTAATCACAAACATAAGTAACCTTATTGATAAGAATGTGGTAATTGTAGGGGACTTTAATACCCCACTTACGACAATGGATAGATCATCTAGACACAGGATCCTTAAAGAAACAAGGGCCCTGAATGATACATTGGATCAGATGGACTTGACAGATATATTTAGAACTCTGCATCCCAAAGCAACAGAATATACTTTCTTCTCAAACATTCTCCAAGATAGATCACTTACTGCGTCACAAAACAGCCCTTCATAAGTATACAAGAATTGAGATCATACCATGTACACTTTCAGATCACAATGCTATGAAAATTGAAATCAACCACAGGAAAAAGTCTGGAAAACTTCCAAAAGCATGGAGGTTAAGGAACACCCTACTAAAGAATGAATGGGTCAACCAGGCAATTAGAGAAGAAATTTAAAAATACATGGAAACAAATGAAAATGAAAATACAACAATCCAAATGCTTTGGGATACAGTGAAGGCAGCCCTGAGAGAAAATACATTGCAATCCAGGCCTATCTCAAGAAACAAGAAATATCCCAAATACAAAATCTAACAGCACACCTAAAGGAATTAGAAGCAGAACAGCAAACGCAGCAGAAGAAGAGAAATAATAAAGATCAGAGCAGAAATAAACAATATAGAATCTAAAAAAACATGTAGAGCAGATCAATGAAACCAAGAGTTGGTTTTTTGAAAAAATAAACAAAACTGATAAACCTCTAGCCACGCTTCGCAAAAAGAAAAGGGAGATGACCCAAATAGATAAAATCATGAATGAAAATGGAATTATTACAACCAATCCCTCAGAGATACAAGCAATTATCAGGGAATACTATGAAAAATTATATGTCAACAAACTGGACAACCTGGAAGAAATGGACAAATTCCTAAGCACCCACACACTTCCAAAACTCAAACAGGAAGAAATAGAAAACTTGAACAGACCCATAACCAGTGAAGAAATTAAATCAGTTATTAATAATCTCCCAAAAAATAAGAGTCCAGGACCAGATGGGATCCCTGGGGGATTCTACCAGACATTTAAAGCAGAGATAATACTTATCCTTCTCAAGCTGTTCCGAAAAATAGAAAAGGAAGGAAAACTTCCAGACTCATTCTATGAAGCCAGCATACTTTGATTCTTAAACCAGACAGAGACCCAGCAAAAAAAAGAGAACTACAGGCCAATATCCCTGATGAATATGGATGCAAAAATTCTCAATAAGATACTAGCAAATCAAATTCAACAGCATATTAAAAGAATTATACACCATGATCAAGTGGGATTCATTCCTGGGCTGCAGGGCTGGTTCAACATTCGCAAATCAATCAGTGTGATACATCACATTAATAAAAGAAAAGATAAGAACCATATGATCCTGTCTATCGATGCAGAAAAGCTTTTGACAAAATTCAGCATCTTTGTTAATAAGACCCCCTGAGAAAGTTGGGATAGAAGGAACATAGTTAAACATCATAAAAGCCATTTATGAGAAGCCCACAGCTAATGTCATCCTCAATGGGGAAAAAATGAGAGCTTTCCCCCTGAGATCAGGAACATGACAGGGATGTCCACTCTCACCACTGTTGTTTAACATAGTGTTGGAAGTGCTAGTATCAGCAATCAGACAACAAAACAAAATCAAAGGCATCAAAATTGGCAAAGATGAAGTCAAGCTTTCACTTTTTGCAGATGACATGATATTATACATGGAAAACCCGACAGACTCCACCAAAAGTCTGCTAGAACTGATACATGAATTCAGCAAAGTCTCAGGATACAAAATCAATGTACAGAAATCAGTTGCATTCTTATACACTAATAATGAAGCAACAGAAAGACAAATAAACTTTTCCCATTCACAACTGCACCAAGAAGCATAAAATACCTAGGAATAAACCTAACCAAAGATGTACAAGATCTGTATGCTAAAAACTATAGAAAGCTTATGAAGGAAATTGAAGAAGGTATAAAGAAATGGAAAAACATTCCATGCTCATGGACTGGAAGAATAAATATTGTTAAAATGTCAATACTACCCAAAGCAATCTACACATTCAATGCAATCCCAATCAAAATTGCACCAGCATTCTTCTCAAAGCTAGAACAAGCAATCCTAAAATTTGTATGGAACCACAAAAGACCCCGAATAGCCAAAGTAATTTTGAAGAAGACCAAAGCAGGAGACATCACAATCCCAGACTTTAGCCTCTACCACAAAGCTGTAATCATCAAGACAGCACGGTGTTGGCACAAAAACAGACACATAGACCAATGGAATAGAATAGAAACCCCAGAATTAGACCCACAAAAGTATGGCCAACTAATCTTTGACAAGGCAGGAAAGAATATCCAATGGAAAAAAGACAGTCTCTTTAACAAACGGTGCTGGGAGAACTGGACAGCAACATGCAGAAGAATGAAACTAGACCACTTTCTTACACCATTCACAAAAATAAACTCAAAATGGATAAAGGACCTGAATGTGAGACAGGAAACCATCAAAACCCTAGAGGAGAAAGCAGGAAAAAACCTCTCTGACCTCAGCCGCAGCAATTTCTTACTTGACACATCTCCAAAGGCAAGGGAATTAAAAGCAAAAATGAACTATTGGGATCTCATGAAGGTAAAAAGCTTCTGCACTGCCAAGGAAACCAACAAAACTAATAGGCAACCAACGGAATGGGAAAAGATATTTGCAAATGACACATCGGACAAAGGGCTAGTATCCAAAATCTATAAAGAGCACACCAAACTCCACACCTGAAAAACAAATAACCCAGTGAAGAAATGGGCAGAAAACATGAATAGACACTTCTCTAAAGAAGACATCCGGATGGCCAACAGGCACATGAAAAGATGCTCAACGTCGCTCCTCATCAGGGAAATACAAATCAAAACCACACTCAGATATCACCTCACACCAGTGAGAGTGGCTAAAATGAACAAATCAGGAGACTATAAATGCTGGCAAGGATGTGGAGAATCAGCAACCCTCTTGCACTGTTGGTGGGAATGCAAACTGATGCAGCCACTCTGGAAAACAGTGTGGAGGTTCCTCAAAAAATAAAACATAGATCTACCCTATGACCCAGCAATAACACTGCTAGGAATTTACCCAAGGGATACAGGAGTGCTGACACATAGGGGCACTTGTACCCCAATGTTTATAGCAGCACTCTCAACAATAGCCAAATTATGGAAAGAGCCTAAATGTCCATCAACTGATGAATGGGTAAAGAAATTGTGGTTTATATACACAATGGAATACTATGTGGCAATGAGAAAGAATGAAATATGGCCTTTTGTAGCAACGTGGATGGAACTGGAGAGTGTTATGCTAAGTGAAATAAGTCATACAGAGAAACACAGATGCCATATGGTTTCACTCTTATTGGATCCTGAGAAACTTAACAGAAGACCATGGGGGAGGGGAAGGAAAAAGAAAAAAGAGGTTAGAAAGGGAGGGAGCCAAAACATAAGAGACACTTAAAAACTGAGAACAAACTGAGGGTTGATAGGGGGTGGGAGGGAGGAGAGGGTGGCAGATGGGTATTGAGGAGGGCATCTGTTGGAATGAGCACTGGGTATTGTATGGAAGCCAATTTGACAATAAATTTCATATATGAATAAATAAATAAATAAATAAATAGATAGATAGATAAATGTATGTCAATGGACTAAATGTTCCAATCAAAAGATACAGGGTAACAGAATGGATAAGAAAACAAGATCCACCTCTATATTTTTTACAAGAGACCCACTTTAGACCTAAAGACACCTTCAGACTGAAAGAAAGGGGATGCAGAACCATCTATCATGCTAATGGTTGACAAAAGCCAGAGAGCCAGACTTATATCAGACAATCTAGATTTTAAAATAAAGACTGTAGAGGGGGTTCCGGAAGATGGCGGCGTAGGAGGACGCGGGGCTCACAGCGCGTCCTGCCGATCACTTAGATTCCACCTACACCTGCCTAAAGAACCCAGAAAACCGCCAGAGGATTAGCAGAAGGGAGTCTCCGGAGTCAAGCGCAGACTAGAGGCCCACGGAAGAGGGTAGGAAGGGCGGCGAGGCGGTGCGCGCTCCACGGACTGGCGGGAGGGAGCCGGGGCGGAGGGGCGGCTCGCCGGCCAAGCAGAGCCCCCGAGTCTGGCTGGCAAAAGCGGAGGGGCCGGACAGACTGTGTTCCGACAGCAAGCGCGACTTAGCGTCTGGGAGGTCATAAGTTAACAGCTCTGCTCGGAAAGCGGGAAGGCTGGAAGACAAAGGGAGGGAGAGCTGCTGAGCCCCCGGACGGCAGAGCTCAGCTTGGCGGGGAACAAAGGCGCCAGCGCCATCTCCCCCGCCCATCCCCCAGCCAAAATCCCAAAGGGAACCAGTTCCTGCCAGGGAACTTGCTCAAAGCGCAAACACCCAACTCTGTGCTTCTGCGGAGCCAAACCTCCGGCAGTGGATCTGACTCCCTCCCGCTGCCACAGGGCCCCTCCTGAAGTGGATCACCTAAGGAGAAGCGAGCTAAGCCTGCCCCTCCAGCCCCCATGCACCTTGCCTACCCACCCCAGCTAATACGCCAGATCCCCAGCAACACAAGCCTGGCAGTGTGCAAGTAGCCCAGACGGGACACGCCACCCCACAGTGAATCCCGCCCCTAGGAGAGGGGAAGAGAAGGCACACACCAGTCTGACTGTGGCCCCAGCAGTGGGCTGGGGGCAGACATCGGGTCGGACTGCGGCCCCGCCCACTAACTCCAGTTATACACCACAGCACAGGGGAAGTGCACTGCAGGTCCTCACCACGCCAGGGACTCTCCAAAATGACCAAACGGAAGAATTCCCCTCAGAAGAATCTCCAGGAAATAACAACAGCTAATGAACTGATCAAAAAGGATTTAAATAATATAACAGAAAGTGAATTTAGAATAATAGTCATAAAATTAATCGCTGGGCTTGAAAACAGTATACAGGACAGCAGAGAATCTCTTGCCACAAAGATCGAGGGACTAAGGAACAGTCACGAGGAGTTGAAAAACGCTTTAAACGAATTGCAAAACAAAATGGAATCCACGATGGCTCGGCTTGAAGAGGCAGAGGAGAGAATAGGTGAACTAGAAGATAAAGTTATGGAGAAAGAGGAAGCTGAAAGAAAGAGAGATAAAAAAATCCAGGAGTATGAGGGGAAAATTAGAGAACTAAGTGATACACTAAAAAAAAATAATATACGCATAATTGGTATCCCAGAGGAGGAAGAGAGAGGGAAGGGTGCTGAAGGGGTACTTGAACAAATTATAGCTGAGAACTTCCCTGAACTGGGGAAGGAAAAAGGCATTGAAATCCAAGAGGCACAGAGAACTCCCTTCAGACGTAACTTGAATCGATCTTCTGCACGACATATCATAGTGAAACTGGCAAAATACAAGGATAAAGAGAAAATTCTGAAAGCAGCAAGGGATAAACGTGCCCTCACATATAAAGGGAGACCTATAAGACTCGTGACTGATCTCTCCTTTGAAACTTGGCAGGCCAGAAAGGCTTGGCACGATATCTACAGTGTGCTAAACAGAAAAAATATGCAGCCGAGAATCCTTTATCCAGCAAGTCTGTCATTTAGAATAGAAGGAGAGATAAAGGTCTTCCCAAACAAACAAAAACTGAAGGAATTTGTCACCACGAAACCAGCCCTACAAGAGATCCTAAGGGGGATCCTGTGAGACAAAGTACCAGAGACATCACTACAAGCATAAAACATACAGACATCACAATGACTCTAAACCCATATCTTTCTATAATAACACTGAATGTAAATGGATTAAATGCGCCAACTAAAAGACATAGGGTATCAGAATGGATAAAAAAACAAGACCCATCTATTTGCTGTCTACAAGAGACTCATTTTAGATCTGAGGACACCTTTAGATTGAGAGTGAGGGGATGGAGAACTATTTATCATGCTCCTGGAAGCCAAAAGAAAGCTGGAGTAGCCATACTTATATCAGACAAACTAGACTTTAAATTAAAGGCTGTAACAAGAGATGAAGAAGGGCATTATATAATAATCACAGGGTCTATCCACCAGGAAGAGCTAACTATTATAAATGTCTATGCGCCAAATACCCGAGCCCCCAGATATATAAAACAATTACTCATAAACATAAGCAACCTTATTGATAAGAATGTGGTCATTGCAGGGGACTTTAACACCCCACTTACAGAAATGGATAGATCATCTAGACACACAGTCAATAAAGAAACAAGGGCCCTGAATGATACATTGGATCAGATGGACTTGACAGATATATTTAGAACTCTGCATCCCAAAGCAACAGAATATACTTTCTTCTCGAGTGCACATGGAACATTCTCCAAGATAGATCATATACTGGGTCACAAAACAGCCCTTCATAAGTTTACAAGAATTGAAATTATACCATGCATACTTTCAGACCACAATGCTATGAAGCTTGAAATCAACCACAGGAAAAAGTCCGGAAAACCTCCAAAAGCATGGAGGTTAAAGAACACCCTACTAACGAATGAGTGGGTCAACCAGGCAATTAGAGAAGAAATTAAAACATACATGGAAACAAACGAAAATGAAAATACAACAATCCAAACGCTTTGGGATGCAGCGAAGGCAGTCCTGAGAGGAAAATACATTGCAATCCAGGCCTATCTCAAGAAACAAGAAAAATCCCAAATACAAAATCTAACAGCACACCTAAAGGAAATAGAATCAGAACAGCAAAGGCAGCCTAAACCCAGCAGAAGAAGAGAAATAATAAAGATCAGAGCAGAAATAAACAATATAGAATCTAAAAAAACGGTATAGCAGATCAACGAAACCAAGAGTTGGTTTTTTGAAAAAATAAACAAAATTGACAAACCTCTAGCCAGGCTTCTCAAAAAGAAAAGGGAGATGACCCAAATAGATAAAATCATGAATGAAAATGGAATGATTACAACCAATCCCTCAGAGATACAAACAATTATCAGGGAATACTATGAAAAATTATATGCCAGCAAATTGGACAACCTGGAAGAAATGGACAAATTTCTAAACACCCACACTCTTCCAAAACTCAATCAGGAGGAAATAGAAAGCTTGAACAGACCCATAACCAGCGAAGAAATTGAATCGGTTATCAAAAATCTCCCAACAAATAAGAGTCCAGGACCAGATGGCTTCCCAGGGGAGTTCTACCAGACATTTAAAGCAGGGATAATACCTATCCTTCTCAAGCTATTCCAAGAAATAGAAAGGGAAGGAAAACTTCCAGACTCATTCTATGAAGCCAGTATTACTTTGATTCCTAAACCAGACAGAGACCCAGTAAAAAAAGAGAACTACAGGCCAATATCCCTGATGAATATGGATGCAAAAATTCTTAATAAGATACTAGCAAATCGAATTCAACAGCATATAAAAAGAATTATTCACCATGATCAAGTGGGATTCATTCCTGGGATGCAGGGCGGGTTCAACATTCGCAAATCGATCAACGTGATACATCACATTAACAAAAAAAAAGAGAAGAACCATATGATCCTGTCAATCGATGCAGAAAAGGCCTTTGACAAAATCCAGCACCCTTTCTTAATAAAAACCCTTGAGAAAGTCGGGATAGAAGGAACATACTTAAAGATCATAAAGGCCATTTATGAAAAGCCCACAGCTAACATCATCCTCAACGGGGAAAAACTGAGAGCTTTTTCCCTGAGATCAGGAACACGACAGGGATGCCCACTGTCACCGCTGCTGTTTAATATAGTGCTGGAAGTTCTAGCATCAGCAATCAGACAACAAAAGGAAATCAAAGGCATCAAAATTGGCAAAGATGAAGTCAAGCTTTCGCTTTTTGCAGATGACATGATATTATACATGGAAAATCCGATAGACTCCACCAAAAGTCTGCTAGAACTGATACATGAATTCAGCAAAGTTGCAGGATACAAAATCAACGTGCAGAAATCAGTTGCATTCTTATACACTAACAATGAAGCAACAGAAAGACAAATGAAGAAACTGATCCCATTCACAATTGCACCAAGAAGCATAAAATACCTAGGAATAAATCTAACCAAAGATGTAAAAGATCTGTATGCTGAAAACTATAGAAAGCTTATGCAGGTAATTGAAGAAGATATAAAGAAATGGAAAGACATTCCCTGCTCATGGATTGGAAGTATAAATATTGTCAAAATGTCAATACTACCCAAAGCTATCTACACATTCAATGCAATCCCAATCAAAATTGCACCAGCATTCTTCTCGAAACTAGAACAAGCAATCCTAAAATTCATATGGAACCACAAAAGGCCCCGAATAGCCAAAGTAATTTTGAAGAAGAAGACCAAAGCAGGAGGCATCACAATCCCAGACTTTAGCCTCTACTACAAAGCTGTCATCATCAAGACAGCATGGTATTGGCATAAAAACAGACACATAGACCAATGGAATAGAATAGAAACCCCAGAACTAGACCCACAAACGTATGGCCAACTCATCTTTGACAAAGCAGGAAAGAACATCCAATGGAAAAAAGACAGTCTCTTTAACAAATGGTGCTGGGAGAACTGGACAGCAACAAGCAGAAGGTTGAAACTAGACCACTTTCTCACACCATTCACAAAAATAAACTCAAAATGGATAAAGGACCTGAATGTGAGACAGGAAACCATCAAAACCTTAGAGGAGAAAGCAGGAAAAGACCTCTCTGACCTCAGCCGTAGCAATCTCTTACTCGGCACATCCCCAAAGGCAAGGGAATTAAAAGCAAAAGTGAATTACTGGGACCTTATGAAGATAAAAAGCTTCTGCACAGCAAAGGAAACAACCAACAAAACTAAAAGGCAACCAACGGAATGGGAAAAGATATTTGCAAATGACACATCGGACAAAGGGCTAGTATCCAAAATCTATAAAGAGCACACCAAACTCCACACCCGAAAAACAAATAACCCAGTGAAGAAATGGGCAGAAAACATGAATAGACACTTCTCTAAAGAAGACATCCGGATGGCCAACAGGCACATGAAAAGATGTTCAACGTCGCTCCTTATCAGGGAAATACAAATCAAAACCACACTCAGATACCACCTCACGCCAGTCAGAGTGGCCAAAATGAAGAAATCAGGCGACTATAGATGCTGGCAAGGATGTGGAGAAACAGGAACCCTCTTGCACTGTTGGTGGGAATGCAAATTGGTGCAGCCGCTCTGGAAAACAGTGTGGAGGTTCCTCAGAAAATTAAAAATAGACCTACCCTATGACCCAGCAATAGCACTGCTAGGAATTTATCCAAGGGATACAGGAGTACTGATGCATAGGGGCACCTGTACCCCAATGTTTATAGCGGCACTCTCAACAATAGCCAAATTATGGAAAGAGCCTAAATGTCCATCAACTGATGAATGGATAAAGAAATTGTGGTTTATATACACAATGGAATACTACGTGGCAATGAGAAAAAATGAAATATGGCCTTTTGTAGCAACATGGATGGAACTGGAGAGTGTGATGCTAAGTGAAATAAGCCATACAGAGAAAGACAGATACCATATGGTTTCACTCTTATGTGGATCCTGAGAAACATAACAGAAACCCATGGGGGAGGGGAAGGAAGAAAAAAAAAAAAAAAAAAAAAAAGAGGTTAGAGTGGGAGAGAGCCAAAGCATTAGAGACTGTTAAAAACTGAGAACAAACTGAGGGTTGATGGGGGGTGGGAGGGAGGGCAGGGTGGGAGGGAGGGCAGGGTGGGTGATGGGTATTGAGGAGGGCACCTTTTGGGATGAGCACTGGGTGTTGTATGGAAACCAATTTGACAGTAAATTTCATATATTAAAAAAAAATAATAAAATAAAATAAGAAAGATGAAAAAAAAAATAAAAAAATAAAATAAAGACTGTAATAAGAGATGCAGAAGGGCATTATACCATAATTAAGGGGCCTATCCACCAAGAAGACCTAATAATTATAAACATTTATGCTCCAAATGTGGCATGGCTCAAATATATAAATCAATTAATCACAAACATAAAGAAACTCATTGATAATAATACCATGACAGTAGAAGACTTCAACACCCCACTTACAACAATGGACAGATCATCTAAACAGAAAATCAACAAGGAAACAATGGCTTTGAATGACACACTGGACCTAATGGACTTAACAGATATATTCAGAACATTTTATCCTAAAGCAGCAGAATATATATTCTTCTCCAGTGCACATAGAATGTTCTCCAGAATAGAACACATACTGGGACATAAACCAGCCTTCAACAAATACAAAACGATCGAGATCATACCGTGCATATTTTCAGACCACAGCGCTATCAAATTCGAAACAACCACAAGAAAAAATGTGGAAAGATAACAAATACTTGGAGACTAAAGAACATTCTACTAAAAGAATGAATGTGCTAACCAAGAAGTTAAAGAGGAAATTAGAAAGTACATAGAAGCCAAAGAAAATTATAACACCACAGCCCAAACCTCTGGGATGCAGCAAAGGCAGTCATAAGAGGGAAGTATATAGCAATATAGGCCTTCCTAAAGAAGGAAGAAAGGTCTCAGATACACAACCTAATCTTATACCTCAAAGAGCTGGAAAAAGAACATCAAATAAAACCCCAAACCAGCAGAAGACAGGAAATAATAAAGATTAGAGCAGAAATCAATGCTATTGAAACAAACAGACAAATAAAACCCACAGAACAAATCAATGAAACCAGGAGATGGTTCTTTGAAAGAATTAATAAAATTGACAAATCCCTAGCCAGTTTGATCAAAAAGAAAAAGGAAAGGACCCAAATAAATAAAATCAAGAATGAAAGAGGAGAGAACACAACCAACAGAAATACAAACAGAAATACAACAGAAATACAAACAATAATAAGAGATTATCATGAGCAATTATACACCAATCAAATGGGCAATCTGGAAGAAATGGACAAATTCCTAGAAACATATACACTACCAAAACTGAAACAGGAAGAAATAGAAAAGTTGAACAGACCCATAACCAGTAAATAAATCTAATTAGTAATAAAAAAATCTCCCAAAAAACAAGAGTTCGGGCCAGATGGCTTTCTAGAAGAATTCTACCAAACATTTAAGGAACAGTCAACACCTATTCTCTTGAAGCTGTTCCAAAAAATAGAAATGGAAGGAAAACTTCCAAACTCTTTCTAGGAAGCCAGCATTACCTTGATTCCAAAACCAGAGACCCCACTAAAAAGGAGAATTATAGACCAATTTCCCTGATGAACATTGATGCAAAAATTCTCAACAAGATATTAGCCAACTGGATCCAACAATACATTAAAAAAATTATTCACCACGACCAAGTGGGATTTATACCTGGGAGGCAGAGCTGGTTCAATATCCGCAAAACAATCAATGTGATTCATCACATCAATAAAAGAAAGAACAAGAACCATATAATCCTCTCAATAGATAGAGAAGACATTTGGCAAAATATGGCTTCCTTTCTTGATAACAACCCTCAAAAAGTATGGATAGAAGGATCACACCTCAAGATCATAAAAGTCATATATGAAAGACCCAACACTAATATCATCCTCAATGGAGAAAAACTCAGAACTTTCTCCCTAAGGTCAGGAACAATACAGGGATGTCCACTCTCACCACTGTCGTTCAACATAGTATTGGAAGTCTTTTCTCAGCAATCAGACAACACAAAGAAATAAAAGGCATCCAAATCGGCCAGGAGAAGGTCAAACTTTCACTCTTCACAGATGACATGATACTCTATATGGAAAACCCAAAAGATTCCACCAAAAAACTACTAGAACTGATCCATGAATTCAGCAAAGTGGCAGGATATAAAATCAATGCACAGAAATTTATTGCATTCCTGTACACCAGCAATGAAGCAACAGACAGAGAAGTCAAGGAATCAATCCCATTTATAATTGCACCAAAACCCATATAATACCTAGGAATAAACATAACCAAAAAGGTGAAAAATCTATACACTGAAAACTATACAAAGCTCATGAAAGAAATTGAAGAAGACACACACAAAAAAGGAAAAATATTCCATGCTTCTGGATTGGAAGAACAAATATTATTAAAATGTCGATACTACCCAAAGCAATCTACTTATTCAATAAAATACCTATCAAAATAACACTAACATTCTTTACAGAGCTAGAACAAACAATCCTAAAATTTGTATGGAACCATAAAAGACTCTGAATAGCCAAAGCAATCTTGAAAAAGAAAACCGAAGCTGGAGGCATCACAATCCCAGACTTCAAGCTGTATTACAAAGCTGTTATCATCAAGACAGTATGGTATTGGCACAAAAACAGACACTCAGATCAATGGATGAGAAATGAGAAACCATAAATAGACCCACAAATGTATGGCCAACTAATCTTTGACAAAGCAGGAAAGAATATCCAATGGAATAAAGATAGTCTCTTCAGCAAGTGGTACTGGGAATACTGGACAGAGACATGCAGAAGAATGAACCTGGACCACTTTCTTACACCATACACAAAAATAAACTCAAAATGGGTGAAAGACCTAAATGTGAGACAGGAAGCTATCAAAATCCTCAAGGAGAAGCAGCCAAAAACCTCTTTGACCTTGGTCGCAGCAACTACTTACTCATCATGTCCAGAGGCAAGGACACATAAGCAAAAATGAACTATTGGGACCACATGAAAGTAAAAAGCTTCTGCACAGCGAAGGAAACATTCAGCAAAACTACAAGGCAACCAATGGAATTGGAGAAGATATTTGCAAATGACATATCAGATAAAGAGTTAGTATCAAAATCTATAAAGAACTTATCAAACTCAACAACCCAAAAAACAAATAATCCAGTAAGAAATGGGCAAAACACATGAATAGACACTTCTGGAAAGAAGACATCCAGATGGTCAACCAACACATGAAAAAATGCTCAGCATCACTCATCATCAGGGAAATACAAACCAAAACCACAATGAAATACTACCTCATGCCTGTCAGAATGGCTAATATTAACAACTGAGGCAACAAGAGATGTTGGCGAGGATGTGGAGAAAGATCTATTTTGCACTGCTGGTGAGAATGCAAGCTGGTACAGCCACTCGGGAAAACAGTATGGAGGTTCCTCAAAAAACTAAAAATAGAACTACCCTATGACCCAGCAATTGCGCTACTAGCTATTTATCCAAGGGATACAGGTATGCTGTTTCAAAGGGGCACATGTACCCCCATGTTTATAGCAGCACTATCAACAATAGCCAGTGTATGGAAAGAACCCAAATGTCCATCAATGGATGAATGGATAAAGAAGAAGAGGTATTTATATATACACAATGGAATATTAATCAGCAATCAAAAAGAATGAAATCTTTCCATTTTCAACTACATGGATGGAACTAGAGAGAATTATGCTAAGCAAAATTAGTCAGAGAAAGACAAATATCATATGACTTCACTCATATGAGGACTTTAAGACACTAAACAGATGAACCTAAGGGAAGTGAAGCAAAAGTAATATAAAAACAGGGAGGGGAACAAAACATAAGAGACTCTTAAATATGGAGAACAAACAGAGGGTTACTGGAGGGGTTGTGGGAAGGGGGATGGGCTAAATGGGTAAGGGGCATTAAGGAATCTTTTCCTGAAACCACTGTTGCACTATATGCTAACTAGGATATAAATTTAAAAAAATAAATTTTAAAAAAAGAATCTCAAAAAAAAAAAAAACAGAGAGAGAGAGATAACAGGGTGATAAGATAGGGTGTGCTGATACAGTGTGTGGACTTTTGAGACAGCCTGAAGTGTTGCTACACAGACCTTGAGTCAGGAACTCTCAGCCAGATAACAGAAGACTTGAGTGTCTGGAACATGATGAGAGAAGTGGAAAAAGTGTGGAAAATGAAACAGGGAAGGTAGCAGATGGCAGATTATATGGAGCCTTATGGGACAGGATAAAAGTACTAATTTTAAGAGTCACTTTGAAAATGCAGAGTTAGGGGAGGGGAAAGACTGGATGGATGTTTGATTTTTCCAGTAGCCTTTCCTTCTACATCCTTTCCAAGTACAGATTCTGGAAAATCCCAGACTGTTTCCAACATAGTTTATTGTTTTGTCTTAAAAAAAATTTTTTTTCAACTGCAACTCTCCTTCTTCCATTTCAGGAATCTTAGACCCTTTGTTCAAAATCTCACTTTGGTTATCTTCCTACAGTGTCTTCTCCCTGAAGCTGACTTTAAAGAGAAGGTGAAGAAGGTAAGGATTATTAGTGCCATTCTTCTGAATATAACTCGTCTTCGCATATTTCTTTTTTTTAAAATTTTTTATGTTTATTTATTTTTTAGAGAGAGAAAGACAGAGTGTGAGCAGGGGAGGGGCACAGAGAAAGGAAGACATGGAATCCGAAACAGGCTCCAGGCTCTGAGCTGTCAGCACAGAGCCTGATGCGGGGCTTGAATTCACAAACTGTGAGATCATGACCTGAGCCGAAGTCAGACGCTTAACTGACTGAGCCACCCAGGCACCCCATCTTCACACATTTCTTGAGATTTCCTGACAGTTTTGCCTTCACTACTTTATTTTGAATTGAAATAAGAACTTTGATGTTTATCAACTACCTTTATGCTTAGTTAAAAAGTTTTATCTAGTTGTTTTTAAAAATTATATGTGTTCAATGAGAAAATCTGCAAAACACAAAAAATGTGTAAAGAAGTAAAAATAATTTGTAAATATCATGAATCAGATATAAGCAATTTTCCATTCTTTTTCTTAGCTTATTAGATAGGTTGTTTTCTCACAACATGCTAGGATTTTTATTTTATAAAATTAAGATTATATTTAATACACTACTTCATAGGATGCTTTTCACTTAAAATATCTTCAATATCATACATTCTGAGGTAATTTATCAGAGTCTCTGAGTGAACAGTGTTATAACCTTTGTTTTACCTAAGAAACTGATATTCTGAAAATGTGGAGTTTCCTGAGGGTTCAGAAAAGACTACAATTGCAATCTTGGCATGCTAACTGTGAGTCTAGGACTCCAACCATTATACCACAGATGACACAGTACCTTCATCACAGAAACCCATATTTATTGGTGATTCTCTACCTTTTTAATATGTAAATCCCACCATGTCATTCCTTTGCCCCTAACTGTCCAATGGCTATCTATTTCATTCAAAGTGAAAGCTAAAATGTCACTTTGGCCCCAGAGACTTTGTAATTCATCTCTCACATCTCCTTCATCCCTAATTTACCATGCTATAACTTCCTTGCTATTCCCCAACATACCAGGCATGCTGCCAATGGAGGGTTTTATACTTGCTTTTTCCTTTACCCAGAATTCATTTCCTCCAGATATCCACATGGCTATCTCCTTCACTTTCTTTACTTCTCTGCCCAGATGTCACTATCAATGAAGCCTACCCTGACCACCCCATATAGTGGACTTTTGCCTGAAACCACCTGGTACTCCCTGCCCCTATTTCCCTGCTTTGATTTCCCCTTAGTAGGTATGACCACATGACATGCTACCTAGTTACTTGTTTCTTTCTAATTTCTCTTCCCCTCCCACCCTATCCCCAAAGTCCCTATGGCAGGAACTCATTTTATTTTATTTACTGAGTGTGTTCCAGACATTCAATATCTTTTTTTGTTGTTATAGAAGTGGGTATAAGCTAGACTACCTGCTCAATGATTTATATACATTCTCTCTCTCCCCTCTAAGTCCCTCTGTTAGACACATTGATAAATGTCATGATAACAAATTTTATTATTAAAGAGTGATGTCAAATTTAATATTTAAGAATAGAAAACTAAAGATCACCATCAACTCTGAGGGTCCAAAAATATCACTTTGACTTTTTGTCTGCCTGGTTCACCATGAAACATCTGCAATGATGATTATTCTAGAACTGTACATATATACATTATTTTGCCAAATAAGTTAAAAAGAAACTCAACGTCCTAGTTCAAGCACTCATTGGTTATGATAAAAGCATGACGATCTAATTGGGCTCCAGTGACCCAATCAACAAAGAACTAACTCATCATTATTTTCAAAGAAGTTATGTGAGGGGTGCTTATGTTTAAGTGTTAGTTAAAAAGCCAGTAAATACGAGCTTTCAGAACTTTAGGAATAGATAGGGAGAACGGAGCTTCTATACCAACTGAACAAAAATGCTACTTTAGATAACTCTAAGTTGTCTAAGGAGAATTTACTAGACACCTCCTCTCTGCAAGGCCCACACTTGTTTCCTGAACTCTTAAAACAGATGATTTAGTGGGGAGAGAAGGTGTGTGCCTAAGCTGGCGTATGAGATTAGGTAAGAAACAAAATTCATTATCCTCCTTCCATCACAGCCTTAATGTCTGGCTCCAGTTTGACTTGGGCTTCTGGCTGCAGGCTGAATGGAGTCTCTGACTTGAAAAGGATTAAGTGCAAATAGCACTGTCCTGCTTCTCTCCTAATCTGCTTTAGGACAATAAGGGTGATAGAAGAGGGTGTCTCAGTTGTGCAGATGGCTTAATTTAAATAGCAGTTCATGAAGACTGACTTGAGCCAACAGCAGGACTTCTTCAGTTTTCTCCCATCCTGTGACTAGGGCTGCCCCTCATTACAGTCTCCAAGACATGATATGTGCTCACCATCCAGGCGAATTTACACAAAATTGATTAACACTTCACTTGCATGTTATTGAACTTGATGTATGAGTTTTAAATCATACAGCTCATGGCACTTAGTCAACAAAACACTAAAATGTCTCTTTTTTATAATGATTTGGATGATGTGGCTGAAGTTTCCTAAATTATTGAGACTATAAACCAATTTATTAAATTTAGTGAAAAATTTTCCATATTAAATAAGATTACTCTTTTTCTATGCAAAACCTTCTTATGAAAGGTTAAATGACTTTCTCATCATTCTTTCATTGTCTAAGATAAATGGTCTTGGTTTGTCAGACAGATGATATTTAACTCAGCACTCTACCAAAACTAAAAGCAGCCTATGAGAAGAGGAAGAAAGAGAGGAAAAGGGGTTGAACAAAATAAATGGCACATTCATGTTTATATGTGTGTGTTTAGACTCCCAGCCAGACTGCAAGTGATCACAAAATGATTCTTTTTTTTTCCACCCTTTTCAGGTTCAGTGTCCAGTATGATGACATTAAACAATGAACTATTGGGGAGGCACAATCTGGAACAGAAATATTGACCTTCAGAAAAATTGTGAAGAGCCCTTGCCTATAGTTGTTTCCTCCACTCTAATCTTTCTAATACCCCTTTATCCTTGTAAACACTTTAATTTTTCAAGGGTCCAGGATCTCTTTCTTAGAGAAAAAGAAAATGCTCATGGTACCTACCATATCCAGGTAGAATGCAAGTCACTAGATTTCCATAAGAACAGGGAAGATTGATATTGCTAGAAGAGATACACTACATAAGATGTATTATATACATAAGATGTATTATATATAGAATATAGATGTATGTTTAAAAAGCTATTGAAATACAGAGAAGTTATTAGTATGGTTCTGACAGGTTCATTTTTATTAAAAATTATTTAAAGCATCTAAAAAGAGTAGTGATTAAGCCAATGTTTAGGATCAGATTAGAGAAGATACTGAATGGCAGCTGAAGGAATAGATTACACAAAGAGCAAAGGGAAGACATTCAAAGTTTTGTCAACAACAAATGAAAACCAACATCTCAAAGGAACAATGAAATATCAGAAATAAAAATGCTACTTAGGAAGTTACTGTTGTCAAAACTGGCATGAAAATAAATACAAAATCTGAATAGACCTGTTTCTATTAAAAAAATTAATTTTACAATAAAAAACTTTTGTATACTTTTCTGCTTCTGAACATAATAGATTAATTGATACAGACAGAACATCTCTCCTGCAGCAAAAAAAAAACTAGACAAAAAAAAGTTATTTTGGGCTTTGTACAACAAGTAGTACAGAATTTTGATCCCTGAAACAAAAGATACAATTTGATCCCCATGATCCCCCTGGAGGCATTTTCTACACTATGATGCAGGGAGGGGGAACAAAGCAGAGCATAGTGATCACTCTGAGTTGCAAAGTCAAAGATTGGAGTTGACAAAGGCTGAGGCAGTTGGAATATGTGTGGCAGAGTATTGGAAAGCAAGGTAATACAGAAAAAAGAACTCCAGAAATCACCATAATGGGTCGTTTGAATGTTGCTTAATACTAAGCTGTCACACATAGAATGAAACTCTACAAAGCTGAGTGAAAAACTACCAGGGAGTTATAAGCTGAACAATTCCCAGAGCCCCCTTAGGGCTGAGATTTGTTCAAGTTCTGACCAATTAAAGTGAAGAAACTTTGTTGAATACCTAAGGCATTAGGACTCCAGAAAGATCACACCTTGTTAGTAGGGCTAAACTAGTCCCAGAGTGAAGGCTATTCTATAACTACTCCCAATATGCTTTAACATATCTCAAAAAATCAAACTCAAAAATCACAAGTAAATCAACCACCTGCTTAAACAAAAATCAACCCTCTTTAAGGAATGACAACAAAATCCAGAAAACAAAATAATATTCCTCATGTCCAGCATCTAATAAATGCCAGATGTGTGAGAAGAAGGAAAACATCACCCAAAAGAGGGAGAAAAAATTCAATGAGCAGACTGTGAAATAACATGGGAAAATACTTTACTACAATTATTTTAAATACAAATGTTATAAATATGATCCAAGAATTTAAAGGGGAAAAACATAATAAGGGGAGAAATGAAAGATGTTAAAAAGTGTCAAATGGAACTTTGGGAACTGAAAAACACAGTATCTGAAATGTAAAATGAAACACATACAATTAATAGCTGATTAGATAATAAAAAAAGAAGAGACCAGTGAACTTGAAGATAAAGAAATAGAAACCACCCAAATTGAAGCAGGGAGATAGAAGAGTTAAAAAAAAAAAAAGTGAATCGAGACTCTGTGACCTGTGGAACAGCTTAAAAAGTTCAACATATACTCTTTCCTGCTTTGTCGAAGATGAGTTGGCCATACGTTTGTGGGTCCATTTCTGGTTTTCTATTCTGTTCCATTGATCTATATGTCTGTTTTTGTGCCAGTACCATACTGTCTTGATGAGTACAGCTCTGTAATACAGTTTAAAGTCTGGAATTGTGATGCCTTCAGCTTTGTTTTTCACCATCACATTGGCTATTTGAGGTCTTTTGTGGTTCCATACAAATTTTAGGATTGTTCTAGCTCTGTGAAGAATGCTGGTGTTATTTTGACAGGGATTACATTAAATGTGTAGACTGCTTTGGGTAGTACTGACATTTTAACAATATTTGTTCTTCTAATCCATGAGCATGGAATGTTTTTCCATTTCTTCATGTCTTCAATTTCTTTCATAAGCTTTCTATGTACACTGAAAACTTTCAGTGTACAGATCTTTTACCTCTTTGGTTCAGTTTATTCCCAGGTATATAGGTTTTTGGTGAATTTTAAATGGTATTGATCCCTTGATTTCTCTTTCTGCTGCTTCATTATTGGTGTATAGAGATGCAACCAATCTCTGTACATTGATTTTATATTCTGCAACTTTGCTGAAATTCCATATAAATTCCAGCAGTTTTTGAGTAGAGTCTTTCAGGTTTTCCACATAGAGTATCATGTCATCTCTGAAGAGTGAAAGTTTGACTTCTTTGCCAATTTGTATGCTTTTTGTTTTTCTTTTTGTTGTCTGATTGCTAAGGCGAGGACTTCCAGTACCATGTTAAACAACAGTGGTGAGAGTGGACATCTCTCTCATCTCTCATGTTCCTGACCTTACGAGGAAAGCTCTCAGTGAGGATGATATTAGCTGTGGGCCTTTCATATACGGCCTTTCATAGGATGGTGAGGTATGTTCCTTCTTTCCCTACTTTCTTGAGGGTTTTTATGAAGAAAGATACTGTATTTTGTCAAATGTTTTTTCTGCATCTAATGAAAGGATCATATGGTTATTACCCTTTCTTTTATTAATGTGGTGTACCACACTGATTGGTTTGCAAATATTAAACCAGACAGTCTCTTCAGCAAATGGTGCTGGGAAAACTGGACAGTGACATGCAGACCACATTATTACACTATACACAAAAATAAACTCAGAATGGATAAAAGACCTAAATGTAAGACAGGAAACCATCAAAAGAGTACAGAAGAAAACAGACAGAAACTTCTATGACCTTGGCAGTGGCAACTTCTTACTCAACACATCTACAAAGGCAAGGGAAATAAAAACAAAAAATGAACTATTGGGACCTCATCAAGATAAAAACCTTCTGCACAGTGAATGAAACAATCAACAAAACTATAAGGCAACTGACAGAATGGGAGATGATATTTGCAAATGACATATTGGACAAAGGGTAAGTATCCAAAATCTATAAAGAACTCACCAAACTCCACACCAAAAAAACAAGTAATCCAGTGAAGAAATGGGCAGAAGACATGAATAGACACTTTTCCAAAGAAGACATCCAGATGGTTAACAGATACATGAAAGGATTCTCAACATCACTCATCATCAGGGAAATACAAATCAAAACCACAGTGAGATACCACCTCACACCAGTCAGAATGGCTAAAATTAATAATTCAGGAAACAACAGATGTTGACGAGGATGTGGAGAAAGGGGAACACTTTTGCAATGCTGGTGGAACGCAGACAGGTACAGTCACTCTGGAGAATAGTATGGAATTTCCTCAAAAAATTAAAAATAGAACTACTCTATGACCCAGCAATTGCACTACTATTTATCCAAAGGATACACAGCTGCTGATTTAAAGGGGTACATGCACCCCAAAGTTTATAGCAGCACTATCAATATCGACAATAGCCAAAGTATAGAAAGAGTCCAATGTCCATTGACTGATGAATGGACAAAGAAGATGTGGTATATATACACAATGGAATATTACTTGACAAAAAGAATGAAACCTTGCCATTTGCAAAAACGTGGAGGAACTAGAGTATATTATGTTAAATGAAATAAGTCAAGCAGAGAAAGACACATATCATATGATTTCATTCGTATGTGGAACTTAAGAAACACAACAGATGAACATAGGAGAAGGGAAGCAAAAGTAAGATAAAAACAGAGAGGGAGGCAAACATGAGAGATTTATAAACACAGAGAACAAACTGAGAGTTTCTGGAGGGTATTGGGTGGAGAGATGGGTTAAATGGGTCATGGGCATTAAGGAGAGCACTTTTTGGGATGAGCACTGGGGGTTATATGTAAGTGATGAATTATTGGGTTATACTTCTGAAACCAATACTACACTGTATATTAACTTGAATTTAAACAAATAAATTTTTAAAAAAAGTTTAACATATATGTAATTGGAATTCCAGTAAAGTGAGGAGTCAGATATATCATGCGAATGTTTGATAAGAAAACTGGAGTGGCTATATTAATATTTGACAAAGACAAAGAATGTTACAGGGATAAAAAGGATCATTTCATAGTGATGTCAATTCATGAAGAGGCTGTAATAATCCTCTTGTTATGTACCTGATAACAAAGCTTCAGAATACAAGAAACAAATGCTGACAGAACTGAAAGGAACATAGATAAATCCACAATTATAGCTGAAGTTTTCAACAATATTCTTTCAATAGTTAGTAGAATAAAAATCTTTAAGGATATAGAAGACAAATAGCATTATCAAAAAAATTGACCTAATTGAAATTTATAGGTCATTCCATGCACCAACATCAGAATACACATTCTTTTATTTATTTATTTATTTATTTAGAAAAAAAATTAATCTTATTTATTTTTGAGAGAGAGAGAGAAACAGAGCATGAGCAGGGAAGGGGCAGAGAGAGAGGAAGACACAGAATCTGAAGCTGGCTCCAGGCTCTGAGCTGTCAGCACAGAGCTGAAGGCAGGTCTCAAACCCACAAACTGTGAGATCATGACCTGAGCCAAAGTTGGAGGCTTAACCAACTGAGCCACCCGGGAGCCCCAGAATACACATTCTTTTAAAGAACACATGGAAAATTCACCACAATAGCCATGTTGGGACATAAAATAAGCCTCAAATATTTTACAGGATTGAAATCAAACATAAGAGGTTTTCTGACAAAAATGTAATCAAGTTAGAAATCGTTAAGAAAATTAATACTTGTAATATCCCCCAAAATTTGAAAAATAAATAACTAACCTCTAAATAGTCCGTGGGTCAAAAAAGAAATCACAAGGGGAATTTTAAAGTATTTAGAATTGGATAATATAAAAATAATAAATGCAAATGATGCTTAAAAACATTATTCTTTTGATAAAATATAAAAGGGCAAATATTCCTGCACCAGCTGGAATACTTAATAGAACTATAATACTAACCACTCGGAGTTAGTGGCAGACTCCATAGTTTAAGAGTATGGCCCACAATAAGACTATTCTTACTTCAGATTCCAGCCACACTTCATGAGTCTTCAGACTACCCACACTTGCTACCAAGTGTACATATGCAAGAGATTCCCATGAACTACCTCAGATTTGATAATTCACTAGAATGACTCACTGTACTCTGGAAAGTGCTATGCATACATATGATTATAATTTTATCACAAAGGCTACAAATCAGTACCAATCAAATGAAGAGACACAGAAAGCAAGGTCTGGTAGGGTCCAGAAATGCAGAACTTCCACAACTTCTCCCCATGGAATCAGTGTGCATCATCTTCCCAGTACATTAATGTTTTCACCAATCAGAATGCTCCACTGAGCTCTGCCATGCAGAATTTTTACTGGGTTTTTGTTATGCGGGCTTTATTGATTGCATATTGCATATAGTTGAACTCAACCTTTAGCCTCCCTTCCCTCCTTGGAGGCTGGATTAACTCAGATCCCCAAACCTCCAATCACATGGCTGGTATCTCTGAAATGGCCATCCTCCATCCTGAAGCCATCTAGGGGTCCACAATGAGTCATCCTCATTAGCACAAAGTAAGGTATGATCAAGGGACTCATGAATAACAAAAATACTCCTATTACTTGGGAACTTCCAAGGATTTAGTCTCTCTCCCAGAAAACAGGGACAAGAATCAGATAAATTCTATATTATACATAGTAAACAACAGAGAAAAATCAAGTAAGAAACTAAACTCTTTGAAAGATTGATAAAAATATATTTAGCTAGACTGATCAAGAATAAAGAGAAAATACAAATTATCAATAGCAGAAAAGAAAGCTAGAACACAAAGATATATTTTACAGTGTTTAAAGAATAAAAGAATATTTCGAACAAATGTGTGCTCATAAAGTTGACAAAAAATTACCACTGATATAAGAAACAAAAAAAAAAAAAAAACCAGCACTCAGTTAAAGAAATTGAACTCATAATTGAAAAAATTTCCATACAGAAAATTGTCTGTAATAGCTTTACTGGTAGATTCTAAATTATATACTTAAGCAAGAAATGATACCAACTCTCCACAAATACTTTCAAAAAACAAAGGAGTAAGGAACATTTCTAATACATTTTATGATGCCAGAATTATCATACAAGGCAAAGAGATTTATTCACAATGTCATTGAGCAAGAGGTCTTAACCAGTGCAATAAGGAAAAAAAAAAGCCTTACAGGTTGGAAAGATAGCAACACATTCTTAATGCATTAATGACATGATTTTCATTTTAAGGAATCTATTTTTTAAAAAACGCTAGGGAAACTAATACGTAAATTTATCAAGGTCATGAGACTCATGGTCAATATATATTTAAAAAATGGGGCCACATGGGTGGCTCAGTCAGTTAAATGGCTGACTTTGGCTCAGGGCATGATCTCATGGTTCTGAGTTTGAGTCCCGCATTGGGCTCTGTACTGACAGCTCAGAGCCTGGAGCCTGCTTCAGATTTATATTCTCTCTCTCTCTCTCTCTCTCTCTCTCTGCCCCTCCCCTACTCACTCTCTGTGTCTCTCTCTCTCAAAAAAAAATAAGTAAACATTTAAAAAAATTAGTAAAAAATGAATTAGGTTTTTATATTCTAGAAAAGAAAGAATGTTAAATTAAAAACAGTATCATTTGTATAGCATAAAATATAAAATATTTAAGAATAAATATATCAAAATATTTATGTACATATATACTAAAAACTAAAATATGTTTCTGATAAAAATTACAATTAAATAAATGGGGAGATACAATACTCTCATGGATTAGAAGATTTAGATTATTCAGATGGCACTTCTCCCCAGTGTGCTCTATAGATTCAATGCAATCTCAAATCAAAATACTAGCCTATTTTAAAATTTGGCAGAAAATTATTAACTGGTTTTAAAATTGATACAGATATAAAATGGTTGTATGATATCCAAAACAAACCTGAAAGTGAAGAACAGTGTTAAGGATTTAGAACACCTGATTTCAAGAGTTACAGTGAAGCCATAATAGTGAAGACAGTGTGGTTTTGGCATAAGCACAGTCGCATAAATCAATGGAATAGAACAGAGTCCAAAATATATGTTTAGTTGATTTTTGACAAAGTTGCCAAGCTAATTCAGTATAAGAACAGTCTTTTAAACAAATCATTCTGGGGCTTTAGGGGAAGAAGGTGGACTAGAAGGATCCTAAGTTCATCTCCTTCCACATACACAACTAGAGAACAGTCACATCAGTGTAAATAATCCAGAAAACAACTTGAGGACAGGAAGAACAAAGCCCACAACTAAATGTGGAAAAGGTGCCACACTGAGGAGGGTAGGAAGGGCAGAGACATGGTGGGGAGCTGAGCAGACCCATGGAACTGTCCATGGGAGAGAGAGAGATGCTGTAAGGCAGGGAGGGGAAAGATATTATCACACCTGGAAGCCTGCATGGGGAAGACAAATCCCCCTAAATTTGGCTTTAAAAACGAGAGGGACCAAATTTCATGAGATCTTAAAACCAGTGGGACTTAAAATCTAGAACTTAAAAATCAGCAAACTTAGCTCTGGGAGAGCAAAGAAGATAAGAGGAAACTGCCTTAGAGAGGCAGAACAATAAAAACCCCATGGAGATAGAGCACAAAAGCAGCCATTTGAAAAATGCCTGGGACATAGGGGTAGGAGAGATATTTACTAATCTCAAAACTTGTGCTGGAGAGGCAGAGATCATTGAGAACCTCTCCAGGAACAAAGGAGCTGGAAGGCACCATTTCCTTGCCCTTCCCCCCAGCATAAACACGTGGCTGCCTAAGGAACCAGCAGCAGTCTCAACACTGCCTACCTAACTTGGTAATATCATGGGTTCTGCCCCACCCTTGCACCTTGGCAAATCTGTCTTCCCTGTCCAACCTGGCCTGCCTCAGTCCCTGCACAGCAGGTACCCTCCTATAGAGAACCTGCATAACCTTGCTAACACCATGCATCCCACCTCTGTGCAATTTGCAGATCTGCCCGCTCCAAGTGCCCTGCAGTTTGGTGCTACTGCATCTCTGATAAACACCTAATCTGAATCAACTCAACCTGGGGACATCTCCAGACTGGCCCACTGACACTACAGGGACCAAATACTGCCCACAACAGGAAAAGAGAGCCATTGCAGGTTACTGGACTGAAGGAAAAAGTGGGTCAGCCATAATAGCAGGGCACATGCATCACATATAGAAGACACCCCTGAAGTGCCAGGTTTAGGTGAACAGGAGACACTACACACAGGGCACCACATTAACTCTTCTTCATAAGACCACTACTTTCAAGAGCAGGAGACATAGCTGACTTCCCTAACATGCAGAAACAGACACAGAGGGTTAGACAAAATGAAGAGACAGAGGAATATGTCCCAAATGATAGAATAGGAAGGACAATACCACAGCCAGAAGCCTAAACAAAATGGAGACAAGTAATATGCTGATAGAGAACTTAAAGTAATAATCATAAAGATACTCACTGGATTTGAGGAAAGAGTGGAAGACCTCAATAAGACCCTTAACAAAGAGATGGAAAATATAAAAAAGAACTAGAGATTAAGAACTAAAAATAGATGGAATAAACAGAATAGAGGAAGCAGAAGAACAAATCAGTGACCTGCAGGACACAGGTAATGGAAAGTAATCAAGCTGAACAGGTGAGGAAAAAAAATGAAAAGAGATTTAGGGAACTCAGCAACACCACCAAGCACAATAACATTCACATTATAAGGATCCCAGAAAGAGAAGACAGATAAATGGAGCAGAAAATTTACTTGAAGTAATAACAGCTGAAAACTTCCCAAATCTGGGGAAGAAAACAGAAGTCCAGATCCAAGACACACATAGAGACCCCAATAAAATCAACCCAAGGAGGTTCACACCAAGACACATAATTAAAGTGACTGGGGGCACTTGGGTGGCTCAGTCAGTTGAATGTCCGACTTCAGCTCAGGTCATGATCTCACAGTTTGTGCATTCAAGCCCCACATCAGGCTTACTGCTGTCAGCACAGAGCCTGCTTCAGATCCTCTGCCCCTCTTTCTCTGTCCCTCCTCTGTTTGTGTGCTCTCAGAAATAAATAAAACATTAAAAAATAATAAAGTGACAAAAAGTAATGATAAAGAAAGAATTTTAAAAACAGCAAGAGAAAATAAAACCACTACATACACAAGAAACCCGATAAGGCAATCAGCTGTTTTTTTCAGCAGAAATTTTGCAGGCCAGAAGGTCATGGCATGATGTATTCAAAGTGCTGAAAGGAAAAATCTGCAGCCAAGAATACTCTATCCAGCAAGGCTATCATTCAGAATAAAAGGAGATAGAGTTTCACACACAAATAAAAGTTAAAGGAATTCATGACCACTAAATCAGCCTTCTAAGAAATGTTAAAGATTCTCTGAGTAGAAAGGAAAGAACATAAATAGGAGTAAGAAAAGTAGGAACCACAAAAGTAGTAAAAATAAGTATATCTGTAAAAATCAGTGTCAGGACTCAGAAAATAAAAGAATGTAAAGTGTAACACCATGTAAATAAAAAGTGGGAGGGGGGAAAAAGGGGAAGAATGGGTTCAAACTTAAGCAACCATCAACATAATATAGACTGTTATATGTAGAAGATGTTGTATACAAACCAAACAGTAGCCAGAAATCAAAACCCAGTATTAGCTATGCAAAAAATAAAGAGAAAGGAATCCAAGTATATCATTAAAGAAAGCCAAGTAATTTTGAGAGAAGAGATCAAGAGAAGAAATGAACAGAGAAGAACTATAAAAATAAACAAAGGGGCATCTGGGTGGCTGAGTTGGTTAAGCATCCAACTTCAGCTCAGGTCCTGATCTTGCAGTTCATGAGTTCGAGTCCTGTGTCAGGCTCTGTGAGAACAGCTCGGAGCCTGGAGCCTGCTTCAGATTCTGTGTTTCCCTCTCTCTCTCTGCCCCTTCTCCACTCACACGTACTCTCTCTCTCTCTCAAAAATAAAAAAGCATTTTTTAAATTTAAAAAAGCATAAAACAAGTAACAAAATAGCAATAAATACATATCTGTCAATAGTTACTTTGAACATAAATGGAATAAATGCCCCATTCAAAAGATATCCAGTGACAGAGGGGAGCTTGGAAGTAGTAGGAGAATGCTGAGCTCACCTCAACCCACATTTTCAACAACATATCATCCACATCTAAATCAATAAGCCAGAAATGTTGATGGAGGGTGGGAGGGAGGGGAAAGTGGGTGATGGGCATTGAGGAGGGCACCTGTTGAGATGAGCACTGGGTGTTGTATGGAAACCAATTTGAAAGTAAATTTCATATTAAAAAAATAAGAGAAAAAGTAAAAAGAAAAAAATAAATAAAATAAAAAATAAGCTTAAAAAAAACAAACAAAAAAACCCCAACAATAACAACAAAAAAAAAAACCCACAAAGAACAGTTCCCACAACTACAGACAAGAAGCTGCATCTGAAAAGTTAGGAAGGTCAGAAAGATGAAGGGAGGCTGCCCTCAGGAAGGAGGGAAGGAGCTGCCCACACAGAGAGGGCCCACAAAAAGGCCCTTGTACCAGGGAGCTCACATGGGCAAGACTAATCCCCATAATGTTTAACTTTAAAAACCAGAGGGGCTGAATTTTGTGAGTTTATAAAACCAGTGGTACTTGCAATCTGAATCTTTAAAAGTCTACTGACTCAGCATTGGGCAAGTCAGGAAGGTGAGTGATAGCTGGATCACTGCTCTTAATGAGACAGCAGCCTGTGCAGAAAGGCAACATAAAAACAGCAGTATACACAACACCAGGGGCAAACAGAAGAAAGATCTGTTCATACTGATTTTGGAACATATTGGGTGATTTCTCCAAACATGAGGGAGCTGGCAGATGTCATTTTCCTGCCCTGCTCTCTCAACATAAACACAGAGCCACCTGCGAGAAGTGGGACTACACAGAGACTTGTAGTTTTGGTCCAGTGCTTAGGGCAAATTTTATTAAAACTGACCATGTTCCCCGACCAGCCAGGTACACAGCTCCCTCAGCATGTCACACACATCCACCCTGATGCTCCCAGCCATGCATTCTCAGTCAATGAAGTGCAACGCACCTAGCTGCATGTCCCCAGATACCTTCATGCAACATGCCATCATGCTCCATGCCCAACTGCATACCCTCAGCCACCAGGTGCACAGCTACCTCCATGAAATGGGCTGAGCCACCCACCCCCATCCACACCCAGTCATCACTGGGTGCTGTTCCAAGCTTAACGCCCCAGCATCCCTAGCATGCAAACCTAAGCTCCCATGGGCATTGCAGGATTGGGCATAGAACTAGTGGCCAGCACAGATTTTGCTAATACTGCTACTGCACTTCCAGGTTCCCCAGTGGGCACATTACCTCAGAGTTGGCCTTCTTGGTTCCCACTAACACCAGAGAGAGCAAGCACATTCAACAATATGCAGAGTCAATATAGATGACTGCAATTAAAGGAAAAGGGACTCAGACACAACAGCAGGGCATAAGCAACAAACACAGGATACTCTCCTGAAGGGCTAGATTCTGGTGATCAGTAGACACCGCACTACAGGGCACTCCAGGACCTCCTCCTCACAACTTTCAAGAGCAAAGACACAGCTGACTTTCTTAACACACAAAAACAGATGCAGAGAGGCAGACAAAATGAGGAGATAGAGAAAGTGATTCCAAATGAAACAACAGGACAAGGCCACAGCCAGAGATCTAACCGAAAAAGATATAAGTAACATGCCTGACAGAGAATTTAAAGTAATGATCATAAGGATATTCACTGGACTTGAGAAAAGCATTGAAGACATGAGTGAGACCCTTGACACAGAAATAAGAGCAGAGATAAAGGTCTTAATAAATGAAATGAGAAACAAGCTTCATGGAATGAACAGCAAGCTGGAAGAAGCAGAGGAATGAATTAGTGACCTAGAAGACAGAGTAATGGAAAGTAATCAAGCCGAAGAAAAGAAAAAGATAAGAATTATGCCAAATGAGAAAAGACTCAGTGAATTTAGTGACTCCACCAAACATAGTAACATTCATATTATAGGAGTCCCAGAAGAAGGGAGAGAAAAGGAGGCAGAGAATTTATCTGAAGAAATAGCTGAAAACACCCCTAATCTGGGGAAGCAGATATCCAGATCCAAGAAGCACAGGGAACCCCCAAAAAAATCAACAAAAGAAGACATCTACCAAAACATATTATAAATAAATTTGCAAAATATAGTAATAAAGAAAAGAATTTTTAACACAGCATGACAAAAAGCCAGTCACTTAAAAGGGAAACCCATAAGGCTAGTGAGAGATTTTTCAAAAGAAATTTTGCAAGCCAGAAAGGATTGGCATGATATATTCAAAGTGATGAATGGGAAAAATATGCAGCCAAGAATACTCTATCGAGCAAGTACATCATTCAGAAGAGAAGGTGAGTAAAGAGTGTCCCAGACAAACAAAAACTAAAGGAGTTCATGACTGCTAATCCAGCTCTGAAAGAAATATTAAAAGGGAATCTTTGAGTGGAATGAAGAGACCAAACATGACAGGGGAGAGGTAGGAAACACAAAAGCAGGAAAAATGAATATTTATGTTAAAATAAGTCAAGGAACTCACAAAAAAGGATATGAAATATAATAACGTACCTAAATGTGGGGAGGAGAGTAGAGGCGAGGAGAGGGTTCAAACTTTAATGACCATCAATATAATATAGACTGCTATATGCAGAAGAAGTTATACACAAGCCTAATGGTAGCCATATAACAGAAACTACTAATAAATATGCAAAGAATAAACAGAAAGAAATCCAAATATATCACTAAAGAAAATCAACAAAACATGAAACAAAGAAACATAAGAACGGTTCAGAAAAAAATCTTCAGACAACCACAACACAAGTAACAAAATGTCAATAAATACATATCTATCAATAATCACTTTGAATGTAAATGGACTAAATACCCCAATCAAAAGATATAGGGTGATGAATAGACATTTTTCCAAAGAATACATCCAGATGGCTAACAGACACATGAAAAGATATTCAACATCACTCATCATTGGGGAAATGCAAATCAAAACTATGATGAGATACCATCTCATACCTTTCAGAATGGCTAAAATTAACAACAGAAGAAACAATTAGCAAGGATGCCAATCCTCTTACACTGTTGGTGGGAACCCAAACTAGTGCAGCCACTCTGGAAAACAGTATCGAGGTTTTTCAAAAAGTTAAGAATAGAGGGCACCTGTGTGGCTCAATAGTTACACATCTGACTTTGGCTAGGGTCATGATCTCACAGTTGATGAGTTCAAATCCTACCTTGGGTGAGTTCTAGCCCCACTTCAGGTAAAAAACATGAGCCCCAGGTGAGCCCCACTTGTCTCTCTTCCCCCTCCCCCTCTCTCTCTCTCCCGCTCTCTGCCCCTCACAGCATTCTCTCTCTCTCTCTCTCTCTCTCTGTCCCTTGCTCACTTGCACCCTCTCTCTCTCCCTAAAAAAAAAAGATCAAGTTCAAATAAATGTGTTAATATTTTTTTTAAAAAAAGTTAAAAATAGAACTCCCCTAAATGCAACAATTGCACTACTAGGTGTTTATCCAAAGGATACAAAAATACAGATTTGAATGGGTATATGCACCCTGATGTTTATAGCAGTATTATCAACAAAAGCCAAACTATGGAAAGAGCCCAAGTGTCCATCAACTGATAAATGGATAAAGAAGATGTGGTGTATGTATGTGTATATATATATATATATATATATATACACATATATAATGGAATATTACTCAGACATCAAAAAGAAAGAAATCTTGCCCTTTGCAATGATGTGAATCGAGCTATAGTGTATTATGCTAAGCAAAATAAGTCAGGCAGAGAAAGACAAATGCATATGATTTCAATCATATGTGAAATTTTAAGGAAAAAAAACCAGATGAACATATGGGGGGAGGGGAAGAGAGAGGGAAACAAACCGTAAGAGATTTTTAATGACAGATAAAACTGAGGATTGATGGAGGGAGGAAGGGGGAGGAGGGCTAGATGGGTGATGGGTATTAAGGAGGACACCTGTTATGATGAGCACTGGGTGTTGTATGTAAGTGTTGATCGCTGATTTCTACTCCTGAAACCAATATTGTACTGTATGTTAACTCACTAGAATTTAAATAAAAATTTGAAAAGAAAAAAAAAGACATAAGGGTGGCATGATGGACAAAAAACAAGACACATCTACATGCTGACTACAAGAGACTCATTTCAGACCTAAAGTCATATGCAGATTGAAAGTGAAAGAATGGAGAAACATCAACTGTGCAAATAAATGTCAAGGGCAAGCTGGAGTAGCAGTACTTATATCTGAAAAAGTAGACTTTAAAACATAGACTATAACAAGAAAAAGGAGGAAACTATATAAAGGGGACAATCCAACAAGAAGATATAACAATTATAAATATTTATACACCCACCATGGAAGACCCAAATACATACAACAGTTAATAACAAACATTAAGGAAGTGACCAATAATACAATAATAGTATAGGACTGTAACACCCCACTTCCCAGATCACACAATATCCCACAAAACAAACTTCAACAAATTCAAGAAGATCAAAATAATACCATGCATATTTTCTGACCACAATGCTATGAAACTAAATATCAACCACAAGAAAAAAATCTGGAAATACCACAAACACATGGAGGTTAAATAACATGTTACTGAACAATCAATGGGTAAACCAGAAATAAAAGGAAATTAAAAAGTACATGGAAACAAAAGAAAATGAAAACACAACAGTCCAAAACCTGTAGCAAAAGTGGTTCTAAGAGGGAAGTTATAGCAATACATGCCTACCTCAAGAAGTAAGAAATATCTCAAATAAACAACCTTGCACCTAAAGGAGTTGGAAAAAGAACAACAAACAAGACAACAAGACTGAAGGAAGGAAATAATAAAGATTAGAGCAGGAATAAATGATATAGAAACTAAAAAGTCAATAGAACAGATCAATAAAACCAGAAGCTACTTTTTTTTTTATTTTGGGGGGAAAATCAATAAAATTGATAAACCTCTAATAAGACATACCAAGAAAAAAAAGAGAAAATATTAAAATAAATAAAATCACAAGTGAGACAGGATAAATAACAACCAACACCACACAAATAAAATCAATCCAAAGAGAATATTATGAAAGTATACATGTCAACAAATTGCATAATCTAGAAGAAATGGATAAATTCTCAGAAACATATAAACTACCAAAACTGAAACAGAAAGAAACAGAAAATTTGAACAAAACAGACTGATAACCAGCAAAGAAATTGAGTTTGTAATAAAAACTCCCAACAGGGGTGCCTGGGTAGCTCAATTGGTTAAGCATCCAGCCCTTGGTTTCAGCTCAGGTTATGATCTCATAGTTTGTGAGTTCAAACTCTGCATCAGGCTCCACATTGACAGTGTGGAGCCTGCTCAGATTCTCTCCCCCACTGACTCTCTGCCCTTCCCCCACCAGCTCTGTCTCTCAAAATAAATAAATAAACTTCAAAAAAATTTTTTAAAAAACACTTTACAGGTGAATGATTTCACAGGTGAATTTTACCAAAAATTTACAGAAGAATTAATACCTACTCTTCTTAAACTATTGCAAAAATTAGAAAAGTAAGGAAAACTTCCAAATTCATTCTATGAGGCTAGCATTACTGTGATACAAAAATCAGATAATGACATCAACAAAAAAAGAACTATTGGTCAATATCCCTGATGAACTTAGATGCAAAAATTCTCAAGAAAATACTAGCAAACTGAATTTAACAATATGTTAAAAAAATATCATTTACCAGGATCAAGTGGGATTTATTCCTAGGATGCAAGGGTGGTTCAATATTTGCAAATTAATCAATGTGATACATCATACCAGTTAGAGAAAGGATAAGAACCATATGATCATATCAACAGATGAAAAAAAAAGTATTTGACAAAGTACAACATCCATTCATGATAAAAAGCCTCAACAAAGTAGTTTTATATATGATATATATATATATATATATATATATATATATCATATATAATAAAGGCTGTATATGAAAATAAAGGCCATATATGAAAAACCCACATGTGAACATCTTTCTTAATGGGGAAAAACTGAGAACTTCTCCCCTAAGGACAGGAACAGGACAAGGATATCCACTCTCATCACTTTCACTCAACATATTTCAGGACTTCACTCAACATCATTCAGGACTTCACTCAACTTGAAGTCCTGGCCACAGAAATCAGACAATAAAAAGAAATAAAAGGCATCCAAACTGGTAAGGAAGAAGTAAAAATTTCACTATTTGTAGATGACATGATACTACATAGAAAACCCAAAAGACTCCACCAAAAATTGCTGTAATTAATAAATTCAGTAAAGTCACAGGATACAAAATCAATGTACATAAATCTATGGCATTTCTATATACATATAATGAAGCAGCCGAAAGAGAAGTTAAGAAACAATCCCAGTTATAATTGCACCAAAAATAACAAGACACTTAGGAATAAACCTAAACAAAGAGGTGAAAGATCTGTACTCTGAAAACTATGAAACACTGATGAAAGAAACTGAAGATGACACACAGCAACGGAAAGATATTCCATGTTCATGGTTGGAAGAATTAATATTATTAAAATGCCTAAACTTCCCAAAACAACCTAACATACAATAAAATCCTTATCAAAATGCCAACAGCATTTTTCATGGCAACAATTCTAAAATTTGTACGGAACCACAAAAGACCCCAAACAGCCAAAGCAATCTTGAGAAAGAAAAGCAAAGATGGAGGCATCATAATTCCAGACTTCAGGTTTTATTACAAAGCTGTAGTTATCAAAACAGTATGGCACTGGCACAAAAAAAGACGTATAGTTCAATGGAACACAGCAGAAAGCCCAAAAATGAACCCACAATTATATGGTCAATTAATCTTTGACAAAGCAGGAAAGAATATTCAACAGGAAAAAATACAGTCTTTTCAACAAATGGTGTTGGGAAAACTAGAGAGTATCATACAAAAGAATGAAACTGGACCACTTTCTTACAGCATACAGAAAAATAAACTCAAAATGGGTTAAAGACTTAAATGTGAGACAAGAAACCATAAAGATCCTAGAAGAGAATACAGGAAATAACTTTTCTGACATCAGTCACAGCAACTTTTTTCTACATATGTCTCCTGAGGCAAGGGAAACAAAAGCAAAAATGAATTATTGGGACTGTATCAAAATAGAAGGCTTCTGTACAACAAAGTAAATAATCAATAAAACCAAAAGGCAACCCACTGAATGGTAGAAAATATTTCCAAATCATATATTTGATAAAGGGTTAGTATCTAAAATATATAAAGAGGTTGCAGAACTCAACATCCTCAAAATAAATAATCCAATTAAAAAATGGGCAGAAGACATGAAAAGACATTTCTCCAAAGAAGACATCCAGATGGCCAATAGACCATCTGAATGGTCTTTTCTTGAGAAAAGGTGCTCAACATCACTCATTATCAGAGAAATGCAAATCAAAACCACACTAAGATATCTCCTCACACCTGTTAGAATGGCTAAAATCAACAAGGCAAGTAACCATAGGTGCTGATGAGGATGTGGAGAACAAGGAACCCTCTTCTGTCATTGAGAATGCAGAATGGTGCAGCTTGTGTGGAAGACAGTATGGAGGTTCCTCAAAAAATAAAAATAGATGGGACGCCCGGGTGGCTCAGTCAGTTGAGCATCCAACTTCCACTCAGGTCGTGATCTCTCGGTCTCTGAGTTCGAGCCCCGCGTCGGGCTCTGTGCTGACAATTCAGAGCCTGGAGCCTGCTTCAGATTCTGTGTCTCCCTCTCTCTCTGCCCCTCCCCCACTCATGCTCTGTCTCTCCCTCTCTCTCTGTCAAAAATAAATAAACATTAAAAATTTTTTTTAAAAATAGAATTACCATATAATCCAGTAATTGCACTCCTGGGTATTTACCCAAAGAATAAGAAAACACTAATTTGAAAAGATATATGCACCTCTATATTTATTGAAGCATTATTTACACTAGCCAAGGTGTGGAAGCAGCCCAGGTGTCCATCAAGAGATGAAAGCATAAAGAAGATGTGGTATATATATGCAATGGAATATTACTCATCCATGAAAGGAATGAAATACTGCCATTGGATGGATCTACAGAGAAAAAAGCTAAGTGAAATAAATCAGTAAGAGAAAGACAAATACCATATGATTTCACTCATATGTGGCATATAAAAAACAAAACAAATGAACGGGAAAAATAAAGTGACAAACCAAAAATAGACTCTTAATTACAGTGAGCAAATAAAATGGGAGGTAGGTGTAGGAATGGGTTAAACAGATGAAGAGGATTAAGAGTACACTTACTTTGATGAGCACTGAATAATGTATAAAATGGATGAATCACTATTTTGTGCACCTGAAAGTAATGTAACACTGTATGTTAACTATACTGGGATTAAACATTTTAAATAAATAAATAAATAAATAACAAAATAAAATCATAGAGTTGGCAGTTTTGAAAGACAAGTTAAAAAAATGGGTCCGGATCAATTGGATAGCTACATGAAAAAAATTAACCTCAAACTTACTTCACACCATAAACAATTAGCTTGGAATGGATCACAGACTTAAATGCAAAATTATAAACATGAAACTTATGGAAGAAAACATAGGGGAAAATATTCATTGCCTTGAGGTAGACAAATGGGACTGAAAATGCTGCAACTTTAAAAGAAAATATTAATAAATAGGACTTCATCAAAATTTAAGAGTTCTGCCCTTTGAAAGATATCATTAAAATAATGAAAATGTAAGTCATAGATTGGCTAGTGGCCAGCATCACTTAATACCAAAAACTAACAAAATATTTGCGTATCATAGCTAATAAAGCATCTGTATCCAGAATATATAAAGAACTCTAATAACTCAAGAATGAAGAAACCCAATAAAAAGGGTACAACTTTTAAAAAGACATTTCACAGAGGAAGATATACAAATAATCTTTAAGAATGTAAAAAGGTTCAACATCATTGGTCAGCAGGGAAAGACAAAGTAAAACCACAATGGAGTATCAGCACACACCCACTAGAATAGCAAAAATTAAAAGGAATGATAGCACCAAATGTTAGCAAAGACAGAAAATAACCAGAATGTTCACACATTGATGGGAGGAATTTAAAATGGCCCAACCATTTTGGAAAAAGGTCTATTTCTTATAAAGTTAATAAAAACATACCTTATTGTTAGAGTAAGCAACTAGTTAGGCTTTAATAGAATGCCTGGAGGCCAGCAAATGGGGAGTCAAGGCCTAGTATCGGGACAGGCAGCAACCTGTCCTGGCAGCATTCCACAAACAAGGCCACAGGAAGCCAGATCAAACCAGACAGACCAAGACAAAGAAGGCCTGAGACCCTCACCAAGTAGAGGAGAAAAGGTGGGAAACCCTGCTCCAAAAAATCCCCTCCCCAAATAATACATCTTCCACCCTCTTGTTAACAACTGTCCATAAAGATAGAGACCTAAGCCCTGTGGTGAACAGCTCTCCCTTGAACTTCTTTGGTCTCACATTTAAGAGTGTACTATCTCTCTTCAAAAAACTCCTCACATGCACTGTTCAACCACTGTCTGGTCTGCCCTTGAATTCTTTCTGGGGACTAAGAACCTTTAGCAACTCCTTTGGGATAGGCTGGGTCAAGAGCCCAGGGTCTCCCCAGTTCACCTTGGTACCATTATGACCTAGAATTTCCACTCCTGGATTTGTACCTATAATAAACAAATGTATACGTGTACAAGAACACTTGTACAAATATATTCACAACAGCTTTATTCATGATAGTAAAAGACTGGAAACTATTTAAATAACTATCAACAGATAGTAGAAAACAAATTATGGTATATTCATTCAATGTAGTATCTCTCAGCAATTACAAGGAATAAGCCACCGATACACACAATGTGAATAAATCTCACCAACATTATGCTGAATGAAAGATTCCAGACATAGAAAAAAGTATATACTGAATGATTCCATTTATACAAAATTCTAGAACCACTGAAGCTAATTTAAGATGAAAAATATCACAAAGGTGCTTATCTCTTTAGGGGTGGGGTTGACTGGGAAGAGTAGAGGGAACTTTAGGTGAGGTGATATAAATGTTCTATATCTTAGTTGGGAGTAGGTGATATGGGTCACAACTCAATGAATTATAAACTTACAGTTTATGCATTTAACTGTCTGTAAATTCTATTCCAACTCTTCCCCCTCAAAGCCCCCAAGGAAAAAAACCCCACTAGAAACAAGTATTAAACTCTAGTTAGGAGAGTTGTTCTTCTCAACAGTATGTATTGCCAATTCTGAAACCAGCAAATTAGTGAATTTACCGAGGATAATGGAATATAGGAAGAAGGAAGACTAGAACATAACCTGTGGTACTGGAATGGAATTAAAGATACCAATTAAGTTTTTAAAAAATATAAAGAAATAAAGATGGGGCACCTGAGTGGCTCAGTTGGTTAAGCATCTGACTTCAGCTCAGGTCATGATCTCATAGCTTCTGAGTTTGAGCCCCACATCGGACGATGTGTTGACAGCTCAGAGCCCAGAGCCTGCTTCCTGTTCTGTCTCCTTCTCTCTCTGCCCCTCCCCCATCTCAAAAGAAAATAAATAAACATTAGAAATAAAGATATATACATACACACACACACACACACACACACACACACACACACACACATACACACACATATTTTCTAGCCCTTACCTCTGAAGAGATCTAAAAGCTTCAATACTTTAGAAGCAATAAACACACCTAGCACACAGATCTTGGTTTCTAAATGCCATTCTCTATAATAAGGAACCAAATGTTCTGAAGAAATAGTTAATTTCAACACCAGGGCATGAAAAACATAAGACAAGCCTGAAACACTTTATTGAATCAAAGGATAATACTCAAAAAATCACTGGGACATATCAAAAGGATACAGGAGCCATTTTAAGGGTTCTTACTGGCCAAATCTTGGAAAATTTGTCAAAATAAATATTGGTAGTAATGGGTTATAGCTTACTGAATAGAATAAGAATCCATAAATCACAGTGATATAAATAAATTCACACATAAAAAATCAATAAAGGAGAGAAGATAGAACTCTTCCTCAGTAGAATCACAGCTAATGATTGTATAATGAATAATGAGTTGCAAAATCACCTATAGATAGCAAAAGTAATGGCTGAAAGTTTAATGAGGACAAAATACTTACATAATTTCCAAATATCTCCCCATATTATTTTCAAAAGGGAAATGGTAATTTTAAGTAGAGAAACCTGGGAGACACAACCTGAATAGTATAGTTAAGGCTAACATCACTAATATTGGGACAAATTGAAAGCATGTGCTTTCTAATATGATGTACTGAGAAGGACACAGCACTATTTTTGTACTATTCTTGCCAAAAATGCACAACCTGAATGTGATCATGAGGAAAAATCAGACACATCCAAACTGAGGGATACTCCACAAAAATAACTGACTATACCCTTCAAAAAAATCAGTCAAGAAAGCAAAGGAAATTTGAGGAACTGTCCCACATAAAAAGGTATGACAGGGGCACCTGAGTGGCTCAGTCAGTTAAGCGTCTGACTTTAGCTCAGGTCATGATCTCATGGTCCGTGACGTTGAGCACCACGTCGGGCTCTGCTAACAACTCAGACCCTGGAGCTTGCTTCAGATTCTGTGTCTTCTCTCTCTCTGCCCCTCCCCTGCTCATGTTCTGTCTCTCTCTCTCACTCAAAAATTAATAAAAATTTTTAAAAAATTTAAAAATGTATGACAAATACCTAGACCAGAGAAAGTCTCTTATGGGACATTTTTGGACAGACATTTTTGGACAATTGATTAAACTAATATGGACAATGGATTATATAATAGTGTTACATCTGTTAGATTTCCTGATTTTACTAACTATACTGTAGTTATGTAAAAGAATTTTCTTATTCCAAGTAAATACACACTCAAATTTTTAGATGTAAAAGGCAGGCGAGGGGAGGGGAACCACACCATACCAATGGTGAAGTATCATTATTTTGTTATTATAATTGATAAAATACCCAATGTGATTTCAGAACAAAGTTACATCACCCTGTTGCCTTTAGAGAGTACTGACGTTTCAAAAGCCATAGGTTGATAAATGTGGGGTATCAAATTTAACATTAATTTGTACAAATTCTTGAGATAAGAACAACGTTAGAGATAAACCTGAATTTACATTCTAATTTCTCTAAACATTGATCCTGGCCTAGTTCAAAATTGTCTAATCTATGAGAATTAGTCTTGAAACCAGCCAACAGTGAGAGGCTAGTTGAACTACAAAGAAAAGAAAAGAAAAGAAAAGAAAAGAAAAGAAAAGAAAAGAGAAAAGAAAAGAAAAGAAAAGCTTTGTAATACTGAGGCCTCCCCACATCAGGTTCCTGACAAGAGAAAAGAGATGAATTAAAATATTCCCTTTAATAGCTTATGTGCACTTTCCACAACCACCATCTGTCTCTACCCCCATCCGCCTGCTCAACATACAGGTTCCTTTCTCTCCACCAACACTCCTTCCATTTGGGAATGTACTAAAGTCATTTCTCATATTTTTTTTTGTTTTTAATCTGAGCATCTATTGAGTATTACTGTAAGCTTTTAAAGCCCACACGCCCTGGCAAGAGTTAACAGGAATTCCAGATATTATCAAATATATTTAAACATGATGCTTGAGTGGTCTTTGCAGCTGGTAGGTTATACATAAAATATGTTCAGCCAGTGATAGCGTCCTTATCTAAAGACAGAAGCTAGCAAAATTTCATCCTGTGTGCTCTGTCAGATTGTTCCCTTGGACAGATGGCAGAAGACTCCCGATGACAAGTGTGAGATGCTATCTGGGTGTCATGGCAGTGGTTTTCTCATTGCCCTGGACAGAGTTCCCTGGCTACTCTCTTCATTTGAAGCGTGCAAATGAGTAGATGTGGATTGCAGAATGTGTGTGATCAATAAACTCACATAATTAGAATCTTGCTGAAAGGAGCAATCTCTCTATGAAACAACCTCCATTAAGGCTTGGTCTCCCTCACTAGACAAGAGCTCACATTGTCTCACCTTCTTGTATATTTTCCCCAAGTGACAAGAGTAAAGTGACAACACAAATGACAAAATTTTAAGTGCTGTCCACCTTGTCCAGAATCAAGCTTTTAGTTCCTTGACTCACAGAGCCAGCCAGCCAGGAGCTCACTGGGGAAATTCAAATCCAACATCTTCCTCAGTATACTGTCTACTTTTATCTTATCTCATCTCCCTGCTGCTAAAAAGCACTGCTACTCAGTGCACATGAACCCATACACCCACAATGCAGAAGTTACTCCCTTAATCCCTATACTTCTCGTGCAGACCCTCTCTTTAAACCACAGGTCAAGGTTTGCACATGCCCTTCAAAGTCATCCCTATGTAAGACTTCCCATTCATCCTAGCCATTGGCCCCTGAATAAATAAATAGTAAATGTATTCTCCCAAGGCACTGCTGCACTTACAGACTTGTATAATTATACACACACATACACACACACACACACACACACACACACACATACACACACGAGTGGTAAAATACATGCAACATAAAACTTCCCATTTTAACCACTTTTAAGCATACTATTCAGCAACATTAAGTACATTTACACTCTTGTACAACAAATCTCCAAAACTCTTTTCATCTTGCAAAACTGAAACTCTTTACCCATTTAAAAAAAGTCCCTAGCCCCAGCTTCTGGCAGCCACTATTTTACTTTATGTCTCTATGAATTCGATTACTCTAGGTAACTCATATAAATAGAATCATACAGAGTGGGAGAGAGCCAAAACATAAGAGACTGTTAAAAACTGAGAACAAACTGAGGGTTGATGGGGGGTGGGAGGGAGGGGAGGGTGGGTGATGGGTATTGAGGAGGGCACCTTTTGGGATGAGCACTGGGTGTTATATGGAAACCAATTTGACAATAAATTTCATATATTAAAAAATAAATAAATAAATAAATAAATAAATAAATAAATAACATAAGACAGCAGTGATGGAGAGCAGATCAGTAGTTGCCAGGAGTTACAGTTGGGGTGGAAGTGTGACTATAAAAGGCTAGCACAAGGGAGCTTTTTGGAATGATAAAACTGTTCTTTTTCTGATTATGGTGGTAGTTATACACATCTATACGTAAGTTAAAATACAAAGAACTGTACACCAAAAGAAAGAAAATTAAAGTTTCTGTACGATAAGCTTAAAAATAAAAACTAACGAACTTAGAATATTAAAAATAAATAAATAAATAAATAAATAAATAAATAGAATCATACATTATTTGTCTTTTAGTGACTGCCTTTTACATTTAGTGTAATGTCCTTAAGGTTCATCCATGTTGTAGCATATGTCAAAATCTCCTTCTTTTTAAATATGAATCATATTACTTTATATATATAAAGGAATATGATATATAAATATATAGAAATTTTATATATAAATATATTTATATAAATATAAATATATATATGAATCATATTCATATATATATATATACACACACACACACACACACACACACACACACATTACGTTTATCTGCTCATCTTTTGGTGAACACTTGGTTGCTTCCACCTTTTTAGCTATTGTGAATAATGCTGCCATGTACCTAAGTATACAAATATATCTTTGAGACTCCATCCACAATTCTTTTGGGGTAGAATTCCAAAATTGAATTGTTGGGTTTTGTGGAAATTCTGTTTTTAATTTTTTGAGGAGCCACCATATTGTTTTCCACAGTGGCTGCACCAGTTTGCATTCCTGCCAACAGTGCACAAGAGTTCCAGTTTCTCCACATCCTCACCAACACTTGTTATTTCCTATGTTGCTGTTTCCTATGTAACAACATTTAGGGCAGTGAAAATACTCAGTACAATACCATGATGGTGGATACATTTCTAAAGCCACAGAATATATAATCCCAAGAGTGAACCATAATGTAAACTATGGACTTTGGGTGATAATTCCAGGTCAACATAAGGTCATCATCAACCTAAATTCAGCACAACAAATGTACCACTTTGGTAATGAATATTAATAATGGAGGATATTATGAATGTATGGGAAAAGGGAGTATACAGGAAATATCTGTGATGTCCCCTCAATTTTGTTGTGAACTTAAAACTGCTATAAAAAATAAAGTCTTAATATAAAAAAATAGAACAAAAAATAAAATAAAATAACATCAAACTTTGAGATGCAAAAACAAACTTACATAGCTACAATAATCAAGACAAAGTGATATTACTGGTATAAACATAGAAATATAGATCAATGAAATTAAGAGTCCAAAAATAAACACTTATATTTATAGTCAGTTGATTTTGAACAAGGCTGCTAAGATAATTCAATGGGGAAAAAATAGTCTTTCAACAAATGTTAGCAGTACAACTGGATCTCTGATACAAAAGAATACATTTAATCTCCTACCTCACACCATATGCAAAAATTAATTCAAAATGGATCAAAGGCCTAAATATAAGAGTTAAAACTACAAAACTCTTAAAACATAGAAATAAACTGCCTTGACCTTGGATTAAGCCATGGTTTCTTGGATGTAACACCAAAAGCAGAAGTAACCAAAGAAAAATATAGATGAATTGGACCTCATTAAAATTAAGAATGTTTGTACTTCAAAGGACATTAAGAAAAAAAGACACCCTGCAGAATGGGGGAAAATTTTTGCAACCATTTATCAAAGACTTGTATCCAGAATATACAGAGAATTCTTATAACACAACAATAAAAAGACAAATAATCTCATTTTTAAAATAGGCAAAGGATCTAGGGAGTATAATGTTAAGTGAAATAAATCAGTCAGAAAAAGACAAATACCATATGATTTTACTCAAATGTGGAATTTAAGAAATAACACAAGGTAAAAAAAAAAGAGACAAACCAAAAAACAGACTCTGAACTATAGATAACAAACTGCTGGTTCCCAGAGGGGAGGTGGGAGGGGCAGTGATGGGTGTAATAGGTGATGGGGATTAAGAGTGCACTTATCATGATGAACACTGAGTAATTTATAGAATTGTTGAATCATAGTGTACACCTGAAACTAATATAACATTGTATGTTAATTATATTGGAAGCATAATCAATTTTTTTTATTTGAGAGAGAGACAGAGAGAAAGGGAGGGAGGGAAGGAGGGGAGGGAGGGAGGGAGAGGGAATCTCAAGCAGGCTCCATGGTCAGTGCAGAGCGTGATGTGGGGCTCAATCCCACAACCCTTGGGATCACAATCTGAGCCAAAATCCAAAGCCAGATGCTCAATCAACTGAGCCACTCAAGTGCCCCTGAAATTAATATGTTTAAAAACAGGCAAGGGATTTCAATAGAATTTCTCCAAAGAAGATACACTAATGGTCAATAAGCATATATAAAAATGTTTAGCATCATTAATCACTGAAGAAATGGAAATCAAAATCACAAATTTACTAGGGTCACATAACAAAAAATATGAATACTAACAATTGTTAGAATTAAGTATAAGTGTACCAAAGAGATCTAGAACTTAAGGGTATAAAGGACTTTGCTTTTAAGATAAGCTCTAGACTTCTTTGGTACAGTTTCCTTCCAGGCTCATTGCAAGCTGGTGTTCACCATAAGAAGCAAGTGGGCCTTTGGGGTGCCTGCTCTGTTATTGTCCATTTATAGACTTGAAGGCATCTTTGTGACACTGTCATTAGTTAGATTCACAGTTTTGTTGATCTTTCCTGAGGCTCTGTGAGAAAAAATTAGTTATGGGCTGATATGCCCATATTGTTCCTAATTATAGACTCCTGCACTGAATCAGTACATAATGTTCCCATGAGACTCTGAGGAGATCAAGACAGTCGCCTGATGCAGCAGATCATTTCCAGTGGAATAAAACAGGTCTGTGCACTGCACCCCATCACCACCTTATTTTTAACTTTTAACTTTATGACTTGAGACTACAGTTGCCTCCAGTACATGCAAATCTTGCTTATCTACCCTCCACCAAACACTCCACCACAGGAAGCAAATTGGCAAAAGCCTATGTGCAGATGATATTATTTATCATTACCATGAACAGAAAAGTCCTCTGTAGATTGTTGCCCTTGCTTTCTAACTACTACCAGGAAAAATAGAAGATCAATTAGTCTAAAATTTGAATCATTGATTTTGATAAGTATTTGTCATCCTTTATCTGGTCTATAACTAAAATGCATAAGCAAAAAAAAAAAAAAAAGCTATTAGGGATTGGTCCCAAGCCTAATGGTTTAATTCAACATTTTTGTAAATGGTTTTATATACTGTCAGAGCAAATATTTTGTTACTAGCTTATCTTGGATAATTGACCTGTAAGTACATTGTTAACATTAGAGGTGCTTTACTGTCTGAGCCTGCATTCATCAACATGCACTTACAGACATTCACAAGCCAAACTGGTGTGGCCATGTCACTTGCCCACCCAAATATTGTCTCTGATCCCAAGCTGCCTTCTGTGTAAAGCCTTGTCTCCACTCATGGGTATTTCATGTGGAGGAGAATTCATTTTCTTTTTAACTGAGGTTTGAGGAGAGTTTCCTCCAGAGTCATGATCAAATATCAAAACTCTTGTTCAGCTGACCTTTAAAATATGGAACCCTGTATTTAGCTGGCCACACAGAATATCTGCAGGCCAGTTATTTGTCAGGGAGGATACTCCTGAACCCACTCCTGCTCACTACTTAACAGAAGCTCACTTGGGCTTACCAGAAGCTCACACATAGAAGTATTCTCATCAATTTTGGGATGAGCACTGGGTGTTGTATGGAAACCAATCTGACAATAAATTTCATATATTAAAAAAAAAAAAGAAGTATTCTCATCAAACTATTCATTGCCATTTTTGCAGTAATCCTACACTGGAAACACACTGGGAGGTTAACTGGTGAATGAAGCATGTTACATTTACTGTAAGAGTATTACTGAGGATGCTGTCCGGACCAAGAGGAGAATGTTTCAATCTCTAAAGAGGAAACATTTGTGTCTTTCTTAAGCAACTGGTTTAATTTTACCTCAAAGACACTCTAAACCTGCAATTGATTCTATTTCCTTCTTCATACTGGCCATAAGGAAACTGTGAGGCAGGTTTATGGCATACTCTAGTAACCAATACTTACAATGCATGAATTCATTCTTCTTACATCTTATTGTTCTACCCTTATTTTTCCTTGCCGCTATTTTCTCACTAGCCAGTATTTGTTTTTCATTTTGGTGTGTATTTCTGTAAGCTGTTTCAAATACATCCTGCAAAGAGGATGGATATAAATAAATACATTTCTGTAATAATGCTGTGTGAAGGATAGTTCTACAAAGCAGTAGGATAAAAATCTTATCAGAAAAAGGGACTTCTGTAGAATCTCTGTGGGTAGAAATTCCATTCTCACATAATTAAAAAGTCATAATAGGGATATGTTACAGCCCACCTGACCAGGAAACTGAGATAGAAATGTTAATTGAGATTGTGGAAGCTGCGAAATTAGGCCAGGTAGTAATAATGGAAGACTTTAATTACTCAATCATAGATTGGAAAAATGCCTCACTGGGACAAGAGTTCGAAGTGAGATTTTTAGATAAGAGAAATTACCCCTTCTCAGCAAAGGTACAGAAGGAGCCTGTGCCGCAGAAATATACCAGGCTAGGCTCTGACAAGGAATGAATGGAAACTCATCTGCAAAGTGATACAAAATTATTAACAGTGACCACCACACAATTTAGTTCTACAGCCTTGTAGGCAAATTTAAATCCACTACAAATCTACTTATTATTTGAAAGCATCCTATGAAAAAATGAAAGTTAGAATTTTAAGATTCAACAATAAACAAGAAAGAAATCAAGAGGATATTTTCCAAATAACTTATCAGGGATCCAGGAAAACATGCAAGAGGTTATAATAACCCTTTGTAGCTAGTTGACAGTTAGAAATGTAACTGCTGGGCATGGGGGAAGGGAGATTTTTTTCATAAAGAAAAGAACCAAGGAAAGAAAACATAAACCCACAAAGTATGGCAGGTTAGGAATAACTTCAAAATTAGATAAATGTTTTAAAACATGATACATCTTATAGAGGTTTTCAAAAGGATTAGGAAGAGATTCTTTGAATCTATCAAGGGAAGGAAGATAGTTTGAGAAACAATGGAATCTCTTTACAGTAATGGCACCAAAGGGGTGCCTGGGTGGCTCAGTCGGTTGAGCGTCTGACTTTGGCTCAGGTCATGATCTCACGGTTTGTGAGTTTGAGCCCCGCATCAGGCTCTGCGCTGACAGCTCAGAGCCTGGATCTTGCTTTGGATTCTGTGTCTCCCTCCCTCTCTGTCCCTCCCCCGCTCATGCTCGCTCGCTCTCTCTCTCTCTCTCTCTCTCTCTCTCTGTCAAAAATAAACAAACATTGAAATAAATCTTAAATAATGGCACCAAAGCTGGAAAAAAAGGAGGAAGAGAGAGCAAAAGGCTGGATAAAATCTATCTCGATTTTGAGAGAGATCACCTCGTCTAAATTGCCTCTTGAAACCCAGGTAAGATTGAATACTGCTGCAGATAGGAATCACAAAGGAGAACAATAAGCTAAAGTGCCAAAAACAATTCGTAGATCATGTGGGGGTAAAATCTTCAAAAAAGAAATCATGCAATATTTAGCTATAATGTTTACCTGTAGTGCCACTGCAGATGGTCTCCATCCTAAACATATTAAGGCCCATTTCTATTCTGAAAGGTAGGGAACTATAATTAAACACAGACTTGTTGGATGCATCTTTTTGTTTTTGTTTTTGAGAAAACCCACTAAAAGGGAAGAGAATATGACTTATGAGTGGACAAATTAATATAATGCTATTTTTTGGCATCAGATATGGATGTTAGTAATAGATATATTAAAAATGCTTCACCAAAAATATGTTTTCAAATGAATGAAGATTGGGGGATACGGGCTACAGGGAGACTATTTTAGGCAGAAGTATGAAAACACAGTGTGTCGGGGGTAGGTTCTGGGCCTAGTGGTTTAATATAACATTTTTCTAAGTGATTTGAAAGACGGAGCAAACAGCAAAATCTCTGATAACTCTGATTATTAAGGAGACACACTAATGAAGAAAGATTCTACAAGCATTTTAAATAGAATATATGAATAGAGGAAAAATGGTAGATGAGCAACGTCTGTGTACATAAATAAGTCAAATTTTCCGAACAAAGCAATAGCTCCAACTTAAGAACTATTCCAAATAAAGTAACACTCTTCCTAACTTCGCACCTGATTTCTTTCCTCCAAATTCGCCTACCCACTGAGGCAGTTCACAAGGAGTAGAAACTGCCTTTCCCAGGTGGATGTCTCAGGGCTGCTGGAGCCAAAGGGATGACCCTATTTAGGACAGTGTCCTTCCACAGAAGCACAGCACAGTGTGCAGCTATGCAGTGTTGGATGTTTACCCATCACATTCACATCCAGTACTCCACTGCCTCCTGAAACCAGCCTGCAGGCAGTTGTTCACTTCCTTTACAGATTAGGAAGCTGAGGGAAGTGAACACAATGTGAGCTGTCTCCACCAGCTGATGTGTCTGCACCGCTGGTGCATGCCCCTGCCAGACACCCTCCTCCTGAATGTTAGGATAAAGAGACACTTCGGAAACTTGCAAATAAAAAGGAATGCAGATCACACAGCAGGTAATAAACCTAGAAGATTCCCTCCTGAGTAAGTAGCACTCAAGGGAAATGGGAATAAAGGCAAAGGTGTGTTTGGCAAACTGGGAGAAGAGGGGACAGAGTTGGTTGGCCTCGGGAAGGCCCATCTTTCTAGGCTGTAAATCTCATGTGAAGCTGCTCTTGCTAAATGAGTCCCAAACTGAAGTTGCTGCTCTGGCCCTGAATGCCTCATTTCTTTCAGAAGCCCAAGAGCTAGCCCTTGAGGTCTAGACTGCTTTGCTGTGACTGACTGCTACCATCCAGCCCCAGGGTCTCCTGACCCATGACGGAGCTGCTCTAGCCCTTCTAATTCTAGAGAATCCCCAGCCCTCCCTCCAGATACCAAGCAGCACTGGTCTGCAGAGCTTTGGCCTCTTGCTACTCTTAATCCATTCTGTGGGTTCTCTTGGCTCGTGATCCCCACCCTGGGCACTGTCTCTGGCCTTTGTGCTGCCTTGTTCCCTCATGGGCAGAGAAGAGGCAGCCATGGAAAGACCTCATTTCAACAGACTGTAGGAAAAACAGGATTTACAACATTTCACTAGCCTGAAGTGGAAGCTACAAATCAATCCAGAGTCTGTAATGCTCCTGATTGCATCTCTTCAGGAGAAGTTTTACAAGTGAAGTGGTTTGCAGGGGGTCTCCTTGATGCACATACCTGGGACCAATCGTAGAGTCCTCGTTTGAAGAAGCAGGACTGTGAAGGACTCTGACCTCAGGCTGAAGTAGGTATGGCATACACTAAAACCTTTATTCTGGGTCTGCCTTTTCCCGCTACCTGTGAAGAAACCCTTAAATATCTTGGTTGTCAAATAGTTTTGTTCAGTTCCCTATACAAGAGACAACGGTTGCCCAAGAAGGAGCCTGTAGGAATAGTAAAGGAAGTAAATTAGCATTTTATACTGCCAAATGATAAGGAGGTAGCTGAAGGAGTTTTCACACGAAACATCTATGAGACCCTAAAATAATAACACATAGTTGTATACTAACTTCATCTGCAAAGAAGAGCTGAAAGGAAAGGGTTTTTTTTCTTGAGTTGAATAAGTAATTCGTCAAATGATGGTAAACAAGAGATATCGGTTTAGTGGGACATGTACCTAATGCCTAGGTAAAAGGGACCTAATTTTAAGAGTGTTGTGAAGGGACCACACTGTTGTGATCTGATACAATCTCTCCTAGGGCAGTAAAGTGTGTGAGAACATGAACTCTGGAGCGAGGTGGCCTGGGTTCAAATCCCAGTCTGACATGTACTAGCGATGTGACCAGGGGAAAGATATTAATGTCTCTGACCTTGGTTTTCTCATCTATATGAAGATAACATTAGGTCCCAGTCTTACAGAGTTGAGTAAATAATTTTGAAAGCATGTAGAATAAATAGACAAATGAAGAAACTTACTAGCTTTTGAGGCAACTAGACCTCTTTCTCTGCCTTACATTCAGCTGAAATTCATCTCCTTATAAAAGTCCACATATTGGCCTAGATGGGCAACGTAAAATACTTTCCACATGACAATCCTTTACATATTAAAAGACATATATAGAATTTCTGTCTTAAAAAAGTTGCCCTATGTCAATTATACTTCAACAATACATACATAAATACACACATAATACTTCTCCACACTGGCCAGATGCACGTCTTCAAATTTATCATATGTGGCAAACTCAATGTGTTTGCTAATGCAGCAGCCAAACTCTAACTGCTTCATAGTTTCTTCTTCACTGCCTCCCTCTACAGAGCTAGAACACCAAATATTCACTTTCCCAGCCCCTCTTGCATCTAGAACTAGACAAGTGGCCAAGTTCTGGCCAAGGAGACATTGAGAAAATTTACTATGACACTTGATTTTTTGATGAGAGATATACTGATCTACACTGTCCACTTTCTCCTTTCTTCCTACTTCTAACTCAGGTGTGATGCCTGAAGCCATGATGATCTTCTCACGACCACGAAGCTCTAGGCCCGAAGATGCTAAAGATGGGGGAACAGACATATGCAGAGGGCTTGGGCCTTGATGGCAGTGTTAAGGTGCTGAATAATTGTCCATCCCTGAACTTCTTGATGTGTGAGAAAGATAACCTCTTTTTTGCAAAGCCACTGTTAGTCCAAAAGCAACCTAATTAATACATTTTACAATTTCATTTGCCAAGGTTTTTGTCCTCCTGCTTATACTCCTTTGGATATAGGTTACTTTAATATCATTTTTAAGGGATGGCTCCAATTTTCTATTCATATGTCATTTTTGATAATTTTCTAAAATGCAAAGTTGGTTCTATGATACCATATGTAAATTTTGGAAAGTTCTAGGACATAAAAGTTAGTCATAGCTGGAAATATAAAAAATATGTTGCCTTGAGGAAAATAGCAAGACCTTAAATATTCTATAAAAACATACCAGTGATGGATTAATGATCTCAATTTTTTAATTAGAAAAGTACAAGAAAATATAGAAGGATATTTATTGAGAAGACTTTTATATGTATAAAGGAAACTCCAGAAGTAAAAAGGAAAAAGTAACAGATTTGACCACATAAAAATTAAAAGTTTCTCTATGTAAAATGGTAAAATATAAGCAGCAAAGGAGAAAACAATACATGAAATGCATGCAGCAGATCAAGGATTGCTGTTGACAACACGTTTTAAAATTCCTACAAGTCAATAAGAAAATAATGTATTAAAGGGGCGCCTGGGTGGCTCAGTCAGTTAAGCATCCAACTCTTGATCTCAGCTGAGGTCATGATTTGTGAGATTCAGACCCACATTGTGCTTTGCACTGACAGCCTGGAGCCTGCTTTGGATTTTCTCTCCCCCCCTCTCTCTCTCTGTTCCCTCACCCCACTGACACATTCTCTCTTTCTGTTTCTCTCTCTCTCTCTCTCAAAAGAAGTAAACACATGTTTTTTAAAAAGAAAAGAATCTAATAAAAATGATTATTTGAGTAGGCACTTAACCTAAGATGCACATATGGCGAATAAGCAAATGAAAACATGCTTGGGATCATTAGTCATTAGGGAAATGAAGATTCAAACCAGAGAGAGAGAATGCTTCATACCTATCAAAAACTCTATAATTAGAAAGACTGATCATATCAGGTGCTGGCAATGATGTGGAACTATTGGAATTCTCATACACCACTGTTGGAAATGTAAAATGATATAACCATTTTGGACAAGAGTTTGGAAATGCCTTAAAAGTTTAAACATGTACTGACCACATGACCCATCATTTTTCCTCTAGGTAATTTACTCAAGAGAAATGAAAGCACATGTCCATACAGAGATTTATACATGAACATTCATAGCCGCTTTACATATAATATCCCCACAATGGTAAATATCCAATGTCCTTCAATGGGTGAATGGACAAATTGTGGTATATCCATACAATGGAATACTACTCAGCACTAAAAAGGAAAGAACTATTGATACATGCAACAACATGGATAATCTCAAAATAGTCTGAGTGAAAAAGCCAGACCAAAAAAAGGGGGGGGGGGGACATAGCATATTTTTATACTTCTGTAAAATTCTAGAAAACACAAACTAATCTACAATAACAGGAAGCAGAGTACTTTTTGCCTATGGCTGGAGGTGGAGGAAGGGAGTGGAGTGAGAAGAAATTTTGGGGAGTGATGAATATGTTCATTATCTTAAGTGTGGTAATAATTTCCTAGGTGTATGCACATATGTCAAAACTCATCAAATTATACACTTTAAATATGTGCAGTTTACTGTATGTCAGTTATACCTCAATAAACCTGAAAAAAAGCAAAAAGAGAGGGAGAGAGATGACACCTAGATGTAATGCATGATCCTAAATTGGATCTCACACAAGAAAACAAAATTGGTATAAAGGACATTCTTAGAACTAGTAAAACTGTAAATTAGATCATAGTAGTATGATTTAGATAATAGTATTATAACAATGTTAAATTTTCTTAATTTGGCAATTGTAGCTATCTTAGAGAATATACATGTCCTTAGAAAAGGCACACTGGAGAATTTAGGAAGAAAAGGTGTGATGATTGCAACTTACTTTCAAATAGTTCAGAAAAAATAATTAATAGCATAATAATAGTATGTGTGCATAACATATATGGAAAGAGAATTTGGCAAAGTGTTCAGGTTTGATAGGCCTTTGTACTATCCTTATACCATAAGCTATTTGTACCTTTATACTTTTTCTGTGTGAAATTATTTCAAAGTTAAAAGGTGAAAAATGACATGTTTGCACAAATATTTATGAAAAGGATATTGCACCACTTGTTTTTATGAGCAAATGTTCCTATGACCTAAGTGGGCATCTTTAAGGGAAGTCTTAAATAAATTATGTACACCCACAGTAAGAAATACCTTGAAGCCTTTGAAAAGTATACAACATATCTCATTCTTCCCTGACATGAAAAGCTCTTCAAGATAGTTAAGTGAAAAAGCTATGTAATAACATGCTAAGTATGATCCACATATGTGAAAAAACAAAGAAAAAATATTCAATATGATGGTATATAATAATTTCTAGATAATTATTTGAAAGGATATACATGGAAATCTTTTTTTAAGTTTATTCATTTATTTTGAGAGACAGAGAAGGCATGAGCATGGGAGGGGCAGAGAGAAAGGGAGAGAAGAGAGAATCCCAAGCAGGCTTCACGCTGTCAGCACAAGCCAGAATGGGCTCAAACCCACAAACAGTGACATCATGACCTGAGTCAAAATCAAGAGTTGGATGCTTAACTAACTGAGCCACCCAGCTGCCTCTATATGGAAATCTTAATGGTAGTTTTTTTCTCTAGGAAAGGATGTTATATTAGGGGTGGAAGTGAAGGATTTGGCAAAATACAACTTTTACACATTGCTGTACTTTGAATTTTTTTATGTTTATTTATTTATTTTGAGAAAGAGTGCACGCAAGGAGGTAAAGGGCAGGGAGAGAGGGAGAGAAAGGGAGGGAGAGTGAGGGAGGGAGAGAGAGAGAGAATCTGAAGCAGGCTCCACACCCAGAGTAGAGCCTGACATGGGGCTTGATCCTACAACCCTGGAATCATGACCTGAGCTGAAATCAAGAGTCAGTCACTTAACTGACTGAGCCACCCAGGCGCCCTGGAATTATTTTTCAATTAGTATGCATATATATACTTAGCAAAAGGATTTTTCTTTGTCATATGTGAACATTGCACTAGCAACCCTAAGTGATACATGTTGTTCAAAATTTGTTGGGGAGGAAGGTCCATTCTGAGCTTTGTTCTCTGATGCTTTTTGATAGGGTTCTGCTCCTATTTCTATTCTATTTCTGCTCCTATATTGGATCCTTTTACTATTGTTATACCTATCTCCCAGGATATAAGCCCATCAAAGACTCTAGGAGAAGCCTCAGGAACCCTTTTCACTACTTGTCCCTATCTTCCTTACTGCATCTGTGGAGAACGTTTGGGAGTGCCTCAGTTTTGGATCCTACAGGTTCCATCTCATTCCCTAAGACTATGCTCCTGAGAGAAAGAAATGTCACTGTCAGATTCAAATGAAAATGTCTTTTTTTGCATGAAATATGTGGAAGCAACTATACACATTTTATGGCCAAAGACTGCCTTTTTTATGTGAGGTGTTTTAAAATGCCTCACAAGGGTGCACAAAAAATGTGTTTCTTTTATTCATCATCTCTTCGTGTTTCCTGAGATGAATTCACACCATAACAATGCTGATTAATTACAGATATGAAGCATTCAAATGTGTCTCCATTATACTTCTAGGAACCCTTGGAATGAGGCGCAGGCATTCAGGACAGTGGAGGGCACTGGGAACTGTAGGACTGACTGCCTTCTCTTCTTGTAAGCAGACAGTGGAGCTGGCTACTAAGTCTACCTCAAAAACTTCCAGTTTCCAAATTTCCCACTTGCCTGATACAAATGAATACATTTCCCTAAAGGGCTCCATTGCCTATTTCACTCTCTATAGTCTGGAGAATGCATAATAATAACATTAGTCTTCATCTTACTTAAGTGTGTAGCAGTCAAATTACAGTAATTCTTATAAATAACTCAAGAATATTTTAAGTATCTACAACATTCAGTTGCTACCAGTAAGAGAAGCAGGAGAAAGAAGGAAGACAAAGGAAATTAAAATGACTTTTTCTTTTTGATTTTACAAAGTTAGAGTAAGACCAGTTGCAAGAACCAGAGAAATCATGTAATCAAGCACTCTAAGGGATACACAATTCTACCTCTTTCTCCCTCCTCCCCATCTCTCTCCCTCTCCCTCCCTCCTTCCTCCCTGCCTTCCCCTACCTCAGAAAGTAATCTCATCCTTTCGTCACATATTATTGAAATCCCAGTTCTTTAAAAAACTCTCATTTTTGCCCAGACTGAGAGCATGTCATTTGGAAGTGATGTGCAAGGCAAGAGATAACCAGGTAGAACTCAGCGATTCGCCACAGAAAATGGTTCCATGTTTGGCCGTAATGCTATCAGAGTCTGTCCCTCAATAGCTCTTTACTGCTCTGAGCTCAGAATCTGCTGATTCAAGACTTTGCCCGCATGGGGAGGTGTGAGGGTGGGAGAGAAAGGGAAGCCTAGCAGTGCAGGAGGAGTTAGGAAGAAATATTAATAGTCCTTCCAGAACACATAAGAAGTCAGAGGATTTTTTTAATAGAAATACCGCCCCCTCCCCTTCACTTCCTCCCTCCTTCTACCTCATTCCGTGTCTTCATTTCATGCTATGGTTGTGTTGATTGGGAGGGAAGAATCTTCTCAGCTAGCTGCTTAGTACCAAGCAGATGCACTTCAGTTGAAAATGGTTAGCGGTTAGGGGTTAGCCAAATACAGTCAGCAGACATGATAAAGGTAAGTACGGATGTTTGGGTGGTGCGGTAATAGGAATTCAAAAAATCAAAGACTTCAAATCACCCAAAAGCACATTGGTACATACATATATTTCCATTTGTATAGGTTCCAGAGAGAATCAACACACACCCCAAATGGGCTGACAGAATAGAAACATCAGGGAATAAGTTAGATATGTTTCCATTTCTTTAATAACTTTTCTTCCAGTTTCATTACTTTGGTGCCCATTCGGAGGGGAATGGTAAGCTTTCATTTTCTTTGAACCAAAAGGATTTTTAAAGGGTTGTATTTCCATTCGTCAATGATCCTCTTGTTTTAATGGTGCCTCCTAAACTTTCCTATTATTTGAATCCAAAAGTATTTTAAATTTGTAGAATAAGTTGTCATTTTTCAAACATGCTTTGTTCTAGAAACTTCCCTTTGTGTTTGAATCATGGATTTTTAGACTCTTGGACAGACTTAAGTCTTCATTTATTAATAATGCTCTCCAAAGTATAGGGACAGATACTACATTCACAAATTATATTTCTGTTTCATATGCTTTAAAGTGTCGCATCTCACACTGGGAATCAAGACTCCTCACATACTTATCTGTGATGATGTCACCAATCAAAAGATGGCATTAAGGAAATGGGAAAGGAGCTCTGTGGACCCAAGTGAATATAAAGGCATACACCATTAATGTTTATATTTTTATTCATTACTTTGGAAATTAGTCGATCTTAGCTATTTAGTTATGCAAATGACTTATCTAATATGTTGGGAGAGTGAGAAAGAGAAGGGAAACAAGTCTGGTCTGTTATTGCCCCACATCTAATCAGCCTCATCTTAATGCTGAGTGGCTTTTTCATCTGGTTCTTATCTTTACTTCCTATCCAGCCTTGCCAACACTTAGAAGATTCCAGTACTCTTTCTTTTTTCTTATAGCCTCACACCTAATGCCAAGCTTCACCTATGATGAAACTCCCTCAACACATGCATATACACTCCATGTCTATGATAAATTATATGGATATAGGAAACAGAATCATGTATGTGAATGACAAAAACTTAAAGCAATTTTATCATCTTTATACTTTAACTCCTGAAGATATTCATGTATTTTGAGGGTGAGGAAGAAATGATTATTGGAAATAAGGTGCTTAAATTTATGTGTGAATGGCATAGAATTTGTATTTCTTACTTGGGTTGCTGCTTTCAGTAGTTTTCACAAAATCTGACAAAATATGGGTGACCTTACTGAAAACTAACAAATTTAAAAATAATACCAAAAATAAGAGCCTAGTATATGAGTACTTGGTATGACTTTCTTCCCTATATTAAGCAATTTTCAAAATTATTGGATCCTAATAACTTTAGTATCAAAACATTTACTTCAACTACTTTAATAAAATAAAGAGGTCTATAATACCTTACATACTTCCCTACTTTTCTAAAATAAAGAGTAGTGAATATAACAATTTCTGGAATATTCAAAATTACTATTAGTATTAATTATTGCAGTAATTATTTCTAAAAAACTAAAAAAAAAAAGAAAAAGAAAAAAGTGGGTACATTCAAAATTTCTCATGTGTTAAGGCCAGAACAAACACAATAGTTTGGATATAAACTCATAGAACAAGCTATACAAGCCACATTTTGAAGACATACTGAGGGCAGGAACTAGAAATCTTCAACCAGGTTAAGTCTAGTTGTGTTCAAGCCAAGATTATCTTATAACAATGGACAACTCTTTCTCTATCTCATTTATAACAATAAGCACCTATTCCTGTGCTAAGGCCACCTTTTTCATAAGTAGCTAATGAATGAGATATAATCAGCCCCATGTGCTAGGAACTCTTAAATGACTTGAACCCTCTACCACCAGTCTTCAACGGACTCCTCAAAATACTTTCACTACCAATATCATCATCACCATCATCATCATCATGGTTGACATTTCTTCCAGATACTTAAATTATTTCATTCAATATTCACAACATGAATAGCAGATCAGTAGTAGTATTTTGCAGATCAGGGAACTGGGGTTTAGAGGGGTTTTTTAATGTCCACCAGGTCATAGGACTGGGAAATTATGTAAGTGGGAAAGCCCAGAGCTATTATCATTAAGCTACACTACTCCTAGTCCTATGGATCTCTACACAGAAATTCTTGCCCTCATGAGGGCTAATATTCCCTGAGGTAGTCCCTGACACCAACATTATGTCCACTTCCACATTCAACTCCATGACCTTTCAAATCCCTAATGTTCCAATTTCACATCAACCTTCTGTATCTCTGTGCACTTATGCACCCCACCAAAATGGGCACATTTCTTGCCACTGTTCCATATCTCAGTTATTCAGTTAGCATCATCTTTTTTGTAATGTTTATTTTTGAGAGTGCAAGCATGGGTGGGGGAGGAGCAGAGAGAGAGAGGGAAAGGAGAATCCCAAGAAAGTTGCATGGTCAGCATGGAGCTCAACACAGGTCTAGATCTGATGACCATGAGATCATGATCTGGGCCAAAATCAAGAGTCAGAGGCTTAACCGACTGAGCCACCCAGGCACCCCAAATTAGCACCTTTGACCACAGCTTTCTCACCTATCCTATTTCCCCATTCCACCAAACCTCTCTCCTTCTTCTCCTTTCTATGATCTTCTAAGATCTCCACTCATTTGACTCAACATCAGCTCAGCTAATCTGACTTGACCAACTTCATGAACCACTTTCTGGCAACATTTACCCTTCACTCTTAGGTCAGCTATTTTAACGTAGCCACCGGCCACCCCAGATTAACATATTCACCTTCCATATGAAACCATGGTTCTCTCTTCTGGCTCTACGTGATGCTGTTGGATACAAAGTCCACTTATATTTTCATGAGAGTAAAATGAAACCAAAAAACGCTAGCCATTCCCTCCAAATATGTGATGGTTGGCAAAAATTTTATTCATTTCTCTGTTTTCTTCTACTTCATAAAATTAACATTCTAAGCCCTTCTTGCTTTCCTGAGCCCACATTTCAGGACTCTATCACAGGAGCATAAAGGACCTCAAATCCAACTTTGAGGATATCCAAGTTGCACCAATTCACCCATTGTTTTCATCCTTCAACATTTACACTTGTCTACATTTGTTTTCTTATCTTTCCTTAATCGTGAAAAGAAAGAGAAGGTCTCTTTAGTATCATTTGAACTGTCAAACCTGTACTCTGCAGCCCATATTCCCTCCCTCTCAGGAAACTTGTTCCCAAATTACCTTTACTCATTATTTCCCTTCACTCATTATTTCCAGCCTCTCTTTGCAGGCTCCTTTCCTTCAAAGACCACATGTCTCCACCATGTTGGAGAACTCTGCTTTACCTGGCTCTGCTCTCTTCTAAAGACCTCCCTCCTTCTCTCTGTTCTTTCAGTGGCACAGTTTTTTGAATGAATGATTCTCTACAATTTTCACCAATTCTCACCAATCTCCAGAAATGGATTATTTCTTTCTAATGACTCTAATAAGAGTTCTTCCTCAAATTCAGTGGCCTTTCCCCATCATCATTTTTCTTGATCTTTCTGAAACAATGTATTTTGTCTTCCACCTTATTTTTCTTACAATCTCCTCCCCTAGCTTTCCATTATGCTGCATTATTTAATTTGTTCTCCTTCTATTTCTTTTTCTTTTTTTTTTTTCCAACGTTTATTTATTTTTGGGACAGAGAGAGACAGAGCATGAACGGGGGAAGGGGCAGAGAGAGAGGGAGACACAGAATCGGAAACAGGCTCCAGGCTCTGAGCCATCAGCCCAGAGCCCGACGCGGGGCTCGAACTCACGGACCGCGAGATCGTGACCTGGCTGAAGTCGGAGGCTTAACCGACTGCGCCACCCAGGCGCCCCTCCTTCTATTTCTTTAGACAGTCCTTATTTCCTTTACTGTTCTTCTTTCTCTTCATACTCACTAATTCCCCTATTCACCTGTCTTTAATGATTATAGTCTTTTCCTTTGGTAATTAACTCTTACTGTTTCAGCTCTGCTAACAAAATAAACCCTCCTCCTGTTTCAGCAGTGCACCTGACACTACTCCCATTTCTTCCATTATCTGTAGGACATCCCCTTAGAAATGCTCTACCAACTTAAATCTACACATCAAAGTATTGTTTCTCACAATAGTACCTGCATATAACTATACACCCATGTCATATAGCCACCATTACTCATCACCACTTCCTCTTGTCATCAAATATTTGTGACCCTACCTTTAAAAAATGTCTCTCACATCAACCCCTCCTCCCTATTCCCAGCATGTTATGATTTTTGTAACATTGTCATTACCTGTGTTCCCTTGCCTCTGTCCTCTCTGATTTATCCTATATTCCTGCCCTGCTCAATCTTTCCTTTATAAAACAGTTTATTTTAATGCTGAATTAATTCATTTTATTTTAGAAATTAAAAAATAAATATACAAAAAACAGTAAATACCATTTATTAGCTAATCATCAGACATAACCACTGTTCATGTTTTGATCGTTATCCTTCCAATGTTTTTAATACATATCTTTTTAACTTTTTACAAAATGGCATCATATGCTGTGTTTGAAACTTAAACGTGTATCATGAATATTTTCAGTGTCAGCAAGAAACTTTCTTCATCATCACGTAATTTTAATGGCAAAAAAGCATTTCCTCATGTGAATGGGATATATTTATTCTCTTCTGCTCAACATTCTATTTGTTTTCAAGAGCTTAAATTTTATAAACAATACTATGATAAGCACCCTTAAAGTTAAATCTTTATGCACATTTATACTTTTATTAAGTACAATTGCTGAGTCAAAGGGTATGAGTATTTTTAAGGCTTTTGACTTAAACAGCAAAATTGCCCTTCAGAAAGGTTATAACAATTTGGAATTCCACTAGCACTTTATGAAAAATGCCTATTTTCCTGTACCTTATGCACACTGGGAAACGTTTTTAAAAATCTATGCCAACTTGGTTAGTGAAATGGTAAATTGAAGTTGAATCTCTTTTCATATACTTGTTAGCCATTTGCAGTCAAACCAACTTTAAAAAAAAAAAAAAGGAGAGAGAGCCCTCTGTGTGCTTATTGCATTTCCCATGCAAAGGAGAAAAGGAGAATAGAAAGCTTGGAAGCTAAGTTAGAGCCACAGTCTTCATGGCAGAGAGTATCAGGACCTTCTAATCCCCCTCATCTCTTAATTCAGAAATATTTAAATCCCTTCCATTAGATCGCTCTCTCTCTCTCTTTCTCTCCCCCCCCCCCCCGTCTCTCTCTCCTTGGTAACCCAACAAAATATTAATAATATCTAATGTTATGAGGTGAAATGCGGAGAGACAGCACGTGTGTACTGTTTCTTCATTCCTTCTATTAGCTTCAAAGCGCCCTTTAAAATGGGCCATTTCAATAAGAGTTATACAGCTGTCGGCTCACCGTCTCCTCGAGCTTTTGCACAAGAGAGGGATCTCCAGCTGTATGCTCATTATAGAACTCCACTCCAACTAAACAACTTGGATACACTATGAAGTTCACTGGGTGGGAGATGGCTGGTATGGAAATGTCCTTGCCTTTGATCCTGACAAAACATGTTTGTTGGAAACTTGGGATCTGTCAGCAAGGGACGTAGATTTAAATGAAGGTGAGTGAAGTGGAAAGATAGGTCTCAGAAAATGCAGAGAATAATGATCAGTGTGAAGACATGAGGGAGGCCTGAAAACACTGGAAGGAATAGTCATTATTATCACCCAAACTATCACCTTCACCCATTATACAGCATAACACACTACATATAATAAACTTTGGATGGGGTTTCTTATAAAATCGAAGGCTTAAATTCTACCTTCTCCCTCAGTGTTCAGTTAGGGCAAAGTTTTTAATCCTCTCTCCTAGGGGTTGCCAAAAATGATCTGGGATTTGAAATACGACAGCACAATGCCAGAGCTCTGGAAGGAAAGGTGAAATAATTTTTTTTTCTCTGAAATCTGGGATATTGACTGACTTCTTTAATTTGTAATTTCAGTTAAACTAAAAGGGAAAATGAGATGTCTAAATTCTCTAAAATGTCCAGGTATGCTTCCATTTGGTAACCCTTGGCTTTTCAATTCTAGAACCTTGAGCCCAGAAGAAAAGCCACAGGACCCCATCTTCTCATTCTATATATAAAGTGACGTAAGTCCCATAAGGATGCTTCAGGCTCCCCTTGCAACCATGTGGAAGAGTAAACACTAGAATCCCAGCTCTCAAACCTGTGTCCAGTGCTCTTCAGGACACAGCCAGTTTCCTGGTATAACATTCCAGGGAAGCTTCTTTTCTTCATGCGTGTCAGGATGGAAAGATAAATAAAATAAACTCCACTGAGGGGCGCCTGGGTGACTCAGTTGGTTGAGCATCCGACTTCAGCTCAAGTCATGATCTCATGGCTCGTGGGTTCTAGCCCTGTGATGGGCTCTGTACTGATAGCTCAGAGCCTGGAGCCTGCTTCAGATTCTCTGTCTCCCTCTCTCTCTGCCCCTAACCCACTTGCATTCTGTCTCTGTCTCTCTCAAAAATAAATAAACATTAAAAATTTTTTAAATAAAAAATAAACCCCACTGAGTCAGGGGCAGATTCTCCTGTAAGAGGCTTCAGCTTTCTGCATTCTCTCCTCCACCAGATTCTCTCCAAGCTCATTCCTTTCATCATTCCCTTCAGAGGACTTGACCTGAATCTGTTCAGTGTGTCAATTCAAAATGTGAAGCTGAAGTGACTTTTTTCATTAAAGAATATTATTTGATTATCTTCAAACTTTACTTGTAAAGCATAAATTTTCTCTAGCAATTTTTAGCTTGTGTGATTAATCTTTAATGATAATTTGACAGTTTAACTGACATAGTTCTAAAGAAGCTGTAATTAATTTTAATACACAACTCATTTTTTCCCTAATTTCACACTTACATTTATCTCATTATATATGTTGGATTAAAGATATTAACGTTTCACTTGAACAAAACATATATTTTAAGTCTCACATGGCTGGAATAAAGTAGGAAATTTTGACAGCATAAAATTACTTTTTTTTTCAAATTTTCTGAAAATAAAATTTGTATAAACCCTCATCTTCTGAGTACATTTATTACATTCAACACCAAGAAAAAAATCAGCAACTCAAAACCCTACAAAAATTCAACTTAGTCCTGAGACTAAGAACTAGGTCTTATGGTTTCAGCTCAATTCTCTTTCATCCCTGTCACACACTTCTGCATCTTTACTCTGATTTTACAGCAGCTACCCTAAAAATGATCACATATTGAAAAGCATGTCATTGAGGATATGAGCGTAGGGATGTGGGTCAAACAACAAAAGAACAAGAGAAATGTGAAACAGAAACTTTCTTTTTTTTTTTTTTAAATTTTTTTTTTAACGTTTATTTATTTTTGAGACAGAGAGAGACAGAGCATGAACAGGGGAGGATCAGAGAGAGAGGGAGACACAGAATCTGAAACAGGCTCCAGGCTCTGAGCGGTCAGCACAGAGCCCGACACGGGGCTCGAACTCACGGACCGTGAGATCATGACCTGAGCCGAAGTCGGACGCCCAACCGACTGAGCCACCCAGGCGCCCCGAAACAGAAGCTTTCAAGTGTAGAACCAGTAAATATTATCAAGAACTAAGGTCCAAGGGCAAGATATCTGAGAGAGCCGATGTCATCATTGAAATGTCACCCTAAGATTCCAGGAAGTATGAGGGGGAGGGAGCCAAGATGGCGGAACAGCATGGAAGCTTTTTGTGTGTAGCGCGTCCATGAAATACAGCCAGACCAACACTAAATCATCCTACACACCTAGAAAACTGACTGGAGGATTAACACAACAATCTGCACAACCTGAACCACAGGATTCAGCAGGTATGTGGTGCAGAGAGCTTAACTTGGGGAACGAGAGGCCGCGAAAGGTAGGGAACTGCTTTTGCGGGTGGAGAGAGGACAGAGACTGGGGAGGGGGAGAGAATATGGGAAAAGAACCCTTCCCCAAAAGTAGCTGGAGAGAAGGTAGAAAATTGGCAACAGCCACAGGGACTAAACTAAAAAAGGAGAAAGGAGAATGGAGGGGGTTTAAATTCCATTAAGACTGTAAACAAGGGGAGCGCAAAGGCTGCAACTCCACACCTCAATACTTGGCAATGCTCTGGTGGGAAGGGCAAATCCCCAGGAAGAGTGGGGTCTGGGAGGTTCTTGGGCCACACAAAAAAAAGCAGTTCCACTGCTGGATGGATATTTGGTAGAGACTCTTGAAGCCACCTGGTCCCAGCAAACCCCAGAAGGTGGCCACATTCGCTGGTGCTGGGGCAAGGTCATTACGGGTGAAGCCTGGTGCCAGATATGTGTTGTGATTTTCTATAATCCCTGAAACGCTTCTGCTACACTGTCTCGTGAACTTTTTTTTGGGCAGGCTGGCACCTGGCCGCAGTCTCGGGGCACCGGCAACAGCAGGGTCCAGCAGGCGTTCCTGGGTGCAGCCGATATTCGGCCATTGCTCTTTCAGCCATTGCTTGGTGAGACCCTCCTGCAGAGGGGCGGAACGGGTCAAAGCCTCAGTCCTTCGGAAGTAAGGGGCCGGGGAAAACAGCCACATCTGAGACAAAACTTGGGAGAGAGGTACTGCCTGGGGCCTGGTCATGGAGAGTGAAAAAGCAGGGAGTGGACGAGAGCTGAAGACAAAGGACAGGTGCACGATTACTGATCTGAGAAAACAGACTGGGTAGCTGGGTGGCGCCATTTTCACCGCTCCAGCGCATGTGCATACGCACCTACGAGCTCCGCAACAATCCACCCCAGTAGGCTAGCAGCGCCTTCTAGTAGAGAGCAGAGCTGTTACACTGAGCCCCACCCAACTGGACCAACTTCACTCTTCAAGAACAAAAGTCTCACTGCCGGCTTAATTTATGGACTATAAAGAGCTACATAGACTGACTTCTAGGGGAAAATGAAGCAATTTCAGTCCTACTTCAATCTGTTAGCAGGTTCATCTATTCAATTTTCTTTCTTTTTTCATTTTCTCTTTTATAATCCTTTTTCTTGAATACACAAAGAAAAAATTCATTTTTATTTTCAATTTTTATTAAAAATATCTTTAACTTTTATTACTATATTTTTAACTTTTGTGTAATTTTTTTCAAATTCTACTTTACTTCCATCATTTTATTTTAGTCCACTTCAATGTATTCGCCTTTCAAATTATCATTTTCCTTTTTTTCCTTTTTCTTTTTTTCTCTTTTTCATTTCTTTTCTTTTTCTTCAATATAGAAAGAGAAAAACTTCATTTTTACTTTCAATTTCTATTAAAAATATTCTTATTTAATTTTCATTACTATATTTTTTGCTTTTATGTAAATTTTTTCAAATTCTATTTTACTTCCATCATTTTATTTTAGTCTGCTACAGTGTATTCATTTTCAAATTTTCAAATGATTTTTTTAATCTTTTTTCTCCTTTTCATTTCTTTTCTTTTTTCTTAACTACAGAAAAAGAAAAAATTCTTATTTATTTTTAACCTTTATTAAAAATATTTTTCTTTAATTTTTTCTACTATATTCTTTGCTTTTGTGTATATTTTTTCAAATTCTATTTTACCCCCATCATCTCATTTTAGTCTATTTCAGTGTATTCATTTTTTCAAAATCTCAAACGATTTCCTTCCCCCCCACCTTTTTTTTTCTCTAATCTGTCAAACCACTTTCAACACCCAGACCAAAACACATCTATTTGATTTGTGTGTGTGTGTTTAATTTTTAATTTTGATGTTTTTTATTTTAATTTTTTTAATTTCATTTTTCTACCATTAATTCGTTTTCTCCCTTCAAAAAGACAAAATGAAGGAATTCACCCCAAAGGAAAGAGCACGAAGAAACAACAGCCAAGGATTTAACCAACACAGATACAAGCAAGATGTCTGAACCAGAATTTAGAATCACAATAATAAGAATACTAGCTAGAATCGAAAATAGATTAGAATCCCTTTCTGTAGAGAAGTAAAAAATAGCCAGAATGAAATTAAAAATGCTATAACTGAGCTGCAATCACGAGTGGATGCAGCAGCAGCAAGGATGGATGAGGCAGAACAGAGAATCAGTGATATAGAGGACAAACTTATAGAGAATAATGAAACAGAAAAAAAGAGGGAGATTAAGGCAAAAGAGCACGATTTAAGAATTAGAGAAATCAGTGACTCATAAAAAAGGAAAAACATCAGAATCATAGGGGTCCCAGAAGAAGAAGAGAAAGAAATAGGGGTAAAAGGGTTATGTGAGCAAATCATAGAGGAAAACTTTCCTAACCTGGGGAAAGACACAGACATCAAAATCTAGGAAGCACAGAGGACCCCCCATTAGATTCAACAAAAACCGACCATCAACAAGGCATATTACAGTCAAATTCACAAAACACTCAGGCAAGGAGAGAATAATGAAAGCAGCAAGGGAAAAAAAACTCCCTAACATACAAGGGAAGACAGATCAGGTTTGCAGCAGACCTATCCTCAGAAACTTGGCAGGCCAGAAAGTAGTGGCGGAATATATTCTGTGTGTGAAATCAGAAAAATATGCAGCCAAGAATTCTTAATCCAGCAAGACTGTCATTCAAAATAGAAGGCGAGATAAAAAGTTTCCCAGACAAACAAAAATTAAAGGCATTTGTGACCACTAAACCAGCCCTACAAAAAATTTTAAGGGGGACTCTCTGAAGGGAGAAAAGATGAAAAAATATATATAAAAATAAATAAATACCAAAAGCAACAAAAGATTAGAAGGACCAGAGAATACCACCAAAAACTGCAACTCTACAAGCATCATAATGGCAATAAATTAATATCTTTCAGTACTCACTCTAAATGTCAATGGACTCAATGCTCCAATCAAAAGATATAGGGTAACAGAATGAGTAAGAAAATAAGATCCATCTATATGCTGTTTACAAGAGACCCACTTTAGACCTAAAGACACCTTCAGAATGAAAATAAGGGGATGGAGAACCATCTATCATGCTAATGGTCAACAAAAGAAAGCCAGAGTAGCCATATTTATATCAGACAATCTAGACTTTAAAATAAAGACTGTATCAAGAGATGCAGAAGGGCATTATATCATAATCAAGGGATCTATCCACCAAGAAGACCTAACAATTGTAAACATTTATGCGCCAAATGTGGCAGCACCCAAATTTATAAATCAATTAATCACAAACATAAAGAAACTCATCAATAGTAATACCATAGTAGTAGGAGACTTTAACACCCCACTCACAACAATGGACAGATCATCTAATAAAAAAAAAACAACAAGAAAACAATGTCTTTGAAAGACACACTGGACCAGATGGACTTAACAAATATATTCAGAACATTTCATCCTAAAGCAGCAGAATATACATTCTTCTCCAGTGCACATGGAACATTCTCCAGAATAGACCATTTACTAGGACACAAATCAGCCCTAAGTAGGTACAAAAAGATCGAGATCATACCATGCATATTTTCAGACCACAACTCTATGAAACTCGAAATCAACCACAAGAAAAAATTTGCAAAGGTAACAAATACTTGGAGACTGAAGAACATCCTACTAAAGAATAAATGGGCTAACCAAGCAGTTAAAGAGGAAATTAAAAATTATATGGAAGCCAATGAAGATGAAAACACCACAACCCAAAACCTCTGGGACGCAGCAAAGACAGTCATAAGAAGAAAGTATATAGCAATCCAGGCCTTCCTAAAGAAGGAAGAAAGATCTCAGATATACAACCTAAACTTACGCCTTAAGAAGCTGGAAAAAGAACAGCAAATAAAACCAAAACCAGCAGAAGACGGAAATAATAAAGATCAGAGCAGAAATTAATGCTATTGAAACCAAAAAAACCAGAACTGATCAATGAAACCAGAAGCTGGTTCTTTGAAAGAATTAACAAAATTGGTAAACCACTAGCCAGTTTGATCAAGAAGAAAAAGGAAAGAACCCAAATAAATAAAATCAAGAATGAAAGAGGAGAGATCACAACCAACACAACAGAAATAAAAACAATAATAAGAGAATATTATGAGCAATTATATGCCAATAAAATCGGTAATCTGGAAGAAATGGATAAATTCCTAGCAATATATACACAACCAAAACTGAAACAGGAAGAAATAGAAAATTTGAACAGACCTATAACCAGTAAGGAAATTGAATTAGTAATCAAAAATCTGCCAAAAAACAAGAGTCCAGGGCCAGATGGCTTTCCAGGGGAAATTCTACCAAACATTTAAGGAAGATTTAACACCTATTCTCTTGAAACTGTTCCAAAAAATAGAAATGGAAGGAAAACTTCCAAACTCTTTCTATGAAGCCAGCATTACCTTGATTCCAAAACCAGACAGAGACCCCACTAAAAAAGAGAACTATAGACCAATTTCCCTGGTGAACATGGATGCAAAAATCCTCAACAAGATATTATCCAACCAGATTTAACAATACATTAAAAAATTATTCACCACAACCAAGTGGAATTTGTACCTGGGACATAGGGCTGGTTCAATATCTGCAAAACAATTAACATGATTGATCACATCAATAAAATCAAAAACAAGAACTAGATGATCCTCTCAATAGATGCAGAGAAAGCATATGACAAAATACAGCATCCTTTCTTGATAAAAACCCTCAAGAAAGTAGGGATAGAAGGAGCATACCTTGAGATGATAAAAACCATATATGAACGAACCAATGCTAATATGATCCTCAATGGGGAAAAACTGAGAGCTTTCCCCCTAAGGTCAGGAACAAGACAGGGATGTCCACTGTCACCAGTGTTATTGAACATAGTATTGGAAGCCTTAGCCTCTGCAATCAGACAACACAAAGAAATAAAAGGCATCCAAATCAGCCAGGAGGAGGTCAACCTTTCACTCTTCGCAGATGACATGATACTCTACATGGAAAACCCAAAAGATTCCACCAAAAAACTACTAGAATTGATTCATGAATTCAGCAAAGTGGCAGGATATAAAATCAATGCACAGAAATCAGTTGCATTCCTATACACCAACAATGAAGTGACAGAAAGAGAAATCAAGGAATCGGTCCCATTTACAGTTGCACCAAAAACCATAAAATGCCTAGGAATAAATCTAACCAAAGAGGTGAAAAATCTATACACTGAAAACTATAGAAAGCTTATGAAAGAAATTGAAGAAGACACAAAAAAATGGAAAGAGATTCCATGCTCCTGGACAGGAAGAACAAATATTGTTAAAATGTTGATACTACCCAAAGCAATCTACATATTCAATGCAATCCCTATCAAAGTAACACCAGCATTCTTCACAGAGCTAGAACAAATAATCCTAAAATTTGTATGGAACCAGAAAAGACCCCAAATAGCCCAAGCAATCTTGAAAAAGAAAACCAAAGCAGGAGGCATCACAATCCCAGACTTCAAGCTATAATACAAAGCTGTAATCATCAAGACAGTATGGTACTGGCACAAGAACAGACACTCAGATCAATGGAACAGAATAGAGAACCCAGAAATGGACCTACAAATGTATGGCCAACTAATCTTTGACAAAGTAGGAAAGAATATCCAATGGAATACAGTCTCTTCAGCAAGTGGTGCTGGGAAAACTGGATAGCGACATGCAGAAAAATGAACTTGGACCACTTTCTAACACCATAATAAACTAAAATAAACTCAAATAAACTCTTGCCCACAGCAACTTCTTACTCAACACATCTCTGGAGGCAAGGGAAACAAAAGCAAAAATGAACTACTGGGACCTCATCAAAATAAAAACCTTCTGCACAGTGAAGGAAACAGTCAGGAAAACTAAAAGGCAACCGACAGAATGAGAGAAGATATTTGCAAATGACATATCAGATAAAGGGTTAGTATCCAAAATCTATAAAGAACTTATCAAACTCAACACCCAAAAAACAAATAACCCAGTGAAGAAATGGGCAAAAGACATGAATAGACACTTCTCCAAAGAAGACATACAGATGGTCAACCAACACATGAAAAAATGCTCAACATCACTCATCATCAGGGAAATACAAATCCAAACTACCACGAGATACCACTTTACACCTGTCAGAATGGCTAACAGTAACAACTCAGGCAACAACAGATGTTGGCTAGGATGTGGAGAAAGAGGATCTCTTTTGCATTGTTGGTGGCAGTGCATGCTGGTGTAGCCACTCTGGAAAACAGTATGGAGGTCCTCAAAAAACTAAAAGTAGAGCTATCCTATGACCCAGCAATTGCAGTACTAGGTATTTATCCATGAGATACAGGTGTGCTGTTTCAAAGGGACACATGTACCATGTTTATAGCAGCACTATCAACAATAGCCAAAGTATGGAAAGAGCCCAAATGTCCATCAATGGATGAATGGATAAAGAAAATGTAGTATATATACACAATGGAATATTACTCGGCAATCAAAAAGAATGGAATCTTGCCATTTGCAACTACATGGATGGAACTGGAGGGTATTATGCTAAGTGAAATTAGTCAGTCAGAGAAAGACAAAAATCATATGACTTCATTCATATGAGGACTTTAAGGGACAAAACAGATGAACATAAGGGAAGGGAAACAAAAATAATATAAAAACAGGGAGGGGGACAAAACAGAAGAGACTCATAAATATGGAGAACAAACTGAGGATTGCTGCAGGGGTTTTGGGAGGGTGGATGGGCTAAATGGGTGACATTAAGGAATCTACTCCTGAAATCACTGTTGCACTATATGCTAACTAATTTGGATTTAAATTAAAAAAAAAAAAAGATTCCAGGAAGTATGAGAAAATCACTTCCTATTTATCCTGCAATCCATTTTTTTCCCACTGCAGGAGGGGCCCTCCTAGAGCCTACCACTCCTGCCTTTTACAGCTGTTTTCTTCTGTATATATTTTTGGAATTGTGGTTTCATTTTCAGTATAATCCTGTGGGCTCTGCATCTTTCAGGAAATCTCCCAGTTTTTAATGTGATCTTACTTTTTCTAGCATGGTGATTAGAAGAACTCCATAAACACATGATTTCAATACAAAAATGTGTTCTCAACAAGAATTTCCAAACACTGGAAACACTTGGTGAAACCATGAGAGGAAGTAACCTCAAGAAATAGAGGAAATGTTACCTAAGAAAGCATAATTAATAGAATTAATAGAGCAGGACAGATTAACATCATTAATTTCCTCAAAAATAAGTGAAGAAAATGTAATGTTTGTGAATGTCTATATGTACACACACAATGCACATGAAAGAATCAATTAAGGTCATAGGTATTGAAATGGAATTGTTAAAGAAATTCAAAAGATGGTCTACAGAGAAAAATGTGGTTGACAGAGCATGATTAATGAGCTGGAAGCTTAAGTGGAGGAATCTTACTAGAACACAACAGTGAATAAAGATGTAAGAATATGACAACAAAACGAAAAGACAAAGCCAAAAGATCCAGAAGTCCCATCATCAGATTAAAAGAAATTCAGGAAAAGAAAATAAAGAGAATGTAGGAGAGTAAATACATGAATATATATATAAAATTTCCAAAAATTGAAAATAAAATAACATAAGCCCACCTGATGGAAGGTCTTAGTAAATGTCAAATAGAATAAACACGCCTATACACACTTACTCATATCATGACAAAATTTCAGAATGCTACAGGAAAAGAGAAGATCCTAAAAGCTTTCTTGCAAAAATAAAACACATTATGCACAAAGCAACAAGAATAAAAAAGCCAGCTGAGCACACTAGTTAAGAGCTGGAGTGCATATATTTGAATCTTGCTTCTACCATTTGCAAACCACGTGACTTCAGATATGCTATTTATCCTCTTGGTTCTTCATTTTCCCCATTTGTAAAATAGGATAAGAATAATACCTCCCTCACAGGATGGTTAAAGGTATAAATATTTGGAAAGCACATGGAACAACATCTGACATACTACATATTCTATGTAACTGCTTGTTCCATAAAATTGAAATCAGACTTTTCAGTAATACTGCGTGGAGGGAAATAATAAATCAGTATCTTCAAAGTTATGAAGAAAAATATTTTTGAATATAGAGTATTATACCCATCCAAACTATCATTCAAGTATGAAGGCAAAATAAATACATCTTCAGAAAGTTAAGACTCTCCAAATTTACCATCCACAGACTCTTTCTGATGGAAAGTTCTCCAGCAGGAAGGATGTATTCTAATAGTATAGGAGTTGGAACAGATCTCATATTTCAGGGGCTCCATCATGCAGATAAGAAAGCCAGGACTCAAGGAAGTCAAACAACTTTATAATAATCATGTAGTTATCAAAGATAAAAGCCAGGGTTATATCCAAATATCCTGACTATGGTCCGGTAATTTTTCTCACTTTTCTGTAATAGGAATTCATGTATAATTAGGTCTGGTCAGCTTTCAAGTTTGTTTGATGACCACAAGATCCTAATGTTATAAGACTGTAAACATAAAAAAAAAAAAATTAAAAAAACATCTCCATATGGGTTTGAGACTTTTTAAAAAGTCGTGCCCAGTGATTTAGTGGACATTTAGTGAAGAAAACATTCATTATCAACCTCAGTGACATTAACATCTCCATTTTCCTATGTACTTGGGAGCATATATAGTACTTGCACAAACAATGGAGTGATATGGCTTAATTTACCCACTGTTGCTCCTCCAAACCCTGGTAATTAGTCTTAGAGACACTTGAGTAGTTTTACTGTTGTTGTTGCTATTATTGTTTGGTTTTGCTACTTACAGAGAAGGTTTATTTACTACTTGAATTACTATAGGCAATTTACTTAAAATAGTTAGCCTCAGTTTTCTCATCTACAATTTGGGGATACCAATACCTACCTGCTTTGCAAGACTCCTGTGTAGATTTAATGATTTAACCTAATGCAATAAAGTGAAGAGAGGAATGCTTGCCCCAGGTGGGAATGAGCCAAACATCTATTCCTTCTTCATCCTCCGGCCCCATGCATTAAACAACTTCTTCCCCAAGAAAGGGATTTCTCTCCTCCCTTTCCTGATTCTTTCCTGTCCCCATCCTCTTTGCTTTTGGCTGCTGAAATGTGGGATTCTGCTTATATATATTAATGAAAATATTTTAGAGATTTTTTTCTATTAGAGAGAGAGTGCGAGCAGGATGGGGGTGGGGTGCAGAGGGAGACAGAGAATCTTAAGCAGCCTCCACACTCAGCTTGGAGCCTGACGTGGGGATTCCATGACCCTGGGATCATGACCTGAGCCAAAATCAGGAGTCAGTGCTTAACCAACTGGGCCACCCAGATGCCCTTTACTTAGAGATATTTAAGATCCCTAACCCCTTCTCTTAACTCATAGTTTTCAAAGTATCTAGGTGGCTTTTCAAGTATGAGACATGAGCTAAGAATCACATGTACAGAGGGGTGCCTGTACACCTGAGGGTGGCTCAGTCAGTTAAGCATCAGACTCCTGATGTTGGCTCAGGTCATGATCTCAAAGTTTGTGAGATCAAGCCCCATGTCGGGCTCTGTGAAGACCACTCAGAATTTGGTGAAGACCACTCAGAATTTCCCTCTCTTTCTGTCCCTCCCCTGTTTGTGCACACTTGTCTGCTTTCTCTCTCAAAATAAAAGATAAACAAAATAAACAACAACAACAAAAAAGAACCACATGTATAGAAATAAGTAAATTAAGACAGTGAGGTCTGTTTTAACTACATATTTTGAGTTCTAGATAAAAAGAAAGGTATTTAGTGACTGTAGTATGTTCTGGTCTCATAAATGGTTTCACTATTATTCAGAATAAAGAATTTCAATCCCCAACACAGACATGAGACCACTGTTCAGTATTTATATGAGAAATTCATGTGGGATACCTGTACTGCAGCATCCACACAGGACAGTCACTGGGAAGTTTCTGCCTGAGGGAGATCTTCTCTCCAGTGGCACAAACGCACATTCTATTAATGAACACTCTTTGCTCTAGAACTAACAAGAAATCCTAGCTTGGATTTTGTTATGAAAGAGAATGTCTACTGGGTGTTGCTTCTGTGCCTACAAGAACGTGGCATATTTTTGGAAAATCCGTCTAAAAATTCCACCTACACATTGTACAAGGATTTACTACTCTTAAAGCAAGCTCCCTTGGGCATCTAAAAATGTAATTCATGTACAAAAATCACTTTGCTTGTCCTATTCTCTTTATTTACAAGAATCATTTGAAACAGAATCAGTTACATGTTGCAGAGTGCATTTAAACCTGGGATACAAGTTCCTCTGATTTTGAGGACTTAGAAAATGAGAGGGAGAAAAAGAGGTTTTGTCCAATGGTGGATACATGCTGCCACTATGTTTAGGAACACAGAACTTGCCTCTGTTCTTTAGGCTCTGAACTTGCTGGTCCTTTACTGCCCCCATTAAAATTCAGGAGACATGAGAAAAAGAGGCTAACTGTGGCTACTTAAGACAGCATGGTGTCCATTTTGAGGATACATTTTCTTACATTTATAAGTGATATTAGGTGTTTTCCCCTCTCTCTTTGCTTGAAAATCACTTCCAAATACCAAGGAGAAAAAATAAATAAGCAAACAAGAGTGGAAAAGCAGGTAGGTAAGTAAAATAAATTACTGAGAGGAACAGAAACATAAATGTAATTATTTGCAAAAAGTATCTAGTGAGAAGAAAGCCAATTCAACCACAGAACCCCAGAAAGGCTCAGTTAAGCAACATGTACTTCAGAAGACAGAGTGGAAGTAACTGAAAACAGAAAGATTGTTTACACTATATAAGAAACAATTTGATTCTCCAAGTTCATATCACTTCACAGAAGCCGAGTCAAGCGATCAGTCCCCTATTCCCACAGTACTGGAAGTATATTCTTTGGAAAAATTAAACAAGGACACTGTAGACTTGAATCAGCTAAAACAGAGGAGGTAGAAAGTGAGATGCCAAACTGAAAATGGAAAGGGAGGATTAAGTGAAAACTGAATAGAGAAACCCTCCCGGACATTTCACCCACCCAGTTTCAGAATGCTATTAGCCAGGCTCATACATGGAGGCAAAAGACTGAAAGACTCTTCTCTGTAGAAAGTAAACGACCCCAAGGCAAGGCCTCAACCATACACACAGATTTTTTCAATAAAGTTTTTAGAATCTCAGTCTTAAATAGAAGTGGATAACGTGTTTTTATTGCTTGACAGGTTGTTATCTCTATACTACTCCCTCCACACCCCCAATCTCTCATGCTACTCTCTCTCTCTCTCTGCAATCTTATCCTCCCTTTCAAAAAATGAGCTAATGTCAGGAACAGACAGAAGCAGAGTGGTGACACCATTCAAAGGCAGGAGAGAGAACTGGTTCCAGCTTTCAGGCGGTGACTTCCTGTTGTGTATACAGCATGAAGGAAGCAAACAGCATTCACTTTGCATCTCTTGTGCCTGGTGTATAAAATCATTCCATACGTGTTTGCTCTCTAGGAGATTATGTATCATTTGGGGACAAAGCATGTATCCTAAGAGGTTGTTAGGTGTATGGCCCAGTGTCATTTGCCAACATACCCCTGTTATTAGCTTTGGTAATGTGGTATTATTCTCCTTTTTCCCAAACTTCCAACCGTGTTCCTGAGGGTGGCAGGGCAGCAGCATACAAAAGATGTCTGCTGCAGAATTCCAGAGGCTGCCTGGGCAAGTTAGACATGGGGCAGTTGAACTAGGCCTTAAGGAAGTCCAGAGTGGCAAGAAAAGACCGTTACCTGATGCTAGAATGAAGTCTGGCAAGTTATGCAGACCCAACTGGAAGCTACAGTAGAAACATCCTCTCTGTTGAATGGAGATGTCTTCAGTGGACACTTGGTACCAATTCTAAGAGCCCTTACTCCTGTTTCTTGCCACAATGTTCATCAGATGTATGTATTCTTTATCACAGTGCTACTGTGTCATTCTTGTGAGCATCCAAATAAAGAAATATACAGGGGGGCCTGGGTGGCTCAGTCAGTTAAGCATCCCTAAGCAGGAGCCTGCTTGGGATTTTCTCTCTGTCTGTCTCTCTCAAAATAAATAAAATAAAAATAAATAAAAACTAAAAAAGAAATATACAGTATTCATATTCAAAAAAAGACTTTTAGCACTATTTGACTATTTAATTTAAAATACTGATAAACATTAGGGGTGCCTGGGTGGCTCAGTCATTTAAGCATCCTACTTCAGCTCAGGTCATGATCTCACAGTTCACAAGTGCGAGCTCCAACTGAGGCTCTGTGCTGACAGCTCAGATCCTGGAGCCTGCTTTGGATTCTGTGCCTCCCTCTTTCTCTGCCCCTCCTCTGCTCATGCTCTCTCGCTCTCAAAAATAAATACACATTTAAAAAATTAAAATACTGATAAACATAAAAGTTAGGTTTGAATGACAATCTCTTTTTTTTACTCGCTTTTATATTGGCTTTTTCATAATACAAAATCAATGCTGGCTCATTGAAGAAGACTTAGGAGAAAATAATTTAGAGAAAAAAATTAAAAACTATTCATTCTTTTTTCATAATCTTGAATCTATATTCCTAACCATTTTTTTATCCCAATGTGTATGTATTATTTTACACAACAGAAACAATTATCTGAATACAATTTATATCTTTTTTAGCCTGATAGTTTATAATCAGAAATTTTATACATTTAAATATTTTTCATAAACATTTTTATTAGCTACATAATAGTCCATCTGATGATATAACCTAATTTAACTACTGCCATATTTTCAGACATTTTTTTTTAGATTTCCCAGTTATAAACAATGCTATTTTAAATATATTTGTTCACTGATCTTTCCCAGTGCTTTCTTATCTTTCCTTAGGAAGAATTTCTGGAAATAATATTGGTAGGCTAAACGGTAAAAACATTTTTGAGGTATTTGGCACATGTTATTAAATTGCTCTCCAAAAAGATTCTTCCAATTCATATTCTCACCAGCGATATAGGAGACTATCTCATTTCAATGCCACCCAGCTGACATTGGATTTTTCTCATTATAAAAAATAATTTAAAACTAAACTTCAAGTAAAATGGAGCAGTTTTCCCCAAGATCTTGGACCTTTTCAAATTTTTCAACATTGGTGAGAGGAAGATAGGGGTCTAAGGAAAGTCTCAGAAAGAAAAAGATGCAGGCCCTTTCTCCCACTGTTCATATCTTCTCTGTTATCTGTGTATAGAACAGATGCCTGGTGAGATAATTCGGAAGAAAGAAACAGAAACAAGAACTGAATCATGTTATTTCAGTATTCTCTTCAATATAAGAAAATTTTGTGCTAATGAAGGTGTTAGCTAACACTATGATGGTCATCATTTTGCAATATATAAGTGTATCAAACCAACACATTGTATACCTTAAATGTATGCAATGTTATGTGTCAATTGTCTCTCAAAAAAGCTGGAGGGTAAAGAAATTTGGGGGCTGTCAAGGCATTTTGAATTATTTGACATTCAAAATGAAATTAAGATTTGAATTATTTCATTCAAAATGAAAATTAAGGTGTTAATTTCATTTTGAAATTAAGCAATAAATACATTTGCAAAGACCAAGATTCTCTGTGATAACTTTCCCAGAACTGTCCACTTGGGTTAATGGGGACCTTGCCAAAATTACAGGAACATTTTCTTCTGTGGAACTAGGGGCCAATAAATAACAGCAGGTAACATTTACTGAAGTCTTCTTAGACACCAGACAGTTTAGTACAACGTCTCATTTAACCCACACAGCAACTCTATTAGCTAATGATCATTCCACTTTACAAATGAAGACATTTATGTCAGGAGCTAACTTGCCCAAGACCACAGAGTGTGACTTGAGGGCCAATGCTTTTCACAATGGGCTGCCATCTCAGAGTCCTGGGTCCTCACCTCAGCAAAGAACCATAAGTCAAAAAGTGAGTTGAAAAGTCTTTGTGCTTCTGAGTTACATGCTAAAAAGGTTCAAATACACCTATAGCCTTAGTAGTTTGAAAATGGATCTACAAGTTAGAGACTTTTTTTTTTTTTAAGATCACCACTATTTATTACCAGGATGTTTTTAAGTTTTTTCTTGAATATGTTTGACCTACAGTGTAAATTTAAGGTGTACAATATGTTAACTTGGTATACATATATATTATAAAATGATTTCCATTATAGTGATATTTATTTAGCACCTCCATCACAATACAGAATTATCCAATTACTTATTCTCTTAAGTGGTTGTAATAATTAGGTTCTAGTCTCTTAGGAAATTGGACTATAGCACAATATTGTTGTCTGTATTCATTATACTGTGCATTAGATCTCTATGGCTTGTTTACTACTCACTGCAAGTTTGTACCCTTAAACAACATCTATCTTATCTTCCCACTTCCCATCCCCTGGTAACACTATTTTACTCTGTTTTTACAAGTTTGGCTTTTTTAGATTCCTCATGCAAGTGATACCATATAGTACTTGTCTTTCTTTGACTTTTCTCACCTAGCATAATGTGTACAAGGTCCATTCATATTGTCACAAATGGCAGGGTGTCCTTTCTCCTGGCTGGAAAATATTCCATTGAGGGATGCCTGGGTGGCTCAGTTAAGCATCCGACTTCAGCTCAGGTCATGATCTCACAGTCTGTGAGTTCAAGCCCACATTGGGCTCTGTGCTGACAGCTCAGAGCCTTGAGCATGCTTCAGATTCTGTGTCTCCCTCTCTCTCCGCCCCTCCCCTGCTCATGCTCTGTCTCTGTGTCAAAAATAAATAAAAAAACATTAAAAATTTTTTTTAAAAAGAAAAAAAAAGAAAATATTCCATTGATATATTTACCATACCTTTATCTACTTACCCACTGATGGCATTTTAGGTTGCTTCCATATCTTGGCTATTGTGAATAACGTTGCAATAAACCTAAGGATGCATCTATCTCCTTGAAATACTGTTTTCCTTTTCTCTGGGTATGCACCCAGTAGTGCAATTGCCGGGTCATATGGTTGATGTATTTAGAATTTTTGAGGAACCTCCATATTGTTTTCCTTAGTGGCTGGACCAATTTACATTCCTACCAACAATGTATAAGTGTTCCTTCTCACCACATCCTCACCAGTCCCCATTATCTCTTGTCTTCTTGATGACAGGCTGTTCTGAAGAAAGAAGAGGAAGAAGAAGAAGAGGAAGAAGAAGGAGGAGGAGGAGGAGGAGGAGGAGGAGGAGGAGGAGGAGGAGGAGGAGAAGGAGAATAGAAAAAGAAGAAGAGAAAGAAAGAAAGAAAGAAAGAAAGAAAGAAAGAAAGAAAGAAAGAAAAAAGAAGGCGGCGGTGGCAGCAGCAGCCCAGGGTAATAAGAGATGCATAGTAAGGAATAGGTGAGTAGGAACATTGAGGCTGGGGGAGAGAAAAATTTGGGAGACTAACTGGTGGCAAATAAGGATTTCTTCCATGCTGCTTATACAGACAGAATCTGGATTGACAGGTGAAGTTGCAGGCAAGAAAATTTCAGCTCAATATATTTTAACTGGTTTCTAATTGCATTTTAAACTTTAAAGAATCATGCAATTAACAGTTATTATTAACAATAACTCCTCAACAATGAGGCAGGCTCTCTCCTAAGATAATAAAAATTAATATTTGATCATTCTTTTGAGAAAGATTTACCTACACACACTTGGGCTGCAAGGTCTTAAAGCGATGCCAGTCTTGGAAAGTAACAAACATCAATTAATTTCTGTCACTGCCCAGCTTCCACTGTTAGGTGCTAAACCACTGCAACCAGTAACTGCTTTGCCCTACATTCTCCAAACAGTTGTCCCCATCCAAATGGGCATCAGCCCTGGTAAATGAGATGAAACTGTGCTCCAACTATACTCTCCCACATACCCCAGATATGTCTTGGGATTTACATTTTTCTTTTTGTATTACCAATTACTTTATACATGCAGAAAATTATTACAAACTCTCTTAGACCCTCTACCAACATTTGTCTAATCTTATTGTGATGTATTTTAAAAGAACACAAATTATAGATACAGGTAAAGCCTTCTGTAAACCTCTCCTTTTTCCCTCTTCCCAAGGTTAGACACGATCCTGAACTTGGTATTCACTATCCCCTTGCATATGTAACTATACATATACATCTGTCACTTTATATTCATAAACATGAATATATCTGTATTATATTCTGAGTGCTACTGTAACAAAATACAGGTATCTCCCACTTTTTTATGTACTTTGCTTCTACAGCAAAAATAGTGTTCAGTGTTTGTTTTGCAAGGAGCCATTACAGAGGCAACATGAACCCCAAGCAGCCAGAGTGGTACCACCAAGCTCCTTTCTTAGGAACTACACTCAGCATTTCAGTATCAAGCTGAAACAGCTTTGAACTGTGTCTGTGAGCATCTGTGTTTCATCTCCCTGTATTTTGTGTATCGGTCAGCAAGATGTATCCTAAGGATAAGAAAAGCTTAAGAGAGATTATTTTGCAGGGGTCTGCAAATGCTCAAAATGTTTTCTATTTCAATTAATGGTAGTCTTCACTTTATGCCATTTTGGCTTCCAAAAGGTTTCACGGGAATGCTCTAATATCTGATGGCTGAGGAAACCTGTGTCATAAAGTTGGGGGCTTAAAATAACAGATTTTTTTCCCCTCACAGTTCTGGAGGCTTGAAGTCCAAAACCAAAGGTGTTGGCAGGGCCACACTCCCTCCAATCCCTTTACAAAACGATCTTTCCTGGACTCTTCCAGCTTCTGGTAGTCCCAGGTGTTCCTTCGTGCCAGCGTATCTTTCATCTCTGTCTTCATTGTCATGTGGCATTCTTTCTGGTGTCTCTGCTTTTTTCTTATAAAAGACACCAGTCTTATTGGATTAGGGCTCACCCTAATGATCTTAACTAATTATATCTGCAAAAATCCCATTTACAAATAAAGTCATATTCTGAGTACTATAAGCTAGGATTTCAATAAATCTTTCTGGGAGACACAATTCAACTCATAACAATATCTACAAACTGAAATGAGTATGTGGGGGTTTGGGAGTGAATGGTCAAGAAAGAATTCTTGAGGCATATTTGGTACAAAAAGGGTGGTTTTATTAAAGCACAGGGACAGGACCCATGGGCAGAAAGAGCCACACTGGGATTGTGAGGAGTGGCTGGTTATATACCTTCTAGTTGGGAGGGGGTTAAGAGCACAAATCTCTACGGAATTTAGAAGTAAGGTTTCCAGGACCTTGAGGGGCTAACTGTTGTTAGTAAAAGGTCATTTACTACTGTCTAGTAAAACCTTAGTCATGAGACCCTTCAGATGTATATCAGTGGGCCATATGCTTGGAGGATGATTGCTAACATATATCTTGGGGAGTAGAGATAAAGTTTCCAAAGGAATTTTTAATGTTAAAGGAGACTTACAGGATCCTGATGGTTGGGTTAATGTTAACCTAAAGCATTAACATTGAGGCAGTTGAGTTCCTAGGGGAAGGTGACTCTGCCTGTCTCAAGGACTTGTCAGTTAACTGCAGGTTGTAAGAAAACATATTTATTTATTTTTTGGCCTTTGTTCTCCATATCATAAACAGTACCTGGAATTGATTGTTTTAAAACTTACATCAGTATCATTCTGCAACTGGTGTTTTGTTTGTTTGTTTTTTACTTACAACTCTGAGATTAATCTATCTCAGTACCTGCAACTATAGTTTGTTCATTTTAACAGAAGTATGGAATAGCACTCCATTTTTGTATGAACATACCACAATTAATTATCCATTCCCTTTTTATGGGCATTTTTGTTGTTTGTGTTATTTCATGATCACAAAAGGTTCTACAATAAACTCTTATATATATGTTGCTTGTGCACCTGTGTGAATGTTTGTGTAAGGTACCTAGACTAAGGTCCAGGACTGGGGACTAGGTTTGTAGGATTTGGGCATCTTTGGTCTTTATTTTTTAATTTTATTTTTACTCCTTTCATTTTTTATTATTGTTATTTTTAAAATTTACATCCAAGTAGTTAGCATATAGTGCAATAATGATTTCAGGAGTAAAACCCAGTGATTCAGCCCCTGCATATAACACTTAGTGCTCATCCCAACAAGTGTCCACCCGCAACCCCTCCAGCAACCTTCAGTTTGTTCTCTATATTTAAGAGTCTCTTATGTTTTGTCCCCCTCCCTGTTTTTATATTATTTTTGCTTCCCTTCCCTTATGCTCATGTATATTAAACTCCACATATGAGTGAAGTTAAATATTTGCTTCCTCTGACTTTGCTTAAGAGAATACATTCTAGTTCTGTCCACATTGTTGCAATATATATATATATACACACACACACACACACACACACACACACACACACACACACACATACACACACCACATCTTCTTTATCCATTCATCCATCGATGAACATTTGGGCTCTTTCCATACTTTGGCTATTGTTGACAGCACTGCTATAAACATTGGGATGCACATGCCTCCTCAAAACAGCACACCTGTATCCTTTGGATAAATACCTACTAGGCAATTGCTGGGTTGTAGACTAGTTCTATTTTTAATTTTTTGAGGAACCTCCATACTGTTTTCCAGAGTGACTATACCAGTTTGCATTCCCACCAGCAGTGCAAAAGTGTTCCTCTTTCTCTGCATCCTTGCCAACATCTGTCGTTGCCTGAGTTGTTAATTTTAGACATTCTTTTTTTTTTCTTTTTTTTTTTTAATATATGAAATTTATTGTCAAATTGGTTTCCATACAACACCCAGTGCTCATCCCAAAAGGTGCCCTCCTCAATACCCATCACCCACCCTCCCCTCCCTCCCACCCCCCATCAACCCTCAGTTTGTTCTCAGTTTTTAACAGTCTCTTATGCTTTGGCTCCCTCCCACTCTAACCTCTTTTTTTTTTCCTTCCCCTCCCCTATGGGTTTCTGTTAAGTTTCTCAGGATCCACATAAGAGTGAAACCATATGGTATCTGTCTTTCTCTGTATGGCTTATTTCACTTAGCATCACACTCTCCAGTTCCATCCACGTTGCTACAAAAGGCCATATTTCATTCTTTCTCATTGTCACGTAGTATTCCATTGTGTATATAAACCACAATTTCTTTATCCACTCATCAGTTGATGGACATTTAGGCTCTTTCCATAATTTGGCTATTGTTGAGAGTGCTGCTATAAACATTGGGGTACAAGTGCCCCTATGCATCAGTACTCCTGTATCCCTTGGGTAAATTCCTAGCAGTGCTATTGCTGGGTCATAGGGTAGGTCTATTTTTAATTTTCTGAGGAACCTCCACACTGTTTTCCAGAGCGGCTACACCAATTTGCATTCCCACCAACAGTGCAAGAGGGTTCCCGTTTCTCCACATCCTTGCCAGCATCTATAGTCTCCTGATTTGTTCATTTTGGCCACTCTGACTGGCGTGAGGTGATATCTGAGTGTGGTTTTGATTTGTATTTCCCTGATGAGGAGCGACGTTGAACATCTTTTCATGTGCCTGTTAGCCATCCGGATGTCTTCTTTAGAGAAGTGTCTATTCATGTTTTCTGCCCATCTCTTCACTGGGTTATTTGTTTTTCGGGTGTGGAGTTTGGTGAGCTCTTTATAGATTTTGGATACTAGCCCTTTGTCCGATATGTCATTTGCAAATATCTTTTCCCATTCCGTTGGTTGCCTTTTAGTTTTGTTGGTTGTTTCCTTTGCTGTGCAGAAGCTTTTTATCTTCATAAGGTCCCAGTAATTCACTTTTGCTTTTAATTCCCTTGCCTTTGGGGATGTGTCGAGTAAGAGATTGCTACGGCTGAGGTCAGAGAGGTCTTTTCCTGCTTTCTTCTCTAAGGTTTTGATGGTTTCCTGTCTCACATTCAGGTCCTTTATCCATTTTGAGTTTATTTTTGTGAATGGTGTGAGAAAGTGGTCTAGTTTCAACCTTCTGCATGTTGCTGTCCAGTTCTCCCAGCACCATTTGTTAAAGAGACTGTCTTTTTTCCATTGGATGTTCTTTCCTGCTTTGTCAAAGGTGAGTTGGCCATACGTTTGTGGGTCTAGTTCTGGGGTTTCTATTCTATTCCATTGGTCTATGTGTCTCTTTTTGTGCCAATACCATGCTGTCTTGATGATGACAGCTTTGTAGTAGACGCTAAAGTCTGGGATTGTGATGCCTCCTGCTTTGGTCTTCTTCTTCAAAATTACTTTGGCTATTCGGGGCCTTTTGTGGTTCCATATGAATTTTAGGATTGCTTGTTCTAGTTTCGAGAAGAATGCTGGTACAATTTTGATTGGGATTGCATTGAATGTGTAGATAGCTTTGGGTAGTATTGACATTTTGACAATATTTATTCTTCCAATCCATGAGCAGGGAATGTCTTTCCATTTCTTTATATCTTCTTCAATTACCTGCATAAGCTTTCTATAGTTTTCAGCATACAGATCTTTTACATCTTTGGTTAGATTTATTCCTAGGTATTTTATGCTTCTTGGTGCAATTGTGAATGGGATCAGTTTCTTTATTTGTCTTTCTGTTGCTTCATTGTTAGTGTATAAGAATGCAACTGATTTCTGTACATTGATTTTGTATCCTGCAACTTTGCTGAACTCATGTATCAGTTCTAGCAGACTTTTGGTGGAGTCTATCGGATTTTCCATGTATAATATCATGTCATCTGCAAAAAGCGAAAGCTTGACTTCATCTTTGCCAATTTTGATGCCTTTGATTTCCTTTTGTTGTCTGATAGCTGATGCTAGAACTTCCAGCACTATGTTAAACAACAGCAGTGACAGTGGGCATCCCTGTCGTGTTCCTGATCTCAGGAAAAAAGCTCTCAGTTTTTCCCCGTTGAGGATGATGTTAGCTGTGGGCTTTTCATAAATGCCTTTTATGATCTTTAAGTATGTTCCTTCTATCCCGACTTTCTCAAGGGTTTTTATTAAGAAAGGGTGCTGGATTTTGTCAAAGGCCTTTTCTGCATCGATTGACAGGATCATATGGTTCTTCTCTTTTTTTTTGTTAATGTGATGTATCACGTTGATCGATTTGCGAATGTTGAACCAGCCCTGCATCCCAGGAATGAATCCCACTTGATCATGGTGAATAATTCTTTTTATATGCCATTGAATTCGATTTGCTAGTATCTTATTGAGAATTTTTGCATCCATATTCATCAGGGATATTGGCCTGTAGTTCTCTTTTTTTACTGGGTCTCTGTCTGGTTTAGGAATCAAAGTAATACTGGCTTCATAGAATGAGTCTGGAAGTTGTCCTTCCCTTTCTATTTCTTGGAATAGCTTGAGAAGGATAGGTATTATCTCTGCTTTAAATGTCTGGTAGAACTCCCCTGGGAAGCCATCTGGTCCTGGACTCTTATTTGTTGGGAGATTTTTGATAACCGATTCAATTTCTTCGCTGGTTATGGGTCTGTTCAAGCTTTCTATTTCCTCCTGATTGAGTTTGGGAAGAGTGTGGGTGTTTAGGAATTTGTCCATTTCTTCCAGGTTGTCCAATTTGTTGGCATATAATTTTTCATAGTATTCCCTGATAATTGTTTGTATCTCTGAGGGATTGGTTGTAATCATTCCATTTTCATTCATGAATTTATCTATTTGGGTCATCTCCCTTTTCTTTTTGAGAAGCCTGGCTAGAGGTTTGTCAATTTTGTTTATTTTTTCAAAAAACCAACTCTTGGTTTCGTTGATCTGCTATACCGTTTTTTTAGATTCTATATTGTTTATTTCTGCTCTGATCTTTATTATTTCTCTTCTTCTGCTGGGTTTAGGCTGTCTTTGCTGTTCTGCTTCTATTTCCTTTAGGTGTGCTGTTAGATTTTGTAGTTGGGATTTTTCTTGTTTCTTGAGATAGGCCTGGATTGCAATGTATTTTCCTCTCAGGACTGCCTTCGCTGCATCCCAAAGCGTTTGGATTGTTGTATTTTCATTTTCGTTTGTTTCCATATATTTTTTAATTTCTTCTCTAATTGCCTGGTTGACCCACTCATTCGTTAGTAGGGTGTTCTTTAACCTCCATGCTTTTGGAGGTTTTCCAGACTTTTTCCTGTGGTTGATTTCAAGCTTCATAGCATTGTGGTCTGAAAGTATGCATGGTATAATTTCAATTCTTGTAAACTTATGAAGGGCTGTTTTGTGACCCAGTATATGATCTATCTTGGAGAATGTTCCACGTGCACTCGAGAAGAAAGTATATTCTGTTGCTTTGGGATGCAGAGTTCTAAATATATCTGTCAAGTCCATCTGATCCAATGTATCATTCAGGGCCCTTGTTTCTTTATTGACCATGTGTCTAGATGATCTATCCATTTCTGTAAGTGGGGTGTTAAAGTCCCCTGCAATGACCACATTCTTATCAATAAGGTTGCTTATCTTTATGAGTAATTGTTTTATATATTTGGGGGCTCCGGTATTTGGCGCATAGACATTTATAATTGTTAGCTCTTCCTGATGGATAGACCCTGTAATTATTATATAATGCCCTTCTTCATCTCTTGTTACAGCCTTTAATTTAAATTCTAGTTTGTCTGATATAAGTATGGCTACTCCAGCTTTCTTTTGGCTTCCAGTAGCATGATAAATAGTTCTCCATCCCCTCACTCTCAATCTAAAGGTGTCCTCAGATCTAAAATGAGTCTCTTGTAGACAGCAAATAGATGGGTCTTGTTTTTTTATCCATTCTGATAGCCTATGTCTTTTGGTTGGCGCACTTAATCCATTTACATTCAGTGTTATTATAGAAAGATACAGGTTTAGAGTCATTGTGATGTCTGTATGTTTTATGCTTGTAGTGATGTCTCTGATACTTTGTCTCACAGGATCCCCCTTAGGATCTCTTGTAGGGCTGGTTTAGTGGTGACAAATTCCTTCAGTTTTTGTTTGTTTGGGAAGACCTTTATCTCTCCTTCTATTCTAAATGACAGACTTGCTGGATAAAGGATGCTTGGCTGCATATTTTTTTCTGTTTAGCACACTGAAGATATCGTGCCAAGCCTTTCTGGCCTGCCAAGTTTCAAAAGAGAGATCAGTCACAAGTCTTATAGGTCTCCCTTTATATGTGAGGGCACGTTTATCCCTTGCTGCTTTCAGAATTTTCTCTTTATCCTTGTATTTTGCCAGTTTCACTATGATCTGTCATGCAGAAGATCGATTCAAGTTACGTCTGAAGGGAGTTCTCTGTGCCTCTTGGATTTCAATGCCTTTTTCCTTCCCCAGTTCAGGGAAGTTCTCAGCTATAATTTCTTCAAGTACCCCTTCAGCACTTTTCCCTCTCTCTTCCTCCTCTGGGATACCAATTATGCGTATATTATTTCTTTTTAGTGTATCACTTAATTCTCTAATTTTCCCCTCATACTCCTGGATTTTTTTCTCTTTCTCTCAGCTTCCTCTTTTTCCATAACTTTATCTTCTAGTTCACCTATTCTCTCCTCTGCCTCTTCAATCTGAGCTGTCGTCGTTTCCATTTTGTTTTGCATTTCGTTTAAAGCGCTTTTCAGCTCCTCGTGACTGTTCCTGAGTCCCTTGATCTCTGTAGCAAGAGATTCTCTGCTGTCCTGTATACTGTTTTCAAGCCCAGCGATTAATTTTATGACTATTATTCTAAATTCACTTTCTGTTATATTATTTAAATCCTTTTTGATCAGTTCATTAGCTGTTGTTATTTCCTGGAGATTCTTCTGAGGGGAATTCTTCCGTTTGGTCATTTTGGATAGTCCCTGGAGTGGTGAGGACCTGCAGGGCACTTCCCCCATGCTGTGGTGTATAACTGGAGTTGGTGGACGGGGCCGCAGTCAGACCTGATGTCTGCCCCCAGCCCACTGCTGGGGCCACAGTCAGACTGGTGTGTGCCTTCTCTTCCCCTCTCCTAGGGGCGGGATTCACTGTGGGGTGGCGTGGCCCATCTGGGCTACTTGCACACTGCCAGGCTTGTGGTGCTGGGGATCTGGCATATTAGCCGGGGTGGGTAGGCAAGGTGCATGGGGACAGGAAGGGCAGGCTTAGCTCTCTTCTCCTTAGGTGATCCACTTCAGGAGGGGCCCCGTGGCGGCGGGAGGGAGTCAGATCCGCTGCCGGAGGTTTGGCTCTGCAGAAGCACAGAGTTGGGTGTTTGCGCGGAGCGAGCAAGTTCCCTGGCAGGAATTGGTTCCCTTTGGGATTTTGGCTGGGGGATGGGCGGGGGAGATGGCGCTGGCGAGCGCCTTTGTTCCCCACCAAACTGAGCTCTGTCGTCCGGGGGCTCAACAGCTCTCCCTCCCTTTGTCCTCCAGCCTTCCCGCTTTCTGAGCAGAGCTGTTAACTTATGACCTCCCAGACGCTAAGTCGCGCTTCCTGTCGGAACACAGTCCATCAGGCCCTCTGCTTTTGCCAGCCAGACTCAGGGGCTCTGCTTGGCCGGCGAGCCACCCCTCCGCCCCGGCTCCCTCCCGCCAGTCCGTGGAGTGCGCACCGCCTCGCCGCCCTTTCTACCCTCTTCCGTGGGCCTCTCGTCTGCGTTTGGCTCCGGAGACTCCGTTCTGCTAATCCTCTGGTGGTTTTCTGGGTTATTTAGGCAGGTGTAGGTGGAATCTAAGTGATCAGCAGGACGCGCGGTGAGCCCAGCGTCCTCCTACGCCGCTATCTTCCCTCTCCTCCAATTTTAGACATTCTGATAGGTATGAGGTGATATTCTCATTGTGATTTTGATTTGTATTTCCCTGAGGATGAGAGATGTTAAGCATCTGAGCATTTTTTCATGTGTCTAATAGCTATCTGGATGTCATCTTTGGAAAAGTTCCTATTCATGTCTTTTACCTATTTCTTCACTGGATTATTAGTTTTTTGGGTGTTGAGTTTGATAAGTTCTTTATAGGTTTTGGATACTAACCCTTTATCTGATATGTCATTTCCAAATGTCTTCTCCCATTCCATCATTTGCCTTTTAGTTTTGCTGTTTGTTTCCTTCACAGTGCAGAAGCTTTTTACCTTGATGAGGTCCCAGTAGTTCATTTTGCTTTTGTTTCCCTTGCCTCCGGAGACATGTTGAGTATGAAGTTGCTGCAGCCAAGATCAAAGAGGTTTTTGCCTGCTTTCTCCTCAAGGATTTTGATGGCTTCCTGTCTTATGTTTAGGTCTTTAATTATTTTTGAGTTTATCTTTGTGTATGGTATAAGAAAGTGGTCCAGTTTCATTCTTCTGCATGTCACTATCCAGTTTTCCCAACACCGTTTGCTGAAGAAACTGTCTTTATTCCATGAAATATTCTTTCCTGCTTTGTCAAATTTAGTTGGCCATACATTTGTGGGTCCATTTCTGGGTTTGCTATTCTGTTCCATTGATCTAAGTTTCTGTTTTTGTGCCAGTACCATAATGTCTTGATGATTACAGCTTTGTAATACAGCTTGAAGTATGGAATTGTGATGCCTCCAGCTTTGGTTTTCTTCTTCAGGATTGCTTTGGCTATTTGGGGTCTTTTCAGGTTCCATACAATTTTTAGGATTGTTCTAGCTCTATGAAGAATTCTGGTGTTATTTTGTTGGGGATTGAATTGAATATGTAGACTGCTTTGGGTACTACTGATATTTTAATATTCTTCCAATCCATGATACTGCAATGTTTTTCCACTTTTTTGTGTGTCTTCAATTTCTTTCATAAGCTTTTATAGCTTTCAGTGTATAGATCCCTCACCTCTTTGGTTAAGCTTATTCCTAGGTGTTTTATGGGGTTGGTACAATTGTAAATGGGACTTTGTTTCATTCTTGGTGTATGAAATGCAACCTATTTCTGTGATTGATTTTGTATCCTTTGCTGAATTCATGGATCAGTCCTAGCAGTTTTTTGGTGGAATCTTTTGGGTTTTCCATATAGAGTATCATGTTGTCTGCAAAGAGTGAAAGTTTGACCTCCTCCTCATCCAATTTGGATGCTTTTTATTTCCTTGTGTTATCTGATTGCTGAGGCTAGGACTTCCAATACTATGTTGAATAACAGTGGTGAGAGTGGACATTCCTATCTTATTCTTGACCTTAGAAGGAAAGTTCTCAGTTTCTCCCCATTGACGATATTAGCGGTGAGTCTTTCATATATGGCTTTTATGATCTTGAAGTGTGTTCCTTCTATCCCTGCTTTCTTGAGAGTTTTTATCAAGAAAGGATGCTGTATTTTGTCAAATGCTTTCTCTGCATCTATTGAGAGAATCATGTGGTTCTCATCCTTTCCTTTATTGATGTGATGTATCACATTGATTGCTTCGAGGATACTGAATCAGCCCTGTATCCCAGGTATAAATCCCACTTGGTCGTGGTGAATAATTCTTTTAATGTATTGTTGGATCCGGTTGGCTAATATCTTCTTGAGAATTTGTGCATCTATGTTCATCAGGGAAATTGGTCTATAGTTCTCCTTTTTAGTGGGGTCTTTGTGTGGTTTTGAATCAAGGTAATGCTGACTTCATAGAATGAGTTTGGAAGTTTTCTTTCCATTTCTATTTTTTGGAATAGCTTCAAGACAATAGGTGTTAACTCTTCTTTAAATGTTTGGTAGAATTTCCCCGGAAAACCATCTGGCTCTGCACTCCTGTTTTTTGGGAGATTTATTATTATTATTATTATTATTATTATTATTATTATTATTTTTACTAATTATGGGTCTGTTCAAATTTTCTATTTCTTCCTGTTTCAGTTTTGGTAGTTTATATGTTTCTAAGAATTTCTCCATTTCTTCCAGATTGCCCAATTTATTTCCATATAATTGCTCATAATATTATCTTATTATTGTTTGTATTTCTGCAGTGTTGGTTGTGATCATTCCTCTTTAATTCTTGATTTATTTAGGTCCTTTCCTCTTCCTTTCTTTTTGGTCCAACAGGCAAGGGGTTTATCAATCTTGTTAATTCTTTCAATGAACCAGATCCTGGTTTCATTGATCTGTTCTACTGTTTGTTTTTATTTTGATAGCATTGATTTCTGGTCTAATCTTTATCATTTCTTGTCTTCTGCTGGGTTAGTTTTATTTGATGTTATTTTTCCAGCTCTTTAAGGTATAAGGTTAGGTTATATATATGAGACCTTTCTTCCATCTTTAGGAAGGCCTGGATTGCTATATACTTCCCTCTTATGACCATCTTTGCTGCATCCCAGAGGTTTTGGGCTATGGTGTTAATATTTTCATTGGCTTGCATGTAACTGTTAATTTCTTCTTCAATTTCTTGTTTAATCCATTCATTCTTTACTAGAATGTTCTTTAATCTCCAAGTATTCGTGGTCTTACCAAATTTTTTCTTGTTAATTTTGACTTTCATCTCATTGTGATCTGAAAATATGCACGGTATGATCTCCATCTTTTTGTACTTGTTGAGGGCTGATTTGTGTCCCAGTATGTGCTCTTCTCTGGAGAATATTTTATGTGTACTTGTGAAGAATGTGCATTCTGCTGCTTTAGGATGAAATGTTCTGAATATATCTGTTAAGTCCATCCGGTCATTCAGTGTGTCATTCAAAGCCATTGTTGCCTTGTTGATTTTCTGCTTAGATGATCTGTCCATTGTTGTAAGTGGGGTGTTGAAGTCCCCTACTATTATGGTAATATTATCATGAGTTTCTTTATGTTTGTGATTAATTGATTTATATATTTGGGTGGTACCACTTTGGAGGCATAAATGTTTACAATTGTTAGGTCTTCTTGGTGGATAGACCCCTTAGTTATGATAATGGCCTTCTTCATCTCTAGTTATAGTCTTTATTTTAAAATCTAGATTGTCTGATATAAGTATGGCTACTCTGGCTTTCTTTTGTGGACCATTAGCATGATAGATGGTTCTCCATCCCCTTACTTTCAACCTCAAGGCTCTTCAGGTCTAAAATGGTCTCTTGTAAACAGCATAGAGATGGCTCTTGTTTTCTTATCCATTCTGTTACCCTATGTCTTTTGATTGGAGATTTAGTCCATTGACGTTTAGAGTGAGTATTGAAAGGTATGAATTTATTGCCATTGTATTGCCTATAGAGTTGGAGTTTCTGGTAGTATTCTCTGGTCCTTCTTAGTCTTTGTTGCTTTTGGTCTTTTTTGTTTTGTTTCATCTTTTCTCCCTCAGAGAGTCCCCGTTTAAATTTCTTGCAGGGCTGGTTTAGTGGTCACAAACTCCTTAATTTTTGTTTGTCTGGGAAACTTTTTATCTCTCCTTCTATTTTGAATGACAGCCTTGCTGGATAAAGAATTCTTGGCTGCATATTTTTCCAATTTGGTACATTGAATATATCCTACCACTCCTTTGTGGCCTGCCAAGTTTCTGTCAATAGGTCTGATATAAACGTGATCCACCTTCCCTTATAGGTTAGGGACTTTTTTTCCCCTTGCTGCTTTCATAATTCTTTCCTTGTCTGTGTATTTTGTGCATATGACTATAATATGCCTTATTGATGGTCGGTTTTTGTTGAACCTAATGGGAGTCTCTGTTTTTCTTGGATTTTGATGTGTGTCTTCCTCCAGGCTAAGAAAGTTTTCCATTATGATTTGCTTACATAAAACTTCTACACGTTTTCCTTTCTTTCATTTTCTGGTACTCCTATGATTTGGATGTTATTTACTTTTAATAAGTCACTGTGTTCTCTAATTATTATATTGTGCTCTTTTGCCTTAGCTTTCCTCTTTTTTTTCTGCCTCATTACTGTCCATAATTTTGTCTTCTATATCACTGATTCACTGCTCTGTTTCATCCATCCTTACCGCTACAGCATCTATTCAAGATTGCATCTCATTTATAACATTTTAAATTTTGTCCTGACTAGCTTTTACTTCTTTTGTCTCTGCAGAAAGGGATTCTCTGCTTTTTCCAACCCCAGCTTGTATTCTTATTATCGTGATTCTAAACTCTAGACATCTTGCTTATATCTGTGTTGATTAAGTCCCTGGCTGTCATTTCTTCCTGTTCTTTCTTTTGGGGTGAATTCCTTTGTTTTGTAATTTTGGAGGCAGAAAAGGAATGAAATAAAATAAGAAATGAAAATTAAAGAATTAAAAACAACACAACAAATCAAATAAAGGAAGCTATATTTTAGGTGTGTTTTGGTCTGGTTGTTGAAAGAAGCTTGATAGAATAGAGAAAAAAGGGGAAGAAAAAAAGTAAGAAAACGTTTAAAAATTTAAGAAAGTATATACAACAAAATAGAAAATGAAATGAAAAAAAGTAAAATAGAATTAAAAAATTTAAAAATTAAAAATATATTAAAATTTTTTTAACTCCACACCTGAAAAACAAATAACCCAGTGAAGAAATGGGCAGAAAACATGAATAGACATTTCTCTAAAGAAGACATCCGGATGGCCAACAGGCATATGAAAAGATGCTCAACGTCGCTCCTCATCAGGGAAATACAAATCAAAACCACACTCAGATATCACCTCACGCCAGTCCGAGTGGCCAAAATGGACAAATCAGGAGACTATAGATGCTGGAGAGGATGTGGAGAAATGGGAACCCTCTTGCACTGTTGGTGGGAATGCAAATTGGTGCAGCCGCTCTGGAAAACAGTGTGGAGGTTCCTCAAAAATTAAAAATAGATCTACCCTATGACCCAGCAATAGCACTGCTAGGAATTTACCCAAGGGATACAAGAGTACTGATGCATAGGGGCACTTGTACCCCAATGTTTATAGCAGCACTCTCAACAATAGCCAAGTTATGGAAAGAGCCGAAATGTCCATCAACTGATGAATGGATAAAGAAATTGTGGTTTATATACACAATGGATTTCTATGTGGCAATGAGAAAGAACGAAATATGGCCCTTTGTAGCAACATGGATGGAACTGGAGAGTGTTATACTAAGTGAAATAAGCCATACAGAGAAAGACAGATACCATATGGTTTCACTCTTATGTGGATCCTGAGAAACTTAACAGAAACCCATGGGGGAGGGGAAGGAAAAAAAAAGAGGTTAGAGTAGAAGAGAGCCAAAGCATAAGAGACCCTTAAAAACTGAGAACAAACTGAGGGTTGATGGGGGGTGGGAGGGAGGGGAGGGTGGGTGATGGGTATTGAGGAGGGCACCTTTTGGGATGAGCACTGGGTGTTGTATGGAAACCGATTTGACAATAAACTTCATATGTTGAAAAAAAAATTTTTTTAATGCTTTTTAAAAAACAGAAAATAAAAATATTTTTTTCTCTTTCTGTATCCAAGAATAAGAAAAAAAAGAAAGAAAAAAAAAAGAATAGATGGACCAGTGAACAAACTGAAAGTCTAACTATGAAACACTTTATAGTCTGTACACTAAGCCGGCAGAGAGACTTGTGGTGGAGGACCTGAGCCTGGTTGGGGCAGTTGGACGGGTCTTGGTGTAATGGCTCCATTCTCCACTAGATGGTGGTGCTTAGTTCACTGGGGTAGATTGGTGTGGCACATTTATGAGTGTATGTGCGTGCACAGGAAAGGTGAAAGTGGCCTCACCCAGCCTCCCAGTCTTTGGCACCAGAACTCTGTGCTCTCACCTACCTGCAGTCAAGCACCCCTCCTTTGTCTCTGGCTTCCATCCACTCCCTACTTCTACACTGTCCATGGCCAAGCTGTCATCCTGCCCGTGGCACCTCCCTTCTGAATTACATCTCATATGGGCTGTGTTTCTAAACCCCTCACTTCTGAGAGCCCTGCAGCTTGGACCCACTCCAACTCTCTGGGAGAGGGTCTCACAGGGCAATGGCCAGGTGCTGGGCTTTCCCCAGGGACATTCTTGTAGTCATGCTGTTGCAGAGGTTCAGAGTTTGTGGCTAGGTGTCTGCTTGCCCCAGAAAAGTTCGTGCAATCATGCAGCAGCAGAGATTCAGAGGTCATATAGCAAAACACAATACATAGCAGGTGCCATGTTTCACCACACCCTGGCATCTTTGTTCCAATACCTGCAAACGTGGCTATTCTCTGGGGTCCATGGGACCTTTGCCTGTGGGGAAGCTGTGCAGCCTCTACCAAATGCCCTCCTAGCAGAGGAACAGCTTCTCCCCATGTGGCCCACAGACCCCTCTAACCTCACTGCCTGCTCCCAGGTATTCACCCTTTCCACCAGATCCCCACCAGGTATTGAGTTGCAGAATTTCCAACTCTGCTCTCCCCTGTTTATAGAGTCCTAATGGTATTGAAACCCTCTCCTGGGGCGCCTGGGTGGCGCAGTCGGTTAAGCGTCCGACTTCAGCCAGGTCACGATCTCACGGTCCGTGAGTTCGAGCCCCGCGTCAGGCTCTGGGCTGATGGCTCAGAGCCTGGAGCCTGTTTCCGATTCTGTGTCTCCCTCTCTCTCTGTCCCTCCCCCGTTCATGCTCTGTCTCTCTCTGTCCCAAAAATAAAATAAAACGTTGAAAAAAAAAATAAAAATAAAAAAAAAAGAAACCCTCTCCTTTCTCCTTTCTCCCTTTCTTGTTCAGTAACTTATGGGTATTTCCACTCTTTCTCTTTCTCTCCAGCTACATTCAGGGGGAATGCTTTTCCTATACTCTCCACCCTTTCTCTGTCTCTGTCCACAACAACAGCTCCCCTACCCTCCATGACTTCTCTTTCCTCTAGTTCACCTCTCTGCACCATGTACCACCTGCTGAGTTCTGTAGCTCATGCAGATTGTTGTGTTAGTCATCAGATCAATTTTCTAGGTGTGCAAAATGGTATGGTTCTGATCTAGCTGCATTTCAGGGATGAGAGAAGCTAAGAACTTCCATGCTGCTTACTATATTGGCCCCTCCCCTGTGCATCTATCTTCAGTCTTTAGAATGTATTGCCAAATTGCTCACCAAAACCAGTAATAACAAATTAAACACCCACCAGCTCTATCCTAGAATTCATACTTAACACCCTTGCGAATATTTGGTATGGTTTCTTTTAAATTTTTTGTCTATATGGTTGGTGTAAAATTGTTTATTGCTTTAATTTTCATTTTCCTGATTCCTAAATGGTTGAATAATGATGTATATCTAGTAGCCATTAAGCTTTCCTTTTCTGTGAATAGCCTATTTACATACTTAAGCTTGTTGGTTTTCTCTTGCTAATTTATTGGGATTTTAAATATATTTTGGATCCTGATTATAATTGTACAACTCTCCCTCAATGTGTGACTTGTCTTTCTTCCTTACACTGACACTTATAGAAAATTTTAGTGTAGTGAAATTTATAAATCTTTCTCTTCATGATTTGTGCATTTGATATGTGGATTCATAAGTATGATATTTTCCTGTATTTACTTTAACATTTCATTTTCAAGTAATTCAAATACAGAGATGTTATAAGTTACTTTTCACCTAGATTCACCAATTGTCAACATTTTGTCACATGTGCTTTATTATTCTCTCTCTCCATAATTCCTCTATTGAATGTTAATATAATCAAATGTGTTGTATATTATATATTGTCATATGCAAGAGAAATATAATTACATTGATAATTATATAAGTATAAACCACATATATCCAACAACTTTACTAAACTTTCAAGTCAAAAATTTTGCAAGTTTATAGATTTTGAATGGAGATAGTCATACTGCCTGCAAACAAAGACCCATTATACTGTGGAATACAAGCATATTTGCATGTTTAAGGGAAATTTGCCTAACTTTTCAGATTAAAACATATTTTTATGCTTTGAATTGCTTTGGAATTCTTGCTTTGATGTTTTAAGACTTACTTGTTTTTACTGTCAGTAGCTTCAAAATGCCTATCAATGAACAAACATGCTCTGTTATGTTCCTTAATCCCACATTCTGCTTCTCTTCTGCCCTGTTTGTTACTTCTCCTTAAAAGTAAATTCTGCAAAAAGTTGTCTATATCACTATCTCCATTGGTTCTTTGCAAAGATTTTCTCGAACCCATTTCAATCAGACTTTTATTTTACTTTATTTTTAAATATTTATTTTTACTGGGAGAGAAAGCAGGGAAGGGGCAGAGAGAGAGGGAGAGAGAGAATCTCAGTGGTGCTGAGCATAGAGCCTGATGCTGGGCTCGAGATCATGGCCATGAGATCATCACCCCAGACAAAATCAAGAGTCTGATGCTTAACTGACTGAGCCACCCAGGCACCCTAATAGGCTTTTATTTTATCACTCCACTGAAATTGCTCCTGTCAACGCCACCAGTAGTCTCTACCTGGCCAAATAAAGTTTAGGTCTCTACCTCTTAGCAGCATTTCACACTTTTGCCTCTTGGCTTCAGAGACATCACATCTCCTGTTTTTCCTCTCTTCTCACTGGCCCTTTTTTCTCCTTTGCTAGGTCCTTCCCCTTTACTAAAAATTATGGGATGTTGTGAGCTCAGTTCTCATCATTATCTATTCTCACATCCTGCAAAGGTAATTTCCTGACTTTAACAACCAGCTCTATGCCAATGACTCCCAAGTATATATCTCCAGTCCAACTGCTTCCTTCAACCCCAGACTTACAGATCCACCAGCCTATCTGATGGCTTTGCTAGGATGTGTTAATAGGCAACTCACATTTAAGATGCATAAAATAAGCCCTTGACTTCTTAACAACCCCTCCCAAAAACATTCCCAATTTCAGGAAGTAATATTATTCCCTGATTGGATTTCTCCTTGATTCCACTCTTTTGTTCACAATCCACATAGAACTTTTCAGAAAATTCTGTTTGTTCTACTTTGAAAAATATTTGTGACATGAATAAATGAAGAAAATTGATGCCCCAAGATACATAATGGTTTAATTTCAGGTCTCATAAATTCATGACATAAAGGGCACTCCTCTTTTAGGATATGGCTTTAAGGTAATTTCACACAAGGAACAATTAAAATATAGAAATTCCAAAATAATTAAGACATTTAATATAGCTACTGGTGTTTTTGAGTACCAAGTGACAGCATACCAAAGTTATACCATCACGTGGCTACCTTTAATAAACAAAAGTATTGGTCATTTCTATATTTCCCAGCTTTGGTTTTGTAAGTATGACATTGTGATATCTGCCACAACTCAATTGACTATTGATTAGAAAGAAAACATTCAGAAATCAATTTGTTCCCTTCTAAACATATTTCTATTTGGAAATATGGTGGCAGGTGGGCACAGTATCTTTTTAGACAACCATTCTTCCCATAAGGGTGGCAAACTGAGTTAAAAGAAGAGCATCCTTTTCTTCTCAACTGTGTCTTTCTTATAGAAATAAGAACAAATGAGACAGACAAGCATAGATTTCTATTAGTACAGTATTCTACAAATGGTAGAAGTAGATAATACACAATTGGGAGTAACATTTAAAGACATTAAGTATCCAGTGTCAATCAGTGCTCTACCTATTTCTTTGTTCCTTCCCTTTCTTAACCAAGTGAAGCAAATCTTTGAATCTTTTTCTCACCTACTTATGGTTATTTTTCACTTGGGAAGCTTGTTTTTGGAATTGTCTTCAGAGTGATGGCTGTCTGCAGACTTGATCTCTCCCTTTTCAGCCACTGGACTAATTTCCAAAAGGCTACTACTTTTTCTTCTTTTCAGAAATGTACTTCAGCCTTTCATACAATCCATTTCAAAAGGGAAAAAACTAAGGCACCTTTGTCTCATGAATTCTCATTTTTAGTTTTCAAATGAGAATTCGTTCCAAACATGCATAAGGGAAAGGGACAGGTATACCAACAATGGCTTCTTCTAGTACCTCAAGCTTTTTGTTCCACATAGGAGAGTGACCCACACAGTGAGTAGAGGGAGCCCCTGACTCAGCTAAAGGGGTCCCAGCAGGCTTTATGGACAAAGTGTTCAAGCCAAACCCTGAAGGAAGAATGTGAGGCGGGAAAATGGGTGCAGGTGTCAGGGCAGCAAGGTTTCAGGAAGAAGTGAAGAAGTGGGTAAAGTCATGGAAACAAGCAAGAATATAGTCTGTGCAGAGGAACAGCATGGACCACGCAGTTAATTCAAATATGAATAAGGAATACTGAGCCTTGAAAGTAGGCAGAAATTGAAGACTGGAAAGCCTTGTTCAACATATTGGGGAGTGTATTTGTTTTTTAGGGCTACTGTACAAATTATCACTAACTAGGAACAACAAACTCATTTTCTCATAATTTGGAGAGCACAAGTTTGAAATCAGATTTAACTCCTTCTGGAAGCTCTGAAAAAGAGTCCGTTCCTTGCCAGCCTCCTCATTTCTGGTGGCTGCAGGCAACCCTTCGTGCTCCTTGGCTTGCAGATGCATCACATTAATCTCTACCTTCATCTTCACATCAACTTTCCCTCTGTGTCTTCCTCCATTCTCTTCTTGTCTAAGAACACTCATTGTTGGATTCAGGACCCACCCAAATCCAGGATGATCTTATCTCAAGATCTTCAACTTAATTATATCCAGAAAGACCCTTTCTTCCAAATAAGGTCACATTCACAGGTTGCAGGTGGACATTTCTTTTGGGGGGGGGGGGGTCACCATTCATCCCACTACAAGGAGCTCGGGCATTGACTTGTAGATAATGGGGAGCCCCTCAGACTTGACACAAGAAAAGATGCAGATTTGTATTCTATTAAGCTGCTTTAGAAAGGGCTATAATAGTAAAGATGGAGACAGACAAATATTTAGGAGTTATGCTCACTAGGACTTGGTTGCTTAGATGTGAAGATGGAATAAGAGAATGATCGGTGATACTTTATACATTTCTGGCTTGGGAGAATTTGATGATTATAAAGAGACACTATAAAAGAGAAGTGCTTGGGAAAATATTATCCTATTTTTGTTTATTTTAATGGCCTCTTGCATATTCTAGTGGAGAGATCCAATAGGCTGGGCTAGAGATACCACCATGGGAGTCATCTTTGAATAAGTGAAGATAAAAGCTCACAAGTTTTCAACACTAACCAGACAAGGAGCTAAGGATACGAAGTACAATTTAGCCCCAGGAAGAGGTTAGAAAACGCAGATCAAGTGTTATGAGACAGAATTCAAGTAGAGAGGCCAGGAATCAAGACCAGATGCTTAGACCTGTGGGTAGACTGGACACTAGAGAATGACTACAGCCATGTTAGCATCTGCCCCCAGCATCACCAGACAGGAGTTAGGCTAGCACAGCTACATCTACTCTCCATTTGCCTGTGGAGCAAAGTGCAGGTTGGATCTGAGCCCATGGTAAAGGGTTGTACAAAAGTCCCTAAGTTTAGACTACAGCATTATTTGTATAAACCTGTATACTAACATATAGACGTGAGCCAGGAGCCAGTAAAAGGGAGATAAGCCACCTCCAGACAGTAAGGGGCTGCTGTTTTAAGAAGAGAGGAAACTAGCTCTGGTTAAGTAGATAACTCTATGTCTTATAACTAGAGGATCTGGTAGGGATCATGCTTTTTTCTGATGTGTTCTCAAAAAATGTATGCTGAAATTCCTTGTGCATGGAGACAGATGAAATACCATACAAGCAGAGGTGTTTTTTAAAAGGATTACAGAAATCACAGTGCAGATTTCCTGCCAAGATAGTCTACTAAGCTTATGTAAGAGAACCCCCACCACAACTACAGACAGACGTATAGATAAATTTTTTTGTTAAAAATAACTTTAAAATACACAGCCAAGTTTGAAACAAAGAAATAAGTGGAAATTTCTACAAATCATAAATGAGACAAAAATTGGAGCCCATGCTCATATTTGGGTCTGGGATTTGGGCTTGCATGGGCAAGAGAGATTAGACCCACGGCCTCAGAAAAGAACTTTCCTGTCCTTGAACAAAGATGTTCTTCCCATGATCCCAGGATTTTGTCCTAAGCAAGAGGCCCCTAAGAAGAACGGCCCACAATAGCTCTCATTCATCACGTAATTTTTCACTCGTAACCAAAATCCAGCAGACCAATGAGGAAAACAACAGCATGCATGAAAAAGGACCAAGATAGCAAATCAAACAACTGGTGTAGGGGAAGCAGAAACTACTCAGAGAACAGTAGAGGGCTTTTAAAAATCCCAGTGAACTTCCTTAGAGAGACTTGAGAAGATGCTGCAGCTGCAAAATAAGTTTAGGCTGCTATGAGGAAGGAGCAACTAGGAAACAAGAAAGAAATCTTGGAAATTAAAAACATGGTTGTGAAAATTAAAAGTGCTTCAAATAGTTGAAATAAAAAGAAATCTGCAAAGTAGAACAAAAGACAAAAACTGAAAGCACGAGGAAAAAGTTAAGAAAAATTATTTTTATAATTTATATTGTATAATATCTGACAAATAGGAAAATACATGTAACATATATGTAACTTATGATAATCACATGAACACCAGGGAGTCCAGCTCAAGCAGAGCATCACCAACCTGCTTACTCCTTCCCTGTTCCCACTGCCTGCCTTCTAACCAGAGTTAATTGCAATTATGAATTTTGTGTTATGACCTTGTTTTCGAAATTTCGTTTTTTGTGCATATGAATGTACCCTTAAATAATAGTTTTACTTGTTTTTAAACTTAATAAAAATGGCATCATACCAACAGGTTGGTAGGGAGGGATAAAAGGACATAAGGCTAGACTGAGAGGCAGGAAAGCACGGTGATTAAATGTAAGACTGCCATTTCACACCCTGACTCTGCCACTCCCAGGCTGGTAAAGTTACTACACAAATTGCTTACTTCTTAGAGCCTCAGCTTCCTCATCTGCAAACCAGAGATAATAATATCACCTTCAGAGGGTTGTCATGACAACTGAATCAAGTAATACACATACAATGCTTAGAATGAGCTTGGCACAGAAAAATTGCTATGTAAATATTTACCACTTTCATTATTGTACTGTACTTTGTTTTCTGTGACTTTTTTCCCCACTTTATTTTATGTTTAAAGATTTATCAACTTTGTTGCATATAGCTATAGTTCATTATTTTCTTCTACTGCCTAACATTTTATCATTGAAATATGCTATATTTTAACTTCTCATTCTCTTGTCAATCTACATTTGGGTTGTTTTACTTTTTTGCTAATAAAAACCGTAATGCTATAAACATTCTTATACCTGTTTCCTGGTGCCTGGATGAAAAATCTCTCTAGAATATACATTCTTATGCCCATGAGTTGAACTGCTAGGCTATACATAGCACATGAGAACGTGCAACTTCACATAAGACCAAATCACCAAGTTGTTTTCTAAAATGATAAACACTTTGCAGGATATAAAAGTGTCCATTGAGTTACAGACTCCTGGTATGGTCAGACTTCCTAATTTTTTCTTCTTCAATAGAGGAAGATGATACTTCACTCTCTTAATTTACATTGCCATACCTTTGAATGAGGTTGAATACTTTCAATATATCCATCCCTTAGATCTCCTATTCTATAAAATCCTGCTGATATGATTTGCTCATTTGTCTATTAGGTTTTGGCTTACTGATCTTATTGATCTGTAAGAGTTCTTTATATATTCTCGAAAATGACACTTTGTCAATAGTTTGCTATGTGACTATCTTTTCCAAGTTTGGGGCTAATCTTTTCACTTTATTGATAATGTGTTTTGATGAACAGAGGCTCTCAAAGTTAAAATGATCAACTTTGTCAATTTTTTAGTTAGCATTTTCTCTATTTTGAAGTAAAAACATATCTCCCATATTTCTGATAAAAGTTTCAAAGTTTCACCATCATATTTAAGTCTAATCCGTCAGAGACTTTAAAAAAATTACACTATATATATGTGTGTGTATGCATATATATATAGTGTAATTTAGAAATCTCATTCTATTTACACACACACACACACACACACACACACATCCTTTTTATTATATTTATGTCTCCTCTCTCCATTGATACTCTTAGGGCTGCTATAATAAATTAATCACTTGGTGGTTTTAAAATGACAGCAATCTACTGTTTTATATTTCTGGAAGCTAGAAGTCAGAAATCAAGGTGTCCACAGGGTTGGTTCCTAGAGATCCTGAAGGACAAATCATCCTTTGCCTCTCTCCTAGTGTTTAGTGGTTACCCAAAATCCTTAGTGTTTCTTGGCTTGTAGATGTATCACTCCAATCTCTGCCTCCATCTCACACTGTCCTTACCTCTTCTTTAAAGGACACCAGTATTGGATTTAGGGCCCAGAATGATTTACTCTCTAGATCCTTAATTACATCTGCAAAGGTTTTGGGTAGACATTAATTTTGAGGGGTACACTAGTCAACCTCCTCCAATGAGTCAGTATCAAGATCTGATATAATGCAGTATCTAGTTCTGGGCCCTTTCTTCTGTTCCATTCACCTGTTTTTCCATCCTTTAACCAAAACCACACTGCCTTAATTGCACATATTTTAATACTTTTATACTAATTATTGATATCTAAAAAACAGGTCCTCCCCCTCCCCTTCTCCTCTCCTCTTTCCCTTCCTCCTCCTCCTTTTAGAGTATTTTGGCTACTCTCAGGGCTTTTATCATCTATGTAAATTTTCACATTAGCTTGTCAAATTCCTTTAAAAATCTTGTTGATATTTTAATTGAAATTATACTGAATCAGTGGAAAATTGGGGAGAAACTGACATCTTTACATTATTAGGTACTCCAATCCACAAATATGATGTATCTCTCCCTTGTGTTTAAGCTTTTAATATTTTTCAATAATATGTTTTCTCCTATATCTTTTTTCAGTGAGCTTTTACTTTGGAATAATTTTAGATTCATAGAAAAGCAGCAAAAATAATACAAAAGATCTAGATTTACCCCTTACATGGTTTCCCCTAATGTTAACATCTTACATCCATCTTTTGTTAGATTTATTCATGAGTAACTTATACATCGTGGTGCTGTTATAAATGGTGAAGCATAATACACATGGTTTAGCAACCAAATAATAGGAGTCTCCAAAAATGAAAACAAGGGGGAGAAAATTATCAAATAATAAAATTTCTAAAAGCTCAAGAGGCAACTATCTTTAAATTCAAAGAGCCCACTCAGTCCTGAGCAAGATGAATGAGAAGTAGAATCTCACCTAGACCCTTCCTTGTGAAATTTCAGAACACCAAGAGAAAGCAAAGATCTTAAAAGCTGTGTAAAGTTGTTTACTTTAAAGTGTGTTTTCCTGGATAGCAGCTTCTATATATAACTCAGAGTCTCTAAAAACACGATCTCCTTTTATGCCCCCATTGGTCCTGAAGTGTTCTCCTGTATGTCTTGCATATTTCCTGCTAACTTTATTCCTAGGTGGCTTATACTTTTATTGTTATTTACATTATAAATTGACTTTTTCCTCATAATTTCTGGTTACCAGTGTTGTAAGAAAGCTAGTGATTTTTGTTTTCAATTAACCATACACTGTCACTTACTAAATTCATATTATTTCAATAATTTTTTAGTTGAATCTGAGCACTACAGATTCAACTAAAAATCTAATAGATCTAACAGATTATCCTGTTAGCTAATTACATAATCAGCAAACAATGATAATTTTGTCTTTCTTAGGCCTCTTGTTGCTTTTTCTTTTCTTATTACTCTGGCTGGAAAATTCCAAAAAATGTAATAATAGCAATTATAGTGAGTACCCTTGTCCCTAATTTTTACCTGTAGCATTGCATTCTTAAAAAGTGCTTTGGGTTTCAGAAAGAGTCTCTATCATCTCATAGAAGAAATGGAGCAAGTTTAACATATCTTTGGCATTAATTGAATTTAATCAAAATATTTCAATTATGGAATCACCTTTACATTGCTGGTATAAATCCTACTTAGTTAAGGAATGCTATAGATTCAATTATGTCCTCCCCAAATTCCTAAATTGACTCCTTAACCTCCCTCCATTGTGATTGTATTTGGAAATGGGGCCCTGGGGAGCTAACTAGGTTTAGATGAGGTCCTGATGGTAGGACCCTCACAATGGGATTACTGCATCCTTATAAGAAGAAACACCAGAGAACTTGCTCTCCTTCTCTCCTTGCTATGTGAAGACATTGGAAGAAGGTGGTCATTTATAAGACAGGAAGAGAGTTCTCACCAGAAACAGATCATGCTGGCATTTGATCTTGAACTCTGAGCCTCCAAAACTGTGAGAAAAAGAAATTCTGTTCTTTAAGCCACCCAGTCTCTGAAATTTTGTTAAGGCAACCCTGGCTAAGAAGTCCTCCTGCCTGTCCTTGAGCTGGGATATCAGTCTCTTTCCACCATCAGACTCTAAGTAAAATATTGGTTCTTGGGTCAAATATAACAGCTTTTGGAACTTGGCTGTCCTTGTTTTCGGCCCTCAGACTCAGACTAGATCTACACCGTCAGCTCTCCTGAGTCAGCTTGCTAATTACAGTTTTTGGGACTTGTCAACCTCCATGACTGTATGAGCCAATCCCTTTTGATAAATGTGTATGTGTGTGTATCCTATTGGTTGTCTTTCTCTGAAGAACCTTGGCTAGTATGAGGTATACTGCCTTTTTAGTACATTCCTGAATTTATTTGCCACTGGTTTATTTACACTCTGTTAACCGTATTGTTCTGTACCATTTTTTTTTTTTTTTACCATTAAGCCACTTTTACCATTAAGCTTTAACACTAGGTTCATGTCAACCTTGTAAAATTAATTGGAAATTTCATTCTTTTTTTGTATGCTTAGGGCAGTTTAAATAACAAAGAAAGTAGTATATGTTTCTTGCAAGTATGCTGAAATTTTCTCTAAAAATCACTTGAACATTTTGAAAATTATTTTGAACTCTGTCACAATTTTTAAAATTATTATTTCTTCCATAGTTATTTTTCCACTCAGATTTTCATCTTTTTTTAATCAATTTTGGTCATTTTTTATATTTCCACAGAAAATCATCCATTTTATCCAGAAGGTTTATTAGGATCATGTTGTACATGGTTTTTTCTTTAAAATTCTCTAGGCTCATCTTTTTACATGGTGATATTCTTTAACATTGTATATTTATATGAACTTTCTTTTCTCTCTACCACACTTACTATATGTTTGTGCATCTGGTTAAATTTGTATAACTGGTTGAGTTTATATAAACTAATATTTTCAGTAAAATTATTTTTGCCTTCTTTTTCTACCTTGGGGGGGGCAATCTGAAGTGCAGTTGACATAAAATTTTATACTAGTTGCATATGTATAACATAGTGATTCAACAATTCTATACATTACTCAATCAATGCTCACCACGTTAAGTGTAGTCATCATCTGTCACAATACAATGTTATAACAATATTATTTACTATATTCCCTATGCAATGCTTTCTACCTCTGTGAGTTTGTACCTCTTAATCACCTTCACCCATTTCACCTTTTCCCCTACACACCTCCCCTCTGACAACCACCAGTTTGTTCTCTGTAAGAGTCTATTTATTTTTTTGTTTGTTCTTTTGTTTTGTTTTTTAGATTCCACATATAATAAGTGACATCGCATGGAATTTTTTTTTCTGTCTTATTTCACTTAGCATAATATCCTCTAGGTCCATCCATATTGTTACAAATAGCAAAAGTTCCTTCCTTTTTAAGACTAATATTCCATTTTATGTGTGTGTGTGTGTATATACACACACATATATTATATGCACACACATACATACACACACACATGCATATATATAAATACACATACACGCACACACACAATCTTCTTTATCCATTCATCTATGGTTGAAGATTTGGGTTGTTTTCACATCTTGGCTACTGTAAATAATGCTGCAATAAATGTAGTGGTGTATATATCTTTTTATTTTCACTTGGGTAAATACCTAGTAGTGGAATTACTTAATCATATGGTATTTCTATTTTTAATTTTTAAGGAACCTCCACACTGTTTTCCACAGTGGTTGCACCAATTTACATCCCCACCAACAGTGCATGGCAGTTCCCTTTTCTCCACATCATTGCCAACATTTGTCATTTCTTGTCTTTTTGGGACTAGCCATCTGACTAATGTAAGGTGTTATCTTATTATGGTTTTGATTTGTATTTCTCTGATGATTAGTGATGCTAAGCATCTTTTCATGTGTCTGTTGGCCTTCTGTATGTCTTTTGGAAAAATGTCTATTCAGGTCCTCTGCTCATTTTTTAACTGGATTGTTTGAGGGGGTTTTGATGTTAAGTTGTAGTTCTTTATACATCTTGGATATTAACCAAGGCATTCATTTTTGCAAATATCTTCTATTAAGTTAGACTGCCTTTTTGTTTTATTGATGGTTTTCTTTGCTATGAAAAAGCTTTTTATTTTGGTGTAGTCCCAACAGTTTATTTTTGTTTTTGTTTCTCTTGCCTCAGGAGATACATTCATACGTACATTGTGAAGGCCAATGTCTGAGAGATTACTGCCTATGTTTTCTTCTGGAAGTTTTATGGTTGCAGGTCTCACATTTATATCTTTAATCCATTTTGAGTTTATCTTTTTGTATGGTATAAAAAAGTGGTCCAGTTTCATTCTTTTCCATGTAGTTGTCCAGTTTTTCCAACACCATTTTCTATTTTTTTTCTTTTTTTTTCTATTCTTAATGTTTAATTTTTAAATCTCTCACTGATTTTTGCCCTCATTTTTCTTCTCATTTTTTCCAGTCAAGCTTTCAGCCCTTTTTCTAATTTCTATAATTTAAAACTGATATTATTTTCAAACTTTCTCATGTTCTAAAGCATTTCTAGTTCTATTTAGGTCTGTGGATTTGCTATAAATTCAGATTTAGCCAATTTCCACAGATTTAATTTATCATATTCTCTTGGTGGTTAATTACTCAACAGACTACACAGAACTAACATCAGAAAAATTAGAAAAAGCTTCTGCACAGCAAAGGAAACAACTAACAAAACTAAAAGGCAACCAACAGAATGGGAAAAGATATTTGCAAATGACATATCGGACAAAGGGCTAGTATCCAAAATCTATAAAGAGCTCACCAAACTCCACACCCGAAAAACAAATAACCCAGTGAAGAAATGGGCAGAAAACATGAATAGACACTTCTCTAAAGAAGACATCCGGATGGCCAACAGGCACATGAAAAGATGCTCAACGTCGTTCCTTATCATGGAAATACAAATCAAAACCACACTCAGATATCACCTCACGCCAGAGTGGCCAAAATGAACAAATCAGGAGACTATAGATGCTGGAGAGGATGTGGAGAAACGGGAACCCTCTTGCACTGTTGGTGGGAATGCAAATTGGTGCAGCCACTCTGGAAAACAGTGTGGAAGTTCCTCAAAAAATTAAAAATAGATCTACCCTATGACCCAGCAATAGCACTGCTAGGAATTTACCCAAGGGATACAGGAGTACTGATGCATAGGGGCACTTGTACCCCAATGTTTATAGCAGCGCTCTCAACAATAGCCAAGTTATGGAAAGAGCCGAAATGTCCATCAACTGATGAATGGATAAAGAAATTGTGGTTTATATACACAATGGAGTACTACATGGCAATGAGAAAGAACGAAATATGGCCCTTTGTAGCAACGTGGATGGAACTGGAGAGTGTGATGCTAAGTGAAATAAGCCATACAGAGAAAGACAGATACCATATGGTTTCACTGTTATGTGGATCCTGAGAAACTTAACAGAAACACATGGGGGAGGGGAAGGAAAAAAAAAAAGAGGTTAGAGTGGGAGGGAGCCAAAGCATAAGAGACTGTTAAAAACTGAGAACAAACTGAGGGTTGATGGGGGGTGGGAGGGAGGGGGGGGTGGGTGATGGGTATTGAGGAGGGCACCTTTTGGGATGAGCACTGGGTGTTGTATGGAAACCAATTTGACAATAAATTTCATATATTAAAAAAAATAAATAAAGTAGAAAACTCCTCACAAAAAAAAAAGAAAGAAAAGTTAGAAAATGCTTGAAAAATTGTAACGGTTAAAATTAAAACATCATGGATACTTGTTTAGAAGAGGAATGGCAATAAGGAATAGGAGATGGGCAAGAAGAAAGAGAGAAAAACACAGAAATTTCTCTCTCAATTTATGCCAAATAAGTAACAGTTTTGGCTATACTCAATCAAGATCTTGATTTTGAATCACTTTTTATTCCATGGAAACACTTCTTTTCAGGCTATCTAAGTGTCTGGTTTGACAATCTTCATGAATTGGTGTAAGAATCTTTTCCTGGGCACCAGGCTGTCTCAGTCAGTTGAGAGTCCGACTCTTGATTTCAGCTCAGGTCATGATCTCAGGGTTGTGGGATGGATCCCTGTGTGTCAGGCTCTGTGCTGAGCATGGAGCCTTCTTAAGAGTCTGTCTCTCTGTCTCTGTCTCACTCTCTTTCTCTCTCCCTCTGGCTCTCTCCCCTGCTTGTGCTCTCTCACTCTCTAAAAAAAAAAAAAAGTTCTTTTTCTGTTGCCTCCTAATTTGAAGGGTATAGAAAATCGTTGGGACACAAATTCTGCCAAAATTTTTAGATACTGCTCAATCATTTTCTGGTATTTTAGTATTTCAGATGAAAAGCCTAGGGATTTTATTTTCCTTTTTATATATTTTCTTCTGACCTTATATTTGAGGGTGGGTTTTCATTCTTGAATTTTTTTTTAAGTTTATTTATTTTGAGAGGAAGGGACAGAGATAATCCCAAACAGGCTCCACGCTGTCAGCAAGGAAACCAAGGAGGGGCTCAATCTCACTAAATGTGAGATCATGACCTGACTCAAAATCAAGGGTCATACACTTAACCAACTGAGCCACCCAGGCACACTTTCATTTTTGAAAATTAAAAATTTCACCAGAACTTTTGGATTTCAACTATAAAAAAGACTTCAAATTATTCCCTTTTTATAAATATAATGCTCTCTAAAATTTCATAATTTAAAATAAAGATTTTCTGGGGCTGCTAGGCAGCTCAGTCAGGTAAGCATCTGGCTCCTGATTCTGGCTCAGGTCTGATCTCACAGTATGTGAGTTCGAGCCCCACATCGGTCTCTCTGCTGTCAGCACAGAGCCCACTTCAGATTCTCTGTCACCCTCTCTCTCTCTGCCCCTCCCCCAATTGCATGCATGTTCTCTCTCTCTCAAAAATAAATTTTAACAAATAAAATGAAGTAAAGGTTTTTCTTATATTTACTCCTATATCTCGGTGCTAATCAATATCAAATTGTACTTCTGCCCTTGTCCCCTTTCTCTGTTGATTATAGGTCTTGTCATAACTTTAGTGACATTTTGTTTGCCCATTATCATAGGGAAGGAAGGTTTTTGTTTGTCCAGTATTTTGAGTTCAGATGGGCTCTGTCACGGCTCCAGAATGGCTTGTTCCCATTATTGTAGTCTCAGATATTATAAACATTTTTATTTTCTGCACTTTCATTACAACACTTGAAGAAACAAAAATAAATAAAAAGTAGCACTTGAACAATTGGCTATAAAAAGCATGGTGACGGCTGCTTCTCCAGGAGTTTCTTTGCCATGTGGTGGGGAGTGGTCATCCAAAGACTCATAAAAGTTATTCTCTAGTGCCATGACTGAAGTTCTCAGGAGAACTCTACTGGCTCTTGCAGAAATCAACTGGCACTGCTTACCATGCCGCCCATGCCAGCAGGTAGCTAGGGATGCATTCCATGGTCAGTAGCTTAGAAAGTAGCCTCGTTAATTTGTGAAATATTTCATGATTACCCATGATGTAGAAGTTACTGGGCTAGATACTAGGGTGGAAGAGTGATTAAAAGAGACATGGTACCACCCTTTCAGTAGAAGAGACAGAAACAAACAAGTAATTATTCAACTAATTTTTCATAATATATATGTATTTTTAATTCTGGATCTTACAGGAAGGTTCTTGGATGAGGACATAAATTTGGTAATCATTAAGTTATAGGTAATCAAATTATGGGAGTGGATGCTATTAGTGGATAGTACTTTCATTTTCAAATGAAAAATAAGGGGGGGGGGGCGGGGGCTAGGACCAAGATTAAAGGAATATTAACTTTTATAACTTTGATAGAGTCTTCTCTATAAATTGGAAGCTAAGAAGAACCAGTCAGAGAAGAGAAAACTTTTAAAATATATTTCAACTAAATAGAATGCCTGAGTTAGACACTGCTATTTGCTTTCTCAATACCTATTCCCTGATTATTCCCTGCTAACAAAGCTCAGCTTGGTTTGGGATAGCCATGTTCCCATTCCAAAGTGATATACTCACTTTCTCAATCTTCCTTGTTTGTGGGAGAAGCCATGTACCACAGTTCTGGCCAAAGACAATAAAGTCTCCTGTAAGTTTTTTGAAAAGCTTTTATATTCTTATTTTTTAAGAGAGGGAAGGGGGCTTTAGATGCTGCTTGTGTTGCTCTTTGTCCTTCTGTGCACTGAAGATAGACTAGTGCTCTCTGATCTACAGCAACCATCTTGCTACTATGAGGTAGGTAATATGCATGGAAATAAAAGTCAACTTGCTAAAACCAGGAAGGTTTGGTTATGTTCCCAGTGGGATTATTTAGTAGCACAATAAATGCTAACAGCCAATCACATCCAAATTTATTGTTAGATGAGAGAGAGTGCCGGAAGATGGCGGCGTAGGAGGACGCGGGGCTCACAGCGCGTCCTGCCGATCACTTAGATTCCACCTACACCTGCCTAAAGTACCCAGAAAACCGCCAGAGGATTAGCAGAAGGGAGTCTCCGGAGTCAAGCGCAGACGAGAGGCCCACGGAAGAGGGTAGGAAGGGCGGCGAGGCGGTGCGCGCTCCACGGACTGGCGGGAGGGAGCCGGGGCGGAGGGGCGGCTCGCCGGCCAAGCGGAGCCCCCGAGTCTGGCTGGCAAAAGCGGAGGGGCAGGACGGACTGTGTTCCGACAGCAAGCGCGACTTAGCGTCTGGGAGGTCATAAGTTAACAGCTCTGCTCGGAAAGCGGGAAGGCTGGAGGACAAAGGGAGGGAGAGCTGCTGAGCCCCCGGACGGCAGAGCTCAGCTTGGCGGGGAACAAAGGAGCCAGCGCCATCTCCCCCGCCCATCCCCCAGCCAAAATCCCAAAGGGAACCAGTTCCTGCCAGGGAACTTGCTCGCTCCGCGCAAACACCCAACTCTGTGCTTCTGCGGAGCCAAACCTCCGGCAGCGGATCTGACTCCCTCCCGCTGCCACAGGGCTCCTCCTGAAGTGGATCACCTAAGGAGAAGCGAGCTAAGCCTGCCCCTCCAGCCCCCGTGCACCTTGCCTACCCACCCCAGCTAATACGCCAGATCCCCAGCAACACAAGCCTGGCAGTGTGCAAGTAGCCCAGACGGGACACGCCACCCCACAGTGAATCCCGCCCCTAGGAGAGGGGAAGAGAAGGCACACACCAGTCTGACTGTGGCCCCAGCAGTGGGCTGGGGGCAGACATCGGGTCGGACTGCGGCCCCGCCCACTAACTCCAGTTATACACCACAGCACAGGGGAAGTGCCCTGCAGGTCCTCACCACGCCAGGGACTCTCCAAAATGACCAAACGGAAGAATTCCCCTCAGAAGAATCTCCAGGAAATAACAACAGCTAATGAACTGATCAAAAAGGATTTAAATAATATAACAGAAAGTGAATTTAGAATAATAGTCATAAAATTAATCGCTGGGCTTGAAAACAGTATACAGGACAGCAGAGAATCTCTTGCCACAAAGATCGAGGGACTAAGGAACAGTCACGAGGAGTTGAAAAACGCTTTAAACGAATTGCAAAACAAAATGGAATCCACGATGGCTCGGCTTGAAGAGGCAGAGGAGAGAATAGGTGAACTAGAAGATAAAGTTATGGAGAAAGAGGAAGCTGAAAGAAAGAGGGATAAAAAAATCCAGGAGTATGAGGGGAAAATTAGAGAACTAAGTGATACACTAAAAAAAAATAATATACGCATAATTGGTATCCCAGAGGAGGAAGAGAGAGGGAAGGGTGCTGAAGGGGTACTTGAACAAATTATAGCTGAGAACTTCCCTGAACTGGGGAAGGAAAAAGGCATTGAAATCCAAGAGGCACAGAGAACTCCCTTCAGACGTAACTTGAATCGATCTTCTGCACGACATATCATAGTGAAACTGGCAAAATACAAGGATAAAGAGAAAATTCTGAAAGCAGCAAGGGATAAACGTGCCCTCACATATAAAGGGAGACCTATAAGACTCGTGACTGATCTCTCCTTTGAAACTTGGCAGGCCAGAAAGGCTTGGCACGATATCTACAGTGTGCTAAACAGAAAAAATATGCAGCCGAGAATCCTTTATCCAGCAAGTCTGTCATTTAGAATAGAAGGAGAGATAAAGGTCTTCCCAAACAAACAAAAACTGAAGGAATTTGTCACCACGAAACCAGCCCTACAAGAGATCCTAAGGGGGATCCTGTGAGACAAAGTACCAGAGACATCACTACAAGCATAAAACATACAGACATCACAATGACTCTAAACCCGTATCTTTCTATAATAACACTGAATGTAAATGGATTAAATGCGCCAACTAAAAGACATAGGGTATCAGAATGGATAAAAAAACAAGACCCATCTATTTGCTGTCTACAAGAGACTCATTTTAGATCTGAGGACACCTTTAGATTGAGAGTGAGGGGATGGAGAACTATTTATCATGCTCCTGGAAGCCAAAAGAAAGCTGGAGTAGCCATACTTATATCAGACAAACTAGACTTTAAATTAAAGGCTGTAACAAGAGATGAAGAAGGGCATTATATAATAATCACAGGGTCTATCCACCAGGAAGAGCTAACTATTATAAATGTCTATGCGCCAAATACCCGAGCCCCCAGATATATAAAACAATTACTCATAAACATAAGCAACCTTATTGATAAGAATGTGGTCATTGCAGGGGACTTTAACACCCCACTTACAGAAATGGATAGATCATCTAGACACACAGTCAATAAAGAAACAAGGGCCCTGAATGATACATTGGATCAGATGGACTTGACAGATATATTTAGAACTCTGCATCCCAAAGCAACAGAATATACTTTCTTCTCGAGTGCACATGGAACATTCTCCAAGATAGATCATATACTGGGTCACAAAACAGCCCTTCATAAGTTTACAAGAATTGAAATTATACCATGCATACTTTCAGACCACAATGCTATGAAGCTTGAAATCAACCACAGGAAAAAGTCTGGAAAACCTCCAAAAGCATGGAGGTTAAAGAACACCCTACTAACGAATGAGTGGGTCAACCAGGCAATTAGAGAAGAAATTAAAACATATATGGAAACAAACGAAAATGAAAATACAACAATCCAAACGCTCTGGGATGCAGCGAAGGCAGTCCTGAGAGGAAAATACATTGCAATCCAGGCCTATCTCAAGAAACAAGAAAAATCCCAAATACAAAATCTAACAGCACACCTAAGGAAATAGAAGCAGAACAGCAAAGGCAGCCTAAACCCAGCAGAAGAAGAGAAATCATAAAGATCAGAGCAGAAATAAACAATATAGAATCTAAAAAAACTGTAGAGCAGATCAATGAAACCAAGAGTTGGTTTTTTGAAAAAATAAACAAAATTGACAAACCTCTAGCCAGGCTTCTCAAAAAGAAAAGGGAGATGACCCAAATAGATAAAATCATGAATGAAAATGGAATGATTACAACCAATCCCTCAGAGATACAAACAATTATCAGGGAATACTATGAAAAATTATATGCCAGCAAATTGGACAACCTGGAAGAAATGGACAAATTTCTAAACACCCACACTCTTCCAAAACTCAATCAGGAGGAAATAGAAAGCTTGAACAGACCCATAACCAGCGAAGAAATTGAATCGGTTATCAAAAATCTCCCAACAAATAAGAGTCCAGGACCAGATGGCTTCCCAGGGGAGTTCTACCAGACATTTAAAGCAGAGATAATACCTATCCTTCTCAAGCTATTCCAAGAAATAGAAAGGGAAGGAAAACTTCCAGACTCATTCTATGAAGCCAGTATTACTTTGATTCCTAAACCAGACAGAGACCCAGTAAAAAAAGAGAACTACAGGCCAATATCCCTGATGAATATGGATGCAAAAATTCTTAATAAGATACTAGCAAATCGAATTCAACAGCATATCAAAAGAATTATTCACCATGATCAAGTGGGATTCATTCCTGGGATGCAGGGCTGGTTCAACATTCGCAAATCGATCAACGTGATACATCACATTAACAAAAAAAAAGAGAAGAACCATATGATCCTGTCAATCGATGCAGAAAAGGCCTTTGACAAAATCCAGCACCCTTTCTTAATAAAAACCCTTGAGAAAGTCGGGATAGAAGGAACATACTTAAAGATCATAAAGGCCATTTATGAAAAGCCCACAGCTAACATCATCCTCAACGGGGAAAAACTGAGAGCTTTTTCCCTGAGATCAGGAACACGACAGGGATGCCCACTGTCACCGCTGCTGTTTAATATAGTGCTGGAAGTTCTAGCATCAGCAATCAGACAACAAAAGGAAATCAAAGGCATCAAAATTGGCAAAGATGAAGTCAAGCTTTCGCTTTTTGCAGATGACATGATATTATACATGGAAAATCCGATAGACTCCACCAAAAGTCTGCTAGAACTGATACATGAATTCAGCAAAGTTGCAGGATACAAAATCAATGTGCAGAAATCAGTTGCATTCTTATACACTAACAATGAAGCAACAGAAAGACAAATGAAGAAACTGATCCCATTCACAATTGCACCAAGAAGCATAAAATACCTAGGAATAAATCTAACCAAAGATGTAAAAGATCTGTATGCTGAAAACTATAGAAAGCTTATGCAGGTAATTGAAGAAGATATAAAGAGATGGAAAGACATTCCCTGCTCATGGATTGGAAGAATAAATATTGTCAAAATGTCAATACTACCCAAAGCTATCTACACATTCAATGCAATCCCAATCAAAATTGCACCAGCATTCTTCTCGAAACTAGAACAAGCAATCCTAAAATTCATATGGAACCACAAAAGGCCCCGAATAGCCAAAGTAATTTTGAAGAAGAAGACCAAAGCAGGAGGCATCACAATCCCAGACTTTAGCCTCTACTACAAAGCTGTCATCATCAAGACAGCATGGTATTGGCATAAAAACAGACACATAGACCAATGGAATAGAATAGAAACCCCAGAACTAGACCCACAAACGTATGGCCAACTCATCTTTGACAAAGCAGGAAAGAACATCCAATGGAAAAAAGACAGTCTATTTAACAAATGGTGCTGGGAGAACTGGACAGCAACATGCAGAAGGTTGAAACTAGACCACTTTCTCACACCATTCACAAAAACAAACTCAAAATGGATAAAGGACCTGAATGTGAGACAGGAAACCATCAAAACCTTAGAGGAGAAAGCAGGAAAAGACCTCTCTGACCTCAGCCGTAGCAATCTCTTACTCGGCACATCCCCAAAGGCAAGGGAATTAAAAGCAAAAGTGAATTACTGGGACCTTATGAAGATAAAAAGCTTCTGCACAGCAAAGGAAACAACCAACAAAACTAAAAGGCAACCAACGGAATGGGAAAAGATATTTGCAAATGACACATCGGACAAAGGGCTAGTATCCAAAATCTATAAAGAGCTCATCAAACTCCACACCCGAAAAACAAATAACCCAGTGAAGAAATGGGCAGAAAACATGAATAGACACTTCTCTAAAGAAGACATCCGGATGGCCAACAGGCACATGAAAAGATGTTCAACGTCGCTCCTTATCAGGGAAATACAAATCAAAACCACACTCAGATACCACCTCACGCCAGTCAGAGTGGCCAAAATGAAGAAATCAGGAGACTATAGATGCTGGAGAGGATGTGGAGAAACAGGAACCCTCTTGCACTGTTGGTGGGAATGCAAATTGGTGCAGCCGCTCTGGAAAGCAGTGTGGAGGTTCCTCAGAAAATTAAAAATAGACCTACCCTATGACCCAGCAATAGCACTGCTAGGAATTTATCCAAGGGATACAGGAGTACTGATGCATAGGGGCACCTGTACCCCAATGTTTATAGCGGCACTCTCAACAATAGCCAAATTATGGAAAGAGCCTAAATGTCCATCAACTGATGAATGGATAAAGAAATTGTGGTTTATATACACAATGGAATACTACGTGGCAATGAGAAAAAATGAAATATGGCCTTTTGTAGCAACATGGATGGAACTGGAGAGTGTGATGCTAAGTGAAATAAGCCATACAGAGAAAGACAGATACCATATGGTTTCACTGTTATGTGGATCCTGAGAAACATAACAGAAACCCATGGGGGAGGGGAAGGGAAAAAAAAAAAAAAAAAAAAAAAAAAGAGGTTAGAGTGGGAGAGAGCCAAAGCATTAGAGACTGTTAAAAACTGAGAACAAACTGAGGGTTGATGGGGGGTGGGAGGGAGGGCAGGGTGGGAGGGAGGGCAGGGTGGGTGATGGGTATTGAGGAGGGCACCTTTTGGGATGAGCACTGGGTGTTGTATGGAAACCAATTTGACAGTAAATTTCATATATTAAAAAATAAAAAAAAAATATATATCCCATTATAAAAAAAAAAAAAACAAAAAAAAAAAACAAATTTATTGTTAGATGAGTACATTAAAGTTATTTTTGTTCTAGCCACTATAATGAACTTTTCTATACTTGGAATTGAACACATTTCTAATTAACAAAATTTCTGTCTTAAACATAAACTTAAAATAGTTTCTCCACTATAAATATAATTGTAATTATTTTGGGAAAGTAGAAAAAATAAAGTCTATGTAATTGTGAAATACCTTTTCTATGTATTTCCCAGTTAATTATAAAGAATGAAAGAATACCAGAGAACAAAACAAAAAACAATCCTCCTCTGTTTTCATCTGATTTTCTTTGATAATGAAAGGGAAAACTAATTTTTTTTTTAGTTTTGCTTCAAAATATCCAAAACTTAGTCTCTTTTAACTAAATGTGCATTGTCCACAGACGCTGGACCAAAGGGAGAGTTTTCTTCGTTTTCTGACAAGGGGAAGAAATGGAGAGTAAAGAACATCAAGTCCTACCTACATAAAGATGGCAGAAATTGCATATACCTGACTAGAGACATAAACTTTTGGTAGGAACACAGTGGAAAGGCTATGATTTTCTAAGCAAACACATCAGGCCAAGGACATTTAAAAATTTTTTTTTTTTCAACGTTTTTTATTTATTTTTGGGACAGAGAGAGACAGAGCATGAATGGGGGAGGGGCAGAGAGAGAGGGAGACACAGAATCGGAAACAGGCTCCAGGCTCCGAGCCATCAGCCCAGAGCCTGACGCGGGACTCGAACTCACGGACCGTGAGACCGTGACCTGGCTGAAGTCGGACGCTTAACCGACTGCGCCACCCAGGCGCCCCCAGGCCAAGGACATTTAAAGCCAAACTTTTTCATCTCTGATTCTCTCCCCCAAACTACTCTCTGCTCTGTACCCTAAGACTTGCGCTAAAAATAAATTATTTCAACTATTACTATTTAAGACTAAGGATCTTATTTGACCCCTGTCTTCATTTAGAACCTTTATTAAGTTCTTACTATTTCTTAGGCACCATGCTGACATTGAGGATACAATGTCAAATAAGATATGAGTAGTAATTTAAAAATCAGTGATAGACGAAAAAATCAAGTGAAAATAAACCTAAAATTTAAATAGAACATAAATCCTGTTCCTAAGGACCCTAAATACACAAAAGAAATCAATAATTATGGTTTAATGTGACAAATTATATGACAGACGTCTGTGAGCACTACAACAGTGATTCTAAAATTTTACCTCCCATTTGACTCACCTGGAGGTTTCTTTTTAACTTTATTTTTTATTTTTTAAAATTTACATCCAAATTAGTTAGAATATAGTGAAGCAATGAATCACCTGGAGGGTTTTAAAAAGTTCTAATGCCCAAGCCACACTAATTAGTCTCTCTGAGGCTGAGATCTAATCATTAGTGTTCTTTACTTTTAACTCCTTAGATGATTCCAATAAGTTCCCAAGTTTGAGGACCAGTGCACTGGTGGCAATCCCAGCAAAATCAGGAACAAGATTAAGAGGTGTTCTTGAAGCATTATTTTAAATTAATATAAAATTTGTGTCCAATGCAATAAGACATGAATATTTAAAACTATTTAGAGCTGATATCACTGTCAACTATAAAAGCAAAAAGAACTGATAAACTATTAAAATTAGTATGATGGCTTATATAAGTAGTCAGATACAAGAATTACAGAAATTGGAACTCATATACTATTAGTAGGAATGTAAATGGTACACCTGGCTTTTCAAAACAGTCTGGCAGTTCCTTAAATGACTGAACATAGAGTTATCATATGATCCAACAATTCCACTTACAGACATATACCCCCCCCAAAAGAAAACATATGTCCACACAATAAGTTATACATGAATTGTTCATAATAAAAAATAGAAATAACCCAAATGCCTACTGATAAACTGATAAATAAAATGTGATATATCCATAAATAGAATATTATTTAGTAATAAAAGGAATGAAGTACTACTGATGCATGTTACAACATGAACTTTGAAAACTTTATGCTAAGTAAAAGAAGCCAGTGACAAAAGATCATATATTGTTTGATTCTGTTTATATTAAATGTCCCAAACAGGCAAATCTAGAGACAGAGTGTAGATTAGTGATTGCCCAGGGCTGAGGACAATGTGATCATTGGAGGGTAATGGCTAAAAAATTTGGGGTTTCTTTTGGGTAATGAAAATCTTCTAAAATTCATTGTGATGATGAATGTAAAGCTCTATGAATACACTGAAAGCCACTGAATTATACACTGTAAATGGGTGAACTGTATGGCATATGAACTATGTCTCAATAAAGCTGTTGAAAAAAGAATACTTCAAATGCAACAGCTTTCTGGTATAATGTAGTAAGTAATTATAACTAATTAAAGCTATATTTTGCTTACAGTGGTTTTAACAAAAACTTTAACAAAAGTTTATATGGAATCTCAAAGCAAACAAACATGGTACTGCTTGGTTGAAACAGGGATGTGGATCCTAGAGTCCAGCCTGCTTGTCCCTGCCCTGTTCCTTCCTCCAAGGGATTCCTAAAAACAATAGGGATCCAGGGAGTATGATTTAAAATCCACTGCTTTAAAATTTTTTTTAATATTTATTTATTTTTGAGAGACAGAGAGAGACAAAGCACAAGCAGGAGAGGGGCAGAGACAGAGGGAGACACAGAATCTGAAGCAGGCTCCAGGGTCTGAACTGTCAGCACAGAGCCCAATGTGGGGCTCGAACCCATGAACCGTGAGATCATGGCCTGAGCCAAAGTCAGACATTTAACCAACTGAGCCACCCAGGTGCCCTAAAATCCACTGCTTTTTAAAATATAACAGGAATCCTTCTTATAGTAACAACAACAATGAAATAACTACAAAAAAAAAAAAGAACCTGTTTAAGAACCATATAACAAAACTGAATAATTTTACTGACAGATAGAAAGGAAGGCCTGAATAACAAGCCTCTTATATTATGACACCATTTGTTTAAAAGAAACTAGATTTTGTTCTTAAATTCAAAGATTTGACACTTTTTTTTTAGCTTAATTAAGAAATTTTAAAAGAGACAGGGGTATACTACCTTCACAGACACAATTACAGAAGCAATTTTGAGTAACTGGAAATACGTAACAAAAACTTTCTCCTCCTCATCTTGGGTTAGCTCCTGGAAAGTCAGATCTGATATTTTTCCAAGTATACATTGGTACTATCATAGTCAACGTGGAATCTTTAGATATCAAGACCCAATGTAAGAATCTCACTTTTCTTCTATTTTTTTATCCCAAGATTCTTTTCCCAATAAAAAGGGAATAGGTTTAAGAGAAAGACAGATCTGAGTTAAAATCCATCTTTGCCACTTTGTCACTTAGTTTCTTCATCTATAAAATGTGGACCATAACACCTGCCCCCTAGAGTTATGATAAGGATTAAAAGCTCTGCATGTAATACATGTAGTACAGGATTTAGCAATTAGTAGGAGTCAGTAAAAATGTTAGATTATTTTTGCTGTTATTAGTTATAATGTAGTTATAAAAATGAACCTATTAACTGAAAAGAATGATTACAACAGCCTTAAACATTCTGGCTAGGAAGGTGTTGCCAATGTTTAATCAATGGAATACATGGACTAAAAGGATGATTCTCCTTAAGATGTGCTTCTCTATGACACATTTAACTTGTCTCTACACTAGTTTATTTCAGATGCTTCTAAGGTTGGGATGGGAGTTCAGAGGGAAGGATTTCAAGATCAGATAAGTTTGGGAAGTGCTTTATACAACTAAATCCACTTCTAACATTTTCAAGAACTGGGTAGGTGATCAACTATTTCCTGGGACATGGGACATTCAGTGCTAAAGTGAGAAAGTCCTCAGCAAACCTGGACAGTTGGGCACCCCAATTCATGACATATGTTGTACATCTAAATATAGAGATTATAATCAAGCTAATAAACTGTAAATAAAGTATGTTCTATTGTTCACCCTGACAAAGATACCTCAAAATGACATGGAAGGCCAGGTTCACATTTAGAAATTTTGGAGTATAGAGTGTTTACGCCAGAATATGTTTGGTGAAGAGAGGCAGTCCCTAGTCTCTGGTCCCCAGTCTATACCCTTACCCCCCATTCTCATCCTACCAGGCCAAGAAGCCTATAGACACTCTGACCTATGTGTCCATATCCCATTCATACCCTTCTCCCCTCCAAACAGATGGGCTTTGCTTCAGGCATACTGGTGAGAAAATTGCTCTCTGGAGGAAGGATTTGTAGCAGTTGCTGCAGATTCTAGTTCTAGAAGAAGGCTTGGGCCAACTGAGTGGTGCATTCTAGGGTTCCTGGTATTTGCAGCAGTGTCTAGAAAGAGGGGTGGGCTGTGGGTGGGCAAACATCCTTGATTTTGGGGATTTCTTCCCCCTCTGAAAGGGGACCCAGTGAAATAGCCATCTTAGGGCAATGCTGCACACTAAAGTTTTTCCTCTGGGAGATACATAATTTACATTAGCACATTAAATGTTTTCAGAAGAAAAAATACAACACTGGTTTTCATTTTTGTTTTTGTTTTCAGCCTAACCTTCACACAGCCCAAAACCTGGATATGGGCACCAGGGTACAGATAGAGAAAGCTCCAGGAAGAAAACCTTTATTTCTGACTCAAAGAACAAAATTAAGGATTCCTAAAATTCAGAGAGAACAGGAGAAACTCCATTTTTTCTTTTCTAGGTTCTTTTGTGCCCCAGCCACCAACCTATCCTTAGTGGCAGCAGCAGTGGCATCAAGGGGAACAATGACTAGCAAAAATTCTGAGGTAACCTTCCTCTCCAATTGGAATATTCCTAAAAGAGGAAAACTCCTAATACTTTTTTCCTCTCCCGATCATCGTACCACTTGGCCTGAGATGTGGCACCATCAATGGAAGTGGACACCTGAGCCAGATAATGAAGCCACAAATTTTTGAACAAAGGATCAAAAGAGGAGAGCCAGAAAGTACCAGGGAGATCATAAAGAGCTCAGAAAAATGATTCCTTAAACTCATTTATAAAATCCTAGGTTTGGGTGGCTCAGTTGGTTGAGCATCCAACTCTTGATTCCAGCTCAGGTCATGATCCCAATGTCATGGGATTGAGCCCCGCACCAGACTCCACACTGAGTGTGGAGCCCACCGAATATTCTCTCTCTCCCTCTGCCCCTCTCCCTCGTTTATGTTTATAAATAAATAAAGTCCTAGGTTAATCCATGAGTGATGCATGCATTGATTTGACCCTACACAGCATACTTAGACTTTGACAACTGAATTACAGATCACCACCCAGATACCAGACAGGCCACTGGGTAGCACACACATAACAAATATGAAGAGCACAACAAAGCCTGTGTAATTTGAATGACACTAATTATACCCACAGAAGGTAGACCTGAAGCTGTAGTGTCAACTTAACAAGGTCAACTGCCTGCCACGACAAAAATATCAAATTCTCCATATGACGAAATCAGGATGCAGAATCTTGAAACATAATATTAAAATGTCCAGGATGCAGAGAAGAACTGGAAAAACTTTTAACTTACATGGAAAAAGAAAATCAAGACACCAATGCCAAGATGACATAGAGGTTGGGATTATCTGATCACGATCATTTACAAAATGGCACCAAGACTTCCACTTCTGGGAAGATAGAGTAAATGTACTTTTTCCTGTTCTCCTCACTAAGTACAGCCAAACACCCAGGACATTATACAAAATAGTGGTGAGTAGACTCTGAAAGGTGGAAAGAAGGAAAAAAAAAATAGGTAGGTATTTGGGGAACCTGAGGTGGTAGTTTTCTTGGGCTTTTTCCTCATACATCCCACTCAGTATTAGAAAGGCCAACAACCTACAAATATCAGTGAGCACAAACACAAAGCAACAACAACAAAAGGCTGCTGTCTCTAGCCAAGGACAAGGAGGACCCACAAAAAACCTGCACCTAACTTAATACTTAGAGATGAATGACAGAATCCTTTTCCCCCAAATCAGGAACAAGACAAAGATATCTGTTCTCACTGCAGCTATTCAACATGGAACACCTGGAGAGTACAATAAAGAACAGGACAAGAAGAACTAAAACTCTCTATTTACAGATGACACAAATGTCTACAGAGAAAGTCACAGATCTTAGATCTGTGTGAGTTCATAAAGGTTACAGGATACAAAAATCAATTGTATTTCCATATGCCAGCAATGAACATGTGGAAACCAAAATTTAAAATATAGTATCATTTATAACCACTCAAAATAAAAGAAAATCCTTAAATGCAAATGTAACAAAATATGTAAATGGCTTATATGTTGATGAAAGATTTAAATAAATGGCACGACAAACCCTGTTGATAGACTGGAAGATTCAACATAGTAAGGATGTCAATTCTCCCCAAATGATATACAGTTTCAATGCAATTCCCATTAAAATATTAGCCAGGTATTTTGTAGATATAGACAAGACTATTTTAAAATTCATATGGAAAAGAAAAGGAACTAGATTGGTTAAAACAGTTTTGAAAAAGAAAAATAAAGTGGGAAGAACCACTCTATCCAATTTCAAGACTTATTATAGAGTTATAGTAATCAAGATTGGGATTGGCAGAAGGAGAAACACATAGTTCAATTGAATCTTCTAAGTCTACGTGCTATAACCAAAGCTGGAGAAGGTCTCTAGGGGAATCTGAGACTAAAATAAATGATACCTTATCCTTCCCCAAATACTTAGCAAACTGCACACATTTCTTTATGTACCAAATGCTCTACAATCACTAGGCTTTAAGAAATCTCCTACCACTGACCTCTGTGTCCCTTAGTTAAGAAAATGTTTATGAACAACTTGCTCACCCCTGGTGGTAACAGAGGAGCCTCTAGCCTTTGTGTCCATCAGCCTGACCTGGCAAGGGACCAGGCCAAGAACACAAGGTCTCAAGGAGGGTCTCTGCCTTGGCCTATGGCCTCTGAGCCTCCCTTCTAACTGGCAACAGACAATAGTGATTCCCCAATTCTGTTGGGTCCAGGTGGTAGGTGAATGAAACACTACACACTGATGAGGAAAGTTGCTCGGCAAATAATGGTGGGAACTGTATGTCATAGCACATTGTATATTTGTGTGTGAGTGGTTAGCTATTTGTGTAAGTTTCCTGTTGCTGCTGTAGCAAATTACCATAAACTAGTGGCTTAAAACAACACAAATTTAAGGGCACCTGGGTGGCTCAGTTGATTAAACATCCAACTTCTGCTCAGGTCATGATCTCATGGTTCATGGGTTTGAGCCCCATGTCAGGCTCTGTGCTGACAGCTCTGAGCCTGGAGCCTGCTTTGGATTCTGTGTCTCCCTCTCTCTCTGCCCCTCCCCCACTTGTGCTCTATTTCTCTCTCAAAAATAAACAAACATTAAAAAAAAACTACCAATTTATTATCTTATAGTTCTGGATGTCGGAAGTCTTAAATTAGTCTCACTAGGCTAAAACCAAAGTGTCAGATGGGCACCTGGCTGGCTCAGTTGGTAGAGCATGAACTCTTAACCTTGAGGTCGTGAATTCAAGCCCCACACTGGGTGTGGAGTCTAGTTAGGGGGGAAAAAAAAGAGGTGTCCAATCTCAAGACACCACCTGCCTTCGTAGGCTTGTGTTTTCTCCTACCCTCAAAGCCAGCATCACAGCATCTTCATATCTCTTTCTGACTCTGACACTGACTGTCCTGTCTCTTTCACTTATAAGGACTCTTGTGACTATACAGGATCCATCCAAAGACAATCTCCCCATCCAGAGGTCAGTTGATTAGCAACTTTAATTCCACTTGCAACCTAATTCTTGCCAATCACAAGTTCTGGGGAGTAGGGTGTGAACTTACTTGAGGGACTATTATTCTGGCTACCACACTACTAATAAGATTATTTCAATAAATTTGCTTTATAGTTACATAATAGTATTTTCAAGACCTCCCTAAAATCTGGGCATTTCTCTTGCCCTGGGAGCTTGCATTTCTTTTGGTTATCTCAACTACACCCCTCACAACTCTAAGGTAGTGGTTCTTAAAAAGTGTAGTATCCAAACTAGCATCAGCATCACCTAGGAACTTGTTATCAGTGTCAAATCTCAGCCCCACCCCATAGCTACACATTCAGAAACTGGGCTTGGGGCCTTGCAGTCTGTTTTAACAAGCTCTCCAGGTGATTCTGGTGTATGCACATGTTTGAGAACCATTGAGCTAGGAACTATTAAGCTTAGAGGCGTCTTATACTGTATCTAAAATATAAATTCTAGGGTCTGGGTGGCTCAGTTTGTTAAGCGCGCTGACTCTCATTCCAGCTCAGGTCATGATCTCCCAGTGGTGACATCGAGCCTGTTAGGAGCCACATTGGGCTCAGTATTGGGCATGGAGCCTGCTTAGGATACTCTCCCTCCTCTCCCTCTGCCCCTCCTGGACTTGTGCACACACTTATGTGCATACTCTCCCTCTCTCTCTCCCTCAAAAAAAATTTTTTTAATATAACTCTAAAATAGATTGCTTTCAAACCAGAAATACTTTTAATATCCACTGTATGAACAAATTCTGGTATTGTGGAAACTCTATTCTATTATCCAGGAAGAAATGGAACAAAACAAAGTACACACACCACAAAGAAAAATTCACCAAAATATTAACAGGTTTTTTTTTTTTCTGGGCAGTAGAGTAACTGGTTTTTCCCACTGAACTTTTCTGTTTCCAAACATTTTATAATAAACACACATTATATTATAGCAGATAAGAAATGGATCACAACATGGAAGGAACAATTTGTAGTGCAACGAGTACCAACAAGAAACACATACTAAAATCCTTTGTAGCCATTTCAAGAGTCAGGCCAATCAATCAATAATATTAATTTGTCAGACTCTTTCTCTTTTAGTCCCTGCAGGCCAGCTCTTTATTTGACCACTGTGTCGTAGCCATGGTCTTAATAGGTCAGTACAGAGCAGGACAAGCCATTTTAGGAGAGTAGAAACATCTGAGATCCTCAGAGGAAGGAGCTTCCCGATGCACCCAGTTTTAGATGTGGCCACCAAGTCACCCACATCAACAACCTTTCTCAGGACTCTGATAAACTGCGGGCCAACAAACGCCCCAGGGTCCCGCTCACAGTCTAGCAACATGCTGCACCCCCACCCCAGATTTTTTTTTTTCCCAAAGCAGACAATGTGGTATTGTGATTAGATATAAACTGAAAGTGTATTTTCTGCCCTTCAGTAATTACACTGCCTTATGGTAGCATTATTCAGTGTGAAGCCTTATTATGCTGCAGAATGAAATTCTGTATAATTTTCTTCTCCTCCAATGCACAAATGGAAATCATATTTTGGTCTGAGTTGGGAAGAAAGGCTCAGTTATCACTTGTGAGCGTGGTGTTATTTTCCCCAGAATTAAAAAATCCATCTGGGTGTCCGACCTCGCTCACCCCGCTGCCTCTCCATTCAGCCTTTTGTATGCAGATGAACCTTATCAATTTCCACCGCCTCAAAAGCCCGCACCCAGCTTGGTGCCTCCCCCTGGTCCGCACGGCTTTAATGGAAATGCATGAGGCTTTTTTTTTTCTTTGATGTCTATGCAATATACGCATGTGGATAAAAACCTGTGCTTTTATTTAGGGGGAGGGGTAGGGGTTTCAAATCAAAGTTAAAGTCTCTACCCTATCGCGCCTCGCTGGCGATTAGCGGAGGAGAGAAAGGAACAGCAAATCCAACACAGAAGCTGTGAAACTGGGGTTATTCAGATTATTGACTAACAAATAAAGGGGCATGGGATGTCACATTTGTATTCTAAGGGTTTTCATCCTGCCACAGGCCTCATCAACAACTTAGTGGAGTGCTACTAAATCCCCTGTGTTAACACGCGGGGCTCCGTGTGATTAATGCATTAATTGCAGCTCCCTCAGGCCTAGCGCTGGTTGTGTCAGTAATTCACTTAAGTCCAGTTGGCCCTTGAGTTATTCCACAGGCTAGTGTAAACAACTCGCGAATAAGACCACTCAGCCGTTTACCGACATCCGACTGCAGATTCGCAGGCTATTAGCAACTTCCAATGAACGATTCATCCGCTGGTGACAAAGCCTGGCCTGGGAATTGTCTGAAACCTCCAGGGCTACTCGAGTACGTGAGAACAGCCTGGCTTTCTGCAGACAGGGAGACTCACGTGCCTCTTGGAAATGCGGCTTTGCCACGCCAGGTCTACACAGTACAAAGTAAACAGTTGTTTCAAAAACACATGTCAGGAAAATTTAGGCGTCAACCCTCCCCATTCACCCAGGAAAATCATTCACGAAGAAGGACAAACAAACAAACAAACAAAACAGATTTTCTTTGACCCACCAACTCATTACATTTGTAAGAGACAGTAATTTTGTTAACAAAACTTTTGTGCTATGACCTAAAGATGCAATTCACGTGAACCTTGGGTATAGTATAGTGAGAGTAACATCACCTTTCCCAAACTAGCCGGAACGGGACTGTGTGAACATGAGTGAGCAGCTTAGCTATTGGACTCTGAAATAGAGATATTATTCCTTCTGTCTGCCTAACGAGATTATTGTAAGGATTTTAAAGTAACGATAAAAAAAAACTTGTAAGTTTTTCAGAACTTACTAATTATGTAATGTTAAGTACTAATAATGTGAAAAATTTAAGCGCTTACTGATGAATATGCTCAAACACTATGCCTTTGGTTTGTAGCACTTTAAATTTCACTAAAAGTAGTCACACATAGGAGAATTTATAGAGATGAATTTGAAGCTCACAGAATTAGCAAAACAAGGATTAACCCACTTTTTCAGATATTAATGATCAGGTGTAAGGAAGGAAGCAAGAACCTCAGGGTTAAACTATACACTCCCCACTGGCCCCATTTCAACTTCTGCCTGAACAGTAAAAACTTTTAACAACCAACCAGGAACTCCATTTCACCTTTAGTTGTTTCTAATTTGAACAAAATTTTCCTCATGGGAGCTGACATCTGTCTCCTGGGAATCATCACTCATTCTTCCTAGCTCTGCTCCTTGGGATCCCAGAAAACAAATCTCTTTCTCCAACTCAGGGATGTTTGACCTCACAAATGAGAGAATTGTTAAATCCTGGAGAGTGTTCTGGATTTTAGACCCCAGCTCAGTGAACAATCAAAACAATTGTATTTCCCTCTTTTTTTCTTTTTAAAATGTAAATATAAACACATTTATAGGTAAAAAGAAGAAAGTTCGAACAGAATACAAAGTATAAAGTGACAAGTAAATATTCCCATCTACTCCACCCCACCAATATTCCACATCCACTGCCTGAATGTAACTTCCTATTAAGAGTTTCTTGAGTGGCCTTTTAGCAATTGGAATGCAATTTACAAATTTCCGAGGATACACAAAGTTGGAAAATATCATGCACATTTTTCTGCAATTTTTTTGAACAGCATCTTGGACTTCTGCCCATAAGAGTGCATGTAATATATCAAAGTTTTACTGGAAAAGTATTTGTCATAGAATTTTGCATCTAAATTCATATACGAGATTAGCCAATAGTTTTCTTGCACTGTTCTTGTAGGTTATGTTACTGGGTTTGCTAACTTTATAAAATGAGTAGCTTCTCTCAAAACTTTTTTTCTTTTGGGACAATTTGTATGATGTGAAAATTATCTGTTCCTTGAAGGTTTGTAAAACTCATCCTTAAGATTCTCTGGACCTATTGCCCTTTTTAGAGGTAATTGTTTTATTTTTGTTCCAGTGTCTTCTCTGATTATTGTTCTATTTTCTGAGCAAATGTTCCAAATTTTCTATCCAAATTTAATATCCAAATCTTTGCTTATTAGGATGCCAAAATCCTCTGTGGCTCTGTAATGATTTTATTTTATTTTTTTTTTTTTGGCTTCTAATTAGCCCAATTTCCTGCTATCAGCACATCCACTTGTTGAGTTTGGTGGCTCACTTTCATAGTTTTGGCTTTCCTCAGATGTTTAATGAATACTGGTTGGGTGCTCATGTTTGTATTTGTGATTCCCTTTAGCCTATAAGTGAAAGCCTGCCTCCAAAGGTTGTAGCAGAGGCATGGAACGCATACTGGGCAGTGTGAGCCGGCAGCTGAATTCCTGAATATTGGAGCCTCTGTTGGAGCACCAACCTCCCAAGGCACTGTCCTCCTGAGCAAAAGTCTACCCTACCCATTTATAGCTTACTGCCTGCCTTGACAAGAGAAGGGTGAGGAGTTGAAGGCATTTCTCTCGCCAGGGGAGGCTCTCACTCTGAACCCCAGCAGCCCCTCCTGTTCCGCGGATCTGGCCCCTGGAGGTCATGCCCCCCAGCAGTCCCACCCTCCTTTGCAGCAAAGCTCTTCTGGAGACATTTCCTCCTTTCTGTCTCATTTCATCTGCCTTTTTAGTCTCTAGGATTCCCTAGAGGATGGGATGCATCAGTGACATCTCTTATTTTCCACTCTGGTTGTGGGTTTTTCCTCCCAAGAACTATACCATTTTTCTATCATTTCTAAAGATTTGGGGTGAGGGAGATGAGTCCACAGTGTGTGCTCTGCCCTCTTGATCTAGTCTCTGATAATTAATCTTAAATTGTTTACTGAATGTTGGTCACGAAATGGGCATCTACCCTCGGCAGTGTCCTTTATGCAATGGTAAAAGACGGGTCTTGATATTGATGCTGGATGAAGTGGGGTGGGGGGGCGGGGAGAATAAATTCTTATGGTTGTTGAACATGCATTCTTAGGGAAAGTACTTGCCAGAATATTAGTGTTTAAAAAAAAAAAATGTGGGCACCAGGTGATTGGTATTCATTTCCATTCCCAGGTGACTGCTCTAGGAGGAGCCTTGGAGGGCTGGCCTTTCCGGACTGTTCTAGGAAACAGCTGCACTTATTTGAATAAGAGAGAAGGAAGGGAAGACCCATCCATTTACAGGTCAACAGCAGCCTCCCTATCTGATGCCTTGTGGAACTAATTCCTAATTGGGGCAGTGTTTGTCAACACTGACAGGACCCTAATACACTGTAATCGCTCCAGCCACAGCTCCGATAGAGATCTTAATCTCCACACTGTCCCCTTCACATGGCAGCAGGCCCACTGCCTCCCTCTCCCTCCCCATTCTTGGCTCTCTCTGTCTCAATCTCTTCCCTCCACCTCACCCCTTTCTGTACCATGTTTGTATTGTGTTGCCACCTCCCTTTGTCTCTCTTTCCTTCCTGTACTCTTCGTATGATCCTGGATCTCCCTCTCCATCCTTTTGTCTCTCTTGTTCCTTTGTCTCTCCCATAAACACCATTAAATCTAAATCCTCAAGAGTCCCCAGAAAGTTTAGTCCACATTTATTTTTTTTAATGTTTATTTTTGAGAGAGAGAACATGCATATGCATGTGAGTCGGGGAGGGGCAGAGAGAGAGAGAGGGAGACAGAGAATCCCAAGCAGGCTGCTTGCTGTCATCACAGAGCTTGATGCGAGGCTCGAACCCGACGAACTGTGAGACCATGACCTGAACTGAAATTAAGAGCTGGATGCTTGAGGCGCCTGGGTGGCTCAGTCGGTTAAGCGGCCGACTTTGGCTCAGGTCATGATCTCGTGGTCCGTGAGTTCAAGCCCCGCGTCGGGCTCTGTGCTGACAGCTCAGAGCCTGGAGCCCGGTTCAGATTCTGTGTCTCCCTCTCTCTGACCCTCCCCCGTTCATGCTCTGTCTCTCTCTGTCTCAAAAATAAATAAAACGTTAAAAAAAAAATTTAAGTTGGATGCTTAATTGACTAAGTCACCCAGGTGCCCCGAGGCCACATTTAATTTTACTCTGTGGGTAGTTCATAATTCAACGTCCACAATCTCTGAGATCATTAAGAAAGTAAAATTATACCTTGGCAAATTTTCACAAATAGAAGCAGAGAGTTAAGATAAAGGTTTGTGACAAATGGAAAGAGAGTGACTTTTTTTTCTTGGTGCCTCTATTTTGTTAATTTGGCAAAACAACTGTCTCACCTTAGCTAGCGTCCTGGTTGGTAGTATCTGCAGCCCACTCTGAACCTAGAAGCCACATGTTTACAACAAAGCAAAGCACACAGCAGACACCATTGAATCAGGATGAAGTCCTTCTGGTAAATACCTGTGCTGGCAGCCCACATGGGTAATGACCCACTTCCAGAAAGGTCTGGAGAGTCCTGGGTTAAAAGGAGTGGCCCAGTGGGCACTCCAGTTCGAGGTACTACAAGCAGATCCAAGCCAGGAGGTCAAGGAGTCGTTACATTTCATTAAATTTTCAATTTTGCCTTCAAAATAGCCTGTTGATATTTGAGTCACATTGTTGGGCCTGAGTCCAAAGCTCATCACGTCCTCTGGATTATTACATTCATCTTTCTCTGTCCTTCAAAGTCCTTCTTGGAAATGTTCATTCGGAAGATTCGTTGTTCTCAACTTTAGAGTCTCACTTCAAATATTATACTTCTTCAGAGAGGAGAAACCCTGACTGCTCTAACCACAGTATTAGTAGCTCCCCACACACCAGTGACTCCCTATCCTTAACCCATTTGTTTTCTCCACAGCACTCAACAAACTGTACTTATCTCATTTATTTCTCTCCAGAAGCATAAGCTTCATGAAGGCAAGGACTGCCTCTTCCCTTCTCCACGATACCTCCATTACGTTGCCTGGCACATAGGAGGTCCTCAGTAACTATTTGCTGAATGAAAGAACGGATAATGAAGAAATGAATGAAATGATGGAACAAAGAATGACGCTCTCCTTCCTGACAACAGTGATCACAATTCCATTGCTTTCATTTTCTCTCCTCTCAAAAATTCTTAGTGGCCAAATCCAGACTTCTGAGTTTCTCCTTTGAAGCAGCCTAAAATTGTGTCCCAATTTCTCTAATCTTGTTGATGCATTTCTCAAAATTTCCCCTGACGAGCTCTCTATTCAGACTCATGCTCTCTGCTACATGCCATGCATATCCTCAGCTTTGCTAAAACCGTTCTCTCCTAGGACATCAGGATGCTGAGAGAAAGCCATGCATCATCCTTCTCTGTGCCCCTAAACTCACAGCAGACTTTCCAAAACCTCTGTGGTTTGGCTATTGTAACCACTGCTTGCTTGATTCTTTACAGTTGACTCTCCACCTGTATGATAACAGACTTCAGACAAGAATGCCCTCTACCCACATATGGGAACTACAGGTATCATGGAATTGAACTTACAACCTACTCAACCTTGGACCCAGTTCCCCTAAAAACCCCTCTGCATTAGAAACCCAGACTTAGGGGGTTTCTTAGAGCTAGAGAGTAGGAGAGAATGTCTTATACAAAGCTTCAGAGATGTCTGAAGTTAAAAAAAAAAAATGTGTGGGGAGGAGGGGGCTGAAGGAAGGAGGGAGGGGTTATAATCACTGAAAAAGAAGAAAAAAGACATAAAGGAGAGTCTAAAAGTGGAGGAGACATAAGCAGATCCCAAAGCCTGGGTCTAGTGATGGGACTCGGTGACCCAAGGAGACAAGCAAAAGGAAGCTGAGGGCTGAGGCAGTAGGCAGGAAGAGTGGGCAGGAGGGCCAGGGGCCAGCTGGGCAGGTGCAGAGGCCAGCCTGGGCTGGGCCACACTCCTCCTCTTTGCTGTCTTCCCCGGCTTTGTCCTCCTCTGTCGTTCTCTAGCCTCCCCTCCTCCTGCATCCCCTTTCCTTTTCTCCCTTCTCCTCCTCTTGCTCCCACTTCTTGTGTCACCCCTCCAAGGCCCCCTTTTCTTGCACACATGAAACCTTCCTCCCCCTCTTGTGTCCTCTCTCAGACAATTCCTCTCCTCGGGGATGTGAAACTCTGTCTCCAGATGTTGTGGGAAACAGGGCTGAAGGCACATCGTCAAATCACTCCAGACTCCCACCTACTTTGAATGGCCAGAGTGGATGCTCTGCTTCTGAGGTATCCCCACCAGGCCCCCAACAAAGTCAGTCCTGAAAGTCCAGCCCTCCCTCAAGCATCTGCTCTCACACACATTTGTTCTTCTTTTTCCCAGTGGGTTCGAAGTCTTTCTGCATTGGTCCCAGCCACGGACACACTTACCTGTGATTTATTGATGATAATCATAGGAAAGCCATTTGTAATCAAACGTTGAACAAAGACATTCTCTCGCTGAGAGGGAGTGATAACGCACCATTTAGTAATTTTTGTGCGCTCGGTAATTTGGAGAATGAATGATAATTTCTGAGCCTTGAAAAGCTACATTGACAATGCCTGGTGTTATTCACCTAGTGAATAAAGACACCTTCCTCTCCATGTCTTGTGATAAATTTCTTTTATTAGGGCCACTTATGTGGGACTTTATCTTAATGGTCTCTCATATGGGGCAGTTGTGCTTGGGCCGTCAGGTTGTTTTTCATCACTCCTTAAACACAAGGCTTGGAGAAAATAAATAGCAGCAGTGGCTCCAGGCAGCTCAGCTGCTGCAGAAATGAGGCGCTGAAGCTAACAGGTTTGCCCAATCACAACCGGCAGAAAATGTACAGAGATAGGATCCCTACACTCCCATGAAGATGGGGACACTCCCCAACGTACCCATCATCTCACTCCTCTTTGCCTTGCTCTCTCCCCTTCATCCCGTCCTAAGAGACTCTTACCTTCCCTTCTTGGTCCCCACTCTATACCAACATGTCCTATGACAGCCACAATAATGCCCCATCAGTGATCTGCTTCAGGTACAGGCTCTACAGCTCCCTGAATTCTGAGACTCCAGGGTGACAGAACCCGGGGAAAGTCCTGGTAGAGGTCGGCTGCCTCTTTGTACAGTTCCTCTGGGCACCGTTCCTCTGAGTACTGGCCCTGGCAGAGGCAGCCTGCCTCAGAGTGCTAGTCACAGGCTCACAGCCTCTCTACGGCATCCGGGCCACCTCTACAGATGTCAATGAATAATCACCAATGCTGTCCTCAGGTCATTCCCCTTTCCCATAGTCCCACCATCCTTAATCCCTTCTCTGACCCCCACCCAATTCCCACGTCCAGCTGTGTCACATCCCCCAGAAAGGGCTGTCAGCCATCTCTGCCTCCCTTAGTTCCTCCACCACGTAGGGGGAGTGTGGGAGAGAGGAGAGGAGGGAGGCCATATTAGTGAGACAGTGGCACCTCTGAAAAACCATATACTAAGAGAGTAACTGTCTCCTTCTCAGCCCTGGGTTGAATTACAAAGGCCTCTTTTCACTGCTTTAGCCTATGACACACACGGCTCCAGGAGATGGGGTGGATGATATTAATAACAGCGAACATTTAATTCATGTTTACTATGTGCTAGGCACTGCACCAAGAACTTCACATTGACTGCCTCATTTAACCTTGACAACATCCTTAGGATATAGGTACTGATATTTGTTTTTCAGCTTTATTGACACTTAATTGACATACAACATTCTGTAGGTTAAAGTATACAATGGGATGATTTGACACGTATATATACTGTGAAATTATTTAGGTACTAATATTATTATCTGCTTTTCATTGGTGGAAAAAAGGAAGCCAAGAGGACCTAAGTTACCTGGCCAGAGCCACGGAACTAGAAAGTCCTGGAGCTGGAGTTGGAACCCAAGCCTTTTGGCCTCGAATCCCTCCCTCTTTTCCTCTCTGCTTCCCTGACAAGACAAGCCCATCCAACCACACTCTTGAGTGCTCATAAAGGGCTAGTACATGCCCTCTTCAACCATAGGTGGGTAAAGACAGATGGCATGTCTGAGTCTGTCCCACTGTTTCCACACACCAGACAGCTGATGGCTCTGGGAGAGTGCCTCCACCAGGCACCATGCCATCACACACTCTTAAGGTGCTGGGTGGATTTGTGGGCATCTTCAGTGGGTAGCTGACACTTGTTCTTCTCCCTTAGGAGATGGACTAACCCCTACTTAGACATAACTATCATCTGTTCCTCAACAATACCCTTCTCCCTCTTGGGGAAGTACTGGCCATGTGCCATGGGCTCAAATACTACTCCCTCTGGACCACAGAAGGAAGCCTGCCTTCCACTCAGCTCAAAAATTCACTGCCTCCTCTACCTCAAAGAGTGACCAGTCCCATCACTGCCCTCCCCTCTCTACCCATCTCTCCCATGTCTGGCTATGGGCTTGTTTTGGTCCCATTTGGATCCTGCCTATAAATTCTGTCTTGGGTTTCAAAGGCCATGTCCCACAGGAGGGTGGTTTTCTTCCCACCAGTTCCTGAATGGAGAGATTCCTGTGATGTACCACCTTACCCTGAGGGACCCCCCCCCCCCCCATCATCCCATCCAATCTCTGCCTGTCTCGTAAACTAGCACAGAACCTAACCTATCCCCAGTAGTGGGTCTCTTTTCAGTGTGCAGATCCTATAGTTATCTCTGATCTATTACTCCTGGTACAGAACCTTGTAACACAATACCTTTTCTCTCTTGCAATGTTGTGTTCAACTACCAGAGTTCAAGCCATCATTCAATGTATTGATGTATCTTTTTCTCTTCTGCCCGCTTGTCTACCCCAAACCAGAGGTCAGTGGGCAGCCAGGGCTCCTGCTAAAACACCCAAAACTGGGACTTCATCAGAGGTGGCAGTGTTACTGTTACTATGACCGTAAACATGAATCTCATGTTTCCCCATGGTCTTTACTGCTCTAGGTACAGAATTTCAAATATTTTTAAATAATGTTCTATTAAATTTATTGACTTGTAAATTCCTTTGTGAGTGACAAGGAATTCCCTAAAGTGAAGTAGGAATGACCCACCATGATTCACCACATTCAGAGATTCCTTGTCAGGATTCCTATTGATACAAACAGAAAGACAGACAAGGATCCCCAGGCAAAGAACAAGCAGCATAAAAGAGAAAAGCAAATTGAAAAATATGGTTGTCACACCCATTGTTAACCTCTGAATGGATTATGTCTCAGAACAAATACCCAGTCAAGACTTTGAGGCCAGTAAATCCTTTCAGTTAGTCAAAATAACTCAGAGAGAAGAGGATAAGGGTGTGGCTTTTCCACGTAAGCCTGACAGATTCAAGATACCTATATTTAAGGTGAGAGAAGCAGTTGGTGGGAGGAAAACATGTTTTTTAAAAAAAACTGTGGGTGGGGCGCCTGGGTGGCTCAGTCGGTTAAGCGTCCGACTTTGGCTCAGGTCATGATCTCGCGGTCCGTGAGTTCGAGCCCCACGTCGGGATCTGTGCTGACCGCTCAGAGCCTGGAGCCTGCTTCCAATTCTGTGTCTCCCTCTCTCTGACCCTCCCCTGTTCATGCTCTGTCTCTCTCTGCCTCAAAAATAAATAAACGTTAAAAAAAACTGTGGGTATATGTATTGACATACAATACTGGTTAGAGTCAAATATGTAAGATACTGACCAAGTTCGGGGCACCTGTGCGGTTCAGTCAGTTAAGCATCCCACTTCAGCTCAGGTCATGATCTCACAGTTCGTGGGTTTGGGCCCTTAACCTGGAGCCTGCTTCAGATTCTGTGTGTGTGTGTCTCTCTCTCTGCCCCTCCCCTGCTCGCTCTCTCTCTCTCTCTCAAAAATAAAATAGACTACCTTCTTACACCATTCACAAAATAAACTCAAAATGGATGAAGGACCTGAATGTGAGACAGGAAACCATCAAAACCCCAGAGGGGAAAACAGGAAAAAAACCTCTTTGACCTCAGCTGCAGCAATATCTTACTTGACACATCTCCAAAGGCAAGGGAATTAGAAGCAAAAATTAACTATTGGGATCTCATCAAGGTAAAAAGCTTCTGCACTGCAAAGGAAACAATTAACAAAACTAAAAGGCAACCAACGGAATGGGAAAAGATATTTGCAAATGACACATTGGATAAAGGGCTAGTATCCAAAATCTATAAAGAACTCACCAAACTCCACACCCAAAAAACAAATAATCCAGTGAAGAAATGGGCAGAAGACATTAACAGACACTTTTCTAAAGAAGATATCCAGATGGCCAACAGACACGAAAAGATGCTCAACGTCACTTCTCATCAGGGAAATACAAAACAAAACCACCTCACACCAGAGTGACTAAAATGAACAAATCAGGAGACTATCGATGCTGGAGACAATGTGGAGAAACAGGAACCCTCTTGCACTGTTGGTGGGAATGCAAACTGGTGCAGCCGCTCTGGAAAACAATGTGGAGGTTGTTTCCTCAAAAAATTCAAAATAGATCTACCCTATGACCCAGAAATAGCACTGCTAGGAATTTACCCAAGGGATACAGGAGCGCTGATGCATAGGGGCACTTCTTTCAACAATAGCCAAATTATGGAAAGAGACTTAATGTCCATCAACTGACAAATGGATAAAGAAGATGTGGTTTATATATACAATGGAATACTACTTGGCAACGAGAAAGAATGAAATCTGGCCATTTGTAGCAACGTGGATGGAACTGGAGGGTATCATGCTAAGTAAATAAGTTGGGCAAAGAAAGACAGATACTGTATGTTTTCACTCATATGTGGATCCTGAGAAACTTAACAGAAGACCATGGGGGGTGGGGAAGGAGGAAAAAAAAGTTATGGAGGGAGGGAGGCAAACCATAAGAGACTCTTAAATACTGAGAACAAACTGAGAGTTGATGGAGGGTGGGGGAGAGGGGAAAGTGGGTGATGGGCATTGAGGAGGGAACCTGTTGGGATGAGCACTGGGTGTTGTATGGAAACCAATTTGACAATAAATTATATTTAATATAAAATACAATAAACATTAAGACAATAAAAGAGAAAATATTAAAAAGAAAAAGAAACTGACCGAGTTCTAGAGAGAGCTATACTTATTTCCCCTTCCTCAAAATGTGCCTGGGTCAAAATATCAAGGATTGCTAAAGACCTAAATCAATCTTTGGGCTTCTAATATTCTATGGGAAGGAGGTGGGCTTAGAAAGCTGCTAAAATGCTAAGAAGGATATATTCTCCAATGCCCATTTCAAATATGGTCAACAACAGGGGAAAAGAAAGACCCTGGGAGAACAATGGATGGGGAGCTTCTCCCTAAGCACAGAATCAGGAATATTCCTCACCGCCAGGAGTCTGCTCCCAGGCAGCAGCCACCAACAGGATTTCAGGATTGCTACAGACTTTGTACTGTATGCTATGTCTCCCAATTTCCCCCTTACTGAACAGGAGTTCGTATTTTGATTATCCTATTTGTGTTCTGCCATTGTTAATTGAGAGTAGGAGAGGACATATTGTCTTTTCTTAGCTCACAGTTGACAGTATAATCATTTGTTTTTACCGCAATGCTAGAAGCATCCTTCATGTAATAACTCAGTGATCACTGCATTGAATGGAAAGAGAAGGAAACAGAATCCTAGTCCACTACTTGGCCCGTCAATGTTCAATATGTATGTAGTAATAATACCAATTATTGCTTAATGTGGACTAAGCACAGAAGACTTGCTTGTGACTTCAGGACAAAATGTAAATTTTAGCAACCATGACAATGAAAAAGTGAGTTTATGGAAGGAGGTAGGCTTAGAGAGAAAGTGTGAAAGAAAGTGTAAGGCTGCATTACCCTTATCTTATAAAGTTAGTAGTAGAAAGATACTGTTGAATGTTGACAGGGCAAGATATGACAGTTTAGTATATAACTTAAAGTTATAATACAAAAAACAGTTAACAAAATTATGAAATATTGGAGAACGTGAAGGGGGAAATTATGTATGTGACCAAATCTTTTATTCATAGTGAAAACTCCACATATCTTACTTAATATATATTACAAAAGAAATTAAAGTATAAACAATATACTATTTCGGGTTATGGCAAAATAATTAAAAGAAACAATTGTTTTTAAAATTAAATCTGGGGCACCTGGGTGGCTCAGTCAGTTAACTGTCTGACTCTTGATCTCAGCTCAGGTCATGATCTCACAGTTCATGAGATCGAGCCCTGAGTCAGGCTGTGTGCTGACAGGGTGAAGCCTGCTTGGGATTCTCTCTGCCCCTCCTTCTTACCTATGTGTATGCTTGCTCTCTCACTCTCTCACTCTCTCTCTCAAAATAGAGAAATAAACATTAAAAAAATTAAATCTGGCAATTAGTGCTAGAAATAAGGACAGGTGACAGGCTCAGGTGACAAGAGAGGGTGGCTCAGTTGGTTGAGTGTCCAACTTTGGCTCAGGTTATGATCTCATGGTTCATGAGTTCAAGCCTGCTATCAGTGCAGAGCCCACTTCGGATCCTCTGCCTCCTCTCTCTATGCCCCTCCCCCACTCACATTCTCCCTCCCTCCCTCTCTATCCCTATCCCTCTCTCTCAAAATTAACAAAATAAACATTTATTTAAAAATATAAAGAGAAAATTTTTTAAAAAGTTAGGGGTGCCTGGGTGACACAGTCAGTTGAGCATTCAATTTTGGCTCAGGTCATGATCTCACGGTTCATGAGTTCAAGCCTAGCATCAGGCTCACTACCGTCAACACAGAGCCTGCTTCTGATCTTCTGTCCCCGCCCGCCCCCTGCTCCTTCCCAGCTTGTACTCTCTCTCAAAAATAAATATTTTAAAAAATAAAGAATAAAATAATAAAAATATAAAGATACAAGGACAGGTGAAACAAGACTGTCCATTTTTGTCACGTACTTTTTCTATCCTATTTCAATTATTACCATGTGGATATATTTATTTAATGAAAACCAAATAGAGTACATGCCATTTTTTGTGGGCAAAAACATTTGTATTGAAGTGAAACAAACATAAAGTGCAAGTGCACAGCTTAAGTACAAGACATAGAAACTTCCAATGCCTCCAAGCCCTAGAAAGTTCCCTTTGGCCTCTCCCATGTACCCCCTAACAACCATATTCTGACCTCCATCATTATAGGTCAGAGTCACTTGCTTTTGAAAATCATATTACTGAAATTATACAGTATGTACTCTTAGCTTTTCTTTTTTTTTTTTGCTCAATATTATGTCTTTAAGATTAACTCATGTTGTGTGTTAACTGCTGTCAAGCAGTACGAATATAGCAATTTCTTTTTATGCTTTGTTGGTGGCTATTGGATTGTTTCTAGTTTGAAGCTACTATGGATACTACTGAAGATGCTATAATGACTTGCACACTTGTGTTCTGATGGATTATCTGCACACATTGGCTATAGACCTAAGAGTAAATTTGCTAACTTATAAGGTAGTTGTATGCTACATACTGCTAAACTGTTTTCAACATGGCTGTATCAATCCCATCAGCAATATAGGAGTGTTCCAGTCACTGAACATCTTCACCAACACTTACTACTATCATTATTTTTCATTTTAGCCATCCTGATGCATAGAGGCATCTGAATTGGCATTTCTCTGATGATTAATAAGGTTGCATGTATTTTCATATGTCACTGGACACGTGGATATCCTCTTTTGTAAAACACCTGTCCAGGTCTTTGCCCATTTTTTTTTTTAAAATTGTTTGTCTCTCTTTTACTTATTCTTTATATATATGATATATGATATATCAAATATTTCAAATACCTTCCCCTAATTTTTCTGCTTCGTGGTTTATCTTTTCCATCACACTATAATGTCTTTTGTTGAACAGGAGTTCTTAATTTTATTGGAGCCCAACTTACCAACCTATTTTTGTTATTATTATTTGTTGTGTCCTACTTTGGAATCTACCTACTCCAAGCTCATGAAGATACTTTTACAAATTGTCTTCTAGAGGGCTTATTGTCTTAACCTTTCACATTTGGGTATATAATACACCTGAATTATCATCCCACCCCATTTTTCCTCTTTACTGAATCCAAACAGTCCTCTTTTGGGGTGGTATGAAGGGGAATCCCAAGACAAGTGGGAGCTAGACTCTGAGGGAATGATGTCTTTTCTTACTGCTTGCTTACAGCTACCAAGTGGCTCAGGCAATCCTATGAGCTTGCCTGGGAGCTGAATTGACAGTGAGTGCCACAAAACACAGGGAGAATCAGAGAGAGTTTCCTGGGACCCTGAGTAAGCCAAGAGCCCAGAAACACAGAGATCAGCTCAATCCAGTGGCACAGAGCTAGCCAGCTGTTAGCAATGGTGCCAAAACGGTGTCCTTAGCAGACTCTCCATAGAAGGCCTTGGTTGCCAGTTTTTCAAGTGTAGTTTTCTACACCACCTGTACATTTTAGGATCTACCCCATGTCCTTGCAATAAATTCCCTTTTCTGCTCAACTTAGCTCAGGTTTTACGTGCAAACAAAAACTCAACCTGGTAAAAGCAAATGAAAAAAACTCCACAAGATGGCTTGCCAAGAAAACTACAGGCCCACTAGAAGCTGAAGAATTATACATATCCTCACCAACTGTGATTAAAGCTTTTCTCAAACATTTCCCCGAGGTTCTCTGTGAGTGGGGACAGGTAATGGGAAGCCTGTCCATGAGCTGGTGGGTGTGAATACCATTGGGGCATTACTGGCAAATGGCCTTGGAAGCACCAGTTTAAGGGGTTCTATCTGCATGTAAGACAGCAGCTAATTTGGAACACAAAACCCTAATTCTTTATCCCTTCCCCTAAACATTGCCAGGGATTGCTGCAGACATTTTGCTGTACCTATTCTTCCTGAAGAAGAAATTAGCAAAATAAAATTCCTTAAATTATTAACTACATTTAAAAATTAACAGAAAATTCCAAATGGTGTGGAAATTATGTCTTAATTGGAAGGCCATTTTTAAACTTCTTTATGAGGGAGGAGTTTGGGGCATTGATATCAAGCAGGAGGAAGCAAAGGACCTTGTGAAGGGAAGGAAATACCTTAGAGTCCTGACAATTTTTTTTTCTTTTGATAAGGGATCTTCTGCAGCCTGGGATGTGATGTCCTCAAAACTCCATTCTGTGTAAATGCCCCAATTCTTTCCCCCTCTCCTTTCCCTAAATTGTTACCCTAATACATTAACATCATAATGCCAGTGTTTTCCTGGCACCTATTCTGGAAATTCCTTTGTCCCTTCCCCAGATCCACCTGCATCCCTTCAATCCCCACCCATATCCTTCAGGCTGTTCCTCTCTCATCTCTCTGTCCTTTGCTTTCCTGTGGCATTTTGGGTTAATCCCTGTCACAGCCCTGACCACGTTCTTCTATCATTAGCTTACTATACATTCCTTCTGTTGGACTGTGCATTTCTTGAGTGGAGATTACTTGTTGTTCAGTTCTCTGGCCCTAGGCCCTGATCCAGAGAGAAAGGTCAGTACTTACCAAGTAAAAGACCAAATGAACAAGCAAGTAAATGGAGTAATTCAACCAGCTATCTATGCTCAAATAGTCCTAACTAAGGTGATCAAATAATATTATCCCAACTGTGACCCCAAAGAAAGTGAAAGGACACTGGAACAACATGTGTTGTCTAGGACTGGTCTCTGTAGCTGGGAACAGATGGGCAACTCAGCCTTAGCCTATCTCATCCAGCCTGGTTCTCCGTCCTGTGTCACTACGCACTGGGGAGTGAACACTAGCACTACACTAGATTGTTTCTATCCTTGTCTTTGATACTGAGCACGTGGGGTACCAAGGTGGGCCTGACACTTGGGTTAGAGGTCAGGATTAGAGATAATAATTGGAGAGCCAGGCTCATTCACCTAGCGGGGTGAAATGAAGCTACAGAAAAGGATGAGATCCAGAAGACAGGGTGTCAGTTGCAATGACAGAGGCTCAAATTCAGACACTTGGACACAGGACACACTTGGAGAGAAGATAATGGGGTTGAGCGGAAGCCTAACTACACTGTCTCACCTATGTTGCCTCATCTAATCCTCACAAGGTGAAGCCCTGTGAGATAAGGAGTAATTTTATATATTCCTTCTTTATAGATGAGCAAATTAAGGCACAAAGCAAAAGTGACTTCTTCCTAGGTCAAAAGTCAGAAAGTGGCAGAACAAGGATCCAAAGTAATTTGGGCTGACACTGAAGCTCATGATCCTAACTAAGATAGGAATTCAAGGAAGAGAGAAGGAGGATTAGGAAGAAGGGGGTGTCCAACACTGTCATATGCTCTAAGGAGCTAAGCACAATAGAGAAGTAGAAGAGGTCATTCATCTGACAACTGGGAGATTATCCATGATCTTTCAGTGCTCATATCACAGGAGATTAATATAGTGAATCAATAGGGAGAAAATGGAGATAAGAACTCACTAAATGACAATTATATAGAGTTGTAACTTCATAAGTACTATATATACTTATAAATATATATTTCTACATCATAACTATATATATGTACATATGTACATATATATGTACATATGTATATCTATACCTATATATGTAAAATGTTTCAGCTAAATTACCTAGCTTGATGGTAAGATTTTGTTGAACAATTCTTAATTTTTTTTCTGCCATACATTGACAAATTGGAAATTGCAATAAAAAGTAGTGAACTGTGAGCAATATGAGGGCAGAAGCCATGTGTCTTTTTCACTGCTGTATTCTGAATTTAGCACTATACCTGGATGTCCAATATATGATGAATTAATAAATGAAGCATGAAGAAAGTGAGAAATAAATAAAGGAGTGAGCCCAAGTCAAGGCAAGAAGAATGGCTCACATTCACTTCTTGCTTGTTCTTTACAAATAGTACAGCTCTACCATCAATACCTATCTACCAAGGGATGGAGAACCCTTTATGTATTTTAGCTTAGGGTCTTATAAACTTAGCTCATGCCAATGAATATAGTATTTCAACTTTTATACATTTTTATCACATCCTTTCCTTACCCACCATTTATTTTTTTCCTCTCTTAACTTTCATTCCTTTTATATTCTTCCTTTCAAGGTCTCTACAAATAGATAAAGAGCATCATCCTTCTGCCTATCAACTTCTGTCAGGAAACATTTTCAAGATTAAATTATAATAGGAAATGAAGGGTCCCCAGAAGATGCAGTAATGAACAGTGGTGATTTACCCACCTTTTGAGATAGAGAACACCTCCTTTTTTATGTTAGGGAGTTAGCAACAGACAAGTCACAGAAGAGATCATTATTCCATGAATTTGGTGGTAGGTACGAAACAAGGCCACAGAAATGGAAGATCTTAAATATAGTCCCAGCAACAATGAGTGAGAGGAAATTGACAGACAACTCTTACTAAGATAACACATGCCCAGAATCAATAAAAGGGCAGCAGGAATTAAACAACTGACCTGATAAAGGACAGATCATCAAGGAGTCTGGGTTTTTAAAAAAAATCTCTAGGGAATGTAGCCTACTGAAAGTACTCAGTGAATCTGTTTTCCTAGAACTTCACTGTATTTAGTATACAACTCTCAATATACCACATCCACTACCCTACTCCTATCAGTCAGGTCTCAGTCAACAAGATACTTTTTATATGGTACTTATCAATTTCTTGTTTATGCAATGTTTTTAGACAAGCACAACAAATATGTTTGAGAAACTAAAGGTGAGTGCCCCTTCCTCTAGATGGAAAAAAATGACTCTAATAGGTGAAGACAGGCAAAGTCTCTGTCCCCAGTTCCTCTTCCTAGAAAATCAGCCTCGACCCCAGTCAGAGGTCCACATGAATTTGCAGAAAGTTTAATCTTCCCAGGAACAGATTTTTCCCACCTCCCTCCCACCTTTCCCTATCCAATGGAACAGAAGAGAGAATCACAGGAAAAATAAGTTTTCTTAAAAATGCAAGCATTTGGGGGTGCCTGAGTGGCTCAGGTAAGTGTCCAACTTCGGCTCAGATTGTGATCTCACAGTTTGTTAGTTCCAGCCCCGCATCAGGCTCTGTGCTGGCAGCTCAGAGACTGGAGCCTTCTTCAAATTCTTTGTCTCCCTCTCTCTCTGCCCCTCCCCCTCTCACACTCTCTGTCTCTCTCTCTCTTAAAAATAAATAAACATTTAAAAAGCTAGTTTTAAATGCAGGTATTTGGAAGTGGATGTGCTTTTATAAAATTTACATTATAAATATAATTTTATAACTATATATTAATTATAATAATTATATTAAATATCTAAATGTTTATAATTTATAATCATATTTTGTTATATATATTATACATATATAAATATATATAATATATAATTTTATAATTTTAAATAATTAAGTTATATTATATTTAATTATTTAATATTATCTAAATATTATAAAAGCAAAGTAGTGTTCCTTTTTTTTTGTTAACCCCATACAAATTCTTATTGACCAGGACATAACTGGTGAAAAGAATTCTGTCATTTACAGATGCAGCATAATGTGGTCACATTCCAGTTCCAATAACCAAACCACTGGGTTTGAATCCAAAACTTGGAAATGAGACAAAAGGATAATTATATCTGTTTTTTATATGGCACTGGAGCATCATCTAACAGGCCCACTGGAGGGCTATTTTTTTTAATGATTATTTATTTTTGAGAGAGAGAGAGAGAGAGACAGAGAGCAAGAGAGGGGCAGAGAGAGAGGGAGACAGAGGATCTGAAGCAGGCTCTGCAATCTCAGCACAGAGCCCAATGCAGGGCTCAAACCCACTAACCAAACTGTGAGATCATGACCAAAGCCAAAGTCAGATGCCTAACCACCCAGGCACCCCTGGAGGACTATTTAATTTGTTGTTGTTTTTTTTTTTAATGTATTAAAGACCCAGAATCTCTCTGGTTATCTGTTAATTTATAAATTGTTATCAAGAGATGTAAACAGTTTCTGTACTATAGGAAAGATAACTCCAAAGGTTATAGTTTTATTGCCCTATAAGACATTAACCAGTTTTGTCTCCAATTTAGCAAACCTACCTCAGTATGTCTTTCCCGACTGATAATATAAATATCTCTTCTCCAAATGCTCTTTGAACTGCCTTAACTATCCTGTTAGTCCTCTCATTAATGAGTCAAATTTTGATATATATCTACTTTATCTTTATATGAGATGTTTTAAGTATTTTTTTCATATATATTTTGACCTTAACTGTGTAACTTTAGTTATGTTAAATCTATGGGTCTCAGTTTCCATATCTATAAAATTAAAATAATATTAGTACGTACCTCAGAGGGTAATTATAAAAATGAAATTAGTTAATATTAAGAAAATAAAGGAAAATTAAACTATTGGAACTCCACCAAAATAAAAAGGTTTTGCACAGCAAATGAAACCATCAACAAAACAAAAAGATAGCATACTGAATGGAAGAAGATATTTGTAAATGATATTTCTGATAAGGGATTATATCCAAAATATAAAAAGAATTCATATAAGACCAAAAACGCAATACATTCCAATTAAGAAATGGGAAGACCTGAACAGACATTTTCCAAAGAAGACATACAGATGGCCAACAGACACATGAAAAGATGTTCAACATCACTCATAATCAAGGAAATGCAAGTCAAAACCACAATGGGATATTAGAATGGCTAGTACCAAAAAGGCAAGAAATAACAAGTATTGCTAAGGATGTGGAGAAAAGGGAACCTTTGTGCACTATTGGTGGCAAGGTAAATTGGTGCAATCAATGGAAAACAGTATGGAGGTTCCTCAAAAAATTAAAAATAGAAACACCATATGATCCAGTAATTCCACTATTGGTTACTTACCCAAAGAAAATGAGAACACTAAATTGAAAATATATATACACCCCTATGTTTACTACAAAATTACTTATAATAGCCAAGATATGGAAGCAACTCAAGTGTTCATCCATAGATGAATGGGTAAAGAAGTTGTAATGTGTATGCATATGCACACAATGGAATATTACTTAGCCATAAAAAAGAATGAGATCTTGCCATTTGCAACAACACGGATGCATCTAGAGGGTACAATGCTAAGTGAAATAAGTCAGTCAGATAAAGACAAATACCATATGATTTAACTCATATGTGGGACTTAAGGAACAAAACAAATGAACAAAGGAAAAAAGAGACAAACAAAAAACCAAACTCTTAAATACAGAGAACTGATGATTTAGGGGGTGGGTATTGGGGGGACAGGTGAAATAGGTGAAGGGGATTAAGAGTACACTTATTATGACCAGCACTGAGTATTGTATAGAACTGTTGAATCACTGGGTTGGGGCACTGGGTGGCTCAGGTGGCTAATCATCTGACTTGATTTCAGCTCAGGTCATGATCTCACACTTGAGGAGGAGAAGCCCACCAGCCTCTGTGCTGACACATGGAGCCTGCTTGGGATTCTCTCTCTCCCTCTGTCTCTACCCACCCTCCCAAAATAAATAAAAATAAACTTAAAAAAAGAATTGTTGAATCATTATATTGTGCACCTGAAACTAATGTAACATGGTGTGTTAATTATACTTCAATTAAAAAAAAGAAATTAGTACTTATAAAGTACTTTGAACTATGCTTGGAAGAAAATAAATGCTATATAGGTGTTTGTTAAGTTAACTTAAATAAAAGGCTTTAGAAGTCACTTTTCAGCATTCACACTAGATCATAATGTGGGATATTACCTGTTCCTCTTCTTGGGTCTTTGTGTCACTAACAACCACAAGTAGAGATCTGAGCCATCCTAGAACAAGGGTAGAGAAGTGCCAAGCATGGGGATGACCCAGATTTCAATGGGGAAAAGGGTGGTACATGTCTAAGGTGACTATCCAAATTTCCTAGTCTACCATGGGGCCTATTCAGGGCAAGAATCTGTTATAACCTTTCTTATAAGGCAGGAGACATTTAATTTTTAGAATGGAAATTATGCTACTGTCGTTTTGCAGATGAGGACAAAGATAAAGAGTTACCTGAATCTATACAAGAGCACTCACACTGATTATGATGGAGTAAAGGTGAGAGTACTGGTCCAATGGGGCAAGTCTACTTCCACAAGGAACTTCAGGTCCTGGTCAAAATGTCAGGAATTACAAAAGATATTAGAAGGAGGAAGGGAGGGGAAGGAAGGAAGATGGGGAAGTAAAAGAGGTAAACTTCTCTAACTTTCCTATTTCATTATTTTGCCAAAGGGTGGATTCATGAATACAACTCAATAAGATTCACAGAGTGTTCAATTACACAAGTGAGGGCTTGTGTGCTATTTTATCTCCTAATGAAGATGACGTACTCTTTAGCTGACCTCGTGCAAATATCCTAAGCTCTTGCTTCAATGATACAGCCCCTAAGGTGTTTAACAAACTCCTTTTTCAGAATATAGCTCTCTTTTAGTAGTCTGTTCAAGATTACTCTTGCCTGGTCACTTCCCAAGGCATCCTTGCAGCCCATAAGGAACCTCACTAAGCCTTGGTCACCAGTGAGTGAAGTGCTTTCAACTCCCTCAACTGTTCTCTTGCTCTCTCTCTCTTTCTCTCTAGGTAGTCTTCCCTTTCTTTTTTCTGGAAAGTGGTTTCCAGGCCCCTTGACCTTCGGGTGATATATGAGGGTCTTCCAAGAATCCTCTCAAGCCACACTCTGCCAACAGCAAAGGGAGTGAAAAGAAGGTCTCTCCTCTTCAGAACCTAATCTCCCTAAGTCATTCTTCTGAGTTGCTCCTCACTGGGTTGAGGAAGGAACAAGCACTCCCAACCCTCTCTTCTGCATCCTCTCTGCCTACAAATTCCATGATTCTTCCTTAGTGCACTTTCTAAGCTTCTATTATATAGGCTGTTGGAGGAGATGGTTACCAGATCACTTTTTGGCCACCACGTGGAAAGCCTTTTCAGACCTCTTAAAATAGATTATCCATACGTCAACTACATTTCAACAATTAAAAAAATTTATATATATGTATGTATGTGTGTGTGTATAGATATATCTATATATATATATAGATACATATATATAGATATATCTATATAGAGATACATATATATAGATATATATATGTGCCATTTTCCCAGCTTTGTCAACCAAAAAGGTCACCCTGCCAGTCTCATTTCCTATCCTTACCACACCCTGCAAAATACACATCTTTTATAGGTAAGGAAACATGTTCAGAGACTTTCCCAAAACCACTCAACTTGCAACTGATGGAGCTTTGATTTGAACCTGAGATGCCTGACTGTAGAACTGATACCTTTTACACTATGCTTCAAGATGTTCTGGCTCACAAATTAAATCAATAAAAAAGCTTTTTTTTTTTTTCATTTTCAAAATAAAATATTGGACACCCCTCCAATGAGCTGCACAGGACTGCTTTGAGTCCTGTTGCCAGAGAGATATAGTATACACAGTCATACTGTCAAATTGTTGGAACAAAAACAAACAAACAAAATATTATCTGCCAAGTAATACAGCAGCAGGTTAAGGGCAATCATTTCTGTTCTTTTCACAGCATCTGTATAAGTAAGATATTGAGAATATTAACCTTCATTCTATAAGCCTCCATCCAGAAAGTTGCCTCGTGTTTGTCCTCACTCTCTTGCTCTGCCTCCCATGAACAAGTGTGGTTACATGTCAGTGGGGTCTTTAGAAACTAGAGGAGGCACTCCAAGGACACAAAGGGATTGTGACTCCCATGTTTCCATTACAGCAGCTCAGAGGGCCCACAAGAAATTCACACATCTTCTCCCCAAGCTCTAGGAGTCTGACCACTCCAACTACAGCTCTTTCTCCTCATCCAGACATCCCAGACCACTCTGGTCAGCCTCGTACTTATCCTTCCAAACCAAGTCCAATATCTCTCACCCCAAAGTGTTCGTCTGCCATCATGCCCTTTCTATATGAATGGTATCCCAAAACTGGCTACATAACTTGTGGGGTCTTGTGCAAAATGAAAATATAGGATGCCTTGTTCACAAACCATTAAGAATTTCATGACAGCAATAACAGAGCATTAAACAAAGTGTGAGGCCCTGTGTGACTTTAATTAAGATCTTCAACTGCCCTGTTACTGGTGTTTATTGCCTTGCTATGCATTACTCCCTCTTCACTGTGAATAACTTGAGAGAAGAGAATGTGCCTTAATTTTGTGTCCTGGTACTAGGCCCATAGGCTTTCGATAAGGGTTGAATTAATGAAAAAAAGAGCAAAAAGAATGTCACTTGACACTTCAAGGTCACTCTGCCTTTGGAGAACAGAAGGAGCAGTACAATCCACCTGGATGTTTGCTGGGACAGGGCCCTGTTAATGGGACATGAAGCATGCCCATGAAGCCAGTCCTGGGAACCTCTATCCACCAATCACTCACACCAGAAATTAAGATTTCTCAACTCTTCCCTCTGCCCTCCCCATGCCCTTAACTCTCACACATATAATAAACTACTACATTCTGCCAATTCTAGCTCCTTAAAAGTACTCAAATCTGGCTCCTTTCTGTTCTGTCAATAGCTCACTCCAGGCCTGAATCATTCTTTACTTGGTGTATTAGTCAGGATAAGGAGCTGAGTTGCTATAATACAGAGACTCAACAATTCAGTGATCAGAGTTTGAAGCCAGATTTATCTCACTCCAAAGCACAGGTCCTTAACCTATAAGGGTATTTCAATGAAGTTGAAAAGTTCTTAGAAGTAGAAATAGAAGAGCGTATTATTCAGGGCTCTTTTGGATGCGAGTGATAATGACTCAAACTACAGAAAGGAGGGGAGGAATGGATTGGTCCCCATACCTGGAGAATGCAAAGGATAGTTATTTTCAGGAGCCAGTGACATCCAGGGCTTCAAACAATGTTATTGGGGAGCCAACCCTTGACTCTGCTTTTGTCTGTTGGCCTCATTCTTTTCTACTGCAAATGGCTTTTTTCAGGTAGCAATGGAAGACAAAATACAAGCAGCTCTGGTTCACATGATCCAAAACCTGGTCCTTATCTTTGCCATTTTAGATACTTAATTTGACCAGAACCAGGAGTTGATGAGCTTCAGGGAAGTCAATTATGCCAGTCTGGAGGCACATGTGTTGCACATAAGCTATAGGTCATGTCCACCCCTCTGACTGAGCAGTGGTCCCTAATGCTCTCCTGTAAGTGTGAGCATACTTCCCCTATAGACATTCCCCTGACTCCCAATTGCTGGCAGACTTCCAGGCAGGTTACTCTGCTCTTTGCATTCTCTTAAGAGCAGGCTACTCTGCTCTTTGCATGAACTTACAGTGTCAGAGACCCATGACACTCCTGCTCATTTATTCATTCATTTAACTCTATGGAAAGCCTAGTGTATAAGGCACATTCTCTGTTCTCAAGTTGCTCACAGTGTAGTGGGGGAAACTAGTGAAAAAACAATAAACTCCACTATAGAGCAGTTGAAGGTCTTATTAAAGTTTCATAGAAGGTATAGTGGAGAATGCCCAATATCATGGGGTCCTTGGTGGTTATAACATTTACTATACTGAGTTATATATCACCATGTGTTCATCTTTTTAAATAAATGAGGGTAAGAATATAAGTTGGAGGGATTCTTTCCAACATTTCCTTAACACCCCCTAAATTCAAAGCTCTATAATAGAGTTAAGGGAAACACACAGATGGCTAAACTCATGTTCTTACAGGGAGATGATCCAGAGGAGTGGATTCCTAAAAAGTTAGCTGAGACTTCTTAAGAACTGGAATGTTGTATCTAAAGACCAAAGTTCCCTCCTACTGACTCCTAAAAGAATGGAGCTTGAGCCAGTAAACTCATTACCCTTCTCTGCCCTGCAATTGAATAGACAAATAACTCTTTAGTTAGTCATTATGCTCTAATCAGAGTAATTTCCATACAAGGGGGTGGATTGAGTTTGTTCCCCAATTGTGACATTTGTGAAATTCAACCACAAGTCCACTTATTAATGGTAATTAGTGGTCTATAAATAAAGCACAATCCTTTAGATACAGAAACCAAGCCATGAGCTTGTTTGAAATGTAAACAAGATATTCATGAATTTGCTAATTCCAATTCCCTGTTTGGCCTTTGGCCAATCTTCATTCCCTGAAAGTGGCCACTGATTGAAATGTTACATGTCCTCTGATGATGAGTTCTGGGGGGGTCAAAATCCAGGATTTGTGGATTTATAACCCAGAAGCCTGGTACCTTCTTTCACACATTTACTCAAATATTTATTGAGTCTCTGCAGTGTTTGGATCTGTGGGTTATCCAAATAGGAATATAGCACAGTCCCAGGGAGGTAAGAATCTAAATTCTGTTAGATGTGGACCCAAATATTAGGGACGCCCAAGTGGGATCACAGAAATGGCTCAGGTATCTTTAAAGGCTGAGGGGTAGCAGGGAGCCTTCCCTTTAGGAAGAGATGTCTGAGAGGGGATGGATTGAAAAAAATGGGAGGGATTTTTGTCAGTAGGTTTAGAAGTATAAAGAGAGGAAAGATTTTCTAAAAAAAAAAAAAAGATATCAACAACTTAAAAAAAGATTTTTAATGTTTATTCTTGAAAGAGAGAGACAGAGACAGAGCATGAGTATGGGAGGGGCCGAGAGAGAGGGAGACACAGAATCTGAAGCAGGCTCCAGGCTCTGAGCTGTCAGCACAGGGCCCAACACGGGGCTCGAACTCACAGACCATGAGATCATGACCTGAGGCAAAGTCGGCCACTTAACCAACTGAGCCACCCAAGTACCCCTGATAACAACAACTTATAGCATAAAAATTGAGCATTATAAAATACCCAATTTATAACTTGGGAGATTTTTACATAAATGTCCATATTCCTAACTTCTTTTGTAAGTCAGGAGATCCAACAGCACTAAGACCACCCTGCATTTCATCTGACAACTAGAAGCTGAGTCTAGGTTTCAAAATTCCCCATAGACATTAATCTTTGGGATTCAGACACATAAGAAATTAGAATTCCTGAAAGTTCTTTGAAATTCCTCCAAATCATAAGGTGTTCTCAAAATATCTTCCAAATTCTTCAAAATCATAACTTATTATTGTGGATATTATAAACCATTTTGTTTAATACTAAATATGAAGCTTAGCAGTATTTATAATTAAATGTATGCTACAATAAACACTGGAAAACACCAGGGAATATCACTGGTGATATTCAAATAGATCTCCTAGCAAGGTTGCTAACACTGCATAGAATCATATGTCAAAATTGTCAATTTAAGGACTGACTTTGCTTCCAAACTTGTTCTTTTTTAGAACACCATTCATAGGACTTGTATTAAGTATACTATTCCTATAAATGTAATATTTATTTGCAAAACTGACTCACTGAAAGCAGCAGACCAGGACACAAACACACATAACCTTCAATTCGCATATCTGGGTTTCTTGCTTTGTTTTCAACTTGACATCAGTGGATTCATTTGAACCAAGGATGTCTCCATGTTGACTACAAAACTTTAATTCTTGCTGAAATATTATAAGACTTTTTCTTATTTTCCTTATTTCTTGATTGATTTTTCTTAGGATTCAGGGTTTTGAGAGACATACACATTTTCTAAGAAATGCTGGAAAAGAATACCTGCATGGAAACACTAGCTGGATATGATGAGCTCCCGTGACCCCCTCGGGATGCATGTTGTCTAATTCTCCAAAGTCTACAACAGCTTTTCTTTTTTCTCCCCTAAATTGAGACAAGTGTTAGATACCATTTTTCATTTTCCCTTCAATTATAAGGTCTGCCTGTCCCCTAAACATATTTCAGTCTTGCCTCTGGGCTTGGGGGGATGAAGGCCAGGGACATTTGAAGGGACACTGGCAAGAGCAGCACCTGCTTTGGGTCTAGATTATGGGGAAATGTTGCTGAAACATCATTAGATAGCAAGCTAAGAAGTCTGCTTTATCCCATGGGAAGCCACCAAAGCTTTTAAAGAAGCATGACACCACCAAAGCCACACTTTAGGAAGGTGAATCTGGTGCCAGCATAAGACAGTCTCAAAGGCCATGGACTGAAGGCAAGAGGGTCATGATGGGGGTCCCCTGAAGGAAGAAATGAGAACTTGAAACAAAGCACAGGAAATGAGAACTGAAACTAGATGCAGAAAGGAAGGGATGGACACCAGCTACGTGTGACGGAGGATAGAAGACACTTGGCCGCTCACTGGAAGGCAGTGCCAAGAGAGTAAAATGCTGAGTGCTGAGGTGCTAAGGTGCTAAGTGCTAAACCTAGAGTGCTGAGGTTTTAAATCTATACGGTCTGAGCCATCCAGCTTGTCCAAGAATGAGGACATCAGGGGAAGGAGTAGCAAGGCCACAGCAGAATAAGGGTCCAGCTGCCCAGGGTCCCACGAAAGTACGTTCACAGGCAGAGGGATGAGCATGATATCCTTTTTCCCCACCTCTGCCCCTTTATACAACTCTCAACTTTCAGTGCGCACCAGCTTTGCATATGCCAGCCATAGGAAGGGAGATAAACCTTGTTTCAAAAAAAGGATTCTTCCAATGGCTTAAAATTGTGTTTTGGGGGCGCCTGGGTGGCTCAGTCGGTTAAGCGGCTGACTTCAGCTCAGGTCATGATCTCGCAGTCCGTGAGTTCGAGCCCCGCGTCGGGCTCTGTGCTGACAGCTCAGAGCCTGGAGCCTGTTTCGGATTCTGTGTCTCCCTCTCTCTCTGCCCCTCCCCTGTTCATGCTCTATCTCTCTCTGTCTCAAAAATAAATAAATGTTAAAAAAAAAAAATTTAAAAAAAAAAAAAAGAAAAAATTGTGTTTTGTTGGTTTTTTTTTTCCCTTAAGACAGACTCTGTTCCAGCTGGGGGAAAAGACAGGACTCTCTTCACACTGCAAGAAGTTGCCTTGACAAGATTTTTGTATAAAACTTCAGCCAGTGTGCTGCCCTCCACACCCCATCGCCAGGGCCCACAACACTCTGCTTGCTGCCTGGGCTGCTCTCTGAGTGTTCCCCCACCCTCCCCAGCCACGAGTAAATCAGGCCTTCCCACCGCCCAAGCTGCAGCTGCCCATTACCTAGGAGAGTTAATAAGAAATTCACCTTCCCTCCCTGGCACAAATGAATTCCAGTCAGTTCATTCTCACAGGAAATACATTTTAAAATGGAAATTAAACAAAACAATTGCTAGGAAAGGTAATAATGTGTCGCCCCTGAATTCTGCCTCTGAGAGGAATATATTACCATTCCCAAGATCGTGGCAGGCTTAGAGAACCCCCTCTGGACCCCAGGCCTTTGCAGTGGTGGGAAAGGCAGGCCCTGTGCCTCTCGTGTCCATTCTCTGGTACCCCATCAGGCTGTTAAGTGGGTCTCAAAAGCACATATCTACTCCTCAAAATGCACATGTAGGTAAGGGCCTCTGCACTCACTTCAGAATTCACCGTGGCCTGGAGTCGCAATGTCTTTGTCCCCAGGACTGTTTCCACCCCAATCAAGACACTGTGTGCTCTAACACAGTGATTAAGAGACAGACTTGTGGTGGATATAGGCTCTTCCATCTACTACCTGTGTGACCTTGGGCAAATTACTTAAACACTCTAAGCTTTGGTTCCTTATCTGTTAAATAGGATAAAAAAAAAATTAAAAAAAAAAAAAAAAAAAACTCTGCCTCGTAGGATTACTGTGAAAGCAAATAAATTAATGCTTGCAAAGCCCAGTGCCTCCCAGATCATAAGTGCTCAATAAATGTCAGCTTTTATTATTATCCTATTTTTTAAAGGTCTTCAGGGGTGAGATAGATATTCTACAACTTAAAGCAGGTCCCGCGCGATTTATTGTTTAGAAGTGTATATTCTGTTGAAACAGTTAATGTGTTTCTTTAAAAGGCATTTTAGCTTTAAGCAAAATGTACAGTTAGAAATCTGAGTCAGGAGCTTAATAACAAAATTCAGTACCACATTTGTTGAATAGTTTAGATCCCATCAACTAGAAAAATCACAAAATTCTGAATTAAAACATTACTACAGGCAGGGCGCCCGGGTGGCTCAGTCGGTTTAGCGTCCGACTTCAGCTCAGGTCATGATCTCACGGTTGGTGCGTTGGAGCCCAGTGTTGGGCTCTGTGCTGACAGCTCAGAGCCTGGAGCCTGCTTCAGATTCTGTGTCTCCCTCTCTCTCTGCCATTCCCCTGCTTGTGCTCTGTCTTTCTCTCTCTCTCAAAAATAAATAAAAAAATAAAATAATAAAAATAAATATAAAATATAAAAATAATAAAAAATAAAATAAAATAAAAATAAAAATAAATTTTTTTAATGTTTATTTTTGAGAGAGAGAGAGAGAGAGAGAGTCACAGCATGACTGGGGGAGAGACAGAGAGAGAGGGAACACAGAAACCCGGGGCTCGGACTCACCAACCGGGAGATCATGACGTGAGCTGAAGTCGGACGCTTAACTAACTGAGCCACCCCGGCAACCCCCAAAATATTTTTAAATAAAAAAAAAATTACTACAGGTGGCTCCAGGCTATATACATGCAAATACATGGGCAAGATGGTTCTTTTTTTGCCAGAGGAGAAAACCAGGGGTAGTACTTATAAAAAGAGACAAAGACTACAGTAAAATAGCTAGCTAGAAATGCTAAGAAGGCAACCTAACTCCTGCCCTTTTATTCATACAAGGTAACTAAAGAATATTGAAATAGTAGAAAGACTCTTCGAAAGGATTTGGATGTCAGACTTCTCCTGTGTCCCAAAGTGCCAACCTGTGAGAGTTGTTATTCTGGGAGGGGAGTTTCATTTCAGTATGAAACTTAACCTTGAAAGAAAGAATCAGGTTAATTTGAGAAGGCAGATTTAAGTAAGAGCTAGATGAAACCATGAACTTTGACGTTAGCTTATCTGCACTTTGTGAGGGAATATTATGCATCCAGTAAAACTGATGCAGACTTGGTGGTGGGGCAAGACACATGCAAATTTTCTGAAGGGCAATTCAACAACATAGATCTAAGTTCTTTATACAGTTTTAGATCTTTTGATAGAACAGTTCCATGTCTATTAATTTTAAGAAAATAATCCTGACAGTGTGTGAAGAGAGAAGTACCATGATATCAACACACATGATCAGTGTGTTGTTCATAGTAGTTAAAATTTGTCTCTCAATTAGGTAATGAATATTAAAACATTTTAGGAACTGCTTAGCTGTGCATAGATGTACTTTTATTGCTATTATTTACTGAATTTTCTCCAGTCATGTCCTACCTTGTGTTTGTTCTTGCTCATTTCTACCAATCGCCAGGCATGGAGGCATTTTAACACAATGGTTAAGAGCCCAAGCTCTGAGGAGGGCGCCTGGGTGGCCCAGTCAGTTAAGTGTCCAACACTCTATTTTGGCTCAGGTCGTGATCTCACAGTTTGTGAGTTCAAGCTCCACTTGGGATTTGACCTTGGGATTCTCTCTCTTCCTTTGGATTCTTTCTCTTCCTTTCTCTCTGCCCCTCCTCTGTTCTTTCTCTTTCTCTCCCAAAATAAATAAATAAAAATTTTTTAAAAATGTTTTAAAGAGCTCAAGCTCCGGGGTCAAGTGGCCATGGGTTTGAATCTTGCCTTTGCTATTTATGCTGAATTGTTTGATGCCTGTTTTTTAACTTAATTTCTTTACCTGCAAAATGGGAATGATGATAATACCTACCTAATAATGTTATAAAGAAGATTGAATGAGTTAATTTAATATCAATTACATGGATTAGTGCCTAATATTTAGTATGCTTTCAGTAAATGTTAACTAGTACCAGTAGAGCTGATTTCTAGTATTATTGCACCAAATACATTTGAACTCTAAATCCATGAGCTCTCAATTAATATTTAGCCAAATAATTTGTGAAATCATCAGGAACATGAGCACAGACATACCTGTCACTCTTAACTACAACCCTAATGATTCTTTGGTGCTTAGACTAATGCTTTAGAATTGGTTACACTTGACAGAAAATCCAATATGACACCCCTCTCCCCAGCCCCATATCTTCTTTAGAAAGCTCAACCTTCAGAACAACCTCAGGCATTCCTTAGACACAAAAGACTCAAGCCTGGTAACTGCAAAGCATGGACAGCCAAGGGACAGCATACTTAGCCTGTCCCTTCTACAAACCTTCTTCTGGAGCAAATTCTGGAAATAAACATCAATCTTTTAGATTTAGCCAGAATTCTTCCTGCCCATTTAGCCGATGCTGTTTTAAAATTTTCTATATTGGTTATCAACAATTAGTTGGTAGGTTACACATTAAAATTTCAGGCTTTTCTGGAAATATCAGAAGAGTTGGCCACACTGGGCCCACATGCCTAAAAATCTTTGGAAGCTGGGTAACAACTGCCCCCTCCAGGCAGGGCATGGGATCTCCAGTTTGCCACAGCCCCAACCCACCCATTCCACTCATCTTTATTTCCTGCCTAGCCCTGAAGACCCTTGGTTTTCTGTCCCTGCTCCACTGCTCCATAGCATGCGTGCACATGTCTATGTGCATGCATGCATGTGTGTGTGTACGTGCATGTGTGTGTGTATATACACATGCCTATGCTAAACTAGGGTGTGAGTTGGAGGATATTTGCTGGGAATCTCTTAAGACTCAGGAATATAGAGGTGGCTCTAGCAACATCAATGGAGGTGTTCTTATTTAAGCACGATGTTTGGGGCAGCAGGGTTCCTGAACACTATTTAGAGGTTATGCGTATGTGGGCCAGGCTATAGGCAGCTCTACAGGGCTGGCTAGAAGTTACAGAATTCCTGCACTGTCCCCTGTCAGCAAAGTGCTGAGACAACAAACTTAACCTCTCTGTCCAGCATGAGCCTATCAGCCATGGTTATTAAATCCCACAAAAGGGAAAAGAGGAGAAGTGAATAGGACTGAAAGAAAAAGCACTTTCCCCATTTGGATAGCTGTGCAGAACAGGAGCTGCTGGAGAAAGGCAGGGAGTGTAATTGCTGGCCTGAAAGAAAAAGAAAAACTATAAAAGGAAAGAAAGAAGGAGGGGGGGAAATTGATAATGAACAATTTATCCTCAGAGCTAACAGTTAATTAATTCTGAAAATATCTGTCAGGCTAATAGAAGTGGGGGGGGGGGAGGGCTATGCCACATACACAATTAATAAAATAATAATAACAAAAAAGGAAAGAAAAAAGATTTTTTAAAGGTGTTACTATCTTCTTACAGGCTGGGCCCTTGGCTTCCCAATGTCATTTTCAACACAATTTTTTTTCCCCTCCGTCTCTTTTCAGAAATTGTTCTCATGAATGATTTATATATGTCTAGTTATCTGGAGTGATTTCTATGGACCCCGGCGCATTGCTGCATAATTGTTAATTTTAACGCCATAATAGCTTCAGATGGAGGAAGAGATTAGGCATTTATTGCACAATTAAATGAAACATACTTGAGAATCACAAAGGGTTCCGTAATTATTTCAGACCATTAATAAAATGGGCATTAAATTATATGGGACACAAAAGGGAAAGGAAATAGATTTTCATTACAGCAATAGAAGCTGAGAGTAGTAATAGATCCTTGTTGAATTATCTTTCTCTCTCTCTCTCTCTGAAATTAATTGTTGCCCAGCTTATTTCAAAGCAAAATAAAGGAGGGAAAAAAAGTGTTTTAAAGAACCTCTGATGAAAGGGCTTTGTTTGATGGGGACAATAGCCAGTGATACACTCCAAAAAACAAGGTAATCTTTGATTCTGGCTCCTTGCCTTTGGTTCTGAAGACTTTAAAGGCAGTTTTTCAGCAGCGTGGGGTTTTCCCACCCCTAGCCAGCTTCCAACACGTGAGGATCCAGGTGTGAGAGAGAAGAATGGGGAGGTCAAGAAAGGGTGAGTCACTGGCTTCTCTCTCCAACCACTCCTGATGGGAGAACTCAGAACACTGCACACAATCCCACATGGTTTGACAACATTAAGACCATCCAGCCTGAACTTCTTGAAAGGAAATAAAAGTAGAAGGAAAATATGCTTCATTCATTGCAGAATTCATTCAACATGGACTGATCTTCAAAATGACATTATGAGCTAAGTACTATTGTTATCGTCCTCATTTTACAGATGAGGAAACCAAAACTTGGAATGATTGAGGAAACTGCCCAAGGCCCCACCCACTAAGGGGATGAGAGGAAGTCATGATTTTAAGGCAAAAAAAAAACAAAAACAAAAACAAAAAAAACAGTGTCCCTAAAAATACTCTTGTTCTAATGCAGGAAGATAGAGACACACGCAGAAAAATTTGATACCATGTCATTTACTCCTGGACAAATAAGCCATACTCAGACACTAGCACACAACTATCATTGCAGCTGCAAAAAAAAAAAAAAAAAAATGCAGTGAGATGAAAGATTTCCTCATCTCTTCCTTTCCTTTAATGATATCATGTCATCCCAACAGAATTCAAGCAAATGCTCCTACCATTACCTAAATGTGGTCTACCTTTGTCCGTTGGGGGCCTTGTGAGCAGGATCCCTGCCCAATTCTGTGTGAAAAAATAATGACAAAATGAAAAGAGGAAGCTAGGGTCTCTAGAGTGGCCACATCTTCTTGACCCTCCCTTTAATCCACGTAGGCTGCCTCCACTAAGGAGTAATGACCATGAGGAAACCAGTGTGGCCACTGCTTTAAACTACAGGCACTAGGGTGAGGCATAAAGCTTTTAGCTACCTTAAAAACAACAGCAGGTCTCAAGCAACCAAGAGGCTCCTGCCTTGGACACTGTACTATTACTTCAAGCTTCAGGGTGTTACTATGGTATCCAGTCACCTAGATACTATGGTATCCAGTCACCAGCTGTGCCTAGCTTTACCTGAAACCTGATGGAGCTCAAACTCGGAGTCCAGAGCCACAGGCTGAATGTCTTTGTCCTTACTCTGCTTCCCAACTTTGCAGAACCTGCCCAAGATGCCCACACACACCAGCATTTTATTCCTAAAGCTTCAATTGTTGTGCCCCAGACCAGGATCTTGTAACACTTAAGAGGAGCTCCAGTTTTTAAAACTCAGATATAAGAGCCCCCATGATTCCACTATCAAAACAGAGAGCTTACAATGGGGACCAGATATCAGGAGAATAGAGAACACTCTCCTTTAGGAGAAATTCACCCAGAAGTAGCAGGAACCACTCAGAAAGGGAGGCCCTTTCTGCAGTTGCCCTGAAAAACCACCTAGATGTCAACATCATGCAGAAGGTCAAGTTAGGAAGGATACATACCAACTTGAATGACTGAGAGCCATAGAAGCATAAGACCCAAACTCTATAGATTTCTCTTATTGACAAGATAAGCCATTTATAAAGTAATGTTTCATCTGCCAACTCTTCCACAATTTGTGTATTAACAAGACCTCTATCTTTTCTATTAAGAGGAATAATCTTCAAGCCAGTGGTAAGAAAAACTGAATTCTAAGAGATATGGGGATAGTATGAGAAAACTTTCAGATCCAAATGAATTACATAGGAAGAGCTTAAGAAAAGAGAAGCAAATGCCCAACAATTTCACCAATTGATAATTTTTATGGTATCATGGAGAACAGGAAAGTTATCTAGAGATTAGAGATGGCCAAAATAGTCTCAATTTCAACTAAGAAGGTAGATTCTGGAAACTGTAAATCATTGATTTTGAAATGATTTTTCCCTGGCTTTCATCCACACACAAAAGTTCTAAATTTATATTTAGCTTGAAAATAAACTAATAAAGAAGAAATGGTTTATTAAATAAAAAAAGTTTAAGGCAAGAGACTTCCCTTCTAACAGCCTGGAAAACCAGAAATTCTAAAATGCCTTCCCATTTTAACTTGACTAGGTCCTGAATATGTTAAAACAAGCACATAAACATATAAATGCACTCAAAATAACAAGAAATTCTATCTAAAGTCAATATAAAACAGCATAAGCTGAAATTTAAAAACAAAAACAACCCATAAGTGATGACCAGAAGGAAAATTTTGTGAAGCCCTAAGGAAAATTGCCAATTCAGAAACCAATGCCTTGGGGATTAACTACTGTGCAGGGAAATGAAAGAATAAACCTTTGGCTCAAGAAAATGTGGGAAATATGCCCAAGTCTCTCACATGATGCCAAAACCCTTGAAAAGAGTGACATCGCTGATGAAATAAGGGGTAAAATTACCTACCTGCCAACCAAAGGAAGCCTGGAAGAACTCTGCTCTGATGGTTCCATGTAGATAATAACAACAGCAGCAACAATAACAACAATCATGATAATTATGCTAGTCTCTCCAGAAAAGTTGCCACCCTAGGCTCTCACACTCAGATCTGGAGTTCAAATGTATAGTAGCTATAGGTCAGCAACCCTCTCAGTCTAGAAATTAAAATGGTCAAAATTTATAAAACTCTGTTGCACCTGGTAAAAATAAAGGAAACATTCTTTAATTCCTCAGGATTCACACAGATTAAGTTGGACCAAACATGAACTGACAATTAAAAATGAAAAAAAAAAATCACACAAAGAAATGAGTCACCATGAGGGAGATTCAGCAAAAAATAACAAACCATAAATTTAGACATCCCTCCACACAAGTACTTCAGTTATTGAAATTTCGATTACAGCTTATAAAGTAACTCTGTATGAAGCATTTTTGCTTTTGTTTTATTTTTTACTTTAAAGAGAAAGAGAGAGTGCCAGCAGAGTAGAAGGACAAAGGGAGAGAGAGAATCTTAAGCTTGCTCTACACTCAGTGTGGAGCCCTGTGTAGGGCTCAATCCCACAACCCTGGGATCTTGATCTGAGCGGAAATCAACAGCTGGATGCTGAACTGACTGAGCCACCCAGATGCCTCAAAGTGTTTTTTAAAAAGGGGGTAGAATAGTACTTGGCAATGAGAAAGAATGAAATCTGGCCATTTGTAGCAATGTGGATGGAACTGCTAAGTGAAATAAGTCAGGCAGAGAAAGACAGATACCATATGTTTTCACTCATATGTGGATCCTGAGAAACTTAACAGAAAACCAGTGGGGAGGGGAAGGAGGGGGGAAGTTACAGAGAGGGAAGGAGGCAAACCATGCGAGACTCTTAAATACTGAGAACAAACTGAGGGTTGATGGGGGTGGGGGAGAGGAGAACGTGGGTGATGGGCACTGAGGAGGGCACCTGTTGGGATGAGCACTGGGTGTTGTATGGAAACCAATCTGAGAATAAATTACATATAAAAAAAATAAATAAATAATAAATAAAAAGGAGATAGAAATGTTAAATTATCAAAGAAAAGAAACTATAAAAATGATTTGATAAAGGAATTGAATAAAACCTTAATGTTTAAATATAATCAATTTGAAAACTCACTGGATAGATTGTAAAGCAGTTATACAGGGCTGAAAAGAAAGTGAATTGGGGGTGTCTGGGTGGCTTAGTCAGTTAAGCGTCCAACGTCAGCTCATGTCATGATCTCACAGTTCATGAGTTCAAGCCCCACATCAGGCTGCTCACTGCTATCAGCCCAGAGCCTACTTCAGATCCTCTGTCCCTCCCTCTCTCTCTGCCCCTTCCCTGCTTACATCCCCCCACTGCCCCTTCCCCACTCACACTCTCTCAAAAAAAAATAAACATTAAAAAAAGAAAATGAATTGGAAGATAGATGTAAAAAAAATTACCCAGATTACAGCACAGAGAAACAAAGGAAGTAGAACTTATAAAAGAGAGGTTAAGGAATATGGAGGAGAGAACATATGTAACCAGAGTTTCAGAATAAGAAAACAGAATGGTAAAAAGGTAAAAATCAAAGATATAAATTTCCCAGACCACCTATAAAACTTGAATCTATAGACACAGGAAGCCCAACATATACCAAGGCATATAAATAAAAAGTTCACATTTAGATACATTATAGTAAACTTCTAAAACACCAAAGATAAAGAGGACATATTAAAAGCAGCAACAGAAAAGACAGAACTCCTTCAAAAGAATGACTGCTAGATGAACAGAAGACACTTAAACACCAACAATTAACACAGCAGTAGAATGATACTTCAATATGTTCAAAAAAACCATTTATCAATCTAGAAATGAATACCCAGAAAAACCACTTCCACAATGAGAACCAAATAAAGACATTTCAAATAAAAACATTTTGAAAAAACATTTTCAAATTCATGCCTAAGCATGGCTTTCTTTTTTATTTTTATGGCTTATTATATGTTGGGTTTCCTATATCTGTAGATTCCTATCTAATTTTTATTCACTTGAGGCTGATCTCCCATTTTTCTGTGGCTACTTTTAAAATGTTCTCTTTATCTTTGATGTTTTGTAATTTAACTAGCAAGTGAAAGAGGAAGAAAGACCTGACATGTAAGAAGAGATGTGGAGTAAATAAATTAGTTAATATGTAAATAAACCTAAACAAGTACTGAATCTATGCAATAATGATGGCAATGATGATGTTTAATTTGTAAGGTTGAGAAAAAGCATGAAACATAGTTAAATATTGAATATAAACAGCCTATATGTCAGGAATGGGTGATCAGAGTTATTTTTCTAAGTACTAGGAGAATAGTATAAAATATAAATGGAGTACTTTTAGCTTTCAAACCAATGGAGAGGAAAAGAATGTGGGAGGGATACCTTCATTGAACCAAAAGAGGCAAACAAGAAAAGAAGGAAGGAAATAGGATGCGAAAGACAAATGGAAAAAGAAAAAAAACCACTAAATAGTATTGGAGAAATTGTCAAGGATCATGAAGTCTGAAATTGTATCCTACTTACAAATTGGTAAGTTAGCCTGCCACAGTTTTCATGGATTCCAGTAGAAGACATGTGACTCCTGAGTCAAAGACAAGAGATGACTTACTACCCAGAGCAGTAGCCAGTGTATCAGCAATTTTGTGCCTATTCTCAAAACCAGAACTCCCACAGCATGACAGGAAGATGTCAAGTGACACTTGCACATGAAGTAGGTTGTGTCACAGGACAGGAACCCTGAGCCTATGAAACCTGAGTGTTTTATGATTGACATTAATCATTCTTGCTTTTTATTCTGGAGAGAGAAACCATTTCCGTCCTCCAAAGATGTAAGTAAAACTGTCCTTTGTTCTAAAGGGAAATGCTCTCTATCTTCTGAGGTTGTTCACTACACAAATATCCTTGAAAAGATAATTTGGAACAAAAAGCACTCAATGCCTCTTTTGAAATATATGTAGAAACAGAAGAGATTGACTTAGAATTGTCTCCAAGCAGAAATAAGTCCAAATATATTAGTAATCACAAACCATATTTCTCAATTAAATACAGAGATTATCACACTAACCAGAAAAAAAACTTACCAGTATAATTTACAAGAGAAGAATCATAATACATATGACTCACAAGACTGAAAGTAAAAAGATGGGAAAGAGCATTACGAGAAAATTCAAAACAAAAGTAAGTCAGAGTAGTTATAACAATACCAAATGAAATAGATGTTAACACAAAAAAAATTTGAGGATCATATATCACCACATAATAATGAAAGGTTTGATTCAGCAGGAAGATATAACAATTCTAATCATACATATTCCTAGAAAAATATGCTCAAATTATATAAATCAAAAAGTGGTAAAACTATAAAAAGAAATTAACAAATACACTATCATAGTTACAGATTTTGTCACATAAAATAAAGACAAGTCAAGCAGATTAAAACATCTGTAAGTATATGAGATACAAATTACCCAATTAATAAAATTAACATTAGAATTATTAAAAGAATAGGACATTGGTGTAAATATGGCCAAATATACAAACAGAGTAAAAGAGAGAACTCAAAAACAGACCAATGCATACCTCAAAACTTGGTATATTAGGGACAACCACTAGGGAAAGGAAGGACTACTTAGTAAATTCAATCCCTATCTACACACACATAAAACTCAAAGTAAATTAATGATGAAAAACTTTAAAACTTTTATAAAAAGTATAGGGAAAAGGTTTGACTTCCTTTTTAGTTGATGAAGGTCAGCCAAAGCCATGATTTGTCACTAATCATCTGTATGTCTGTCTTTTATCTATACTATTACATGTCTATAAGAAGTCAAGAGAGTAGAAGATGGATATAGGTTTCACATTTTGTCTTTCAATGTGGTCTGGAAAGCCACTGAATAAAGGTCTCAATAGACTGGCATTCTTTTAAAGACAAAATTTGCCTTGGATCACCATCAAAAACTATTAAGAATATTTCTCAGTCTACTCTGAGTATGAGAATTTGGCTTTGAGAGAGCTCTTCCTTCCATACACTTTACCCTGCAAAGGGCTGATGACTTCTTGAGTTAGAAGTCAGGATCAGCTTGACCTAGTGTCAAACCAATGGTCAGCCATGTCTGTCAGCAAACTGTGCTACTTCCTGGAAGAACTTTGTCTTATGTATTCTCATTCTTGCATCTATCTTTCTACATGTCATAACTTCACCGAGGATAATTTGCAGTTGCAGCAGCAACTCAAACTATTCACTAGAGAGGTTCTGTGGTACAGCCACAAGAGTGGCTCAGATCTCCCTTTGAGAGAGAACCTCTGAAGGGAATGCAGTCAATTTATCTGCCCCATTTTCAAGATCTACTACATTCCCCAGGTAGGTTCTAGCCAATACTTACCAATGTAGGGTTACTAAATGTGGGACATTCCTGTCCAGCATAGGACTCCTCTAACAGGCAATCTTTGCTCTGGGACTCCTCCGCAGCTTGGCTGACATTTTCTTAGAGCTGCACTGTGGGCTGAGGCTCTTTAATACACAAAATTTTCCACTCCTCCTCCCTCCTTTCACAGGTATCAAACTTACACAGCAGTCTGAAGGCTCTCCCTATCTCCTGCTCTCCCTTTACCTTTGGAGGAATTTCAGTTTTGCTATCTGCTTCTCAGAAGACCCAGAATGAAATGGGTGCCTTGGAACAAGAAGGGAAGAAACCCTATGAGGAAATTCCCTTCTTTGCCTGACAAAAAGACATATCAATTCAATATAAAAATCACCCTTCTTAGGGAATTAATAAGTAATAGCTTTTATTCATATGGCCTTCATGGAATTATCAAGGTCCTAAATTGTTTAAACCAGCCATAGTCTCAATCCCTCCGTCCCTTCTTCCTTCCCTGGCTCTCTCCCCCATTGCCTTATAGTGTGTGTGTGTGTGTGTGTGTGTGTGTGTGTGTGTGTGTGTGTGTGTGTGTAAATATATTTTCCTGTATCTAAGCCTCCTTTAGTAACCTGTAGTGTTTTCCATATCAGTTTGTAACCAGTCCCTTTCACTTCCTTTTTTTAATTCTTTTTCGTGCTTCCTTGAGAAACTTTGAAGATCAAAGAGTCTTTTAGAAATTGTTCTGTTCTGTTCAACTCTAAGAACATCTAATCCAGATAAACATATCTAATATAAAATGGGAATAAATCAGATTACAAGGTCTCTTAAAATCTAATGTGGTAACTTCTCTTCTTATTGACTTTTAAAGAGGGGAAATGATAAATTAAATACTAATATAAATTTGAAAAAGAAACTCAAGAGTTTCCTAAAGAAAAAAATTTAAATCTAATATTTTGTTTATTTTGTCTCTTCCAAGGAAAAATTTTCTATTTCTCTTGTAGCTCTAATAAAGAATAAAAAGTTTACGGGGTGCCTGGGTGGCTCAGTAGGTTAAGCTTCCAACTTCGGCTCAGGTCACGACCTCACAGTTTGTGGGTTTAAGCACCACATCAGGCTCTGTGCTGACAGCTCAGAGCTTGGAGCCTGCTTCAGATTCTGTGTATGCCTCTCTCTCTGCTTCTCCCCAGCTCATACTCTGTTTCTCTCTCTCAAAAAGAAACAAACTGGAAAAAAAGTTTACCTATAAATTAAGTTGATGGCCTTGGTTACTAGTTTATAAGATAAGAGAGATAATCAGAGCTTCTAAACATGATTTAAAAAATCTTTATGAGGCACCTGGGTGGCTCAGTCAGTTGAGCATCTGACTTCAGTTCAGGTCATGATCTCACAGTCCATGGGTTCAAGCCCCACATTGAGCTCTGTGTTGACAGCTCAGAGCCTGGAGCCTGCTTTGGATTCTGTATCTCCCTCTCTCTCTGCCCCTCCCCTGCTGATGCTGTGTCTCATACTGTCTCTCAAAAAATAAAATAAAATGTTAAATATTTTAAGAAGATTCTTTAAAATTTGGTTTATAAAATGAAATATATTAAAATTGTACTAGAAAAAGTAACAGTTTTATCAAGACGTTTTGTACAAATTAGACCAATTTAATAATTTTCATTTAAACCTAACTCTATATTCTCCCTGTTTTCACCAGTTCATAAAAAAAAGTAAGTACAATATTCTAGTTTGCACAAGGTACAATTTTCTCATGATTAAAATTTTCTAAATTTCCTATATTGATTTTGTGAGTGAAAATTATTACAAATTGTTTAAGACTATAAAAATTTGTTAAATTAAATAAAGTTGCAGTAGTAGTGTTAACACTTTTAAAAATGTTATGCTACTAAAACTTTTTAATGTTACAAATTGTAATAACTTAATGTGTAACTCAAACCTGTAATTTTCATATCCTTGTTTAACTTTAAGATCTCAAATTGATATTACTTTTTAAATTGATAAATAACATCTGAATTTCTGGACAATATAATTTTCATTTACCTGTATTCTTTTTCTACATCACAAAGTAGGTATCAATTAATATATTAAAAAGAATTCACACATATCCTTGAGTTTTATTAACATTCATATTCCACTTTTGAAGAAATATAAAAGAATGAATGTGCTAGTAAGGAGATATGTGTGAATTCTTTGGATGTATTTCTGTTCATCAAGAAAAAGGAAAGAATAATCTTGTCTTGAGTAAGAGTTGGCTGGTTGTACCAAAACATGAAAGACCATCATAAAGATGAAGGAAATGAGCTTTATTTTCCTGGGTTTCAAATACCTATAAATAGTGAGGTTTAAGGAAAAAATAAAATGTGTAAAAACATTGGAAAAGTGCGTTAAATGTGACCAATTCATCAATAAGAAAGGTGTAGGAATTTTCTTTACTGCAAATCATTAGAAGGATGATTTGAACATTCTGTATATTGAAATGATGAAATGAGTCTGTGCCCAGATAATATACATCCCTTTTGTCACCACAATATTTGTTAACTACAATACTTCTGACATACTCTTCAAATACTTTTGAAAAAAGTTTGTTAATTTTGAAAAGGGTTAAGGTCCTAATAATTATTATTACCTACTACTGTTTTTTACTAAGTTTATACACATTTAATGTTGTTAAAAATTCCTGAAGTATTAACTCTATTATCAGGAAGTGCCCCTCTTATCTCTGTAATATTCCCTGTCCTGAGGGAATTTTGTCTGATACAAATATCACTCCAACTTTATTTTTTAGGGCCTGCCTAGTATATCTTCTTCCATGTTTTTTCTTTTAACCCATTTGTGTCATCTTTGTATTTAAAATGTGTCTTTTATTCAAAAAATAATATAACAACAAATAAATAAAACATGTCTTTTTCATAGAATATACTTGGCTTTTGCTTATTTTAATCTAGTCTAACAATCTCTGTCTTTTGATTGGAATATTTAGCCCATTTATACCTAATATAACTATTGCTATAGTTGTATTTAGGTCTGTCATTTTGCTATTTTCTATTTGTCTTGTTTATTTTTTCTTCCTGATCCTCCTTTCCTGCATTCTTTTATGTTAATCAAATGTTTTCTAACATTGCATTTATTTTTTATTGACTTTAAAGCTATATTAATTTGCATTATTTTATGGTGGTTGAACTTAAATTTTAACCCAATATATTTTAAAGTAATATTGAATTACTTCATATAATATAGAAACTTTGCAACAGTGTATTTCTACTTACCTCCCCCCTCTTTAGGGCTATGGTCATCAGATATAACTATATACATTATAAACAGAATAATGCAGTATAATAATTTTTGCAAACAGCAAAACCCCCTAAATAATCCAATTAAAAATTGGGCAGAGGACATAAATAGACATTTATCCACAGAAAACAAACAGATGGCCAATAGACACATGAAAAGATGTTCAACATCATTCATTATCAAGGAGCTGCAAATCAAAACTATAATGAGAACACTGTATCACCTCACATCAATCAGAATGGCTAAAATAAAAAACACAAGAAATAACAAGTGTTGGTGAGGATGTGGAGAAAAAGGAACCCTCATGCACTGTCGGTAGAAATGCAGACTGGTACAGCCATTGTGGAAAACAGCATGGAGGTTCCTCAAAAATTAAAAATAGAAATATCACATGATCCAGTAATTCTACCACTGAGTATTTACCAAAGAAAACGAAAACATTAATTTGGAAGGCAGCTATGCTCACCACTATAACACCAACACATGAAAACATTAATTTGAAAAGACATCCACCCCTGTGTTTATTGCAGCATTACTTACAATAACCAAGATATGGAAGCAACCTAAATGTCCATCCACAGATGAATGAATAAAGAGGTGGAATATATATACAATATCTTGTATATTGTATGAATATTACTCAGCCATCACAAAGAATTAAATCTTGCCATATGCAATGACTTGGATGGAGCTATAGTGTATTATACTAAGTGAAATAAGCCAGTCAGAGAAAGAGAAATACCATATGATTTCACTCACATGTGGAATTTAAAAAACAAAACAGATGGACATATGGTAAAGGATAAAAAGAGAGAGGGAAGCAAACCATAAAAGACTCTTAATGATAGAGAACAAATTGAAGGTTGATAGAGGGATGTGGGGGGGGTGGGGATGGGCTAAATGGGTGATGTGTATTAAGGAGGGCATTTGTTATGATGAGCACAGGTTGTTATATGTAAGCAATGAATCACTAAATTCTACTCCTGAAACCAATACACACACACACACACACACACACACACACACACACACACACAATGGAGTACCAATCAGCCTTAAAAAAGAATGAAATCTTGCCATTTGCAAAAACACAGATGGACCTAAAGAGTATAATGCTAAGTGAAGTAGGTCAGTCAGAGAAAGACAAATACCATATGATTTCACTAATATACAGAATTTAAGAAGCAAAACAAATGAACTAAGGGAAAAAAAAAGACAAACAGAAAAAGACTTTTAAATATAAAGAACAAACTGGTGGTTGCCAGAGAGAGGAGAGTGGGTGGGATTAAGAGTATACTCATCATGATGAGCACTGAGTAATGTATAGAATTGCTGAGTCACTATATTGTACACCTGAAACGAATATAACACTGTTATACTTGAATTTTACAAAAATAAATTTAGAAAATAATGTTCACTTTAAGTTACATATCTTTTTAAATGTGTTATATAACATATATTCTTCATTTCCTTATCACTTCTTATAGATTTAGTGTTATTTCCTTTCATCTTGAAGAATTTCTTTTAGCATTTCTTATAGCACTGGTCTGCTGGCAATAATTTCTCCCAGTTTTTGTATGAAAATGTCCTTATTTTGCCTTTATTTTAAAGAATATATTCACTGGATATGAAATTCTTAGGTGATAGTTGTTTTTTTTTTTTTTTTTCCTCAGTACTTTGAAAATGTTGTTCTAAAATCTTCTGGCCTCCACTGCTTCTGATGACAAGTCAGCCCTTTGTCATATCATTATTCCCCTTTATATATGTATTATTTTCTCTAGCATGAAAATTTTATCTTTGCAGTTTAAGTACAATGTACCTAAAAGTAGTTTTCTTTGTATTCATCCTGCTAATAATTTGTTAAGTTTCCTGCATCTTAAAGAAGTATTTTCCATCAAATCTGGTAGGTTTTCAACCACTGTTTTTTAAATATTTTATCTATTTCTCACCTGTCCTTCTGGGGAAGCAATGCCCATATTGCACCACTTCATATTATCCCACAAATGTTGGAAGTTCTATTCACTTTCTTTGAATCCTTTTTCTTCCATCTTTGAATTGAGTAATTTCTATTTATCCACCTTCAAATTCATGGATTCTTTTGTTTCGGGTTTTAGTTTTCACTGGTTGGGTGGTTGGTTTTGGTTTTTAGGGTTTTTTTTTTTTTTGGTTAGTTGGTTTTAGGATTTTGTTTTGCTGTTTTTGTTTGTTCCTTTGTTTGTTTTGCCATCTCCAATTTTCTGTTGAGCCCATCTGGTGAACTTTTCATTTCAGTGACTATATTTTCAGCTCCTGGATTTTTAATATATATTCCATTTATTGGATGAGATCCCTATATTTTCATTCATTAAAACTTTTAAAAAATATTTTTCTTTGATTATTTGAACATATTTATAGCTGCTTTGGTATCTATCTGCTAAATCTAATATTTGGTCCTTCTTAGATACCGTTTTTTATTTACTGAGTTTTTCCTCAGTATGGACCACATTTTTTTCCTATTTCTTTGCATTTCCATAGCTTTGGTTAAAAACTGGACATTGTAGGGGCGCCTGGGTGGCGCAGTCGGTTAAGCCTCCGACTTCAGCCAGGTCACGATCTCGCGGTCCGTGAGTTCGAGCCCCACGTCAGGCTCTGGGCCGATGGCTCGGAGCCTGGAGCCTGTTTCCGATTCTGTGTCTCCGTCTCTCTCTGCCCCTCCCCCGTTCATGCTCTGTCTCTGTCCCAAAAATAAATAAAAAACGTTGAAAAAAATTAAAAAAAAAAAAAAAACTGGACATTGTAGTATATTGTAGCATCTCTAGATTTAGTTGAGTTTGGAAATTGTTAGATCTTTTTTCATTAGTCAGTTAACATGCACAGACTCAAACTATAAACTTTGTATCCCCTATTGTGTGCTACAGTTGATACATCTCTGTTCAGTTTTTATGGCTTCCTACTAATGCTTTTTTAGTCTGGCTCCTCTGGGACCTCCTCTGAAGCTGTGTAATTCAGAATATCAAAGATAAATCACAAACTCAAAGTTTATTAAGATAAACAAGTAGGAGGGGCACCTGGGTGACTCAGTCAGTTAAGTGGCTGACTCTTGACTTCAGCTCAGGTCATGATCTCATGGTTCATGAGTTCGGCCCACGTTGGATTCTGTGCTCACAGCATGGAGCCTGCTTTGTATTCTCTCTCTCTCCCTCTTTCTGCCCTTCCCCTTCTTGCTCTCTCTCTCTCTCTCTCAAAAATAAAACATTTAAAAAAACAAGAAAAACAAGTAGGAAATATCAATATAATGTAACTAATTCTATAATAAAAATACACACAAGGCATACAAGTAATGCAAAGCAGAAAGCAATTAACTCTGGGAGCAACCATTAATGTAGGAAGACTTCACAGAAGAGGTGAATTCTAGGTTGGGTTTTGAAAGATAGTAATTTACAGGTGAAGGTAGAAAGAAGACATTGCAGGTAGAGGGATGTGCCAGAATTAGAGGTATATAAATACTCCGACATCTTCTAAGAATGACAGACCCTTTGATATAGCTGGAGCTTAAGACATTAGGGAATATAAAGCTGGGAATATAAGCAGAGTGTGAATCATAAACAGCCTGTACACCAAGCTAAGGGGTAAATACTTGATTTCTAGTGATAGTAATGAGTCATTGAATGGTTTTAAGCTATGTTAAGTTTAGGGTAGTCTAAGTGAAAGACAATGATGCCAGGGTCCAGGAAGTAATTGAACAGCATTGAAAGGTAAAACAGGCATCAAAAAAGACAGAGCTTGGGATACAAGAGAGGGAGGAGTCCAGGATGACCCCTAAAGACCATTGCTTAGGCAACCAGGTGGAGGACAGTGCCATTTGTCCAAAATAGGAAATACAGGAGGAACCAAGGTTGTAGGTGGGGAAAAGGGCAGATAACATGTTTAGCTTTTGATATGCTGAGGTCAAGATGCTGAGACGAATCAGAAGAGAAGTCTAGAAGGTAGCTGAATATACTAACAGCTACCAGCATGCTCTGGAAACTTGGTGTGTGAGTAAGAGCCCCTGGAATGTAGAGACTGAGAAAAGAGGTGGTCTGAGAACAACAACTAGGGCATTCAGACATTTAAGGCATAAGCCCAAAAGGTGATTGACAGAAGAAGAAAGAATAGTCGATGGTAACAGATACAGTGAAGGTAATCATAGTACTACAGGGAGTAGTGGTCTCCCACTACAGACACCTATCTTACTATAATCTTGACAAAGTCTAGCCTCACCTACATCTTTTTCCATAACTATTATTGACCCCTGTAACACATTCCTAATTCAGACTGTATGTCAGACCTCTGCCCTTACTAATTAATTAGAAAATTCCTAATAGGTACATTATCCCCACAAGTACTATATAGTCCTGCTACAGACTTCTGTCCAGTTGTAAATCAATTGCATTTCTTTAAGCTTAGCAAAACAGTCCCCTGGCAACTTTACCCCATCCATCAAATGTCACCCATGAGCCACTGGCGATGAAGACTCACAGAGTCTCAGGGTCAAGCTCATTAGCCAGAGGCTCCTTCAATATAATTCTCTATGGACTTCCCTTAATAGCCTTCACCAGAGGGCCCTGCTGCCCCGGGCCCAGGAAAAAAGAGATAGTATATCTTGGAAAGGATTAACCAACAGAATTCCCTGCAGTTCTCAGGAACCAGAAAATGGAGGGATGTCCCTCGCCTAAGAAACACATACATGTACATACACAAAACAAACAAACAAAATGGGAAGCACATTTAAAGAGGGAAGATAAAAAGCAGACTGAGTATGAATTTATACAAATGCCCTTTAAGGATTCAGAATTCACTTATGGCAGTAATTACAAATTACGTAAATCTCCACACTGAAAAGAGATGTATTTTCTAAGAGAAAAAAATGAATTACTAGATAACAGTGAAAGGTTAAATGTTGAGCCATATTATCTTTCTTAAATTTCAGAAGATGCAGTCATAAGTTACAATAAAAGAGGAGGCTTTAGGTAAATATATGAATAATCCTGAACTGGAGACAATAAATTTTGAAGTAGGAACAAAAGAGGTGTTAGGAAAAGGATGGAGAAGGAGAGGCTGGAGATGATGGTGCAGGGAAGGAAACAGGAACCAGATGAAGGGTTTTGCTTTGGTTTTTTTTTTGTTTGTTTGTTTTTGTTTTTGTTTTTGTTTTTGTTTTTTGAGTATAGTTGACACTAGATGGAGTTTTAAAGAGACTCGCAGCTTTTACAAAAAACCGAGGCTATCTAAGGACAGAGATTATCCCCCAAGATTTATTGAGATATAATTGCCAAATTATATTTATTTAAAATGTACAATGTGATGATCTGATATACATATTTACCAAAATCAAGTTAATTAACACATCTATCACCTCACACTTTTTAAATTTTTATTATTTATTTATTTATTTATTTATTTATTTATTTATTTATTTTGGTGAGAGTGCTTAAGATCTACTCTCAGCAAATTTCAAGTATACAATATAGTATTGTGAACTAAGTCATCATTCTGTACATTAGATTCTCACAACCTAGTCATCTGATAACTCAAACTTTTTATCCTTTGACCAATATCTCCTCCTTTCTCCAATCCCCAGTCCTTGGCAATAACCATTCTACATTTTGAGGGTAGTCTTTTTTTTCCCTTTAGATTCCACATATAAGTGATACCAGACAGTATTTATCTTTCTCTGACTTATTTCTCGTGGCATAATACCCTCCAGTATCACCCATGTTGTTGCAAATGGTAGGACTTTCTTCTCTTTAATGGCTGAATAGTATTCCATGGTAGTACAGCATGGTGACTACAGGTAGGGATAATATTGTATATTTTAAAACAACTAACAGAGTAGCTTTTAGAAGTCCTCATCACTATGGTTACCAGAGGGATGGGTGGGGGGATGGCTGAAATAGGTAATGGGGATTATGGAGTGCACTTGTCATGATGAGCACTGGGTGATATACAGAATTGTTGAATCTCTATATTGTACATCTGAAACTAATATAACACTATATATTAACTGTACTGGAATTGAATAGATATTTAATTTAAAAAGTTCTCATCACAAGAAAACAAAATTATAACTGTGTGGTGATGAATGTTAACTGGATTTATTATGGTGATTTCACAAAATATACAAATATCAAATTATATTATCCACCTTAACTAATGTAATATGTAAGTTATACATAGAGCATCAAAAAATATTTCATGGTGTGTGTGTGTATATATGTGTATGTGTGTGTGTTATATATATGTGTGTGTGTGTATGTATATGTATATATGGAGAGAGAGAGATCTGGATAGATATCACATGTTCTTTATCCATTAATCCATTGAGAGACACTTAAGTTGTTTCTATATCTTGACTATTGTGACTAATGCCACAACAAACATGGGAGTGCAGATGTGTCTTCAAAACCCTGATTTGGATTCTTTCAGATATATGCCAAGAAGTGCTTCTTTTAATTTTTTAAGGAACTTCTATAATGTTCTCCATAATGCCTGTACCAATTGAAATTCCCACCAATAGTGTACAAGAGTACCTTCTTCTCCATAACCTCATCAATACTTATTATTTCTTGTATTTTTTAAAATGTTTATTTATTTTTATTTTTACTTTTTTAATGTTTATTTATTTTGAGAGAGAGAGACAGAGTGCAAGTGGGAGAGGGGTAGAGAAAGAGGGGGACACAGAATCCAAAGCAGGGACCAGGCTCTGAGCTGTCAGCACAGATCCCAATGTGGGGCTCAAACTCACAAACCATGAGATCATGACCTGAGCTGAAGCCAGACGCCAAACCAACTAAGCCACCCAGGTGTCCCTATTTATGTAGTTTGAGAGAGAGAGAGTACACACGTGTGCTTGTGCTAGCTGGGGAAGGGCAGAGAGCAAAGGAGAGGGAGAATCCCTAGCAGGCCCTGTGCCATCAGGGCAGAGCCCAATGCAGGCTTGATCCTATGAATGGTGAGATTATGACCTGAGCCGAAATCAAGAGTCAGACGCAAACCAACTGAGCCACCCGGGCATCCCTCTCTTGTCTTTTTGAGAAAAGCCATGTTAACAGGTGTGAAGTGATATTTAATTGTGGTTTTGATTTGCATTTCCCTGATTAGTAACATTGAGCACCTTCTCATGTACATGTTGGCCATCTGTATGTCTTCTTTGGAAGGATGTCCATTCAGATCTTTTGTCTATTTTTAATACAGTTATTTGGATTTTGGCTAATGAGTTATACAAGTTTCTTATATATTTTGGATATTGACCCCTTATCAGATATATGGTTTCCAGTTTTTCTCCTATTCTGTAGCTTGCCTTTGTATTGTGTTAATTTTTTTCTTTGCTGTGCAGAAGCTTTTTAAATTCATGCAGTCCCATTTGTATGTTTTTGTTTGTATTGCCTTTGCTTTTGGTGTCATGTCTAAAAATTCATCGCCAAGACAAATGTCAAGGAGCTTTTCCCTATGAATATATCGCCTATGATATATTCTAGCCAAAATTCTTTAACTTGAATCATCAAGGTTTTAAATCTAACTTCCAGTCCCAGGCTGCCCATCTGCAATTGATTCAGCCAAAGTCACTCTTAACTACTTGGGCTTGGCCAACTGGACCTTCAAAGCTGTAGTGTAGAACATAGCAATTAAGAGTGTACGCAGACCCAGGAGCTGGACTGCCTACGTCTGAATTACACTGGTTAATCTTACTAGTGATAAGACCTTGGGGAAGTTATTTAGCCTCTCTCTGCCTCAGTTTCCTCATCTGCAAAATTGCGATGATGCCTATACCTGCCTTATAGGATGTTTTGAAGATAATTTATAGATGAAAAGCACTTAGGAGAGCATCATACACATCATGAAGTGCCCCATTGCTGCTTACTATTATTAATTGTTAGATGTTCTTGTGTGATATGCTACTAATGTAACAGGTATAACTATGTACACCTTAGGCATATAAATACGGTCTCGTGCTGATTTATCTGGCCCTGTCTTCCTATCTCACTTCACGACATTGTGCCTTGTCTTCCACTCTACTCACTGAACTCCAGCCTCATCAGGCATGGGTCAGTTCCTAAAATATCTACCTTTTCTCCATCCCAGGACATCACAATGTATTTTTTTTCCTGAAATGCTCTTCACATGGATGACTCTTTCTCAGCTTAAATCTCATCTCCTTCTCAGTAAGGGTTTATTGACCATACCATCTACAGTGGCCTCACTCACCTACCTATCACAACCCTGTGCTCATTTTTAAAAATTATGATTATAATTATTTTATTTATTTACTTTTGTATCTCTCTCTGACCATAAAGGTTACCTCTAGTCTCATTCACTCTTGTAATCACAGTGCCTAGCACAGGGCTTGGTACATGCAGGAATTCCATAAGTTGTTGTTGAATAAATGAATAATTTGAGGTGCCATTCAAGTCATTCTTCTCCAAGGGAGGAAGGAAAGAAAAGGAAGGAAGGAATGAAGAGAGGGAAGGAGGAAAGGAGGGGGAGGAAGGGAGAGAGACGGGGGGAAGAAAGAAAAGAAAAGAAAAGAAAAGAAGAAAAAAGGAAAGAAAGAAAGAAAGAAAGAAAGAAAGAAAGAAAGAAAGAAAGAAAGAAAGAAAAAGAAAACGAACAAACGAGCTCCTGGCTACTACTACTATATTTATTATTGTAAGACCACCATGGTAAGACTGAAAACAATAATAAATATAGTAGTAGTCAGTATGGAAGCCATCGATAAAACAATTTGAAGGAGATGGAAGGAAAATAAAGGCCAAGGAATAGAGAAGTAACAAAATATGGGAGGGGGCGGGGACTGGCCAGCAGGTACTGAAGTGAGCACTGCCAGTCTTCCTAGCAACACTTAAATATTATTATTAACATATTCCAAGTTATTGTATCATCATATATGCAGATTATCATGTCACTGACTTGGGTATAATTTTTACCAATCTTTTTAGGAACACAATAAGTAAATCATGAATACGAGAGGGACTGCCAAGATAGCCCAAGTCCTTTATTTTATTATTGATGTAGATGGGTAAGTTACTTAGGTATGCAAGTAGGTAGATGAATGATGTTTACCACCTTGAGTTTCAAAATGGATTTGAGGCTTTGAAGCAAGTCAGCTCTTTCCATACTGGCAAATATCTCCAGGTATTAACTCAGAAATTAAAACTGGCAACTGCTATCCAAAACCAAAATTTTACAAATAAATGGGAATGCCTTAAGTAGGATACACATCATTCCCTTCAGTCATATACCCAACTTTCTGACATTTACAATACCTACCAGACCCATGAAGTCAGTTGAGTTTTTTCACCAATTTAATCTCTAAATTAGCCCTAATAGAAATATGTGTCATGATGAAAACATTCTATGTTGTCTGATTAGCCACTTGCCATATGTGACAATTTAAATTACTTAAAACTAAATAAAAAATTCAGTTCCTCAGTTGCACTAGCTACATTTCCAGTGCTCAATGAGCACATGAGGTGAGTGGCTAATTAACTGGACAGTACAAATGCAGAACATTTTTATTCTTGAAAGTTCTATTGGAAAGCATTATTCCAACCATCAAAAATACTATAAATATTCAGAAGCAGTAGTGCTACCGTGGCTTATTATATATGTTTTGACATGTTAAAATTTCTTCCTTAATCAACTATACACACACACACAGACATGTATTCACACACATTCTAAACTCTAATAATAATTTACTTGAAAATAATTTTTATTCACAAAGAACTTACCCACCAATAATATTGTTTTATCCCCACATGAACCTATGGTCAGACAAGATTAGGTATGTTTAGGGCGATATGACCTGCCGAGAAAATAGCATTACCCCATTTCACAATCGAGAAAACTAAGCCCCAAAGAGGTTATATTATCAGTCTAGAGTCACAGAGCTAGAAGTGGGAAGGGTCAAGTTTAAGCAAAGGTTTTCTAATTCCAAATCTAAATCTCAGTTTAATAAATCACAAGTTAAAAGTCATATCATGCATCTCTTCTGACCACAGTGCTTGAAACTAGAAATCAACCACAAGAAAAACTTTGGAAAGGCCACAAATACATAAGGGTTAAATAACATGCTACTAAATAATAAATGGATCAACCAAGAAATCAAATAAGAAATCAAAAAGTTGGGGTTCCTGGGTGGCTCAATTAAGCATCCAACTCTTGATCTTGGTTAAGGTCATGATCTCACAGTTGTTAAGTTGGAGCCCCACATCAATCTTCCCACTGATAGTGCAGAGCCTACTTGGGATTCTCTCTCTCTCTCCCTTTCTCTCTGCCTCTCCCCCACTTGTGTGCACATGCTCTCTCTCTCTCAAAATAAATAAACCTTTTAAAAAAAGAAATTAAAAAGTACATGGAAGTGAATGAAAATGAAAACACAATAGTACAAAATGTTTGGGGTGCAGCAAAAATGGTTCCAGGAGGGAATTTTATAGCAATACAGCCCTACATTAGGAAGCAAAAAAACAAACAACAACAACAACAAAAAAAAAAAAAACAAAAAAACCTCAGACAACCTAACCTTACATCTAATGGATCTAGAAAAAGAACAAACAAAACCCAAAATTAGCAGAAGGAAGGAAACTATGAAGATTAGAGCAGAAATAAATGATACAGAAACCAAAAAAAAAACAGATCAATGAAACCAGGAGTTGGTTATTTGAAAAGATCAACAAAACTGAAAAAGCTCTAGCCAGATTTATAAAAAAAGACAGACAGAAAATTAAAACAAAATCACAAATGAAAGAGGAGAAATAATAACCAACACCACAGAAATACAAACAATTGTCAGAAAATATTATGAAAAACTATATGCCAACAAATTAGACAACCCGGAAGAAATGAATAAATTCCTAGAAACATACAACCTACCAAAACTGAAGCAGGAAAAAATAGAAAATTTTAACAGACCAATTACCAGCAAAGACTTTGAATCAGTAATCAAAACTCTCCCAACACACAAAAGTCCAGAACCAGGTGGCTTCACAAGCAAATTCTGCCAAACATTTAAAGAAGAGTTAATACATATTCTTCTCAAACTATTCCAAAAAATATGAGAAGGAAAACTCCCAAATTCATTCTATGAGGTCAGTATCACCCTGATACCAAAACCTGATAAAGACACCACAAAGAAAAGTACAGGTCAATACCCCTGATGAACACAGATGTAAAAATCCTCAACAAAACACTAGCAAACAGAATCCAACAATACATTTTAAAAACTCTTGCACAACCAAGTAGGATTTATTCCCAGGATGCAAACCTAGTTGATTATTCATAAATCAATCAAACATGATACATTACATCAATAAAAGGAAGGATAAAAACCATGTGATCATTCCAATAGATGCAGAAAAAGGATTTGACAAAGCACAACGTCCATTCATGATAAAAGCTCTCAACAAACTAGATGTAGAGGGAATATACCTCAACATAATGAAGACCATATGTAAAAAACCCACAGCAAACATCATACTCAATGGGGAAAAACTGACAGCATTTCCTCTAAGGATGGGCACAAAACAAGAAGGTCCACTCTCACCACTTTTATTCAACATAGTACTGGAAGTGTTAGCTACAACAATCTGACAACATACATACATACATACATACATACATACATAAAGCAAGCAAGCATCCAAATCAATAAGAAGTAAAACTTTCACTATTTGCAGATGACATGATACTGTATATAGAAAACCTGAAAGACTCCATCCAAAACAGCTAGAACTGATGAATGAAGTCATTAAAGTCATAGGATATAAGATCAATATGCAGAACTCTGTTGTATTTGTATACACTAATAATGAAGTAGCAGATAGAGAAATTAATAAAACAATCCCATTTACAATTGCACCAAAAATAATAAAAAACCTAGAAACAAAGTAATGGAAAGATATTACATGTTCATGGATTGGAAGAACAAATATTATTAAAATGTCTATACTGCAGTATACATTAACACAATTGCTATCAAAATATCAACAGCAATTTTCACAGAACTAGAACAAACAATTCTGAAATTTGTATGGAATCACAAAAGACTCTGAATAGCCAAAGCAGTCTTGAAAAAGAAAAGCAAAAGCTGGAAGTATTTCAGACTTCAAGTTATATTATGAAGCTGTGGTAATCAAACAGTATGGTACAGGCACAAAAATAGACACATAGATTAATGAACAGAATAGAAAACCCAGGGATAAATCCATGATTATATGGCCAATTAATCTCCAACAAAGAGGAAAGAATATCCAATAGGAAAAAGTCTTTTCAACAAATGGTTAGGAAATCTGGTCAGCTACATGCAAAAGAATGAAACTGGACCACTTTCTTACACTATACACAAAAAGAAATTCAAAATGGATTAAAGACATAAATGTGAGACCAGAAACCATAAAAATACTAGAATAAAATACAGGCAGTAATTTCTTTGACATTGGCCATAGCAACATTTTTCTAAATACGTCTCCTGAGGCAAAGGAAATAAAAGCAAAATAAACTACTGCAACTACATCAAAATATAAAGCTTCTGCACAGCTAAGGAAACAATCAACAAAATTAAAAGGTATCCTACTGAATATGAGAAGATATTTGTGAATAACATATCTGAGAAAGTGTTGGTATCCAAAATATATAAAGAGCTTATACAACTCAATATCCAATAAACCGAATAATCCCATTTAAAATGGGCAGAAGACATAAACATACATTTCTCCAAAGTAGACATCCAGATGGCCAACAGATGCATGCACAGATACTCAACATCACCCGTCATCAGGGAAATGCAAATCAAAACTACAATGAGATATCACCTCACACCTGCCAAAATGGCTAAAATCAACAACAACACAAGTGTTGGTGAAAATGTGAAGAAAAAGGAATGCTCTTGCCCTGTTGGTGGAAATGCAAAGTGGTGCTGCCACAATGGAAAATAGGATGGGGGTTTGGGGGTTCCTCAAAAAGTTAAAAGCAGAACTATCCCATGATACACTAATTGTACTACTGGGTATTTACCCAAAAACTACAAAAACACTAATTCAAAGGGATACATGCACCCCTATGTTTATAGCAGCATTATTTACAATAGTCAAATTATGGAAGCAGCCCAGGTGTCTATTGATGGATGAACAGATAAAGAAGATGTTGTGTATATGCACATAAAATGGAATATTATTCAGCCATAATAAAGAATGAAATCTTGCCATTTGCAACAACATGGATGGAGCTGGAGAGTATAATGCTAAGCAAAATAAGTCAATCAGAGAAAGACAAATACCAAATTATTTCACTTACATGTGGAATTTGAGAAACAAAATAAATGAGGGGAAAAAAGAGAGACAAAAAAATAGACTCTTAACTATATATTTGGGTGCTTCACATTGGGGGCATAAACATTTACAATTGTTAGCTCTTCTTGATGGAAGAAGACCCCTTAATTATGATATAATGCCCTTCTTCATCAGACTCTTAGCTATAAAGAGCAAACTGATAGTTATCAGAGGAGAGGAGTGGGTGGGTGGATGGGTGTAACAGATTATGGGGATCAAGGAGTGCACTTGTGATGAGCACCAGGTGATATATGGAATTGCTGAATCACTATACTGTACACCTGAAACTAATATGACACTGTTTACTGGAGTTAAAATTTTTTTAAAGTAGTACTGAAAATTAGAAAAAATTAAATATTTAATTAATCGTGAACAATTTTGGAATATAAAACTGAGATAACACAACTTGGTGCAAAACAAATTCCAGATGCTCTAAAGAGTTCATCAAGAATAATAAAGTACTAGAATTTTTAAAACTAAGTCACAAATTCATACCACTCATTCATTCATTCATTCACTTATTGATGAACATTTATTAAGTACTACCATGAGCCACACTGTGCAGGTCCTGGAAAACCAAGATTAACAAGACATGTTCCTGCTTTCAAGGACCTCACAGTATAGTGGACAAGACAGACAAGTAAACCTGGCAATGATGATCCCCAGTGACAAGAACAATACTAAAGAAGTGGGAGATAATATAAGAACACAGAGGAGGAGCAAGTCAGGTTGAAGTCTTCAGAAGGAGGCAGAATTCGAAGAAGCTTTCTGGAGCAAACATCTAAGCTGAGAGCAGAAGGAAGAGCCGGTTTTGGCTGGATGAATTATGCCCTGGGAAATAAAACAGTATTGCCAGGGTCTAGAGGCAGGAGTGGGCAGAGAAAAATCACAGAACTTGTATTACTAAGTCATATTTTCTCATATACTTGGACTTAATTTTTTTCCTTCATCTCATTCTTCTTTTTCATTTCCTCATATGTTTAATGTACAGGGCAAGTTTTCTTTATTCTGATTCCTCCCAAATGTAATTCCCTTGTCCCACTGTCTCCTAAGTGCCCAACTCATGATTGCTGTATTGCCTCTGCTGTCTTCATTCTTTTTAACCCCTGAGTTCTCAATGTTGAGAGAGATGTCTGGCACTTTTTTTCCCAATAATCTTTACAAGATGACCCCAAATGTCTTCCCCAACACATACACAAACATTTGTGCATAAGCATAATGTGTATAACTCCCCAGAAAGAACATATTTTTGTCATATGTTCTTCTTGCTATTATTAGCTCAATCAGCAAATTTTAAGTGCCCACCATGTGCCAGGCAATATTCGAAATAGAAAACACAATCTCTGCTTTCTTGGAGTATGCATTCTTATTGGAAAAGTCACAATAAAGGAATAAATAATAAACACAGACATACAGGAAAGTGTGTGTGTGTGTATACATATATACATATACATATATATACATATATACGTATATGTACACACACACACACACACACACACATTCAGTCCATAAATGATATCATACCATACATATGATTTTGTAACTTGTTTTCACTCTATTGTATTTTAAGGTGTCTTTCTGCATCAATACATATTGATCTATCTGATATGTCTTTTTACTTCCAAGGGGACCTTGAGTAGCATGCAGAGGCAGCCTTATCCTCCCTCTTATGCCCTTTTCTGGCAGAAGGCTCAGACCCTCATTTCCACACTACACATCATTTCTTGGATCTAGTTTGAACCCAGGTGACATCATAAGCCACTTCTAGATCCCATGTCTGTATCTTCCTTATCCCAGCCTTTATTTGTCCCTGGGGGAGGCACGTAGCAACAGGAAGGACCCTCTCTGTCCTCAGTCCCTAGCCCATAGCAGCCAGTCACTACCTGCATAACTATGGTACCTTAGACTATCTTTTGGCCACATTCAAGCAAGTCCACATTCATATTTCTAGCCAGGCAACACAGGGTGTCTAATCTGTGCTCATCCTTCCATCTCCCTCTCTCTGATACATTGTAAGGATATTAAAATTTCCCTACTGAATTAAACAGTGTTTCCTTGTTGTTTGTAAGCAAATGAAAACACCCACAAATAGGCTTCTTTTGTTTGCCCTAAGTAATCGATAATTAAAGTTTACAAGCTAGGGCCCTCTTCAGACTGTGCTTCATATCACACATGCTCCAGGAGGCAAACATTTACTTTGTAATCAGACTGAGCCAAGTCCCCATTAAAGGCTCCACCATCTCCCAGCTCAGACACCTGGGGCAGGTTCCTGCACAGTCACTCTCACACAGATCTCCCTTGCAGCTGCTCCAAATCACTGCATTCCTGAACGTACCTTGCCTTCTCTCACTCCTAAGTCTTTACACATGGCTGGTCCATATACCTGAAAAGATAACAGTAATACTCCCATTTATTGGGTACCTGTTACATACCAAACCCTATGTCAGCAGCCACTTTATCAACATTATCTCACTTGATCCTCAGAAGAACCCTTGAGATAGAAAAACGGACTTTTTTTTGTCACCCAAGGATGAATCCATTTTCTTTCTTTATACATTTAGGAAAGCATAATTTATATACTATAAAATTTAATCATTTTAAGTATGCAATCCAATGACTTTTAATAAATTTACAAAGCTGAGCCATCATCACTACAATATAATTTTAGAACATTTCCACCACCTCAATAAAAGATCTTCATGCCTATTTGCTGTCCCTTCCTATTCCCAGCCCTATCCCACTAATCTATTTTCTATCTCTACAGATTTTGCTTTCTGGATATGTGATCTTTTGTGTCTGGTTTCTTTCACTTAGCATGTTTTTGAGTTTTACCCATATGGCAGAATGTATCAGAAATCTCTTCCTCATTCTAACTGAATGGGATTCCATGCTATGGATACACTACATTTTGTTTACCTTTTCTCTGGTTGACAGACCTCTGGTTGTTTCCAGGTTTTGGCTACTGTGAATAATGCTGCATACATATCTTTTTGTGGACATATGACAGGTTGAAATTATTGCTCCCAAATCTTCATCCTCCTACACTAAGATAATACTTCCACATCCTTTGCCATGTAAACTTAAAGTGTCTCCCATTGTGAGCAGAGTATAACTCCCTCCTCATTTATGTTGGGCTTGGCCATACGAATTGTTTTGACCAATGGATTATCAGCAGAAGTGACAGTATGTCAATTCCAACATAAAGTATTACATGGCATGACAAGCATCTACTCATCCCCCTTGAGTTTCTGCCATATGCCATGAGAAGAATATTCCCCAAGCTACCTTCTGTTTCCTAAATGCGAAGACACATAGTAAAGACCTGAATCCAATCCACAGCCTCTGAAGCTAAACCCAGCTAATCTCAGATGAGCCCAGCACTGGCCCTGCCAATTACAGACATATAAGTGAGGAAATTATATGCCAATAGTTGTAAGCCACTGACTTTTTGAAAAGGTTTGTTATGCAACATTATTTCAACAGTAGCTGACTGATATATCTAATTCCCTTTCCAATCTCTAATCCCAATGACTTATAGTTACCTGTCTTTACACCATATACCACACACACACACACACACATATAATATAGGATAGGACTTCACACATTCTTTGTTAAATTATCCTTTACTTCCATCTACATGGTATTTCCATGACAAACATGAAATTCCAAGGGAATGTCTTTTATACTGGAATCATTTAGTACCTAATACACAGTAAGCACTCAGAGAAGTTTCTTGAAATGTTTTTGGTATGTAGAGTTTTTTCCTGACACCAAGAAAATTATCTCTAACAAACACCTGAGTATTGTCATTATCTTATGAACAAAATCAATTTTCATTTTTATTTACTCCTACCTTTTCTTTTGCACAATCTCTTTTAAAATTTTAATATTCTCTTTTACATCCATTCTTTCTGGAGCCTCACAATAACCCAGTTTTATTCCCAATTTATAGAACATAATTAGAGAGTAAGTGACTTTTCCAAGGTCATACAGTTGTAAGAAGACCTAGGTCAGGCCTAGGTCTGACCATAGGTCTGCATACACATCAGATGCTTCCGGTCATTTCTCACCTGAGTCTTTACTATGTATGTGTTTTGGTTTTTCTGCTCTACCAGGCAGTCAGCCTGTCAGTGGAATCGAAAACTTCTACTCTTGCTATTTCCTCCCCCTGCCAAAAAAGCCCTTGAATTTTGTTTCCATATTATTGAGCAGCCAACTTTCCAAATCTCCTGCTTTTTGCCAGTCAGAGACTGAATGTTGACATATTTTCTCTTCCCTATGTCCTTGCTTTAGATACATGGTACTTTTCTTTTATGAAACCTGATGCTAGTTCTATTTTTTTCTGGATGTTTGTAATGTGTAATTCTATAAGAATTCTCTACTTGACCAAATTATTCTATTTCCTGCAGCCTCTAAAAATCCTTTTTCATAACCTTATCTACTCATCCATCAAATTCTATTTTATGGGTATGGCTCTCATTTGACACTTTTTTGTGTACAATGTTCTTGAAAATGTTTTAGGTCTTCAGCCTTCATCCTTTCTTTTTCCTCTTCCCTGACACTTCCTTTTCAAAGACTAACACTCAGAACATTTTGTGTCCCTGTGTATGAATTATTTCAACAACAACAACAACAACAAAAAACGCTCCATTCTGTATATGCTGTCTTTTGGTTACCTGTTTGAGAATTCAAGGGGTTCACAACTCTTGAAATAGGTTTAAAATGACAAAATCTGGGTCAGTAGAGAAAGGATAATAAAGTCACTCTTCCCCTCCACTTATAGCTCTCTTCAGAATGAACTAAAAATTATGTGCTGAATCTTAAGAGTCAAAGAAGCTAGGAAGATGGCAAAAGATGGTAAGAAGCACTCTTTTGAACCCTGCAGAAGCTGTGTTGGCAAACAGGAAAAAACAGAAAAGGTAGATGGTTCATTTGACTATTTTTAAGGCAATAACAGTATTAATTTATAGTGACCTATCTGCCCCTTTATTTACCTATCCATTCAGTATACATTTATTGATATCCTACTATGAGTTAGCAATTATCAAAGACGCCCATAAATTGGCATTCAATAACTATCCCAGGAACTGGACTGAATTGCTTAAGCAGTGAGAATGCAAATATAATGAAGATAGTATAGTCTCTTGAGCTTACAATCTGGGGATTAAAGAAAGGCTTAATATTTATTGAAGACTATATTAGGTACTGGAAAATTTTAAACTAACCTCCCATTTAATCCTAATAGTTCATACTTTAAAGATAAGAAAAGTGGAAAGCAAGTCACTTAAGAATGCTCTGGGCGAAGTAGCAGTAAATCCAATTGACAAAGACCTAAATAAATAGGAATCTATTTTTCCTCACATAACAAGAAGGTAGGAGAATTACTGGACATGATACAATAGGCTAAAAATCTCAGGATCTACATTTCTGCTGTTCTTTTGGTCCTTCTTTTCTTCTTCTGACTTCATGGTCACAAGATGCTTGGGAAGCTCCACATATCACATCCACATTAAAGATATGAATAATGGGAAAAGAAGAAGAATGGTGCTCAGCATTTCTGTCCCTTTTCAAAATACAGAAAAGGCAGATTTAACATATTAAATGTTTCTTATGCATTATCTCATTTAATGGTCTTCTTTTTGGAATACATCTTTTAGAAGTTCTTTTAATGAGGATTTGTGGCCGTAAAACTTCTAAGTCCATGTTGTCTAAAAATATACTTACATAGCGTATACAGTTGAATTACAGTTGGTCTGGGTATAAAAATAAGTTTGATATTATTTTCCATCAGTGTTTCAAAGATATTTCTCCACTAACTTCTTGAATTCAATGTTAAATAAAAGTCTGGTTTCATTCAGATTATTACTCCATTGTAGTTAATCCAAAATTGTTATAAATTTCCTGCTTTTCCTTCATATTCTGAAATTTAATAAAATGCATCTAAGTATGAGTTTATTTTTATTCATCTTTCTCAGCATCTGATGGACTCTATAAATCTGAAAACTTATGACTATCTCAGGTGTTGGTAAATTTTCAAATATTTTTTTAAAATATTGCCTCTCTTCCATTCTCTTTTTCTTCCTGGGACTTTTATTAGAATATTTCAATTTCCTTACTTATTTCCATTCTTTCTTTACTTTTTTCATATTTTTGTCAAAGAATAAGCAGTTTAGTTAAAGCACAGCTGAAATCTACTTGACCAAGAGGAAGATCAGACATATATAGATTTATTGCCAGAGAACAAAAGTGAAATAAAGTTTATAAAAGAAAAAATAGACACATTTTTTGGGAAAGTGAAACTTATTTTTATGTTCCTAGTAGCAGTTTGGCTAAAAATGAGTACACTGGAGCACAATGACATAGTAATCATGTATAGAAGTATGGATAGTCATAGTTGTATGGTTTTTCCACAAAATATTGTGATTTCACCCATGGAATTCTTGTGGGGATGCTCATCTATGGGTAAGGACTGCTGCTGTCCTTCTGTTGGTTTCTTTACTTCAGTTAAGCTATATCTATCTATCTATCTATCTATCTATCTATCTATCTACACAGTTAAGCTTATCATTTCTTTCATTACCATTCCTTATTTCTCATCTCTTAATCTCTTTTTATAACATTCTGGAAGAATTTCTCAGCTCACTGATTCACTCTCAGCCAGTTCAATGTGCTATTCAAACCAAAATTGAGGATTCTTTTTTGTCCCTTGGCTCTAAGTAGATAGATTAGACAGCCTCATGTGATTGGCTAATTGGTGTTAGTTAGAGCTCAGCTCAGACTGAGAATCAGGAGGCTTGGTTTCTCTTCCTCTGAGCCTCCAAAATTGAGTGCTTGGGATTCTATATGGAGTAGTTTAGTTCCCAAAGCAAATGTCCCAAAAGACCCAGCTGAAAGCTGTATTACTTTTTATGACTTAGTCTTGGAAGTCCCATAACTACTTCTTCCATAGCCATAAACCTGCCAAAATTTAAGAAATGGGAACCTAGATTCCATCTCTCAATGGAAGGTATGTCAAAGTAACATTATGAGAAGAGAATGCAAAATGGGAGACATTATTATAGTCAATTAAGAAAATATAATCTGTCACAGTGTCCCTCTTTTTTGTCCCTTCCTGAGTTACTGGTAAGTTTTGTTGTGGATCACTTACATAGCCTATACCCTCTTGGTAGGGCACTTTTATGACAGTCGCAGCTTCAGACTCACAGAGAATATGATTCAAAAGCCCAGAGACCCCCTGGGTCCTCAACAGCAGTATGGTGGTCTCTGCTTACTGATCTGGTTCCTGTTCTACTTTATCCATTAAGGACTCTCTGTTTATAGTACACAGATAGTCCACTTTATTGTCTTCAAGCTTGGGTACATATTTATTATCATTTTGGTGATTCAGTGTATGAGTGGAAGATTTTAGCATTTTCTCAACTCATCTTTTGAACATAGTTTCCTCAGGTTGGAATTTTTATTGTCCCCATTTTATAGTTCAAGAATGTGAGCATCAGAAAGGTTAAGTGATTTGCCTATGCTTGAGAAACTGAAATTAGTTTGACTCCAAAGTTACTATATTCCCTCTCTCTTAAAAGTTCCTGTTCATGTCCAAAATATTACTATAGAGAAATGAGACAGATTTAATCAACCACACATTTAAATCAATACTATTCTCATGTAATCAAACCTCATATATGAAGCATTTTAGTATCATCAGTAGATACAGTTTATGAACCTTAATAACTTGAATCCAGCAGCTTCTTATCCTATGATTTCAAAAGCTATACCTCATCACTTCCCGTAACAAAGTATTTACCAGAAAAAAATATGAATTTAGAAGTAACTGGCACTTATTAGGTAGCAGAATCATGGCTAATTTTCAAAATAATATTTTACAGTAAATCTAAAACTGTGTGCTTAAAACAAGAACAACTAACTTTGTAACCCTCCTTTTACAAATGTTTCTGGATATTTTTCAGAAGTTCCTAGTCACTCATAGGAGCTGGCTTCTTTCCCTCAAGCTGGTGAGCGTGGATCTGCTCAGGATAGTAAACCAGAGCCAACCCTGAGGGAGCTCAACCACCACAGCTGCCCTGAAATAGGCACAATAGCTCTATCACCATTATTTTTTGATAACTAGTTTATCTAAAACATAGTGTCTTAATACAAACTCTATTTCAAATTTGCGTTGAGAATCCTCTTTGAGCTCTTCTTCACTTTTACATCCTCTTAGTCATTTCTATTTCTCTTTATCTCCCATTCTAATTATCTTTCAACCTAACACGAAACTCTTGACCAAGTTCTCAATGTGCTCCAGAGTAGTGATTCCCACATGTGGAGCATCATAATTACAAACAAAGCACAAGAAAAATATAACACACAAAAATTTAAAGCCATGACAATTAATAACATTTTAGTCAAGTATGTTAAATTTTTTTAAAAAATGGCTACTACTTGCTGCCATTTGCTAACTAAGGAAATGCATGTTTTTAAATATTAGGAAAAACATAGTCTCATACTTTAAATTTTAAACATGAAAAGATCACCATATGACTTTTTTTTTTCCTTAGTTCTTTCAATCCCCACAAGAGAAAAACTGGCTTGTGTTTGGGAACCATTGTTCTATGTAATATGAATAATGGTTTCTTCTCTTCTCTTGCTCCAGTGTGATGTCACCCACTGTCACCTACAGTGATTGCCTGCAGGTCATCTTTGATTCGATCACCAGGCAATACATTGCTTCTTCCACTCACCCATGAAACGTGGGAAAGAGATCCATGTTAGTCATAAGTAACTGCACAAAATTCTGCCTGCCTAGACTTCAATAAATTTAGGTAGTTTCATTACTTGGACAGCTATATTGTGTGATCAACAATCTAATTTAACCCAAAGACTTTTTGGTTAGGGTATACACCCTTCACGTGTGCTTCTCATCCACATAGGAGGGGTTTCATCACTATTCATAGAACATCCAAAGTGTTCTCACATTTTGAAGCATAAGAATCTCTGGGAATATGGAGAGAAGGTTTTCTTTAACCCACAATGGGCAGAAGACAATGGTCAAAAGACAGGAGTCTCAACCTTCTCAACAGAAGTATTCATTCCTGCTTGGTGTCAGATACCGTTCTAGGAAAACCACAGATAGTTTTCCAATTGTAAGATGCTATTGGAGAAAGCACACTGGCCATCCTTCGAGAGAGTGTTGACTTAAGTGTTACTCCAAAAGTAAACTGATCCTATTGTTACCTATTATTCCAAAAGAGAAAGGTCAATTCTAAACATGGCACAGTATCAAAAATGTAGGAGGACAGAGTAGGTTGATTATAATTTCATTTATGTGAGTTTTATATTCTCAACAAAGAATCTGCCAATTCTAGTTGCACACGCTTCATTTTTACTGGATCCTATTGTTAGATTCCATCAGACTGTGCCAGTGTTCCCCAAACATAGTCCACTAGATCAGACCCCGGAAGAAAGAATTCTTTGGATGGATGGAAGGAAGGAAGGAAGGAAGGAAAAGAAAAAAGAAAATAATTGCTTGACCAACTAAATTTGGGAAGATTCATACAGCATTCTTTTCTTAAAGATTCACAATGCCCAGCCCTCAACAAGTAAAGATCAAGATCATACCATTCATATTTTCAGACCACAACACTATGAAACTCGAAATCAACCACAAGAAAAAAATTGAAAAGGTAACAAATACTTGGAGACTAAAGAACATCCTACTAAATAATGAAAGGGCTAACCAACAAGTTAAAGAGGAAATTAAAAAGCACATGGAAGCCAATGAAAATAATACCACAACCCAAAACCTCTGGTATGCAGCAAAGGCGGTCATAAGAGGGAAGTATATAGCAATCCAGGCCTTCCTAAAGAAGAAAGAAAGGTCTCAGATACACAACCTAACCTACCACCTCCAAAAGCTGGAAAAAGAAAAGCAAATAAAACCCAATAACAGCAGAATACAGGAAATAATAAAGATTAGAACAGAAATCAATGCTATCTAAACAAAAAAAAAAAACACAAAAAACACAAAAAACAGAAAAGATCAATAAGACCAGGAGCTGGTTCTTTGAAAGAATTAACAAAATTGATAAAACACTAGCCAGTTTGATCAAAAAGAAAAAGGAAATGACCTAAATAAATAAAATCAAGAATGAAAGGGGAGAGATCATAACCAATACAGCAGAAATACAAATAAGAAGAAGAATACTATGAGCAATTATACACCAATAAAATGGGCAATCTGGAAGAAATGGACTAATTCCTAGAAACATATAAACTACCAAAACTGAAACAAGAAGAAACAGAAAATTTGAACACACCCATAACCAGTAAAGAAATTGAATTAGTAATAAAAAAAATCTCCCGGGGCGCCTGGGTGGCTCAGTCGGTTCAGCGGCCGACTTCAGCTCAGGTCATGATCTCGCGGTCCGTGAGTTCGAGCCTCGTGTCGGGCTCTGTGCTGACAGCTCAGAGCCTGGAGCCTGTTTCAAATTCTGTGTCTCCCTCTCTCTGACCCTCCCCCGTTCATGCTCTGTCTCTCTCTGTCTCAAAAATAAATAAACGTTAAAAAAAATTAAAAAAAAAATCTCCCAAAAAACAAGAGTCCAGGGCCAGATGGCTTTCCAGGGGAATTCTACCAAACATTTAAGGAAGAGTTAACACATGTTCTCTTGAAACTGTTCCAAAAAATAGAAATGGGAGGAAAACTTCCAAACTCTTCTAGGAAGCCAGCATTACCTTGATTCCAAAACCACACAAAGACCCCTTTAAAAAGGAGAACTATAGACCAATTTCCCTGATGAACATGGATGCAAAAATCCTCAACAAGATATTAGCCAACCGGATCCAACAATACATTAAAAAAATTATTCACCATGACCAAGTTGGATTTATACCTGGGATGCAGGGTTGGTTCAATATCCACAAAACAATCAATGTGATTCATCGCATCAATAAAAGAAAGGACAAGAACCATATGATCCTCTCAATAGATGCAGAGAAAGCATTTGACAAAATACAGCATCCTTTCTTGATTAAAACCCTCAAGAAAGTAGGGATAGAAGGATCATACCTCGAGATCATAAAAGCCATATATGAAAGATCCAACATTAATACCATCCTCAACAGGGAAAACTGAGAGCTTTCCCCCTAAGGTTAGGAACAAGACAGGGATGTCCACTCTTGCCACTGTTATTCAACATAGTATTGGAAATCTTAGCCTCAGAAATCATACGACACAAAGAAATAAAAAGCATCCAAACTGGCCAGGAAGAGGTCAAACTTTCACTCTTCACAGATGACATGATACCCTGTATGGAAAACCCAAAAGATTCCACCAAAAAAACTGCTAGAACTGATCCATTAGTTCAGCAAAGTTGCAGGATATAAAATCAATGCACAGAAATCGGTTGCATTCCTATACACCAGCAATGAAGCAACATAAAGAGAAATCAAGGAATCAGTCCCATTTACAACTGCACCAAAACCCATAAATACCTAGGAATAAATGTAACCGAAGAGGTGAAAAATCTATACACTGAAAACTATAAAAAGCTTATGACAGAAATTGAAGAAAACACACACACACACACAAAATGGGAAAATATTCCATGCTCCTGGAAGAACAAATATTGTTAAAATATCAATACTACCCAAAGCAATCTACATATTTAACGCAATCCCTATAAAAAAAAAAAAAACCACCAGCATTCTTCACAAAGCTGGAACACTCCCAAAATTTGTATGGAACCACAAAAGACCCTGAATAGCCAAAGCAATCTTGAAAAACAAAACCAAACCAGGAAGCATCACAATCCTGGACTTCAGGCTGTATTACAAAGCTGTAATCATCAAGACATTATGGTACTGACACAAAAACAGACTCTCAGATCAATGGAACAGAATACAGAACCCAGAAATGGACCCACAAACATATGGCCAACTAATCTTTGACAAAGCAGGAAAGAATATCCAATGGAATAAAGACAGTCTCTTCAGCAAGTGGTGCTGGGAAAACTGGACAGCGACATGCAGAAGAATGCACCTGGACCCCTTTCTTACACCATACACAAAAATAAACTCAAAATGGATGAAAGACCTAATGTGAGACAGGAAGCCATCAAAATCCTTGAAGAGAAAGCAGACAAAAACCTCTTTGATCTTGGCCGCAGCACCTTCTTATTCAACACGTCTCCAGAGGTAAGGGAAAGAAAAGCAAAAATGAACTATTGGGACCTCATCAAAATAAAAAGCTTCTGCACAGCGAAGGAAACAATCAGCAAAACTAAAAGGCAACTGACAGAATGGGAGAAAATATTTGCAAATGACATATCAGATAAAGGGTTAGTATCCAAAATCTGTAAAGAACTTATCAAACTCAACCCAAAACACAAATAATCCAGTGAAGAAATGGGCAAAAGCCATGAATAGACACTTCTTCAAAGAAGACATCCAGATGGCCAACTGACACATGAAAAAATGCTCGACATCACTCATCATCAGGGAAATACAAATCAAAACCACAATGAGATACCACCTCACACTTGTCAGAATGGCTAACTCAGGCAACAACAGATGTCGGAGAGGATACAGAGAAAGAGCATCTCTTTTGCACAGTTGGTGTCAATGCAAACTGGTGCAGCCACTCTGGAAAACAGTTTAGAGGTTCCTCAAAAAAGTAAAAGTAGAACTATCCTACGACCTGGCAATTGCACTACTGGGTATTTATCCAATGGATACAGGTATGCTTTTTCAAAGGGGCACATGCACCCCAATGTTTATACCAGCACTATCAACAATAGCAAAAAATCAAAGAGCCCAAATGTCCATCAGTGGATGAATGGATAAAGATGTGGTATGTATGTATGTATACACACACACACACACACACACACACACACACACACACACACACACAATGGGGTATTACTCGGCAATCAAAAAGAATGAAATCTTGCCATTTGCAACTACGTGGATGGAACTAGAGGGTATTATACTAAGCGAAATTAGAGAAAGACAAATATCATATGACTTCACTCATATGAGGACTTTAAGATACAAAACAGCTTAACACAAGGGAAGGGAAGCAAAAATAATATAAAAACAGGGAGGGGGACAAAACATAAGAGACGCTTAAATATGGAGAACAAACAGAGGGTTACTGGAGGTGTTGGGGGCGGGGAATGGGCTAAATGGGTAAGGGGCATTAAGGAATCTACTCCTGAAATCATTGTTGCACTATATGCTAACTTGGAAGTAAATTTAAAAAATAAATTAAATTAAATGGAGAAAAAAAAAGATTCACAATGCCCACTGGCATATTAAAGGCTCAGAAAACCTGCAGTAAAGAAAACTTACACCTATGTTTAAACTAGAGTTTCCTAAAAGAATTGGACTTCAGGAATCTTATTTCTCACAACATTTATTAACATCTGGTGGAGCCAGTGTCTGCACACTTTGTTCCATTTTCACCCCACATAGAGATGTTCTATCAGTCAGTCCACATAGTGACAACAGAGCAAAATTTCCTCCAGCTAGGATTGTAAGTGCTCAGTATAGTCTGAAGAGCCAGTAGTTTTTTGTTTCTCAGATGTTGCAATTTCACTCCTCAACCAGCATGGTAGCACATATCACATAGCATCAGGTTGCATCTTGTACATGACATAATGGCTCTTGGGCTTTGATGCCAGGTGTATGAACAAACCATGGCAGCTCATGCAGCACTGACCATATTAGGTCTCAGAGTAAATTCATTGAACTGGGTGTAACTGACTTGAATGTTCTACCATGAACAGGCTATTCCTCATATTTGGGGCTAGTTTGCTACTGAGCAATTACAAAGGCTACCTCTTGTCTTGCGAATAAAAGCTCATTAAAATAAGCCAATTACTGAGTGACCATCAAGAGCCAAGCTCTGCCCCATGCAGTGTCCACTCTGCCTTCCTCTGGATAAACCCTCTTCCTTGCATTGGCAAAGGTAGCCTGGCAGTACCCTTGCTAATTCTTTCTCGATTCCTCACCCTGAATGTCCTCCAAGACCTGGTGGAGGAAAGGTGTATGATAAGGCTTGAAAGATACTCTAGAACAGCTATTCCCAATTCTTGAGAAGATATGGGCCCCTTCTAACATCAAAATATTTCACAGACCTCAGCATGATTGAGGATATGTTTTGAGTACCTGATAACTGAGAAAACATGGAACAAAAAGTTAACTAAATTCAGTAATGATTTAAAACAGGATGCTTCCCCTGGCAAGACACAGAAATCTAGATTCAACCTGGCTTTAACAAGAAGGATACATATATTTCTTATCTCATACAACAAAAAGGGTCAGAGGAAGGACTGCAGAGAGAGCTGATGCACCAAATCAGTATTGTCATCGTGACCCCAGGGCCTTCCTATCATGCAACTCTGTCTTCTTACTGTGGTTTTCATCCCCAGACTGGCAGCACAACAGCTGTGGCACTCCAGCTGCCACACTAAGACACACATCTGAAAGTTAAGAAAATCTATCTCTTCCTGTAGTTCTCTTTTATGGAAGGGAAAGTGTCCCCCAGAAGCCTCTTGGAAACCTTTCCCTCAAGTTTCATTGGCCTAAATATGTGCATATGCCCATTGATGGACCAATAATGAGCCCAGAATAGGACTAGACTGAAACAGATCAGGCTCACTCTTAGAGCTGGGAGTGAGGTTCGTTTCTCTCAGGCTTTTGGCTGCATGGAAACAGGGTAGGTGCCTGGGGAGGGGAGGAAATCAGGGTTCCGTTATGAAGGGAAGAATACATGTCAGGCAAGCAAACAATAGTGCCTGCCTCTTTCTTTTAAGCGAATTTGTAGTTCACTAACGTGCATTTGAAAAATAAGAGTGAATATATGTGTGGTAGTGTGATATATTCATCTATAAGTGAATGGCTGTATGGACTCTGCCAAAATTCTTTCAGGGCAAGTGCTATAATATTCAAGTAGAAATGGTTTAAATAATTGTAGTTTACTTTTCTCACATACTTTTCTCTAAGGTAGATCATTCCAGGATTGGTTCAGTGGCTCACCAATGTGAGCACTCTGGACCAGCTACTCAATGATTCCCTTGGCTTTCTCCTCATAGTCACAAAGTGGTTGTTGTTGTTCCATATACCTAACCCCTAGAAGATAAGGAAGGAAAGAGAAGAGAGGGAAGGGGAGGGGAGGAACAGAGGGAGATAGGGAGAGCATCTCTCTTCAAAGAATTCTCTTAGTCTAGACTTTTCTTAATTCAGAGCTTGAGGCAAAGACTTGTGTGCAGGTATTTGGTTAGGATATGTGATTCCCTAATAAAGAATAGGAGTCGCAGATAAGGGCAGTGAAACAGGAATGGAAAGAAAGCCAATGCAGATGCATTACTGATGTGGTCACCTCCGTGAGAAAGTGGTACTCAAACCTATTGGGACTTTCTGAGAAGCCTTATGAACTACATCTCATAATTGTCCATTCAGGAGACAAAAGGAGAAAGGCTTTATCACCTCTGACCTCCTAGTGGCCAAGGTCTGCCCCACAGGTATTAAGTTCCCCTGACACCACCAGGTTATGCTTATATGAGGGCAGAGAACAGAGTTTCCATGGATTTCCAGGGCTGCAGCATCAGAGGAGCTCTAAAACAGGAAGTAAGGACTATACTGCCTGGGCCCAGATGAGACCCTATCAACTGCAAAGATGGGCACTGACTTACACAGAGCTGGTCACCCCAGCAGAGGGGCTGAGGGGATTTTGAAACAGTACACAAGCAATGTCCAATACAGTTTATTTTTCATTTAGTGAAGAAAATCATTTCCTGAAGTTCTCAGCAGACACCCTCTACCTACCTACAAATGCCTACCTACAAATGCAAAGGAGGCTATGAATGTGTATATTTGTCATTTTTATCCTCTAGAGTAAAAGGTAGGTTTTGCCAGCAAGAGGGTGTGATATATATTCCTGATTAGTGAAGGTGTTCTTATTAACTCCTTGTTAAAATTCTGTGCCCAAGGAAAAGAAAGAGGAACAAAACAAGGGAAAGCCACCAGAATGTTAACAGCAGAGACCAGTGGCTGTCCCCAGCATCTCATCTCCCACAGTAACAGAATATTTGGGACAACGCACATCTGCTCAAAACAATGACTGTCATTCCCAGCCTCCTTGACAGCCAGGTTGGACATGTGACTCAGGTGTACACAATGCAATGGAGCAGATGTAACGTGTTTAACTTCAGAATAAGAGGCTATTTGGAGCCATAGTGAGGAAGAGGAATAATGGAGAAATGATAACACTTTGTTCTGCTTCTATTTGGTTCCATGCTGGGTCTGTTGCCTAGATTTCATTTTTGATCCTCACATCAACCTATGGGGAAAGTAGTATTATCTCTGTTTTACAGTTTAGAAAACTGAAGCTCAAATAGACATTTGAAATTTACTTTAAAGACAGAGTCATGTAAGAGTGGCAAGGTTATTTCCCTTAGCAACTTCCCTGTGTTTCAGCACACTTCCCTCAACCCTCCTCTCTCAGTGGTGTCCCCAGGTCTTTCCTTTCCCCTACCCACTCCCATAGTAGTAAGAGCCACTCCCTAGGAAAGCAACTACAAAGACCAAGTACCTCAAAGCAAAAGACTGAGGATTTTTTCCCAAGGAGGTTTTTCTGCTAATGGAAACAAAGACCCCACAGGAGAAAGAGGAGGAAGAGGAAGCATGGGACAAGTGAGACACATGGGAAAGGAGGGGAAATTTAGTCCTGCCTGGAGAGGGGATTGGTGGGGTTTTTCTACCTCAGTGACCAGGGAACTGAGAGTAAGCTGAATCCTGCTCAGTGTCACCAATCTGAGAGCACTCCCAGGTCCTCCCTGCCTCAACTGGCTCACCATCTTCGTGAAACCAACCATCTAGGGGCCCCTGGGTGGCTCAGTTGGTTAAGCAACGAACTCTTGATTTCAGCTCAGGCCATGATCTCACAGTCATGACATTGAGCCCCATGTCAGACTCCATGCTGGGTGTGGAGACTGCTTAAGATTCTCTCTCTCTCTCTCTCTCTCTCTCTCTCTCTCTCTCTCTCTCTCTTCACCCTTTCCCCTCTCCCCCTCCCCTGCTTGCTCACTCTCTCTCTCTCTCTCAAAACAAAACCAAACCAGCCATCTAACAATTTCAACCCCTCCATGTGGCAGATGGCCAGAAGGGAAGGCCCTCCCCTATTCAAAGATGTACTCAAAAAAACCAATTGAATAGTTCCCTATGAGCCAAGAGAGCAGTGGAAAAGATGGGAAGAACCAACCAAGTTTGGACATGGAGAGATGCTCAGAGACTTCACAGGTGAGATGGAGCTTTAGCTCAGCACACCTTAAGAAAGTATGTTCTCAGGGTGCCTGGGTGGCTCAGTTGGTTAGGCATCGACTTTGGCTCAGGTAATGATCTCACAGTTTGTAAGTCCTAGCCCTGTGTTGGGCTCTGTGCTAACAGCTCAGAGCCTGGAGCCTGCTTTAGATTCTGTGTCTCCCTCTCTCTGTGTCCGTCCCCCACATTCATATTCTCTCTCTCTCTCTCTTAAAATAAATAAACATTAAGATCTTTTATTTAAAAAAAAAAAGAAAGTATATTCTTAACCATAGATGAATAAAGGAAATTCTCAGCTATGCAGCTATACGAGGGCTGGCAAGATCAGCAGAACCACAGGACTCAGGATAGGACCTGAGAATCCACAATGTGTGTGTGACTCCAGACCCCGAGTCCCATTGGGACCAACACTGTATTTCCCAACAGCTGTTGAAGAAGAGCAGTATTTACTGTTCCAAGATCATTACAGGGAGAAATTCAGCCCAGCTCCTCCTAGTCCTCCTAGACTGAAAAACTGAAAGGTTATTTTATACAGCAAGCGAATGCCAACTCAAAGGAACTGGTCAGTAAAAATAATCACAATTTTACTAAATTAAAGTGTATGAAAATAGAGTATAGTTGAATAGAATCCACAAAAAGAAGGTTCAGATGTGCATACCAAAAGAACTTGAGCTTCTGCATGTAAAAGCTTAGCTATGGTTATAGAAAGTCAGCTAAGTCCAATTCTAGACAAAACCTGAAATGGTAAGTAAGCAAGGGAGACTTTGCAAGGACTTAATAAGGAAAACAAATTCTCTCACATATCAAGAAGCTTCAAAGTTGAGTTTCAAAGTTGGTTATTCGGCAACTCTACAAAGCCCTCAAGGAACCAGATTCCTTCCCTTTTCCCACTCCCATCCTCATCTTACTTTCTCTCCTCACCCATCCCCTACATGGTCCCAAGGAGGCTGCCCTAGTCCCAGGTGTGAAGTGGTACCATGCCAACAACATCATCCCAAAACAGAAAAATTGGGCACCGTTTCCTCCTGTGCAACTCTTTTGAAAATCAAGGAAAACTTTTCCCAGAATCCCACCCCAGAGCAGACTTCAATTCATTGGCCACACTGGGTCACATGCCCACCTTTAAACCCATCCCTGGCAAGCAGATGGAGAGTCTATTATTGGTTTAATCAAGCAACCCCTGAGCACTGGGTTAAAAAAAAAAAATCAAGGTCTGATTAACAAGGAAGAAAAGGGGGAATGACTGTTGGCTAACCAGTGAGCATTTTCTGTCACAGATTTTATGTTGCAAATCAGAGAATAAACGATAGGATAGTCTACAATGAGGACAGGGTCGGTAACACCAATCAGGGGCACAGAAGAACTTCAAGATATCTGACCTAGTTACTTAGCTCAAATCCATCTTCATATATCTAATAAGTATGCTCTATGTTTCAACATCTTTAAACAAGTATTTCAGCAAGGCAGTATGGTAGACTAGGATTAGACAGACCTATGTACCAATCCTGTCCCCATGACGTGCATGTACATAAGTGACGTTTGCCGTGCCATTCCAAGGTGGCTTCTTTCTCTCATAATCTCGTGTCTATTGTGGAGATTAATAAACAAAGAATCTCAGCGTGTGATAAGTACCACAGAATACAAGGATTGAGATTACCTTTTAAATTATAATCCTAGGATTATAAATGGACTGTCCTGATTTATTTGAAGACTAATCATTGCTAAAATTATCCTACTGAATTTAGCTCTTAAACCTAGGTTGATAAGGGAATCAATCCACTCCACAGCATAGTAAGTACAAACCTAAAAATATTTTTAGCAAAGAACTGCTGCAAGATATATTTGGTTAAAACCATAATAACAAACCAAAATAAGTCCTCATCAGCAGACTAGACACACTGCTTTCTGATAAAAGTACGAGTTTAGGAGAATTTATTGACGTGAATGTTGCATTAGCAGAGACATTGCAAATGCTTACCCAGAATAAATAAAGACAGTAAATAAGTACAGAGTAACTTCCAATGTCTTCCCATCCATCTACATAACATTCTCATACTGAACTTCATGAAGTCCCATTTTTAACCTCTCACTCCTCACCTCCAAAGCCTACCATTTTCATTGCCCATCTGATAGATTGCCAGCCCCTCATTCTAACATCCAGTGATACCATGAATTGGTCCACCTAACCCTTGACCTTTACCCAGTTCATATGGAGTCCTGCATCCCATCCCCACACCTGCCCCAGTGCACAAACCTCCCCACCTGACCTACCTCCTTCCCTCCCCTCAGTCTATGCAATCCTTCCCATCCTTTCCTGAAGACAGTCAAGGCCCCCGTTCAAGGAGCCTTCTATTAAGATATAGCCCTCAAGGATCCACACAGTCTCCCTTCTGCCTCATACCATGCTTGTGCTGAGAGGATTAGGATAGCAAAAGGAGGACTCTTGAGTCAGACAATACCTGAGTTCAAATCTTGGATCCACCACTTACTAGCTCTGTGACTATGGGCAAATCCTGTCTGACATTTTTAGGTCTCAGTTTCCTCATCTTTAAAATGAGGATAATAACAGATTTCTCCACCTAGGCTTACTGAGTATTAAATAAAATAATGCAGATAAGGAGTTTTTGCATCAGGGCGCGCCTGGGTGGCTGAGTAGGTTAAGCGTCAGACTCTTGATTTTGGCTCAGGTCATGATCTCCTGGTTCGTGAGATACAGCCCCATGTCAGGCTCTGTACCAAGGGGAAGAGCAAAAGTGAATACAGGACATCCCTGCAACCCAAAAACATGAAGGATAAACCCTAGAGGCTAAGATGGGATACAAAAACTGGAACTCCAAAACTGGGAAAGTGAAGGGAGACCCCAGGCACCAGGCAGAGAAGCACCTGTTCCAGACTGCAGCAGTAGGACTTAAACAGACTCATGTTAAGCAATGCTGCTATCATGCCATCTCTTCAACCTGATGAAAACACTGGAAGGTACACTCCAACTAAACCTTAAAGTAAATGAGAACAGGAAAGATGTGAGAGACAGAAGCTAGGAAAGTCAACCTAGAAGGAAAGGACCTCCAGAAAGGATGTCTCCAAGAGACTAGAATGACAGACTTCCCAACATGGCTGACTTAGTGTGCAATCGTGTGAGGGTCTGGGGGACAATTATGGAGAATCAGTAACAGCTACAAAGCAAACCAAGTAGTGAGGAACTAGGACAATTTGTGGCAAGTACATGAAACTAGTCATAATACACTACAATGCTCAACTGTGAATATTTGTATAGTAATAATGTAAATACTGTTAATTGAACCAAAAAGGCTGTAACAGAACTCCCCTGAGATGGTAGAGGGAAAGCAGATGGCATGGGGGTGGGGCCAGAGAACTACCTTCTCCTATCAGGCCAGTAAATAACAGTCTGCACATTTTTTAGAAACACAGAGATGTGTAGAGGTTCTCAAAGAATGGAAAATTACTGTCTTTGGAAAGAGGCTCTTTAGGGATTGTGAAGAGCAGGAGTTTCCTAAGGCAGGAGACTTACCGGTTTTTAGTACTTTCTGACTATTTATTTATTTATTTATTTATTTATTTATTTATTGAGAGGGCCCACATGCCAATGAGCATTTAGTGGGGGAGGAGCGGGGGGGAGGGAGAGAAAGAATCTTAAACAGACTCCACAATACAGAGCACAGTGTGCATAACCTGGGGACCCTGGGCTCATGACCTGAGCCCAAATCAAGAGTCCGATGCTCAACCCACAGAGCCACCCAGGCACCCCTTTTCTGACTTTTTAAATTAAGTGATGATATTATTTCAGTAAAATAAAATTTAAATAACAAAAAAAGAAAAATTGATCAGCATACTCTAATTTTCAACGTACTGGTTCCTCATCAACTGAGCACTAATTCATTTTTTACTTACAGATATTTTCACACTTTATTGATCAGGATCAGGGCTAACTAAAGAGCAAACAGAGAGTGAAGTGGTATCATTTCAGAGGTGCTGCAGAGGCTCCCTCAACAGTATTGGTAACATCGCCCCATGACAGCCACACTGACCTGGGCCTCCAGCAGCCCTCCCCTTAAATCCAGCTTTTTGAGGCCCTTATTGGCGCCTTGATAATTAGTGAGCATGTTAGCTCCAAGAAGAGGACAGAAGTGAACAAGACACAGTTTGGGGATGAAAATGCTGACAAGCAAAATGGTGTTAAAGAAACTGGAAAAAGAGCAAGAGCCAACCCCAGCAAGGCCAAATGTGTACTGGTAAGACAGAAGTGATAGAATTCAAGACAAAATGGGGGCCCTCTGCACAATTCTGCCAAGAGTCATCTGGGATCACATCTGGAAGACACAATCAGTGTGTGTCACTTAGGTTTATAGCGTTTTATTCCTGTAAAGCTCTTCCCATTCAGTTATCCAGTTGGAGCCTGCAGTGGTTATCCCCCAGGACAGCCCCCAGTGATCCCACTTCCTGGTATTTGCATCTTTGTGTAGTCTCTTCCCACACTGTACCAGGCTTCTGTCTTGGTCCCTGTCAGATCATTTGCACAGGGAGAATCAAGATGCTATGTCATGAACAGTCCCTAGGAAGAGGCCCATGTGGTAAGAAACCGAGGCCTCCCACCAACAGCCCCATGAGTGAGCCTGGAAGCAGATCCTCCAATTCCACCAAGCCTCCACATGACTGCAAACCCAGCAATCTTTACATTGTACTCCCTTAAGAGACTCTGAGTCAGAACCATCCACCTAAGCTGATCCTGGACTCTTGACCCTCAAAAAACATAGGAGATAATAATAATTTCTTGTTTTAAGCCACTAGGGTTTGGGGAGTAATCGTTACACCAATAGATAAGCAACACCAGGTTTGACAGCCGGCCATGGTGAAATTTTTATCCCCATTTTTCAGATGAGAAAATAGAGGGCAAGAGAAGTCAAGAAATTTGTCCAAAGCCTCACAATAACTGGGAGACCTAGGTCTTGAACTCCCATCAACTTAACCATCAACTTAACTATTTCAGTGACTTCAGTATCAAAATAGTAAAGATTGTTGGTCTTCAGAACATGTAAAAATGATGCTTTAAAGAAACAAGGACATGAAAATAAACATGCTTAATGTAGCACCTTTTGCAACTGCTCAGTGCCCCAATATATCCTGCTATTTAGGTTGTGAGCAGAGGTAGGTACAAAAAGAGGAACTGTTACTCTGATCCTTGATTGGGGCTTGTTGCCAGAGTTTGGTCTTATCCTCTGCAGCACATAATTTGTGATAAAATTGGCAAGAGAATGTATGCTCCAATAACTTGGCCGATTGCATTAGGCAAACAGAGCCTTAAAGAGTATTATTTATGATAAAAGCTGACCAAGGATTCTTACATCAGAAGAATGGAGGTGGGGGAGCCCTAATGCATGTCAAACACCTGAATGCAATAAAACCCAAGGCAGAAGTATACAACGTTGACGTTCTTTTGACTTTTATTTTAGCACAAAATGTACTTTCTGTTCTTATAACCACAGGGATTTTTTTTTTTTTAATTCTAAGAACCATCACTTGCTCACATACAAATCCTCTATTTCTCAAGCTGAGATATTCAAGATGCCTATATGTAGCGTCAGTGTCTCCAGAAAGGGCCAGCTCAGAGGCTTGGCATTCTCCACAGGGAAAAAGAGTAAGTCAGGGACTCATCAGGTTGTCAATATCTACTGAATATCAATGGACAAGGCTTTGGAATCTCAACAACCTATGACCATCCCTTGTTTTTTCCCTCAGCTTCCCGAGGGGAGAGGAGAGCTAAGAGGAATCCAAAATATTCAGTAGGAGTAGCCTTATTCTCAAAGGCATTGCCAAGAGCTGACCCCAGGGCCAATAAAAGTTTGACCGTTTATAAAGTTTCTGGCCCATAATTTAAGGCGAGATTCCTCCATAAATAGAGTGTCTCATAAGCAGTATTTTTTGTTTGTGGTTCTAGGCTTATTAAAATAATTTTGGTGTGTCTCATTCCAATGACTTCCCAGTACACTTAGAATAAAATCTGCGGCGCCTGGGTGGCTCAGTCGGTTAAGCGGCCGACTTCGGCTCAGGTCATGATCTCACGGTCCGTGAGTTCAAGCCCCGCGTCGGGCTCTGTGCTGACAGCTCAGAGCCTGGAGCCTGTTTCAGATTCTGTGTCTCCCTCTCTCTGACCCTTCCCCATTCATGCTCTGTCTCTCTCTGTCTCAAAAAATAAATAAACGTTAAAAAAAAATTAAAAAAAAAAAAAGAATAAAACCTAAACTCCTTACAGAGCCTAGAAGGCCCTGAATAATAGGCACTGCCAACCTCATGCAGTCTTTTCCTTATACTCTCCCAGGGTCCTTACATCCTTCAAGTACCCTTGGTTAATCACCCCTCCAGTTGGTAGTATTTCCTGCTTCCCCTACTTTATCACCCCTTTATCAGGCTGGCTCCTTCTTGTGTTCAGGTTCCTGACCACCCAGTGTAAAGAAGACTTCCTCCCCTCAGCCCATCTCATCACCTAGATTCACTTTTTGTCACTTAACACTATCAGAAAATAACATTTATTTAATTATACAATCATACCATCTGACCATTTATTGAACAGTTCCTACATGCCAAGCGCTGTTTAAGGGCTTTCACTGTATTAACTCATTTAGTCCCAGTAAAAAAATCCATTATGCCCACTACAGGTGAGGAAGCCAGGACACAGGTTAAGAGCCTTGCCTGAGGTGATGCAACTACTTGGTGGTGGAACTGGGAATCAGCCCAAGAATTCGTTTCTTGTTTTTTGTCCGTCCTTCGTTGGGCTTAAGCTCTATGGGAGAAGGACCTCCGCAGGTCTCGTTCACTGCGGTATCCCAGCACAGTGCCTAGCGCACAGTAGGTGCTCAATAAATAACCTTTTAATGAATGAATGAATAAGATTTCAAAGCGCTTTCCGTGCTCCCACCCTTCCATTTTCTGGGATAAGGGTGTACATGTTAGGCAATCCTCTATTAATTTGCCCCAAGTCGGTGAGTCACGTGATCTTTGCTTCCCCCAGACCCCCAGCTAAGGCAAGGCGGTTTGAAGTATCAGAAAGTCTCCTTACCTGGGTGCGCTCATGGTGCTGAGACAGAAGGGTCCTTCAGCCCAGTCAAGCACACTGCCAGCTGGGCGTTGCAAACGTGAGGTTGCAGGAGCTCCAGGCATCTGGAACCCGGTTAAGTTCGCTTTCTCATTGTTTCTGGGTGGAAGCCGCGCCCTCCTGTGCCATCTTGGCTTCGAGGGACACTTGGAGTTTTAAAAAGCTTCAAGACGAGTGGGCTGGGCTGGTTTCTGGAGGGAAGACCCTAGCGCAGTTACCAGAAAATGTCTTAATAGGACCAGAGCCCCGGGTCTTTTCGGGCACTGTAGAGATATGGGATAGGTCTCTGAAACCGGGAGAAAGGTAAAACGCAGGGATGCCAAATATTACAATATTTTTGGTAGTAAGAAAAATTTGAAGTTTATGATTTAACCAAGGTGCATTATCTCCCAACATCAATTTACTATCTTCAGTGTTGGCTTCTTGGTTGTACACGCTCACGGGTGGGCTGGATTATAGCACCCGTAAACACCTGAGTGTCCTCGGGTTCATACTCCGCGCAGCGAGCGGGGGCGGCACGGAGGACCCCGAAACCGGAACCTGGAACTTCGCTCAGTTACTCTCTGGAATCCCGGAGGGGCCGCGGTAAGCCGCCCGGGCTGGCGTCCTGTGACTGCCCCGCACCTCCGCGGATCCGGACGCAAATGACTCTCCTGGCCTCTTAGCAAACAGGCCCCGCGCGAGCCGCGTGGCCAGCTTCCCTCTTGTCCTCCACCCCATGACCGCGTTCTCCAAGTCACCATTTGCGCGCATTCTTCTCCGCACTCGGCTGTCATTCAGTCCCGGAGGCGGTCTGGGAGCAGAGACCTTCTGCCCACCAGAGAGGAGGAGGTGGGGGCTGGAGGCGGCAGAGCGCGGAGGCCAGGCAGGTGGGTGCGGGCCTGGGAGCCCGGGACTTCCGCGTTTGGTTCAACCGGGCTGCACCTGGGATCTTCCCCGCAGCTGCAAGGCGGGGAAAGGCCTGTTGTAAAAGTTTAAGTCGGAGCAGAAGGAAACCATAAAGCGTCTCCTTTGCGTTCCGAGTTGTGCGGACACTGGGCATCTAAAGATGAGTAACACGCCGCCACTGCCTTCGAGGAGTTCGAAGTCTGGGGGACTGCACGGGCTGCGACAGGGCTCCACGCGAGGCTGGGGAAGAGGGCGGGAGATAGAGCAGGTGTAAGAGTGAGAGCATAGAAGGTGTCTTAGCCCATTAAGGGAATCAAAGAAGTCTCCCCAGAGGAGATGAAGCCTTCAGAGACCCGAAGTAAGGAAAGGAGTTGGTAGAAAGGAGAGCGGAAATGGTTCCTACAAAGAAGAACCTTGCCGGGGGCGGGGTGGGGGGTGGGGAGGCCGGACGAGAGGGACTGGGGCTAAAAGTGGATAGGGTCGTGACCTCTGAGGCCTCTCCACTTCCACACGAACAGGGACGGTTCGCTGACAGCATCCCAGCTGCTCAGCTGTGCAGATACCAGGCTTAGGCCGGCACGCGTCGCGTTTTCAGTACCTGCGCTGCGAAAAGGTACGCGTACGTACCTTTACGTACGTGCGCGGGTTCCCTAGGTAACCTCCCGCAGTGGAAAGGCCGCATCCCAGGGAGGTCTCCAGCTTTGGGGAGTGGCCTGGCGGCCCGAGCTTCAGGCTGCGGGTAAAGCAGTGGGCGTATTTAGGAGTCTTTTTTCCTAAGACCTGTTCCAGCGGTGACCAAAGCCCCTGGCTTTCCCCAGGGGCCATCACTCCAAGACGTCTGCCGTGGTCTAGGCCTGGCGGGAAGGCAGAACTTTGAGGGATGGCGCAGAAGAAGGCAGAGGCATGGGCTGGAGACAGCACCGTGAAAGGCTCCAGGATCACGGGAACTCCTGCGCAGGGCCCAGAACTCACGAGTCTTGAATAAACCCGTAGCCAACCAGCACTGTGTACGGGTTGTAAGCGACTCTGCCGTGCGCCTAGGAGACGTTTGGATGCCGGGCGGGGAAAGCGCGGCCCTCAACCCTGAGTTCCCTCCCAGCAGCACGGAGTTCAAGTCTCAAAGCCAAGACGCACAGGGGCATACTGGCTCCCTCCAGGGTCAGTGCAGTCTGACCCAGGCTGCCTGGGGCTCCCGAACCCTGGGAAGTCCTGTGGCTCCCTGCCCACAAACTGCCACCCCACCGTTGCTTGCCCTTTGTGCTAATCCGCTCAGCAGTTTTGGATTACGAACCAGAACGGAGTGTGAGATGTTTAGAAAGTAGCACAGACCAGAGGCGGAGGAGGAAATTTGAGGAACTGAAGGAGGGCGCGTGCCTGCCCCGAGTGACCTCGGAGCAACAGGAATGAGTTGGCCTGGAGGCTGAAAAAAGAGTCTACGACCTTGTTCCTGGACCCCTTCCAGGAGCAGTTTCCTAGAGGCTGGTTTGCATGAGCCCATTAGGTCTGTGTGTGGGTTTGGTGTCCCCCGACGGTTCCAGAGTGAGTTGGTAGGTCTCAGCCAGACGCCACAGCTCTCTGCAGATAGGAGCACTTCTGTCATTCTTTCCTCAAACTGGTGAGATCGCCCAGTGGGACGCGAATTGCCTGGCTCTTGGAACTCCCATCCCTGGCAACCTCGGCGTGCAGCGCTTAGTCCACAGGCTAGTCTGACCTGAGTAGGGGCTGCCTGAGACCCTTGGAAAGCCTCCTGCGACTGGGCTGAAAAGCGCCTCTACTTCCTGGTACGCCAAGCTAAGTGAAACTTCTTGCAGAGAAAACAGGGTTAGAGAGCAGGATGGAGGCCTGGGGCTGTGCTGAGAGGACTTTAAAGACCGTGAACCTGCTCACAAGCCCAGGCGGAGGTGGCAGAGGTGGCGCACTTGGCGCGAGGTCTATTGTCAGGGAAGCCAGGTCTCAGACCAGATCCTAAGGGGAACAAGCCCAGGCGGAAAGATAAACCTCCAGTGAGGTTTATCTGCATGGCAAATTCCGATGACTCCCATAGTCTGGTGGAGGGGTGCACCTTGGCTCGTTCTACCATCTCATTCTTAGACCCGGCCCCACGTGGGGTGGAAAACAAATTAGGGGGTTTCAAATCCCATACACCCAGCACCACCACTCCCTACTGGAGTCATCTGGCATATCACTCAGCCCTTCTCAACCTCAGTTGCCTAATCTGCAAAAGGGGCATAGTGCCCACCTCTCTGAAGAGTGCGCTCGGGATGAGAAATACCACGGATCTAATTGTAGGAAGGAGACATAAAGCCTTCGCCTCAAACTTGATGCACTACCCGCTAAAGAAAGCCCCTCTCTCTCTATCTACTCAATTTCTGCTTACCTCCCCCACCCCCAAACCCTCCAAGCCTGCGGAGCTGTGTGCTGTTTCTGGTCGGTCCTCCCGAGAGAGGCTGGTGCAAAAGCCAATAAGCCTGGAACACACGCAGGTCCTGCTGGGCCTGGGACAATGGTTTCCATTTAATAAATATTTCCCCCAAGGGCATTTCACATTGGGCAGGCAATTATTCAAAGGAAACAGGCACGCAGGTTGGCTCCGCGGGTTATTTCGTCCTCTTTACCCGAAGAATGCTCATCTGACGCAAGAAACGAGTCTTGAATTCTCGCTGGGTGGAAGAGGTGCCCAGGGACAAATCGACCCTGGGTGCGGATACAACCTGAGACTCTATTCTAGGGCCTCTGCAGAAGGGGCAAGGGCAAAGCCCCCACGCCCCGCCGGGAGCAGGCCCAGCCTCCAGGCTGTCCTTCCGGTTTGGACAAATGTGGGGGGAAAATTGTAGGTCTGAAAACACTAAATAATGATATCGTACATAGGAATCATGATGGAAACCCTATTCCCGGCCTCTCCACAAAAGTGAAGAGAGGGTCGCCGGGCTCTTCCAAGCATTTTAAAACTGCACTGCGAGACGGGAGGCCTCCCAGCAAAGGGTTAGAACGCACCGCTGTGCCAGCCCAGGAGCCAGCGCTTCGCCCAGGCGCTGCGTGCTGGGGCAGGGGTGGAGGCGGAGGCGGAGGGACGCCCGTGAGAACGCCGCCAAAGGACCCCAAGGATATGGTTAGAAAAGTTTATTTCGCTTTTTAACCTGAGTTTGATATATTCTTTTTCTTTTCCGAGGATCTTTGACAACGGGGAAAGTGCTGTCCTTGCATTTCCTGGCGAGGCTGTCCTATTTATCAACACGCGCTCTCAGCTCACTCCCTTTGCAGCCCCCTCCCTAAGTCTTTGTATTTGAAGCCCTAATTCTGCTTTGCACGACCGACCTGGAAAGGAAACCAGCGCGAAGAGTTTTATTTGTTGACAGTGCCAGAAACAATGTGGAATCCGAGTCCCCAGTCCTGAGCCGGCCGCTCTGTTCTCTCCCTCTCTCTGTCTTTCCCTCACACCTCTCCCCGCCCCCACTAGTCGCGTTCCCTCTTTCCTCCCGGGCGCGTTGGCAGGTGCGCCCCCTTGCCTTCTCTGCAGCTGATTGGCGCCCAGGTTGGGGAGTCACCGCCCCGCGCTTATGTCAGAGTGCGTGCTGTCCGGGCCCACCTCGCCTTTGAACTTCGCCGCTTTTGGCTCCCGTTCACCAGCCTCCCCGCATTCTCAGCCAGGTGCTGTGCTAGGCGAGGTAGCTCCGGGAAAGCCACGGGAGGGGGGGAGAGAACCACAGCGGTAGACACAGGACAGAAGAGAACCAGAGAAGGCGAAGGTGGAGAGGGGGAGAAGGAGGAGCTTCCTGCCCTCGCCAGCAAATTACCTGGCCACTTAATCCCAGAGACTCCGGTACTTGGGCCCCAGCCTCCAGTGCCGGCAGCCCCCGGCCGGCTGCCCTCTCCTCCCCCGCCCTTCCTGAACTCACTCGCCCCCCGGGGCCTGCCTGGGTGCCGGGACTGGCATGATCAGCTGAACTTTGCGGGGTTAGCGCTTCTTTCTGGCTTCCCCTCAGCGGTGCGGAGGCGAGGGGAGCGCAGATAACCGGCTCAGGACGGACAAACCGGCAGACAGACAACCGCGCCCAGTCTCGCCTGCAGAGCCCCTACACTCCCCACCCCCACCCGCCTAGCCTCCGGGACCATGTCCAAACCTTCAGACCACATCAAGCGACCCATGAACGCCTTCATGGTATGGTCCCGAGGCCAGCGGCGCAAGATGGCCCAGGAAAACCCCAAGATGCACAACTCAGAGATCAGCAAACGCCTAGGCGCTGAATGGAAGCTTCTGTCCGAGGCAGAGAAGCGGCCGTACATCGACGAGGCCAAGAGGCTACGCGCCCAACACATGAAGGAACACCCTGACTACAAGTACCGGCCGCGGCGCAAGCCCAAGAACCTGCTTAAGAAGGACAGGTATGTCTTCCCCTTGCCCTACCTGGGCGACACGGACCCGCTCAAGGCGGCGGGCCTGCCCGTGGGGGCCTCCGACGGCCTCCTGAGCGCGCCCGAGAAAGCCCGGGCCTTCTTGCCGCCAGCCTCGGCGCCCTACTCCCTGCTGGACCCCGCGCAGTTTAGCTCAAGCGCCATCCAGAAGATGGGTGAAGTGCCCCACACCTTGGCCACCGGCGCACTGCCCTACGCGTCCACCCTGGGCTACCAGAACGGCGCCTTCGGCAGCCTCAGCTGCCCCAGCCAACACACGCACACGCACCCGTCCCCCACCAACCCGGGCTACGTGGTGCCCTGTAACTGTACCGCCTGGTCTGCCTCCACCCTGCAGCCCCCCGTCGCCTACATCCTCTTCCCGGGCATGACCAAGACTGGCATAGACCCTTATTCGTCAGCCCATGCCACGGCCATGTAACCCCCAGCCTAGCCCGCCAGACCTGGAGGGTGGCCTGGAAGCAGGATCTGCACCCTGTCCTCTGCGCCTAGCCCGGGCCTCAGACGCCTCCGGGTCAGCCGTGCTGCTGCCCGCTACCCTACCCCCAGACTCTGCCTCTCTTCCAGGGGGATGGTAGGGGCGTCCTCCCGGACCCAAGGCGCAGACAGGTGCCAGAAACTTGCGAACATATGACAGCTACACAGCTGCCCTTACCCCAACCGTCCCAAAACAAATCTCCGACTGTACCCCCTTTGGACAAAAAAAAGTAGGCAGTTTTGCTTTATTTATGTTTCCTTCTCTCTCCTCTGATGGGCTTTGGACTCCAGAACTCCCAGATCCTGGTACTATATCTAGAATATGCATATATATTTTTTCTTTTGCACCCTGAAGAGTTAGCTGTGTCTCTGTGTTTTGCCATCAGACACAACTAGGTGCCATTTGCTCTTTATGTGTGGGGGGAAAGGCTTAAAAGTTTAAAACTACAGAAAGGGAAATATTTCTATTTAAAATCATGCTATGATAGTGTTTGCTTCTTTAAAGGTAAAACAAAGGGACCCACATGATTATTTTCTTTGTATAAAGCAGTGCTCCTAGAGACCTAAGTTTACTTTTAGGCAGAATGTCGGGTTCTGAAGTCAGGAAGTAGAAAGTGAACAAAAATTAAAAGAATAAAAACATCCTAAATGGTCATAAATGTTTTGACGATGTCTTGGAAATGTACCTAGAAGGATTTCACCTCCTTACTCTGTTCATTTGTTGAACAAAGACGTTTTGAATAAAGACAATCTGTCATTGCAAAAAGTAACCTTTGATGTGCATAAAATCTGAAGTCAGGAGGCCCTGCCCCAGGGACGGAGGAGTCGGGTCTGGGAGGTTTAGAGTGCACAGAAAGACTCTAGCAGTGGCGGCTGGCCTTGAGTGGGCCCAGTCTGGTGGCCTGCAGGCCAGGTGCAAAGGGGCCCAAAGTCTGGGATTTGTCCTGATCGCGCCCTCTGGACCCGCTTTTTGCCTTTAGAGGCTGGACAAAGGTATCCGTCCCTCGGATGTCACTCCTTCCAGGCGTCTTCACAAAGTGGTCAGACCACTTCAAGGAGCGAATGAACTAAGACAAAGGCTGACCCAGACCTCTGAGATCTGGGTGCATTTTCTTTTCTTTTAAACCAAACTCCAAAAGAATGGAGAAAAGCACAGTCTACTGGGAACCAGTTGCGCACCAGGCACCGAGCCCCTCGGTGGGTGTTTTTAAGTCCAATGCATGGGGAAGACCGGTGGAATTGGTATTTTTAAAAGATGCTTGAGAACACTGCTGCTGGCTCTTGGGATTTGGGGCTCGATACTGGTTCCTAAGTTTAAAAAGACAAGTTTAAGAAACCTGGAAAAACATATCTTAGGTCCCCGCTCTGGACTATCGGAGACTTTTTTACTAAGACCCTGCGGGAGCAAAGAGAAAAGGAGGCACGGAGTGCCTCAGGCATGGAGTATAGAAAAAAAATCATAAAAATTAAATAACTCTTAGCCCTTAGTGTTTAACAAAAAAAGCAAGAGAGCCTTTTCCTTTCCCCACTGGGTGAATATTATCTGGAAGATTGCTCTGCTTTTCATGGGGAGAAGGGACTTTCTGATGCCTTCCATCCCAACTCTTCGGAACTTGTTCTCAAAATCGAAGGGTGCTCCCCAATGCCTATCTCCCCTCAGTCTCACCCCCAAAGCCATGCTCGTGCATGCTTTTCTGTAGGTCGGGTGCTTTTTCCACTGGCTTTGATGTGGTGCGGGATGGAGGTGTGGGGCAGACTAGCTATTTGTCTGCTTTCTGCTGCTGTTGAGGGGTTTTTGCGCTTGCCTCTGTCTTTTCCAAAGGAATCAGTGGTTGAAAGTGCAAGGGAAACGTCAACAGACACCAAAGCCGAAAACCACCGATTAGCATATTGTCCTCAAAACAATTAGAAGTGTTTGAGGTGTTATTTGGAGCCTATTCATCTGAGCCCCTTTGTCAAAGGGGGATTTTCATTATAAAAAAAAAAAAAGTTAGCAGTTGTCCATCTGGCTGAGCTGAATAGCAAAGTGATCCGTGTTGTATATGCTTTTCTCATTAAGAGCTCTTTTGAGACCGATGTTAGAATTAAATGGTATAACACAATTAACATACACGGGCGCTGAATAGGAGGGGACGCCTATAAATAATAGATAGATAAATAAATGAGCGATCAGGCGAAGGTAAACAAAAGCGGGCTGGGGACAAGTAGGGGGAGGCCGGGCGGGCTGCGCCACGCTTACTTAGCATCACAAAACCCTCTTACAAATCGAGACAATTAGGAAGTGACTTGCCTCTGGTGGCTGTGGGGTCTGGGGGCTCTAGGCGCTTAGGGAAGGCCCCTCCTTTCGCCCCCTAGGAAGCCCAGGAGGCCCAGGGCGGAGGCACCGCGGTTTCCCTGTCTGATATAACCCCAACTGACAGTCCTGTCAGCCGCTCTGATCTCCCCCATAGCTCAGTGTCCCTTAACATCTCCTAAGATGAAGCTTACAGGGGTGTGGGTGTCTCCCCGCAGAGCCCGGCGCACCAGCGCCCTAGTTGCACAGAGTGCCCTGGCCGGAGGTGGATTCCGGCGCGCACGGCCCCACCAGGGTGCCCAAGAGACTCCCAGGCGGAGTTTGGCTGAGAAGGGTCACCAGGTGGGTCCGAGAGAGGGGAAACCTCGGGCAGCGGCGGGCCGGCGGTGGAAGCTGGAAAACTGAAACCAGGGCTCCAGACTGCGCCTGGCTCTGGACACTCCGAAAGCAGCTGCAGGAAACTGGGGTGCGCGGTAGCGGGGAGGCGCCCGTGTGCCTGCGGCTTGGTGACTGAGACTCGTTTCGAACCAGCAGAGAGCGCGGGGCCCAGCGCAGGTCCCGGGACCTAAAGCCATAGACTAGCTCTAGCCGTTTCTGTCTGTTCCACCTCCTCTCCTTCCTTGCTAGTCGGGCTCTGTCCAGCTCTGTGCCCTCCTGAGGCCTGGCCCCAGCCTCGGCCCCGCAGGGCCTGCCTCCGCCTAGCCTCCCGCGTCCCCCCGGGGCAGCAGAGCCTCCACCGAGGTGCGCGGCCGCAACTCGCCCTAACAAACAGCCGAAATCCTCCTCGTCACGCCGCTGACAAGGGCCGATTACTGACTTTGAAGTCAGGCGCAGACAAAAAGAAATCCCCTGGGGGGGCTGTGGAAGGGGAGGGGGGGAAGCAGTCCCTGTCAAACCTGTTTGCTCACAACTGTCTCTTTCTTTCAAGAAAATCATTAAAGCAAACCTGTAGGGAGAGGAGCGCCCCGCCCGCCCGGAGTCGAGGAGAACCGCTTCTCCCGAGCGCGAGCGCGCTACGCTACGCGCAGCAAAGAGCAGTCAAGAGTCGCCCTCGACAGACTCTTGGTCTCGTCGGGAGAACGCGAACTCCCGCGGCGAACAGGGTGACGGGGACCCTGCAAGAGGCGACTCCCTGGACTCCTCCGCTCTCCTTGCGCGTTCCGCAGCCTGGGAGTCCCAGACTTCTGCGGGCAGCCTTGGCTTCCCTGAAGCAAGGGTGCCTGGGGCGGGGTGGGGGTGGGGGAACTGGGCCTCTCGCCTGCGGGTGCTATTGCTTCCGGGGGACAAAAAAAATGACCCCAATACATGCCGCGCTCACCCCCACCTCTCCTCTACTAGGCGTTTTCTAGGACCCCAGAGGAGTCCTGACCAACTCCGGCTCCAGATGGCAATCGGTGGCATTGACCCGGCAGGGGCAGAGTTGTTTGGGTGTTCGTTAGATTTTCTTTCTTTAAAACCTTAGCGGTCCCTTGGCTGAGGAGCACAATGGCTGCATCTTCTGGGAGACGCCGGATCGTTGGCCCCCTTCCACACCTGGCCTCTCACGCAGAGCCTCTGTAGCCTTGCAGGCGCTTCCCCAGCTTTGAGTCTGTCTCCAGAAATCTTTAATCCCCTTCTAGTTTCTGAGTTTTCCCATTTAAATACCAATTTCCTTAGAACCGCTAACTTTATACGTGGCAGACACCAGCTACTTAAAGTAAATCACACTGAGGTGTGAGTGGCTGACATCTGAAACCCTCCTAACATTTGCATTTTAAAACAGGATCTAGATAACCTCCCGGAGTCTAACCTCCAGTCACCTAAGCGAGGTGATGTTTCAGTCAGGGTAGGGCCTGGGGGACTCTCATTACATCGTACCACCTAGAGAAGCGTCTCCCGCGTGGGCAGCCTCTCTGGGGAGAACTGAGACCGCCAGGGCCCAGAAAACTTGTCTAGCCCGGCGCCAGGACTGCCCTCAAGGACTCTGCTTCGGCTCCTCCCCAGCTCAGGTCTTGTCACCATTGTTCAAGCGGACAATGAATTTCAAGTCATTTGAATTTGAATATCACATAATTCACAAGATTCGTGTGAAGAACTCTCATCTCTTTATTTGCTGAGTGGATTGTGCGTGTGTATGAGTGTGAGAGAGGAAGACAGGCAGAAGGGACACGTTAGGTTTGGGTACAGGGGATGCGAGGGCCTTTCTGCCATGGCCAAGGGGCGCTCCCTCCTAGCTTCTGGCCCTGCCCTGGCCTCGAGACCCTCTCAGACCCAGCTTTGGGGGCACTATTTGGGCTAGTTACTCTCTTGGCGCCTTGTCCTGGAACCAGAGGCGTTGGCGCTGGGCAGCTGGAGAGTAATTAAGAAAATCCTAAAGTTGGGGATGGGTGGGGGACGCTAGAAATTCTGGGACGTAGACACGGAACCGGAGATTTGCGGTCGTCCCGGCCTAACCCTTGTTCTGTGCGCGCCGGGGGCCTTCGACTTGGTGGCGTCTGCCCTGGCGCTGGGAAGGGTACTGAAGGCGGAAAAGAGAGAGCCTGGACATCCCCTCCACGCCCAGCCCTCGACCCTGCGCCGGGTTTAGTCGTCACCCGCTGCCCCCCGCCAGTCCCTGGGACGGGGTGTGGGAGTTGGGCTCCTCAGACACCGGAAGGGCCTCGGGCCGAGAAGTTCTTGGGCCGTCTCCCTAGACGCTCCTCCTCTTCGCTCGAATTCCTGCTCCGGGCATCCTCTCCGATCCCCAAACGGCCCCAAGAATTTGGTCTGAGTTGGGGAAGGGAACGCGTCCTCAGGCGGGACAGAGACAGAAAGGAGTCCGCCTTTCCTCTTCGCTACAAAACGAAGGAGTTGCGCTACTCTGGCGGCCAGTGGCCATTTCCAAAGTTTTTCACTCTCTGGACAGGAAGAGAAGCAATCAAACGAGATTCGTGCCCTCGGGGCAGGGCTGGAAGGGACTTAAGGAAAACTCTGCCAGCCGGCCGGACCGCACTCTGCCGGGAGCACCGAGGAGACGGAAGAGCAGACTCGACGGCCGCCAGCGAGGAAGACCCGTCGCTCTAGAGCGCAGGGCCCCCTTCGGTCTCCGGGCTGCGGCGTCGCCTGCTGCTCCCCTTTCGAGAGCTCAGCCTGTCCTGGGTGCCTCGGGGCTCGGTGGCACCTCAGAGCACCGAGGCTCTGACGGCGCTAGAGCGGGGGTGAGGAGGCGGGGAGGTGGGCGTGAGGCGCGCTCCGGGTTCCACGGGAGAGGCGGGAGCGGCGCACCCGGCCCAGCCAGCGGAGGGCGGAGGGCGGAGAGCGCTCCGCGGCTCCCGACTTCCTGTAGCCCGGCCAAGCTCCCGCGGGCTCCGCGAACGCCCCGCCCGGGGACCGCGGGAGGAGGGAGAGCGGAGGGAGGGAGCCGGCGGCCGAGGCGCACGCCTCTGGTCCCCGTTCGCCCGGCACCCCCCGTGGCGCGGCGAGTCAATGGGATTTGCACACTCGAGGTGTAACAGCATTACTGCATTAATTACCATTTCCATTTCACGTCCAGATTGTTTACTTATCTGCGGGAAACATATGTCGGGAGAAGTTCACATTCCGGATTCTGCTCCGCTGCCCAAGGTGCAATTCCGGGGAGGCGGCGAGGGGGAGGGGAGGGCTTCAGATTTTTTATTACACCCTCTAGCCTTATCTGCCGCTGTAAATTATGAGGATCCTCCATTGAGCGGCATATGGAGATTATATACTTTTTTGAATATCGTTTCCCAAAGCCTGCAGATTTTCACTTTGAAATGAAACAATCCTTTGCCGACTCCCTCGGGGCCGGGCGCCTGCTGCGCTCCCCCGTGCGGCCCGGGGGACCCTTTTTGCAGGGCCGGGCGCGCACCCACAGCCCCAATGCCGTGGCCACTGCCCAACGGAACCCTATTTTCCGGGATCTGAAATAACCTCTCGGAGAAAACCCATCCATCGAAGGTGTTTGAGAACCCACGCGGCGCCCCTGCTCTCTTTTCTGCGCCTCATCCCCGGACTTCTGCGCCGTCTGCAGTTCTTTTTCATTTTGGATACCCGCATAGACGCGAGGCCACTTCTGCCCTCTTGCTACGCCTGGCGTCTCCAAATCTGTGGAGAGGGTTGAGGAGACCACGCATGCCCACATCAGCTCGCCTCACCCTCACGCACCTCGAAGGTTCCCAAAAGCGTCGGTCTTGGGACAGCCACTTTTGGCTTCTTTGTTTGGGGGGTGGTGGAGGTGGAGGGGAATGGGCCTCCGCTTGAGACCGCTTATTGTGAACCCCGAAGAGAAATCCTGCGTGGAAGGCAATTGCCTCCCTGCTCTGGGATCAGCGGGACCAACCAGAGCAGCATGGACCGAATCCCATCTTTCTTATCTCTCGGAGACTCCTTTCAGGCTGAGATCTGAGAGGGAGGGAAAAGGAAGAGACAATCATTGTTCTTCTTTTTTTTAATTTAATATACCAAGCCACCCGTTCAGGTCATTTATATGCTTAATTTAGTGATAAAAGTCAATAAGCAGAATCAGAGGATCCTCCTCTCTTTCTATTTCTTTTGACCACATTTTTCCACAGTAATTGGGAACACAGAATAATATATATGCCCCTGTTTTTTTTTTTTTTCGTTCAATGCTTTGTCTGCAATGCAATTATAATGGGTGTGCTTTTGTAATGTAATTTGTTCGCCTTTTTTAAGGACACGAGGAAAAATGTGCCTCTTTCGTGGTTATTTTTCATCCTGTTTGGGTTCGGTTTGCAGTACTGCACACACTCCATACGTAAACCCCCACTCTCAAAAACCAAATTCAGAAATTTCCTTGAAATGCCCGTTCTTAGGATTCTAAATATCCCGTGGGAAACGTATCGCGATGTTGCACCGGGGAACAATTAAATGTACCAAAGCAATGCAATTAAAGGGGAGCAAAAGTAAGTCGGAAGAATGGGAAAATAAACAGATTCTTTTCCATTAAGTATTGTTTTGGGATTTCTAATTTTTTCAAGACCTCTAAGAAAATTGTGAGGTGTCACTTCTCTCTTCTGGATCTATCTGTAATTGAATCTAGGTCACTATTCTAAAGCAAGAAAAGTCTGCTTCCCACTTTCCTACATCAGGCTGAAATTTGGGGGAGGGACAAGGGTCTTGCAATTTCATTTAAAATGTAATGGTGGATGAACTGATAAGCAAATAGGGAGAAAGGAGTCTGCTTAAAAGAAAAAAAAAAGGCATGGTTTTAATATGCTCCAGATGGGGGGAAAATGATTTACATGAGAGTTTATTTCCTCTTTGCTGATATGAAAGAATTACAGATACAAAACCCACTGATCTATAGAATAAAAAAAGAAAAGAAATGTTATTTTCCTGTAAAGGTGTCAGTTCATTTATATTCATTTAACCATCCATCCATCAATTCACTTTCTCACTCCTTGCCCATCCTCTCTGGCTCTGTTAAACCTTCGCCTACCCATACACTTTGCTAGAATATCCAATGAAGTTTTCTTTCTTTAAAATAATGTGAGATTGAGATGAAGTAGGTAAAGATAGGTAAAGAGGGATGGTTTTTGTTGTTGTTTTTCATTACCCCTGATTAATTTAACATTCTGATCTTAGGGCAAAATTTTAACCATATTCACCTTTTATTTTTTGCTGCAGTTTGAGCACATGCAGCATGACTGAAAAATTATATGCAGAGGATATGCAATTATTTTTCCATAAAGGATGCATGCAATAGAAAGACATTTATCAGTTGAAAACCTTTCTGTAACCTAAAGGTACCAAAGGAGGAATCCTTACGTAGAGTCAGATGTTGGGTCAATAATGCATTGTTTCACTAAAACAGCTGTTAAGGGTACGAACAAGTTCACATTTCCCTGAGGATTTTCTGCTTGGCCAAGGTATGAGCCGCATCAAATCTTTTGTGTTAAGAGTTGCCAGGTCTAAATAATTGAGTAGTAAAATGTGCACATATCAAGAAAGAAATGAGAGGTGCTGTCACTTGGGAGCTTCCAAGAGGAGGAAGAGATTATTTAAGAATAGGTTTTATTCACTTGAAATAAAAGATAATGACTAGCATGATAGATACTCTCTCCGTATTCACCCAAATAAAGGGGTGATGTAGCATCACCCCATTTCATTGTCTCCCAAATGGGTGACAGGAGGCCTACAAACCTAAGAAAGGACAAGACCAACCATCAACATCTGATGATGGTCTTCACAGTGCATTCCCACGGGATAAAGCTTCTCCAGACTGAGACTAAACATTTAATTCTTTGGGTTTTTTTCTTTCTTATTACTTCTCTTCCCCTTCCTCATCCCCTTCTTATTTAGTTTTCCTTTTTAAAATGTGGACACTACCATCAGATCAGAAGTTTCCCTTGTAGGTCTCCATAAATCATCAGCATCATTCTTCATATTCGGTTCTTCCTGGTCTCGCTTCCTTCCCCTGTGCTAAAATGCATGTTCTTACCCATCTTATCTTCAATCAGACAAACTGAATAAGGGGCCAAAGGAGTAGCAGTTTGGTCAGAAGTTGAAGTGTCTCGCGTATATTTCTTACCTCAAATTCTAGACTCATTTGGAGGGACTGCTTGTAATATAAATCAGCTGGATGAGAGAACACCTTTGAGAAACTTAAAATTTTCTCCTTACCATTGTCTTTTACCTCTTGGGATCTCTGGAATGTTTGTGATACTTGTACCTAATAAGAAGGATCCCTTTGCTTTGAGTTATCTTTGAGAACACAATTGAAAAGGAAAAAAAAAAAAAAAAAGCTGAAGGCCTGAAGGTGTGTCGTCTATAGTAGAGGTAAGCTGAACTTTTCTCTTGTCCAAATATACTCATGGTTTACAATGTGTCATTTATATATTTGTATAAATAGGTTATCCTCTGAGCTAATATGAACATAAAGTGTAAAAATAAATGACAATCTATCTTCTGCTGTGGCAGCCCCAGCTGACACCTGGGATTCAGACCTGCCTTGTTAGCACAGGCTCAATGAAACTCAAAGTGTATCACACAAATATAGCAGTGTTCATGGCCAACTTATTAGGAGAGAGGACTCGAATCAGATGGAAGATCAGTCTGCTATCCAATTAACAACCTTAGCTCCTTTGCAGATGATTGGAGTTGTTCCAACATTTCTGGAAAACATAGTTTGTAATAAACAGGTGAAGTGAGTGATAATGGATGTGGGTTTTGATTTTTTATTTTAGGAAGAGAAATTTCAACAGCAAATCTGAAGCCAAGCTTTGTGACTAGGTCTCTCTCTGCTATAGCTCCATCCTTCTGCAGGTGGTCACTTCGGGAGTTCTCTTGGCGTTCCAAGATTGCCTGCCTCTTTGGGGACAGCCTTTTGCTGTCCCCTGTCCACTCTCAGAAGACATTGTAGAGGGACATTTTATTCTTTCTTTTTTGTTTTTTAATGGAATGAGAAATTAGATTATCTCCACTATCTGCCATTGTGTAATATGATGGGCATCCAAATCCTCAAACCCACTGAGAAAAGGAGCCCTCATCCCTTTGTGAGACAACCTGGAGGAAAACAGGTAAATTTGATTTGTGACAAACTGTTGCCAAAAAGAAAAGTACCATTATGATTTCACTTTTCTTAGTTGGTGATGGCTCAAAAGTAGGATAAACTGAAAAAGAAAAAAAAAAATCTTTGAATGGAGACCAAAAAGAATATGTACTAATTTCTGTCTTCTGTTCATTAGAGGTTCAACTAGCTGTCACAACAGCATTGCTTTAGTTAATAAAGGGAAACAAGTTGAAAAAGCCTTGATTCGTGCACGCATTTGTTAATCTCTTATGGTCCCAATTCCTTACTGTCCTGAGTGGGCAGCTAGTCACCACTACCCAGAGGAACCCAGAGACCTTATGCTAAGCTTCCACACCACTGTCAACGCAACAGAGTGGGAATAAGATGATGAAGGGAGTGACATCCTCTGCCAATTAATCATGAGAGTCCTAAGAATTGGGCTTTAGTTCCCTACTGATGGTATCAAGTTCATTCATATACTCTTTCCCTTGATAAGGGAGGGCAGCAACAAAAGTTCTGACTGCCTTACTAGGAGAAATCCATGATGCTGCAAGACACAAAACTTGGAGTGTGATCAGACCGGCCTGAAAGACTCACAGAGCCCCCTGGAACTGTTGCCTAGCATGCAAGCAAAAGCCTGAGCACCAAGCCTCAGACCATCATTTAATGAAATCCCTGGCTTGGATGCAGAAAAAGAAGTCAAGAAACTCGTATTTTACTCCAAGGGGCATCAAGTATGCCTGCGTTGATGGGTAAAACAGACCATTTGATGCAAACGGGTAAGGTTTTGATCTCTTTGATATCAGTAACCGAGAGAAAAGCCAACATTGTCAACCATGTTAACGTATCATCTCAGCTAGCGTCAGTCAGTGAGAATACGTTTTCTTTCAATAAAATGTGTTTTAGGGATATGCTTTAATTGATTGTATTTCCTTCCAGGACTCTGAAGATTTGTCTCCATCTTCCCTGGGGAGATGGATTCTGTTTGCAATAAGAGAGAGTCATAATTGTTTGCTAAATGGATATTAATTGATCAGTCTGTGTAAAGAAGCATGTGAGGTACCATAGACACTCCATCTTGTTAGGATTCTCTCCAAAGCACCAGGAGGTAGGTACTGCTATTACTCCTATTTCACACAGGAGGAAACTAAACCTCGGAGACATTAAATAACTCACCAGAGGGCTCATGGCCCTCACAACAGTCTGCCCAGTACTATCTATAAATGCCCAGTACTATCTATAAAATCAAGGGCTCACTGGAGGTGGGTGAAGGAACAGAGGACCCAAGGAATTCAAAGCTGGGGACAAGACCAAGAAAGAGGAGAAAATGTAGAGTTCTGGGTAAGACGGAGAACTGCAACACTTTCCCTTTCTCAGATGGCTGAGTATAATATGCGGAATCTAACTGAATCTGCATTTCCTGTCACTATGAATGGAGCCCTGTTACTAGTTGGTACCACAATGCTTCAGCTGCATTGGTCCAAGTCTCACTGGTACTTCTGCATCTTGCAGACATGGCCAGGGACCAGGATATCACCAAATTAATCCCAAGTCATCATAGATTTGGAGGGGCACATCCACAGACACGGATTTCCTGCACAGCCAAACAGATGAGCACCAACCCCTTCCAGGCTCATTTCAGGATGCTCACTCCAGAGGGCCCTCCTATGCCAGGGAGCTTGGCAATTGAAGGTATAGTGTGCTGGGAAGGGAAAGAAGAAATATCTCCCTGAAACCTGTTTCTCATTCTCCTGCTCCTAGTCAGGTTTAGTAAATCTGTTACCCTTATCATGCCTCTGAATCCTCCACCAGATTCTTTAAATCAGCCTAGCTTCTGTGCCTTTGCTTTAAGATGCAAACACTGTTTTTGCTTGTTCATCCCATATTGAGCTCCTGCATATCAATCATGGTATATCAAGTGGTTATGCATTTCCTTGCTAATAATAGTTTGCATTTGTCCCATCTTTCTGGGAAGATCAAAGCTGGCCATAAACAAAAAGTTGCTAATCACAATATTTATGTTAAGGCAATTTTGGGACATTCCAACGTCTCTCAGTTGTTCAGTCCCTCCTTTGGGCAAACATTTTACAGAACTGCTTGGAAATATACTCACTTCTTCCTTTTCTAGTTTTAGAATCACACCCTGGGTTGGAATACAGATGATTCCTAAGAAGTCACATAAAAAATGAATGTATGAACCAGAGGAGGGAGTTCATGGAGAACTGAAGGGCAGAAACCTGTGAGCAAAATTTGATAATTTTATAAACATTTTAAAAGGAGATTTGAAATGCTATTGGCCTTACTAAAAACTTTTATTTGAGAGCTGCATTTGATCACTTGTGCAAATTACAGTTTTGTACCTAAGGGCTGCAGACCAGTGGATGTGTGTTGGGCAGATTTTTCAACAGCGTTGACCGGAAACACTTGATGGATGCTGGGAGAGAGGGAAGAGGGTGTACCAAGGAGAGTGAGAGAAGCCTGACTGGTGGTCCTGGTCTCTGCCCTTTGATTAAGACAAAAGGTCAAAGCTGGCTTTCTTTCAAGTATCACCTTTACAATTTTGGCCATATCCATCTATAATATTAGTTTATAGCTTTCTTTGACTCATTTCTTTTTCACTTTAGCCCCAACCTACACAATAATGTACAGGAATTATGAGTTTGTCGCGGTCATTCTTTTGGTAATATTAATTGAAATTAAAATTCTTGCCCTATAACAGTCAGAATATCTTGTCACACACTTCAAGCAACACTGATCTAAAGTGCTCACTTCACCACAGAGGAAAAAGAAGAAAGATCAGAGGCGTGAAGTGATTTATACAAAGTCACACAGCTTGACAACAGGAAAGGCTAGTCTATAGAGCAGGTCTTTTAGGTGTTGGCCCAGAACTCTTTCCATCTATTTCTCTCATTTTTATCAGAGGCTAAAAGAAAGCATTAGGCAATTAGCATGTTCTCTTGGTGGAGGGGAGGGTATGAAGATTTCACCAGGTTCTCTCATAAAACTTAAGGGCTTTCTTGGTAGTGCTAAGCTTTATCTCTCATTCAGAAAGTTTTCAGTCTACTAATCATATTGTATAAAATTAAATGCATTTCTACAGTAACTGGGGGGAAAGACAAGGGATTCTATGGCAGGAAGGATCGGAATGGGCTTTGGGAAGCACAGGCTGTGTGTCCTCTAAGAAGGTCAGCTGGGCAGGAGAGGGCAGAAAGGGAAGGGAAGGGCCACCAACCATTAGTGGTCCATTCATGGGAGGGCACTAGTGCCTCTGTTCCATGTAAAGATGCAGAGTGTCAGGGAAGAGAGTCTCCTCCATCAGCTGGAATCCCAGGGCTATGTATAGCCCTGCCTGCTGATTTCCCTGGGTATTTGAACTTGAAGCACATTGTGGCCTGGCGGGGGGTGGGGTGTGGGGGGGGTGGGTGCTGAATTCTTTATCCGTGGCCCTGAAAAGTCTGGTTGTTTCCAAAATTGCATGGCCTCGCATTTGTCACTTCCAGCACAGATCAAAGTAGCTTTCAGTAAATGTTAAAAGAAACAAAGAACCAGTAAACCAGTTTAGCTCCATAGAAGAAAAAAGATCCCAACAAATCAAGTATTTTGTTGCAGACCCATGCTGGTTTCCTTTACTTGTTTATTTGAAGGTCTGATGTTCTCTCACAAACTGCTATTTTTCCATCTGCTTGGCTTTTCTCCTTCAGAACTATCTTGTAGCTCATCCCCTCTGGCTATCTGCTGTGGTGATGGACACATGTATCACTCCCAGCTCACCCTGCCTTCAGTTGGTTCATGGTGGTCCCTGCAACATGGTGCTCCCACCCTAACAAGCCCTGCATGGCTTTCTTTCAAGTAAACTCATGCTTTCTCCAGAGCCCTTGGATTCTTCATCGGTCACCTCTGTAGCAATTACTAATTCATTAGGACTCCTCTGCCCTGGGTTTGTTTTGTCTTTTGTGTCTTTTTCAGGCTTCAGATGATCATTTGGGTTAATCACTTGGGTATTATAGTTAGATCCTCCAGAACTGAATCCTGGCTCTGGTACCTGCCAACTGTGCCACCTCTCTGTGCCTCACTTCCCTTATCTGCAAAATGGGTATAGAAATGGTACTAATCTCACAGGATTGTTTTGAGGATTAAAAGATATGGTTGTAAAGTGCTTAGTACCATGCCGTATAATAAGTATCAGCTATAATTTGGGATTTATTATTTATTTTCTTTCACTTTTTAAAATCCCTTTCTTCATATATTTTTTTATGATAGAGTGAGAATATCAGGCTAGGGTGTATTCTGCACATCTTTTCAAAGTGGCATCATATTTTTCTTTTTAAAATAACACAAAGAGAATTCTCAGCCTTTTTCCCCTTCCCATGAGGCCACAGTTTGCCCATCATTATACAGGTTGTTTTCTTCATAGAATAATTGGGGGTAAAAGCACAGTTTAAGAATGTTCTAATTGACAAGTCTTGTCTGTTTCATCTGAGTTATGATGAAAAGAAAAAACTCTTTCCTGTTTCAGAAACACTGATCTTTTTGGCAGTCAGGAATTAGAGATGGCAAGGGGGATTTTGGTGGAGTTCTCGGCTCTGAGATCAGAGAGAGTATTACTCAGCTCCTGCTCTTCTCAGATCCAGCATCTCCAATGCCTCCTGTTTTCATCACAGTCCTTTTGGGTAACTGCATCCCTGAAGGTCTCACTCTTCTGTGTTCAGTCTGCTTTTCCCAGACCCAGCCTCTCCTCGCTGTCCCACTCCCAACTGACCTCCATGCTTTTCTTTTCCTCTTTCCCCAGTGCAGTCTGCCCTGCCTCTCTCTTGACTTCCTACCCTGGCTTCCTCCTCTTTCTTTATCTCTATACCTTTATTCATTCAACCCACAGTCATGGAGTGCTAGTCACATTCAAGCACTTTTTGGCACTAAGGATTCAGAGGAGGATGAAGCCAACCCTTGGAGACCACTGTCTTTCCTTTGATGATGGGAATGAAGGTAATTCTTGTTCTGAAATTACTTGTACTTTAACTCTGTCTAGTCTTCTGCCACATACTACCTTGTATAACTATGGGCTATTTCCTATACCTCTCAGGGTCGGCTTACTCATCAGTTAAAAAAGAGATTAAAATAGCAATTTCGACACCTTACCAGATGTGTTATGAGGATTAAATGAAATGACACGTAGGGTGCCCAGCTTGGTGCCTGGCACATATTGAATGCCCAGGAAATTAATGATTGGCATGTATTATTACTGAATTGTATCTACATGGCAGGAGCCAATGGAGTGAACTTCTTTCTCAATTCGGACTTTCCCTTCTCTCTTTTTCCTTATCCATGATATTTAAGCAGCAAGGCCCTGTATATTTTTTAAAGTCAGTTATCTAGTCATTGTTTATACATTGATTCACTTAATAATCTCTCCAAGCTTCTGTACAAAGCCAGTGAGATGTCAGAATAATAAACAGAAGGAGAGGGGTTGGTCCACACCTTCAGGATCAGCAAACAGTTTCAAACCAGTTGTAACAGGGAAAGAGTATACAAGAATTTACTAAATTCTAAAGCAGTCTGTGTGTTCCTGGGGTTTTAGAAGTTCAGAGCCAAGAGAAATGATTGAGAGCTTTGAGGTCAGCATCACATTTTCATATAAAAAAAATCAAGGATTGAGGAGGCCAAGGTGCCATAGTCAAGGCCACACAAGGGGTCAGTGGCAGAGCAAGCCCTTTGGGTGCCTCCCCTTACATGAGCTGAACTTCACATGCTACCAGGACAATGGATGAAAAAATGAAAGTTTAGTGCACTGTTTTTAACTTTTTTGATATTGCAAAGTTTTTTGTGCTGTTCCAATATGGTGGCCTCCAACGGATGGTCTGTAGGCTTTTGTGATGGCCAAGCAGATGTAAACTCATAATAATGAGCACTCTTACTACTGATACTTCAGCATAATAATTTCCTGCAACTGGCTGCCTGCTCTTCAGGAGCTTTGTATTTGTCCCCTCATTTCATCTTCTCTCTCACTTGCTGGGAGTGGGAAGGAGATGTTATTCTGCTCTGAGGAAATTGAGGCTCAAGGAGGCCAACTCTGCCCACAGCCCTATCAGACTAAGACTGATACTGAGATCTGAGTATCTTTAAGGAGCATGTGCTTGTCCCTGTGTCATGCTGCTCAGTTTATGCTCAGAACTAACTTCTTGAGAGAGCAACAAAAAGAGAGTGACAGAGTGTGGGAAGAAAGGCCCAGAGCAAGAGGATAAGGAAGTTCTGGGGAACCAATAGGAGAAGGCTTCTGGAAGAAGTAAGTTCATAAAGAATTAAAGGAAAGCGTGTAAGGGAGAGAAGGGAAGTATGACAATAAAAAAGAAAGTGTCATTTACAAGTGGATTTTCTCATATTCAGTTTAATGTCAAATATTTTTTTAAGTTTTACTTAAGTTTAAGTAAGTTTATATTTGTTAAAAATATAAACTAAGGCAAGGCTGACTTTTTCATTCAGCAGAATTTCTTCCATTTATAGAACATTCTTGAAAAGTCGAAAGTATAGTTGCTAAGGGTCAAGGGTGGGGGGAGGTGTGGCTAACAAAGGGGCGGCACCAGTACATTTTTAAGTGATAAAACTGTTCCGTGTCCTGATTGTAGTAGCAGTCACACCAATATGTACCCATGTTAACATTCATAGAACTGTACATCAAATGGGCAATCGTACTGTATGTTCCTATTGAAAATAAAATATTATAAAACAAGGCACAGAAACTCACTGAGGAACACTTGCATTGTGTTCACAAGGATATAAAACTATTGGATTAAATTGGCCCACTCCAATCTGTCATCTGATGCCTCTCACCAGAGTGATGTCCAACTGACCTTCCTACTGTACTGGCTGAGGGCCAGTGACCTGTTCCATATAAGTCCAGGCTTCAACACTTCCATGGTGAGAGGCTGGGTGGGAATGTGCATCTAATTAATAATGCAGACTTTTTGTAAGAGGCCTCTATCACCACAGAGTATGGAGGACATTTCCCCTAAAACTGTTATCCTATGAAATTAAATATAGGTGAGGAGATTCTCTAAAACAGAATGTTACTCTAAAGTAGCATTAAACTTTTTTTGCCTTCTGGAACTCTTGCAACTAAAATAGCAACTGCTATCATTTACTGAGCTCCTACTCAAGTAATCAGGAATTTTATCTACACGCATTGTTTCATCTTTGCCCTGCAATCATCCTTCAGTGAAGTGGGGGGGGGGGGGAGCATTGGTCACCTGAGGACATTAAAGTTCAGAGAGGTGGAACCACATGCACAAGGTCATGGGGCTGATGCCTGCAGAGCTGGGGTTTTAAGACCCAGACTCCAGGAGCTGTTGTCCTTCTGAGCTCCAATGGACACTTCAACTGAGGCCGCTCAGTCCTGAGAAGCCAGCCCTACCACATGTCCCCTCCTCCTCCCACTTCTCGTTCTTCAACACTGGCCACCCCATTTCCCACACTGTCCACTTGGTCTCTCCCTGACCCACACTCAGATATGACCCCACCCTCACCTATCCCCTTAAGAGGTTTGTCCTTGCTTCGAATCTATCTGTCTGCAGCCTTCCCATCCTGTCCCTCTGTACTCAGGGAACCACCTCCAGTAGCTTGGAAACAGTGAAGAAACACGAAGTCAGAAGAAGATGAGTTCTGGGTGCTCCACAGGACCATCCATGCACTTATCCTTACAGACCTTGTTACGAAGGGTTGTTAGGTTTTATAGGCTGTTGGCTTGGAATAAGACTGCTATTCTCTTTCTTAATTCATAGGTTATGAGTGCTGGAGGAAACCTCAACCCTTATCTTATCTCAGCCCTAAGAACCGCAGACATTTTTGTGCACTGACCTGGGAATCTAGCCACAGATAGGTCTGTGGTACTCCTGACCTGGGGTGCATCAGCAACGGGGAATTTATTAGCAATGCAAATTCTCAGGCCTCTGTCTAGACTCACTGAATCAGAAGCTCTGGGGGTAGCGCTCAGCAATCATGGTTTTAACAGGGCCTATATGTGATTCTGAAACATGCAAAAGTTTGAGGTCTACCAATCTAAACCAGTGCTGCTCAAACTTCAACTTGCACAATTATCACCTGAAGATAGGGTCGCCAGATTTAGCAAAAAAACACAGTTATACCTGTGGGGCATACTTACATTTTAAAACTTTTTCATTATTTATCTGAAATTAGAATTGCATCAGCCATACTGTGTTTTATCTGGCAACTCTACCTGAGTGTCAGGTTCTGCAGGTCTGTGGTGACGCCTAAGATTCCGCATTTCTAACAAGCTCCCCCAGTGCCAGAGCTGCCAAACCACACTGACAGCAAAGATCCAGAGCTACTTGCTAAATGTGGATTCCTGGACCCTCTCTTTACCCGCTGACTCAGAATGTTCAAGGGAAACATTGACTTGCACTATTGTAACCAGTGGGCCCATATGTTCTGAGTCACACATATCTCACTTACAAACTTTGGAGAGACATTCTGTAAGTTTAGATCTTACACATACATGTAACTGTAGACACACACACACACACACACACACACATACACACGTGCGTGCACAAAGTTAATAGAGCTGAGCCATGAATGAGGTGGCTATGCTGAGGTGGGGAGGGGAAGGGAAGCTTGCTGAGGTGGATAGAGAGCTTCCTGTGGGAGTAGAAGGCCCAGGAAATAGGAAGCTCAGTGCTGCTGTGGGGAAGTTGCAAAACTTCAGAGCTGCTCATCCTCCAGGACCACCAGAGACAACCACAGTGGTAGGTGCATTTGTTGAACCACTCTGGTGTAAACAACTCCATATGTCATATTTCATTTCGGTTTATTCTCAAACAATGCTTTCAGTTTGAAATTCTTTCCCCCATTTGGCAGATGAAGAACCCAAGGCCCAGCAAGGGCTGAGTAACTTGCCTAGATTCATACAGCTAGCATGTCCTGGAATCAGGATTTGAACATAGGTCTGCTCCCAGAACCCCTCTCCCCTGCATGTCTCACTCTACTGACACTCGTTCTTGTGGAAGGTATTAAAGCACAGTGGTGGTTCCAGGAGAGAAGTGGCCACTGCCATCTACGACCCCAGACTCAGACTCCTTTCTTCACAGCATTTGCTTTCAACACCCAGCTGTGCCCCTTGGTTCTGTCAGATGACACCCCAGAGCATCACCTGTGTGAACCCAGCCTGCTCTGTGATGCATCTGCTAGTTTGTGTCTCTCTGGGAGTGTGCCCTACATGATGGGAGCTCCTGGAGAGGGGCTAACCACCCTCTTCATTAGGCCCATTAGCTTCCTCCTTTGGCTGCAGTGGGATTCGTCACGTATTTATTCTTGATGCACTTTTTTTCCTTTGATCCTCCAGAACAGCCACTTCAATTTAGGTTTCTACCTGGACATGATGAAATTCCAAGCATGTTCCTAACTCCATCCCAGGTTTCAAGGTGTATTAGTTTAAAGAATTCCTCTCCATCTGAGGCAATGATATTGGTCTGAGCACTGCTGGAGAGTTCGAGGTCCCGGACTCACTGTAGGTAAGACGTTAGAATTTCAAACTCTTAATCCTATTGATTCCTCGTCCTTTTGATCTTTTCAGCACTTGTCAGGAGAGTTGAGTTTGTGTAATTTGGAGGAGGGGGGGCTGATTGGCTCTGGTTTTATTATGACCTATTTGTGTCATTTAATTAATAAGAAAAGCAGCAGCCAGCTACCGAACCACTTAAGGACATCCTTGCAGCTTCTGCTGTTTCAAAGCCCAGGCAATTATTTGGGTTTTAGAAAAGCGACTAAATCAGATCATCAACCCGGGATGGATTTTGTTTTGCCTTTAAGCAAGCTCCAGTTGTCCTTTGTAGAGTCCATGAGTGAATAGAATAACTAAGAAACACATGGTTCTTTTCAAGGACAGGAAAGGGGAAGAAAAGTAATATTTCCTGAGTGTTTAAGTTGTGCCAGGCACTTAACTCACTTAATCCTCTCAATAGCTTTAGGTCATAGATCTTATTATCCCCATTTTACAGATTAGAGAGTCTAGCCTCAGAGGTTAAGAAACATGCCCCAAGTTCAAACAGCCAAAAAATGACAAGCCTAGGATAAGAACTCAAGTCTGTCTGATTTCAAAGTCATTGTGTTTTCACGCTAGTTGGGTTGGAGAATTTCTTAATGCATCCCCAAAAGTGAGAAAACTTGTTTGTTTTGTTTTATTGTTTCTGTGCTTTTTAATGAATAGAATTGGTATTATTTAAAAGTACTGGGTTCTCAGTCTTCCAGATATCAGTGCTCACTAAGAGCTCTGCTAGTAAGTGGGAAATATAGAGACCAGTGGAATAATATGGAGATCTGAGAAACAACCCAATGGAAATCAGTGGGGGAGGTGATGGACTATTTAATAAACAGTGTTAGGGTAACTGACTTTCCATATTAAAATAAATATGAAGTTAAATTCCTACCTCACCCTGTACATAAAAACAAACTCCAAATGGCTTAAGTACCTACCATTATTTTATTAAAATAAAACATTTTAAAGAATCTTTAAAACTATTAGAAAAAAATATAGGGGAATACCTTTGCAATCTTAGGGCAGGGAAGACACATACTCCTGAAATCATTGTTGCACTATATGCTTACTAACATGGATGTAAATTTAAAAATAAAAAATAAAAAAAACCAAAGAATTCTACAGAAAAAGATTCTAATAATTATTAAATTCTATTTATATTATTCTAAAAAATAGAAATAATAATGGGAAAAATTGATAAATGTGACTACCAGAAAATTTATTTATTTTTTTTGTAGGAAAAAAGGCCTCGCTTACAAACTTAAAAGATGAGATGCAGACTTGTGAGAAGAAGATATTGGCAAGATACTAACAAGATTAGTACTGAGAATGTTTTAAAAAAACAAAACAGAACAAAAAACTCCTATAATTCAATGCTCTAAGACACACAACCTAGTAAATAAATGGGAAAGATTATTAGAACAAGCAGTTCCCTGGGTGGCCAGGGAAAAAACCAATGAAAAAATGTTCAACCTCATGGGGAAATTACAACAAAAATAATACGATTGGCAAAAACTAATATATCACTATTAAGTACGAGTGAGAATACAGGCCAATAGGAACTTCAACAGATTACTAGTATTAGTGAATATGTGCACAGCCCTTCTGGAACCCATTTTGGTAGTATCAGGTTAAAACCAGCAATGTGTAGAACCACCCAGAAACCCATTTGCAGACCTATGTCCCAGAGAAACTCTCTGGCAGAGGCAGGACCAACTCCCTGGGGCATGTGCCATCTACAGGGCTCTGTTCTCAGGAGGCCCCTGTGTTGGTTTAATGCTCTGCTTTTACTACCTTGAAATTGTTAATAGTTTCATTTTTTGAAATTGTGCTTTTAAGTTCGATGGGACAATGGAACATGTCGTGAGCAGAAGGCCGGGGCGCAATGAGATCACCCCCGGCCCCCCTTCCCTGCGGCACATTCACTAATAGCACTCAGGATGCAGGTGGTCACAGAATTCTGGCTGAGTCATGACACGTGGGAGTTCTGCAGGCCTCAGAACCAGAACAGGGTAAGAGGGTGACGTCCAGGACTGAGTAACAGGGGAGCCGACAGCCCCGAGAGGCCAGGCTTTCTGTCTGAACCAGAACTTGCTTCAAAGGCAGAAAGAAAGCATGAGCAACCAAAGAACTCTGTCGTATCCTTTTCTACTCATGTTACTTCTCTGTATTAACCAACCACTTATGCTGAAAATGACGACTTAGAAGGAAAGGAAAAGGGAGCATCTCAGTTCCTTTCCCTTTCAGTCCTTCCTCACTCATCAGTAAGCTGAAGGCAGAGAGTGTGGCTAGAAAGTGTATGAATCGACAAGCGAGATAAAGGCAGTTCAATTAGTTTTGTGCAGTGTTTTCACTGATCTGGTAAGAATGAAATATTTATGCATATAGGAGCCACAAAATGCAAATTGTATAATTTCAGTGATTTCCCCCATAAGTGTTAAATATGCTTCTATTTGCATTTTAAACTTGTCATTGCACAAGATAATGATAAAAGGTAAAACTCATGATAATAATTTACATTTTTAATTTTTCTTAGAACAACATCAGGATGGCAAATAAAAAGCACCATGACAAGTTGAGAGAGAGAGAACATGGAAGAAAGGAAAAGGCTTCAGGGCACCTGGGTGGCTCAGTTGGTTAAGTGTCCGAATTTGGCTCAGGTCATGACCTCATGGTCTGTGAGTTCCAGCCCCATGTCAGGCTCCATGATGACAGCTTGGAGCCTGGAGCCTGCTTTGGATTCTGTGTTTTGCTCTCTCTGCCCCTTTCCCACTCACTCTCTCTCTCTCTCAAAAATAAATAAACATTAAAAAATTTTTTTAAAGGAAAAGCCTTCATATTTTAGTACCTTTAAGGGCACTTTTTCCCTATGTTTTGAACAGGGAGTGGGGTCAGCCCTACAGTTTCATTGTGCACTGGGCCAGCAAATTATGTAGCCAGCCCTATGTAGTTGCACATGAAAATGTGAACAAGAATGTCTGTTTTAATGCCTTAAAATTATTTAAGGTGTCTTAATATCTTTAGTTATAAAGATTAACAAAAAATAGAAATAATTCAATGTCCAGGAATCAGGAATCAGTAATTGGATAGATTGTGGCATAGTCCATAGGATGGAATAACTCTATTGACCAAATCCATAGTTATATAATGGAAATCAAAACCAAGAATGAGGAAAAAATTAAAGCTGGAAAGCATTATACAAGATATGAGAGCATACATTTATATAATTTTATAAAATTCTCATAAAATTCATTATTTCTGCATACATTTCTGTATATGGTTAAGTATAGAAACATTGACCAGGCACACATCAAGTTCACGACAGTGATTTTATTTAGGGAGAGAGAGAGAATGGAGCCAGGAAGAGGAAATGCAGGACTTTATGTTTCTTTTAAATTTTGTATTTCTTAAAAAAATACAACAAATGCTACTTATTAAATCGAGTGCTGAATATATGGATTTGATACGTTATTCTTAGTAATCTCCATATTTGCTTAATTTTTTTTTAATCGTCCCTTTTAAAACTTTAAGTAAGGGCACCTGAGTGGCTCAGTCGGTTGAGCCACTGACTTTTGATTTCCACTCAGGTCATGATCTCATGGTTCATGAATTCAATCAAACCCAGAGTCGGGCTCTTCACTGACAGTGAGGAAACTGCTTGGGATTCTCCCTCTCTCCCTCTCTTTCTGCCCCTCCCCAACTCTCACTCTCTCTGTCTCTCTCAAAATAAATAAATAAGCTTTAAAAAAAACTCAGACAGACAGACCAACCAGTCATGTCTCCCACCATCCTTCTATTCCAAAAGCAGTTTACAAAAGGGAAAAAGAAAATTTGCTGAAAATGCAGAGTAGAGCCCTCTATGCATATGTTTCTTTGCACAAGATGCTAAAACATGATTCTACCTATTTGTCAATATGAGAGAGATGGCAGAGAGGCCTGGAGGAAATCTCTTCAGTGTTTGTGAGTAGAGGTTATGCACAGACCATTAGCTAATCATCTGGCTGGCACAGAAAGACACACATTGCATCTAATTTCCAGAGTGATGCTGACTTTTTTACTCTCTTTAATCAACTTTTTTTTTTTAATTATATGACTTTTATGTCCTGAAGTTGCTAATAAGAAGTCAGACCTTTGGAACCTTCCGTTGTCTTCTGGGGGATGGTTACATTCTTGGCCTAGTTCCAGGCCAGAACAGAGTGGTGACTTACTGATGAATACAGCCTCTCAGTTCTGGCTCCCTCACAGAGTGTAATAGCTCTTTAAACTCTTAAGGCTTGAGTTCCAATTGATTCACCATAGGCACAATGTCAGACAGAAATTATTTTGGCTGCAGAGGCATAATGTAGCGCATTTGTATATAAAATCATTGCAATAAAAGGAAGGAAATGTAATCCAGGAAAGCGATGCCTGTTTTTGTTTTTAATTCCCTTCCTTCCTAGATGCTGGCCTTGTCCCAGGGAACTTGGCTACTATTCGAGGCCTGGCCCTCTGGAAGTAACATGGTGCTGATAATAGTCTCTGCAAGCTGACCCTCTCAAGCTCAGCCCGATATCCATCTGTCTTCTGGCCCCTATCCTCCGCCTCCAACAAACCCCTATGAGCAAACTACGGACAGGTAAGTAGTAGGGAGACTCCATAACACTTTTAATTGAAGTAGCACTTAATTCACAACCCACCCCTCTAGCACTTTTCTACTGAAACCTCAAAACTTGACAAGGTTAAACATGACCAGCATCGGGGCGCCTGGGTGGCGCAGTCGGTTAAGCGTCCGACTTCAGCCAGGTCACGATCTCGCGGTCCGTGAGTTCGAGCCCCGCGTCAGGCTCTGGGCTGATGGCTCGGAGCCTGGAGCCTGTTTCCGATTCTGTGTCTCCCTCTCTCTCTGCCCCTCCCCCGTTCATGCTCTGTCTCTCTCTGTCCCAAAAATAAAAAAAAAAAACAAAAAAAAAAAAAAACATGACCAGCATTTAAAGGACAATTCAAAATGTAAGTAGCTCTTATGTTGAAGGTGAAAAGAAAAATAAAAGCCTCTATACGGAAGTTAGATGGCATTTCAATTTATCTTAACTCACCAGCAACCCCTTTTCCATCCATATTGGTTACAAAGACAGAGTTCATCTTTTCCAGATAATTTATAATATTTTATTCTAACTTACACAGGAAATAATGCACAAAACAAGTAAAGCTTCTCTCACTGACATTTGTAGACAACCACAACTGACTTGAATTTTCTTCATACTGATTGTTCACCCAATGGAAAGGGAATGGCAGCAGTGGGCTCACTAGTAAATAAAGTTGTAGAGCCATTTTCTGTCTTAAGGTGAAAAACTGATATTGAAAGAGCTTGCTGAGTCAGGGGAACCTGTCCCTGTCTTAATGCTTTGACTCTGATGGCTGTGTGGTTAGGAACCTGGAACTTTATCAGCTTATATTTTACTGTATCTGCACAAAAATCAATATACAATTAACAATCAATACTTGGACTCCTGAAGAGATCTCACTCACACGCAAACACACACACACACACACACACACACACACACACACACACACACACATACACCCTCCTAGGGAACTTATAACCCAATCCATAAATTATTAACATTTGTTTTTGGTTATGTGATGTGATTTATATTTAACCAAATTGCCTCACTAATTGTGTATAATTTACACTAATATGAAAATTCATTTGCAGTCTGTGTACATAGCAGGGAGAGGAAGGGAAGGAGTCTGTTGGATGGTGGGAGGAGGGCAGTCAGTGATGGGGAAATCAAATTTTCACCCTATATAATCCCCAAGGTTAATAATCTGCAAAGTGGATGCTGCTTTGTAATCAGGGAAGAGTTGATGTTCCTTTGCTTGTTTATAGCATCTTTTGTTCCATTAACTCAGATCAGTGCCAAGTGGGGATGGGAGATGGGGTGGGGGAGTAGGGAGTTGAGCAGTTGTGATTTCTTTGTTTCTGTTTTGCAGATTGCACTCGGCAGTACACGAGAGTTCTTAGAGACCCTAAGAGTCCATGAGACTATGTGGCCAAACATTTGGAAGCCAAGGCCACTGTCACGGACATCCTAACACCGAGCTTACTTCTGCAACAATGCAAAAGTGTACTGACCGGGCACACAGATGCTGATTACAAGGCCGCTCTAGAGATACAGACATACCCTGAATCTACGCACTGCGCCCTGAACACACTGAGCACAGGGTTCTGTTTGGAGAGAAGCCCCATTTTTTGAACCAAGTGGAATAGCCCTGGCCTTCCTAGCAATGCAGATCATTGCTTTTCACTCTACTTCCTGAAATCAGCACTTTAAAATTCTATTAAGTGATACTTATTTTCACTTGTGGTGCTGCACATATTTTCATCTAGTAGCTAGGTGTACCTTAATCTATCTAACCACTAATCATATATATTGTTTGACATTTAGTTTTTCTAATTTTCTGGAATTACAGATAATGCTGCAAAGAATATTTTGCTTATGGCTTTTTTTTTTCTCCTGTTGAATGATCCTTTTAGAATAATTCACATATTTGTTGTTAGCAGGTTAAAGTCTAGAAACATTTTAAGGTCCTTTGTATTTTGTTTTTTGAAAAGAATATTCCAATATATGCTGTCAGTAATGAGTACTGTTGTTTTAAATTTTGTTTAGTCTAATTTTGTATGATATTTATTTTTAATTTCGATCTTCTCAAAGTTCCACCCCTAGGCTTCAGGACCCACACTGTCACATTATTTGAACTGACTCCCTATGTTCCTACATGAATTAGAGCCCATATCAAAGGAAGATAGTGCTGGTTTTCCCTGGTAACCCATCTCATTTAAGCCAAAGGGCCTAGAATTCTCCTTCCCTAAGATAAAAGCAGGACTCTTTCTGTGGAAAACAGAATCAATATGGCCTGATTTAGGGTTGTTCACAAATCCTTATGCTCTGGAGGTACCCAGGAGTAGGAGGGCTAGAGGAGGCCCGGGGCGGGGAGCAGGGGCATCTGAAGTCACCAAGGACTTTTTAAAAATAAATTTCCCAGTATAACACAAAAGTACACACACACACTCACCTACACCACCCATGAGCCTCTCAAGTGTTGAAGCACTGCAACCAGATCCCTGAAACCAACCAGGGATCTATTTAGACTAAGAAAAAAAAAGAAAAAGAAACTATGTTGTTTTCATGATGTCCAGTGATACTGTAATCATCCAAAGTAGTAACAGTACAGATAACTGATGTTTAAAACTCATCTTCCAATGGATTAAGTCTTTTGGGTCAGAGAGGATTCACTGGGCTATGTACGGGTTTGGCCTGAAACTTTCTTCCTAAAAGAAATCTCTGATTTCAGTTTGCTTTCTTGGCAAATGATAAGAGGATAAGCCATAAGGAAACTTAATTCAAAATCAAAAGAGCCCATAAATTTCACTTCCTTCTTTCTCAAGAAGTAACCAGCACCTCAATATATAAAAGTATAGTATTTCTATAAATACAATTTTTGAATTGGAAGCTGACCCAGAACTTTATTCCCTAAGCTTTCTACACTCTCCCTGCAACACTCTTCATTCCTGTGCTGGGTGCTAGGCTCCATTACGCTTGCATGGGTACAACGGTGCCATCTTGTGGGCACTTGGAATGCTGTGACTTCACCCCAAAGTAAAGTTGCGTTTTCCCAACTACAGGCACAAATGAGACTGTCTTCTTACTGCTCTTCCATTTCTAGGCTGATGGGGCTCCCAGATGACTCAAGATGTCAAGAAGGCTTGGGGTGGACAATTTGAAGTGCCTATTGGCCCTGTCTCTTGAGGTCGTGATTAAACCTTGGGAATATATTGTGTGAGAGTTTGGTGAAAATTATGCTTACAAAATATATCAGACCTAATAGGACATGTTTTCCAATAAGACAATAATGTAGCAACACTGTACCATGGGTGAGCTGGCATGGTCTGTGACTTGATTTATCCTTGTGAAAAATGACTCCCTTGGACATTGGTCTCCAGACGGAATAGGCTCCATGATTTAACTTTTTAAGTATGAGAACTATTTCCACTACAGAGACTCACCCACATCCTTTTGAACTTTATGAAATTAGATGTTACAGTTCAAAAATGTATTAAACTTCTAGAGAGAAAGCACAGGGTTTTAGTGATGCTAAAAAAAAAAAAGAACAAAAAGTATTTGGAGAAATGTTTGAATCAGCACAGAAATTATGTAGTTTAGCAATATGTTAATAAAAAATTAATTTTCTTGTGATAAAACTCTTTTCTTGAAAAAGCTAATAAACTTTCTCTTCAATGGGTCTCCTTATATGGTTCAGCCAAAGACTGGAATGCCTGTTAATGTCCCTTGGGAAAAAGAAACCTGTATGCATGTAAGTTACTCCTTAAAAAGCTATTTGTTCAACTAAGATGTGTTGTTCTTGCAGTGTTATCACTGTTAGAAAATAATCTGTGATCCTGTCTTCTTGGTGTGGATTCTCCACTAGCAAAATTCTATTTTGAAATGCAAATGAACTCTTCTTACTACAAGCTTGTATAAATGGCAAAACATCTCATAAGAAAAGATACAATTGTCACACAATTAGGGATCTAAACAGGAATGCTGTGCTAATATTTTAATTTTGATCCATTGCAATGATATATATTCAATAATGAGGCAGGATGGGACAAGACGGTAAGTTAGGGAAGAAAGTAGTTAATAGTACCACATGGGGTGGCCCTGAACCCAGAGCCTGGCAGAAGACAGAATGGACTTCCAGGAAGTCATCATGGGGCCCAAGAGAAATAAACAACACTTAGGGACCCTCTTGACTCCCTGGTTACATTAGATTAACCAGAACCCAACAAACCACAGTTGCAAGCCAGAAGTGCTTTTAGAAGAAACTTGTGAAAATGAATGTATAAAGAGGTTATGTCCTGGAGCCGATTCAGTCCAATTCCTTCAACCTTCTTCATTTTCCTACAGAACTCTACTTCCTGTTAATGTTTGCATTGACCGCCCTGTGGCATTGTAGGATCCTGAATCATCAAAGAAAGACCCAATTATGTTCCATGATGACACTTACTAGATGATATAGTGGGTTCATACGTTGCAGAATGATGTTTCACAAATGTGGAAATGATAGGGGTTATCTGATCCACCTCAATTAGTCAGAAACTTCAACTAAATAGAATCCCAGTTCTGATAATATTCCCTTATGATGATAATGAAGAAGAAAAGGAGGAGGAGGAAGAGCAGGAGGAGGCCAGAGGAGGAGGAGAAGAAGAAATTTCTTCAAAATAATAATTCTGGCCCCTTCCCAACCCATCCCTACTTTATATTGAGGAATCACCCTATGTTTGGTGGACAACTGGTATTTTGGCAGGACAACTGAGCACTGAAGTCAATGGTGATGCTGATAGCCTGAACATATGATTTCCTCCTTCAGTTTTCTAGTGTGGAATATATTTTGCTTCCATAGAAGTTGTTCTCTGTAAGACCCCTTTAAATAATTTGTCAAATACATGTTTGATAGCAAGTACATCATTTTCAAGAACATCCCTTATAAAATTGGAGGCTAGAGTATAAATATGATCCACTGATAATGCTGTGACTACCATTTACTTAGCACCTAGGGAATCATGGGTGTTTTATATGCATCCTCTCTAATTTTTAAGGCACCTCTGCCAGGGTGGCAGTATTATCTTCCCTGTCCAGGAGGGGAAGCCATTTCAGAGAGGCTATGTAACCAGAGTCAGGCCATCCAGCCAATAGTGCACAGGCAGGGCTCAAGTCTTCCCAGATCACCTTGCTGGGTTTTGGGGGTTTGGGGTTGTTGTTGATTTGTTTTTATTTATTTTTGAGACGGAAAGCACAAGATGGAGAGGGGCAGAGAAAGAGGAAGACAGGAACCGAAGTGGGCTCTACATGAACAGCAGAGAGCCCAATGTGAGGCTTTAACTCAGGAACCGTGAGATCATGGCATGAGCTGAGGTCGGAGGCTTGACCAGCTGAGCCACCCAGGCGCCCCAGCACCTTGCTGGGTTTTAATAGGAGAGCCATGATGCTGTTTTGGTAGGAAAGTCTATTTTCTCTGTCTCTTCTTAGCCCAGGGGAAGGTCCCCCTGTCTCTTGTTAGCTAGATAGTAGGAAGGGTGGATGGGGCGGTGTCAGACACCAGCTGAACCCACACTTGTTGTCCCTTTTTCCAGCACTTTTAGACTTCTCTTCTGTTCTAGATTCTTCAAATAGATAAAGGCCATATCTCTACTTAAAATAACACTCCCCCTCCCTGATTTTTGCTGTCTCTTCTACCTGCCAGTCTAAATCTCTCTTTTATTTTCAGCAGCCTTATCAGATGAGTGTCCTAATTGCTCTGTTTCCATTTTTCTTTCACTCTCATGACCAAATATATCTCTTTATTTCCTACCACTGTAATAAAGCTGTTCTCCTCATACTTACCCATGACATCTGCTCCAACTCCAAAGGGCTCTCTCCCCTTCCTGACTTTCTGAAATTCTTTACAGCATCTCACACAGTTGGCCACATGCAGCACTGCCTCCTACCAGTAAAAATACTAGCAACCAACACACATGTAACAGTGACTGTGCTAGGCTCCAGGTAAGCACATTAAATGCACTATTTCATTTCATCCTCACAACACCCCTGTGAGGTTGGTACTGTTATGAGTCCCCATTTTACAGGTGAGGAGACTGAGTCTCAGGGGGTAAAGTAACTTGTCCAATATTACACAAGCAAGTACCTGACAAAGACAGATGCTATGCTAACTTTAACAACACTTACCCAGTCTTACTATCTTACCGGCACAAAGCTAAGTTCTTTAGGGGTATTATCTAATTATTTGGTGTTATATCTTCTCCTGTCTTAACCCTGAGCCTACCACAGTGGGTTTATAGTCTTCTGTCTAAAACAGAATCTGTCTCTCTGCTTTATTCCTTCCAACTTCTAAACTCAAGGGTTTTTAAAGTTTTTCCTTGTGTGTCAAATAGCCATTGACGTACAGGGCATGGTGCCTGACTCTGAGCACCAGAAGGAGAGCAAGGTAGGCTACCACCTGCTTGGAGCCAACCATGTAGTGGTGAAAGAAACAGACATGGTACAAACCATTACCTGAGCCAATCAGCAGCCACTGAGAACATGCCCTCTGCCTGTCTGTGAGGCATGCCATTTTGGGTAAAGTGGCACACCACCCCAGATACCCCTTCCTGGAAAGTCTGTACTGCCATCCAAAACCAGAACCCTCTCAAATAACCCCCAGCACTTGCCAGGCATGCTGTTTTAGTGGTGGAGTTTGAGGTGAGAACTCTGGGAACCAGGTAAACACTGGACCTTAGCCTGGGTCTCATGGAGGCAGGAGATAGCCCACACCTCCCTGTACTGGGGGTAGGGCCCTGAGGGCAGTGTCAGTTTCCCTGCTTGTTCCTGATTATGCCTGGGCCCCTGTGCTTGATTGACAGTCAACCCAAAACAAATGCTCTCCTTCACTTTGCCCTAACTGTGCTTGGTTCTAGGCATCTCTCTAGTGGGAATATGAGCTTCTCACTAGCTAATAAGGAACACACTTTTGTTTTGGTTTCTTTCACAGTGCCCAGCTTTGGACTAAATATATAAAAGGCATGCATCAGATACACCTGTTTAAGTACATTTCTCCCCTCAACACTTGGGGCAAAATAAATGGAATTTACTCCTTAAAACCAAGGTCCCTTGAACCAGAAAGCAAGCAAGCTAGCTTTCAAAGAAAAATAGGGTTGTATCAAAAGAATATAGGCATAAGCTTGAAGGGTTTCCTACTGGTCAAAGTTGGGGCAACTTAAGCATTAAATACATGATAACTATAAATTGAATGTATAAAAATCCTAAGTCTATAATGATGCTCAAAAGAGAAAAGGCCAAAAAAGGTGACTTGTCATCATCAGAGGAGGCTATTATATCAACTCCTTACTTGTAAAATTTACAATTAATGGAAAAGAATTAGGCATTATCTTGCCTTTCAAGTGGCAGCTGTATTTCAGGGTAGCCAGAGGACATTTTTTTCTTTATAGTAAAACCCCAGCTGATAACAGATGGACTTACAGAATTAGAAAATCACTACTTCACAACTCCTAATAAGAGGAATGATTCAAACATGGATCACTGCTGGATGGACCAATAGGGGACACTTGTCTGGTGCTAACTGGGTGCCATCCCATACATTGCAAGGGGGAAGGCTTTGCAGAGGAGGGATCAGGGTTCTATCTCATTCTCAGTAGTAGTGGGACAACCAGACAGTATTGTCCTTTTGTGATGAACCGACATGACGTATGACATCTGCTATGACATACGCTTGCCTGAGCTATTTAGACTGAATCTAACCAAGACTTTAGTTTTAACTTTCAGTTCACAAGAAACACAGGGATTAGGGGAACAAGTGAAACAATTCCACAAGGGACCACAAAAGTCCACAAGGCAGTACACTCTAAAGGATAGCTGGCCTAGTCTCAACAAGGTATTGTTAAGGGAGACAAAAGAGAATGAGGTAGTTCTAAGGTTAAACGAGACAGGCATAACAATGAAATACAATATGTAGTCTTTGATTGGATCCTGGTTTGAATATGCCATTTTGGGGACAGTTGAGGAATTTTTCACATGAACTAGGTATTACATGATATTAAGGTATTATTGTTAATTTTGTTAGCTGTTACAACAGAATTATAGTGATATAGGAAATTGTTCCCAAATTCCACCACCATGAAATAACTATTGTTAGTATAGATAAACTTCATTTCAGACACTTCTGTATGAGTGAGAGAAAATGAACATGAGATATATTCCTGTAAAGATAAAATAATTCTATATACTAATTTTAAGGGGAAAGTTACATATTGAAATTTAATTGAATTCCAAGAAGAAAGAGGAACCAAAATGAATCTGAAGAAATGCCCGAACTTTGGAAGATTGCTTCTTCACTACATGAGATTTCTTAAAATACAGCACTAAGATTGAGAACAAAGTTTGAGAGGCACTTTTGGAGGCTGAGGTCATAACCTTTTTGAATAAACTACATGCTTACATTTTAGGGAGCATTTATCAATTTCTTGGTCTAAAAGTGGAGGAAATAAGTCCTCTTATTTTTCCTCCTATCATCTCCACCTTCTAAATCCATCCTTATCTGTTGATCAAGATGTTTAAACACTAGTCCCACATTTGTCTAGTCTTAGTTTATATTTAATGGATTCAGCACCCATCACATTTATTGCAACTTCTCTATTTTTTAGTTCTTTATTTTTATTCATCTCTTGATTGCCTAGATTTTATCAAAACATTTTTTATAATACTCATGAATGTCTCACAGCTTAAAGCCAGGGGAATAAACTCCCTGAAACTTCTCTCCTCCCCACCTCTGATCTTCTGTCTGGACTTTCATTGGCCAACACTAACTGTTAGCCAGAAGGTATGGGGGCCTGTTGATGTAATCCTTAGAAGTCAACTGGAAGTCAGGGTGGAAAGGAAGAACAGATCTGGAGTGGGAAACAGACACAGTCCAGCGCATGTGAGCAGTGGAAGACTGTTGCTGGCGAGCAAGCAAGATAAGGATTTAAAAGGTCACTGCCACACATGGAGGTCCTCATGAACTTAGAGGAGACTTTGGGTGGAGAGTGTGTAGAAGTCAGAATGGAGTGGACTGATGAATAAATGGCAGGTGAGGAAATTAAGAGATTTCACCATGTTTGGCTAAGAATGGGGAAGAGAAAAGAGAGTGACCGCTGGAGGGTGATGTACAAATGAGAGAGATGGTGTGGATAATATTTCAAAGAGTTCATTGATGTACTCCCTGCCACTCCCATCTGCTCTGCACTCAATGACTTTCCCTTCATACCCTGAGGGACTTTCCCTGATTCCAGCCAACCCAGTTAGACAAGAGGTCACTATAAAACCAGACAGACAACGACAGGAAATTATGGCTCTTAAGTTCAAAATGGACTTGTCTGGGTATAAGAAAGACTCAGATGTGTACTTACAGAACCAATTAATCCTACCCCCACAGTTGAGATAAAAGACCCCCAGAGATGCTTTAAAATTTTTTTAAACGTTTGTTTATTTCTGAGACAGAGAGAGACAGAGCATGAGTGGGGGAGGGGCAGAGAGAGAGGGAGACGCAGAATCCGAAGCAGGCTCCAGGCTCTGAGCTGTCAGCACAGAGCCCAATACGGGGCTCGAACTCACAGACTGCGAGATCACGACCTGAGCCGAAGTCGGAGGCTCAACCGACTGAGCCACTCAGGTGCCCCCAGAGATGCTTTATCCACAGCCACCCCTCACCTTGCACTGAGTCTGACAAATCCCCACCCCCCTTAGTTTGGAGAGGTAAGAGTAAAGAGTATTCATGCCTCATGCCAAGGTGAGACCCAGGGAGAATAGTCCCCCATACCATCCGGGTACAGCAACTGTGCAGTAGAGGGATTTCTATCACACTGACAGCCCACAGAACATCATCCCTACATTACATTCTTCATTACATTAATGACATTTTGCTAACTGGACCCCTGCTAAGTGGACCTCAGAAGATTCCTTGGTGTCTGATTATCAATGTGGACCTCAGGACAATATGTAGAAAATAAGAACTATAGAAACTATGCTCTACGTGAATTAATTGTTCCTCTTCCCCCATCTCCCCCAACACTAGTATATATGGAGATTATTGGTAGTGAATAATACTTTAGGTTACCAGGGGGAGTATCACAAATTGATGTCACTCCACAATAAGATGATAATATGATGAGACTTTGTTTCCTGTGTCAGAGGCATGAACTTTTCACTGGAAGGAAAAAGAATGGATGCTGTGGGACAAAGGAGTGGATAGTACTAGTTATCTTCCATTTGCTCTTCCAAATCCACTGTCCGCCCTCCTCTGCTCTTTTGGGAGGCTGAATAATGGCCCAAAGATATTTAGATCAAAATCTATGGAACCTGTGTATGTTACCTTACATGGCAAAAGGAACTTTGCAGATGTGATGAAATTAAAAATTTTGAGATGCAGAGATTATCCTGGATTATCCCACTAGGTCCTAAATGTGATCAGAGTATTCTTAGAAGAGGGAGTGAGAAGAAGATTTGACACAGAAGAGAACAAGGCCATGGGAAAAAAGCAGAGAAGGAAGATGTACATCAATGTACATCTTTGAAGATGAAGGAAGAGGCCACAAGCCAAAAAAAAAAAAAAATGCATGAAATGTCACTCTAGACTCTGGAAATAGCAAGGGAACTGATTGTCCCCTGGAGCCCCTGGAGGGAGTGGAATGAGGCTGATACCTTCATTTGGCCCTATAAGGTTCATTCCAGACTTCTGGACTTCAGAACTGCAAGAAGATACATTTCTGTTAGTTAAGCATAATTTTTGTGTTCATTTAGTATAGCAAATAGGAAAAAATAGGAAGAATAGGAGAAAAAAGCAGAGCCCTGTTCTCTGCCCTTAAGATGCTGGCCTCCATGGACTATACAAGGGCTTCTTTGCTCTGTCATTTCTGGTTCAGTTTGGCCCAACTGGTTACTCTTGTATAATAAGATTATACAAGAATAACTAGAGAGAAAATGTTTAGTTGGGCTTATCCAGGGGTGAGGTTTTGTATATTAGGTTCAGGGATACAGTAATTGGCTTCTACTGGCTCTCAGGAGTCAACTGTGTGCATCTCTCCCCAACCCCATGTTCAGTGGCATCATGATGATGGCTTAAAATCAGTCAGCCACAGTGGGAAAACTTACACCAAGGAAATCAACAAATGCTACACATCAGCCACCCACTCAAATTGCTTGTTAAATATTTATAAGTATCCTACTGAATGAAAAGAGAGAGAGATTAAAGAGATTATGGTATTGGGAAGAGAATTACTAAAATTACCAAAATTACTCTGTTTAATTAAGAAAACTAAAAAAAAAAAAAAAACACATAACATATAAGGAAGTTGAGGGATTAGAGAAATCTATTGATACACACAAAATTCAGGTCACCTGTAGTTATCTGGGGAGGGAGATGCAGTCAGGAAAGACACATGCAGGGCTCCTAAGGTACTGATGATGTTGTATTTATTAACTGTGGTAGGTACATGAGTGTTCATTTTATTTTCATTCTTTAAACGTACATCTATGTTTTACACACTTTTTTGCAGGTATGGTACACTTTTAGATAATCCTGAAGTTGGTTTACAATTTTTTAGACTACTATATAGACTCAATTGTTTTATCAGACATTGATATCATGAATGGTTAAGAACCTGAGCTTTGGAGGCAGACTCAAAGTCCAAACTTGAATATTCTGATATTAGTTTCATGACATTATACAAAGTATCTTTCATTTCACAAATATTTGCTAAGTACCTATCATATTCCAGATATCAGCCTATGTATTGGGGATATAATGATTCAGAAGACAGATGGGCCAGAATCACAGATACTGTTTTCTGTTGTTATACATCTTACACTTTAACCTCTATGACCTTCAGTTTTGTTTGTTTGCTTGTTTTTTAAGTAGGCTCCACACCCAGCATGGAGCCCAGCCCAGGACTTGAACTCTCCACCCTGAGATCAAGAGTCAGCACTTAACCAACTGAGCCACCCAGGCACCCCTATGACCCTCAGTTCTTACCAAGGACTTGGAATTGGTGAAGATTATGCAGATGTTAGCATAGGGTATGATACTTGGTAAATGCTCCATCAGTGGTGGTTATTTTACAATTAACATGTAAGAGAAGTAAAATTATCCTTCATTTATCTGGTAACGCTTAGAAAGATGTTGCATGTAAATGAATTTTTCTAGAATTTAATTCCTTGTTGTCTTGAATTTTTTTAAACTAAGGTATAATGTACATATAGTAAGTCCATAAGTCCTAATTAATGAATCAATAACTTTTATATCATTAAACGCCCATGTAACTACCATCTACTTCAAGATAGAAAATATTTCCAGAAATGTTCCACAGAAATGCCTAGAACTTTTTTATTTTAGATATTTTTATGGCTAAATTTCTGAAAACTCTGACATGCTTTTTTGTCTTCAGGAAGGGAGGACGAAAACATAACTTAACTGTATCTTGCTGACTATTCCCAAGGGGTGATATGATTTCCTGTGTTCTTTCTTTTCTTCCTTTCTCTTCGGTATCTCTTTTAGATATACAAATATAACATGAGGTTGGATAAGTTTATGTCTGAGTTTTGGTCTTTTCTAGCTGAGGCCTTTTTTTTTTAAAGGTCCACACTTTCTTAATGTACATTATTTTTAATTTATGGTAGAGTCATACATAAGTTACTGATAACTATATGTTAAATAAGAATCATACTGGCACTAAAGCAAACAAACCTCAGTGAAGGGCTTTTTAGTGACAAGACCTTATGACAGCCATGTCAGGATTTGAAAGAGATGTTGTTTGCTTTTGACAATTTTTTTTCTCTTCCATGAGTTTCACCTATTTTGGACCTGACGTAGAGTGCTCTTACACTTGATTTATTTATCCAAGTAGCATCCTTTCAAGACTGGTAGTAATTTGATTCCTTGTTGTGGATGAGAAAGGAGGCACAGTATGTAAAGGTCAACCTCACCCCAGGACAACTATCGTAGTCCAGGTCTTGTCCTCCCCAGTATTTGAGGTTTCAGAAATATTTCTTGTCACTTCTTTAGGAACCAAGTAAATCTGAGAGTTGACGATTATCTGAACAGGGAGGTAATCCCAGCAATTGCTTCCTTAGGGTGAACTGTATGGTCCAATACAGGTACTCCAGATTGACCACTTGATCTTGACTCACTTCCTGCTGTTTGGTGGTCATGGATAATTCGAGACTTCAGATCACATTAGGGAATGAATTACTGGAGTGGGATAAACGTAATCTGTATGCAACACAAATTCATGGGTGGTGCCAACTGCCCACATGTGTCCCCCAAGGCCTTTTGCACAGATTCAGCCTAGCAAATTCATTTAATTCTTAAACAGAAACTGAATGAATAAAGGACTATTGAGGCTACACCTTTGGAAGTGTATGGATCTCACATCCATCCAATTAATCATCCATCCATCCATACATACATAGATCCATCCTTACATCCATTGACAGCTTGCTGTGTGTTGGGCACTGTGCAGGGAGCTGCATGTAACTTCCAAGAACCCCTGGCTCATCCCTGCCTGCCACCTCTGAATGAATGTACTTTCTTGGCTTCATTTTATTTCTCTTTTCTCAGAGACCCATCATCTCCATGCAGTGTGGACCCAGTTTAATCTTGGCTTGGAAATAAACTCATTTTTCTCCCCATTTATAGAGAGGATTCTCCACAAGAGAGAGAGGCGGTGTTGCTCGGTGGGCCGTAAGGGAGAGATCACTGCACTGCCTAAGATGGCTTTTCTCCCCTCTGCAGACTCTGAGAGTCCCACTTGGACTCCAGAGTCCCATTGAGAGCATGACAGCAATGTTTATGTGCAATTCTAATGCTGGTTTTAGCAGCATAAGTGCTTTTTAATGCATAGCATTACAGCGAGTGGGTTCTATTCTCTCAGCCTCTGAATAGCTGTCTAGAGGGGCGTAATTCCCAGCTCTGCCTCCAAGCACTGTTATTTACAAGCTCAGTTACACGTTCACGTCAAGTGTGGTGAAAGCCAGGATGGAGATGGGCTGAGTTTAAAGCAATTTGGCAAGTCTTTATTCCCTGCATAATCACTCAGATTCCTCAGCCGCCCTTGACCACAGCTTCCTGTTCACATATGTCAAAGGGAACCTGGGAGTTTGGGGAGATCGACTGCAGAAGTAAAATTTCTTCCTTCTGCCTGACTCCCTCTGAGGTTCCCCTACCAACCTCTTAGTTACCCTTTAGAGCTACACTGAAATTAAGATTCCCAGTCCAAATCTGTCCACTGCTCTCTATCTCCACAGCTTCACCCTGTCCTAAATCCTTCAAGTATCCAAACTAAACTTGCCTCCCCTTTCCATCCTCCAATCTAGCCTTCACCCTGCAACCAGACTGTTTTTTGTTTCTTTAAGTGCAAATCAACTCTTGTCACTAGGCTGCTGAAAAATCTTCAATGACTTTCCATCAAGCTCAGAATAAAATTTACCACATATACCTCATCTCATGTTCTGTCTCACTCACTACAATCCGGTCACACTGGCCTGGCCTCCTGACTAGTCCTCAAACACACCACATTTAGTTCTACCTCAGGGCCTTTGCACATTCTGCTACTTCTGCCTTCCCCATAGCTGCCTCTTCATTGTTCAGGTCTGAGCTCAAACCTCATTTCTTTAAGAAGGATTTCCTTGAACACACAGTCTAAATAATCATTTCTTCCTCCCAGTTACTCTCTAAACCATTGTCTTTTATGTTCCTCAAAGCAATCAACATCTTAGGAAATAATCCTATTTATTCAATTGGTTATGTATTTTTCTATCTATTCCATTAGAATATAAAATCTATGAGAACAGGAACATTGAGTGTCATCATCACCATGTCTTGGCACCTAGTAGGTACGTAAGTGTTTATTGAAGGAACACATTTTCTCAACAAAGTATTAAGGAATGGAATCTGCCTTGTTGTTATTGCCATCCCTGTTACATATACCTCTAGCTCCTGCCTTTTCTATATAGTCATCTTAGGACAAAGGAAATTGGGCCAGTATGATTTTTTTCATGTTTCCTTTTATAATGTTATTTGTTTAATCAAAGTTTGCATGCCCAAAATTTAAAGTGTTAACTAGTTCTATAAGGTATTTATTTTTAAAAAAATTCCAGGTCCCTTCTCCATCTTTCTTTCCTCTTTCCACTTTCTCTTATTTTAGCTGATTATCTTAGGATTTACCCCATTGTTTCTAAATAACATCTCTCAAGTGTTGATTTATGAAATTTTCTGTTTTAGGCATTATTGGTTGACTTCCCTCTCACAAAGATGATGATTTGTTGACCTTTCTATGAGAGATGGGGATTCAGATCCCTTTCCTACTTTCTGGCCAATTGTATACAAGCTCCCTCCTCATCCCTGAACTTCCCCTTAGAATTAGTCTTAGTTTGGTTAGATTAATATTCTGTGCGGTCATTATTATAATGGTTTAAATACTGTCATAGCCAAGCCATATAGTAACATAGGAATATATTTCCTTTCCTGCACAACCACTGGTCACCAAGCGTCTGCCCAGATGTTCCCATATAGGATCTATTTGCCTCTGCCCTGCAGGAGCCTTTGCCAGAGAACCAGAGATTCCTCCTCCAACTTCAGAATTGTGACTCAACTTAGAGAGTCCTTTGGAAAACAGAAGCAGAAAACTCTGCTAAAGTCAGTTTCCTATGCCTTAACATCTTGACTCATTCAAATCATTGAAAGTGGTAAAGTGGGCATGCTCTTTTGGCTGTCTCATGTGTCCATATCATGGCACTGTCATGCAGCATCCCTTTCTGGGGGGCTCTTCTCTGTGGAAGCCTGAGGTTTACTGATGGACACCATGTTATAGGCTGTTCTATAAACTGAATTGTGCTCCCCAACCTCAACTTCATAGCCTGAAGCCTTAACCCCCAATGTGACTGTTTTTGGACATAGGGCCTTTAAAGAGGTAATAAAGGTTAAATGAGGCAGGAGGGTGGGTGTTTTTATAAGAAGAAGAAGGAGACACCAGAGATGCCCAAGCACAGGAAAGGTCATGTGAAGACACAGGAAGATGGCTATCTACAAGCCATGGAGAGAGGCCTCAGGAGAAAGCAAACCTACCAGCACATTGATCTTAGATTTCTAACCTCCGAAACTGTAAGAAAATAAATTTCTGTTGTTTAAGCAACACAGTGTGTGGTATTTTATTATGGCAGCCTGCACTGACTGATACACTTTGTGAAGTTTGTAGTGTTTTGGAGCTAAGAAGGGCTCACTCTGGTAGAGAGGGGCATCTAACCCTGCCCAATTTGCCCAGCGCTTACAACTTCTCCAACAGCCCCAAGCCCTTTTGGGGCCATATTTGGTGTATGTGCATGCTGTGTGTGGGCTTTAGAATCCCGTTCTTACTGACCTACATGCTACTCAACTGCTTTTTCTGCAAAGGTGCAAATATTTCATTTTTAGGATTCATCTTGATTCCTAAGGATTTACATGCTGAGTTACTTGAAGTTAAAAGAAGCCAGAATTTGTGTGGACTTCATGCCTCCACCCAGGTTGGAATTTACAGCGTTATAAAGGCTTTTCATGGTCTTTGTAAAGTTTTAAAACTGTTAAATTTTAACTTTAACAACTCAGGTTGTAGGTTGATAGAGACACCCTATATGTATTCTCATAATGAGCAATGAATTTTCTTCTGGAAATGGATAGAAGCTTATTTCTGCTGGCTGCGGGTTCATCTTCTTTTCTAAGGAAGCCATTTTTCATTTGTCATAGGACTCGAAATTTTAAAAAATTGTCTGCAGTTGTATAGCATAGCTGTCTTAATCACAAATAAATTGGCTTCTGAATGCCATTTACATATTTTTCTCATACCTCAGCTTGAGTTGATTTTTATTATTTGCTTTATTTTTATCAATGTAATACACACATGGTTTTTAAAATTGCATTTTAGAAAGAGGGAAAACAATGGTCCTTTATCCTATCCCTTCCCATCCCCATTCCTGCTCCCCAGATGCCAGCATTTTTAACTTTTTAAAGCTGTTTCTTCTGTTGGTTGTTTCTATAGTTCCAGATAATGTGCTTCTACTACTATTTCCTGATTTATCCACTGTTGACATTATCTATCGATTATGGTGTTAAGATTAATAGCTCTTTAACTCTCTTAGGCTGTCCCCTCCTCACCTGTCCACATCCTCCTAATATAGTTATTTCACTATTTTTGTTAAATCCATAATCGGTAGTTTACAGCATTATGACACAGTAAATATGTCCTCTGCAAAGCAAAGGAATGCATCGTGACTACATTTTCTCCCTTCATCGTTTTTTTGTTTTGTCTGATGTCTCTAATTGCCTTCCTAATTTCTTGCTGTTTTTCTGGCATCAACATACTCACGTGATTTCCGAACGTTTCATCATGTTGGGCATTGTATGGAGTCCCCTTTTTCCTGAAGTTCCCCTACTCAGAATCTTCCCTCCAATGGGCACCAGTTACTGTCTGGTCCTGCAGCCCGGTGCTCTCCTGGAATGTTCCTCCATGGCCCTGCAGGGTTGACTATACTCTTCCCACATCCGGTTACTTCCTTTTCTGGTTTCATGCCTGGTTCTACTCAACCACATCCTAAGACAAGAAGTTGTCTGTATATTTGCATGTATGAAATGTTTTCATTTTCTCCTCATTTTGACGGATCATTTAATTGAATTATAATCCTAGATTGAAAATTATTTTCCCTCACCATTTTGAAGACATCGTACCACTGTCATTTAGTGTGCAATACCCACTATTGAGAAGTTTGATGCCATTCTGATTCTAATTTTTTGTAGAGGTTCTTTTTCTTTCTGCTCCATAAATTTTTAGGGTTGTCTTTTATCCCTAGGATTCTGAAATTTCATGATAATATGCCTTAATGTAAGCTGTTTTTAAATTAATTATTTTAGGTACCTGGTGCAACTTTAAGAGTCTCTACTTTCATCCTTCAGCTCTGGAATATTTTCTTGCATTTAAAATAAATAACCTACTCTTCTCTGCTCTCTCTGGGTTCCCGCTCAGAACAACTATGGGTCAAAGGTTGGGCCTCCTGGATTATATCCTCTATGGTTCTTATTTTCACCTATTTCCCCTCTCCTTTTCAGGGAATTTTCTCCATTTTATCTTCTAACATCTATTGCCTTTGTATTTTTGGCAATATTTTTTATTTCCAAGACCTCACTCTTGTTCTCTTAAACTTCCTTTTCTTCATGGCCATCTTCCCCTACATTTTTGAGGAAACTGATTAGAATACCAGTTTGGATACCAAACTGTTTTTGTTTGGTTGTATTTTTTTGGTTATTGTTTTAGTTTTAAATTCTCTGAGTAATCCATCTTGCTCAAATTTAGTCTTCCTTTTAGACACATTATTTTTTTCCTGCTTGAAGCCTTCTTCAAATTTCTGGTGACTCCCCATCATCTGTTCATACTTATGGGTGATGAAAGGATAATTGGAAGCAAGGATCATCTGGTCATGGTCTGTGCTCCAGGCAGGGCTGCTGAGACAGCCCTAAGTGTCACTGCATAGGGCCATCTAGAGAGAAACCTCTTATCCTCAGTGAGGTAAACATCTCATTACTGACATTCTGCAAGTAAGGTGGTGGGTGATGGGTGACTGGGGTTCACTGGTATATACTCATTTTGGGGGTTAATTTCTTGTCTTTGGCCCTACCTCACCTCATGGCAACCCAGTCCCACTCTGGGGTTCTTTGGACAAAATGGCTCTCTGATTTATGCACACTTCAGACTGTGTCTTCTCTATTTACTTCCCAGCATCCAAAAACGTACTGAAATCTCTTGTCACTAATATCTTCACCAATCTCTTTGTCCTTGTAGCTTAATGTATTATATTCCTTTAGGTGGGGTCTTAGAGGAAGAGTACATAATTCCTCACCTTTAATCAAAGGCAGCTTGAAGTATTAATGTTTTGAAATACATAGTAATTGTACAAGTCCAATTCTATTAAAAGTCTAGAATAAGCAAATCCACACAGACTGAAAGCAGATTAGTAGTTACCACAGGCTGGGGGAAGGCAGAAAGGGAGTAGTGACTGCTCGGTGACTATGGAGCTACTTCTGGGAGTGATGGAAAGTTCTGGAACTAGACAGCGGTGATGGTTGCATGACACTATGAATGTACCTAACGCCACTAAATTATACTCTTAAATTGCTAAAATGGAAATTTTATGTTACATGTATTTTATCATAATAAAAAAATACATAGTAAAAATAAGTAGTTACCATGAATAACTACAAAGATTTTTACAGAGTGTATTCAGACTGTGCTTCCATAGAATCCTGGTGCTCTATGATTAGTGCTAATGTGGAAATTGAATAATAGCCTGTCCCATTCATATTTGAAAAAAATCAATTCCTGAGTAGAATATTCTCAATTTCGAGTTTTCTTCCCACACATTTTTCTTTAACTTTTGGCACTGATGCCTCTTATCTATCCTAAGGCCAAATAAAATATTTTCTCTTATTTACTGTAAAAATAAATATAAAGAATAATTTCAAGTTGAAAATATAAGTACCCCTTGTAGTCCTACAAAGAAACTAAACCATCCCTAATTTTCTTCTTTTTCATTTATTTAGAAAATACAATACTCAGTTGTAAGTAAACAAAAAAAGCAGCTTTATATGAAGAGTTATTGTACAACTATGAACTATTTCATTAGTTAGCTCAGAAATGCAAAGAGCATCTTAGCTACTGAGCAGCATTGGGTGTTTGGAAGAAACAGGCCCACAAAGCTAAAGTGACCTTGTCATCCTAGGCATCCTGGGATGAGGACCCTATGGCCTTGACCAGAGGCCAACACCCCTTCCCGGTGACCCCTCTGACCAGTCCGACAAGCGCTGTCTTTAGGTCACCCTCATGCTGGCTTAAAACCAGCTAATGTTGACAGAGCACTTAGTATACTAAGAGCTTTATAAGGACTATCTTTTTGATAGTCCTTTTTTTTTTTCCAGTTTGAAAGTCACAGTTTATCTTTCTACAATTAGATTAGGAGAAAAAAAAAATGAAGAACCCATTGGTAGCAGGAAGAAGCAAGAGTCTTCTAGGATCTGGCATTTGATGAGATAGATATTCACTTACTGTGCATTTCCATTGTTTTTCCATGGCAGAACATACGGCAGAGACTTGGGAACACGCATGCCTGAAGCCAGGTTACTCTTATGTTCCATAACTATGTTGCTTGCAGGGCTGTTGTTGCCACAGTAGTTGGCTGTGCCCCAGACAAATGGGGTGATCTGTTCCCACAGATCTTTATCCCAGTCTTCATTGAAAGGAGGGCACTGCCAGGTGCTCTCAGCCAGAGTCTCTTGTCCAAGATTCCTGGTTTGGTTGACAACATCCTGCTCAATACAACTTTTATCACCACAGCTTGAGATACATGGTGGCTTATTTCGGCCCGAGGAACCTGGTGGCGAGCAATGAAGGGACAAGTAGCCAATTTGTTTGTGACATCAGGATGATTCTTTCTGCACTTGATAAGATGATAAGGAAACCTGCAGGCCCTGATCTGGTGGTTTTTATCACAGGGGCATTGTAATAGCTTTTCAGGGTCCAGGGAATCGACGTAAGTTTCTTCCATGTTGGAAATGATGGAGCTGAATCCAAGTGCTGGTCGAGACATGCTCTTCCCACAGTCGCTTTCTCCCCACCTCCAGGCCCCAGCAATGCTCGCTTCCGTCCCCCCTATCTTTTTAAATTTATTTTTTATTGTCAAAACCATCAGAGTTTAATAAAAAAATGACTCTAACAGTTCATCTTAACAAGTGATTAGCCATGATAGTCAAAGTGTATACACAAAGCAGTAATCTTCTGTTAATCATTAATGCTCTTTTCTCCTGAGATGATGAATCATTAACTTCTGGATACTCATCTTTAAAGAGAAGGCTCCATTACTATATACGAACTGTAAAATAACATGTGAAAAAAGGAGATTCCACTCAAGTGGGTAGCAAAAGGGATTCAGAATACAATTCACTTTGGATGATCAATCCTAGAGTTCTATGAAAATGAAGATCAAATGCACATCATTAAGAGTCTCCAGCGTAGAAAGTCAATCTCCCATCCAGGCTTCCTACTTATATGTCCTCTTTGCAAGCCTTTCCCAGATGTTCCCAAAGTGATGTCTCAATATACCTGTCATGGTCTGTAGACAAGAAGCATCCTATTGTCTTCCTGGATCTCCCAGTCACTGGAAAAAGTTGCCAGGTGCTGCCCTTGAGAACAATTTGAAAACTGGAAAAGGTTAGAAAACATCCTTCTATTCTCTTGAGTGTCTGGAAAGATGGCATCTTGGAAATTGACTCTGTGAAGCAAGAGGTTATAATTTTCATCTATCCTGAGGAAGAAGAAATAGGAGTAGTCCTGGACCATGGTGGCAATGTTCCCATTCTACAGATGAGAAAACTGAGGCTTGGAGATGTCAAGTAACTTGCTCAAAGCTGCATAGGTTGTAAGTTGCAGAGCCTGAAGGCAAACCCAAGCAGCTTGCTCTAAAGTCTGCTCTTGTAGCCATTAGGTACTATCTTCCCTTTTGCAAAGTAGAATTATCCCATTTCAGGCCCTCTGGTAACTGTACAGTTAAGAAATGCTAAAACAAACCACCACCAACAACAACAACAAAAAAAAAAAAAAAACACAAAAAAAACCTCTGGAGGAGCAGTTGTCAGAAGACCCCAATTTTTCTTGTAATGTCACCTTTATGTATGGTGTCAACAAAATAGAATTGTCAAGAGGAGAGGGAGCCTAGATGCAGACAAGCAGAACTCAGCAGGAGGAACTCATTGCTCATGGGAGCAGTGGTTTGGTGACCTTCGGGTCAGTCCTCCCTGGCCCTACAAAGATGGAGCTGTTGCAGGGTTGCCACCATCTGCCTAGGTATGCTGAGGCTGCTAATCCAGGTCAGCTGGCCTCAGACTCCTGTGATAGGACCTAAGGGGTCAGTGAGGGAGTGGCTACCTCAGAGCATGTGTGAAGGGCTGTCCTGGCCAAGGTGCAAGTGATAGACTTTTCACAAGTCTGGAGAGAAGTCCAGCTACTCCTCATACCCTCTTCACAGGTATCGGAAGAAAACTCTAGAATCTTCCCCTGGATTATCTCTATATATAATGGTTCAAAATGAATTACTGATGATCAACATTTAACTTCAATCTAAAAATATAAGAAATATATTTACCCTTTTAATTTATGGGTTGACACTGGCACCCTCGCTGGTCCACTTATCACAGGGTTGTCATAAAGGGTTCTCCTGGTTCCCTGATGGAAGCAAGTGAATGCCCCATGGGGCCCTCACTTATCAGACACATCAACTGTGTTATGTGATCAAATGATCCTAATTAAATAGAAGTATGGGCTGCATCATCATTACTAACAATGTAAGCACATGTGAGCAGTGAGAAATAACAGGGTCAATGGACACTGTATACCCAAGCTCAACAGCAGCTATCATACCAGGTCAAAACAGTGGCAAAGTAGTCAGATCTGACAAGAAATTGGCACTAAAAATAAAGTTGAAAAAGACTATAGTAATAATTTTATACTCATTATCATTTAAAATGAACCTGACTCTAGGAATATATTATAACTTTAGCTGGTACCTAATGGTAAAACTATCATATTAGCCAAAATTGTACCTATAATTTCTTCAGTGGTGTTTAAAGTTTTGGGAGACATGATGTCAAGCTATCTGAAATTTCACTGGACTAGATAAAAATCAAAAGGCTCCTTTTTGACGTTTCTTAATACAGAAGTATTTCGAGTAAATGAACAAATATTTAAAGGTGCAGGCTCAAATTTTTTAATTGATAGAGATGAATTAAAGAGGAGTTTGGAGATCTCAGCTCAGCTGGAATATGCCCTAAATCCTTAACAAGAAACACAACAGCATTTCTCCCCTGATAGTGGCCCACTTATGGCAGTCCTGCCCCTCCTGGGTCATACACACACACATTCACACTCTCTCACACACATACATGCTCGCTCTCTCTCTCACAAACTCATACCAACAAGCTCACATACTCTCTCTCACACACACACACACACACACACACACACTTTCTCACACACTCACACATGCTCACATACATACAATCTCATACACACTCTCACACACTTTCTCATACACACCCTCTCACACACTCACATACAAACTCACCCACACTCCTATACACACTCTCTCACACCCTTTCACTTTCTCGCACACCCTCATACACTCTCATGTACACACACACACTCTCACATACTCTCACACACTCACATACACACTCTCAAAACTCTCTCTCACACATATACTCACATTCATTCTTCTCTGAACATATTTCTCCCTAAACTTGCACATGTACCACTTTCCTCACTCCTGATATGCAATTTTATTTTAACAATACTATTATTCCAAACCCTTTTAATAAAGGAACTAGAAAAATATTTATCAAAAACTCCCACAGATAGCACAAAAAAGAAATACAGACTAATCATTCTACAGATGGTGATACACAATTCTGAAATAAAATATTAGCAAATAAAATATAGTAGTTCTTTAAATAAAAAAGTAGAATTCATTCAAGAATGTAATAAGGGTTAAATATTAGGAAAGCTTTTCATATAATTCATTATATTAGCAAGTCAAATGATGAAAACAAAGTGATCATCTCAATAGATATAAAGAAACCATTTGGTAAAATTCAATATAAATTACAATAAAAATTCCAAGGAAACAGAAATTTTAACTTGATATGTTTGCATGTGTATACAGGTAAACATGTACATACACACATATGCTGATATATATGTGCAAGATTAATACATAATTCAAAAGCCAGAATTATGCTTAATGTTAAAGCACTAGAAGACTTCCCATTGGACTAAACACAGTATCATGGTTTTAGGTTATGTGGAAAATCCAACAGAATCAACTGAAAACTATTAGAAACAGTAAGAGAATTTATTAACATAAATGGCTGCAAATTTAACATAAAAATGAGTTTTCCTGTATTCAAGTAATAACCAATTAGAAAAGATATTAAAGTGAAAACATCTCATTTAATATCGCAACCAAAAATAATCCTTCTACTCCCATCCCCCCAAAAAGGAATAAATTTTGAAATAACTGTAAAAAGACCACTATGAGGAAAAATTTCTACTCGCTTCTGAAGAAAAACAACAACAAATATTTTAATAGAAAGGAATGCTTTCCTAGTGAATGGCAAGATTAATGAATGAAGTTAATTCCTCCACATGTATCTCTACATTCTGTGTTATGCCAGTCAAAAATCTGCATCATTTTTTATTTAATAAATCATATTTAAGTTTACCTATAAATTAAATAAGGCAGGATAGCCATAAAATCTTTGAAAAAGGAGGAGTAATGGAGGAGACTGACTCAACTACATATTAAAATACATAATCAAGCTACAGTAATCAAAACTTGATAGGATTACGGGCACCTGGGTGGCTCAGTCAGTTGAGTTTCTGACTCTTGATATCAGCTCAGGTCTTGATCTCAAGGTCCTAAGTTCAAGCCCCACACTGGGCTCTGTGCTGGGCATGGAGCCTACTTAAAAACAAAAAAACAAAACTTGCATAGGATTAAATAGAAAATTTAATGGAACAGAGCAGAGAATTGGGGGGAAAAAAAGATCCAATACATGTGGGAGTTTTGTACATGGTAAGAGTAGCATTTTGACTCAGCAAGAAAAAAGATGGATTATTCAATAAACAGTGTTGGGACAACTGGCTAGCTGTTTGGGAAAAAATAAAACCTGATATCTATTTCATTCCTTACATTAACTTGAATTCCGGATGGGGCAAAGATTTAAATTTCAAAAAGATAAAACCATAAAAGCACAAGAAGGAAATTTTTTATAGACAGAAGCCCTCTCTAAGCATGGCACAAAACCTATAAACCATTATGGGAAAGATTAATAAGGTGAACTATACACATTTTAAAGCCTCTAAAGTTAGCAGTAGCTACTAAAATTTAAAACAAACATACACTTTGACTTAGAAATTACATTTCTAGGAATTTATCCTATATCTATACTCAGAAAATGTGGGGGAAGAAAGGAAAGAAAAAGAAACAAAAGAGAACCATATGTGTAAGGATGCTCATTGCAAGATTATTTACAATAGCAAAAGAACCCCTGCAACAATCTAAACATCCATCAATAGGGGACCAATTAAGTAAAATATAGTACTAACAAAGGATGAGCCACATGTAATCACTAAAAAGAACATGGTGAGTCTATAACTGCTACTCTGGAAAGCAAGCCAAAATGCAATTCATTGAAAGGAAGCAAGATACAGATCACAAAAAGGTCATTATGCACACAAGTGTTAACACGAGCATCTATAGTACTTTGTAATGTATAAAAACTTTTTATCTATTATCTATCAATTACATCTCCTTTCTCCCCAGATCACAGCCTCTTTCTTTACCAGCTTTTTCCTCTCAGCAGGTAGAACGTGTTCCAGAGCATTCTCCGGCCCTTTTAATGGCATGGTACAGAGAGATGACAGTGTATGCATGACATACTGAGGATGATTAGATGACGTTGCACATGCCAGAAGCACCCTGTGGTGGGGGAGCTCCACCCCAAGCTGGGGTGGAGGGGAGCAGTGATCAGTATAGGTATACTATAGCCCAGTATGCTGGTATACTGTGTGGGAGCATTTCCTCAAGAGTCCTGGCAGCTCAAGCCTTGAGTTGTAGATATAAGGGATTGGTTTGTGGGGGAAGGTCAAAGGGGAATCTTGTCCTGACACATTCTGGGTCAGTGGAAAGACAGGGCAGCATCAAAGGAGGAGTTGAAGGGAGGGATCTGAGGGCTTGCGCCCAGCCAGGCAGGTTCCGGACCTTGGGAAGATATGCCAGCTGTATCCCTTTCCAGGGATTGCAGACAGGATGATGCTTGGGGGCTATTAGGTTTTGTCCTAAGATGAGCAAGTTCTGCCAAGGTGAAGTACGGAAAAAGTGGTACACATGGAGCTATACAGACAGAGGTGGGACTTCCAGCTGCGCTACTTTCTAGTTATGTGACCTTGGGCAAGTTTCATCATGTCTCTAGACAAAGTGATCTCATCTGGGAAATTAGGTTAGTAACTAACTTGCAGGGAGCAGGAGAAGGAAACAAATGTGTGTTGCTTTTGCTTCGAGCATGGAATCCTCTTTTATTTTTGTAACAATCCTGCCTTCAAGACAACACTTACAAGTAGGTATATCAAATTTCATGGGTGCTAAGAAGGTTCCTTAATCCCTCCAAATCTCCTCACATGTCCATATGATCACTAATGCCTAAAACTTCTTCAATCCACAGAAAAGTCTCATTTCTCTCTGTCTTTTCCTCCTTCCCAGTGACCCTCCCTCCCCTTCTCCTCCCTCTAATTACAGAGAAAGAGTATAATATGCAAGTGTCTGGGAGGAGAAACAACATACTGAGTCCCACTCTCCATCAAATGGAAGTAGTCATTACACAACATGACAAATGACGACTTCACATTGTTTTCCAGGTTTTGGTGAAGCAGGCAAAGCGTACCTGATCTGACCTCAGGCTGAATCTAAAACCCAGAAGGTAATATCTGCCTTTAGCAGAGAAATTCAAAACAAGGCACCAGGAGCTAAAAATCTCAAGTCCTGGAGAAGAGCTAAATCTCAGGGTCAAGAAACCAGCAAAATTTATTCTCACTCAAGTGAGTTGGGCAACTCTCCAGAGCAGCTGTCCTGTGTGTGGTATTCTGACAATCTAGACTTTCTTCCATCTGAGGCTTGTCCGTCTCAGCTCAGGACCTCCACACCGGCCAGGAAGGGAGAGAGCTTGGAAAGACATGAAGGAAGAAGTGACCCATGTCACTTCTCCTAAGAAGAGTGTAACTATTGGAGGTTGGGGGCAGCAGAAATGTCCGGAATTGCTGAAAGGAAAAGAGAACCAGATGCTGGTGGTACCTCCAACTCCAACAGAGGCCAGCTCTGTTGAATCTCAGCAGGGCCCAGGAGTGTGGACAGGGCTAAGCTTTGGCCTGAGGGGCACATAAGGGGGCAACTTCCCTTGACAAACTTTTATGTAGTTCCCACTCCTCCCAGGCTCTGTGTTAGGCATACAGATGTGGAGGGATACAGCCCTGACTTTGGGAAGCTCATACTCCAGAAGCAACTTTGAATCTTAGCATAACATCTAAGTTTATCATATGAGCAGCAAGGCATGTTTCTAATCAGTGCCTCCAGCATCCTGCAGCTGCCAATTCTCAGTGTGATCTGAGGAAATTTACCTCAAACCAGAATGCTGGGCTGTGTCTGGCATCAGTTGTTGACCGCCAGGCTCAATATCATGAGCCCATTCACTGCTGCAGCCCAAGTGCTGCTGCCCTAAGCCTAGCTACAGTAGCAGCCAGGGGAGAACAAAATTTCATCAATTGAAGAAGCCAGTGAGAATAGCTATTCAGCATCATTCAGATCTCATAACTCAGGTGGCTGAAACTTTCATCTGTGTTGGCCAGTAGTTCTCAGTTTATGGTCCCCAGACCAGCAGCATCAGCATCATGTGGAAACTGGTTACAAACGTTAATTCTCTTAGTTTTGTTGTTTCCTTTGCAGTGAACACTGAACACACTGTGTGTTAGCCAATTTGACAATAAATTATATTTTAAAAATAAAATAAAATGTTACTGTATTTAAAGTGTATAAAAATTGAATATATTTTCATCAAAAACTGTAAATTATGATCAGTATAAGAATAAATATTTTTAATTAAAAAAAAAAAGAAACGCTAATTCTCAGTCCCCATTCCACACCCACTGAATTTAGAATCTGGGTTTTAACAAGCCCTCAAGGTGATTCTGATGCATGTGCAAGCTGAAGACTTTTTTTTTCTTTTACAGTAATGTCAAATTTACTCTGCTAAATATACAAATTGGATTTGTGTATTTACTGCACAGTAAACAGAAGTTTCTTGAACTGATTGATGGATAGGGTTAAGAATGCTTTTGAGTAGATAGACATACTTGAGAACTATATATTTGGGCAGAAATGTGGAACCTGTTTAATTTCCAGTAAAGGCTCCATACATACCTTCCCAAACATCCATGGTAGAGCCTCACACTAAATATTTTAGATACTCTGATCCTCCTTTCACTCACCCCCAACTCCCCACCCCCACCATAAAATCCAACATACCTTACTGCTTTGCATGAGGCTAGCATTCAGGCTTTCTCCTATCTGGGTAGGACAAATTTCTTGAAGATGGGAAGAAACATCAAATTAATATTAATATCAAATCAAGCCCCCTCAATAAGAATCACTCTGGTGTGACAGGTTCCATCTCCAGTCCATGCCATCTCCCAATTCAACATATTAATGTTGTGCTGACCTTCCTAACCCTATCTTGCACGATCAGCCAGGTACTATGAATAATAAAACAGACGTAGAACTGGCAGAGAGTAGCACCCCTTCCTTCACCTAGGACTAGGGTCTGAGCCAAACTCTGCTGTGGCATGTCCCTCTGAAGCAAGTTTGGTGCATTTCAGGTTTTCTACTGGGTCGAAAGCAGAGGCTACTAGACTTTCCAGGAAAACCCAGTTACATCATTATTGGATATTTTCTTGTCCTTCACATGCACACACAAAATGTATTCAGACCAAAGCTTTCAAAGACAGGGAGAGTTCCACTGGATAATGAGGAGCATTGCCTCATGATTTCCCCATTGGTCAATTGCCTGAGTAAGTGTGACACAACTTCCAGTAAAAAGACCTCATTCCTACTTTCTCTGCTACCCCAGTGAAGACTTAGGGATTCCTAAGAGAATACAGCTTGGGAAAAGTAAGCTGTAGAGGTAATAAGAATTCCCCTACAAATCTTCCTGTGTGATGGGGCAAGTTATCTAACTTGTCTGCATGTCAGTTTCCTCATCTGTAATATGGGAATAGTATTAGGAACTCGAAGCAGTTTGACATATAAGTTGTTGCTTAATGAGTAACTGTTGACTGAGAAAAAGAATAAGAAGTAAGGGATAAACAATGCCAGCTACAACACAGAGTCACAAGGCTTAGACTTACACAGCCAGGGGATAAGTCTTAGAGGTCTGACAGTTCACACAGCCCTTCATTCCAGACTGCATCTTGGCCAGGATGTCTGAGGGATATGGCTTCTCTTCCTGGTTCTGCTCTATTTTTTTACAGCTCCCAATGCCAGAATCCGCCTTGTCACCCAGAAAGCAGGCAGCTTTTTCAGTTCTCCTCCCCCAGGTTGGGCACAAGGTATGGCCTCAGTCCACAGCTGCACTTGGCCTCCTTGGCTCTCTCATTAATGGTGGGCCCTTACCTTCATCCCAGGCTTCCTTCTCCCTCAAGCCTCTCCTGTTTCTAGGGAATAGCTGGGTTTCCTCCCAACCATCCCCACCTAGCCCTTGCCTTTCACTTTGGGGAGAGTTTTAGGATCTGCATCTAAAACTCTCTATTGAGAGCTCTCAGTAGACACAACTGGTTCTGAGAAAGACACTGAAAATAAATTCTCTGTCTTTAGGACTTTCTTAGTAGTCAAACGCAATTAAATACCCCACTAATAACAAGTAGATTTAACTATTCTTTGAGCTCCACATAGATTAACTCATTTATTCCTCATACCAACAATAGGAGGCAAGGAGTATTATCACCATTATACAGATTAAGGAACAAAGACACTGAGTTGTTGCATAACTTGCTCAAATTTATACAACGAATAAGTCATAGAGCAGGGCTACAAACCCATGTCTATGACTTTAACCACTGTAATATGGTTGCCTCTTAATGTGCTACTGCATCTTCTCCATCCCTGCATAATTTCAACCTTTGCTGATGGCAAGGAGGCCTATCAATGTATCCAAATCAGTTAGGAACAATGACTGGTGAATCTAAAATGGAACAGGGAAACTGGAAATGTTCAAATTCATGTTATTTTTCAGATTCTCTGAACAACTGGTTCCTGGAAACGTGAAAAGACCACATACTTGGATTTAGAAAGTTCAGGATGTCTTATCTCTATTATGAGTTCTGTTTATTATGTTCTGGGGAAGGTTATGTAAGTGCTCTAGCCTCAGTTTCCTCATCTTTAAAATGGAGATAATAACAGTAACTTGTTGGCCCTCAGTCCAACAATTGGCCTTTTAGTTCTATTCTGTACTGCCAAAGCAGGAAACCTAAAAATCACATTTTTTTTTTCAGCCTCTTATGCTGGCTGCAGGCAGGTTAGTCTCTGCCAACGGCAGACTCTGGAGGGAGATTAAAAGCAACAAGAAAAGAGGGTCATTTTTCTGCTTCTGACTCTGGGAGTGGTTGCAGCAGGCACTTGCTATGGAGGCCCTGGAGGGTAATTATGGGCTGTTGCAAAAATGATAGTGATCATCATAACAGCAGGGTGGGTGTGATGGTGAGAATGATGACTGTAAGACCAGGGGTGGGGAGTCTGTGACTGACTTTTCTTGAGACACTGCAGAAAGAGAATGACATGCTTAGGGCTTTAATAGCTCGTTCTGGTCACAGAACCAGAGCTTCTGTGATGGCCTAAAGGGATCTCTTATCTTTGCAGCCACAGGAGGGATATAGTCCCAAAATTCTACCCCACAGGTTGGAGATTTGCAATGTAATTTCAGTTCATGAGCTCATCAGATTTTATGTGAGAGTTTGAGGATTGACTGGGAAGGAGTGGGTGGGAGCCTGAGAATTGGAATGGGGCCATCTGGATAGACTCATGCAAATCTGAGAAACTCCTGATCCCCCAAGTCCCCTTGTCAATAGGAACACTCCTTCCTCCTCTAGCTGAGAAGACTAGTCTTCCTTTACAAGAAGATCCTTTTTTTTTCCCCAGGTTATTTATTTATTTATTTATTTATTTATTTATTTATTTATTTAGAGACAGGAGAGAGAGACAGTGCTCCACACTGTCAGTGTAGAGCCTGACTTGGGGCTTGAACTCATGAACTACAAGATCACAACCTGAGTTGACATCAAGAGTTGGACAATTAGCCAACTGAGCCACACAGATGCCCCTCAAGAAGATTCTTCACCCAAAGCAGTTGCCTTAAAAGAGGTTGCAGTTCTCAAGATTCACTCTCTCCAAACTTCATGGCCTCCAGACTTATAACCAATATCAGAGTCAGAGTCTAAGAGCAAAGTGTTCTAAGGACCAAAGATTAATGTCTGGCCTTGAATGATACAGCTTTATATGCCTAAATAAGTGCAAGATTTTGCACTTGTCACTTATATTGGCAAAACCCTGAGAAGTATACGTGGAAATGGATTATAAGACTGTTGGACCAAGTAAGATGAGCAAAATATTGGATTTGGGCCAATTGAGGTGCATACCAGAGATGGATAACCACTTGAACTTTATATTTCTCCTTTTGGGAAGAGATTGAAAGTATATTGGTTTAGGGGAGCCTGGGTGGCTCAGTCAGTTGAGCATCTGACTTCAGCTCAAGTCAGGATCTCACCATTCATGGGTTTAAGCCCCACGTCGGGCTCTGTGCTGACAGCTCAGAGTCTGGAGCCTGCTTTGGATTCTGTGTCTCCCTCTGTCTCTCTGCTGCTCCCCAAATTGTGCTCTCTCTCTCAAAAATAAATATATTTTTAAAAAGTACATTCATTGTATAAGGGATAGCACATTGTGGTAAATGGAAGCATGAGTTTGTTGATATTGCTGGTGAAAATTTAAAAAAACTAGAAAAGTATATACAGATGCTGAGTAGCCAAAAGGGTGGATGTTCCAGATGTTAATCTTGGGCCCTCAGCCTCACACTTGTTCTTTTGTACTCTTCTATATATGGCCAAGACTAGATGCTTGAAAACTACACTTTCAAAACTCCCTTGTCAGCTGACTTCTGTGAAAAGCCACCAAAGGGAGGCACTGGCCAGAGATCAGAAGACAGGTAGAAGAATGCAGCTCTTTCTCTGCTTCTGGATCTAGGAGTGACCATATTGGGACTGGAGGCTATTGCAGGTGACCATAGTGTCCTGAAATAGTGTGGATTGCTGCAGCTGCAACAGCAGGTAACCACAGGTCCCTACAATAGTGACAGTGGTCACTACAGCTGACGCAGTTGCTGTAGCAACAGTGGAGGGTGAGGCATCCATGCCTTGTGCTGAGCAGCAGTATTGTGGTTCTACCCAGCACAGGGGTACAGCAGTAAAGCCCCATCAACCTCAGTAGTGAGAACACACCAATGGGCTCTGAGTAGCATCATCTTCCCCTTTTGTTCCTCCAGACCTTACAACTTTTGTAACCCATTTTCTGTAACCAATTTCCTCTATTTGAAATACCTAGGTGGATTTCTATTTTCTTGACTGGACACTGACTGGCACAAGGAGAGAGAAATAGAATTTTCTTCCTTATATGGTTATTGTATCGAAGAAGATAAACATAAAGAGTGCTCAGTACAGCATCTGACCCAAAAAAGGTAACTCTACAGTCTCATATTTAGTTGTTAAACCAAAAGTTGTTAAGCATCAACTTTGTGCTTGGAGATTTTGCTGTGACAAGTCTAGGACATCTGAGGTGGGCACAGAGAAAAGAGAAGAAAGCCATGCTCAAGGAGTCTTTGAGATAAAGATGGGAAATGACAGTTATTAAACTATTGTATATTGCCTCCAAACCCTTCTATATGCTGATCTTTGATACTGGTGCTGGAACTCTGGAAAATACAGGTTTTCTTTGTCATAAACGAATGATTCCTGTTAAGTCCTACCAATTGGAGCTCCAGAGGGAGACTGGAAGGCAGGAGGGAGACAGAACTATGTTCCTTCCTTCCTGCTTGCTTGCTTGCTTGCTTCTATCAGGATGCCCCAGCAATGAGTCTTCACTCCAGGAGCAGTAGGTTCCAGTTTCCAGCTTCTTCCAGCCCTCCAGACATAGTCTCAGTACATCCCCGCAGATGCATCAACACTATCCATGCACTATCCTTGTCCTCCACAGTGCTCCTCCCAGCTTCTAGTTTCTAATCACTTAGAGCTCTACCACTGTCTCCTCCTAGCTTTTGGGGTTTGTGCCTTCTTACTGCAGGGTTCCTTGTTGGCCTTTTAAATCCTCCAATTACTGTTTATCTGATTCCTTATATTAAATTCCCTCTGTTAAAATAACTAATGTGGTTCTGTTTTTCTGACTGGACCCTCCTGACACAAGGGACAGTGCATGAGGAATGTCTAGATGGAGAGTTAAGGAATAAATACTGACCCTGAACCACACAGTGCCAATATTTAAGGTTCTCCACAGTTGCAAAAGTCAGGTCTAAACCCTTCTTCCTTAAATGTGAGTGTGTTGGTGATTAAATGAAAGACTCTGAGCTGATTATAGATACTAGGGAACTAATAAAAAAATGAAAAGCTAAAAACTTCATTTCAAACTATAATCATTTTACTTTCCAGTAGTATTAATACATCTCTTCTATTAATATATATTAATGTATGTACATTAATCTAAATCAATATATTTGCATTGTCATGATTATGTTTTTTATGATAATTAATGCATTATCATGGGCAATACTTTATCGGACACTTTTGCTGTAAAACAAACCACCCCAAAACTCAGGGCTTAAAACCACTATTTATGTCATTCATGATTCTGTGGGCTGGCAACTTGTGCTGGGCTCAGTTGCATGATTCTTCTGGTCTCAACTAGACTCATTCATGTATTGCCAGTTGGCTGCCAGTCAAACAGTATGAAAAGAGCTCAAAAATCCATGAGGAAAAGAGATTCAGAATTCCTTTACGTTACCTGTAGGTCTCTGAACAGGGTGCATAGGATCCACTGAAAGAGACTGAGCTCTAGACCACAAAGGGTAAGACAATGGGAGAGAAAATATCCAGGAAAAGGTTTCCAATCCTCCTCATGCCTTTCGAGAACACTTTTCTCTCTACCCTCAATTTCTTGTTCTTGAGTTCTCCATAACCTCCTCTGGTGGCCACTTCGGGACATACACCTGTTCTTTTTTGCCTTTCTGCGCTGATTGACAACTTCCTCCCTCTACACTTCTCTCCCCATGTTTACAGTCATTCTCTTAAATCCCTTCTCCTCTTTTTGTCTTTTTTTAACCCCTATTCTGACCCAAAGAATATGTCTTCCCTTTCCTCCTCTCTTCCTTCCCTCCCATAAGTCCTCCTACAGGCCTCCTGCTTCCTATTTTTATCAGAAATATTTGTTATCAGAAAGACTGCATTGCTTTGAAAGGGAAGAATGGTGCTTATCTGTGGTGCTTTTACATGAAGGGAAGGAAAGAAAGATTAGACAAAAAAAGAGCCAGTTTTAGCAGCTTCTCACATTCCTGGAAATTCCTAGAAACTCCCTCACAAACTAAGGCTCAAGGAAAACTCTGCTTTTTAGTGTTATTGCTCTCATTTTGCTTTCTCCCCCATTCTGCAAATGCTCAGTATTTTAATTACATGATGAGTTAAATAAGCTTTGTGGATTCTAACAATTCTAATATATTCCCCACAAAATAATTCATTTTTATTTCCAAATTGATTTACAAACCTTTTTTAAAAAAAAAAAAAACAAATTATACGTTGGAGACACTCTTGTCTTAGACTAGATTCCCAAGAAACAGAGTCTGAGATAAGAATCCATGCTAAACTGATTCATTAGGATATGGTGTCAGGAAAAACCAGTAAGGGATTGGGGAAGGGGGACCAAGGAAAAGAAGGAAGGGAAGCAACAGTGTCATCCCTCAGTCAAGATCTGCTCCCAATGGGATGAAAATCCTCAAGCACTTTAGGTGCTCTGGGGGCCTCTGGCAAAGTGAGTTTTAAGGTACCTGAGGGAACTCCTCTGACAAAAAGGCACAAGTTCTAGCTGTTAGGGGTGAAAGTATCCAAGGAAATAGCATGCAGGAAAACAGTAAAGGACTCACGGGGATATTAGTGGAGCACCGACAATTTTTACTACCTTCCTGCATTACCTACTTTTGTTAGTGCTTCATACGTGTTTGCCCTTGTTTGTTGAATGAATGATCAAATAAATGAGTGAATCTGTCTTCATAGATATAATCTTTGCTAAGAAATAAGATCTTTCCTCTCATCTCCAATGTGTTCTTTAGTTTTAAAATTTTGCTCTTTTGTCCTACTTTTCCTCCTTACATTTTTGTAAATAATAAAATACAGTTAACACGCAAGGAGTGCTTAATTGTGCCAGTACTCATTTGATTTTATTTAGGGGGTGCTTGGTATGATCCAAGTATTTTATTTGATCCTCATAAAAGCCCCCTTGAGGTCAGTAGCATTGTTATCCCCACTTTTAGATGGGGGTTGCACACAGATTAAATAACAAGCTAATAAGTGAATGTAGATGTACCTGACTTTTCCCTTCCCTTCCCTTCCCTAGACTTTTCACCCTCTCCTTTCTACACACACACACACACACACACACACACACACACACACTGATTTTAATACACATTCATTTTAATGGGAGTCATTTACAGATATCAAGTCCCAGGGAGTTTATCAGGGAGGCAGGGAGGTGCCTTGGTTAAAATAACACTGTGCAGTAGAACAGAAAATAAGATGTCACGGCAAACTAAACATCTTCACTTTCACAACAAACAAAAGAGCCGCCTGAGTATAGACTTGAGCTGGTCAGAAGTTGCCAGAACTTTTAGCAGGAGCCAGGTGTCGGTGCTCACCTGAACCTCAGGGAGGCCCAAAGGATGGGGCAGGGAAGCTGGGCGTCCCCACTCTGGTCATTCCTCGGCTTCTCTCTATGGTCCAGTCAACTCAGATATTTGTCCAGAAAGTGAAGATGTTTAGTTTGCCATGACATCTTATTTTCTGTTTCACTGCACAATGCTATTTTCACCAGGGCAACCAAGCTCTCTGATAAACTTTGAGAACATCTGAGCCAGCTTGACAGTGAAAAGACTCCGTGCATTCTGAGTTTTATATATTTATATATTTCACTTTATTCCATGTTTAGTATGACTGAGTAACCAGTTCAATAAATAAAAAAAAAAAAAAGAAAGTGGGGTGGGGAATCAGTATGGATTGCATAAGAAAGCAGCCCTGTTTCCTGCAGACTGTCTCCCAACAGCTCCAATATTCCTTTCAAAGTACAGATTCTTAACACAGATTAAGTGCGATGGGCATCTGATACTTCATCCCAATTCACATTATGGCTCTGAATAGGAAAACCAAGAGTGTACCTCTTCAGATAGTCAGAAGGTGCATGCCTCCAAGGACTGTACTAACCAGGCAATGCAGAAGCAATAGAAGAAGATCTCTGTGAGGGCTCAAACCTCACTGGCACCAGAGCAATGACATCAAAAATATGCAACAAGCCTTCTTTCTTAAGTAAGATCACAGGAGCTAGTGGTATTTCCAGGGGCATGCCAAGAGTCAAAGCAAGCCCACCTCACCCCTGGCTGCCTGTATTTTCACCCCCTGGGTGGGCGGTCCCCGTCAGTGTCTCCCACCTTCACTTTTGGTTTTCAGAGGGCTCCTTTTTCACCTCCCATTTCATTTAGAAAAGATTGGATTTGAATTTCATCTTATCTCCCCATCTTGCAATCTGGCATCTGAGTAATATAGAATTAAAAGACAGAGAACTGGAAAGAGCTTGAGAGGTCATCTGGCATGATTCCTACTCAATGTAGAGATCCTTCTTCTGGAATACATACGATGATGATGGTCTCACTACCTCATATTGCATGCCTATAAAACTGTTGCACAGTATCTGCCTGGGTAGAGTTTCTAGCTGTGTGATTTTATTTGAATGGTCTTTGTCTTAAATCTGTATTCTTACAGGTTTACACATTTAACACCTATGATACTGTCTATTAATGTCACCAACTCCAAAATACAATGGCTATTTCCTTCTAAAGTTTTGAGCAATTCTGTTATGGGCTGAGGTGTGTTCCCCTGAAATTCATATGTTAGAGTCTTAGGCCCCAGTACCTCAGAATATGACTTTATTTGGAGACAGGGCCTTTAAAGAAGTGATTGAGTTAAAATGAGGCTGTTAGTGTTGTTCCTAATCCAGTATGACTGATGTCCTTATAAGAACAGGAAAAAGACACAGGGTGTACATGCACAGAGGAAAGACCATCCAAGGACACAGCAAGAAGGTGGCCATCTGCAAGGCAAGAAGAGAAGCCTCAGAAGAAAGAAACCCTGCTGACACCTTGGTCTTGGATTTCTAGTCATTAGAACTGTGAAAAAATAAATTTCTATTATTTAAGCCCCATAGTCTGTGATACTTAGTTATGGTAGTCCTAGAAAATTAATACAACTTTCACACAAGATTTATATCCAGACCAAAAGTTCTCCTTGTTGCTTTCTTTATTCTCAGAGATGAAATCATTAAAGCAATTTAAAAAGTTATCAGTCCATACTTCCAATATAAGACTTACCTGATAAATGCTATTACTAATAGATATAAATAAATCTCTGTTCATTCATTCATTCATTCATTCATTCACCAACACTCATTCAGCACCTGCTATAGACCAGGCCCTGCACTAGGCACTGAGATCTCAAAACTGAATATTATCAGTCCCCTTTGTCTAAATGCACATATGATTACACAGCAGCACTACACTGAATAAATTCCAATCTGGAGGTATGTATAGGTGAGAGATAGCATAGGAGTAAATGGTTAGGGGCAGGGAGAGAGAAAGCAAAGAGGTGGTGTACTAAATAATACAAGTACAGAAGAATGACCAAAAGTTGGCCAGTGTGCAAGAGGGGGAAAGAGCTCTCCAGTGTGCTGAACTCCAGGAAATAAACCCAGAAAAATGAGGCAGGGCCTGATAAGATGGGCTCCTATGAGCCCTGCTCAGGAGCTTGGATTTTATTTCCCAGGTACCAGGGAGTCAGAAGGATTTTCAGCAGGGGAATGGTTTCCTTGAATTCACACTGTCACCAGTCCACCTGATCTTTGAGCCTTGCATTCAGCTTCCATCCTTCAGCACAGGTAGATGGGACACACTCCCACAACCATGTTGCTTCTGTTTCCCCTCTTTTAAAAATTATCTCACAGTCACTGTAAAACATGTAAGCAATGCAGAGGTTTACAGAGATAAACATGGAAGAGACTGGCCCTCTCTCACACCTCACTCTGTCTCAGAGGCAATTTGGCAAGCATCCCTCCGGTGCCATTTGTGTGTATCTGGACACAAGTATGTGTCTATCTATACAAGGTTTTTGAATACCTGAATGAAATCATACCTTCTGATGTGCTTTTTCACACAGCAGTATTCTTGGAGACCTTTCCATACCAATTCTTATAGACATTTCTCTTTTTATCATCAGCATAATATTCCATGCTATAGCTGTACTATAATTAACTTAGCCATGCCTTCCAGATAGACATTAAGTTGTTGCAAATATTTTTCTATTAAAAACATGAAAAAATGAGTATTTTGGTGCAATTTTAATCTCTACTTTTCAGATAAGGAAACTGAAGCTTAGCTTAAGTAAACCAAGTCAGCACAGATAAGGCATTGCAAAACTGGTTGGGAACGTACATCCGGCTATTCCTGAGTTCAGAATCTTCATTTTGTATCATAACTAGCTCCATATGTAAACATCTTAACCTGCAGGTTTATAATTTTCATCATACTTAGAAAATCTTTCAGCTGTTAATTCTTCAGTTATTTTTATACCCTCTCCAGCTTTTTTTTTCCTTGCACTCTAATTATACATATACCAGGCCACTTGATTTTGACCCACAACTCAATACTCTGTTCTTTTTTTCAATCTTTTCTCTTTGTGTTTCATTCTGGATACTTTCTATTATGTCTTAAAGTTTACTAATCTTTTTTCCTGAGTTGTTTTGTTGTTAATCCCATATAATGTATTTTGCATCCCAGACACTGCATTTTTCATCTCTAGAGTTTAACGTGGGTCTTTAAAAAATTCTTTCATAGCTGCCCTCATCACATTTTCTACTACCTTCTTGAACACATGGAGTATATTAATAATAGTTGTCTGAATGTCTTTGTTTAGTAATTCTATCATCTGTGCCATATCTGGAGCTGTTTTTAATAAATTGATTTTTCTACTTATTATGGATTATAGTTTTGTGCTTCTTTGCATGCCTGATAATGTTTAATGAGATGTCACTGTGATTTTTATGTTGTTAGATACAGGAATGTTTGTGTATTCCTTTATATAGTTATGGTCTTTATTCAGGGACACTGTTAAATTTCCTGGAAACAATTTGATTTTTCAAGGATTGATTTTCAGTTTCTTTCAGTGGACCCAATGCACCCTTAATCTGGGAACCATTTGACCCCTCTAATTAAGCAATACCCTTCAGAGGACTCCACTCAATGTCCAGTGTGCTCAGAGCGTTTGCCACTCCAGCATGGAAACCAAAGCCATTCATTAATATGAGCTGTGGTAATTGTTCTGCTTGCTCATTTCCAGTGGTTCTTCTCCTGGGCTTGAATGGTCTCTTCACTTACGTGCCCTGATCAGTACTCAGTTGAAGATGCAAGAGGAATCCCCTGAATTCTCTCTAGCTTTCTTCTTTGTGCAACTTTCCCTTCCCTGGTACTCTGTCCTCAGACTTTCTGCAAATTTGGTCTCCCTGAACTCTGAATTACTTCCTCAACTCAGGAAGACTACTGTATTATGTGTTTCCCCTTCCTGTGCTGGAAACTCTAAACAGTAACCTGGAACAATCAGACTTACCTCATTTGTTTCTCTTCTCTCAGGGATCATTGCTTAAATTAAAATATCAGACCAGTGTTCCTCAAAACCATCAAGGCCATTGAAAAGAAGAAGAGCATCAGAAACTGTCACACTCTACAGGAGCCTACAGAGACATGATGATATATGATCTATAATGTTGTATCCTGGATAGGATTCTGGGGCAGAAAAAGACATTAGGTAAAAACTAAGAAACCTGAGTAAAATATCACCTCTAATTAATCTATCAATATTGATTCATTGGTTGTGACAAATTTATTACATCATGTGATATGTTAATACAGTAAATAGATGCAGGATGTACAGAACCCTTCTGTATTATCTCCCCAACGTTTTTGTACATCTGAAACTATCCTAAAATAAAAAGCTTATTTATTTATTTGTTTACTTACTTACTTACTTAATTACTTACTAACTTACTTAGAGAGTGCAAGCAGGGGAGGGGCAGAGACAGAGGGAGAAAGAAAGAATCCCAAGTAGGCTCCAGCCTGATTCGGGGCTCAATCTCACAACCCTGAGATCATGACCTGAGCAAAAATCAAGAGTCTGACACTTAACTAAATGAGCCACCAGGTGCCCCAGGGGAGTTTAAAAGCAATAATAAAGCTGATTAAACACTGGCCTACTTTCTATTATCACTATGCACCTGCAATTGTAAGCAATGTCAGTGATTAAAAAAAAATATCTTCCCCACTGGGAAGCATCACCCCTCAACCCCTCATTCTCACCCTCCACCCAGGTTACCCCAAGTTTGATGTAGCATTGGTCACTTTAATCAATGCTGGTAAAATTGTGCAAATGACATCAGGTCCCTATTACCACTCAAACTTAGGCCTAAAGATTCCTGATCCTCCAATAAAGATATACTCCTTAATCCTACACGCAGCTCATAAGTACCTGTGCTAACAATCAATCAGACCATCAACGAACACTTAATTCCTCAATACACATTACCCATTATGATTCAGTATAAGAATCACTTAGAATCATGGTTCTCAGCTCTGACTACACAGCAGAATCACCTAGAGAGCCTTAAGAAATCCAGCACTCTAGGGGTGCCTGGGTGGCTGAGTCGGTTAAGCATCCGACTTTGGCCCAAGTCATGATCTCATGGTTCGTGAGTTCAAGCCCCACATCAGGCTCTGTGCTGACAGCTCGGAGCCTGGAGCCTGCTTCAGATTCTGTCTCCCTCTCTCTCTGCCCCTCCCCAGCTCGTGCCTCATGCTCTGTCAAAAATAAATAAAAACCTTTAAAAAAAATAAAAAAAGAAAGAAATCCAGCCCTCCAACCCAGACAGCTACACCAGCCTCTGGGAGCAAGGCCACGGCATCAGACTTTTTTGAACTCCCTGTATGATTCCATTCACAGCCAGGGTTCAGAAACGTACACAGAGCTTTTCAAGGTTTCCCTGGGAGGGCCTGATTCAGGCAGTCTGGGATGTGACCTGGGAATCTGCTTTTTTACCAAGCACTGCAGAGATTATTTTTTCATCAAGTTTGGCAACATTCCTTTACAAGACCAGATACGGAGCCATTGTGTATCACAGCCTCTGAGTGACTCCATTTGTAGTTCTGTGCTTTCATTCATGAGTAACCATATCTTTTTAAAGGTGCTTTTAAAAAAGAAAAGTCACACACCTTTGAATTTGCTGTTATTAGAGTAGATCTTAAAAGAAACTTGGTTACCTAGACATGTTTTATCTACCCGGTCACTGTAACAACCAAAGCCACTCATCCACACTTCCAAACACACCTAGAAGAGAATGTACTGCCCTAGTTGAGAATCCCTTGGCTGATGCTCAGAGTCCAGCTCCAAAATCTCTACCAAGCAGATACTGACTTAAATTTAGGGATGAAAAGCTCATTATTTCCATAGGCAAGCCATTCAATCTTTGGACAGCTCTGGACAACAGAAGTGTTCAGCACCATCTCAGTCTGCTCAGGCTGCCCTGACAAAACACCACAGACTGTGTGGCTCAAAGAGAAATTTATTTGTTCACAGTTCTGGATACTGGAAATCCAAGATCAAGATGTCAGCAGGTTTCATCTCTCCTAAGGCCTCTCCCTTTGCCTTGCAGATGGCTGCCTCCTTGCTGTGTCCTCACATGGCCTTTTCTCTGTGCATGAATGTCCCTGGTGTCTCCTCCTCTTCTTACAAGGACCCTAATCCTATTAGGCCAGGTCCATACCTGTGTGACCTAACCTCAAGTACCTCTGTAAGGTCCTATCTCCAAATATAGTCACGTTGGAGGTTATGAATTTGGGGAAAACACAGTTCATAACACACTCACTCTCATAAGTTCCCTCAGTGCTGAGCTTTACACATGAACAGGAAACCTGCAGTCACTCCAAGGAACTGACAGTCCTCCCACTTTTCCCAGGCCTCAGGGCTTGGGGACACTCTGGAGCTTCCCTCTTTTTATGGACTTTAAATACTTATTTGCTGCCTATATGTCTTACTATGCTCACCCCCAAATAGGCTTAAAATGAACCCTGAGAATCCCATGGAAACCCATCTTCAATTTAAAACAAATAGGATAGGGACACCTGCGTGGCTCAACTGGTTAAGGGTCTGACTCTTGATTTCAGCTCAGATCAGGATCTCACAGTGGTGAAATCAAGCCCCATGTTTGGCTCCTTGCTGGGCGTAGAATCTGCTTGGAGTTCTCTCTTTCTCTCTCTTTCTCTCTCTCTCTCTCTCTCTCACTTCCTCTGCCCCTCCCCCACTTGTTCTTGCTCTCTCTTTCTCTCAAGAAATTTTTTAAAAAATTAAAATAAGGGAGGAGCCAAGAAGGCAGAACAGCATGGAAGTTTTTTTGCATCTCGCATCCATGAAATACAGCCAGATCAACATTAAAGCATCCTGCACACTTACAAAACTGGTTTGAGGATTAACACAACAATTTGCACAACCTGAACCACAGAACTCAGCAGGTACATGGCATGGAAAGGTGAACTGAGGGAGAGAGAAGCCACAGAGGGCAGGGAGCTGTTTTTGCTTGTGGAGAAAGGACAGGGATGGGAGGAGAGTACAGGAAAAGCACCCCCCCAAAAGCAGCTGGAGACAAAATAGAAAAGTAGAAACAGTCACAGGGACTGAACTAAAAAGGGATAAAGGACAAAGGAGAAAGTCTAAATTCCATTAAGACTCTATAAATAGGGGGAGTGCAGAGTCTGAAAGTCCACAGTTCAATACTTGGTGGTGCTCTGGTGTAAAGGGCAAATCCCCAGGAACAGAGTGAGGTTCAGGGATCCTCAGGCCACACAGGGAGAGGTATTTCCCTGCTGGAAGGACATTTGATAGGGGCTGTGTGGCCACCAGGTCCCAGCAAACCCCAGAGAACAACCACATTGGCCAGTGCAGGAACAAGGTCACTGGGGGTGAAGGCTGGTGCCAGATGTGTGTTGTGATTTTCCATAAACCTGGAAACGCTGCTGCTACACGATCTCATGAACTTTTTCTGGGGCAGGCTGGCACCCAGCTGCAGTCTCTGGGCATCGGCAATAGCACAGTCCCGTGAACATTCCTGGGTGTGGCTGGCACACGGCCAATCCTTGTGAGACCCTCTTGCAGAGGACCTGAGTGGGTCAAAGCTACAGTCCCTCAGAACTGAGGGGTCAGGAAACACGGCCCCATCTGAGATAAAACTCAGGAGGGAGGTGCCACTGGGCAACCTGATGGCTTGGTCACAGATAGCGTAAAAGCAGGGAGTGGACTGAAGCCAGAGACAAAGGACAGGTGCGCAATTGCTGATCAGAGAGAACAGAGTTCTGATACTAGAGACTGGTAGCTGGGTGACGCCATTTTCACTCCCCCGGGGGGCATACGCATACACACCTACAAGTACCACAACAATCCACCCCAGTAAGCTAAGCAATGCCATCTAGTGGAGAATAGAATCATTACACTAAGCCCCGCCCAAACTGGGCCAACATCGCTCTTCAGGAACACCACAAAGCTCTCTGCCTTTATGGACTATAAAGTGCTTCATAGTTTGACTCCTAGGGGAAAACAATGTAATTTCAATCGTATTTCAGTCTGTTCACTGGTCCATCTATTCAATTTTCTATTTTTTTCTTTTCTTTTTCTTGAATACAGAAAGAGAAAAAATTTATTTTTATTTTCTATTTTCCTTTAATTTTTTTTACTGCATCTTTTTACTTTTTTATAAATTTTTCAAATTCTGTTTGACTTCCATCGTTTCATTTTATTCTATTTCATTGTATTCATTTTTTAAAATATTCAAATGTTTTCCTTTTCTTTTTCTTTTTTCCTCCTTTTTTCTCTATTCTATCAAGCTCCTTTCAGCAACCAGACCAAAACACGCCTAGAATCTAACATTATTTATTTGATGTGTGTGTGTGTTGTTGTTGTTGTTGTTTTTAATTTTAATTTTTTTTACCTTATTAATTTCTTTTCTTCCTTCAAAATGACAAAATGAAGGAATTCACCCCAAAGGAAAGAGCAGGAAGAAATGACAGCCAGGGACTTAATCAACACAGATACAAGCAAGATGTCTGAACCAGAATTTAAAATCATGATAGTAAGAACGCGATCTATTGAAAATAGATTAGAATCCCTTTCTGCAGAGATAAAGAAGTAAAAAGCTAGTCAGAATGAAATAAAAAATGCTATAACTGAGCTGCAATCCCAAATGCATGCCACAGCAGCAAGAATGGATAAGGCAGAGCAGCAAATCAGCGATATAGAGGACAAACTTACAGAGAATAATGAAGCAGAAATAAAGAAGTAGACTAAAGCAAAAGAGCACGAATTAAGAATTAGAGAAATCAGTGACTCATTAAAAAGGAACAACATCAGAATCATAGGGGTCCCAGAAGAGGAAGACAGAAAAAAAGAGGTAGAAAATTTAGGTGAGCAAATCATAGTGGAAAACTTTCCTAACCTGGGGAAAGACATGGACATGAAAATCCAGGAAGCACAAAGGACTCCTATTAGATTCAACAAAAACCAACCATCAACAAGGCGTATCATAGTCAAATTCACAAAATACTCAGATAAGGAAAGAATCATGAAAGCAGCAAGGGAAAAAACGTCCTTACCTACAAGGGAAGACAGATCAGATTCACAGCACACCTATCCACAGAAATTTGGCATGCCAGAAAGGAGTAGCAGGATATATTCAATGTGATGAATCAAAAAAAAAAAAATGCAACAAGAATCCTTTATCCAATAAGGCTGTCATTCAAAATAGAAGGAGAGATAAAAAGTGTCCCAGACAGACAAAAATTAAAGGAGTTCATGACCACTAAACCAGCCCTGCAAGAAAGTTTAAGGGTGACTCTGTGAGGGGAGAAAAGATGGGGGAAAAAAAAAGACCAAAAGCAACAAAGACTAGAAAGGATCAGAAAACACCATCAGAAACTCCAACTCTACAAGCAACATAATAGCAATAAACTCATATCTTTCACTAGTCACTCCAAACGTCAATGGACTAAAAGCTCCAATCAAAAGACATAGGATAACAGAATGGATAAGAAAACAAGATCCATCTATATGCTGTTTACAAGAGACTCACTTTAGACCTAAAGACACCTTCAGATTGAAAGTAAGGGGATGGAGAACCATCTATCACACTAATGGTTGAAAAAAGAAAGCCAGAGTAGCCATACTTATATGAGACAATCTAGATTTTAAAATAAAGACTGCAAAAAGAGATGAAGAAGGGCACTGTATCATAATCAAGGGGTCTATCCACCAAGAAGACACAATTGTAAATATTTATGCCCTAAATGTGAAAGGACCCAAACATATAAAACAATTAATCACAAACATAAAGAAACTCATTGATAATAATACCATAATAGTAGGGAACTTCAGCATCCCACTTATAACAATGGACAGATTGTCTAAACAGAAAGTCAAGGAAACGATGGCTTTGAATGACACACTGGACCTTATGGACTTAACAGATATATCCAGAACATTACATCCTAAAGCAGAGGAATATACATTCTTCTCCAGTGAACATGGAACATTCTCCAGAACAGATCACATACTGGGACACAGATCAGTTCTCAAGTACAAAAAGATAGAGATCATACTGTGCATATTTTCAGACCACAACGCTAAGAAACTCGAAATCAACCAGAAGATAAAATGTGGAAAGATAACAAATACTTGGAGACTTAAGAACATCCTACTAAAGAATGAATGGGCTAACCAAGAAGTTAAAGAGGAAATTAAAAAGTACATGGAAGTCAATGAAAATGATTACACCATAGCCAAAAACCTCTGGGATGCAGCAAACATGGTCACAAGAGGGAAGTATATACAGCAATCCAGGCCTTTCTAAAGAAGGAAGAAATGTCTCAGATACACAACCTAAACTTACACTTCAAAAAGCTGTAAAAAGAACAACAAATAAAACCCAATAACAACAGAAGACAGGAAATAATAAAGATTAGAGCAAAAATCAATGCTATCGAAACCAAAGTGGGGGAAAAACATTAGAATAGATCAATGAAACCAGAAGCTGGTTCTTTGAAAGAATTAACAAAATTGATAAACCACTAGCAAGTTTGATCAAAAAGAAAAAGGACCCAAATAAATAAGATCAAGAATAAAAGAGGAGAGATCACAACCAACACAACAGAAATAAAAACAATCATAAGAGAATATTATGAGCGATTATATGCCAACAAAATGGGCAATCTGGAAGAAATGGACAAATTCCTAGAAACATATACACTACCAAAACTGAAACAGGAAGAAATAGAAAAATTGAACACACCCATAACCAGTAAGGAAATCAAATTAGTAATCAAAAATCTGCCAAAAAACAAGAGTTCAGGGCCAGATGGCTTTCCAGGAGAATTCTACCAAACATTTAAGGAAGAGTTAACATCTATTCTCTTGAAGCTGTTCCAAAAAATAGAAATGGAAAGAAAACTTCCAAACTCTTTCTAGGAAGCCAGCATTACCTTGATTTCAAAACCAGACAAAGACGACAGTAAAAAGGACAAGCATAGACCAATTTCCATGATGAACATGGATGCAAAAATCCTTAACAAGATATTAGCCAACTGGATCCAACAATACATTAAAAAAAATTATTCACTGTGACCAAGTGGGATTTATACCTGGGATGCAGGGCTGGTTCAATATCCACAAAACAACCAATGTGATTCATCACATCAATAAAAGAAAAGAACCACATGATCCTCTCAATAGATGCAGAGAAAACATTTGACAAAATACAGCATCCTTTCTTAACATTTATTTATTTTTGAGAGACAGAGACAGAGAGACAGAGTGTGAGCAGGGGAGGGGCAGAGAGAGGGAGACACAGAATCTGAAGTAGGCTCCAGGCTCTAAGGAGTCAACCTAGAGCCCGATGAGGGGTTCAAACTCATGAAATGTGAAATCATGACCTGAGCCAAAGTTGGATACGTAACCAACTGAGACACCCAGGTGCCCCTCAAAACAACATCCTTTCTTGATAAAAACCCTCAAGAAAGTAGGGATAGAAGGAGCATATGACGAGATCATAAAAGCCATATATGAAAGACCCAATGCTAATATCATCCTCAACGGGGAAAAACCGAGAGCTTTCCCCCTAAGGTCAGGAACAAGACAGGGATGTCCACTCTCACCACTGTTATTCAACATAGTACTGGAAGACTTAGCCTCAGGAGTTAGACAATTCAAAGAAATAAAAAGGATCCAAATCGGCCAGGAAGTCAAACTTCCACTTTTTGCAGATGACATGATACTCTATATGGAAAACCCAAAAGATTCCACCAAACAACTGCTAGAACTGATCCATTAGTTCAGCAAAGTTGCAGGATATAAAATCAATGCACAGAAATCGGCTGCATTCCTATACACCAACAATGAAGCAACAGAAAGAGAAATCAAGGAATCGATCCCATTTACAATTGCACCAAAACCCATAAAATACCTAAGAATAAATGTAACTGAAGAGGTGAAAAATCTACACACTGAAAACTATAGAAAGCTTATGAAAGAAATCGAAGAAGACACAAAAAAAATGGAAAAAGATTCCATGCTCCTGGATTGGAAGAACAGATATTGTTAAAATGTCAATACTACCCAAAGCAATCTACATATTCAATGCAATTCCTATCAAAATAACACCAGCATTCTTCACAGAGCTAGAACAAACAATCCTAAAATTTTCATGGAACCACAAAAGACCCCGAATAGCCAAAGCAACCTTGAAAAAGAAAACCAAAGCAGGAGGAATCACAATTCTGGACTTCAAGCTATATTACAAAGCTGTTATCATCAAGACAGTATGGTACTGGCACAAAAACAGACACTCAGATCAATGGAACAGAATAGAGAACCCATAAATGGACCCACAAACGTATGGCCAACTAATCTTTCACAAAGCAGGAAAGACTATCCAATGGAATAAAGACAGTCTCTTCAGTAAGTGGTGGTGGGAAAACTGGACAGTGACATGCAGAAATATGAACCTGGACCATTTTGTTACACCATACACAAAACTAAACTCAAAATGGATGAAAGACCTAAATGTAAGACAGGAACCCATCAAATCCTCAGGGAGAAAGCAGTCAAAAACATCTTTTACTTTGGCCACAGCAACTTCTTATTCAGCACATCTCTGGAGGCAAGGGAAACAAAAGCAAAAATGAACTACTGGGACCTCATCAAAATGAAAAGCTTCTGCACAGTGAAGGAAACAATCAGCAAAACTAAAAGGCAACGAATGGATTGGAAGAAGATATTTGCAAATGACATATCAGATAAAAGGTTAGTATCCAAAATCTATAAAGAACTTAACCAAACTCAACACCCAAAAAACAAAGAATTCAGTGAAGAAATGGGCAAAAGACATGAATAGACACTTCTCCAAAGAAGACATCCAGATGGCCAATCAACACATGAAAAAATGCTCCGCATCACACATCATCAGGAAAATACAAATCAAAACCACAATGTGATAACACTTCATACCTGTCAGAATGACTAACATTAACAACTTAGGCAACAACAGATGTTGGAGAGGATGCAGAGAAAGAGCATCTCTTTTGCACTGTTGGTGGGAATACAAACTGGTGTAGCCACTCTGGAAAACATTATGGACATTTCTCAAAAATTAAAAGGAGAACTACTCTATGACCCAAAATTGCACTACTAGGCATTTATCCAAGGGATACAGGTATGCTGTTTCAAAGAGGCACATTCACCCCCATGTTTATAGCAGCACAATCAACAATAGCCAAAGTATGGAAAGAGCCCAAATGTCCATCGATGGATGAATGGGTAAAGAAGATGTGGTATATATATTCAATGGAGTATTACTCAGCAATCGAAAAGAATGAAATCTTGCCATTTACAACTATGTGGATGGAACTAGAGGGTATTATGCTAAGTGAAATTAGTCAGTCAGAGAAAGACAAATATCATATGGCTTCACTCATATGAGGACTTTAAGATACAATACAGATGAACATAAGGGAAGGGAAGCAAAAATTATATAAAAACAGGGAAGGGGACAAAACATAAGAGACTCTTAAATATAGAGAACAGAGGGTTGCTGGAGGGGTTGTGGGAGGGTGGATGGGCTAAATAGGTAAGGGACATTAAGGAATCTACTCCTGAAATCATTGTTGCACTATATGCTAACTTGGATGTAAATTAAAAAATTAATTAATTGATTGATTTTTAAAAAAAAGAACCTCAAAAAAATTCCAATAAAAAATAAAACAAACAGGATAAAAAGTTACCCTGGGGTCTTAGTAGCTGGCAAGTCCTCAATTCCTAAGTAGAATGCTAGTAATCCAGTTTTGGTGATCCAAACACGTACACAGTTTGAACACAGCTTAAACACGTACAGTTAGTTTTACATTTCAGTTTACTTTATTTGTTTGCCTAAATCTAGGGATACAGATTTGAGAAACACTTATAACAGGTAAGTAAGTAAATATAAAATGTTCAAACAAAATAGCAAGTCACCCAACACAAGATGGGCAAATGGAAAATGCAGCCAAGAACTAAAATGAAGTAAAGGGCTTAATGGAAATTCGGAGGGGAACTGTTTGAGGTGATATTCAGAGTGGCAACTATTCCCTTTCCACCCGAAAACCCAGGTGCTCTAACACAAAGCTCTGAGAAGAAGGCATTTCAGGTACACACAGGAGGGGCTGAGTTGGAAGAGACTCATACTCCCAGGATTTGCAGGATTTCAAGCAGCAACATTAAATAGGATAAGAAAGTTCATAGAGGGTTGAGTATCCCCTGCAATTACTACATTAGCCCTTAGACCAATCCACTCATCTCATCAGTATTGATCATGATGAGACAGACAGCACAGGAGGCAGGAGCAAGGTGGCAGTTGAGGCAAAACTGGGACAAGGTAGAACCAGAAGCTCCAAACCTGTCAGAGAGAGAAAGAGAAAGGTGTGATAGGAAGGGTCGGAGGGTCACACCACAGAACCTAGCAAGGTAGGCATTTATGTAGACAACTAATGTGAGTGTGTACATGCTCAGGTTGATTATTTAGGAAGTTGCATGTCATTCATTTTATGCTGTGCTCTCAGGCCTTCATGAGTTTTTGTAAGAATTCCCGCATCACTCACAAGAGTCCTTCCAAAGAAAAGTTGCTGAAGAGAAGGATCTGATGGAAGGTGGGGTGAGGGGGCGGCATTTAACTATTGCATTGAAATCCTGGGTCCAGAATAAAAATGTTAGGTATGGAACCAGCCATTCTTTTCTTCTTCTTCTTCCCTCTTCCTCTGCCCCAGTGTTGTAACAGAGCAGGGGGCTCAAGCCCGGAGGAGGGGTAATTACCCCAGCCAGAGAAGGAGAGGGGAGGGTTCCGAGGCTGCTTCACAGAGGAAAAATTATATGTTCAGCTGAAAGCCTGTTTCATTCAAAAGGTAAATCAGAGTTACCTGAGGTAACCCGATGCAAAGTGCTCCTTGAAAGATACCTCCCACTTCTCAGATGTCAAATGATCCTATTTCAGATTTATCAAAGCAGCAGGGATTAGCGGAGCCAAACACCCTTCAGTTCAGCTCCCTCCTTCTCTCCACTTCTTTGTTTGTCTAAATAGTTGTTTTAGTGAGTGAGAAGAAAGAATGGGAGGTAATTAGTGTTTCTTGTAATATTCCGTGTTTAGTTTTGTAATCCTTCTGTCAGGTTTATTTTCATGTTAAGCAAAGGAAGTCCCGCTGGAATATTATAATCTCTTCTTAGTGTTAGCAGAAAGCTGTGGTGTTTAAATTAATAAAGAATTTTTCAAGGAAACTAAAGCCTTCCTTGAGAGTGTCAGTTTAAACAGCACGTCATTCTTCAGAGCCTGCCTTACCCCACAGTGTTTGAGGCTAGAGATAAGAACCTTTCTAAGAAGCTGGGTAGGGGTTTTAGGTTTGAATTGTGTGATCTGCAGACATGCCCTGGCATTCTGCACTCACGGGGCCTTACACCCCTATCCCATTCTGTCCCTAACCTCTGACCTGTGGGCCACTGTCATAGCCTCCTGACTTGACCCCTACCTCCTGCATTGCCTGTAGCTGCCAGCCCTGCTGAGTGCTTCTTTTGCTCCAAAGCCTCCAAAACCTTCAACCTGGCCCCCAATGACTAGGTCCTGACCCATCTTTTCTCCCTCACCCCCAATCTTCCCTGCCACATGCTCATTTCAAGTAAACTATGACTCTTCCCCTTATCCACTGTGCACTTTCCTATTTCTGCTTCCACTCCATCTCTGCAAGGCCAGATCTGGCCCATTCTTCAACAAGGGGCTGCCTCCCTCACAGTTTCCTCCCAGCTGGAAGTGCTCTCTCCCACCCTTTCTGTCCCATAGACCCAATCTCTATCTGTCTATAGCACTGACCAGTTTTCACCTTGTATAATAGATTTCTAATTCCTGAAATAATACATGAATATATTCCCCTTGTAAGAAACTGGAACACTCACAGAGAAAGTGTAAGACCTCTTCACCCCCATCCTCAATCCCTTCTCCTCTCCCCAGAGGTAATCACTCTGATGGGTTTGTTGTGTTTTTCTTCTAGATTTAGATCTACATCTACATATCTATATGCCTTTTTTTTCATGAAATTTATTGTCAAATTGGTTTCCATACAACACCCAGTGCTCATCCCAAAAGGTGCCCTCCTCAATACCCATCACCCACCCTCCCCTCCCTCCCACCCCCCATCAACCCTCAGTTTGTTCTCAGTTTTTAACAGTCTCTTATGCTTTGGCTCTCTCCCACTCTAACCTCTTTTTTTTTTTTCCTTCCCCTCCCCCATGGGTTTCTGTTACGTTTCTCAGGATCCACATAAGAGTGAAACCATATGGTATCTGTCTTTCTCTGTATGGCTTATTTCACTTAGCATCACACTCTCCAGTTCCATCCACGTTGCTACAAAAGGCCATATTTCATTTTTTCTCATTGCCACGTAGTATTCCATTGTGTATATAAACCACAATTTCTTTATCCGTTCATCAGTTGATGGACATTTAGGCTCTTTCCATAATTTGGCTATTGTTGAGAGTGCTGCTATAAACATTGGGGTACAAGTGCCCCTTCTATATGCCTTTCTAACGCAGCATTATTTTTCAAGATCTCCCCATGTTGACACATGCAGATTTAGAGACTGGTTTTTCATTATCCTATGGGATTTCATCATATAGCAATGCTTTGCATCTCACTTAGCCTGGCCTCTAGTCCTAGACATATTATTCCCTTTGCCTGGGGTATTCTCCTAAGAGCTGGCCCAGCTAACTAACATCCAGGTGTTGTTTCCACTGTAGTGCCTTTTGTGACCCCCAATCTTAAATGAGAATCCCTGCCCTCCTCTCTCACCACCCGTTAGCTCATGGTACCAGGAAGACTGGCATCTGAGCTCCTCTCCACTGTCATGTTGAGTAGCTGCTCCTTCCTCAAAAGCCCTAGCATCCGATGGCCAAGGCCGTAGAGGCCCAACTTCCACACTCCACACTTATCAATGTGTTTTCCTGGCAAGAACAGCTTCCTCTCTTCTTTTAAGAAACCAAGGTGCTGACTTTTAAAAATAACATATTCAGCACGCAGTGTATACTTTTGTGTTTTCATGTGAGGTATACAAGCAAGAGTGGCCATCCATTGCTGTGTCTCAAGAAATCAGTGTAGAGCCTGACATATGATAGGTCCTTAATAAATACATGCTGAGTCAACATGTCTTATTTCTCATAAGTGGCTGCAAGTTTCTTGAAGTCAAGATTTGTATCAGATTCATTTGACACTCCCCCAAAACTCTTCCATGCGGATTTACCAACACGTGCTCAATATTAAATAAGTGACAAAAGAACAAGTCAGTCTAGCCATTTCAGACAAAGGACCACTCCTTTCAGAGAAATGAACAGAAGTGAACAAGAAAATTAGTCAGTAACTCTTTGATAATAACAAGCAAAAAAAAAAAAAAAAATTGCAGGGGAGGTGACTGGGACAAGACTAGCTGTTGAATCTACCCAGCGGACGCAGGAATGTGGCTGGGAGGCAATATCTATCCCGGCTCCAAATCAGCACAAGGTTCTGAATCTGGGCCTAGTACGTCTGTCAGTGTCGGGAGCCTCTCCTCCTGAATGGAACCAGAAGCTCAAGGAGAGCAGTGTGGTTTATAAAGACACTTAAAAAGAGAGTGCCTGGCCTGAGGCTCTGTTGGTTTGTCCTAAGTCAATATATGGAGCCTCCTGGTGGCTCTGAGCAGCTCCTTAAACCGTTCTCTGAGCCCTGCCTTGGCCTCAGACCTGCTCCAAAGTCTCCAGCACTGTGCACTGGCTCTCAGAGAACCTCCCCTAAATCTTAGGAAGACAAGCACTAGCTTTTTCTTTTATGTTTATTTAGATTTTTAACTAAAGAGAGTGTGAGTAGGGAAGGGACAGAGAGAGAGAGAGAGACAGAAGATCCAAAGTGAGCTTTGCACTGACAGCAGAAAGCCTGATGTGGATCTCAAACTCATGAACCGTGAGATCATGACCTGAGCCAAAGTCAGATGCTTAACTGAGCCACCCAGGTGCCCCAAGCACTAGCTTTCAGAAGAGCTTTCTGAAAAGGGTCAGTTAGGTTTTTAAGAGTCTTCCTCTACCCGGTTCCCGTGTGCCTGGCTCTGGGCTATCTAGCCCTGCACTTCTCCTCACTGAATCCAGAAGGTAGCCCCCTATTGAAAACCTTCAGTGACTCTCCAGTACTCCTGGGATAAAGTTCTAACGCAAGTTGTCTCTGAGCTGGTTCCTACCTCATCTTGCCACACTGCCTCCTGGTTGTCTATACTTCAACAATTCTAGACTCATAAAGTTCCTTGGATACATCATGTTCTCTCTTGCCTCTTTTACACATGTAGCTCCTTTTGCCTGGAACACTCTTCCTCTACTCTTCACATCTCTTCTCAGGTCTCAGCCTCTCTTGAAATCTTCCCTGGCTAGGTAAGGTCATCGTGCTGCATGGTTCTGTATACCCCTCTTATCCCCAGTGGAGCCCGATGAGTGTTAGTGCTCAAAAGATCTCTAAGGGCTCAGACCATACCTGTCTGCATCACTTTGGTTTCCCTGGTGCCTAGCACAGTGCCTGACATAAAACAAATGCTCGCTAAATAGTCAATGAAGAAATAAATGGAAGAGTGCCTCCCCCTGTCCCGGATCCTACAGGGCTTTCAGGGCCAAGTTCTTCCTGAATTCTCTTGTTGGATAAGAATCCCTGGGGGCTTCTGATTTAGAGTCTTTTCCTTGAGGGCTGCACTATGTTTTAAGAAAATGCCTATTCCCAGCTGCACAGTTTAGGTACATAAAATTTGCGTATTGCAATAAATACTTGGCCTCATGAATTTCTAGCCTGTTAAATAACAGAACTTAAAATGCTAGGTAAGCATGTAAAAGAAGATAGCATCGTAAATACCAGAAAATTACAGGTTGGTGATTTTTTTTCCTTTGATCTTGTAAGTTTTTACCAGATGAAAGAGTGATTGCCTCGGAGAGTCTTGGGTAGAGTTTTTCCCTGCCTTGCTTGTTGCTGATCAATTTGGGGCAAGGAGGCAAGCACGCACTGTGGTAGATGCCAACTAGAGTGGTGGCTTCCCAGTTCACAACAAACCTCCCTTCTCTAGGAATGTCTACAAACAAAAGGGTGGGCATCAGTGACTGCATTCATACATGTGACAGAGGGCAGTTAAAAGATTGATGCTGACCAAAGCAGAGCCAACTGGTGCCTTTTCTGGAATTTGAGTCTTGAACAGTATTACATACCCAGAGGTTGAGTACAGTTAACATAATGGTAGCCCCTAAAGAGATGGCTCACAGATCCTGCTACGAAAGTCACCTAAAGCTCTTGCCCTTCCTGAGATCTGAATTCATTCTTTCCTTGATCCTGTGAACCACCCCAGGGTCCTCTCAATACATGACCTTTTTATATGCATTAATACATCCATAAACTAATCTACCTATTCTAGGTTAAAGTTAGCATTTTGTTACTCAAGTATTCTCTCTCTTTCTGAAGGGAGCTGAGTCCCAGCCTGACCTAGAGACAGATGGAGCTCAGCTGGATTGGTCATTGGCATCTGTCACACAAGATTTCCTGGCTTCTGGGCAAGATGGGGAAGTACTAGGGGATTCAGCTCTCCAGAGCTCAATAGAAAGGTTTGTTCTCCTACAGAAAGAGCATTTGCCTTGCCCTTCTGACAACTAGTTGGTTCTAAAAATAGAGCAAACAATGAATGTAATTACTGTTTTGAGTTTGCTAATCAGCATAAAAGAAAAAAATCACCAGTGGTTAGGATTCACCAGTGCCCCATCATGTCAATCACATGAACCAAAGCGGTCTCCTAGACTTTAGGAAATTAAACATCTGAATGTTCTGAAGAAAGATAGCCATGACTATAGAGTTATGCCTTGCAAGGAAATATGACTCAAGAGGCCTTAAAAATGACATTCTAACTATAAAATTACAAATAACTACAAAGAGAAAGAAAAAGAAAAGATAACAGTGTGGTTTCAGAGGGAACTCCCTGATAAGCTCAGATTTTTAAATATGAAAGAACATGGTCCCCACCTTCAAGGACATCACAGTCTGGTGAAGAAGATAAATCTTTTAACCGAATAATTCAAACCCAAAGAGGAAAGTATTGAGAGCGCTGGGAGAGGGACAAGCCACTGGCTACTGGGCGTGGGAGGTGACGGCAGCCACTTCCAGCTGGGGGACACAGTATCTTGTCCTGGTCACTATTTGTTTCATATAGACTAGGTCAGGTTCCTCACCACATTCTTCTTTTATTCTCTCATGTTTGGGGGCATGTAATAAGTCCTCAGTAAACACTCTATATTGTCTGAGTAGAACTTTGGAGATAGCATTAGTAGAGCCTTAAGAAACTACCGCTTATTTATTGCCTGTAATGAAAGGCATCTGTGGACATTACCTCGTTCCATCTCTACACTATGTCTAGGGTAAGTTGTATTCTTTCCCTTTTATAGATGAGAGAACTATCCTTTGGAAGAGACTCAAAGCCAGATACAGAAGACTTCTTATTCCACTCTCTGCTTCTTGGGAGATACCGCAGAATATTGAGTCCAATTCCTCATTTTACCTACAGCCAGGAAAACAGAGTTCTCCAGACTGCCTGATTCAAATGAGTCCTCAGTCCACAGGGGCAGAGAGGGAGACCCCAGTGCTGCAACTCTGGCTGCCTTCTCTGATGAAAAGAGGCATTATTAAGATACTAGTTTGAAAGGTCAGTCTATACTTGGTGAAACTGAGGCAAGCCTTACTCCAGCCAGGCTTCTGGTTTCCTGGGCTCTCAACCTGCCCTCCAGAACAGATTAATACTGTGCCCTCATGTGCTGTCTCTACCACTTTTGTCATTACTTCTCATCTGCCATCTAAGACTGTTGTGTTTGCATCAGACTTCCAAGTCCTTGAGATCGGCAACCCTAACAGAGCAAGTACTTGATATATGTTTGTTAAATAGAAATTTTGCTGTTTTGAAAAGATACAAGGCATTTTTTTAATCAGCATTTTGAAAAAGAGTTCATTCTGTAAATCGTCTTTGTAATGCTACAGGAAATGTATGCTCTAACCCCAGCTTGGAAGAAACTAAAATCTATTTCTTGCTTTGAGTTTTACATTGGTCTTCTAATCTAGTACATTACCCAAAAGCTTTCCTGTCAATTTGATATGAGATTCTTTCCATAAAGACAGAAAACATAAAAACTCTGAATAAAAATATTAGAAAATAATCATATTGCCCCAGCAACTAATGAATGGTGATGCAAAATGTGGCATATCGAGACAAGCGAGTATTATTTGGTCGTAAAAAAGAATACTGATTCATGCTACAACCTGGATAAACCTTGAAAACCTTGTGCTGAGTAAAGGAAGTCCAACAAAAAAGGTCACATTCCATGATTCCTTTTATATGAAATGTCTAGAATTGACAAATTTACAGAGACAGAAAGCAGACTAGTGGTTGCCTTGGGTTGGGAGTAGAAGGTGGGTCATAGTTAAAGAGCACTGGGTTTCTTTTAGGGATGATGAAAACATTCTAATGTGATAGGTGCACAACTCTACGAACACATTAAAAACCATGGAATTGTATACTTTGAGTAAATTGTAAAGTATGTGAATTACATCTCAATAAAGTTGCTATCAAAAACCTAAATCTAAAAAAAAAATCATAGTCTTATTTTATTTGTTCCCTTGTTAGGCCTGCCCCTCAGGATAAGCTCTGACAGAAGAAGCTTGACAAAAAGAAAAGGACCTTGCCCAATTCTTCAATCCTAGCTTTGAGCAGGAAGTATCACCTTTATTTTGCTCTGATTAGTAACACAAAGAGTTTTCTGTCTTCACCTGGAGAGATGGGTAGCTAGGCAGACTGCATCATTTAGGAGGTGCTAGGACACTTAATGAAAGGCCATATTACCACTAACCACTCAGGAGGGATTGAAAAGGGACCTTGGTTAAACCCAAGATTGAACAGACCAGAGAGATGAAAAATTGGGAGATCAAATCTGCAATCCACAGGCCTTGAAAACACCCAAAGTTAATCTCACTGCTGTGGCATTTCTTGTTGCTTCTCTCTTTATTAAAGGAGACTTTCTTTCATGTGGTCTTAACTTAAAACGCAACTAACAAAATAATTGCCACTTCTGTACTTAAAATTTTTTTTGTCCTAGACTACAAAAGACAGCTGAGTTGCCCCTCACATCATAAATCTTGGGCTTGTTATTGATGAATTCCTCAAGGTGTGTGTGTGTGTGTGTGTGTGTGTGTGTGTGTGTGAGTGCACACACGCATGTGTTTTAAACAGCTCACATCTCAGTAATTCTGCCAACTTGCCGGAAGCTCTGTTAGGTGGTCATAGAGATCAGGAGCCAGAGGCTTCCCTGATACTTGTTGGACAGGAGCTTTCAAGGCAAGGAGGGGTGAGGTGGTGGGATTCAAGCAATGTGAATAATAAAGCTTTGAGGCTGGGAGGGCGGCTAGCAGAGGTGATGCATAATTCATCAGGCAAATTAATCAAGTCCCCTTTCCTATGCCCATTGCAATTACTGGGAACACGCAGAGTCATCAGCTTTTCACCCTCCCTCCGCCCCTTCCCTGGTCCTGGCAGCTCCCCGGGAAGCCATGCAGGCTTGAGTCCTGGCCTCTGAGGCCAAGCCTCTGGTCGGAGCGGGACCTGGGAATGTGGGTCCCTCTGCCTCAGCTGAGCCAGGTTTTCTTGGACTGTCATGGAACTGGGGGAAGCACACGCAGGGGTTTGGTGTGCAGTAGAGCAGAGAGTGGGGACAATTAGTTTTCTTCATGCTTGGCTGAGCCTTAGTGTAGGGACGGACAGGCTTAGAGGGTGAGGCAGATCACAGATAATAGAAGCTTCATTTCCAACTGACCCTCCAAGCGCTCCGCCAGGCCCCGGAGGAAGGAACAATGCCGACCACCTCCAGAAACATCAGTGCTGAATGCGGAAAGCTCCAGCGAAACAAGGAGGGAAAAACAAAAGCAATAGACAGGGCCTTGCCTTGAAATGGTTTCTATAGTCCCCACCAAAAGAGAAAAGAAAAAGAAAAAGGCTCCATTGAGGACAGAAAATAAAGTCTGGTAATGAAACATATTTCTCACACTAGCAAGAAGCAGACACACACACCTACACACATCCATACACACAGGCCACTGTGTGGCCAAATTCCTTCTGGCAGAGAAGAAGGAGAAGGAGAAGGAGAAGGAGAAGGAGGAGGAGGAGGAGGAGGAGGAGGAGGAGGAGGAGGAGGAGGAGGAGGAGGAGGAGGAGGAGGAGGAGAAGGAGAAGGAGAAGGAGAAGGAGAAGGAGAAGGAGAAGGAGAAGGAGAAGGAGAAGGAGAAGGAGAAGGAGAAGGAGAAGGAGAAGGAGAAGGAGGAGCAGAAGAAGAAATTGCCTCTAATAGAGCCCTCACTACATGGCCTTCTAGCTGTGGTGTAAGTCATAAGAAGGAGCCATGACACGAGTGACTTGAGATTAATGCCAGGCAACAATGGAAAAAGCAAACAAAAAAGTTTTCTGCACAGAGGAGGAAATGAAGCATGCCTATCATTGGTGCTTTTAATCTCTTTATGTTATTTGTTACTGTGTTATAAACTGCCCCAGATCTTAGTAGCCAAAAACATTTTATTATATATGTTTCATGGACTTGGGGTCTGCATTTCAGGCAGGGCACAATAGGATGATTCACTGGCTCCATGTACTATTGGTTGACATCACCTGAGGGGAGTCAGCTGGTACCTAAGCTGGTCTGGAAAGTTGAGGATGGTTTTACTTAATTATCTCATGCCAAGGAAAGGGATGGCTGGAAGGTTGACTTGGCTGGGACTGCTGATCAGAGGAACCACCTTAGCCTCCCAGCATGGCAAACTCAGAGCTCCGAGAGGGAATGTTTCTGGAGATGGGAAGTGGAAGTTTCCGCTTATTTCTCAAGTCTCAAGTCTAGAAATTGGCAAACATCACTTCCACCATTTTCTGTGGGCCAAAGCAGTCACAGAGCCTTCCAGAGGAGGGGATATCATCTGTAATTTGCTACATGTTTTCTCATTGTGGGAAGGCAGAAAGAGAAAAATTAGGTCACAGATGGCTCCCAGTGTGGTAAGTGGCATTTGGGTACATTAAAAGAAGCAGAGGGAATCACTCTTACATTTATCACCCAACAACTCAGGTCACAAGTCTCTGGAAGGGTGGATCTGGGTATACCTCAGACAAGATACATAGGAGAGACCCCTAAATAAATTTCCCAAGTCTTCAGTTTGATTGGTTTTCTCCTTTTATGAACTTGCCTTAGACTCATGGCCAACTTCCCCTAATTTTGCACCTAAATGATCATTGTTTCTCAATGGCTACAGACTCCAGATCAGTGTATAAATGAATGAATGAATCTAACTAGACTTCTTGAGGGCAAAAATTCATCTTAAACTTTTTCTTTGTATTTACCAAGAGCTGTGTGGTACATGAGGAGTACACATGTTGGCTTTATTGTTTTTGTGTTTTGTTTTCTTCAGTTAATTCTGACTCCTCCACCTGAAGGTATTGGAAAGAAATTTCACTACAAGATAGCTTGTGCTCTGTAGCCTTGTTTTGTCCATCCATTATTTGTGGAGGTTTTCCTTCCACTTCACAGGATGGTGCTATGGTCTGAATGTTTTTGTCCACCCACAGTTCACATGTTAAAATCCAAATACCCCTCGTCCCCCTACCCCCAGAGTGACATTAGGAGTGGGGCCTTGGGAAGTGATTAGAATATGAGGCTGGAGCCCTTGTGAATGGGGTTAGTGCCGTTATAAAAGAGACCAGAGCTCCCTTACCATTCCACTATGTGAGGACATAGCAAGAAGCTGGCTATCTCTGAATGAGAAAGCAGGCTCTCACCAGACACTGGCTGTACCAACACTTTGATCTTGGACTTCCCAGCCTTCTGAACTGTGAGAAATTAATTTCTGTCATTTATAAGTTATCCAGTCACCCAGTCTATGGTATTTTGTTATACAAAATGGACTAAAACAATGGTTTTCTCTTCTTTCTCTATGTTTTACATTTGGAGAAAAGAGTTCAACATCTCCTGTTTAAGAGAGTCGATTTCATGAGAACTGTGGGGGTTTCTAGGCCCCATTCAGTTGTGGCAGGCTGGGCAGGGATTCTGATGACACAGTCACAAGGGGAATGACTAGCAGAAGTGGGAAATTCACCCCCTTTGTTAGTGCTTTGCATCTGTCAAACGCCAATTCAGACTTCCATCAACAAGCATATTTAAAAGGATATGTGTTAGGGAAATTTGTTATCCATGCAATTTCAATGAGAGCCAATTCTATTAACTCCTCTGAAGCCCATGCATTACGGCTGGGCTTTCAGGAGCGAGCCTTGAATAAACTTTTCAGTGATTTCACAACACTTCCATTATGGGTGTTGCATTATGAAGCAGATGAACATTTTCTTCAACAATTAGACGGGGTTGTGTAGAATAAAGAGTGAGGTTTGCCTGAGATCACGGAAACCTATCTGCTTAGGTGATTCATTTTCTTCCAACAAGGCAGCCCATAATAAGCTTTTCTTCTGGAGCCTTGTCTTGCTTCCCATTTCAATTAGTGACAATGACTGGAGAATGGGAAGAATGTCTTCTTCATGTCCTTGTGCTGCAAACAAGGCTGGCCAATGAAGAACAATGAGGGAGGGAAGGGGAAGCAGGGGGATGGGCAGCCGTGCAGCTGCAAGAGAAACTAGCCTGCTTTCCCAGAGAGTGCAGGGGTGGGGTCTGGAGGAATCAGGTGGCAGAGCTAAGATGGGGAAGGAGGCTTTAGCATTGGTGTAGCTCAGCAGGAGCCAGATTATCACAGGCAGAATGGCAGGCCCAGCAGGACACCAAGCACCACTCCATAACTGAAGGCAAGTCTTATCCTCAGGTGTTACAGACCTTAAAATTTTGGGCCTAATAAACTGTCACTTTCTTCAAATCATTTGTGTGTGTGTGTGTATATATATATACACACACACATATATACACATATATATATACATACACATATACATATACCTGCGTGTGTGTGTGTGTGTGTGTGTGTGTGTGTGTGTGTGTGTGCCTTGACACAGTCCTGCCATGTTGTTGTTTTGCACAGTTTCATCATTTCCTGCCACCATGCATGTCAACTGATCGCTCTTTTGGAGGTGATGTGAAGATGAGAGAAGTCCAGTATCATCGGATATTCATTCATTCATTTATTTTCTCACTGAATGAGCACTTGCTAGGCATATATTGCATACATTGATTTCCAAGCATCCCAACTTCTGGCCATGCACTAGAGAGGCAAGGTTTTCCCCTTTTTGTATCTGCTTTCTCCTTCATCACATTTCTCTTATCCCCTATCTCTACATACAATTCATCTTTGGCAAACATTATACCAGTTTGCCTCTCCTTTCCAGACCCTGTTTTAGGCACCTGCAATACAACGGTGACCAGAACAAAACTCTGTTAGTTTCATAGAGCCACTGTAACAAAGTGTCACAAAATGGGTGGCTTAAAATGGAAATTTATTCTCTCACCAGTCTGGAGGCTGAGAAGCCTGAAATCAAGGTGTCAGGAGCTCCATGCTCTCTTCAAAGGCTGTAGGCAAGGAAGGCAAGGATCCTTTCTTGTCTCTTCCTAGTTTCTGTGGCTTGCCAGCAATCCTTGGTGTTCCTTGACATGTGGAGGCATCATCCCAATGTCTGCCTCTGCCATCACAGAGCATTCTCCCTCTGTCTCTTCAAATCATCATTCCTTTGTGTGTGCCTATGTGTCTCTTTTCTTCTAAGGATACCAGTGGTATTAGATTAAGGGCCCACCATACTCCAGTACAACTTCACCTTAACTATTTATATCTGTAATGACCCCATTTCCAAATGAGGTCACATTCTGAGGTCCCAAGAAGGACATGGAATTAGGGTTGGGGAAAACACTATTCTACCCAATATGCTGCTCTTCTGGAGCTCAGAGTGCAGAGGGGAAGGAACACAAGTAAAAAGTAATTGCAGCCTTGGTTGATCAGTGATATGAGGAAAGTCTACAAACCCAAAGAGAGACACAGATAAGTGAGACATCAGCTCTGGAAGTTGATATGAAGGCAAAGAAGATAGAGATAGCCAGAAACTGGTTCCTAACTGTTACCCCTGTAGATCTTGAGGGAGCAACACAAGAGACACAATTGTTACTTTCTTTTGTGGAAAGCCAAACCTGTAAGCTAGATCATACTGCTGGTGACCTGTCATGCTGCCTTTGTGCCTGGGCCCAAACCAGCCAGGTGGCCTCCTCAGCTCCTTCTTCCCAGTGCACCCCTCATGGCAAGAAAAAGCAAAGCAGAGGGGCAACTGGGTGGCTCAGTCGGTTAAGTGTCCACCTTCAGCTCAGGTCATGATCTCACAGTTTGTGAGTTCAAGCCCCACATTGGGCTCTGTGCTGACAGCTCAGAGCCTGAAGACTGCTTCCAATTCTGTGTCTCCCTCTTTCTGTCTGTCCCTCCCCTGCTTGAGCGCTCTCTCTCTCTCTCTCTCAAAAATAAATAAACATTTTTTAAAAAAGAAGAAGAAGCGAAGCAGAGCACATCAAGGGAGAAAGAGGGTTTCTCAGCAAGCCCCATTCCCTGTAGAGCTTCTCAAAGAGGTAAATCAAGGCCAACACACCACATAATGACTTGGGGTCTTAGCCTTTTCCTAATCTCCAGTCCGCAGCACCGTGTGCCCTTGGTGCCAGCTTCTCTCACTGCTCTTCTTCCTCCTCTGGGGTGCAAAGAAAGTGGCAAGAGCCATAGGGGTTCCCTAAATATCAATAAGAGAAATCAAGAAAAGGAGCTGTTTGAGTTGAGTTCTATAAAATGAGAAGAGGGTTGAAGGCCAGGCTGAGAGAACCTACTGTACAAAGTCAGAGTTGCAGCATCATTGCTATCATGACCAACAGCACACCAAAATACACACATTCCTGGAGTGTAATTTTGGTTAGAAAAGGCTTCTCAGGAGGAAAGGTGCTTTGGGACCTGACTCCAGCCACCCCACTGTCTCCAGCACCCAATGCTACACAGACAGAATCCTGGGCTACTTTAAAAGTCCTTTCAGCAAGGATGTTTTATAACTGACTTGGGAACTGTTCTGATGTATCCCAAATGACAAAATATTTTACAAAAGCTAGATCCTATAGTAGAACCTCTATCTAAATGTTTACAGATTTCAGAATCATCCAGAGTGGTATAAACACAACAAAATATTGTTTAGTATTGGTGATCAGGATTCACCTAATAGGTTGTGTACACAGTGTTCAATAAAGTACCAAATGTGGCAAGTTAGACGCTCAGGCAATAGCTGTCACTCTCTGCAGGGCCAGAGGTTTTTCTGTTCCCACTTCTTTCCATCCTGAGGATATGGTCTAAGCTGTGTAAGATACAAATAAAATAAAGGACAAAACAAGCCTGGGCTGGTTGAAAAAGAGAGACAGACTACAAGGTCTAATCTGGAAGCACATCCCTGATAAACTTCTGCCCAAAGGAGAGTCTGACTTGATCCCATATTGAGCCCTATTACAAAAGGCCCCTTCCTATACCTCGCACTGTAGGAAAGACAGAACTGAATATCCCTTAGAAAAAAATACAATATTTATTCTGCCCCTGCCCAGGCGATAAAGAGGATTGGGGCATCTGAGTTAACACCACTGTATGTCACATACCAGCATCTTAGCTACATTAGAGGTATCTATCCTCTTCAGGCACACCCATCCAGGACATCATGAGTAACTGAGCTATTTAAGGATTTCTCAGAGTCCTCCATAATAAAGTGCTACCTGCTCCTCAGTTCTAGAAACAGCTCTCTTCACCTCCCATAGGTATCTTCACCCTGTTTCAGTGATACCAATTTTTCCTGATACAGATGCTCCATTCAGATCCCTTAGACTCAGATGCTACTGCCTCTGGATTCAAATTCACAGAGGGGTCTTGCTGCTTCTCCAAGATGAGCTATTATGTACCCCACCTCTATGCAGACTCCACTGTCCCTTACTTTGCCTAAGGGGTAGCCATCACCTCCTCCTACTCACCATCACTGCCTTCTTGCCAGGGGAACGTTGGAGCCACTTGGGTCCTTTTGGAGATATGCCTGTTGTCCTGGGTCCTCTGTGTGAATGTCCTGGTGCCAGACATGAATACCACTTGTGGGAAATAAGCTAAGTGCTAACAGCACTGGGACAGACCAACCCTAGTCTCCAAGAGCATTCCATAACTTGGCAGGAGTCCTGAAAGGTGCACTTTTTTTTCTTAATTTATGTGACACATAACACTTTAATATTGAACATTGAGGGGCGCCTGGATGGCTCAGTTGGTTAAGCATCCTACTTTGGCTCAAGTCATGATCTCACAGTCTGTGGGTTCAAGCTCCGCATCAGGCTCTATGCTGACAGCTCAGAGCCTGGAACCTGCTTTGAATTCTGTGTCTCCCTCTCTCTCTGCCCCTCTCCCGCTCATGCTCTTTGTCTCTCAAAAATAAATAAACATTAAAAAACAATAATAAGGGGTGCCTGGGTGGCTCAGTTGGTTAAGGGTCCAACTTCAGCTCAGGTCATGATCTCACAGTTTGTGAGTTCGAGCTCTGCATCAGGCTCTGTGCTGATAGCTCAGAGCCTGGAGCCTGTTTCAGATTCTGTGTTTCCCTCTCTCTCTGCCTCTCCCCCACTCGTGCTCTGTCTCTCTCTCTCTCTGTCAAAAATAAATAAAAACATTTTAAAAATTAAAAAAATAATAATCAGAATATTAAATGATGACCTTATACCAGAAAGTAACATACCAAATAAACAAGACGAATTAGTCTGAGACCTCATTTACAATTTTAAATCTTAAGGAAGTTTTTTAAAACCTTAGAAAGTTTTTAAAACACATGCCTAAAAATGATTACGGATCATTAAAGACCTGATAAAGACAAAACATAGAAACTGTTTTTTCTGGGTAAAGAAAACAGAAAACAACTTTGTTTACATTTTCTTATCAAGAGCAGACCAACGATCCAAGAAAACTTTGTCTTTTAACAAAGAGAAAAGCAGAATTTTGAACTCTTAGTAACCTTAGTTTCTAGTGAAAACTAAGAAGTAAAAAATTGTAAACTGCTACGCCAGAATTCTTTGGATGGCAAATTTATGAATCAATTAAGCACAAAGCATGTGTTCCAGCAGATCCAAATATCCTTAGTTTCTTTGCAATAAGAACTCAATATCAGATAAACCTTATGTTTAGTAATCAATGCTTTAATATTTGATCTTATTTGGAAAAGACCTAGATATCTAATGATTCAATCCAATTTATCATCCAAACAAGTTTTAAGTTTCAGGTTATCAAAGGCTTTGAAAGCTATCTTAACAATTGCCTATGAAAACTTTGAGACCAAATTAACCATCATTCTAAGTCATCTTTGAGATGATGTGAGCTTATTTGGCCTTCACTAAATCTTGGTAGAAAAGTTTCAATTAGTTTAAGTACCAAATTATGTTCCACCTGGGTCCACTTAAAAGTCAATCAATTTGTTTCCCAAGTCAGTTTTTGCCTAGGACCCCAGTGAGGAAATCTGAAGTAGGCAGTCCTAGAGGGTGCTCTTTGCTACTTGACAGCAAGGGTAGAAGGACGAGCCAGAAGCACACAGGATGGTATAGGAACCAGTTATGTAGGCTGCACCCAACGTGGAGCAGAAACAGGAGGAGGATAAAGAGGAGGAGGCAGGAGAGGCAAGATGCCACCAGAAGGCAGAGAAAAAGGACTCCAGGTTCTTAATTTCTTAATGCTTGGTTTGTCAGCCAGGATAGGTGAGCAGATGCCATATTTTTTCCTACCAACAAGTGAAAATATAAGCAGTCCAAGTCAGGCTGGAGAAGATAAGGAACTTAGTTGGCTCTAGTTAACCCATAAATGAATGAGGGAAAAGCCCCTAAATCTAATAGGAGGAGGAACAGTGAGAGTTCAGCGTCCATTATGTCAGGGTTCTGATTTAGGGCCATGAAACTAAGCAAGGCACATATGGGACTTTTGACCATTTGGAGGAGCAAAGGAGGTCAAGCTGGTAAATAATATTAGAAGAGAGTCCGTGGGAGGGCCATACCTCTTGATCTAAGAGTTTGTAGAAACATCAGTCCGGAAACATCAGGCTTCCGGGATCAAATCTGTTCCAGCTTTTAAGAATATAGCCCAAGGGTGAGTCCAAAGGAAGAAAGGGGGCCCTCTAGTGGGAAAGACCAGCTGCCGATTCCCAAAGAGGCGTCCAGCCAAAGGGCATGAAGCTCCTACTGATAGTCACAATTTCAGTCAGGGCGTCCCTCTGACCTGAAAAAGGACCGAACCAAATAGGATGCCACAGACTCTTCATGAACAGAAGTCATGGCAAATAGGGGAAGACTCTTTTCGGATGTCTCACCAAGAGGGTTGGTGTTGGCAAACGGCATGGCACTTCCTGCTGGGGCATCCCCTGGAAAAAGGGAGAGCCAGACACTGGTTTGGTCAGACTGGTCAGAAAACGAAAAGGAGGACTCACCACTCAGATGCGTGGAAACACGTGTGACCACAGATCAAGATGGCGGCGGGATCCACCGGAACAGAGGAAAGGCGGAGGCTGAAAGAAGCGGCAAGGCTGAAAGTCAGCCAGCATCAGGAAGGGTCCCAACCGAGTCTGTGATGTGTGGGGATTCGCCCTGGGGGAGCTGCTAGTTGCACCGGACTCTGAGAGCAAACCTTGGAGGACCGAATGGGAAAGTAGAGGAAAGGGGGCCTTCACCCTCACAGGCACGGACAGGCCAACCTGTTCCCCTCAGACCTTCAGACCACACCAGGGAGCTGCCCTGGCTGGAGGCCTTCTGTAGCATGAGGAACACCTGGGTTAGGCCGCCAAAGGCGCAAAAAGAGAAAGTAGATGGAGGAAAGGGCCCCCCCCAGGGGCAAAAGGGGAAATTCCTCACCCTTTGGGGCAAAGGTGATCCAGCTGGTCCCCCCCCCCCCCCCCCCCGAGGCTTCAGATCCTCACAGAGGAGTAAACTCCGCAGGAGGTCATCAGTCCCCCAAGGAATAATAGAGTCAGTCCATGCAGAGAAAATCCCTAAACATTCCCAGAGAATCCAGGGAAAGTTCCAGACCGGCAAAGGCTCCTCGTTTAGGGTTCCCCCAGATGAGGGTGAGCCACCAAATGTGGTACATAAATGGAGTGTTTCTCAATCAGATGGGGGCCCTCAAATGTGAGGCCACGATTAGGTGGAAGCAGGTGGCACTGATGAAAGAATTCACCTGAGGCAGGACAAAGGAGATAGAAGCTTATTGAATACACCACAAGGGAGCCCCTGGCAGGACAGCAAGAGAGGCTGTCTGCCCTGAGAGGGGCACTTTAAATGCAGGGTCTCCAACTGTGTTCAGCATTCCCATCCGAAGGGAGGTCCATCTCTGTCTTGCATGTCCTGGAATCACACCTGAGGTCTCAGGGAGTTTTGTTCTCACTATGTTATGCCGAGATGTTCCAGGAGCCCATCTGTAATAGGCCCTTGAAGAATACTATTTAGTTTAGCAATCTGAGATGAGACTACACTTGTGCCCTTGTCTGCAGCTAAACAGAAAACAGAGGCCAATAGGCAGCCTGGCTCTGGTCTAAAAGGCAAGAATTAGGAGTGAAGAGAACAGTATAATTCCTACTTTGGACCCACATATTGCCTCCACTGGATTGCACATTTCTTTGAGATGATAGAGAATAATTATAGACTGTTTGATCTTCACTAATTAAAACTCTTTCTATAATAACCAAGTTCCCAAGTCTCTCCTTAGATTGGAATAAATCTTCCCAGAGAAGAATTTTTCTCCTCATATCTATGCAATAATAGACACTTTTTACTCCCAATGGGATGTGCTTAGGATTCATGACAAAAGTGGTTTGTCATCACAAAACCTGAGGTTTTGACTCTCAGGTGCTATATACAAAAAGCTGATACATTCTAGTTGTTGTCCTTCATTGGTCTGACTTTTTGAGCGCCCCCTACTCCTCCTCCTCTCTCTCTTCCTGTCTCTTGTTCCTGTCTTTGAGAGTAGATTTCTTTTGCACATATATTGAGTCGGAGTGTCCTAATTCCTCTGAATGTTCCTTGGCCCACAGGAAAGGACTCACACTTATTTAGAACTTCTTCTGCTTCCCCTATGCCTGAGGTCATCATGCCTCACTCAGCACCACAGGGTGGTTTTTCCAGAACAATAATAACTAAACCTCCACCCACTGGCATGTAATGTGCTTGGCAGTTGACTCCTTTTCTCAGGCAGGAGCAGCTGAAGTTCTTCTGTTGGGCAGGAGTTGAGGGCAACAGGTAGAAAGGAAGCAATAATAGCCTGTGGTCATTTCAGACTTACCATCTTCCACAAATGTCCACTTCTGTGCAGTGCATTATCTACCATTTTTGTGCAGTGCTGATGCACTGAAAAATACTGGTTTTTATTAAGCCCCCAATATTGGGACCCCCGTGTTTGATAGGATTGAAAAACTGGGATCCTACTTACTGAGTTTTGGTGGAGCTTTTCTGTAACAATTTTGTGGCCTATAGCACTGTGATACAGATATACGGCTCCAGAAATTCGTCACCATTCGGGCCATTTTGCAGTAGAACTCTTACTCTCCCTTCTGTGGTTCTCAGCCTCTTGAAATTTTCCCCCTAAACCTTCTCACAAGCCTCAACCCCACCCTGGAGTTGGGACCACAGATGGAGAATTATTTATTTTGTGACTCCTATGGAAAAATCCCTGGAAGCAGTGAAGGGTGTTGTCCAGCTCCCTTCCCAGGCCAATCCCCAGACTTGAGTTTCCCAAAAGTCACTCCCTCTCTGCAGCTAAGGCCCTGCTGATAAAGAATGTGGAATTCATTGTCCACTAGACCTCCCATCTAATGCTGCCCTGCAGTATGTAATTTATTGCTGATAAGTGAGGAGCTGTTATCAGTCCACACTCAAAATGCTACTCCATACTTACTTCTTAAATGTATTCTTGATAGCCCACTTCAGCTCTAGGAACTGCAGATGTGAATGGGGATATGAATGGGGTAGTGGCCTCACTGTCAGAATGAATGCAGGAGGTTTCTGCTCTCTGGGGTTCTCTTGGCATAGCCTTCCACCCTCACCTACCCACCAATCTTCCAGACCACCTCATGTGTGAAAGGCTACTGGGGTCAGTCAAAGGTGGACAGGGGTTGAGTGGCCATTCCGTTCATGTTGGCAAACTGATCACCCCTCACCCAACAGCTCAGGGCCTGGGCCCAGCCCTTCCCTTTCAGTACCCAAGGCTACCCCATCAATCTGCTCCCTGGGCGGAGCCCCTCCCTCTGAGCTGGAAACCTCAAGTGAAATCGGTAGGGAGCTTGACAAGTTACTCATTATACCCGTTAAACACCCAAACTCTCCTTGGTTTTCCAGGACAGGTGAAGCTGAGGTCTTAGCCTGAGCAGAACAAGCATCAGAGAAGAACCAAGTCACCAACGCCATAAGTGGTTTTCATGCCCCCTGAAGTCCTTCAAACATAATATGTCATGCAGAGACATGAGTGCTTCACAGGGGTTCCTAATCTCAACCACCATCTCCACACTCATACACTCTCCCTGTTCTAACTACGCTGGGCTCTTTCCTGACTTAGAGCCCATTCTGCCTTTCTTAGGGCAGTCTTGCACTTGCTGGTCCCCCTGCCAGGAATAATTTTTACTCTGGCCTTCCCATCACAGGTCTCTTGTCCTTCAGTCTGAGCTTCTCAGAAAATCCCTTTATGATCTCTCTACCTATAATAGCCTCTTGTCCCCACTTGCTTCCAATTTCTTCACCCTGATTATTTCCGCCACTTGCAGGTAGTTAATGTACTTAGGTATTTGACAAACTGGCTTTGGTTTGAGCCCCCTGCCTGGCCCTTTGTGTTATTCACCACCATCTTCAGACCCTCAGACACTGCCTGTAACATACATAGTGGTGCTCGGTAAATGGTTACTGGATGAATGTTGAAAGGAAAAATAAAGCTGTTGGAATGGTCTCTTTAACCTTGATGTCCTGAAAACCTACCAGCATGTGTCCAGGCTAAGTGTCTTGTTAAGAATTCAGTATCATGCAGGGTCTTGGAATCTGAGGATGCCAGTCTTTCTTTAGCTCTGGAAAGATGTTCTAGTCTGATTTATTTGTGTGACCCACCACCACCACCCTGCATTCCTTCTTCTCTGCTCACTCCTGGAATTCCCACTGGACTATTATTGGAACTTACAAGTAAGTCCTTCATGTTTCTTAATTTTCCTTCATACTTCCTGGCTCTTTGTCCTCATGCACTGCTCCAGTTTTCAAATCACAAATTTTCCCCTCATCTATGGCCAATCTGCTGCTATTCAGCCCACTTATGGAGAATATCATTTCTATAGTCATGTTTTTCATTTCAGGAATTTCTAACTGGTTCTTTTACATAAAAAGAATTTGTTCTATTCTTATTCATGGCACTTATTACCAACTGACATATTTGCTTGTTTATTTATTTATTATCTCTTGTTCCCCCCACCCCCTACTAGAATTTTAATTCTAAAAGAGTAGGAACTATTTTGTTCATTGCTCTAGTCTCAGTACATGGTGCATGGCACATAACAGTGCTCAAAATCACTTGTTGAATAACTTGAAGGAATTAATGTGATATCTTTTAGTATCTATCTAAAGATAGATAGATAATTATAAATTTTAAAACATGTTTTATTGTTTCTACCACTGAACGTTCCTGGGGTATTCTATTAACCACTGATTTTTAGTGGTTGTGTGTGTGTGTGTGTGTGTGTGTGTGTGTGTGTGGCATTGCTTTTGTCAAAATTTGCTGATTCTTGAAATCACCAATTTGGTGATTTTTGTCTTTCTATTTACAGAATCTTTCACCCCACCTGATGCTTGTCTTTCTATTTTCAGGTGCTGCATTCTGCTTATAGAGATCAGGGAGTGCTGGGGGTATTCTGTATGAAATAGCCACAAACCACACTTCAGGGTTCTCCCTGGGTGTGCACTGCCACTTCAGGTGCCTCCCTGGCCCTTAGGCTGGAACTGTGCTCTGCCTAGGCACTGGATCCTTCTCTTCACTGCATGGCCCAGGGAAGGTGGGAGGTTGAAGGAGGTATCAAGCATCCCAGCAGCAACCTGACATTTGTCTCAGGACTCCTGTCTGTACTTGTATCTGCTTCCTCTGAGCCCCTTCAAACCTCCCACCACCTCCAGCCATCCTTTCCAGAGTGTGTTTTGGGCTGTGATTTCCCCAACAGGTTCCATCTGCTTTCCAATTTTCAACAACTCCTTATGATTTCTGGTCAATTAGCATCACCCTTTCTTGTTTTCTAGACTGTCGCAAGTTTTCAAAATACCTTTTCCTGTCATTTCTAGGGCTTTTAGGGTGAGAAAAGAAGGTTGAAACATGTGTTTAGTGTGTGGTCTCTTCTCTCCATTTTAGGGATGCAGCAATTGAAGCTCAGAGAGGCTAAGTAACTTTTCAGATTCACATAGCTAGTGTGAAATGTGGTGGTGCAGGTTTGTGTCATGCAAAATGAATATCTGTTGGGATAATGATGGTAGCAGAGAAGGAACAGAAGTCCTTCTTTTATGTTTTCACCCCAGGGGTCTCCCTAAGTTCAAATTATCTGGGTTTTAAGTCCAAGAAAAATTAGATCTGGCTTTCACAGGCATCACCAGTAGTTCAAGCCTCCAATATTTCTTTTATAGAATACTTAGTCTATTTCATTAAAAGTAGTGTCTCTTAAGAGCATCACTTTCTGATCTAAGGATCAGCTTTGTGCACATTTTGTGCTGCATTAGGAAGCAGCATAGTCCATAATGTTTAATTCCAAAGATAACTGACTTTGGAATTAAACCTACCCATCTCCTACCAGCTATCTGATTTGGAATTTTGTAAAATGAGGGTTTTAACTGCTGTTTTCACAATTATAAGCTGTCTGTGAGAGGCAGTCATTAATTAGTGGTTACTATAAGCACTAACAGGATGGTCTCTTAATAAAACAATGCATACACTTTAGTCTGAACAAGATTTATGACCACCTTGGATTTTATTTTGGAACTTTGATCCAGAAGATCTTTTTGCCTTACTGCATTTTTCCTGCAAAACTCCTGCTTCAATTAACATTGCCCTGTGATCCATGTTGTTTCTGCTACTCTAAAAACTTTTATCTCTTGGCCCTTGGAAGCTGAGAACTCCAACCATGTAAGCCAGATGAGAAGAGTTGATTTCCAAAATCAGCTAGTAAACGTTAGTTAATTGTTGCACATTCTAAAGAAGTAAGAAAAAAAATCACTTTCCCCCAACAAAACCCACCCTAATCAAGGCTTGTCTACATTCCACACAGTAGTGTATTAGGAGGAACTGAATACGTGGAAGCTGCTGAAGAAAGGGAAGCTATGGAAAATGTTTTCATGAGAAGAAATGGCAAAACTTATGGGGGATATTGAGAATGTAAGTCCTTGAACTGAGACTGATTGGAAAAAAAAATATGAAAAGATTGTCTGCCTGAATAATAGAGTAACTAGCGACCTTGAACATAGAAAGAGTGTAGAATGGGAGTGAAACAATGAAATCTTTTTAGAACAGAGAATAATACTCATAAGAGGCAATTTTTAAATGAAAGGCAGGATGTTCTATAATAGAAATATTGGGGGCCTGAACCACCTTGTAATTCATAGAGAGGGGAACACCAGTGGCCTTGCCTAGAAGCCCAGGGCTAAGAGAAGGGAGAACAGCTTGAAATAAGATTATTAATTTCCTTGGAATGAGGCCAGTATGACATCCTCTTGCAAAGCTTGGCCAGATTCTTACTAGATCAGTTTGAACAATGAAATCTACTGAATATGCAAAAACAAAAACCAACGCACATCTGGTTATACCAACAAGATGTTGAGTTTTTTGCTCTTTAAAACAAAAACACCTTGTTATCCTGTCTTCCATAGAATTTGTAATATTTTCCCTGATTAATAAAGATGTTGTCAGGCAAAAGCAATTGAGCATGCAATATTGTAGGGCTATAATGGTAAAAAAAAAATCAATAAATAAACATTAAGTGATGCCAGGGAAAAAAAGGATGATTTTGTAGGCCTCTGTTCAAATATAGTTTGAGAATCTATAGTAGACTTTCTTGTTTCTATTTACCCAGCATCCTTCCCCTCGTGTGGGGTACTCTGTTCTTCTGGGTACCCACCTCTCCCTTTAGAGGACTGTTCCTGCCCCTTTTCACAGGAGTTAGTGGGATTGCTAGGCAAAGACTCCATACAGCAGTTTCCCACCCTCCTCTCTTCTCTGGGTTGGAGATGATGGGAGTTTAACTTTCTCCATTGGTTACAAGCTTTAAGGGAGTTACTTAGAATTACTAGTGGAAAATTTTAGTTTTTGTTGTCATTGTTGTTGAAAAATCTTATTGGAAGTTTTGTCTAATGAGTTTTCTTTTAAAATAGCCTAATGAGTTAAAAGTGGGGGAAAGGCAGTGAATCCATGCTCGAGTATTCATGTATGAATGACATGAAATTTAACAGTGTGGTGAAGACAGATAGGAAATAGGATTTAAAAAATAAACCAGCTTGGAAAACCAGAAGAAGGAACATTACTGACAAAGTAAAATTAAAGACATTGTTCACTGAAAAGAAGGGACTCTAATTGTACATCAGAGAAGAGATTATAATTCTCATCTTCTAATACGTGAAGAGTTATGCTATGGATAAGGCACTAGCCTTGTTCCAGATGATTTTTAGGAACAAATCTGTCATTATATATATTTGCTCTCAGTGATCTTATCTACAGCTATAGCTTTAGCAATCACCATGGTGGCTGTTCTGGCAATCTAGTGTTGTGCAACAAACTACCCCAAACACAGTAGCTTAAGACAACAAACTTTTTATAATTTTATAATACTGTGAGTCAGGAATTCAGGCTAGACTCAGCTGGGTCATCTTCTGCTGCCCATGATGTCAACCGGGATCAGAAGGTGGTAGTTGGTCTAAAGTATTCAAGATGGCTAACCTCACATTGCCTGGTGCCTTAGCAGATATGGTTTGAAGGCTGAACTCGATCAGGCACCTCTCCCTCTCCATGTGGTACCAGGACCTTGCCATACATTTCCTCCAGCACAGTAGTCAGTCTTCTTATGTGATAACTCCAGACTCCAAGAGCAAGAGTGCCAAGAGACAGGAAATAGAAACTACCAGTCTCTTAAGGCCTAGGCCATAAACTAGTACATTATGTATGTATTTACAGTGTACAAGATGATGTTTGATATGTGCATACGCTCTCACCACAGTCAAGCTAATTAACATACCCATCACCTCACATAATTATCTTCTTGTTTGTGTGTATATGTATGTGTGATGAGAATACTTAAGAACTACTCTCGGCAAATTTCAAGTATACAATACAGTATTATTAATTATAGTCACCAGGTCATATATTAGATTTCCAGAATTTATTCATCTTTCAGAACTGAAACTTTGTACCTTTGATCAACATCTCCCCAGTTCTCCCACTCCACAGTCCCTGGCAACTATCATTCTATTTTCTGCTTCTGTGAGTTTGACTCTTTTAGATTCTACATGTATGTGAGATCATACAGTATTTGCCTTTCTGTGTCTGGCTTATTTCAATTAGCATAAGGTCATCCAGTTTCATCTATGTTATCACAAATGGCAGGCTTTCTTTCTTTTTTAAGGCTGAATAATAACCCATTGTGTGTGTATATATATATATATAATACACCACATTTTCCTTATCCATCCATCCATCCATTGATGAACACTTAAACTGATTCCATGCCTTGGCCATTATGAATAATGCTGCAATGAACATGGGGTACAGATATCTCTTCAAGATAATGATTTCATTTCCTTTGGATAGATACCCACAAGTAAGATTGCTGGATCATATGATAGTTCTATTTTTAATTTTTTGAAGAATATCCATACTATTTTCCATAGTGGCTGTACTCTCCATTGTTTTTAATTTGTCATGGTATTTTCCTTTTTATAAGTTAAATTTTGTTTCTTTTCCAACTTCTTGGACATTCTACATGAGTTTTTATTTCATACTCAGATTTTCAGGCTTGTCTTTGATCTCTTTAGATATAATACATTCGACTGTTTCATCTTCTGTCTCTAATAACTCAAATATCTGAAGTCTTTGGGAGCCTATTTCTGATATGTTGTGTTTCTGCTTGTTCTCATTCAAGTTGTCTTATTTCCTTGTGTGTTTAGCTATTTTCTCTCCAAGTTGCTTTGAAGGCAAATAAAATAACAATTGTGCATTATTTTTCATCATTATGTATATTAAATATTTTGTTAGAATTTTGTCTACCCATTTCCTCTATGATTTGCACATGTATATTATATTCACATGTGGAAACAGTTTTATTTTATGGTGCCACTCAAAAGCATGGTATGTAGCTAACCTTCCTTATTACCCGTCTTCACTTATATTTTAGCCTTATTTTCCTCACTTTTTCTGTGGGGACTTTTTCTCATCAAGAGGATTTGTTTGCTTTTTTTTTTTTCCCCAGGCATCTAGGGTCATTACCCACCCAAGGTCACTTAAAATCAATCCTCAGCTTGAGATATTTTCAGAACTTCTTCAAAGTTTTCAGTCTATGTATGGTACCCTGCACAATTTCCCAGAGCTGTCACTGCTGTTTTTGTTTGTTTGGTTTTTATTTTTATGTTCTGTTTTTCTTTTTGCATTTTAATATACTTTTAGGATTTTGACAGGGAAGAGAGGTAACTATGTTAATTCAACTCACCAACTTGAACCTGGAAGTTTGACATGAATGTATTTCAAAAACTAATCTAAGAGGGTCCCCCAAAAATAAACGCTCCATTAGGAGCAATTAGATTGATATATTCAGACCTTTCTAGAAAATGCTTGGTTCTTGGTCCTTTTGAACTGAAGGAAGAGGATCAAATTGAATCTCATCTGATCAAAGCAATGAACCAATTCTTCAAATATACCAAAGAAATTTATCAATATTTGTCATACTTTTGGAATCTTTAAGAACTCTCCAAAGCAAGAAGGCCTGATTCAAACTCCCATTTTTATCTCCTAAAACTCACTCAAACAAGCAGTTTCGTATCTTGTATCAAGTTTCACGTTGTCCTTGATTTTCACACCACAAAAAGATTAAAGATAATACCACTAATTATGATATTTAAAAAGAGCCCTTCCTGAGAATGATCTGTCACTGGTATTGTCCTATATAAAGACTTTGAGAAATGGCTTTGATAATTTATACTCATTAACAGGAGAATGCAGGAGATTAAAGGTAGCAAGGGTGAATAGCCTCTCATTTTTACAAAACTTGTGCAACCTTTTATTCACCTACTAAAGCATTATTATGTAATAATAAAAAAGGAGGTGTGCTGCATATATGAACTCAGAGAGGGAATAAAGACACAAGGAGCTATTTTCTCTCAAGAGTACTGTAGTGTCATAGATTAAAGGTGGAAAGGCAGCCATCATTTAAAGCAGCTCACATCTCCAAAGGATATTTATTCACAAATTGATTAGAGTTGGAAATGAAAATTATTCAGTTGGTGGGAACATTACAGCAGCCTTTAAAGTGTGATGGGGAAGATGAAAAGGAGGCTCACTTACCCTTTCCTTAGCATGCAGACAGAGATCAAAAAGACCAATGTCCCATTGATAGCCCTAATGAGCCTGCACTTCTATTTGGCTCTTCAGTTATTTCCAGGGACTTGGGAGGCATGTTCTTTCTGACAAAACTGACTATCCTGTTGCTAGAGGCAGCATCACATTTCACAAATCTTTTTTGGGTTATTTGATTTATTTGTCCAAAGTTGTCATGGAAATTAGTGATACCCACTCAGCAGAATGGTCCCCCCAAAGACTTGCTTCTCTTCCATTGCTACTCATCCCCAAATCTTTATCATCATCTTCCACTTCTCACTTTCCCTCTATCCTCTCATCAAATCCTGAATATGACCATCCTGAATGCTCCATCCTGAATATGACCACTTCTTCCCTTCCACTTCTTCAATTCAAGTCCAGCTAATCCATTTCCACTGTGTTCAACCCTGTATCTCAGTCAGGAACTGACAACTCAGAACCGTGACACTGTCCAGGACAAAAGAATGAAATCAACTCATGTGATGGCAAATTGAGAGTCAGTGAGACTTTCCTTTTAGAATGTAATTAAAAGGAGTGAAAAATATGGAAAGCAATAGATCCCAGAAAAAAAAATTTCAACACTTCTTTAAAAATTGAAAGCACTATTTCTCCAAAATGAAATTTGTTTCTTATTGCATTTCATCAAGAAAGTGAAAGATTCAGTGACTATTTATGCCTGATGCCAAGTTCACAGTCAAGTTGCCATGGAGCAAACTCTGTGTACCTGAGGATAGCTCATTAAAATAATACTTTGAATCATTAAAATCACCTTTTGTGAGGAAGACAGAATTTGTTGACTTATTCTTAAAGAAATTCCCACATTCATGTCTGCATCTTCTGGCCCAAGATTTTCAACCCTTATGTCATTATTTTATGCACCATTAAGAGAGAAACATGCCCAAGATGAGTTATAGAGCTGAGGCATGGAAAGTGCTATATGCTCTCAATGAAAGACTAAAAACAAGAAATCTATTTGCCTTTATTAATCTTGGATCTGGATGAAAGAAGGAATTTGAACCATAAGCTGGGACTCAAGCAAATTTTCAGTCTAAATTCTCACTATCAGCGTGACACCAAACACTTTAAGCAGCAAGTTTAAAATGATCTCAGGTTGACAGTGCACCCCCAGTAATGGGCAGATCATCTCTGGAAAAACTCTACTTGGTTCTAAGCTAAAATGCCATCCCAGTTTCAGATATGTTAAACTGTCTAAAGATGGGCATCTTGGACAAATGAAACCCTTTTCCTGTTACTGGCTTGTGGCCCAGCATGCTTTCTGGGTTCAGTTCCACTCCATCTTGTGTAACTGTACAAATTTAGTTGTGCAGCACCTCAAAAGTTGATAAGTAGCAGGCATAAAGCCATACAAACAAATACAGAAAACTTTATAAGTGTAATGGAGTAAAGTAAGCAAAAATTTTATCAGTTCTTAACCTTCTTGCATTCTCTATCATTCTTTCACACACATATGCAAATGGAAATGAAGTTGACTGCCACAGGGACTCACCAGAAAACTAGTTGTGTCTATAAAAAGTGCAGAAAATGTAATTTGATTGGAAATACCATCTAATTCCCAGAGAGATGGCACAATGCCAAACAAAGTTGTTTTGGCAGAACCATTTGGTCGGTTCTGGCTTCATATGGCCAAATGAAAGATGTTCAATGTCACATTCCTCTTATCCTTTATAATCTTAAAAATAAACCAAATCAAAGTAAATTTGAGTTTTTCCTGAGGATGGAGTATTATTTTCACCTAAAATGCATATGTTCTATCTACTCTAAAAATTATAGTATCTAAAATGTAATCACTTCCTTGATATCTGAGCTCAAATTTCATCTACAGGAAGTCCTCAGTTACCTACCACACAGCATCCTGATTACACCTTCATCTACTCTCTCATCAGAACCTATCACTTTAATTTTTGTCAAATTATTTCATGGTTGGTAGTAGGTCACTCCATAAATGTGTCTCAAGCGGCTTCCTGTGACAATCTTCCCTTCTCCCAAGAACTTTCTCAGGTTCTTTAAAGAGAGTCCATTTCTGGCACTCTCTCTTCTTGTTCCCTTTATTTATTTATTTATTTATTTATTTATTTATTTATTTTAATGTTTATTTCTTACTGAGAGACAGAGAGAGACAAAGCATGAGCATGGGAGGGGCAGAGAGAGGAGACACAGAATACGAAGTAGGCTCCAGGCTCTGAGCTGTCAGCACAGAGCCCGACGCGGGGCTGGAACTCACAAACTGCAAGATCATGACCTGAGTCGAAGTCGGATGCTTAACCAACTGAGCCACCCAGGTGCCCCATTCTCATTCCCATTTAACATAGGACTCCAAATTCATGAAGCCTTAAATGCCCATAGTACTGCATAGATGGTAAGTTTAAATTTGGGGTTTCACATTTAATTGACAGGCACTATCAAGTGAACATGTGAAGGAAGGTTCTTGAATTGGATAATGCTTATGATGAATAGAGTGTTCCAAAACCTCCTGAGCAGGATGATGTACCATTATTATATAATCATAAAATAAAATAAATAAGTTTTCTATAAGAAAATAGAAGGAATGAAGCCCCCAAAAAAGTAAGTACAGAATTTGAACAGATGCTTAAATGGACAAGAATATGAAACATATGAAAGGAAGTCAATCTCACTCAAAATAAGGAAATGCGAAGAAATGCAACCTTGAGCTCACCTTTTCACCTACAGGAGGGGCAAGGAGGAAAAGGAGTTTGGGAACATACTGTGTTGTCAAGTCTATGGAGAGCCAGGGCCTCTAATTCTTTACTAAAAGTTGTCCCAATGGAGTAATACCTGAGGGGTGGAGGAGAAGTGGAAACTTTCATGGTTCCTGGTTTTTTGTTCTATCTAAAAATTCTTTGCCTTGGGCCACCTGGGTGGCTCAGTCAGTTGAGTTTCAGACTCTTGATCCCAGCTCAGGTCATGATCTCACGGTTTGTGGGATCGAGCAACAAGGTGGGCTCTGCGCTGACAGCACTGAGCCTGTTTGGGATTGTCTCCCTCTCTTTCTCTGCCCCTCCCCCACTGGCACGCGCGCGTGCGCTCTCTCTCTCTCTCTCTCTCTCTCTCTCAAAATAAATAAAAAGCTTTAAAAACATTGTTTGTCAATATATTGTGGGTGGCTTTTTCATTTTTAGTGCTGTATGGTATTCTTTTGTGTGCAAATATACATGAGTTATTTATAGATTGGGGCTATTTTGATAAATGCTATGTATTCATGTACCTGTCTCCTGCCACAAATCCCAGCTGAGTCATACATGAAACACCTATATTTTCATCTAACGAGATAGAAAATGTCCCACACTACATGATTTTTCTAATACCAGTTTAGTCACATCATCAACAATGTTTTCTGGGTCTCTGATAGTACTTAGACACATAGTAGTTGACAAAGGAAAGGAATACGTTTTGGTTTGTCACCATATTATGTTGTATTAACTTTTTTTTTTTTACCATGGCAGAGAGAATTAAGCATCTTTCCAATATTTGGCTTTTTTTATTCCTAAATTAGAAATTTAAGGTGCTTCTAATCATTTTTATTGTTGAGTTTTATTTAAAACACTGAAGGAGTGAATTGAATATTGCAAACTTTACATATTGTTGCAAACCACTTTAGGCATTTTTGAAAAAAATTATAGAGGATTGCCCTCATGCTCTAAATATCTGGGTTTTACATCTTGCTAATTTTTAGTTCTGGTTAATATCTCAAGGTCAATGTATAACATGCATAAAGGCTTTTTGTTACTAATAGTGGATGTAATTCATATTTCTAATGGTCTTTAGAATTTGGAACTTGTATTGGCTCTTCTTCCTTTCATACTTGATTAGATTTTCATTCTTTTTCCCTCATATGTGGCTGATGAAGCACTCAGTCGAGGAGGCAGCAGAAGGGTCAGCTCAGCCATTTTCTTGTTCACTTATGCTTCCATTGTTAGCAACATCTTCAACCAACATTTTTTATTTAATTAAAATAATATAATATGATCTTTACATTACATAACCAGGCACTCTTACACTGCAGTGTGCTGCAGAAGCCTGAAAGTGAAGTCATGAGTGAGAGCTTTCTCTCAATGCTCACTTTCTTCCCTCAGACCAAGGGAATTAGTTACAAAGATCTAGGGCATCCCTAAGGCAGATAGTAGGGCCTGGCTTCATTAGGGATAAAACTAGAAGCCAAAAAGCCTCAGGATCTCAAGTCCTGTCCCACCATGTCTCTTCCTCCCCAGCGTCTCCATTTCTCACTTCATATCCCCTTCTCAACTTTCTCTTCCTTTCTACTGACTTGTTTTTACTGCTTGAGTATGCTCATGACCAAACATGATCAAGTCAAGGCTAGTGAATTTTATGTCCTCGATCCAAGGGTTCATTTGAAGCTATCCAGAACATCATCTAAATTTGCAGGAGCCAAATTTCAAATAGCTGAACTTGGGTCACAAGCCCTACCCTCATACAGTGAACTCTAGCCAAGTCTATGCTTATAGGTGGGTGAGATAGAGTTTCAAAGAAGGGGATTTAGGAATAGGAAGACATTCTGAAAAGTGGCTCTCACAAATAGCCCTAGCTAATGTATTCTGATGCAGCTAATGCACTGTAGGAATTGCCAGTTCCATCCTTTGGCTATATGATTCCTTCTCCCATGGAAAGGGCTGGAATGGGAACACAAACATTTGTTTCTGTGGTTTTTCTTTCTCTCCACTCCTATAACTGACCACCAAATTGACACACCATTTTGTTGAGCAAATTGATGAATGTACTAAATCAGGTTGTAGTTAATTCTGCTAGCCTCCATGCCTTCTCCTCTTTATGGTTACTTTGCATATCTTTGTTCTTGTTCATCATGTATTGACTTTACAATTTAACTCTCAGAGCATAACACTGTTAACTTCACTTTCAAGATTGTGAAGAACCAACCACAGAACCAAGTGCTAAACACTTTCTTTTCCCAAATTAGTTTGTTGTGCACATAAATCTTCCAGATGGGTGACAGATACTGAAGTAAGAAAGTGTTGCAAAATAGTTAAGAAATTTCTTAAAATTTCTCAAAATTCATGGGATCTCTTGAAGGCAAAAAACTAAACAGAAAAAGAAGAATGGAAATGGCCAGTTTACCTTAAATAATTATGATAACCCATACGTTATCTGTGCTTAACATTCAGATGTGAGATATAGAGGGAGACAGATATGGAGATCACATTGGAGTTGGAGGTAGAATAGAATAGACAAAAAACATAAGATCAGAAAGAGTAGGAGCCACTATGTAGAGTTTCCCTTTATAATATGGGAACTACTCTTCTCGGGATAACTTAACAACAACAAAAGCTAAGAGTTTGACCATGGCAGAGGCACTTGACAATCCAGAAAGAGTGAAACACTCACCAAAACTCCTGCTTCAGTTTCCTACTTTGTATCAGAGCCAACAGACTCATGACCTTGTTCAAATGAAAGAAAACAAGTGATTTTTTTTCCTCCTCATCAGAGAGTTAAATGATAAATAAAAGTGTTTAAATCTACTTCAGCCTAAAATGGGGGGGGGGGGGAGAAAAACTATTTTGTCTATAGACAAACAGGAAAGACGAGGAGAGACTTCAAGATTTTGGAGCATTAAAAGTGATGCAAAGCCCATTTAATGGACACCCCCAGAGCTTTTTTTTTTTTCCCAAGCACCGCAATTGATTGCCATGAGATTATGATGCCATTAAAATTCACTCTGCCCATAAACTAATGCTGCGGAAAACGCTGGCGTTTATAGCAGTTCCTACAAGGGACATATTTCAGTGTGAAAGTAAGTCCTAATGTAAGAACTTTATCTCAGTAAAGCAACATCTAGGAAGGGGGGAAGGAGGAGGAGGAAGAGAGGCCGTCTGGGAGTGCTAGGAGTTTTATTTCTCTCAATAATGGGTGTATGGATGCTAAATTTCAAAGACTTTTTAAAATAAATCTATTGGCCTTTGACAAAATCAATCCAAACCCCATAAACCAAGAAGTCATCCACTTGATATTAATGAGCCCACATTTGCATTTATTTGTCTCTTACACTAGACAAACCATTAATTTCGTGTTTATGCTTCCTTTGAAGTCTGAATGCTCATAGATAGATGGCCTCATCGAATCTCCTGCTGCTACATTAATATTTCGCTATAAATGATAAATTTTATCATTTTCCACAACACCCCTTTTTACTTTAAGAAAGCTGTGAAAATACAAGCAATAAGTCTTAAGGTCTGAAAGCACAGCTTTTTTTTTTTTTAATACTCTTCAGCAGGGATCATTAAAATAGTGATATCTTTAACATCAGGATACCTTTGATGGCCTCTAGGACTTGGAAGCTAAGATGATATATATCTCATCAACTAATCAACCTTTCTTGGATAAAACTTGGTTCGGTAGGCTAGACCTGACACACAGGTCCATTTTTGACCAACACTCAGTGCATAAAGTTTTTTCAGAATTTTTCTGACAACATTTTAGTTTCAAATATAAGCCTAATTCATTGGTTTTAAAAGGAAAGCATTTTGAAAGGTTTGAGGTAGAAATGTTTACCAGCAGCAGGGCATATCAAAGGCAAAGGGCCAGGTGAGAGGGTCAAGGGGTTCTAGATTGGATAGATTGATGCTAAATGAGATACAGTGCATTATGTCATGGAGGTGACCACAACCTGTTCAATTATTCTGTTTGATGATGATGATAATGATGAAGATTATGAAGAAGATGATGATGATGAGTATTTACTGAGCCCTTCCTACATGTCAGCCGCTGAACTATGAGCTCTACAGCCATCCTCTCAACAATCCTAAGAAGTTACTGCTATTCCCAGCATATAGATGAGGGAACAGAAGCTTAAAGGGGTAAATTGTTCTTCAGAGGTGTAACTGCTACATAGAATGGTAGGTCCATTTGCTTCTTTGCCATTGTGCTGTTACAATTACATCCACCAGGATCTCCCAGAAACGGTCCTATAAATGACTGAAACCTTCATTTAGATTGATACTGATGCTTTTAATCTGCTTTCATAAGAGAGGTAATAAGGAGATCATAACCAGGAATTTCCAGGTGGCTAACTTTGGTGATAGTCACAGTCTGAATCAGGGGCATGGAAGAATTGGAGCATCTCAACCTTCAGTCCAGGAAATTTTCTTGGAAATCTCTCCTTGTTCCTTGCACATTATTCCCTTCTCCTTTTCTTGAAGCAGCCTGTTTGCCATTTCTGACAGAGCTCACAGATCCAGTCTCGCCCACTTCTCTCACTCCTGCCACCTAGACAAACTCGCCCTTTGCTTACACATAAAGTCTTTGTCACACTTCATGTTTTGCTTTGACATTGCATTAAAATAAATTTGTAGCTTTTTATATATCTTAGAAATATGCATTCACATCCAGTTTTTCAGATTGATATTACACATCCCCTTTGTGAGGAGAATGGGCAGGAATCCTATCTTTGACCTGAATCCCCTGAATCAACCTGATTTGATAAAAGAAACTATTTACATTAGTGAAAAAAATCATCATAATAAAAATGTTTATAAATCATTATGATGTCGGGTATTTGATTTGAATTTTTTTTAACTTCTGAGCCAAATCTGTGATTAAGGACTACAGTGAAATGTTTAACATGCAAAAATATAAACTGTGTTATTAAAATAATGTATTGACCAGGAACGAGAAAGGCAGCTCATTAGTAAAGTGACTGAAAAATCCTCCTCTATTTGGAAAAAGCAGTCATGGGAATGAGTAGATCAGATACTTGTTGACTAGTCCACATATGACATAGAGCAAGGACATAAAAAGGTATAGCCAGCCTTCCTGGCCACGGGGAAGGCTACAGGAGCAACTATGCTAAGTCTTTATCTAGCTAACCAATGATTTGGGTGAAGGAAAACCATCAATTATAATGAGAAAATATTAAGACTCAGGGCACCGGGCTCAGTTGGTTAAGCATCCAACTTGAGTTCAGGTCATGATCTCACATTGGTGGGATCAAGCCCCACGTCGGGCTGTGTGCTGACAGCTCAGAGACTGGAGCCTGCTTCAGATTCTGTGTTTCCCTCTCTCTGCTCCTTCCCCACTCCTCTCTCTGTCTCTGTCTCTGTCTCTGTCTCTGTCTCTCTCTCTCTCAAAAATAAAAATAAAATACCAAGGCTCATTTATGGGCTTTTGGTGTCTATCTGATCTGCATTAGCAGCAGTTAAAATGTATTGAGTTTCACTAGGTGCCAAGTACTCTTTTCAGTGCTTCATATTTGATCCTTAAGCTCCATATTTGATCATTAAGGATCCCCTTAAATAGACACTATCATCATCCTCATTTTACAGGTAGGAAAAGTAAGACCTGGAATTTGCCTAAGGTCACACAGCTACTGAGAGATGGAGCTGGGATTCAAACATACACAGTCTGAGTCCAGAAGTCCCCAAACAAGTAAACTTTCAGAAAAAAACTGGTTTCAAAACATAGCAGTGCACTTTGTAAGGCTGCCTGACTGAATACAAATACAAATAAAAGAAAACAGACTGTAAGTGAACACAAAATTTAAAATAAACAATTGAAAGTTTATTTATTTATTTATTTATTTATTTATTTATTTATTTGACTGACAGAGAGGGAGAGGGAGAGGGACAGAGGGAGACAGAGAGCAAATCTTAAGCAGGCTCCATGCTCAGCATAGAGCACAATGTAGAGCTTGATCCCCTGACCCTGGGATTATGACCTGAGCCAAAACCAAGAGTGGGATGCTTAACCAACTGAGCTATCCAAGCACCTCACAATTAAAATAATAAATAAAATAATATATAAAATAATAATTATTGAAATAAAATATATAATTATTGAAATAATAAATTTCAATACTCCTGAAGGCATTAGAATTGCCACATACTGATGCTTGCACAGATCTGAATCTGTCTCCACAGCAGTGGAGTAAGGGTGAAAACTTGGAGGATTCCATCCTAGGTTCTCATCTAGGAGAGAAGCAACTCTTCCGGCTAGGACCTGCCCTGAGACATTCACAATTCATCAGTGTTGACCCAGAAGCACAAGCCCTTATTGATCATCACTCTTCATGGGTTCCAAGACTGACACAGCTACTTTGCCTGCATTCCCCCCTCCTCACTAACAATATAAATCAAGAAATGCAGTAAATGACAGCTTCTTTAATTTGTTCCTTCCATCCGCTTTCTTCTTTTCCTACCAACCATTTCAAGTTCTCCATTGGATTTCCCGATTTTGGAACCAATGCTGACATTCACTTTAGTCCATTCACTTTGGAAAGAGGAATAAAGAAAAGAATGGGAAAACAAAATTTCATTTTTTTTAAAGAAAGAAATGGTAACACACAAGGCTCAGTGGATACATAGGAGACAAAGTTCTTTTTGTCCTCTGACAATCACTGGGAGAAGCAGGTGCCATCGTATTGGACAAGGTTGCAGTGCAGGGCCCATTGTGTGGGACATGAATGAGTGTCAGCGCCTCCGCTGCCAGAGCCTGTTTTGTGCTCAGAATGGTGCCCATTGTGCCCATGTTGCTAGAAGGACTCGGGCTCACCAATGGGAAACACTCACTCCCACCTTCCCCCAACCTCTGTTTTGCCATCCAAATCTGCCGTTATAGATATAATGCAGACCTCTGGCATTCAGGGTCCTCTTGCCCTGTACTTCTGAAACAAAAGCTATTATACTGCACCATGAAAGCGTGGCCCCAGAGAAATAAAGCCTCCTGGAAAACTAGTCTAAGAGGGGGAGTGTGAGCTGCATTTAAAGTTTAAAACCCAAGGAAAACAAAACACTTCCGATTAAAAATGGGCTTTCATGCCTTTGTGTACACACATATATGTGTTCGTCAGAACATTTCATCCCAATGTTCATGACAAAAGCGAGTGACCTGTCCTTGCTTTCAGAAACCAAGAGAGGTATAGCTGAAGAAGAGGGGTAGAAAAAGAGGAATTCTAAGCTTGCTAGATAAAGCTTGTTCTAATTAATGGGCTCCAATACAGAGAAGGGAAGGAGGAAAGGTGTCCTTTTACTAAGAAATGGCAGGCAGGGAATATAATGTGTTTCGTGCCTCTGTTCAAATGAAAGATGCAACCAGAGCATTTATTTACAGTCCCCTTCCTTTTAGGAGAGAAGTAGCAAGAAGCAGGTGGAGTTTTGCTTTCACTGAGGGAAATTCAGTGCGCACCAAAATGCTGAAGGCACTACCAAGTGGCTGTGTCATCTAACTTTCTGAGAAGCCCAACGTGCTTTGAAATCTTTCTTTCTTTCTTTCTTTCTTTCTTTCTTTCTTTCTTTCTTTCTTTTTCTCTCAGTAGGCTGGCAGCATGGAGCCCAATGCAGGACTTGAACTCATGACCCTGAGATCAAGAGTCAGACACTTAACCCACTGAGCCACCCAGGCACCCCTAAAATTTTACATGTCAGAGAAAAAAAATGCTCAGCATATCTTAGGTGTAGAGCAACTTTGTGACATTACATGAGGCTTACCCTGGCTTGGGGCATCACACGTCCTACACACACATCCCAGGTGCTTTAGATGTGGCCTTTTCTTAAAGCTATCTAGGGCAAAACATCTCACAACTTCCCCATCATCCATCCTTGTCTCAAACTCCTCTCCATTGCTTTGCTCATGTTGTCCCTTCTGCTTCATATCTCTTCACCTAGCTTGCTCTTACTCAACTCTTCATAACTCAGGAGATTTTTGATTGAATATAGTTTATTTAGGTGTTTGGTTTAAGTCATTTTACTATTTAGATGTATAGTATATAGGATCCATATGTATTATTTTTATTTAATGAATTTTACATGCTACAATTTATAAATTTAAGGTGTACAACATGTTACGTAGATACATTTACATATTGTAATGTGATTGTCACATTACCTCATTATCGTGCAGTATTATTGACTTTTTTATGACACTGCGCATTAGATCTGATTTCTGTAAGTTGATTTTGTAACCTGCTATTTTACTGAACTCACTGATTAATTCCAACAGTTTTTTTTAACTGACTCTTTGGGATCTCCTATATATAAGATCATATCAGCATATACCAACAATTTTACTTCTTCCTTCCTGACTTGGATGCATTTTATTTCTTTGTCTTGCCCAATAGCTCTCTAGGACTTCCAGATTATAAGAATGTTGAGAGTGGGCAACTTTGTCTTCTACCTGATGTTAGAGATAACACTTTCAGTTTTCCCTATTGATTATAATGTTAGCATTGGGTTTATTGTGTATGGCCTTTATCATATTGGGTATGTTCTCACTATATCCACTATGTTAAGGGTTTTTGTCATAAATGAATGTCGAATTTTGTCATTGTTTTTTCTGCATCTGTTGAGATGATCATGTGATTTTTATTTTTCATATTATTGATGTGATGATTTGAATGTTGAATCATTCTTGTACCCCAGTGATAAATCCCACTTGGTCATGCTGTGTAATCCTATTAATGTGTTCTTGAATTCAGTTTGCTAATATTTTATTGAGAATTTTTGCATCTATATTCATCAATGATATTGGTCTACAGTTTTCTTTTCTTGTAATATCCTTATCTGGATTTAGTATCAAGGTAATGCTGACTTTGTGAAGTGAGTTTGGAAATGTTACCTCTTCCTCAATATTTTGGAAAATTTTGAGAAGGGTTGGTATTAATTTTTCTTTAAATGTTTGGCAAAGGGGCACATGGGTGGCTCAGTTGGTTAAGTGTCCAACTTTGGCTCAGGTCATGGTCTCACGGCTTATGAGTTTGAGCCCCACATCAGGCTCTCTGCTGTCAGTGCAGAACCTGCTTCAGATTCTCTGTCTCTCTCTCTGCCCCTCACCTGCTGCACTCTCTCTCTCTCAAAAATAAATGAAAATACTAAAAGTAAATAAACAAATGCTTGGAAGAATCACCAGTGAAGCCATCTGGCCCTGGAGTTTTCTGAGTTGGGAGTTTTTAAATCATTGACTCAATCTCCTGGCTCATATTTGGTCTTTTAAGATTTCCTATTTATTCTTGATTCAGTCTTGGTAAATTTCTATGTTTCTAGAAATGTATCGAATTCTTCTAGGTTATGTAATTTGTTGGCATATCATTGTTCATAGTAGTCTTATCTCTCTCTGTTGTTTTGTAGTATCAATTGTAATATCGCCTCTTTCATTTCTAATTTTACTGTTTTAAGTCTTCTCTCTTTTTTTCTTTGTCAAGCTGAAGGTTTGTCAACTTTGTTTATCTTTTCAATGAATCAGCTTTTCATTTTGTTGATCCTCTCTATTGTTTCTCTGGTTTCTGTTCCCTTTATTTCCGCTCTGATTTTTATTATTTCCTTCCTTCTGCTAGCTTTGAATGTAATTTGTTTCCTATTTTTCTAGTTCCTTGATGTGTAAAGTTAGGCTGTTTATTTGAGACTTTTTAAATTTCTTAATATATGTGTTTATTGCTATAAACTCTCCTCTCAGAACTGCTTTTGCTGCATCCTACAAAATTTGATATGTTGTATTTTCTTTCTTTTTTAAAATTTTTTAAACATTTATTTATTTTTTGAGAGACAGAGAGAGACAGAGCATGAATGGTGGAGGAGCAGAGACAGAGAGGGAGACACAGAATCCAAAGCAGGCTCCAGGCTCTGAGCTGTCAGCATAGAGCCCGACACGGGGCTCGAACTCACAGACCACGAGATCATGACCCGAGTCAAAGTCGGAGGCTTAACTGACTGAGTCACCCAGGCACCCCTATATGTTGTATTTTCATTTTCATTTGTTTCAAGATAATTTTTTGTTTCTCTTTTGACTTTTTCTTTGACCCATTGTTGTTTAGAAGTGTGTTATTTAGCTTCTACACACTTGAAGATTTATTCACTTTCCTCTTTATTGTTGATTTCTAATTTCATGCCATTGTGGTCAGAGAAGATAGTATGATTTCAGTCTCCTTAAATTTGCTGAGATTTGTTTTGTGGTCAATCACATGATCTATCCTGGAGAATATTTTATGTGCACTTGAGAAGAATGTGTATTGCATGGAATGTTCTATATATTGCCTATTAAACCCATTTGGTTTTTGTTGTCGTTAAGTTTTTATTTATTTATTTTTGAGAGAGAGAGAGATAGAGAGCACAAGCGGTGGAGGGGCAGAGAGAGAGAGGGGGACAAGGATCTGAAGCGGGTTCTGCATGGATAGCAGAGAGCCTGATGTGGGACTCAAACCCACAAACCGTGAGATCATGACCTCAGCCGAAGGCAGACACTTAACCGACTGAGCCACCCAGGCACCTCAAACCCATTTGTTTTAAAGTGTAGTTCAGTACTGGGGTGCCTGACTGCCTCAGTCGGTTGAGCGTCTGACTTCAGCTCAGGTCATGATCTCACATTCCCCCCGCGTTGGGCTCTGTGCTGACAGCTCAGAGCCTGGAGCCTGCTTCAGATTCTGTGTCCCCCTCTCTCTCTGCCCCTCCCCTGCTCATGCTCTGTCTCTCTCTGTCTCAAAAATAAATAAAAACATTTTGAAAAAAAAATTTAAGTGTAGTTTAGTTCCAAATTTTCCTTGTTTAGTTTATGTCTGGATGATCTATCCATTCTGATAATGGGGTATAGTCCCTTACTATTATTGTATTGCTGTCTATTTCTCCCTTAAGATCTGTTGGTGTTTGCTTAATGTATTTCATTGGTTGGATGTTGGGAGCATATATATTTATGATTGATATACCTTCTTAATATATTGACCCCTTTTTATCATTATATAGTGACCTTCTTTGCCTCTTATTACCACTTTTGGCTTGATATATATTTTGTCTGATATAAGTATGGCTATACCTGTTTTCTTTTTCTTTTTCTTAGAGTATCATCTTCCACCCTTTCACTTTGAGCTTATGTTTATTTGAAGCTGAAATAAGTCTCCTAATGGCAGCATGCAGTTGGGTCTTGTTTTTTAGTCCACCTGGCCACTCTGTGCCTTTTGATTGGTGATTTTAATCTATTCACAGTTAGGGTGATTACTCATATATGAGGACTTACTATTGCCATTTTATCTTTTGTTTCTAGTTGTTTTGTGTCTCCATGGTTTCTTTTTTCTTGTGTTTCTGTCTACCTTTTTAAGTTGGTGGTTTTCTATGATGATTTGTCCAATTTCCCCTTTTTTATGTTTTGTGTCTTTGTTTTATATTTTTGTTTTGTGGTTACCATAAGATTTCTGTAAAATGTCTCATAGACAAAATAGTCCTCTTTCTGCTGATAGGAACTTATTTTCACTTGCTTATACAGGTTCTGTAATTTTCCTCCTCCCCTTTATACTTTTGTTATCACAAAGTATCCCTTCTCATGATGTGACTTCATTGCCAAATGGTGGTGACTATAGTTATTTCTAATACTTTTTTTTCCTTTCACTTTGATCTACAATTGTTTAACACCCTATTCTAAACTAGAGTTAGTTACAATTTTCTTATTCTGCATGTCTATTTGACAACTTACTCAAAGCGTTGTGTGCTTTTGTGTTATTGTTCCTGGGAGAAGAGCTCCTTTCAACATTTCTTATAAGGCAGTTCTAGTGGTAATAAACTCCTTCATCTTTTGTTTGTCTGGGAAAGCCACTATTTTCCTTCCTATCTAAAGGATAACTTTGCTGGATCGAGTATTCTTGGCTGGGAATTTTTATCTTTCAGTACTTTGAATATGTTGTTCCACTCTCTCCTGGCCTGTAGAGTTTCCTCTGACAAATATGCTGATAGTCTAATGGGGGTTTCTTTATAGATTACTCCCCCCACCCTTGCCTTTAAGATTTTTTTCTTCATCATTGACTTTTGACAGTTTCATTATAATGTGTCTTGCAAAAGCTTGTTTTGCATTGAGATAGTAAGGCAATCTATTAGCTTTGTGGAATTATATGTCTAGTTCTTTTCCCAAGTTTGGGAAGTTCTCAGCTATTATTTCTTTAAATAACCTCTCAGCCCTCTTATTCTTCTCTTCTCCTTCTGGTATACCTACTACTCTTATGTTGGGTATTCTCCTAATGAAGTCTGATAGCTCTTATAGGGTTTCTTCAGTTTTTTTTAAATTTTAGTTACCTCTCCTCTTCCACTCAGATCATTTCTAGAATCTTCCATTTGTTCTGCTCTATTACCAGTGCTTGCTAATATATTCTTCATCTCATTTACTGAGTTCATCACCTCCAGAATTTCTTTTTGGTTCCTTTTTAGAATTTCAACCTCAAAAAAAAAAAAAAAAAAAAAAGAATTTCAACCTCTTTGGTAATGCACTTCTTCTAACAATTAATGTTATTCTTGAGCTCATTGAATTGCCCTTCTGAGTTTTCTTGTAGTTTACTGAATTTCTCACATGACATGAGATGTGCCTCTTCCAGTGCCTTTGAAAGAGTGAACAACTTTCTTATTTAGGTAAAGTTTTGTTTACTTTGGTTTTAGCAGTTTGATCTGCGAATAGAGGCCTTTCTTTTATCTTCCAGCAGGTGGCGCTATAGCACAAGTTTTGTTTCTGTTGTCTGAACTGCCTCCTAGCTATATTTGGGAGATTGCACTTTCCACGCTCCACCTCCTCTGCCAGAGGGGTCACCAGTGCCACGTGGCCGCATGTGCCTGTAAGGTTGTTGGTGCAGTTATAGCTGCTGAGGTCACCAAGGTTGCAGGCATTGTTGGGGGGAAGGGAGTGTCACAGGCACAGCCCCAGCTACTGGAGTCACCTGGGCATGGTCACAGGGGTTAAGGCCAGTGTTGCTGGGATCACAGGCAATGCTGCAGGTGCTCCCCATTTCCGCCACCTCTGTGAGGGTCAGTCCACACACCTTCAAAGGTATGGATGTACGGATCTCTCAGGCCTCCTGGTGTGCTGTGCAGAGGATCCTTTGTTGGCCTATTGGTTGTAACTTAAAAATAAAGAGAACTACTCATGCCACCACAACGCTGACCTCATTCCTCAGTTTAAAGTAGCACCATGCCCCTCTACCCTGAAACTGGATGAGGTGCCTTCTCCCACAGGCCTTAGTCCCGTGTGACATCCTATCAGGCTCTATTGACAGTCTTCCCTACCTCTTTGAGAGCTCCTCATTTCACCTCCAGAGTCCTAACAATATTACAATAGCTGACAAAAAGCCCACATTTGGTGAACATTTGACAAGTGAGTAACTGATGGCTGGAAATTCTTTCTTATTCCAGTTCTAGTTCTCTTTATGCTTCCTAAATCAATCCAGAAAGCTTCCAAGCTGAGGTGGTGCATTTAGAAGCTTTTAAAATAAAATTGTCGAGGCATGCCCACTTTGGGGAAGAATAATTGAGATGGAACACGTGTGTCACAAGAAGTGCCTAAGCAGAGATAACTCAATTAAATGAGCAACTTTGGTATTAAAAACAACTTTAGCAACTGTAGCAGCTTGTCTTCAAAATTAAGGATTTTTAAAAATATTTATATAAGTAGAGTCTAAAGATAATTCTTTCTAAATATTCCAGAAATAATTTACCATCTTCCTTCCAAGCTTGGTTTTCCTAACAGGATGATTATCCACCACCCACTCGAGTCAGAAATCTGGGAGATTGCACCTGTTTTCCCAACCTTCACATCCAACCTATAATCCAAATCTTGTGAATTTCATCTTTAAACCCTTCATGCCTTTATGCTCTCGCCTTCATCTCCATTGCAGTGCATGCCTCTAGACCCCCATCTTCTCTCCCCTGCCTCTTCTTCCCTCAAATATTGCCCCCAACCCTTAATCCCAATCCCTTCTCCATTTTACATCTAAGTGAACATCCTCAAATGCAAATCAAAGAATTTTTTCACATATTATTCTTTTTAACATTTTCTCACTGTTTATAGCTATGTCTTTAATCAGACCTACTAAATAAGAAATTTCCAGGGGTCACAAGGAAACAGTTTTAATAGGTCTACAGATAGTTTACAGTTGGGAACACATGATGAACACACTGACATCACACAAAAGGACTGCTAAACTGGGATAACCAAGCTGCTGAGATTAAAGACAATGCATTTTTTAGTTCTAACTGCAAAGTTATAAACACTTCTCCAACAGGGTTCAGCATTCTGTTGTTGGAGTTGAGATGGTAATAGATAAAATGGGTCTACATATGGGTTGCCTCTAACAGTATACTCACTGCCCACCCAATTCAGGATTGTACAGATATGACTTCAACCTGCTTTCCAGCTTTATCTCCTATGTGGTCAACCCCCAAACAACTAGACTCTTTCCTGTTTCCTTTAACAGCTCCCTCAGTTACACTTCACTCATGCTTTTCCAGCCATCTGAAAATCTCTCTCTCTAGTAACTTCATACCTGAAGTCCCTGGGACTGACCAACTCAAAAACAGGTCCCTCATGGGATGCCTGAGTAGCTCAGTTGGTTAAGTGTTAAGCTCTTGATTTCAGCTCAGGTCACAATCTCATGGTTTGTGAGAGTTCAAGCCCCACATCGGACTCTGGGCTCACAGTGTGGAACCTGCTTGGGATTCTGTCTCCCACTCTCTCTGCCTCTCTCCACTCATACTGTCTCTGTCTCTCTCAAAGTAAATAAAAACTTAAAAACAAAAAAACAGGTCATTCTTATTTTCTTCTTACCGAAGTATAAAATGAATTTGGTAAAATGGTGTTTGTGGTTATCATTATACCTAAAGAAAGGGAAAAAAAGGTTGTTTGTTTATGTTGGTCAAGTATTGCGAACAAGACGCAAAAGTAACAACTTTATACTGGGCATCGAGTACTTACACAGGAATAATTTAGTTCCAGTGGAAGATAAAATGATAGAGCCAATGAGATTTAGACCCCTGCTTCTGCTAGGTGGGCCTTAGGTATAAAACAGCCAATGAAAAAAGAGTACCAGCTTCTGGAATAACTACCCTGGGAAGAAAAACTTTATAAGAGAAATAAGCCCTGGTCCCAAAGTGGCATCCCTGCACCCTGTATCTTGCATGCTGCTTCACTGAAAGACATACTGCAGTTTGTGAAGGTAGAGAGTCCAGCAGCTGCCAAGACCTGATCTGAGAGGCTATCACCATCATGTCTTTCAGCAGCCACATCTATTCTAGACAAGATCCAGAGAGAATTGGAAGAGTGCAGCTCGGTGTCTTCACTTCCTTCTGTGTTTACTGTTCCAACAAAAAGGGGCTTATTAGGGTTTGGTTTTGTTTAAAGGTTCTGGCATTAAGAGTGCTTGATTAGACTGGGACATGTGGGTGGGCTAGAGATGATGGAATAGTAGATTTCCTCCAGCTCCAACTCCCCTAGATAATCTTAGCAAATGCCTCATTCACCCTTCTCCTCCTCCTTCCATGGAACTCAGCACTTCCATCACAGGATGTCAGAGCTGCCAACACCCTAACCTAGTCCTGTTAAATCCGATTTTTCACAACCTGGCCTCTTCTTAGGACAAGACATATTTGAAGGCACATGTGAAAAACGTTGTCTCCCAGTAAGGTTATGGAATGATATCTGCACATCCCACCTGATTGCCCAGAGTTACGGAGGCTCAGCAAGTCCATATTCATCCTGCTGTGTGCTGCACTAGGCTGGGGCTACAAATTAGACAGTTAAAGAATTTAAGTCCAAGTGGTGACAGGAGTGGAGGACCATGGGGACTGGGGGACAGGATTCAGTGTGGGCAGATGAAAGGGTGGTATGATGCAAACAATGGCAGAGGAAAGCAGAATGCAGCCAGAGAGTGAAGACTTCCCCAAAGAGGAGTTGCCCTAGCTGAACCCAGAAGGAAAACCTGGGTATTCTGCTGCCAAAATACAGACAGAAAATAGCCCCGTGTATCTTTAGAAGCAACTTCAGGTGTTCCGGAGCGAATTCCTGCTGATTCTCTGAACTAGAACTGGGACAGATGGATGGCTCTATCCCTTGATAAAGAAATAAAAGCAATGCCACAGTTAGCTCCACTCACTATTGAGATGTACTTCTCAATACTATTTTTACCATAGTATTTATCTATAAATGTGCCAATATCCTGCTCAAGAATTTACCAGGCTCACTTAGTCCTTTGGGACTAAAGTAATCCAACTTTCAATGCCATCTCCATGTGTATGTATCCAAATTATTTTTTTACTCCCAATCTTATATTTTTGTTTCAGCCAAACCTTTGCCTGACTCATCCCTGTTCCAAAAATGCTTTTTTCCTCCTCTTTATCTTTAAATAGACTGTCCCCACCATTTGGACAGGGAAGGAAGGAAGGAAGGAAGGAAGGAAGGAAGGAAGGAAGGAAAGAAGGAAGGAAAGGAGGGAGGGAGGGAGGGAGGGAGGGAGGGAGGGAGGGAGGAGACACAGAGAGGACAAAGTAGTAGGGAAGGAGACAAGATGGAAGAAGGAAATAGAAAGGGAAAGTTCTGGCTGAGTTATCTAATCCCTTCCAGCATGTGTTTTGTGGTTTTTCTCCCCACAGAAAGGAGGCAGATCAGTTGGCTGACATACTTCCAGTAAGTATTGAGTGTTCTTCCTCAAAGTATTTTATCTTGTCTGGTCAGTTCTGTCCTGTAATTTCTAAGTCAGCTCTACCTTTTAGAAAATGACATCAAAAGAAAACAAGTTAACTTGTAGCCAGAGGCGCAAGGAGCAGGATGGGTCCTGTTAGACTCCCCATCCTTTACCCAATACTGGCTCCCTTCTGTATCTGTGTTTCATTTTGTTCATTCCCAATCCTCAAGGCAACCATATGTGCTAATATCAGCAATAAACTGAAACATAGATGCAATATACTGGGTTTCAGTGATTTTTTCCCCCAAGCAGTAGTGTTTCATGCAAGTTCAAGAAACCGAGCCTTATGTCCATGGCCGTCCTCTTTTCCTTCTTGGATTTGGCACTCCCACCAAAATCATGCACCTGAAGCCTTCTCATGTGTTTGTAAACGATGGCAAAGCACCAAATGAAGGTGCAAATAATTCAATCTAAAGCCAGAGCCAATTCTGAATGACTCGTCTTGACAGAATTAACTGAATTTGCCACATGTTCTGATGTTCTATAACCATAATTACGCTTCATAATTTGTTGCAGTACAGTCACTTGGGGACAGAAGTGCTGAATTAATTGTACTATTTTTGTGACCTCTAGACTTTCTCCATTAAGACCAAGTTAATTTCTCAACATGGGAAGATTCATCTTTTTTTGTACAGAATAATGTTAGTAATAAACCCAGAGCGTAAGTGAGCAGTGTGCACAAATGGCTGCTACCAAACAGCTATGTGATCACACCCTAGTTCCACTTAAATGCAATCTATGTCAAATACATTAACAGAGGATGTGATGGGTATTTGATTTGTTTTGGCTTTGTGAGGAAATAGCATAATTTCCCAAGGTTTTGGATATGTTTTTGTGATGAGGCAAAACTAATAAGTGGGAGTACTCACCAGGAGGGTCATTTATGGGGTCTTGATGCATTTCTGGAAGACAGATTTCTCTGTTAAGACATCTGGGGGCTCTCTTGTCTGAGGCACTGCAGATCAAGAGGCCATTGGGCATGTGCTGTTGTTGATGACATCTCTTCATCCATCCCTGAATATGTGGACAGCAGGTAGACCAACCCCTTGGGCCGATGCTTTGACCCCAATGTGTCTGTGAAACAGGCAGGACTGTGGCCTGGCAGTCTGGCAGGGAAGAGCACTTTAGCTGATGGTTTGAACAAGAAGGTCATTTCAGAACATCACTCTGCTGCAGATTGAGAAGCTACCCATTGACTGGCCAGGTTCTGATCAAGCTGCATTTATTTCTCCACATAGGATTCAGGATGGGAAAGGTTCCCAGTAACCAAGGAGATGGACTTAGAACTAATCAAGACAAGTATTCTGCACTCCATAATTTCTGAAGGATTGAACAATTTTTCTTTAAATGATGTGCGATTTTTCAAAGCTAATACTAATTTGATTTGGTTTTAATGTAAGTGAGGAATGGAGGATGTGAAACTTCGAGCAAAGTCTATCTAAATTATTCATGGCCTCTTTTAAGTCAGCTAGAACTAGTTTTTCAGATGCTGTCTACTGTTCAGATTTTTTTCCATTGATGATCTTGAGTATGAATGCTGGTTAATTCTAGGACGTTACATTGTGATAAAATTTATGTTATTCCCACTTATAAATTCTACTTAACTCTAAACAGTAAAGGTTAGTTTGTGTCAACAAAATTATTGATGAAAATGATAAATCAGAAATAATGTAGCTTTAAAAGTGATTTAAACATACATTATCAAGGAATCAATCATTCAAGTGTTACTCTATCAGACATTTGTAAAACACTTGGGACAGGTTAGCAATCAGCATACTATTTTTTCTTATTTCCCCTGAAAAATGGGGAAATTAAGCCAGATACCTGATACATGGCGAAGGTCTGACATTACCATGATCCAGAGGTTTCTGGGAATGACAGGTTGGCATCCAGCAACCACAGCCTGCAGGGTGAAAAACACACAAATGTTTAGAGAGAGGAAAGAATGCTTGCACTGGGCATCCTCAGAATACATCCCACGCCATTAAATCCTGGATTTGAAAAATGGCACCTTTTAATGAAGTGTCCTCTGACTGGGAAATATCAGTACCCTTTTAAAATGTAGAGTTTCATGTGTGATGAGCAAATCTGCATGTATGTACTCAAAAGCCAGAAGGTGGGGTGCCTTGGTGGCTTAGTTAAGCATCTGAGTCCTGGTTTTGGCTCAGGTCATGATCTCACAGTTCATGAGTTCAAGCCCCATGTCAAGCCCTGTGTCGGCCTCCACGATGACACTGTGGAGCCTACTTGAGATTCTCTTTTCCTCTATCTCTGGCCCTCCCTCACTTCTACTCTCTCTCCCTCTCGAAATAAATAAATAAACATTAAAAAAAATTTTTTTAAGCCAGAGGGAAATATGGAGACACTAAATGAATTACTAAACTTCTTTGATTGCCACAGCTCTTTCGGGGATTTTTCAGATAATGTGGTCAAAACTGAGGATGAAGTTAGTTTTTCTGTCATCTGGGATGAAATAGTTTATAAGGTAAATTAATAGCACAGAGATAAGATTTCAGATGAAAATTTCACATTGAGTAACTATTTTTAAATACTCTTCAAACATCTCAGAGGGATTTATATAAGAGAAATGATAAGCTAATTACATGTGAATGTCACTGACCTCAAGGTTAAACTCCCCAAAACTCAAAGCACAACTGTAGCCAAGAATCCAGAAGTGAACGTGACCACATTCCTCCTATCCTTCAGCACCCAGACCAAGCCTCGCCTCCTACAAGACACTGTACCCCTTGCTCCCAGGAAGACGTTGGCTAACATGTGCTGAGCACTCACTCACTTGGAGATCACATGCTTATTTTCCTGGATTCTCCCTGGATTTCCTGAGCTGGGAGCTCTCTGATAAAAAGGACTGTGTCTTTCATCTCTTTGTTTAGTTGTACTCCTGACATGAAGAAGGAGTCAATAATTGTAGGAAGAGAAAAGAAAAGAGGATGAGGAAGAAGATAAAAGGAAGAGGAGAAGGAGGTGGGAGAGGAGGAAGAGAAGGAAAGAAAAGTCCACACAAAGAAAAAGTAGAACCACTTTCAGGTTATATGAAAACATAGTATCACATTATGGAAAATTATGTGCCAATGGAGGGAGAGATAGACTAGAACAGGGACAGCAAACAAAAAAAAAACTATATGAAGCAGGTGGATTCTTCTCTGTGCCTAGTGATTTAACACAGCAGCCTAGACCACTTGGGGTAAACAACCCACATGGGGCACAAAACTGAGTAGTCATTGGAAACAAGATACAAAGTGCGGGCTTAGTCATAAGTGAATACGATAATCTAGTTACTTAGATCTGGAGTACAAGGAATGGGCCCAGCCTCCTAACTGGGGCTAAGTTAATGGCACTGGCTGTCAGGTTTAAAGAAGGATAGAAGTGATAGGCCAAGAAGGTCACTATACTTACTTTTACTATCTGTAAATATTCAATTATTTTGATATTTGCTAAACTAATTTTTCTTGAAATGATGGTAAGTCCTGGAATTGTAATACATCTAGTATATTTAAAGATGGGAGGCAAAATGTTGCTAGTTGGGTTGTCCAGTAACAGACACCTGAGATGGAGTTGAGGTACAACATGTTTCTGAATCCAAATAAAGAGATTCAAAGGGAGGAAGTAGGATTGGGCTGGAGAAGTCAAATTGAAATGCAGCTCTAATAAAACCTTAGCCAACCCAATGAAGAGATTTGGAACAAATAATGCTGGTCATTATTGCCCATGTCAGGTCAAAGAGGTTAAGTGCTATACCCCAGCTTTACTCAGTCATCAGGTACAGGCTGTCCCATAAAGTTTTGACCTGAGACAACATGTCTCTCTAGCAAGAGAAATTTTACTTGTTTATTTATGATTTGGATGACTTATTTCTTTTTCTTGCCTGATTGCTCTGGCTAGGAATTCCACTACTACAATGAGTAGGAGTTGTGAAAGTTGGGCATCTTTGTCTTATTCCTAATCTTAGAGAAAAAGCTTTTAGCTTTTCACCACTGAGTATGATGTTACCTGTGGGCTTATCAAATATGGTCTTTATTATGTTGAGGTACATTCCTTCTACACCTAATTTGTTGAGAATTTCTATCATGAAAGGATATTGAATTTTGTCAAATGCATTTTCTGCATCTGTGAGATGATCATGTGATTTTATCTTCTATTCTGGTAACATGGTATATCATGCTTATCGATTTGCAAACGTAAACTCTCCTTGCACCTCAGGGATAAATCCCACTTGATCTTGGTATATGATTGTCTTGTTGCATCAGTGAGTTGCTACTGCCCTCTAGTGGTTATAAGATGATTAGTTTTCCTCCAAAAGAGTAGCCCTTGGACTGATTACTTCCTGGGGATATGGCAATATAGTCTTCAGGTCTCTCAACCACGTAACCAGTAAGCTTTATTGTCACATACCTTTAGGATGCCATAAGAAAAGTACAGATAGTAGGTAAAACATGAGACAAATATCTGGTTAGTATAAAATAGAACAAATACATCTCACAACTGCCATCAAAACTTGATAATACCTTAAATATATTAGGGACATAAAACAAGTTCAATTGGTGGATAAACTCTATGTTCTTTGTAATATTTCAGAATCCTCTTTGGTACATCTTAGCATCAGTCAAGATTTGAATCAGAACTAAAATAGTTTTCAACTTATCCTTACTTTACACCATCTATGTCATCTGTTTCCACAATCCTCACCACCTAGGCCATGGTCTAATATTTAGCAGGCACTCAGTCAAGTTTTTTGAAATAGGCAAATGTGTCCACATAATTGCATATGTCAAATGGCTCATCCCACAGGCAGAATATCAACCACTAATATTTAAGTACTTGGCTGTGTGCTGGGCACAATTTTAAGCACTTACCATGCATTCCTAATTCAATTTTCATGACAATTCTATGACAAAGGTACAATCATTACAATCATTATCATTTCCTCTTTACATATCAGGGAACATGTGCAGGCTTCAAGTGGGATTGCATGACTCCCCACTTGAATTTAGGCATGACCATGTGACTTGTTTTGGCCAATGAAATGTAAGTATGAAATGTAACTATCTTATACCTGTCATTTCCAGTCATAAGATCTAAGAATCAATGCATAATCTACTACATTCTTTTCCCCCTTACAAGGTGATTAAGGAAGCACATGTCAAGATGATTCTCCATCAGCCTGGTCCCTGAGTAACCAATGTAACAAATGCAATCAAGGTGCTAAGTTCTTTACATAGTTCGTCTCATTTAAGTGTCAAAATACTGGAAGGTAGATACTATTATGCCTGTTCTATAGTTGGGCATGTAGCCTTGGAGATATTGCACAGCATGACCTAGCCCCCAGATGCTGAGTGGTAGAACCTGTAAAGTACATTCAGTCATCATTTATTACTTGCCTATTATTAGCCTAGGCTATAGAGGAATGCACAAAACTAATACTATGTGTTTTTAATCAAGGAGGTTACCATATTACTTGGAAAGGCAAATAAAGATAAATAGCCATAAAAAGGGGGAAGCTGGTGGTCTGTCATGGCCTGAATATTCAAAGAAGATTTTATGGGAGGGCTGGAGGCTTTATCAGCATTGGTGGGGAAAATATATTTGTTTGTGGAACATGAAGAGGGTATCTCAAGCAGAGCTAACAGCATAAGAAAAATGGATAATGGCAGTAACAAAGAGCATTTTGGTAGGGAAAAGACCAGGCTGGCTACAGCAGAAGGTTCAAGTTGAAATGGAACAACAGTTAAAATCAGGCATGGGAAAGCCAAAAGAGGATGGGACATGAGTGTCTGATGAAGGATTTTATTCATTTATTCATTTGCTCATCTGACAAAGAATTTCTGAACACCTGCAATGTACCCAGCACATAACAGGCCTCCATTAGGAGGGACCCTAGGAGGTGGTAACTCAGTGCCCAACGGGGCAGAAGAAGCTCACTGGCATCTGAAGGCAGAAAGAACAAAGAAGCAACACTAAACTCAATTTTAAACCAAATATGTTGGCTGCTCTGTTACCTGTAGAGGTCCTTACATGCAGCTGAACCACCATCCCCATCTTCAAAGAAGGTGATTAGAGAACTCACACTGAGCAGCTCACACCAAATGACTCCACTTCTGGGAAAAGCTCTTTGGATCAACTTCATGCCATGAAAGTAAGATGGTAATGTCTACCTGCTGGCCAGGTGAGGAGGAACCCCGACAAGGTGTGTGTCCCCATGGCAGAAATGGGACTGAAGGCCTGCTCCCCTGCCCACTAGTGAGTGCCTGGATGCAGTACCTGGGGCTCAGCTTAGGGCCTGACTTGGAACTGGCCTTCAGAGAGTGTCCCTGGAAATGAGGCTAATAACCTTATCTTCCACGTAATGTCACTGTGCTATGCACTTTGCATTACTTCATTTAAATTCTCCCTGCACTGGCATTGTCATTCTTCCAGATGTGAAGACTGAGGTTCTGAAAGGCTAAGTAACTTGTCCAAAATCAAACAGCTAGTGACTGGTAAAGTAATTTTAAACTTAAGTGATTAATCATAGTACCTGAAATCAATCTTGTGCTGAAAATTCCCCATAGTTATGGGTCCAGAAAAGAAATTGTTGGGGCACCTGGGTGGCTCAGTTGGTTGAGTGTCCAACTTCAGCTCAGGTCATGATCTCATGGTTCATGAGTTCAAGCCCCACATCAGGCTCTGTGCTGACAGCTCAGAGTCTGGAGCCTGCTTTGGATTCTTTGTTTCCCTCTCTCTCTGCCCCTCTTCCGATCACACTCTGTGCATGTGTGTGTCTCTCTGTCTCTCAAAAATAAGTAAACATAAGAGGGAGCCAAGATGGCGGAACAGCATGGAAGTTTTGTGTGTGTCTTGCATCCGTGAAATACAGCCAGACCAACACTAAACCATCCTGCACACCTAGAAAACTGATCTGAGGATTAACACAACAATCTGCACAACCTGAACCACAGAATTCTGCAGGAACATGGTGCAGAGAGGTGAACTTTGGAGGAGAGAAGCTACGGAAGGCAGGGAGCCACTTTTGCGTGTAGAGAGAGGATGGAGGAGGGGTGGTAGAATACAGGAAAAGCACCCCTCTCCCAAAAGCAGCTGGAGAGAAAGTGGAAAATTGGAAACAGCCACAGGGACTAAACTAAAAAGGGAGAAAGGAGAAAGGAGAGGGTTTAAATTCCATTAAGACTGTAAACAAGGGGAGTGCAAAGTCTGCGACTCCGCAGCTCAATACCTGGTGGTGCTCTGGTGGGAAGGGAGAATCCCCAGGAACAGAGTGGGGTCCGGGAGGTTCTCAGGCCACATGGGGAAAAGCGGTTCCACTGCTGGGAGGACAATTGGTAGAGAGTGTGAGGCAACCTGGGCCAAGCAGACCCCAGAAAACGGCCACATTTGCTGGTGCTAGAACTAGGTCGTTAAGGGTGAAGCCTGGTGCCAGATGTGTGTTGTGGTTTTCCATAATCCCTGAAATGCTGATGCTACACTATCTCACGAACTTTTTCTGGGTCGGGTTGGCACCTGGCCGCAGTTTCTGGGCATCAGCAGCAGCACGGTCCCGCGAACGTTCCTGAGTGCGGCTGGCATTTGGCCATTGTTCGGTGAGACCCACCACAGAGGGGTGGAATGGGTTCAAAGCTGTAGCCTCAGAAGTAAGGGGCTGGGGAAACCAGATGCATCTGAGACAAAACTCAGGAGAGAGGTACTACGTGGGGCTTGGTCATGGACAGTGTAAAAGCAGGTAGTGGACAAAAGCTGAAGACAAAGGACAGGTGCGCAATTGCTGATCTGGGAGAACAGAGTTCCAAAACTAGAGACTGGGTAGCTGGGTGGCGCCATTTTCACTGCTCCCACACATGCACATACGCACCTAAAACCACCACAAAAATCCACCCCTGTAGGCTAGCAGCGCCATCTAGTGGAGAATGGAGTCATTACACTGAGCCCCACCCAAATGAGCTAACCTCGCTCTTCAAGAACACAAGACTCACCGTGTGCTTAGTTTATGGACTATAAAGCACTTCATATTCTAACTTCTAGAGGAAAAAGAAGTAATTTCAGTCGTATTTCAGTCTACTAGCAGGTCCATCTATTCAATTTTTTTTCTTTTTTTTCTCTTTTTCATTTTTATCTTTTTCTTGAATACAGAAAGAGAAAAAAATTATTTTTATTTTTAATTATTATTAAAAATATTTTTAATTTTTTTACTATATTTTTTGCTTTTGTGTAATTTCTTCAAATTCTAGTTTACTTCCATCATTTCACTTTAGTCTACTTCAGTGTATTCACATTTTCAAATTTTCAAACAATTTCCTTTTTTTACCCCTTTAACTCTAATCTATCAAGCCACTTTCAACACCCACACCAAAACACACCTACAATCTAGCATCATTTACTCGATTGTGTGTGTGTGTTTAATTTTTAAATTTTAAAATTTTTTTAATTTTAATTTTTTTAATTTTAATTTTTTTCTACATTAATTCTTTTTCGCCTTTCAAAATGACAAAATGAAGGAATTCACCCCAAAAGAAAGATCACGAAGAAATGACACAGATACAAGCAAGATGTCTGAACTAGAATTTAGAATCATGATAACAATACTAGCTGGAGTCGAAAATAGATTAGAATCCCATTCAGTGGAGATAAAAGAAGTAAAAGATAGTCACAATGAAATAAAAAATGCTATAACTGAGCTGCAATCACAAGTGGATGCAGCAAGCAGCAAGGATGGATGAGGCAGAACAGAGAATCAGAGATATAGAGGACAAACTTATAGAGAATAATGAAGCAGAAAAAAAGAGGGAGATTAAGGCAAAAGAGCACGATTTAGGAATTAGAGAAATCAGTTACTCATTAAAAAGGAACAACATTAGAATCATAGGGGTCCCAGAAGAGGAGGAGGGAGAAATAGGGGTTGAGGGGTTATGGGAGAAAATCATAGCAGAAAACTTTCCTAACCTGGGGAAAGACACAGACATCAAAATCCAGGAAGTACAGAGGACTCCCATTAGATTCAACAAAAACCGATCATCAACAACGCATATCATAGTCAAATTCACAAAATGCTCAGGCAAGGGGAGAATCCTAAAAGCAGCAAGGGAAAAAAAGTCCCTAACCTACAAGGGAAGACAGATCAGGTTTGCAGCAGACCTATGCTCAGAAACATGGCAGGCCAGAAAGGAGTGGCAGGATATATTCAATGTGCTGAATCAGAAAAACATACAGCCAAGAATTCTTTATCCAGCAAGGCTGTCATTCAAAATAGAAGGAGAGATAAAAAGTTTCCCAGACAAACAAAAATTAAAGGAGTTTGTGACCACTAACCACCCCTGCAAGAAATTTTAAGGGGGACTCTCTGAGGAGAGAAAAGATGAATAAATAAATAAATAAATAAATACCAAAATCAACGAAGATTAGAAAGGACCAGAGAACACCACCAGAAACTCCAACTCTACAAGCAACATAATGGCAATAAATTCATATCTATCAGTATTCCCTCTAAACATCAATGGACTCAATGCTCCAATCAAAAGACATAGGGTAACAGAATGGATAAGAAAACAAGATCCATCTATAGGCTGTTTCCAAGAGACCCACTTTCGACCTAAAGACACCTTCAGATTGAAAGTAAGGGGATGGAGAACCATCTATCATGCTAACGGTCAACAAAAGAAAGCCAGAGTAGCCATACTTATGTCAGACAATCTAGACTTTAAAATAAAGACTGTATCAAGAGATGAAGAATTATAATTATATCATAATTAAGGGGTCTATCCACCAAGAGGACCTAACAATTGTAAACATTTATGCTCCAAAATGGTACCACCCAAATATATAAATCAATTAATCACAAACATAAAGAAACTCATTGATAGTAATACCATACTAGTAGGAGACTTCAACACCCCACTCACAGCAATGGACACATCATCTAATCAAAAAATCAACAAGGAAACAATGGATTTGAATGACACACTGGACCAGATGGACTTAACGGATATATTCAGAGCATTTCATCCTAAAGCAGCAGAATATACATTCTTCTCCAGTGCACATAGAATGTTCTCCAGATAGACCACATACTGGGACAGCCCTCAGCAAGTACAAAAAGATCGAGATCTTACCGTGCATATTTTCAGACCACAACGCTATGAAACTCGAGATCAACCACAAGAAAAAATTTGGAAAGGTAAAAAATACTTGGAGACTGAAGAACATCCTACTAAAAATGAATGGGCTAACCAAGCAGTTAAAGAGGAAATTAAAAAGTATATGGAATGGGGCGTCTGGGTGGCGCAGCCGGTTGAGCGTCCGACTTCAGCCAGGTCACGATCTCGCGGTCCGTGAGTTCGAGCCCCACGTCAGGCTCTGGGCTGATGGCTCGGAGCCTGGAGCCTGTTTCCGATTCTGTGTCTCCCTCTCTCTCTGCCCCTCCCCCGTTCATGCTCTGTCTCTCTCTGTCCCAAAAATAAATAAAAAACGTTGAAAAAAAAATTAAAAAAAAAAAAAGTATATGGAAGCCAATGAAAATGAAAACACCACAACCCAAAACCTCTGGGATGTAGCAAAGGCGGTCATAAGAGGAAAGTATATAGCAATCCAGGCCTTCCTAAAGAAGGAAGAAAGATCTCAGATATACAACCTAACCTTACGCTTTAAGCTGGAAAAAGAACAGCAAATAAAACCCAACACCAGCAGAAGACAGGAAATAACAAAGATTAGAGCAGAAATTCATGCTATTGAAACCAAAAAAACCAGAACAGATCAATGAAACCTGAAGCTGGTTCTTTGAAAGAACTAACAAAATTGGTAAACCACTAGCCAGTTTGATTAAAAAGAAAAAGGAAAGGACCCAAATAAATAAAATCAAGAATGAAAGAGGAGAGATCACAACCAACACAGCACAAATACAAACAACAATAAGAGAACATTATGAGCAATTATTGCCAATAAAATGGGCAATTTGGAAGAAAAGGACAAATTCCTAGCAAAATATACACTACCAAAACTGAAACAGGAAGAAACAGAAAATTTGAACATACCGATAACCAGTAAGGAAATCGAGTTAGTAATCAAAAATCTGCCAAAGAACAAGAGTCCAGGGCCAGATGGCTTTCCAGGGGAATTCTACCAAACATTTAAGGAAGAGTTAACACCTATTCTCTTGAAACTGTTTCAAAAAATAGAATTGGAAGGAAAACTTCCAAACTTTCTATGAAGCCAGCATTAACTTGATTCCAAAACCAGAAAGAGACCCCACTAAAAAGGAGAACTATAGACCAATTTCCCTGATGAACATGGATGCAAAAATCCCCAACAAGATACTAGCCAACCGGATCCAACAATACATTAAAAAAATTATTCACCACAACCAAGTGGGATTTATACCTGGGATGCAGGGCTGGTCAATACCCATGAAACAATCAACGTGATTCATCACATCAGTAAAAGAAAGGACAAGAACCATATGATCCTCTCAATAGAAGCAGAGAAAGCATGTGACAAAATACAGCATCCTTTCTTGATTAAAAAAAAAACCCTCAAGAAAGTAGGGATAGAAGGAATCACACCTCGAGATCATAAAAGCCATATATGAATGACCCAGCGCTAATATCATCCTCAATGGGGAAAAACTGAGAGCTTTCCCCCTAAGGTCAGGAACAAGACAGGGATGTCCACTCTTGCCACTGTTATTTAACATAGTATTGGAAGTCTTAGCCTCTGCAATCAGACAACACAAAGGAATAAAAGGCATCCAAATCGGCCAGGAGGAGGTCAAACTTTCACTCTTCACAGATGACATGATACTCTATATGGAAAACCTTAAAGATTCCACCAAAAAACTGCTAGAACTGATTCATGAATTCAGCAAAGTTGCAGGATATAAAATCAATGCACAGAAATTGGTTGCATTCCTATACACCAGCAATGAAGCAACAGAAAGAGAAATGAAGGAATTGATCCCATTTAGAGTTGCACAAAAACCATAAAATACCTAGGAATAAAGCTAACCAAAGAGGTAAAAAATCTATACACTGAAAACTATAGAAAGCTTATGAAAGAAATTGAAGAAGACACAAAAAAATGGAAAAAGATTCCATGCTCCTGGATAGGTAGAACAAATATTGTTAAAATGTCAATACTACCCAAAGAAATCTACATATTCAACGCAATCCCTATCAAAATTAAATCAGCATTCTTCACAGAGCTAGAACAAACAATCCTAAAATTTGTATGGCACCAGAAAAGACCCCGAATAGCCAAAGCAATCTTGAGAAGAAAACCAAAGCAGGAGGCATCACAAACCTGGACTTCAAGTTATACTACAAAGCTGTAATCATCAAGACTTATGGTACTGGCACAAGAACACACACTCAGACCAATGGCACAGAATAGAGAACCCAGAAATGGACCCACAAACCTATGGCCAACTAATCTTTGACAAAGAAGGAAAGGAATATCCAATGGAATAAAGACAGTCTCTTCAGCAAATGGTGCTGGGAAAACTGAACAGTGACATGCAAAAGAATGCACCTGGACCACTTTCTTACACCACACACAAAAACAAACTCAAAATGGATGAAAGACCTAAATGTAAGACAGGAAGCCATCAAAATCCTCCAGGAGAAAGCAGGCAAAAACCTCTTTGATCTTGGCCACAGCAACTTCTTACTCAGTACGTCTCTGGAGGCAAGGGAAACAAAAGCAAAAATGAACTATTGGGACCTCATCAAAATAAAAACTTCTGCACAGCAAAGGAAACAGTCAACAAAACTAAAAGGCAACCAACAGAATGGGAGAAGATATTTGCAAATGACATCTCAGATAAAAGGTTAGTATCCAAAATCTATATAGAACTTATCAAACTCAACACCCAAAAAACAAATAATCCAGTGAAGAAATGGGCAAAAGACAGGAATAGACACTTCTCCAAAGAAGACATCCAGATGGCCAACCAACACATGAAAAAATGCTCAACATCACTCATCATCAGGGAAATACAAATCCAAACCACAATGAGATACCACCTCACATCTGTCAGAATGGCTAACATTAACAACTCAGGCAACAAGAGATGTTGGCGAGGATGTGGAGAAAGAGCATCTTTTTTGCATTGCTGGTGGGAATGCATGCTGGTGCAGCCACTCTGGAAAACAGTATGGAGGTTCCTCAAAAAATTAAAAATAGAAGTACCCTACGACCCAGCATTTGCACTACTAGGACTTATCCAAGGGATACAGGTGTGCTGTTTCAAAGGGACACATGCACCCCCATGTTTATAGCAGCACTATCAACAATAGCCAAAGTATGGAAAAAGCCCAATGTCCATCGACGGATGAACGGGTAAAGATGTGGTATATATATACAATGTAGTATTACTTGGCAATCAAAAAGAATGAAATCTTGCCATTTGCAACTACTTGGTGGAACTGGAGGGTATTATGCTAAATGAAATTAGTCAGAGAAAGACAAAAATCATATGACTTCACTCATATGAGGACTTTAAGAGACAAAACAGATGAACATAAGGGAAGGTAAACAAAAATAATATAAAAACAGGGAGGGGGACAAAACAGAAGAGATATAAATATGGAGACCAAACTGAGGGTTACTGGAGGGGTTGTGGAGGGGGGATGGACTAAATGGGTAAGGGGTACTAAGGAATCTACTCCTGAAATCATTGTTGCACTATATGCTAACTAATTTGGCTGTAAATTTAAAAAAATAAAATTATAAATAAATAAATAAACATTAAAAAAAGGAAATTGTCTTTCCCCAGACAGATGCTTGGAAGCATTGAAAGTCTCAGAAGAACATCCTTACCTTATGGAGATCCTGAAAGAGCACTTTTCAGGATAGAAGTTTGAAAAATCAGCAAGTAGTAGATGAGGAAGTACTTCCCTCTGGTTTCATGACTGAGAGCTCTGGAATGCAATTCAAAAATAACAGTCATGGAAGTAGGTAGTACGAATTAACATTGAGACCTACTATGTGCCAGACATTCTTCTAAGATAGTGGAATTAACTCCAGTATATTAGTAATCACAATCCTTGTGAACAGATTATATCATTACATTTACCAATTAACTGATGGAGATTACAAAATAAATTTTGTTAACAGCAACATAAAGTAAAACTACATGAAAGATGTAAAATAAAGGAATCAAAAAGGATATAGTATGAAAATACCACCAAAAAGAAAATGAGGCAAGCAATATTCACTACATCAAAAACTATTTGAAGAATAACAAAAGTAAGGAAGAACAACATAATAATAAAAGGAACATTCAAACAAAAAAAAAATACATGATATTCAAGGCAGCAAATATGCACCGGACAGCATGGACTCTGAAGCAGATTGTATTTTCCAGAACTGGCTGCAAAAATATCTCCCATTCCACATGCTCTTTTGCAGTGTGACCCTGCCACTTCTTATCGAGAGGTAGAGACTGATTTCCCTCCACTTAAAACTGAGTTGGCTTTAGTCACTGGATTGTAACCAATAAGACTCAACAGAAGTGATGCAATGAGACTTCTGAGGGTCAAGGTCAGAAGAAGCCTTGCAGCACCTTGTCTCTTGGAATGCTTGCTCTCCAAAGACTCCCCTTTGGGATGCTCCCTCTTAGAACCCAAGTGAAGGCCATGCTGTGAGAAGGCCATGACTGTGGAGGGGCCCTGTGTGGGTGCCCCCAGACATTACCTGCAGCCCTTGAGTCACCACTGCTCATACCCTAGACATTTGAGTGAAAAAGTCTCCAGATGATTCCAGCGCTCAGCCACTGGAGTCACCCCCACCCACTTGTGTTCCCACTACTGAGGCTCCACAGGCTGTGGAGCAGAGACAAGCCATCCCCAATGTTCCCTGCTCAGATTTCTGATGCAGAACCTATGAGCATAACAAAAATGATTGTTATGTTATGCCACTAAGCATGATGTGTTTTATAGTGATAGACAATCAGAATAAGTTCAAAGAATAAATCAAGTAAAAACATACTACATAGGCTCAATATGTATAAAGTTATAAAACTGTGAAGAAAATTAAAGAACTTATAATCACAGTAGGAAATGTTAGCACAACTCTATAAAAAAACAATAGATCAAGGGGCACCTGGGTGACTCAGTCGGTTAAGCATCTAACTTCAGCTCAGGTCATGATCTCACAATTCACAAGTTCGAGCCCCACATCAGGATCTGTGCTGACAGCTCAGAGCCTGGAGCCTGCTTCCAATTCTGTGTCTCCCTCTCTCTCTGCCCTTCCCCCACTCAAGCTTGCTCATGCTCTCAGTCTCTCAAAAATAAACATTAAAAAAAACACAATAAATCAAGCAAATTTTAAAAATTGTAAAAATAGGGGCACCTGGTGGCCCAGTTAGTTGAGTATCCAACTTTGGCTCAGGTCATGATTTCACAGTTCAAGGATTCAAGCCCTATGTCTGGCTTTGTGCTAACAGTGCAAAGCCTGCTTCAGATTCTCTGTCTCTCCGTCTCTCTGCCTCTCCTCTGATCCCCCCCCCCCCTCAAAAATAAAAATAAACTTTAAAAATTTTTTTAACTGTAAAAATAAAGAACAACCCAATTAGCAAGTTCATCTAATAGATAAAAGGAAAATTCTGAATCCACAAAATGAATAATACAATCTCTTTACAAATCCAAATGCAACATTTATTTTTAAATTATTTTTTAATTGACCTCCTTAATCTTGTATTAAGTCACAAGAGAAGTCCCAAATAATTTCAAAGAATAAAACCAACATAATCAGATAACATTTCTTGATATAACACAACTAGGAATGACTAATAACAAGATGATAAAATATAAAATAAATAATATTAACTATATAAAATACATACGTATGTATTTGTATATGAATGCATCCATAAGTAATTCATTGTTTAAAGAGGAAATCACAATGGAAACTGGGAAATGTTTATGACTAAAAACAGTAAATCCCTACCTGGAAAACTTGTAGGAAGAAACTGAAGTACTACTTGATGGCAAATTTAAAACTTGGGATGCATTCTTTTTAATTATGGAAAAACTCAAACACAAGTAGAGAGGAGTATAATGAACCTCTGTATGCCCATTACCCAACTTCAAACATTATTACATTTGACCATCTTGATTATTTTAGAGCAAAATATATCATCTCATTCCATCCATAAATCTTCCAGTCTGTATCTCTAAAAGATAAGCATCTCTCTCTTTTAAGCAAACCACAATTCCATCACCACACAGAAAACTAATAATAATTCCTTAGTTTTTTTTATATAGCTAGTTAGCTAGTTTGAAACATGATTCTAAGCAAGATCCTTATATTTGGTCCATATGTTATATTACATTTACATGTCTCTTAAGTATCTTAATCTATAAAGTAAACTCTCTCTCTCTCTCTCTCTCTCTCTCTCTCTTCTTGCTGAAGAGATTTCTTGATGAAGCCTAGTGTTTTTCTTGCATAATTTCCCACAGTCTGGGTTTTATTGATTCTCTCTCCATGGAGTCATTTAACATATTCCTTGTTTCCCTGTACTTCCTATAAACTATTAGTTACATGTTGAGATCTAATTAGATCAAGGTTTGAATTGGGGGCAAAAATACATCATGGTGGAGATATGTACTCCCAGTACTTCAAGTCAGGAGACTTTAGAAGCCACTGGGGATCATTGCTCACCCTGTTTGATCACTAAGGTCTGCAAAGTGGCAATATTCTTTGTGATTTTATCACTTATTAACTAAAATTATTCTAAAAAGAGCTGATCAACTATTTAGTTACCCTGAGGTATAGTTTGTATAGGAAAGGCAGGATAAACACTGATAGCTTCCATTTTTAAAGAATTTTCAGAGTAATGAGTTGATATCCTAACATCAAAAATTACCATGAAGGCTATTTTTAGCATCATTATGAGTCTATGGATTTTAACATACATGATGTATTTCAATCCACTGCAGATATTATTCTTTTTGATGGTCATATTGTCCCATCTTTGGGCAGTAGGAATAAACCCCTTTAATTAGGCTTCAGGGTCCTATTGTTATGACCCTGGTAGTCTTTGATAGCTTCTTTGTTATCTATTGTGACAGATGTTCCAGGCTAATTTTGTATATTTTCTGCCCCAGATCTGGACTCAGCCATTCTTCGAGAAGCCCTGATTCCTTTCAGTGGGAATGATATTTAGAGAAATGCATTTTTTAATGGACGGATTGGAAATAAATTAGTTATGTGGTTATTTCAAGAAGCTAGAAGCAAAAATTGCTTGAGAAAGAAATGGAAGAAACTAGTAAAGTTAAGGGCAGAAATTAGGAACTAAAAGATGACTCCTTGAAAAAAACTAATCAAATTAGTTTACTAATAATAAAATAGACGAACTTTTAACCACAACCTTAACCAGACTGAGTAAGAATGAAAAGGCCGAAATAAGCAATATTTTATAGGGGGAAAAAAAGAAGAAAACAAAGCTATCTCTACAATGGATTAAAAATTATAACTTAATATTACAAATAATTCAATTAAATGTAATGGTAAACAGATATATTAGAAAAGTTCCTAGAAAAAAATATAAAAAAAAATTGAAGAAGAATAGGAAGCCTGAATAAACCAAAAATTATGAGAGAAATTGAATTGGAAATCAAAAGGCTCTTCCTTACTTCCAAAACCCAGAGCCAGTGGTGCTTGGTCCCAATGTTAAGAAATATGTGAAGCAAGACTTTAACTTGTCTGTTACCATATCCCCAATGACTAGAAGAGGGCTTGGCAGATAGTGAGTATTCAAAACATGCTATATAAACAATCTTCCTCAGACATAAACTGTCTCGAAGAATGGAAAAAGCATGGAATGATAGAAGCTACCTCAAAGAGCAGGGTAAGTATACTCTCAGTATGAAGGAAGGAAGGAGATTGTAGATCAATCTCACTCATAAAACTAGATGGAAAATTCTTAGGTAAAATAGCATTAAGTTAAATACAACAGTATATTGTGATAAATAGTGTAGACCCCAAGAATGCAAGGGAATCTGTTAAAAAGATATACCACAATACCAGATTAAATGAAAAACTATGTGATCATCTCAGTAAATGCAAAAAAGATTTGATGGCATTCAATCCTTATTTAGGGTTTAAAATTACCCTAATTTCTAATAAAATAGAAACAGAAAATAATTTCTTTAATCTGAGACAGAGCATTTATCAAAACCTAAAACAAAGGATATTTTTAATGGTGAAACATTAGAGGTTGTCCCTTCAAAATCAAGAACAAGGCATCAACACTCATATCATTGCTTCTATCCACATTGTATTGAATATTAGCAGTTCAATTCTAACACAAGCATAAGAATTGAGAAGAGGAAACAGAGATGTCTTTATTTGCAAATAAGAGAATTCAGTAAGCTTGCTAGAGACAAGATGTGTATATAAAAATCAATTGAAATTCCATTCAATAGTAATAATCAAATAGAGAAGATAATAGGAAAAGATTCCATTCATGATACCAAAATATTAAACTCCATTAGGAATTTTGGAATAAGTAGAAATGCTTTATGAAAAAACAGTTATAAAATGTTATTGAGGTACATGAAAGGAGACCTGAATAAACAGAGATACTCCACGTTCATAGACAGGAAGACTTAATCTCATAAAAATGTCAAGTCTTCCCCAAAGTAACCTATAAATTTAATGTAATTCCAATCAATATCCCAACAGGGGCTTTATTTATGGAATGTGACAAGTTCATCTTTAAATTCACTTGGACAAGTAAAGGTGTCTTCACTTCTTTCAAGTAAAGAAAATCAATGACTTTTGAAGAGGAGGAACAAGGTGGATGGGTGGGAAGAGGTGGGCCTGTGGGATGCCAGAGGGGCAAAGGAGGAAGGTCCTTGGCCTACCAAATAGCAGATTTTCCATAAAGGAATTGTAATTAAGGAAGAGTGGTACTGGTACCAAGACGTACTAGTAAACCCAACTATGCCAGTTATTAGCTATATCAGCAAAATTCTTAACCCTCTGAACAACCTCTTTAATCCCATCTGGAAATTTAGCTTTATAAAATCTGTATCAGAGGTACGTTATACAAACTACATAACATGTAAAGTGGTCAGTTCAGTAGGAGTTAGTAGGGACATAATAGAGGGACATAATATACTGAATGCATATACATATGTATATGTACATATACATCGGAAACCCAAGGTAGTAATTCAGCTGTAACAAAATGTTAATTGGGAAATTTGCACTCCCAAATGTTTTGGTTTCTCCTAGTCTTTGGGGGCCCTCTTTGCTCTACTGCTAATCCCTGTGTGTTCTGTGTTTGAAAAAAAAAAATCTAGAAGTTCCAGAGCTAGCTATTCACTTGCTACAAGGTCTTGACCATCATTTCGTTTCTGATGCTGGTCTGCACCAAGCACAACTCTTTATTCTCCTCTGAATCTAGATGGTCTCAGAGGTTTCTTTGCCCTGGGCATAAAACATAGGGCTCAGTAAAATCCTTTGTCCTTTCCCAGGACCTCAAGAGGGGTGTGGGGTGGAATCACACAGCCCGTCTTCCTTACATCTATGAGCCAATAAAAGGCTCAGGGTAATAGGGAAATTGCTATCTTACCTTAACTAGAAATAGCTTTTGTAATATTATAAGGTATTGCATGAAATTCTTTTTTTATTTTTTTGAGAGTACAACAGAGAGCTTTTATTGACTAGTAATAAATCAGGAACCTTATGTTTACCCTAATTTCTTTTTTTTTAATATGAAATTTATTGTCAAATTGGTTTCCATACAACACCCAGTGCTCATCCCAACAGGTGCCCTCCTTAATGCCCATCACCCACTTTCCCCTCCCTCCCACCCCCAACAACCCTCAGTTTATTCTCAGTTTTTAAGTCTCTTATGGTTTAAAAAAAAAAAGGGAGGGAGCCAAAACATGAATTTTTTTTTTAATTTTTTTAATGTTTATTTGTTGTTGAGAGAGACAGAGACAGAATTCAAGTGCGTTGGGGCAGAGAGAGAGGGAGACACAGAATTTGAAGCAGGCTCCAGGCTCTGAACTGTCAGCACAGAGCCCAACAGGGGGCTTGAACTCATGAGCTGAGTGATCATGACCTGAGCTGAAGTCGGACGCTCAACCAAGCCACCCAGGTGCCCCACAAAGCATGAATTTCTTAAGAGTGGTCAGAAGTAATTTGATTTGACTTGATTTTTTGTTTGTTTGTGGGTGTTTCCCAAATTTTTTATTTGTTACAATTAACATGATTTTATATACTTTAGAGGTATCAACAATATCAGATGTTTTTTTTTTAACGGAAAAAATATATTGCAGTAGTATATCTCGGAGAGGAGCCAAGATGGCAAAACACCATGGAAGTTTTTTGTGTGTCTTGGGTCCAGGAAATACAGCCAGACCAACACTAAACCATCCTATACACCTAGAAAACTGACTGGAGGATTAACACAACAATCTGCACAACCTGAACCCCAGAATTCAGCAGGTACGCAGCTCAGAGAAGTGAACTTGGGGAGCAAGAAGTCACAGGAAGGAAGGTGCTTTTGCGAGTGGAGAGAGAATGGAGACTGGAGCGGGGGGGGGGCGGGGGTGGAGAGGAGGGGGAGACTATGGGAAAAGCACCCCTCCCCAAAAGCAGCTGGAGAGATAGTGGAAAATTGGAAACAGCTGCAGGGACTAAACTAAAAAGGGAGAGAAGAGAAAGGAGAGCAGAGGGGGTTTGAATCCTATTAAGATTGTAAACAAGGGGAGGGCAGTCTGCAACTCTGCAGCTCCATACCTGGCAGTGCTCTGGTGGGAAGGGCAAATGCCTAGGAACAGAGTGGGATCTGGGAGGTTCTCAGGCCACACGGGGAAAAGCAGTTCCACTGCTGGAAGGACATTTGGTAGAGACTGTTGAAGCCACCTGGTCCCAGCAGACCCCAGAAAACGGCCACATTCGCTGGTGCTGGAACAAGGTCGTTAAGGGTGAAGCCTGGTGCCAGATGTGTGTTGTGATTTTCCATAATCCCTGAAACGCTGCTGCTACACTGTCTCACGAATTTTCCTGGGGCGGGCTGGCACCTGGCCGCAGTCTCATGGCACCGGCAGCAGCAGGGTCCAGCAAGCGTTCCTGGGTGCAGCCAACATTCAACCATTGCTCATTCGGCCATTGCTCGGTGAGACCCTTCCTGCAGAAGGGCGGAATGGGTCAAAGCCACAGTCCTTCAGAAGTAAGGGGCCGGGGAAAACAGCTGCGTCTGAGACAAAACTCAGGAGAGAGGTACTCCCTGGGGCCTGGTCACGGAGAGTGAAAAAGTGGGGAGTGGAGAAAGCTGAAGACAGGATGTATGCGTGATTGCTGATCCGGGAGAAAGAACAGACTGGGTAGCTGAGTGGCACCATTTTCCCCCGCTCTTACGCATGTGTATATGCGTCTACAAGCGCTGCAACAACTCACACCAGTAGGCTGGCAGCGCCACCTAGTGGAGAGCAAAGATGTTACACTAAGCCCCGCCCAACTTCACTCTTCAAGAACACAAGTCTCACCGCTGGCTTAGTTTATGGACTATAAAGCACTACATAGACTGACTTCTAAGGGAAAACAAAGTAATTTCAATCCTACTTCAATCTGTTAGCAGGTCCATCTATTCAGTTTTCTTCCTTTTTTTTCTCTTTTACACTTCTTTTTCTTCAATAGAGAAAGAAAACATTCATTTTTATTTTCAATTTTTATTAAAAATATTTTTCTTTAATATTTATTACTATGTTTTTACTTTTGTGTAAATTTTTTCAAATTCTATTTTACTTCCATCATTTTATTTTAGTCTACTTCAATGTATCCACCTTTTCAAATTTTCAAATGATATCCTTTTTTTCTTTTTCTTTTTTTCTCTTTTTGTTTCTTTTCTTTTTCTTGAATGCAGAAGGAGAAAAACTTCATTTTTTCTTTCAATTTCTATTAAAAATATTTTTATTTAATTTTTTTACTATATTTTTTGCTTTTATGTAATTTTTAAAATTATATTTTACTTCCATCATTTTATTTTAGTCTACTACAATGTATTCACTTTTTCAAATTTTCAAATGATTTCCTTTTTTTTTTCTTTTCCTTTTTTTCTCTTTCATTTCTTTTCTTTTTCTTGAATGAAGAAAGAGAAAAACTTCATTTTTATTTTTAATTTTGATTAAAAATATTTTTCTTTAATTTTTTCCCAAGGTATTCTTTACTTTTGTGAAGTATATTTGTGTATTGCATACATTGTGTATATATTGTGTATATTTTTTCAAATTCTATTTTACTCCCATCATCTAATTTTAGTCTACTTCAGTGTATTTGTTTTTTCAAATTCTCAAACGATTTCCTTTTTTTCTCCCTCCCCTTTTTTTTCTGTAATCTGTCAAACCACTTTCAATACCCAGACCAAAACACACCTAGGACCTAGCATCATTTATTTGATTTTTTCTGTGTGTGTTTTAAATTTTTTAACTTTAATATTTTTTAATTTTTTTAATTTTAATTTTTCTAACTCATTAATTCCTTTCTCCCTTCAAAATGACAAAATGAAGGAATTCACCCCCAAAAGAAAGAGCACAAAGAAACAACACCCAGGGATTTAACCAACACAGATACAAGCAAGATGTCTGAACCAGAATTTAGAATCACGATAATAAGAATACTAGCTGGAGTTCGAAAGTAGATTAGAATCCCTGTCTGCAGAGAGAAAAGAAGTTAAAAAGTAGCCAGAATGAAATTAAAAGTGTGATAACTGAGCTGCAATCACGGATGGATGCAGTGGCAGCAAGGATGGATGAGGCAAAACAGAGAATCAGCGATATAGAGGACAAACTTATAAGAGAATAATGAAACAGAAAAAAAGAGGGAGATTAAGGCAAAAGAGCACAATTTAAGAATTAGTGAAATCAGTGACTCATTAAAAAGGAACAACATCAGAATCATAGGGGTCCCAGAAAAGGAGGAGGGAGAAATAGGGGTAGAATGGTTATGTGAGCAAATCATAGCAGAAAACTTTCCTAACCTGGGGAAAGACACAGACATCAAAATCCAGGAAGTACAGAGGACTCCCATTAGATTCAACAAAAACCAACCATCAACAAGGCATATCATAGTCAAATTCCCAAAATACTCAGGCAAGGAGAGAATCATGAAAGCAGCAAGGGAAAAAAAAGTCCCTAACATACAAGAGAAGACAGATCAGGATTGCAGCAAACCTATCCACAGAAAGTTGGCAGGCCAGAAAGGAGTGGCAGGATATATTCAGTGTGTTCAATCAGAAAAAAATGCAGCCAAGAATTCTTAATCCAGCAAGGCTGTCATTCAAAATAGAAGGAGAGACAAAAGTTTTCCAGACAAACAAAAATTAAAGGAGTTTGTGACCACTAACCAGCCCTGCAAGTAATTTTAAGGGGGACTCTCTCAGGGGAGAAAAGATGAAATATATACATATATTTCAAAAGTAACAAAGATTAGAAAGGACCAGAGAACACCACCAGAAACTCCAACTCTACAAGCAACATAATGGCAATAAATTCATATCTATCAGTACTCACTCTAAACATCAATGGACTCAATGCTCCAATCAAAAGACATAGGGTAACAGAATGGATAAGAAAACAAGATCCATCTATATGTTGTTTACAAGAGACCCACTTTAGACCTAAAGACACCTTCAGATTGAAAGTAAGGGGATGGAGAACCATCTATCATGCTAACGGTCAACAAAAGAAAGCCAGAGTAGCCATACTTATGTCAGACAATCTAGACTTTAAAATAAAGACTGTATCAAGAGATGAAGAAGGGCATTATATCATAATTAAGGGGTCTATCCACCAAGAGGACCTAACAATTGTAAACATTCATGCTCCAAAGTGGTACCACCCAAATATATAAATCAATTAATTACAAACATAAAGAAACTCATTCATAGTAATACCATACTAGTAGGAGACTTCAACACCCCACTCACAGCAATGGACACATCATCTAATCAAAATCTCAACAAGGAAACAATGGCTTTGAATGACACACTGGACCAGATGGACTTAACGGATATATTCAGAGCATTTCATCCTAAAGCAGCAGAATATACATTCTTCTCCAGTGCACATAGAATGTTCTCCAGAATAGACCACATACTGGGACAGCCCTCAGCAAGTACAAAAAGATCGAGATCTTACCGTGCATATTTTCAGACCACAACGCTATGAAACTCGAGATCAACCACAAGAAAAAATTTGGAAAGGTAAAAAATACTTGGAGACTGAAGAACATCCTACTAAAAAATGAATGGGCTAACCAAGCAGTTAAAGAGGAAATTAAAAAGTATATGGAATGGGGCGCCTGGGTGGCGCAGCCGGTTGAGCGTCCGACTTCAGCCAGGTCACGATCTCGCGGTCCGTGAGTTCGAGCCCCACGTCAGGCTCTGGGCTGATGGCTCGGAGCCTGGAGCCTGTTTCCGATTCTGTGTCTCCCTCTCTCTCTGCCCCTCCCCCGTTCATGCTCTGTCTCTCTCTGTCCCAAAAATAAATAAAAAACGTTGAAAAAAAAATTAAAAAAAAAAAAAAGTATATGGAAGCCAATGAAAATGAAAACACCACAACCCAAAACCTCTGGGATGTAGCAAAGGCGGTCATAAGAGGAAAGTATATAGCAATCCAGGCCTTCCTAAAGAAGGAAGAAAGATCTCAGATATACAACCTAACCTTACGCTTTAAGCTGGAAAAAGAACAGCAAATAAAACCCAACACCAGCAGAAGACAGGAAATAACAAAGATTAGAGCAGAAATTCATGCTATTGAAACCAAAAAAACCAGAACAGATCAATGAAACCTGAAGCTGGTTCTTTGAAAGAACTAACAAAATTGGCAAACCACTAGCCAGTTTGATTAAAAAGAAAAAGGAAAGGACCCAAATAAAATCAAGAATGAAAAGGAGAGATCACAACCAACACAGCACAAATACAAACAACAATAAGAGAACATTATGAGCAATTATATGCCAATAAAATGGACAATCTGGAACAAAAGGACAAATTCCTAGCAAAATATACACTACCAAAACTGAAACAGGGAGAAACAGAAAATTTGAACACACCCATAACCAGTAAGGAAATCGAATTAGTAATCAAAAATCTGCCAAAGAACAAGAGTCCAGGGCCAGATGGCTTTCCAGGGGAATTCTACCAAACATTTAAGGAAGAGTTAACACCTATTCTCTTGAAACTGTTTCAAAAAATAGAGTTGGAAGGAAAACTTCCAAACTCTTTCTATGAAGCTAGCATTACCTTGATTCCAAAACCAGAGACCCCACTAAAAAGGAGAACTATAGACCAATTTCCCTGATGAACATGGATGCAAAAATCCCCAACAAGATACTAGCCAACTGGATCTAACAATACATTAAAAAATTATTCACCACAACCAAGTGGGATTTACACCTGGGATGCAGGGCTGGTTCAATATCCACAAAACAATCAATGTGATACATCACATCAATGAAAGAAAGGACAAGAACCATATGATCTTCTCAAGAAGCAGAGAAAGCATATGACAAAATACAGCATCCTTTCTTGATACAAACACTCATGAAAGTAGGGATAGAAGGATCATACCACGAGATCATAAAAGCCATATATGAACAGCCCACTGCTAACATCATCCTCAGTGGGGAAAACTGAGAGCTTTCCCCCTAAGGTCAGGAACAAGACAGGGATGTCCACTCTTGCCACTGTTATTCAACATAGTATTGGAAGTCTTAGCCTCTGCAATCAGAAAACACAAAGGAATAAAAGGCATCCAAATCGGCCAGGAGGAGGTCAAACTTTCACTCTTCACAGATGACATGATACTCTATATGGAAAACCTTAAAGATTCCACCAAAAAACTGCTAGAACTGATTCATGAATTCAGCAAAGTTTCAGAATATAAAATCAATGCACAGAAATCAGTTGCATTTCTATACACCAGCAATGAAGCAGCAGAAAGAGAAATCAAGAATTGATTCCATTTAGAGTTGTGCAAAAACCATAAAATACCTAGGAATAAAGCTAACCAAAGAGGTAAAAAATCTATACACTGAAAACTATAGAAAGCTTATGAAAGAAATTGAAGACACAAAAAAAATGGAAAAAGATTCCATGCTCCTGGATAGGTAGAACAAATATTGTTAAAATGTCGATACTACCCAAAGCAATCTACATATTCAATGCAATCCCTATCAAAATAATACCAGCATTCTTCACAGAGCTAGAACAAACAATCCTAAAATTTGTATGGAACCAGAAAAGACCCTGAATAGCCAAAGTTATCTTGAAAAAGAAAACCAAAGCAGGAGGCATCACAATCCCAGTCTTCAAGCTATAGTAGAAAGCTGTAATCTTCAAGACAGTATGGTACTGGCACAAAAACAGACACTCAGATCAATGGAACAGAATAGAGAACCAAGAAATGGACTCACAAACGTATGGCCAACTAATCTTTGACAAAGCAGGAAAGACTATCCAATGGAATAAAGCCAGTCTCTTCAGCAAGTGGTGCTGGGAAAACTGAACAGTGACATGCAGAAGAATGCACCTGGACCACTTTCTTACACCATACACAAAAATAAACTCAAAATGCAGTAGTATATCTCTTCCCTGCAGGGAGGGGCCATTAGTTTTGTCTGAGTTTCTTGGGCAAGTTCTGGTCCAGAGCCCAGGCCCCAGATTTCATCTGCCATTACCTTCTGTTTCTTGAGACATAATTTTCCTCAACAGACTCAGAATTAGGTCAGAGAAACCAGGACTTTGTACTAAGGAACAAGAATTATAAATGATTTCCTTTAATTGTGTGAGTTTAAAACATATTACATGGGACATGAGGGCCTTCAAGAGCACAGAATAAAATTGAGGTTATTAACTCAGAATATCCAGTAGAAATGGAGGCCAACATCAGCCAGTATTTGGGCAATAACTAAACACTTCCCACTGCCACTCTGAGGCCAAAAATTGCTTTTTTACAGCTCTCTTTGTCACTAAAGGTGGCAAGCAGGGCTCGGCGAAACCATCCCGGCTGGAACCTCTAAACCCCGGAGGGTTTTGTTTGTTTGTTTTTTGTTTTTTTATGTTTATTTTTGAGAGAGAGCAAGTGAAAGGGAGAGGAACTGAAGCAGGCTCCACACTGACAGCACAGAGCCCGAGGTGGAGCTTGAACCCACAGACTGCAAAAAATCACGACCTGAGCTAAAGTCCCATGCTTAACTGACTGAGCCGCCCAGGGACACCTAGACCCTGGAGGTTCTGAATCCTTTTTTCCAACCACCGCACACCTGTGAGTCATACTCTGCAAGACTACACTGATTTCAGGGCACCTGGGTGAGTCAGTCAGTTAAGTGTCGGATTCTTGGTTTCAGCTCAGGTCATGATCTCACAGTTAGTGGTTTTGAGCCCCACATGGGGCTCTGTGCTGACAGCGCAGAGCCTGCATGGGATTCTCTCTCTCTTCTCTCTTTCTGCCCCTCCCCCACTCTCACTGTCACTGTCTCTCTCAAAATAAATAAATGAACACTAAAAAAAAAAAGAAAAGAATATGTTCTGACTCCATAATTAGAAGCAGCAGCAAGATAAAATAGGCTGTGGTTTATGCTTAACTCCTAGCAATTCCTTCCTCCCCGTCTCAAGAAAGCACATAAAAAGGCAAATAAGATACATCTTAAAGGAAAAACCCTGAAACTGCTCTAATTTTCAAACGAATTCAATTGCTCAAAACTTCATACTTTTCTTACAGTAACCATTACTGTGGTAAGAGCAGAACTGAGTGTTGCTCTAACTATACAGCCACAGGCGTCAGCTCTTCTAGCCACAGGACCTTCCTCTGGCAAGAAGCACCTCTCTTCCCAGCAGTCCCAGATTTCCAGGAAGCATCTCTCTCCCTACACCCATGGTTGTGCTGCTCTCTGCCAGCAGGCACCACACATTTTCGTATTGCTTGGTAACCCACATCACGATGTCTACGTTTCCTGAAACGATTTCTGAAGGCTGGAGATTAAAATCCTGTCTGGGTTGAGTTTAGGGTTTCCTGGTAAGAAGAAACAGGAATCTTTTGGTTCAGTGGCACTTTTAAAAAGAAGTTTAATTGAAGTCTGAAATGTTGCATAAATGGAAGATACAAGTTTTAATTGAAAAATAATTATAACCACTTAATCATTTTTAAATGAGGGCTATAATTGCAGTCAGTGCACAATAGCCACATACAGACACTGAGATTTCCGCAATAAAGCAGGGATGGTACAGCTTGATTTGCTAATAGCACTTCCACTTCTCCTCCCTTTTGTCTCAAAGATTAATTCAGGCAAGGGCTATTAGTGCTGTTAATTGGTTCTGCAATTTAGACCTTGTGCCTGTGAATGAATGACTGATGTGGTGGCTCAGCCAATAAATGGGAGCACTTCGTCAACGCTCCCCATTGTCCAGCGGGGCATCGTCCAGGCTACCCAGCCTCCCTCCCGCCAGCCCGTGGGGACAAAAGGCCCAGTGCCTCTTCTAGGTCACAGCTTCAGCGGGACCAGAGATAGGTCAACAAGATGCCTTTGAAATGAGGCTGCCTTAGTGAAGCTAATGGATATTCAACTAGCGCTCACCAGAAGGAAGACAGTTTGCTGCTTTGAACTCCCCTCTCACTCTGGTATGAGACTTTGAAGAAATAGGAGGCCCAGTTGTTAGGGAGCTTGGCAAAAGAAAGCACCAACTGTACCATTAGCTTGAAGATAAATATACCCCAGAGCTTAGGGAGAAAACCTTCTTTAATTGCCACAGAGCCTTCCTGGCATAGGCACCACACCCCCAGGGAGGCTCTGGAGAGTTATCAGGCCCGATGAGGGACCATACTGATTGTGCCTCCCCCTGAGGGCTTTGGAGATAATTGCAAGTTGAAACACCACCAAAGAGGCATCCTGATTGAAGACTCACTCAGCAGCGGTCATTTGCTAAGCCACACTGGATTTCACTATTCAGAAAAATTTCCATGCTCTACAAGAGAGCCCCTTCTCTACAACTGCAGGCCCTCCCTCTTGGTCACAGATATTCAGATCAATGCTTTTCAGAAAGAAGACCTTGGCAGTCAATGGCCTACCTGCTATTTTTGCTCCCTAGAATAGCCCAAAGCCAGGAGGTGCCAAAGCAGGTGAGAGAGTGGAATGCCCTGAATGAGGGGAGGGAACTGAGGAGGAAAGGGACATCTATGACCCACTTGCCACTGAGCATTGACATCAGCTAAATTCTGTACACATTGAGTACTGAGGATACATGGTTATGCTTCTGCCCAAGGGAGCATCCCTGTTCAGTTTGGATCCCATTCACAAAGTGATTCTTCTCCCCACAATAAAAATTTTAAATCTCTTCTATCCATGACACAGAAAGTACACCATATGCAGGGCACCTGGGTGGCTCAGTTGGTTAAGCGTCTGACTCTTCGTTTCGGGTCAGGTCATGATCTCCCGGTTTTGTGAGTTCAATCCCCACATCACGCTCTGCACTGGCAGCACAGAGCCTGCTTGAGATTCTCTCTCTTTCTCTCTGCCCCTATCCCTCTTGCACTGTCTCTGTCTCTCTCAAAATAAATAAACTTAAAAAAAAATTTTTTTAAAGTGCACCATATGGGAAGAAGAACCATGTCTCCTCTGAAATGAGAGAGGAACACCACAACCCCAGGAATCAGTTTCTGGAATAACAAGTTACTGAGTACAAATTTCCAGCCACAAGCTCAGATATTTAAGAAAACAAGTTTGTCAGTTCTTTAATAATTGAGCATAATTTTTACTTCAAGCCACATTTCACTCAATGACAGAAGTTTGGATCTTCTTCCTGTATTTTCCTGAAGGCTGAATCCAAACTTGGGAGCTTATCTGGTACCAAGGCATCAGAGATGTACCATCTGTAGTGAATTTAAAAGCAATAATAAATTCTATTCAAAATCAGCCTTTTTTTTTTTAGGATTATCATACCGCAATTCTATATAATGTTAATGAAAAGATCCTCCTCCCTAAAAATATTTTTTTGTTGGTTTAATGTTTAAACAATCACTATGGTCACTCTTGAGTATTAATAATATATACATAGGTTTCAAATTGGCACATTTTTATTACTTCACTTTCAATAGACATTTTCTACATAGAAGTTAATTCAGAAAGCACCTATGGATTCAGTTCGTGCACTGTAATTTCCAAAACCTACTGAAAGGAAGGAAAATCCTGAGCTTTACTCTTGTGATTATACTAGGTCCCTACACTGAATGGAAACATGATGGAAAGAGCTGGAAATTTCTGCCAACAACAGGTGCCACCATGTCACACCTCACGTAAGGATGTGCCTGAGCACAAGAGCTGCTGAGACACACAGAGAGGGTCCCCAGAAACCTGGACTCTGTCAACAGGCTGGAGACAGCAGCTCTATTCACTATCCCAGGTGAAAACATTCAACAGCTCCTTAGGGAGAAGAAAATTGAAATTGATCATGGAACCCATGTGTATATGCTTAACAACATTTATATTTAAGTTAACAGTCTAGTAAAAAATTGAGTTCAGCCTCATTAACAAGCCCCTTTTTAGTCTTTCTAAACATCTCTGAAGATTGTTTCAAATAGATTGGGACTGCCTGACTTCCAGAATCAATGAGTGGGTTCCACAGAGAGGTAAACCAGGTAAACAGCAGCACCAGCCCCCACTAAAGGCCATGGTAACAACCTTATTTCTGTCTGAATGAGCTTCACACTGCACTCAAACTTTTCTGAAAAAACAAAAACAAAGAGGCACCTGGGTGGCTCAGTCTGTTAAGTGTCCGACTTCGGCTCAGGTCATGATCTCGTGGTTTGTGAGTTTGAGCCCCACATCTGGCTCTGTGCCAACATCTCAGAGCCTGGAGCTGCTTCAGATTCTGTGTTTCCCTCTCTCTCTCTGCCCCTCCTCTGCTCATGTTCTCTCTCTCTCTCTCTCTCTCAACAATAAATAAACATTAAAAATTTTTTAAAAGCCCAGAAACACCATAAAACCTCGAGTTACACAGAAGAATCTGATAAGCACTCTAATTTGAAAAGGTAATTGAAAGCATTAATCCCATATATAATTGGGAGGGAGGGGTAAAGACCTCTGCCCACCAATCTGACATTAATTTCACTAAAAGAAGATATGAATACACAACCTTGTAATGGAATTATTAATCTGATAAAAATTTTACTCATCACCATGAATAAGCAAATCAAAGGAAAAAAAATTAAAGCGTCTGCAAACAAATACAGGAAAAGTTACTCTCATTGGGGGACAGTAATCAAAGCATTGTAGGTTAAAATGGGACATCAATTCCATCTATTCTTTCTTGAAATGAATAAAAATATTGATAATCCTCAGTTTTCAAGAATATGGAAATTGTCATTTAAGCATAATGTTTTTTAGTAAATATATAAAATAATTTAATTTTTTTTAAATGTTTATTTTTGAGAGAGTCAGTGCAGGGGAGGGGCAGAGAGAGGGAGACAGAGGATCTGAAGCAGTCTCTACACTGACAGCAGAGAGCTCAATGCAGGGCTCAAACTCACAAATCGTGAGATAATGACCTGAGCCAAAGTCGGACACTTAACCAACTGAGCCACCCAGGTGCCCTGATCCAACTTTTTGAGAGAACAATATGATAAAAATTTTAAATGTGCATTTTTTATATTTATACTGCATATTTCACTTCAGGGAGTTTGTCCTAAGGAAATAATGAAACAAGCGAGTAAAGATTAATGTTCTGAGATATCAGTATCATTGTTATTTATAATAAAAACCATTGGAAATTGAACAGATAGTGATATGGAATTGATTAAATTAATTATAATATAGTCACATGATGGAATCCTGTGCAGTCTTTTAAAGGATGGAGGAAAATTTTGATGTAATGACATAAAAAATATTCCAGGATATATTAAATTAAAAATGAAAAGGTTACAGAATACTGGATGTGACCAATACATTGAATAGGCATCACTGTGGACATAATAATAATGAAATTTTATTTTGGGTCTTTTCTTGTCACTAAAATGTGGTTAGTGGGCGTAAATTTCCTCTGCAACTAGATGGTAACCCTAGGAGGCCCAGGATTTTCCTGTTGACTCTTGATTAGACAAACATACAATCACTTTTATTTTTAAGTTTATTTATTTATTGTGAGAGAGAGTAAGAGAGAAAATGCAAGCAAGGGAGGGGCAGAGGGAGAGAATCCCAAGCAGGCTCCATGCCAACAACGTGGAGCCCTACACGGGGCTCTCTCTCATGAACCATAAGATCATGACCTGAGCTGAAACCAAGAGTCAGACACTTAACCAACTGAGCCACCCAGGTTCCCCAAACCTACAATCACTTTAAGTTATAATTACTGTCTCAATCCAATGGTTGATATTAATCAAAACTCCAAACCTGATTTACTATCATTTATGGATGATACCTATTAATATATTAGTCATTTATCTCTTAGCTTTGCTTTTGATGTTTTGCTGTAAAGTAAATGTGTCCCAGGTCAGAAGCCTATGATTGAAAAAGAGGATGGGATTGTCCTCTTTGCTCTTCCCCACAAAGAACTCCTCTCCACTCCCCTCTGGCACCCATCCTTTCCCAAGAAGAACTGTCAGTAAGTCTGCTTCCTTGGGGTGGGATGGGAGAAGGGGTGAGGGGATAGGGAAGGCCTTATTTGAACTGGTCCAGTGGTAAACTTGTTGCTCAAAGACATTGAATCAGAAATAACAGAGCAACTGGACACCAAAGAGAATCTAATCTGAAGCCCAAGGGGAGTGTGGGGTTGTTGGTTTAGCTGGCCCAGCTCTGACAGAGGAGGGACAGAGGGAAAAAGGAGCGGAGGAAAGCCCAAATAGCAGGAAAGGAATGGACGGACAGCAATTAGAAGATGAGCAAAAAAGGCCTGTGCTGGAAACAGTAGGTAGCTCAGGGAATTAGGAAAGAGGGAGCCTAGAGAGGGGGTGAGGAAGGGAGAGACAATGACTACCCAGCCCTTACTCTGCTTTATATGCATCACCACCTCCTGAGCAGGCTGTCTTATTTGTCCTGTACAAATGGCATCACTGAGGCTCAGAGAATTTGAGTCAACAGCACAGCCCAGCACAGCAAGAAATGAAGCCCAGGACTCCTGATTCCAAATCCCTTGTTCCTTCCACATGTTGATGGTTCTCAAACAACCCAAAACACCAGTATCAGGATGGCTGCTCAGAATCACCTGGAGAACTTTAAAATTCATAATCCATAATCCCTGGCTTCATCCCAGACCTACAGAATCAGAATCTCTGGGGGAGAGGATCAAAAAATAGGATATATTCATAAGCTCCTTAGGTGACTCCATGGTGGTGCTGCTGAGTTGGGGAACTAATATATTAGGTTTATCACACTACCTCCAATATATCTGCAGGGCATGGCGGGGGGGGCAGGGGAATGAACCATTATTTCCTGAGCACCTGCTTTGCTTTACCTTATATGAGCAACTCCTGAGCACTGCTTTAAGTATATGATCACATGTTGTCCTTCTTTGACATGATGATGAGATTGAGATGCTCTCAAACTAGTGAGGAGGCTGACAGCAGCTATGTGGCATGTTGGAAGAGCCCTTACCCAGTGAGTAGCAACAGAGCTGGGGCTCAGACCTCAATCTGCGGGACCCCTGGTTCCCAGTCTTTGTACCTTACCACCCTGCTATGGTGGGAAAGACCTTATGTTGGTGGGAGGAAGGAGGAGAGATACTGCAGATGAAAGTGATACTTAACAGAGCAACTTAACAGAGAGATCTGCAGTAGTGACCCAGACCGGGGGTAACCTTGGCTGGAAAAGTGAGTGGGACGAAAACTGAAGAACAGGTCCAGGCGCTGTGCCTGTGGATCCACAGAGCCTATCTCAAGTCCCCTGCCTAGTGAAGACCAGGAGGCTTTGAGAAGCCTTTATTCCTAGAGACTGGCTCCCTCTTGTGGCAGCTGCCATTCATCACAGAATAATCTGGGACCAGGCAGCCTGGTAGAGCTCAGGTGGCCATCTGACTGCACATCGGAATAACCAGAAAGCTATTAAAACATACCTGTCCCAGGCCAATGAAGTAAGAATATCTTGGGAGATCTAGATCTACCCTGTTTAACATAGTAGACACTATCCACATGCAGCTACTGAGCACTTGAAATGTGGCTAGATCAAATTGACATGTAAGTGTAAAATACATGCCAGATTTCAAACACTTAGAACAAAAAACAGAATGTGAAATATCTCAATAAGTCTACATTAATTATATGCTAAAATAGTATTTTGTATATACTGGGCTAAATAAAGTGTGCTATTTAAATTAGCTCACTTCTTTTTACTTTAAAATGGAGCTAAAAGTAAAGGTAAAATTACATATGTGGCTCACATTTGTGGCTCAGATCATACATAAGATTGCCACATTTAACACGTAAAAATGCTGGATGCCCAGTTACATTTGAATTTCAGGTAAACACAAATAAAGTTTTTAGTATATTTAGTAAATTATTAGTACAAACATGTCCCGTGCAATATTTGGGACATACTTATACTAAAAATCAAATTCAGTATTTATCTGAACCTCTGAGTTAGCTGGGTGTATAATATAGATGGGGCCCCCTAATATGTCTATTGGACAGCACCAATCTAGACTCCTGCTACTCAGAATGAGGTCTGAGGACCAGCAGCATCGGTCTTACCTGTGAGTCTGTCAGAAATGCAGCATCTTAGACCTCGCCCATAGCTACTGAACCAGAATCTCCAATTTAACAAGATCCCAGGTGATTCATGAGGACATCAGTGTTTTAGAAGCACTGAGCTTGACAGCCACCAACAAAGTGAAGGGGTACAGGAAGAGGAAGATAGGTCTGCCCAGTGCCCTTAGCCGAGGCAGACAGTCCTGGATTTCAAACTCTGAACACAAACCCACCTCTGTCCTCTAGCCCCACAACACCCAACACATAAAAGTTCTGTTGAGTAAGCAAGTTAAGTGTGAATATGCAAGTTAGTGAATGAATGAATAAATGAATGAGTGGCTGAATGGGTAAATAGTGTGTGTTTGAGATAGTGAATAAATTCCATAGCAACTAGGATGCTTGAATGGCAAAATCCATAGTGAACTATGGACTCTGGACTTGGGAGGCAGCTGGCTTAGAAAGAAAAGTGACCCAAAGGGATATCCCCTCCCTGGTCTATGATGATCCCATGAAAGGAGGTGCAGTCCTCCTGGTTCTCAACACCCACCATCTGCAGCCTAAGAAGGATGAGGAGGAAGTCCTTCCTCTCTCCAAGCCAGCTGATTTGGAGCTTTTGTGGGACCAAAACACATACCTCCTTGCTCACCCAGGGGGCCCCCTCTGAACCCTGGTTTGTCCTATCTGACTAAAATGATGTCCCCTCAGAGCACAGCCAAAATCATAGGAAATGGTTCAGATTTCCTTTAATTTTGTAAAGTGGGTCAGGTTTTAATTATTTCTTTTTCCAAAATAGTAATTTATTTCTTGATCTTTCTTTCACATTATAAATATCTTATAATATCCCAAATATCCAATAATAAATCCCTTCCTGCTTACATCACCTGGAATGGGCTCTGTTCTTTGCAGCTAAGAACCCAGACTATACAACCTTCTAAATAAATCTCAAATCCATTTGCTTCTCTCCACTGACGTTGCCACTTCTTGGGTCCAGGCCACCACGAGTTCTCACATGGCCCACTCAAAAGCCTTCTGGATTTGCTGCTGTTAGTCATCACCCTCTGGTCAATTACATTCTCCATATGCAGTTAGAGAACACTCTAGATGCAAATATGGTCATGTCCCTCCCCTGCTTAAACCTTTTTTTGGCTTGCCTTTACCCTTGGGTTGGAGTTTAATATTCCTAATGAGACTTCCAGAACTTCCATGGCCTACAAGGCCTACAGGTCCTGGCTTCTGCCCAACTCCCCAGCCCATCTTCTCATTGCTGACCACACCTCACTCTTGGCTGCAGCCATTCCAAACCTCCATTAGCACCTGGCACTCACCATACTTACGCTTCATTTCCAGCCTTCACACAAACTGCTCTCTACCTGGAATATTCTTTACCTGATTCTCTCCACCCTTCTATGGCTCACTTCCAATCATCCTGCAGGTCTTTATTAGTTGTCACTTCCTTCAGGAAGTTCCAATAACTACAGAAGTCAAAAAAATTCTCTGGAGTGTCACTCTATACTTCACCTACTTTGTGTTTTTGGTAACTTCTTAATTTTCTGTTTCCTGCTTCTAGACTGTGAGCTCTCTGACAGCCAAGACTATGTCTGTGTGATTCACCATTGAATCCCTAGCACCTCACAGAATTATTAGGATGCTTACTAATTTTTTCAATAAGTGAATGCTTTAATAAACACACTGGCACCTAAATTATGCCTGATCTCTCAGTGCTTCAGTTTCTGCATTTGCAAAGTTAGGACATTTCAGTTCCTATCTCCTAGAATTGTTACAAAAATCAAATTAGGCAATGCCTCTAAAATTGTTACAATAATACCTGGTACAGTGTAAGAGCTCAATAAATGTTGGTGGTCATGATTATTATTTCCCCACATAGGGATGAGCTGTATGAGTATTGTGGAAATTGAGGAAGCAGCTTATTTTAACATCTGGGTGCAGATGGTATGGAACAGGAACAGCTGCAGGAGCACAGGTTCCCAGAAGCCAAGGCGATGAGAACATAAGACTCAGAAAGTCATAGAACTCTCGGGCAGGGCTTTGGAGACTCTTGAGCTATAGAATGAGTAATAAAGCTAGCCTTATTTAGATCTCCAGAGGCTGAATGTTCTGGGTACCACAGCATATACACGGATGTGAATATCCATACCCTTTAGGCAAAAAAACTTTCGTTTCAAACTGAGAAAAAACTTTTTTTCACTCCATTCACTTCTTACAAAAAAATATAGACATGTATATATATACATATATTTTTTTTTACAAAATAAAATTGTCTGCATATATATAACATTTATATACTTCTATATATAAACATATTACTATATGTATATGTATGTACATATATTATAGTATATGTATATAATACATATATATACATGTACATATTATGTATATATATAAATTATATATATAAATATGTATATATATTTATATATTTATTTATATATATAAATAAATATGTATATGTGTGTGTGTGTGTATATATATATATATATATATATATATATATCTTAACTATAAGGATATTTGGTTTCTCAATCTACAAAAACTTCTGTTATGGTTGGTGGTGACACCACATGTTCCTCAAGAATACTAAATGAGTAAGTAATTTACATGTGTGTAGTTGTAGTGTTAATTCCAGTAGTGCCCAGAACAAAATACCACCTGTCTTGAAACAGTATTAGAGCCCCCATCTCTAATGAAATAGAAAATTGCTTACAGCTTAAATGCCAGCTTTCTCAACTTCTATCCTCAAGTTTTCAAAAACCAGAAGTTTTGCTTTCTCAAAAATCATTTCACACATTAAATATTGCAAATAACGTAAATATTCAACAATGGGGGAAAGATTAAACAGACATGATACCTCCACATAATTGAATATTAAAATTTATGCTTGCAGTGAATTTTTGATGAAGTAAGAAATATTTTTGATAAATACAAAGCTAAATAAAAAAGCATGATAAAAACGGTCTATAGTATGATCTCAGCTATGTAAAAAAATACCTATTCAAGGAAAGAAGACTAGAAGGAAATAAAGCCATGGTACTTCTTGAGATGGACTCATGGTTTATCATTTTATTCTCTATGCTTTTATTTCTTGGATTTAAAAAAAAATTTCCTTTCACTAAAAGAAATTTTTGTTGGATTTAGCAGTTATAGGTTCGCAGCAAAATTGATGGGAAAGGACAGAGATTTCCCATAAGCCCCCTGCCCGCACACACGTGCAGCCTCCCCATTATCAACATCCCCACCAGAATGGTACATTTGTTACAAACAGAATACCTACATTGACACATCACGATGTTGTACTTTCTATGGGTTTAGACACGTATCCACCATTATAGTATCATACAGAGTACTTTCACTGCCCTAAAAATCCTATGCTCCACTAATTTATCCCTCTTCAGGATCCTTAAACTTTTTTATTCTTTAACACTTTCTACCACTTTATATTACTTTTATGATGAGAAAAAAACAAGTACTGTCATTTAAAGAAACCATTTTGTGAAGGTAAATGCAAGTTGAAGCATTCATTTTCCCCTTGACTCAGAAACTCTTTGGGTGTCTGTTCAGCTCCCCTGAACAAAAACACCCGAAAGTGAACATGCAGTTTGTGTGCTGAGTATCAGGAGGAGGCAGGGAGGCTTGAGGGCCTACAGCTAGTCAAATAGAAACCAGCTGCCCCCACCTTGTTTGCTCTCTTGCCTCATTCTCTTCCTGAGAGCGGGAGACAGAAAGTTCCACTGCTTCCTGATTCTGAGTGTTGGCTCAGATAAGGTGCGAGCTGGTGGGTAAATGAAAACCTCAGTGATCATCACCCCAATCACTTCCCATATAGGGAGTTATTACTTACATTAACTAAAGGTGACTTCATTTTGCATTTTAATATTTTTTTATTTCCAATATCGAAAGTCAGGAGGAAAAAAACCCTCCCCAACTGATGTACACAAACTCTTTAGTTTGGAAAACAGTCACCACACTTGACTTCTGGGGAATGTTCTGAGACCTCACAGCACTCCCTTTTATCAGCCCAACATACAAAATCTTCCCAGGAGGACTAGCAGTGTATTTTCTTTTAGCATACCTCTACTCTCCAAAGTGAGATTTCGATTTCAAATTCTTAAATAAGATCATTTCTCACATCACCGTATTCTGTCAGTTGTCTTTTTACTTACTTAAAGATGTCTTCTGACACACAAGAAATTTAATCTTGATATAGTCGCATTCCTCTGTTTTCTTTTGTTGCTTGTGTTTTGGGTGTCATATCTAAGAAACCACTGCCTACTCCAAGATCATGAAGATTCGTTTCTTACGTTTTATTCTAAGAATTTCAGTATCAGCTCTTACATTTAGGTCTTGGTTCCACTTTGAGTTAATGTTTGTAGATGGTGAAGGGTAGAATTCCAGCCTCATGCTCTCACATATGGATACACAGTCATCCAAAACCATTTGTTGAATAGACTACTCTTTTTCCTGTTGAATGGTCCTGGCACCCCTGTCTGAAATCAGTTGACTATAATGTGTTTATTTCTGGACTCTCAGTCCCATTCTATTGATCTACATACATCTATCCTTATGCCTGTATCACAACTGTAGTAAGATTTGTAATAAGTTTTGAAGTTGAAAAGTGTGAGGTCTTCAATTTGTTCTTTTCCAAGATTGTTTTGGTTATTCCAGGTCTTTTGGATTTCTATATGAATTTTAGGATAAGCTCATCATCTCTACAATGAAGTTTGCCAGAAATTTTATAGATATTGCAGTGACTCTAAAGATGAATTTGAGGAATATTTCCATCTTAATAACAATACTAAGTCTTCCAATCCAACAACAGGATATGTTTTCCCATTTATTTTTGTCTCCTTTAATTTCTTTCGGTAATGTTTTATAGTTTCCAGAATGTAAGTTTTATACTTCTCTCATTAAATTTATTCCTAAGTATTTTGCTCTTTTGGATGCTATTTTAGATGGAATTATTTTCTTAATGTCATTTTCAGAGTTTTCATTGCAAGAATATAGAAATGAAATTAATTTTTGTATACTGACCTTATAATCTGCCACCTGCTTAACTCATTATTAGCTCTATTAGTTTTTTCGTAGACTTAGTATTATTAGTGTTTTCTATACATAAGATCATGTCATCTGCAAATGGAAATAGTTTACTTCTTCTCTTTCAATCTCAATGCCTTTTATTTCAGGTTCTTGCCTAACTTCCCTGGGTAGACCCTCCAGTAAAATGTTGAATAGAGTCATGAAAGTAGGTAGACATCTTTGTCTTGTCCCTGATCTTAGAGTGAAAGCATTCAGTCTTTCACCATTAAATAGTATGTTAACTTTGTGGTTTTTGTGGATGCCCTGTATCAGATTTAAGACATTTGGAGTCATATTTTTACTTTCTAAAAAATTCCTTTAGAATTTTCTTTGTTACACATCTGCTGATGGAGAACTCACTCATTTTTTTTATTTTTTTTCTTCATTCTTGAAAGATGCATGTGCCACATATATATAAAATTATAGGTCAGCAGCTATTTCCTTTTAGCACCTTGAGATTCCACTGTCTTCTGTCTTCCATTGTTGCTGTGAGTCTACTTGCTACTCCTTTGAAAGTAATATCTTTTTCACTGGCTGCTATTCAAAGTTCTCTTTATCTTTTATTTTCAGCAATGTCATGATGTGCCTAGGAGTATATTTCCTTTATCTTACTTGGGAATTTGGGCCTCTTAAATCTATGCATTGGTGTCTTCTATCAGTTCTGAAAAATTCTCAGTGATTATCTCTTCAAATACAGCATCTGCTACCTTCTTTCCCACTTCTTGGGTTGCATTAAACATATGTTTGTATCTTATCATTGTATCTTCTAAGACCCTTACCTCCTTTCCTTCCTTCCCTTCCTTCCTTTCCTTCCTTCCTTCCTTCCTTTCCTTCCTTCCTTCCTTCCTTTCCTACCTTCCTTCCTTTCCTTCCTTCCTTCCTTCCTTCCTTCCTTCCTTCCTTCCTCCCACCCCATCTCTTATTTATCCCCATACTCTATTCCGGATAATTTCTTCTGATGAATCTATCAGTTCATCAATTCCCTCTTTGAGTATGTCTAAGCTGCTATTGTGTTGTCTTTTGGTTTTGCTGGCTTTTTCTCATGGAGTCTTATTTATGTGTATGCCTGGTTATCTTTGGCTATTTGTTGTATATTATGTTTTTTTTAATTATTTAAAAGAATAATTTGAGACAGTGCTCAAGGGAGAATTTGAATTTCTTTTGTGTCAGGTGCTTGTGACTGTTGCTAGTATGAAACTACCTTGAATCAAATTATCTGCAATACTAGGCTTTTTTTTTTTTTAAGCTACAGCTCTAAACTTCAGAATCATCCTTATTTTGAGCATTTGCACTTTTGAGGTCCCAGTTTAATGTGGGAATGTCTTTTATCCTCTGTACATATCCTACCAAGTTGTCAAAACAAAGGTCCTAATTTTGATACCTCAGCAAATGTCCTCATTTAAAAGTGATATCCATGCTCATTTACATCTCAGGGTCCTGTTTTTCCTTCACCTTGGCCTGGTAATTCTTTATTATCTTGTTACTTTATTATGTTTTCAAGAAGCTCTGTCTTAATTTTTTTCAGCTTTTGAAAATAGTTCCTAGTAAAAGGTTCAATCAAATTATCTAGCCCACCATTTCTAAAAATAGGAAACCTTCCCACCTGGCTGGCATTTCTACCATTTCTACTGCCCATCCTAAACATTATAGACCAGTTTTCCCTGAACTTTTCAAAGCATCCTTTCCTAAAGATTCAGAGATCCAGCTTCTTCTTCCGCTCAGTGATTCTCAGTGCTACCACTTTTTCTCTCCAGAGCTGGATTCAGGCCAGGCTAACTAGGCAACTGATAGTGGTAACAGTCCATATGGGATATTAAACCATCACTGAATACATTGGAAATATAATGTCAACTAACTTAAGTTTCCTTATATAACTCCTTACCTTGTTGGTGAAAAGTTAAATAGATCCGCTCCCTCCAAAGCAGAATATGCCCTGCAGTAAAAAATTTTAAAACACATCTCTTCAGCACCTATATTTTTCTCTTAATTTCTCCAACCCAGAACCAGACTGCTAATGGTTGCTGAAGCTCTCTGTTACAGAGAATTAAAATCATAAAAATGAATCATGTGCGGCATAGTGCCATTTACTGAGATTTGTTTTTAAAATTGTAAACTTGTGAATAAGCCTACAAGGAGATGTCAGCTTCAGAAAATAATAAAACTAAAGGGGATAATGAGAATTACAAAAAAAAAGTGAACATTTTATTTTATTCCTAAAGTTTTAGGAATAGTTTTAGGACAACTTTAATCAATGGAAGTGAATTGTTCATAAGAATAAGTTGTTTTTGCCACTTGTAAATAAATGTTGAACAAATATTTAGACTTTACGTTGGACAGAGGGCTCTAAATGATTAGTCCTTGATTTCATCTTCCCCTGGCTTAGCTGCTCCCTAAAAGACACTCACAAACCCACTTTAATATAGTTTTTCAAAAATTTGCAGTTAATCAGTCTAGGCAAGGGAATAAATAAAAATAAAGGAATAAATACAATTAAGCAAAAAAATCTGAAATTTTCCAACCCTCTTATAGCATTAGTCCTGCATTACCACTCCTTACCACTTTCTGAAGTAATAACCAAGTCCCATTATACATCAGTTCTCCACTTTTATTCCTGACCATTAAAGCCCATACAACTACTGATTATCTCCTTTATCTTAGGGAAGACTGGCAGCTCCTTGTGCCCCTTTCCCGAGGCATCAAGATGCAGAAAGATGCAGCTATTAAAGATGGCTTCTGGGTAGGATAATATGTATTTCGCTATCTCTATCTGATCAACACAAGCTGCATTGTCAGGACCCCCATCAGTTAAAAGTTAGAAAAACCCAATTCAAACTGGCTTAAGCAAAGGGTAAAGTGGGATGGTGGTGTTGGAAGGAGATTCGCTGGCTCACATAACTGAAAAATTTTAAGAGTAAAGCTCTCTTCAGGCATGGTCTAGTAGAGGGACTCAGACATCATGGAGATTCAGTATCTCTTCATCTCTCCTTTCTGTTTTTCTCTAAACTTGGTTTTATTCCAGATTCCAGTAGGAGGTTCCAGCATCTCCAAGCATTCATCAGACTCGGTACCAGAAGTCCCAGCAAAGAAGTCCCTCTACTTTCCCAACAGTCCCAACAAAATGTCCAAAATTGAGTCTCACTGACGTGGTTTGCCGCATTCATGTGCCCTTGTGATCTAATCTCTGCGACCAAGGCCAGAGGTGCTGATTGGCCAGCACTCAGTCACGTGTCTGCCCCTAGAGAGGAAACCACTACACTGGAACCTAATGGAGTGATAAGGATAAGGGGTTGTTCCTCAAAAGAGGAAGGTGCTATAACTTAGGTGACAACTTTCCCAGTTTGCCTAAAACTCAGAGGGTTTCCCAGGACCTAGGACTTTCAGTGATATAAACTGGATGGTCCCAAGCAAACCAGGATGTCTGGTCACCCTAGTGCTGGTTATCAAATGATTCAAAAAGCTAACCCAGAGTCACAGTGCCCTGTGACCTATATATCTGAAGCAGTATAAGATTCTCCCTCGAAATTTAGGGTTTCTCCTCTTTCAGGTTTCATGGAAGCCCTTCCTGCCTTGTCCTCTGTGGTTGAGCACACACTGTCCCTGGCTTAGTGTGGGGTAGATACGTAAACAACAGACTCAGCCTCATGCTGCTCACTTGGCTGGATCCAAATAAGCCTGATTTCACTCCAACCAGAGTTTCAAGTGCCCTTCCTGTTGGTAAGCTCTACCTTGAGGGTCGCTCAACCCCTTGAGAGTTTCTCAATCACTGTATTTCCCCCAGGCCCATGTCCACGTTCTTCTCTCTTCTCTTGCTTCATTTCTCTTCTCTTTACTTTTTCCTTCTTTTCTCTTTGATCCTAAAGACGTAGGGCCACCCTCTCTGTGAGCCCATGTCTATTCCTCAGCCTTATAGTAATGCTCCTCTTTCATCGCTCCTACTTGCCAGTCTCTCCCAACTCACTTACAACTGCTTTGGCCAATAATTCCCAAATAGGGAATGGACACAGCCCAGGGATGGACCAAGCAATCCACTAAGGTACAGAAAGATAATTTCAGACCTTCTATTTACAATCATTTTTGTATTATCTTCCTTTCATTTCCATGTTAGGCTATGTTTTACAGTGCAATACATAAATATAGTAGCACATATAGATCATTTATGATTATATATATCTGGTGACTAGGATGGTACTTTATTCATTTCCATATTCCCAGTGCTTAGGGTACTGCCTGCTTAATTATTGCTCCTCAGACAAATGCATCCATGAATGAATCAAGTCAATCACATGAAATCAGTCAATCAATCAATCAATCAATCAATGATGTTTCTTAGTCTCTGTCTGCAAAACATTCTAAATGAGTCCCTTGTAAGGTCATAGTCACTGTCTTTAGGGACTTTTCATTGTTTCCCTTGTCTTCCATGTTGAAGTGAATGGTTTTTCACCAAACACACCACCCCCACTTTCACCCATCTCAGCCCCTGTCCCCTCAACCTGACCATCCTGAGTCCTCAAGGTCTCCTATCTTTGTCCATCTACATCTCCTCCCACAGTCAGCATCTCCCCTCAGAATCACCAAAATTCCCACCCTCACCTTCAGCTCAAGAGCCATGTTTCTGGCCCCTATATCTTGGCATTGCTCCCCTTCAACAACCTTAGTGACAAGTATCTCACTGTCTATAGGACAACTCTTTGCCCTCCAGCTGTGGGCTTCTGTACCTGTAGTGGTCCATGCTAATGGTTTTTCCATCTGAAAATAAATGAGGGAAAAAATGAGGATAAGGGGGAACATAAATACAAATATATATGCCCTAGCTATCCATGATTATGCTTTATTCTCAGATTGTGGTTTTCTATATTTTTATATTAAAATATTTTCCTTGTAAACAAGAGTGATTTTTATAATTAGTTATTGCCTTACTGGGAAAAATCAAAATCTAGTAGTCCTTTTTGGGCCTTGGAATCTTTTATATGAAAATTTGCTCATTCATACAATTCAAAAGTATGGAGATAACTGAACCATCAACAAACAGAAAATGTTTTGTTTGATTTGTTTTTAAGGTTGAGAGAAGAGAAATTGATTCATGGGATAAAATAAAAGTAGTTCAGAAGAGGTTACAAACTAACCTGTGCTATTCAATCATCATGTCTTAGCACAGCTCTTTCCTATAACAGAGTTTAGAGCTGGGGGGTGGGGAGCATGAGGAGCCCCGAACACTAAGCATCAGTGAGGAAGGGGTAGTCTGAAAGAAAGATAGACAGGTGGAGGCAGGGTAGTCAGGATTATCTGTGATGTCATCACATTCATACCAAGGCCTGATTCTGTCTTAGAACTTTTTCCCTAAAGGGGCCTCCCATATATATTTCAGGGTACTCCTTGATATTGACATTTGCTGGCAATAGTAAAAACATGGACATTGTGGATAACATCCATATTCCTGCTACATCTTGCTTTATCACCAAAGGGGACAAGGTTTGGGTTTCCCAACAGACACTCTGTTTGGCAGACAAATAAGGACCTAATTCTTGTTTAGTCTGGGAGAATGCGTAATGTTCAAATTCTTTTCCAAATATGCCAGGTGTATTTTTTATTAAAGATCTGTATACTATTAGTCATGTAAACTGGGACTCTAAAACATGGCCAGATCTAGAGAGCCAATGAATGCTGGACAGTATTGGATACCCATGCTTACAGGCTTTGGAATTAAATCTCGAGAATGAAATGGCATGGGGCACTTGGGCCATTTGTACCCCCATCCACAGTCAGAAGAGTATTATCTTGTTACTCCCACAAGCCAAACCAGAAGGAAATGAATCACTAAATAGCAAATTCTTGTTCCTGAAACACCCACATTAGGCTGAAACTCAGGGTTCATTGGTCATTGTTCTGAGTCATACCTGACTCGGCAGCATGAGCTCATGGCAAGAACATGCTGAGTTTCTCTTACCGAATCTGGAATGGACATTTCACCTGGAAAGAGTAGGTTGGCTCTCTCACTTCTGGAAATTTTAAATTGTTTTTTCAGAGCCCACATTCAGTGTTAAGGACCTTTGGACATAGTGGTGTGCAGCCTGTTGTTTTCAAAACGTTCTTATATAGCAAATAAAAAATATTCCTGGGGTGCCTGAGTGGCTCAGTCAGTTAAGGATCCAACTCTTGAATTTCAGATCAAATCATGACCTCTCAGTTACGGGGATTGAGTCCCACTGATAGCATGGGGCCTGCTTGGGATTCTCCCTCTCTCTGCTCCTCCCGTCACTTGCGCTTTCCTCTCTCTCAAAATAAATAAACATTTTTTAAAAATATATTCCTTATTTCTCTAGGAAACAGAGGCCCAGTTTTGGTATAAATCAGCGTTAGGGTTAAAACATGAACTTCTTCATATGTTATCATTCATACTGAGATAGCTTTGCCTCTGATTCTCAGATTTGGTTTTAAAAAAAATCCTAGGAGGGGCCAACATGGCAGAAATGCATGGAAGGTTTTTTTTGTGTCTCTCATCCTTGAAATGCAGCCAGATCAACACTAAACCATCTTGCACACCAAGAAAACTGATTTGAGGGTTAACACAACAATCTGCACAACCTGAATCACAGAATTCAGCAGGTACATGGCACGTAGAGGTGAACTGGGGGAGAGAGAAGCTGCTGAGGGCAGGGAGCTATTTTTGTTTGAGGAGAGAGGATGGAGATGGCAGTAGGAGCGGTGGGGGGTGGGGGGAGGAATATGGGAAAAGCACCCCACAAACACCAAAAGCAGCTGGAGAGAAAGTGGAAAAGTGGAAACAGCCACAGGGACTGAACAAAAAAGGGAGAAAGGAGAAAGGAGTAGGTTTAAATTCCATTAAGACTCTATAAATAGGGGGAGTGGAGAGTCTGAAACTCCGCAACTCGATACCTGGTGGTGCTCTGGTGGGAAAGATGAATCCCCAGGAACAGAAAGTGAAGTCCGAAGGGTCTGTGGGCCACATGCGGAGTGGCGGTTCCCCTGCTCAGAGGACATTTGGTAGAGGCTGGGGGGGGGGGGGGGCACAGCAGGTCCCAGCTGACCCTGGAAAACAACCACACTCACTGGTGCTGGAACAAGGATATTAAGGGGGAAGCCTGGTGCCAGATGTGTGCTGTGATTTTCCATAGTTCTGAAACATTGTTGCTACAAGATCACGTGAACTTTTGTTCAGGCGGGCTGGCACCCAGCTGCAGTCCCTGGGCATCAGCAGAAGCACAGTCTCACGAACATTCCTGGGGGTGAAACAGCACCTGGCCATTGCTCAGCGAGACCCTCCCCCAGAGGATCTGAGTAGGTCAAAGCCACAGTCCCTCAGAAATGAGGGGTTGGGAAACAGCCGCATTTGAGATAAAACTCAGGAGGGAAGGTGCTGCCTGGCAGCCTGATGGCTTGGTCATGGAGTGTAGAAGTGGGAGTGGATGGAAGCTGGAGACAAAGGAGGGGTGTTTGATTGCCAGTCATGGAGAACACAGAGCTCTGACACTAGAGACTGGGTAGCTGGGTGATGCCATTTTCACCCCTCCTGCGCATGCACACACATGCCTACATGCACCATAGCAATCCACCCCAGTGAGCTAAGCAGTGCCATCTAGTGAAAACGGAGCCATTACACTAAGCCCTGCCCAACTGGGCCAACAGCGCTCTTAACAAACGCAAGTCTCTGTGCCTGCTTAGTTTACGGATTATAAAGTGCTTCACAGCTTGACTTCTATGGGAAACCAGATGCAATTTCAATCGTACTTCATTCTGTTCGCTGGTCCTTTTATTCAATTCTTTTTTTCTTTTTCTTATTCCTAAATACAGAAAGAGAAAAAATTTATTTTTACTTTATGTTTTTATTAAAAAGACTTTTTGTTATTTTTTCTACTATATTTTGTCACTTTTTTGTAAATTTTTAATTCTATTTTACTTTCCTCATTTCATTTTATTCTATTTTATTGTGTTCACTTTTTCAAATTTTCAAAAGTTTTCTTTTTTTTCTTTTTTTCCCCTTTTTTCTTTTTTTCTTCTCTTCTCTTTCCCTTTTTCCTCTCATCTATCAAGCCTCATACAACAACCAGACCAAAGCACACCTAGGATCTAGCACCCTTTAATTGATTTATTTGTGTTATCATTAATTTTTTTTAATTTTAAGGTTTTTTTTAATTTATTAATTCCTTTTCTTCCTTCAAAATGACAAAATGAAGTAATTCACCCCAAAAGGAAGAACAGGAAGAAATGATAGCCAGGGATTTAATCAAAGCAGATACAAGCAAGATGTGTGAACCAGAATTTAGAATCACGATAATAAGAATACTAGCTGGGGTTGGAAATAGATTAAAATCCCTTTCTGAAGAGATAAAAGAAGTAAAACCTACTCAGGATGAAATTAAAAATGCTATAACTGAGCTGCAATCTCAAATAAATGCCACAGCGGCAAGGACGGATGAGGCAGAGAAGTGAATCAGTGATATAGAGGACAAACTTATGGAGAATAACGAAGCAGAAAAAAAAAAGGGAGACTAAGACAGAAGAGCACAATTTAAGAATTAGAGAAATCAGTGACTCATTAAAAAGGAACAACATCAGAATCATAGGGGTCCCAAAAAAGGAAGATAGACAAAAAAAGGTAGAAAATTTATGTGAGCAAATCATAGCAGAAAACTTTCCTACCTGGGGAAACATACATACATAAAAATCCAGGAAGCACAGAGGACTCCCATTAGATTCAATAAAAACCGACCATCAACAAGGCATATCATAGTCAAATTCACAAAATACTCAGGCAAGGAAAGAATTATGAAAGCAGATGGGAAAAAAAAGTCCTTAACCTACAAGGGAAGACAGATCAGGGTTGCAGCAGACCTATGCACAGAAACACGGCAGTCCAGAAAGGAATGGCAGGATATATTCGATATGCTGAATCAGTAAAACATGCAGCCAAGAATTCTATATCCAGCAAGGCTGTCATTCAAAATAGAAGGAGAGATAAAAAGTTTCCCAGACAAACAAAAATTAAAGGGATTCATGACCACTAAACCAGCCCAGCAAGAGATTGTAAGAGGGACTCTCTGAGGGGAGAAAAGATGAACCTACCCCCCAAAAAGACCAAAAGCAACAAGGACTAGAAAGGACCAGAGAACACCACCAGAAACTCCAACTTTACAGGCAACATAATGGCAATAAATTCATATCTTTCAGTACTCACTCTAAACATCAACAGTCTAAATGCTCCAATCAAAAGACATAGGGTAACACAATGGATAAGAAAACAAGATCCATCTATATGCTATTTACAAGAGACTCAGTTTAGACCTAAAGACACCTTCAGACTGAAAGTAAGGGTATGGAAAACCATCTATCATGCTAATGGTCACCAAAAGAAAGCCAGAGTAGCCATACTTATATAAGACCATCTAGATTTTAAAATAAAGACTGTAACAAGAGATGAAGAAGGGCATTATATCCTAATTATGGGGTCTATCCACCAAGAATACCTAACAATTGTAAACATTTATGCTCCAACATGAGCACCTAAATACATAAATCAGTTAATCACAAACATAAAGAAACTCATTGATAATAATACCATAATAGAAGGGACTTCAACACCCCACTTATAGCAATGGACAATCTAAACAGAAAATCAACAAGGAAACAATGGTTTTGAATGACACACTGGACCAGATGGACTTAACAGATATATTCAGAACATTTCATCCTAAAGCAGCAGAATACACATTCTTCTCGAGTGCACATGATACATTCTCCAGAATAGGTCACATACTGGGACACAAATCGGCCCTCAACAAGTACAAAAAGATCAAGATCATACCGTGCATATTTTCAGATCACAATGCTATGAAACTCGAAATAAACCACAAGAAAAAATGTGGAAAAATAACAAATACTTGGAGACTAAAGACCATCATACTAAAGAATGAATGGGCTAACCAGAAATTAAAGAGGAAATTAAAGAGTACATGGAAGCCAATGAAAATGAAAACACACAGCCCAAAACCCTGGGATACAGCAAAGGCAGTCATAAAAGGATAGTATATAGCAATCCAGGCCTTCTAAAGAAGGAAACAAGTTCTCAGATACACAACCTAACCTTTCATCTCAAAGAGCTGGAAGAAAAGAACAGCAAATAAAACCCAATAACATCAGAAGACAGGAAATAATAAAGATTAGAGCAGAAATCAATGCTATCGAAACCAAAAAACAAAAAACAAAAACAAGTGGAACAGATCTGTAAAACATGGAGCTGGTTCTTTGAAAGAATTAACAAAATTGTCAAACCCATAGCCAGTTTGATCAAAAGAAGAAGGAACGGACCCTAATAAATAAAATCAAGAATGAAAGAGCATCCAACACTGCAGAAATACAAAAAATAATAAGAGAACATTATGAGCAATTATTGCCAATACAATGGGCAATCTGGAAGAAATGGACTAATTCCTAGGAACATATAAACTACCAAAACTGAAACAGGAAGAAATAGAAAATTTGAACTGACCCATAACAAGGAAAGAAATAGAATTCGTAATCAAAAATCTCCCCCCCAAAAAAGAGTCCAGGGCCAGATGGCTTTCCAAGGGAATTCTACCAAACATTGAAAGAGGAGTTAACATGTGTTCTCTTGAAGTTGTTTCAAAAAACATAAACGGAAGGAAAACTTCCAAACTCTTTCTAGGAAGCCAGCATTACCTTGATTCCAAAACCAGACAGAGACCCCACTAAAAAGGAGAAATATAGACAATTTCCCTGATGAACATGGATGCAAAAATCCCCAACAAGATACTAGCCAACCGGATCTAATGATATATTAAAAGAATTATTCACCACAACCAAGTGGGATTTATACCTGGGATGCAGGGCTGGTCAATACCCATGAAACAATCAATGTGATACATCACATCAATAAAAGAAAGGACAAGAACCACATGATCCTCTCAATCAATGCAGAAAAAGCATTTGACAAAATACAGCATCCTTTCTTGATAAAAACACTCATGAAAGTAGGGATAGAAGGATCATACCACGAGATCATAAAAGCCATATATGAATGACCCACTGCTAACATCATCCTCAGTGGGGAAAACTGAGAGCTTTCCCCCTAAGGTCAGGAACAAGACAGGGATGTCCACTCTCGTCACTGTTATTCAACATAGTATTGGAAGTCTTAGCCTCAGCAATCAGACAACACAAAGGAATAAAAGGCATCCAAATCAGCCAGGAGGAGGTCAAACTTCCATTCTTCACAGATGATATGATACTCTATATGGAAAACCCAAAAGATTCCACCAAAAAACTGCTAGAACTTATCCATGAATTCAGTAAAGTGGCAGGATATAAAATCAATGCACAAGCCGCTCTGGAAAGCAGTGTGGAGGTTCCTCAGAAAATTAAAAATAGACCTACCCTATGACCCAGCAATAGCACTGCTAGGAATTTATCCAAGGGATACAGGAGTACTGATGCATAGGGGCACTTGTACCCCAATGTTTATAGCGGCACTCTCAACAATAGCCAAATTATGGAAAGAGCCTAAATGTCCATCAACTGATGAATGGATAAAGAAATTGTGGTTTATATACACAATGGAATACTACGTGGCAATGAGAAAAAATGAAATATGGCCTTTTGTAGCAACATGGATGGAACTGGAGAGTGTGATGCTAAGTGAAATAAGCCATACAGAGAAAGACAGATACCATATGGTTTCACTCTTATGTGGATCCTGAGAAACATAACAGAAACCCATGGGGGAGGGGAAGGAAAAAAAAAAAAAAAAAAAAAAAAAAAAAAAGAGGTTAGAGTGGGAGAGAGCCAAAGCATTAGAGACTGTTAAAAACTGAAAACAAACTGAGGGTTGATGGGGGGTGGGAGGGAGGGCAGGGTGGGTGATGGGTATTGAGGAGGGCACTTTTTGGGATGAGCACTGGGTGTTGTATGGAAACCAATTTGACAGTAAATTTCATATATTAAAAAATAAAAAAATAAAAAAAAAAAAAAAATAAATAAAAAAAAATAAAAAATAAAAAATAAAAAAAAAAAAAACAAAGACTCCTCTAAAAAAAAATAAAATAAAAAAATAAAAAAATAAAATCAATGCACAGAAATCAGTTGCATTCCTATACACCAACAATGAAGCAACAGAAAGAGAAATCAAGGAATCGATCCCATTTACAATTGCTCCAAAAACCATAAAATACCTAGGAATAAACATAACCAAAGAGGTGAAAAATCTATACACTGAAAACTACAGAAAGCTTAAGACAGAATTTGAAGAAGACACAAAAAAATGGAAAAACATTCCATGCTCCTGGATTGGAAGAAAAAACACTGTTAAAATATCAATACTACCCAAAGCAATCTACATATTCAATGCAATCCCTATCAAAATTAAACCAGCATTCTTCACAGAGCTAGAACAAACAATCCTAAAATTTGTATGGAACCAGAAAAGATCCCGAATAGCCAAAGCAATCTTAAAAAAAAAAAAAAAAAAAAAAAAACACGACGCTGGAGGCATCACAATCCTAGACTTCAAGACTTATTACAAAGCTGTAATCATCAAGACAGTATGGTACTGGCACAAAAACAGACACTCAGATAAATGGAACAGCATAGAGAACCCAGAAATGGACCCACAAATGTATGACCAACTAATCTTTGACAAAGCAGGAAAGAATATCCAAATGAATAAAGACAGTCTCTTCAGCAAATGGTGCTGGGAAAACTGAACAGTGACATGCAGAAGAATGCACCTGGACCACTTTCTTACATCACACACAAAAATAAACTCAAAATGGGTAAAAGACCTAAATGCAAGACAGTAAGCCACCAAAATCCTCCAGGAGAAAGCAGGCAAAAACCTCTTTGACCTTGGCTGCAGCAACTTCTTACTCAGCACATCGCTGGAGGCAAGGGAAACAAAAGCAAAAATGAACTATTGGGACTTCATCAAAATAAAAAGCTTCTGCACAGCAAAGGAAACAATCAGCAAAACTAAAAGGCAACCAACAGAATGGGAGAAGATATTTGCAAATGACATATCAGATAAGAGGTTAGTATCCAAAATCTATATAGAACTTATCAAACTCAACACCCAAAAAACAAATAATCCAGTGAAGAAATGAGCAAAAGACATGAATAGACACTTCTCGAAAGAAGACATCCAGATGGCAAACAGACACAGAAAAAATACTCAGCATCACTCATCATCAGGGAAATACAAATCCAAACCACAATGAGATACCACCTCACACCTGTCAGAATGGCCAACATTAACAACTCAGGCAACAACAAATGTTGGCGAGGAGGCGGAGAAAGAGGATCTCTTTTGCACTGCTGGTGGAAATGCAAACTGGTACAGCCACTCTGGAAAACAGTATGGAGGTTCCTCAAAAAAATAAAAATAGGGGCACCTGTGTGGGTCAGTCAGTTGAGTGTCCGACTTCAGCTCAGGTCATGATCTTGTGGTCCACGAGTTTGAGCCCTGCATCAGGTTCTGTGCTGACAGTTCAGAACCTAGAGCTTGCTTCAGATTCTGTGTCTCTGTCTTTCTCTGCCCCTCCCCTGCAAGCACTCTGTCTCTCTCTCCTCAAAAATAAGTAAATGTTTAAAAAACTTTTTAAAATAAAAATAGAACTACTGTACAACCTAGCAATTGCACTACTAGGTATTTATCCAAGGGATACAGGTGTGCTGTTTCAAAGGGGCACATGCACCTCAATGTTTATATTAGTCCTATCAACAATAGCCAAAGTCTGGAAAGAGCCCAATGTCCATCAACGGATGAATGGATACAGAAGATGTGGTGTATGTGGGGCGCCTGGGTGGCTCAGTCGGTTGAGCATCTGACTTCAGCTCAGGTCATGATCTTGCTGTCCATGAGTTCAAGCCCCACATCAGGCTCTGTGCTGACAGCTCAGAGCCTGGAGCCTGTTTCAGATTCTGTGTCTCCCTCTCTCTCTACCCCTCCCCCACTCATGCTCTGTCTCTCTCTGTCAAAAATAAATAAACACTAAAAAAATTAAAAAGATGTGGTATATATATACAATGGAGTGTTACTTGGCAGTCAAAAAGAATGAAATCTTGCCATTTGCAACTACGTGGATGGAACTAGAGGGTATTTTTCTAAGTGAAATTGTCAGTCAGAGAAAGACAAATATCATATGACTTCACTCATATGAGGAATTTAAGATACAAAACAGATGAACATAAGGGAAGAGAAGCAAAAATAATATAAAAACAGGGAGGGGGACAAAACATAAGAGACTCTTAAATATGGAGAACAAACAGAGGGTTGCTGGAGGAGTTGTGGGAGGGGGGATGGCCTAAAATGGATAAGGGGTACTAAGGAATCTACTCCTGAAATCATTGCTGCACCATATGCTGACTTGGATGTAAGTTAAACAATAAATTAATTAAAAATAAAAATAAAAATAATACTTTGAACTAAAAAAAAATCCCGTAAGTTTCCAAGAATCCTTGACCACTGACCATCTGGAGAGAAGGTTAGATACAAGGAATTTTCTCTTGACTGCAGGATTAAGGTGGGTATCCAACAGCCAGAGAGGCATAGCTACAAGGAAAAGATTCACAGTCACTGAAGAGCATTTTGGATCAAAATTCTCTCTTCCCAGTTGAGGCTTCACAATTGCCCAACTGCTAGAGTTCAGTGCTCCCGTGATGGAACACATCACCAAGATACGATCCCTGCTTTTCTGCTAGTCATATAACTGAGATTTCTCCCAGGTGGTTTGCCTTTCCCTGAAAATCTAAATGAGATTGTTTTGAGCCCTCATTCCACTTTGGGTAAGTCTACTTCCCACTCCAAGATTGCTCATAATCTTACATTCTCATGCCCTCTTCAGATTTCAACTCCCTGCCCATACTGAAGCCTTGTCCTCTGCTCTGCCCTTCCAGAGCTGTTCTTCCTTCTCCACTCAAGTATCAACCCAAATATGGAACTCAGCCCTCAGACGTTAATTTTTAGAGCAGTTTTAGGTGCACAACAATACGGAAGGGAAAGCACAGAGAGTTCCACATACTTCCCGCCACCACACATGCCAAGCCTCCCCCACTACCGACGTCCGGCACCAGAGAGGTACATCAATGAACCTACACTGACACATCATTATCTCCCAGAGTCCATCATTTACATTAGCATACATTCTTGGTGTTATACATTTATGGACTTCCATAAGTATATCATGACATGTGTCCACTCATTGTAGTATCATACAGGACAGTTTCACTGCCTTAAAATCTTCTGTGCTCCTTTGATTAATCCTCTCAGAGCCCTGAGTTCCTTACAATCAATGGGTATTTTTTGCTGCCTCCATAGTTTTGCCTTTTTCATATAGTTGGAATCATACAACATGTAATCTTTTCAGATTGGCTTCTTGCACATAATAATGTGCATTTAAGGTTGCTCCGTGTCTTTTCATGGGCTTATCGATCATTTCTTTGAGCACCGGATAATATTCCACTGTCTGGATATCCCAGTTTATTTATCCATTGACCTAATGAAAAACATCTTGGTTACTTTCAAGTTTGGACAATTACAAAGAAGGCTTTTATAAACATGTGGTGTAGGTTTTGTGTGGACATGTTTTCAACTCCTTTGGGTAAATACCAAGGAGCACAATTGCTGGATCGTATGCTAAGAGTATGTATTGTAAGAAATTGCCAAACTGTCTTCCAAAGTGCCTGGACCATTTGCATTTCCACCAGCGACGAATGAGAGTTCCTGTTGCTCCACATCCTCATCAGAACTGGGTACAAGTGTTTTGGATTTTAGCCATTCTAATGGGTATGTAGTAGTACTTGTTGTTTTAATTTCTAATTCCTTAGTGACATAAGATGTTGAGCGTCTTTTCATATGCTAGTTATCTGTGTATTTTCTTTGATGAGGTACTGTTCAGATATTTTGCTTATGTTTTAATCAGCCTGCTTGTTTTCTTATTGTTGAATTTTAAGAGGCATTAGTGTAATTTGGAGAAGAATCCTTTATCCAAGTATGTTTTGGGATACAAAACGTTTCTTTGCAAGTATTTTCCCTTTGCAAATATTTTCGCTCTGTCTGTGACTTGTCTTCTCCTTGTTTTTGAGGTTGATCGCTATTTTTATTCTCAATTTTTCAAAATATAATTCTGTCATCTTCTGGTTTCTATTGTTGCAATTGATATAATGACTGTAATTCCTTTCTTTCAGGTTTTTAAAGGTTTTTCTCTTTATCTTTTGTACTATGCAATACTACAATGCACCCAGATGTTGATTTGTTTTATTTACCTTTTGTGGAACTATTGGACATCCTCCATGTGGGATTAATGCTTTTCATCCACTCTAGAAACTTCTTAGGCAATAGCTTATCAAATATAGTCTTTCTCTCATTCTCTTTTTCTCTTTCTCTGGAACTCCTATTACATATATGTTAGAGCTTCTCATTCTATCTTCCATGTTTCTTACTGTTGTTCATGTTTTCTATCTCTTTATTTCTGTCTACATGTTGCATAATTTTCTCACTTCTATGTTTTAGTTCTACTTAATTTATTGAATTAAAGCAGCAGTGATACTTTGGGAAAGCCTCACAGATGAAGCCCTTTCATCTCCAAGTATTTTTGAGGCATGACCAACCCGCAGGCCCTTCAGGCTGTGCCCTCTGCCTCTGCACCTGCTTTACCCTCTACAGAGGGGAACCTGGCTAATCAGAAAAAGAAACTCCCTCTGAAGGTAAACAGGGAGTAGAGTGTACATATGGTGGAAAACAAATGGTTCTTGGTACCATGTTGTGGAAATTATCTCACTTGCGTAGATAAAGGAGAAGGGCGAGCTCGGGTGGCACTGTTGAGTCCCCTCCTCCATTACATGCCCCTTTCATGACGTGTGCACCAGCCTCTCCGAGAAAACTCCATCCCTACATCCTGCACTCTCAGAACTGGGGTGTCCCTCTGTCGTGTGGTGCTCTGTGTCAACACTGCACCCCATCATGGCCGTGACTGCCTGCCAGGGCTTGGGATTCATAGTCTCACTGATTGGGATTGCAGGCATCATCGCTGCCACCTGCATGGACCAGTGGAGCACCCAGGACTTGTACAACAACCCGGTGACTGCTGTATTCAACTACCAAGGGCTGTGGCGATCCTGTGTCCGAGAGAGCTCTGGCTTCACTGAGTGCCGGGGCTACTTCACCCTGCTGGGGCTGCCAGGTAGGACTGGGTGCCAGCGGCCTGCCAGGGAGAATGAGGCCACTGGCTGAGGCACCACAGAGGGACCACTGGGGAATGAGAGGCAACAGCTACCACCACCAGAGTCAGAATAGGAACTCAGGAAGCTTAGGGAGAGGTTTTGAGCGGTCAGGGCTCCTGTTCTCCTAACTGGATGGTGCCCACTTTTCCCCAAGGGCTACACCTTTTAAATAACTCTTATGTGAGCAATGGCATTGGGACTCCATTGCATACAGGAACAGGACTAAAGAGGCCCATACTTTAGCCCCTTTATTCCTTTAGCCCCAAGATTCCCCCTCCCTGAATTGGGGACTGTGAATCTTATAAACGGAATTTCATCTCCAGGCCCTTTGGTGCCTGGGTCTAGCTTCCAGGGAAGTCTAAGCCCTATAGCAGCAACAGAAATGGGCAGAGGAAGGAGATAGAGGAAAGAAAAAAAACTGAGTGCTGTGTTTCTCTGGGGTACATCAGATGGGCCCCTTCTCTGTGGCTCTACACTCCTGACCTCCAGAAAATATTGGCTACATGGAATTAGATTCAGGGTGCTCTCTGCAGAGACCTCTTGGGGCAAGTGAGCTCTGCCATGCAGGCAAGGTATGTGGGCATTACAGCCCATCTCCCCAGATTGGAGTATTAGCCATGCAAGGATTGTGCGTTTGTTTGCCTAGTAGATTGGTAATTTTAACTTGAAGAAAAATTCAAGTCTCAAGAGTACATTTTAAAAGTATATCAAAAAAAGAGTAAATGTTAAAAGTGTCTTTCACTCACATGGCAGAATAAGACAATGAATAAATTTATCATTTTTATTTTGTAATTTTTTATTCCTTCCCATAAATATACATCAAAGTCTCGAGAGGGACATTGATCCAAGATGGGCGTTGTAGGGAGCACCAGGAATAGAAAATGGGGCTTTCTGAGGGTTGATGGGGGGTGGGAGGGAGGGCAGGGTGGGTGATGGGTATTGAGGAGGGCACCTTTTGGGATGAGCACTGGGTGTTGTATGGAAACCAATTTGACAGTAAATTTCATATATTAATAAATAAATAAATAAATGTACATGAAAAAAAAATGGGGCTTTGCCCTCCAGCAGCTTGCCATCTGACTGCAGGGCCAAGACTTAGACACACATAGAAGGTGATAAGTGAAGACTTAAGACACACATAGAATGGGGAGCTCATGTAACCTCAGGGCTCTCGGGGCTAGCACCCTAAAAACTATGCAAGTGCACCCCAGGCTGAGTAGGACAGGACACCAAGTGAGGCCAGTGGGCCAGTGCTGCAGAGGTGAGATGAGGATGGAACTGCTTGGGAAAGGCTCCACCAAGAAGGAAAAACCATAAATGACCTTTGAATATCAGGTAGGGTTTGGAAAAGGGCAGCAACACAGAACAAAAAACAGCATGAGCAAAAGCATGAGTCCTCCTTGGGAAAATCAAAGAGTGACCTTGGCTGGAGGAGAGGGTTTGTGTGGGCACGGTTGTGAAGGGCATTGAATGCCAACCTTTGAGAGGTAGGGACTGGGTGTAAACAAGGACATGAGCCAGTTCAGTGGGTGACCAGCTGCGGATTCAGTGGCATCTCCCTCCACTAGAGACTGGAGGAAAGATGAGCCAGCCACTCCCACGTCCCTGTATCCTGCTGACTCAACCTGAGTCTAACCATCTGCCCTTGGGATTCTCCTTCACCTCAATGCAAAAGCTCAAGATCTCTCCAGAGGCTAGGACCTGGGCCCATGCAGAGCTAGAGGACTTGATGGAAGGAATCAGCCTAGAGCTGACCTCTGGCCACACAGAGGACCCTTGTGACATCTGAGGAGTTCATGCTGCTTCACAAAGGGTGGATAACATGGTGGATCCTACACTAGAACTTGACTAAACAATTGGCTTGCAACATTTTGTGTAACCTCTGCAAACCACCTGTGAGCTTGGTGCTCTTATTATCACCTTTTTAGAAACCAGGAAAGTAAGATTGAGTAACTTGCCCAAAGTCACATACACATGGAGTCAGGGCTCATGCCCTGTCCTGCCTTCACCTAAGCCCTAGCTCATTGCTCTAATGTGGAGCCCTGAGACTCTCGGACTCGAAACAGAAATCTCTCCTGACCCAAAGCAGAAATCCCCAGTGCAGAGGGCCCTTCTTAGCCTCACCTCTTACCTAAGTCTGGTGCCCCAGCCCCACACAGACTTCTTCTTGGGGTGGGGGTGAGGGGGATGTCCTGGACTAACAACAGCTGTCAACATAACCCACACTTATTTTATAGACGGAGACTCAGAGGGGCAGAGCAACTCGCCCAAGCTCACAGAGTTCAAATTGTGCCAGACTAAAACTGTTAAGCTTTCTCTCAGAACGTTTGTAGTGTTGTGTGTGTGTGTGTGTGTGTGTGTGTGTGTGTTTGTGTGTGTGTGTGTGTGTGTGTAAATCCTGTCACTAGATAGTTTGGAGAAGTATTTTTTAAAAAGAATTTTGTAGGAATCCCTTTTAAAGGAAAAAACCTCTTATAGACCATCAATGTTGATTTAAATTGTACTTACTAACAGACAGAGATACAGTCTCAAGCCCAGTTTTGCATTTTACCTCTTTTGGTGTTTTGACTTCAATATTATTAACACAGATTCTCTACTTGCATAGGTTTGTTTTACAGAATGGTATTAATAAGTTTGAGGTACTCACATCTAACACCGAGCCACAACTCTGCCATGTCTGTGGTAAGGAGGTTTCTGTGGCTCGATAGCTCTTTGCAGTGGTCTTGTTCGTTTGAGGTAAGGTTGTACTGAAATGTAGCTGTAAAGTTATCAACCCTATTGTTTCTGGAATTGGGGAGAGAACGTTCTCTGCTGTATACTTACTGCCACTAACTGTTGCAATCAGGTATGTGTAAAGACAAGACAGTGCAATGCTTGCTGGTGAAGGTCAAGTGGTGTTGACCCCAAGGTACAGGTGCCTTAGCTTGGAGTGTCAGTACCACCAAGTGGAAAGAAATTCCCCTGACCTCATTTTCTGTTTGAGCAAGAATGAACCCTTTGTTCATATAGCAGTTGAGAATATGACTTCACTGTCCTCTAGTATAAACATGATCATTAACACCAACACAAACATGAACCATAAGAGGCCAGCCTGAGGATCTGATCCACACTTGTTTCAATTTCCCTTCCATTGTCATTGAAATGAAAGTATAGTTTTTAAATTTCCATTGAGAAGATACACACTCCCGAAAAACCCAAGCACAGACTCTCAGGCTCAGAGGGAAAAAGTCAGGCACAATCAAACCCTCCACAGAAATTCTAGGCATAGGGCTGGCAGTCAGCCTTCCTAGATAAAATCATTTCACTAGGCGCAACCTGTCCTGGGCTGACCCAGTTTGGACAAGGTCCCCTCAAAAAAAAGGTCTTTGGTCCTCTCCCACACCCGGAAATAATAGGAAAATAAATAACACAGCAATTGTGGTATTCGAAGGAACACTTATTTATTCAACAAACGCTTGTTGAGCACCTACTATGTCCCAGGCTATCTGCACATGGGGAACATAGTTATCACAAATCTAGAAAGAGACAAAGAGCAAACAGACCAGTGCCATGCAACATTTCTCGGCCTCAGCATTATTGACATTCTGGGCCATATAATTCTTTTTTGTAGGGTACTGTTCTATGCATGACAGGATAGGTAGCTGCATTTCTAGTCTCCACCAACCAAAGGGAGTGGCATCACCCTTTCCTACCCCAGTCAGGACAAACATGTCTCCAGACATTGCCCTATTTCATGTGAGGGCAAAATCAGAACTAAGCCTTCCTAAAGGAAATGAGAGCTGGGCTGAGCTACTAAGGACATGTATGAGTTACCCAAGAAGACAAAGAGCTAAAGGGTATTCCAGAAAGAGAGAACATCATCTGGAAAAGACACAGTGGCATGAGAGAGCATAGCGTGTTAAGAGAAATAAAGTACCTTAGTTTTGTTTTGTGTGATATGTGCTGAAGAGGGGGCAATACAGTACAATGATATGCATTAAACACTTAGGAATAATATCTTTAAATATTTGTCAACAATCGGGGTGCCTGGGTGGCTCAGTTGGCTAAGTGTCCCACTTTGGCTCAGGTCATGATGTCACGGTTCATGGGTTAGGGCCCCAGCAACGGGCTCTGTGCTGACAGCTCAGAGCCTGGAGCCTGCTTTGGATTCTGTGTCTCCCTCTCTCTCTCTCTCTGCCCCTCCCCTGCTCGTGTTCTCTTTCTCTTTCTCTCTCAAAATCAAAGATTAAAATTTTTTAAATTTTAAATATTTTGCAAGAATCAAAATGAAAAAGAAGCTTTACTAAGAAAAAGTTGTCCTAAGTGGAAATATATAATACAGATTCCTAGACAGTAATCTTATAAAGATGGGAATTTATGAAGATGTGAATTTGTCCCTAATTAATGTATAATAATAAACATGATTTAATTATTTTTATTATAATTATTACTAATAAAATTTATTGAGATTTTACTATGTGCTAGGTATTAGTTTAATAAATTAACATATAATAATATGTATAATTTATATAATTATATATTCATTTACATAAATTACCTATGCGTACTTTAATTTTCAGAATGACTTTATGAGGTAAGTAGTAGTATTATCTCCATTTTGTAGATGAGGAAACTGAAGCACAGAAAGATTAAAGAATTTGCCTAAGGACACTATAGTAGTCAAGAGGCAGGGGATTCAAACCTAGGCAGACTTTCTCTAGAACCTATGCTACATACCAAAATTCTAATCAAAATACCAGTGAGAGTTTTTCCTTCAGGAATTTGACAAAGTTGTTTATCTATAAAAAGCAGCAAATGAAATTAACTTTTAATAGTTTTTTTAAGAATAAAATAAAAATTGGGATACCTGGGTGGCTTAGTTGGTTGGGTGTCCCACTCTTGATCTCAGCGCAGGTCTTGATCTCAGGGTCGTGAGTTCAAGCCCCACTTTGGGCTCTGTACTGGAGGTAGAGCCTACTTTAAAAAAAGAAAAAAGAATAAAATAAAAATAGTGGTCTAACTGCCAGATATTTAACCAAATTCTAAAGCTATGGTAATTAGGGGCACCTGGGTGGCTCAGTCAGTTGGGCGTCCAACTTCGGTTCAGGCCATGATCTCATGGTTTGTGGGTTTGAGCCCCACGTCGGGCTCTGTGCTGGCAACTTGGAACCTGGAGCCTGCTTCAGATTCTCTGTCTCTTCTCTCTCTGCCCCACCCCCGTTCACTCTCTGTCTCTGTCTCTCTCAAAAATAAACATTACAAAGTTTTTAAATAAAACAAATAAAGCTATGGTAATTAAAAGTGTGCTTTGGCCCAAAGATGGACAGACAGATCAATGGAAAAAAGTCTAAAATTAGAAAGACATATATGTGAATTTAATGTAAATAGAGGAGGTTTTACAAAGGCATTGAGAAAGAAAAGATTATTCAATAAGAAATTGCCAAAACTACACATAATATTAATTAGCTTTCTTGAAAGAAAAAAAGAATTATAGTAGCAGTCAACATATATATCAAAATAGATTCCAGATTAATTAAATGTAAAAATATATAAGATACTTTTCAGTCTTCTAAAATTCTAAAATAATTCTAACATTGCTTTTATCTCCTAACTTGAAAATAAATTTCTAAGCATAGAAATGATGGAGGAAACACAAAAGTAAACTCTTTTGACTACATCATTCAGCAACCATTTATTAAGCATATATTATGCACCAGGTATGCTCATCATACAATTATGTGAAGCACATAAATGGAATACATAAGACCATGCAAAAATTTAAAAAGCAAATAATCAATGAGAAAAGATATTTTTGGTAATTACAACAGTATATTAAGATATTTAACAAATAAATTATTTATATAAGTTGATAGGCAAAATGCGAAAATTCTAGTACATAAATGAGGAAGAAGTACAAACTGACAATTCAGGAAAAGGAAAAAAACAAATGCTTCATAAGTATTTGTTTTTTATTTTTAAAAAACCTTTTAATGTTTTATTATCCATATTTGAGACACAGGGAGACAGAGCATGAGCAGGGGGGCAGAAAAGAGAGGGAGACACAGAATTCGAAGCAGGCTCCAACCGTGAGATCATGACCTGAATAGAAGTCAGACGCTTAACCGACTGAGCCACCCAGGCGCCCTCATAAATATTTTCTTTTTAAAAAAAGTTTCAAACTCATTAGTAATCAAAGCAATGCAAATTAAAACAAATGGTCATATATAACTTACCAAATTCAATAACTAGATAAGGGTGCAGTGAAACAAGATCTTTCAAATATTGCTGCTAGAATAATATTCATGGGGGGAAAAGTCCAGTTCTATAAAAAAAAGATTTTTTAAAACTTCACACCCTTTGACATCTTAATTCTACTCTTAGGAATCTATCCTGAGTTAACAGAAATGCCGGCAAATAGTTATACAAAAAATCTTCACCATACCGTTGTTTTTCACACACTCACACACACACACACACACACACACACACACACACACAACTGGGGGAAGGGTATGATCCAAATTTATAAGAATAGATGCTGTTTAGGTGAACCTTTATGTAATTGAATACTAATATGCTAGCATTAAAATACTAATTTTCTCATAACAAATTAAATGTTTAATATTAAATATATTAAATGATGTTTACAAGGAGATTTAATTATGTATGCAATTAAGTAAAAAGTGCAAAACATCAAGTTATATAATCTCTTAATCATGTGAAAATATATATACAAAGAAAGGATAAAAAGGAAATATACCAAATATTTTGTCTAGGATTTGAAATTATGAGTGATTTGTTAAAATTTTCTCTACCTCCAAATTTTCTCTTTTTTAAATTTGTTTTAATGTTTATTCATTTTTGAGAGACAGAGAGCATAAGCAGGGGTGGGGCAGAGAGAGAGGGAGACACAGAATCTGAAGCAGGCTCCAGGCCCTGTGCTGTCAGCACAGAGCCCCGTGCGGGGCTCGAACTCACAGATGGTGAGATCATGACCTGAGCCAAAGTCGGTCGCTCAACCGACTGAGCCACCCTGGTGCCCTTGTACCTCCAAATTTTCTATTATGAGTACCAAAAGGAGGAATCAGAAATTAGGGACATACAGTGTGGTAATACTTTGAGAGAAAGAAATTAATAGATGTATCAATTATTTGTCTCACTAGTCTACTCATTTTATTGCTATTTGACCACCATTTTTGCCTAATTACCATAGAAGGTTTTATACATATTAATGTTCCTAAAAAGGTGTAAAGAAAAGGTGAGAAAATTTTTTTTCTCCAATATCAGTAAAATAATATAAGCTTCTAAACATTTATAACCTGAAATGGTACTGCCAGAACCATATTTAAATGTGAACATAAGGATGATTTCCCCAAAGAAACCAGCAAAACATTTTGCTCCACTTTAACGGTTTTAAACAAAGCTATATCAACTCCATTATTGTTAAACAAAATCAGACCATGAATAACAATAATGATTATTATAAATAGTTATATAATGATATGATTATAATTATAATTATAATAAAAATAATAAGTATTATTATATATTGTTATAGTCAGACCATAAATTATTATTATTATTATTAGAGACACATTTAATGTATTTTGACAAAGCCTCTTACATGAACGAAGAAGCCAGATTTTCCTCTGTGGACCCCCCATTCACTCTTTGGCAGTGACACTTAAAAAGCAGTGGTCCAGGAGCGCTTGGGTGGCTCAGTCGGTTAAGCATCCGATTTCAGCTCAGGTCACAATCTCACGGTCCGTGAGTTTGAGCCCCGCATCGGGCTCTGGGCTGATGGCTCAGAGCCTGGAGCCTGCTTCCGATTCTGTGTCTCCCTCTCTCTCTGCCCCTCCCCCGTTCATGCTCTGTCTCTCTCTGTCTCAAAAATAAATAAACGTGGGGCGCCTGGGTGGCGCAGGCGGTTAAGCGTCCGACTTCAGCCAGGTCACGATCTCGCGGTCTGTGAGTTCGAGCCCCGCGTCAGGCTCTGGGCTGATGGCTCGGAGCCTGGAGCCTGTTTCAGATTCTGTGTCTCCCTCTCTCTCTGCCCCTCCCCCGTTCATGCTCTGTCTCTCTCTGTCCCAAAAATAAATAAAATAAAAAACGTTGAAAAAAAAAAAAAATTTAAAAGAAAAAAAAAAAAATAAATAAATAAATAAATAAACGTTAAAAAAAAATTTTTTTAAAGCAGTGGTCCACTTTATAGCACAGAAAACCCACCAGAAAATGACAAATTAAATCTTCCAAATGTTTTTAAACCTAGCAATATTTATTTCACATTTAAAAAGTATGTAGACTTACATTTTCTCTCTACTCATTCAGTATTCTACTAGGTAGAAACACCTTCAGTTTATCCTTTAAAATTAACTTTTCTTGGGGCGCCTGGTTAAGGTCTGACTTGGGCTCAGGTCATGATTTCAAACCATGTGTTGGACTCTGTGCTGACAGCTCAGAGCCTGGAGCCTGCTTCAGATTCTGTGTCTCCGTCTCTCTCTGCCCCTCCCGCACTCATGCTCATCTCTCTCTCTCTCTCTCTCAAAAATAAATAAATATAAAAGAAAATTTTTCTAATTAAAAAAAAATAAAATTGACCCTTTCTTCTCCCAAAAAATAAAATCACTGTCACCATTCCAAACAGGAAAGAAAGCTAATTCATTATTACAGAATAACTTTTTTTCCCTGTCTTGAAATCTCGCATAAAAATATTTCCATAGGGAAGGGGAGAGGAAAAACTGCCATGTGAGAGTAGATAACTTGTAAAAACCTATTTTTTTTTATTTTTCCATTTTCAATTGACTATTTCAGTGGTACCGTAGTCAAGGTATGGGGTGGGTGTTAGACCAATGTCATAAAATGAACATAAATGTTCCAACATAAATGTTGGAAACCAAACATCTACAGATCTCTTTATGAATAAAAAGCCGGCTTCTTGGTTGAAATAAGAGCAAAATGGACTCTGTCCACAGAAACTGTGGCAGAATCATTCCAGAACTATTCCAATATTTTCCAATCTAATCCCCCTCCAGCAGCAAAGATCAGAATCACTTTTTCTGGTTGTTCCCTCCCCACCTTTTGGACTTGGCCTTGTAACTTGGCTTAGGGAAAACAGACACACCAACACTGTTTCACCCTAAGTGATGTAACTCTTGCTTACTCTCTTCTTTTGAGTTTTGTGGCTCATGATTCACTCTCTACACTGATCACAGAACCTAAAGCAAGGGATGCACTTGAGGGGAGTATTGCCTCCATTCATACTAGGGGGAGACCTTCCATATTTGCTTTCTGTGTTTGCTGGGTAAAAAGCTGTGGGAGCAGTGGCTGGACGCACTCAAGATAACATTGAAATGTCCAGATGCACAGGCTTGTTTCCTGGAGAACCTGTACAGGTTAGACATTGGTGGGTGAGTGTGTTTCCCAGCCTGGAAACCCAGAGTTGGGTAAGCCAGAATTAAAATGGTTCCAAATTCAGACACCTGATACACATGACCCCCCAGGAAGTGGCAGGTTAATCAATTCTCGAACAAAATCGAATTGGGTAGTCAAAATGCAATGGCTAATTTCTGGCCAAGTCTCTCTTTTTCAGGATTATATAATTCTTGATATTTTGACCAACTGTAGTAAAAACTTTTCTGCCAAGTGTGGAAGACAGTGTATGAGATCCGGGAGGGCTCTGAAGTATTCTATTTAGTCTGCAAATGGAACAGATAAAGTAACTGTAACCTGTAGGGGCTGAGCAGTTTGCCCCAAATCACCCAGCACAAAGCGAATTAGTAACAGGGTAAGGAGCAGATCCCAGGTCTCTCTGTAACCAAATCAGGGCTTTTGGCCCAGCTAGTCCTAATCCCTTCTTTGGCCTTTCTAGAAGCTTCTGTGTCTGCCACGTGATCTTCACGTGGTTCTTGTGGCATGAGTGAAAAGGTAAAGTGGAGGTCGGCAGGATGTCTGGCTTCCTCTCATCCTATTTCCAACACCTGTAAAATGAAAGCATTATCTCTTGGATTTGACTTCCTGTTCCCAAACGTGGGGACAACCATGCCTGCCCCTGCCTCTCCACATGGAAATAGAGAAAGAGCACCAGACTGGGAGTGGGCACTGGAGCTCCGCCTTTACTGACTTTAAAGCATCTGTGGTTCAAGGCCCTTAGACAAGTTCCTTAATCTATTGTGCCTCACTTCACTCAAAATATATGGGTGTGGGATAATAACACGTACTCCACCCATTCCTGTAAGAGTGCAATGGAAAGACGTGCAGGAAAAGTAGTTTATGAGCTGTGGAGGAGGAAATGTGAAAGTCTGGTTGAAGATGGAGACTCCTGGGGCCTTTATTTTAAGTGATGTCAGCCTAAGCGACATTGACTCTCTGCCGAGCAGAGCCTAGAGGAAAAGGCTGTGGGGGCTGCCCGCGGCGCTGGACTCGTCACCTTTCTACCCAGGCGGTGGCCGGCGGGCTCGTGTCACAGCCAGAGCCACGGACAAGGGAGGCTGGCAAGGCCTTCAGAAAGGGTGTCCACTCCAACCACTCTGCTCCCACACCAGCTGGGCCTGCGCAGCTCGGCCGACAAGTGCCTCTTGGGGCCGCTTCCCTAACAAATGAAAACATAATGCCCTTGAACCAAGAGTGAAACTGAACTATCTAAGGAAAACACAGTGAGCAAACACCAAGAGCTGAGGGAAACCATCTGATTAGGGCAGCTCCGCTCAGGAGCACAACTGGCCCACGCACACCCTGCACAGGAGGAAGGTGCAACTAGACCTCGGGCGGCGGGTGGAGGGCGCGCGGGGCCGAGGCCATGTCCACCACCACGTGCCAAGTGGTGGGCTTCCTCCTGTCCCTCCTGGGCCTGGCGGGGTGCATCGCCGCCACGGGGATGGACATGTGGAGCACCCAGGACCTGTACGATAACCCCGTCACCTCCGTGTTCCAGTACGAGGGGCTCTGGCGGAGCTGCGTGAGGCAGAGCTCAGGGTTCACCGAGTGCAGGCCCTACTTCACCATCCTGGGCCTTCCAGGTAGGCCCGGCAGCACGGGGGGGCCCCGAGCAGGTGAGGGCTGGGGAGGGGTGTCTGCGCTCCCTGCAGCCAGGAGGGACCTCAGAAATCACACCAGGGACTGAGCCTCACTCCCCACCTCTGGGTATGACCCTTGCAGCTCAGAATAAAAGGTGTGAATAAGAGAAGTTGGCCCCATGACAAAGAGGGCTATAGTCGTCCTGGAGAAAATCGGAGAATTCATACTCAAGTCAAAGGAATTGCGGGTGGTGAAAAGAATGGGATTTGTTGTAAGGGCAAGCATGCTCATGATACTAGAATAGACTAATGGTCCTCAAAGGAGAAAATTGTGTGCATGTGTGTGCATGTGACTTGCTCTTGCCTGCACATACGTGGGAGCAAGGAAGTAGGTTGGTGAATTATTTTCTTCTAGCCCAAAACGCTTATGGAGAACTAATTTCATTTCATTTTCAATTCAATTCAATTTTGCTTTGAAAAGCTGGAGTCTCTGAAAGTGTCAGAAATGCATATTGCCATTAAATTATAAATATCCTTTTTTTGCTTTGCGTTAAGAGGTTCTAGTGTGCACTCCTAAGAAACAGTGCATGCCAGAATAAGTTATAATTATAGTAATTTCATAATATAAATATAATTATAAATGTGACATCTTTTCACCCCTGAAGATGAAGTTAAACCCCTGCTTTTAATACAGATAATTATTTCAAACATGCACATAGGAACTTTGCATTCTAGATATTATGAAAGCGACTCGTATTTAAAGAAAGAGGGTGGGCAAAAAGAAAATAAAAGGTCAGTCTAATCAGTGGCTCCAAGGAGTGGCCAAGATAGGAGTTTGGTGAGAAAGGGAACAGTGTTTGATTTGCCACTCTGAAACTAACACCTTATGAACAGGTAGATGGAAATAAACTTGCATGAAACTGTTAAGAGTCTTTGAAGCACTTGAAATTGAATGATGAAAAGCAATTCAACTAATTTGTCTTCATTTTTGGAAAGAAAAAGAAGATGGGTGACAGAGCAGAACTGGGGTTTTTACTGCATTTTGGAAGCCATTCCTATTGCAGGACCAGCAGGATCACTAACTGAGACCTGCTTAGGGAAGCAAGGCAGGTGGGACCTGGCCACAGGAAGACAGCGCAGAGGAGGGATCATGCTCTCCTGGGAAGGGAGAGGTCAGAAGGGAGGAGGTGCAAGACCATAGACTGTCGAGTCACACCTCATTATAACTATTAAAAGAAGATAAAAGGGGCGCCTGGGTGGCTCAGTCGGTTTAGCATCCAACTTCGGCTCAGGTCATGATCTCGCAGTTCATGGGTTCGAGCCCCGTGTCGGGCTCTGTGCTGATAGCTCAGAGCCTGGAGCCTGCTTCAGATTCTGTGTCTCCCTCTCTCTCTCTGCCCCTCCCCAGCTTGTGCTCTCTTTCTCTCAAACATACATAAATGTTAAAAAAAATTGTTTTAATGAAGGAAAAAGATTGACCTCATATTCAAAATTGAGGCATGACATCCCATAACTTCATGCTCAATAACCTCAGCTCAGGGCCAAACCACACATTACCAATCTCTTGCTCATTCTGTTTCTTTCCACACATGGGGCCCCACACCATCCTGTCTGATCAGCCCCTATTCTTCTTGTCATCTCTCCTCCTCACTTAGGCTTATATCCTCCTTTCCTACAAGATCTCATGATTCTGATCATTGTCAAGTTCTGTCTCTCCCTGGGTCACTGACAACCAAATGAAAAGAATACATTTTACTATCACCTGTCGCTCTTCGTCTTTCTCAGTCCGGTTTCTATCCTTCATCTCTCTAGAGTGTTTGCTCCTTTGACTATGGCAGATCGGGTAGAATCTTCCAATCACCGACTGCCAGTTCTCAGTTCTCATCTCTCGGGCATTTTAAAAGCCAAACCCTCCCATGGTTCCCCCATTTGCAGCTTAATTAGGTGTAGACATGACTGCCTGACACCCATGCCCTCCTATCTCCCTCATCTTGCCTGACTTATCTCTTACAATTCCTCTGCCCCCCAGCCTCTGCTTCTCCCTGTCTATTTACTCTACCCTGGGCTTGATCTTGGATACCCATTTCTCCCACTGCCAAGTACCCCCTCCACCACTCCACTGCCATCTCCATGAATCTTCTCATATGCAGGGTCCAGCCCAAATATGACCTCCTTTGTGAAGCCTCCTCACATCCCTAAATTGAATAGGATCCCCCAGATCTCTGTACCAGACCCAGGCACTCTAATAACATTGGGCACATCCACCCTCATGACACTGCTCGCAAGTTGGAAGAGCTGAAAAGCTCCAGGCAGCCATCACAGAGTCATATCCCAGTCCTGCCTGTCTGAGTCAGGGGAACAGGATTCCACCAAAAGCCAGGAAAAACATTTCTTGGGCCTGAATATGCATAAACGGAGATACTTGAAATCACTGTTAATGTATGGCCATGGAGAACAGCGTGGATTTAAGAATAGCAAGGCTTCGGGGTGCTTGGGTGGCTTAGTCGGTTAAGTGTCCGACTTTGTCTCAGGTCATGATCTCGCAGTGTGTGAGTTCGAGCCCCGTGTCAGGCTCTTTGCTGACAGCTCAGAGCCTGGAGCCTGCTTCAGATTCTGTGTCTCCCCTCTCTCTGTCCCTCCCCTGCTCGTGCTCTGTCTCTCTCAATAATAAATAAATATTTAAAAAAATTTAAAAAAAAAAAAAAAGAATAGCGAGGCTTTTGTGCAGCAAAAGTGACTACAATGTAAATTGGCATCCCAAAATTCAAATATTTGTTTGGTGACTTAAGATTTGGCTGACTAATGTAGGAGATGGGTGGGAAGATTGCCAGAAGGAATAGGCTAAAAAGACCCTCAAAACCTGAAGGCAGGAACATAAGAAGATGGAGCAGCCAGAGAGAAGGCCAGAGGGTGGCCCAGAGACACTTGTAGGGCTCCAGAGGAAGCTGAAAGGGGTAACATTAACTACTCAGGACCTGGCACCTAGAGGGCACTGAAACAGCTGCTGAGAACATTTTCTTGAGCATGACAAGGGGCCGAGGGAAGAGAGACTGAAGCAGAGGAGCTGGGTGAAACATCCAGAGACAGAAATGGAAGGTTGAAAGTTTAATTTTGACCTAGAGCTCAGGGGAGTACCAGCCTGCAGCAGAGAATTAAGCTTTAAAGTTACTATAAAAGCATGAGGCAGATACCATTGTAATACTTCAGTTAACAGTCATAATAATCACTGCCAATTATTCAATTCTTCCTAAGGATAAGCTCTTTTCTTCCAAAATCTCACATACCCTTCATTCATCTGATAAAAATGTATCACGTTTAGTTGGAACTTACAGCCATAGAATAATTTAATTCCATTCGACTAGCTATATTATGTAACCTACAGATAGATTAATGAGGTTAATGGTTGTAGTAGCAGGACTATTTACCTATATATGACCAGCTCTGTATAATTTATAGCCCAAGACGCCCTCTCATTGTATTCCAAACACTCAGAGCAGCATGTCATTCTCCAAGGACAGTGCCCAGAAATAAAAACCGACCATTTCTTGAACTGCACATAGACCTACCAGTTGAACCTTCACAGCAATACAGGGTAATGTGTATCAGCTTTGTTTTTACAAAAGTGGAAACTGAGGCTCAGATATGGAGACAAGGTAAGGTGCCCAAGCTCCCATAGACAGGAGATATCAGATGCAGGAAATGAACACAAGGCTGAAACGCTTCCAAGTCTGTGTCTTTAGCCCTGCCCATGCTCAGGCCCTGCTTCTACATTCCAGATACAAGGAGCTGCCTTTAGAATTGAAGAGATTGGCCTGCACTTGAGCACGCTAAGAGTAGAGGGTACATCTGCACCTTGACCCATTTATAGCCATATCGTCACAATGCACAATTAGGAGTACCAAGTTTAAAGAGTGGATGACTTGTGTGTCATTTCCTTCCCACCCACCCACCCCCTGCCCTGGAGACAGTGGGGGGAGGAGAGCAGAAGGCTGTCAATGAACAGGGTGAAGAGGAGGCAGAGACCTGGCAAATTCACGTCCCTGGTCCCATGATGACATTATAGGCAAGTGATATTTTTTCTAATGTGTTTGCAAATATTTGGATTGAATTTGGTGCCATGGCAGGGCCTTACAGTTAAAGGCAGATGAACTGGGATCAAGGGCTAGCTTGGCCAGCTAGGTCTCTCAACCTTGCTCTCCCCATCTGTGAAATGCCTCACAATAAGGTATTTGTGTGAAAGGGCTTTGCAATCCATTTAGCAGATCTGGTTCTTGGTGTCAGTCAGTCATTACTGCCCTGTCTACACCACCCAAATCTCTCAAACAGGACATTTGATCTTCCAGGTTTTTTTTCTTCTCCAAAATCAAGTGTCTTTTATGAATCCAAATACCCAAACCAAATATTATTTAGGGTACTCTTTTTCTTCTTTCAGTCCCCCCATGCTACCTGTGTTCTGGCACATCACTGATTCCCAGCCTCTTTGCAGGCACTAAAGGTCTTGAGTTTTCTTTCATACAACTGGCCACATTGGCCCCCTTTCTCTAGCAATGTGAAAAACCAACAGCCACTGAAGACCTAAAGAGTGTCCCATCAACCTGCCAATCATATTTACACACCCAGGAATGGGCGGTTTTAGTGAAACCACATTTAACCCAGGAAACAATTCTACAAAATCTAAAGCACAAATCCATAAAGGAAAAAAAAAAAAATACCAAACTGCTTTCCAGTACCCTTTCTAAAGGAGCCACCTGGTGTGTTTCTTCTTACGATTGGCTATTTGACATTAAGTCCAGTGTTCCTGATCCTGTGAAACCAGCTTGTCTTTCCCCGATGTCTGGTGGAAGAAACTGACCCTAAGAGGTAAAGGGGTTATAAGTTAGTGATAAACTTGAAATGAAATCGGAGAGAGCCCCTTGGTTTTTGGTCAAGCTGCTTTCCCCTTTCTTCAAGAAAGAAATCTATTTTGGCCCAAACATACCTTTTTAAATATGTGGACAGACATCCAAATGTGTCCCCACTAACGTACATCCGAAGATCCCACAGAGAACTGAGGACACATCTGCAAAGCCGGAGAGGACCTGTACCTGAGGCGTAAACTGTGACCGCTTGCCCTATGCAGATGCAGGAATCAGAACACGTCCTCAGCTTGTGATTGTGGTGGCGGTTGCATTGACAGCAGGGCAGTCACACGCAAAGCATCAGGCCCTAGCGTGGACTAGTCAGTGGGGGGGGTCTCCATTTCTTGGTGGAGACACACATGGCCAGAGTCACATAGCTGGACCCCACCTTAGAATCAAAAAGGAAGGACAATGAAGACGGCGCCTCACCCCTCACTGTCTCACCTGCCCCTCCTCCTCGTTGCCAGCCAGATCTTAAGTCCATTTTTCCTGATCTTCTCTCTGCCTTGGCCCAGGACTTATGCTTCCTACTCTTCTCCAATCTACTTCCCCTCTCACCCCTCATCCTCCCTCATGCATGGCTTTTTCAAATCCTCAACCATATTCTATCACCATATGAGAGGATTCACGTTTATACAGTTAGTACCAGCCAAAGCCATGTGGGGTTGAAGAAAGAGAACTTCTCTTTAGGGAAGGGGAGGAAACCGACATTGGTTGAGGCTGGCTTAGTTTTATGCTGGTGCCAAGCAGCAGCTGGTCCTCACAACATCTTTGTGCAAGAGATATCTCTATCCAGCTCCAGGGTTGAGGAAATTCAGCTTCAGTGAGGTTAAAAGATTTGCCGAACCTACCTGGCATCACACCGTTCTGTAGGATTTCATGGGACACAAAGGACTTCCATATTGGTTACCTGAGATGTCAGGAGGAGCTAGGCCCTCTCACCCTTGTTCTGAAGGGCCTTTTCTCTGAGGCCTGGCCTCAGATTTCCCTTCTCTGGGCTCTCCTCCTTTGGACTCCTCCATCAGCCTCCCCTGCCTCCAATCTGAAGCCAAGCTGTGCCTGAGGTATGGGTCCTCTCTAACCACCACCAACAAAAGCCTCAGGTCCAGGCCTTTGGCTCCTGGTGATTTGCTGTCTCATAAGCCTCACACCCACACCCCAGCTAGTTCAGGGATGCCAGCCCCTGAGAACTCTTTCCTCTCAACTCCCTGCTCTGAGCACCTCCTCCTGAGCCTCTTGAGGGTTGTTTTCCCAAATTATTCCTTGAAATTTTATGTTATTGAACAATTCAATGAAAGTCTCTAGGGGTGGAGGCAAAACATTAATATTTCTTTAAAAGCTCCCCCAAGAGATGCTAAAGTACAACCAGGGTTGGGAACCACACCCAAAGGCACCTTGCCTGTCAGTCCATAGCTAGTTTGGGGGAATAAGATATTTTGCAACAGGGAGGGAACATTGAGTTCCCATTTTTCTGTTTGTTTCTGTCAGCTCTGAATCCTGCCCACCCTTCAAGTCTGATAATGCCTCATTGTTCATTGGAAAGAATGCCGTAGTCACACCTTTGGTGCAGGGAATCAGTCTATAGAGCCGTTGACTCACCTGTTATCAGCTGATAAGCTTATGTGCCTCTTGCTCAGAATAGCAAATAAGAGACAGTGTGGCTAAAAGAGAAACCTACCCCCTTTGGGAGCAGTTTCTCTGGGTACCTATCTATGGAAGATTAGAATCCCAGATGGTAGATTCTTCCAGCTGGAAAGGAAGTTCAGGTCACCCCCATGCATCTCCATGGTCATTACTAGACATGGGGGGGGGGGGTTCTAGCAATGAGTGGTAGAGAACATTTCCTCCTACTTCCTGGAACCTGCCCCCATCACAGCTCCCTCTCTCAGGAGCACCCCTCGAGGGATCTCCAAAGCAAGGAAGAACTTGGTCTATGCATCCAGGCCCAGGATTGTGACTCTGACAGTAGTCCCACAAGTTATAAAACAATGTTGTGTCTTTTCCAACCACGGGCTAAGAGAAATGTGCTCAGGGTGAGGGTGGACCCCTGATTCAAAGCAGGTGCCAGTGTTCATCAGAAATCCAGAGGTCAAGAGATAGCAGGAAGGAAATGAGGCCTTGCCATGCATACCTGACTCAGCAAAGACAAGAGGGCATCTGACAGCCTGAGGCAAAGGCTGAGCAGGACAGGCTGGCCCAGGCTCCAGTGCCCAAGGGCTCCTGTGGCATAGCAACAGCAACTCTCCATACGAGGCAAGTCCACAGTGATTTCACCTCCCACTTGCCAATCTCACAGCCCTTCTAATCCAGCAATGACAGGCAAGACCATGTGCCTCAGCCACGGCCCCCTCATGATGTGTTTTCAAGAACAAACATTAAAACTACTCAGTCTAAAGAGTTAATGGCCCCACCCTTGCTGAGAGTCCAGGAGAAATGTTAATTTGTTATAGAATGAGGAAAGGACATCCTTTATCCTACTTAGTTAATATCGTTTATTTGGTTTTTGTTAGTTTGTTTGGTTGGTTGGTTGGTTTTGGTTGGTTGGTTAGTTGGTTGGTTGGTTGGTTGGTTTTGGTTGTTTTAACCAGATGCCTTGCCAGGTGTTTCTCAAAAGGGGTAAATGATTTTGTTTTCTGAATAGCTTAAGGCTTAAAATGTCAGAACAAGAGCAGATTTTAAAATCTCCAGCAAGTTTCTGGGTGGATTTGAAGTTCACAAGAGGCCCATGAGGACAAGATGAAGAGAAAGTCAAGCACCTTCCTCTTTCCATATGTCCAGTTTTCTGGTAGTAACATTCACATCAGTATAGCCTGGAGGATATTTCCTGAAGCCTGGGGCTGCCCAGCAAATGTCCTGTCCATACCTGTCCTGAACCAGGCTTGTAGTAGTATAATTGTATGTGTTAAAGAGAACTAGAACCACATCATAAGCAACTATGAGAATAGATACTCTCAAAGTGAAAAGAAATTTGAGGTTCAAGATTTCCAGTAAAAATATGATCTTCCCAGATTGTAAAGTGCTTGAAGGCAGTGACTATTTTTCATGAAACTTTATATCTTCTACAACATCTGACATAGGGTTTTGTAGAGAATTTGAGCTTAAAAATACTTGATGAATGAATGAATGAATTCATGGATGAGTTATATGATTATGTAACATATGACTATGAGCACATACCAACATGTGCTGAGTGAAAACACAAAAATATAAATGAATACACAAGTACATGACACACGCTTGCATTTGTTAATAAGGGAATGAACAGAATGTTTGTTCCCAGTATCCTGTGGGGCCAGCAAAACCATTGAGCAAGGCTTTAGAGAACAAAGGTGGCCCTCTACAGCCCTCCTACATTAAGAGTGGATCCAAGGGCAACTCCAAGGCCCTCATTGGTTCTCTTTGCCCAACTGGGGTCACCACAGCTCTAGCATCAGAACTCAGCTGTAATCTCAAGATGCCAATGTTAATCAATTCAATTCTTCCAGGGATGAATGGTCAGATCCTGGAGGATTGATCCACACCATAAACCAATATATTTATCCTGCAAATATAGTTGCTAATAGGACCAAGACTGATTACATAGCTGCTTGTAGAATTCTCTTCTCAGCAGAGAAGCAAAGTTCAAATCAGAAGTTGCTTCAGGGGAAGAGAATAAGAATCAAGCAGCATAGAACTAGAGTGGCTGGATGCCATCACCTCCACGGAGAGAAAGTTGACAGGGCCTCCATTCCTCAGACAATGCCAAAGGCTCTTTAACGAATTCTGAATGATCTGCCTCTCCTTTTTCAGTATACTTCATTGATTCCCAATTCTTCCATCATGACAAGTTGCTTTGTGATACACACCTTAGAGTGAATAAGCTGGCAGCTCCATTGATATTGGCCATATTTGAGATGAAAATCTTCCTGGAGAGATTAGAGAGAAATTCCTCCCAGGACGTCCTTGTCTTGAGAGCCACATTCACAAATAAAATCTCCTAGGACATGTTATTCCCTGAGATGATTTTTAGATAATATTTCTTTATACATTTTTAGCATCCATTTTAGAGGTTGATATTTCATGGCTGAGTCTCCGAGTTTGGAGGATACATTCTCTTAGGTGCTTACAGATCCCTGTACCCTGATGGCAGCCTGTTTTTCCAGGATTAGGTACCTCAAAGGAATGTACTGTGATGGGAAAAACAATTTGGAGATAGTTCTGGGTTTGATCCCCAGCTCTTGCTTGTCCCTCAAAATATGTCCTCGGGCAAGTTCCTGAACCTCTCTGTCTCAATTTCTTCAATTATAAAATGAAGGCAATCATATCACCGACATTGCAGGGGTTTTTTAATGTGGACTGGATTTGTTCATGTCTGAAAAGCGACTTATAGCTTTCAATCAAAAGTTGCAATTGGCTCTGATAACTAGGGTAAGACAGAGCTTTCTGCTTTGCTTCACACAATTCTTCAGTTCTGCTCCACCAGAAATACCCACACTTGGGGCCTTTCCCTCTGGAAAACACCAAGACTCATTTGTCTTTCTTTTGTAAATGCATTATGCTTGTAGCGGGCATGTTTAATGACTGTCTTTCTCCACTTCGACATAAGATCCGTGAGCGGAGAGACCATGGCTGACCTATTAATTACTGTCATCCCTGTGCCTAGTCATAGGGGCTCAGAAAAAAACTGTTGAGATGAGTCAGTGCACATTAAGGACACACTAGAAACCACTTTGGATTTATCTGGAGGGGAGGCATTGGGGGAGAGTCCCAGCAGGATCTACAGCTCCCATTGCTTCCTGAGAAGGGAACTGCTGATCAGCTGGTCATGTTGAAAGGCCTGTGAATGATATAGCAGTCTGTTATATATACCCAAAACCTACAGCTTACCCTGACTATAGTAGTCCCTTTGGAAACAAGCAAAAACATGGTGCCCTTAGTATATCACCTAGTAACCTTGCTTCATCACATGCTATGAATGAATATCGGGTTTTTCTAAAGCGGACGCAACAATATGAAGCATTGAGCCCATATGAAAAGACTAGAGGAGAACGACGTTTGGGATAGAAGCCAAAGTCACGCAGTTTTACTATAAGCTCTATCAGTAATTTTTCATGTCACCTTAATCAAGCTATTTCCTCTTTCTAGACCCCAGCTTATCAGGCTTTAAAATGAGGAAATGAAATAGCTATCCATTGGTTGTCCCTACTCCCAACAGTTCATGATTTTGTCATTCTACAGACAATTGTGTACATGCAGGTCCTTCAACAATCAGAGGATTGTATGTGGTGGTTTTGCATTTCTCACAATTCCACATCCCCTGGCAATGACAAGGTTCACATTTTATGGACTTGCTATTTCTCAGGAATTGGATGCTGGCTGATTGTGGTTGCTTTATTTTATTAAACTAAAGCCTGGTGGTCATGCAGAAGTGGTCTCATCTGTCTGCTTGTGTCTTGCCTCTTGCCCCACAGCCATGCTGCAGGCAGTGCGAGCCCTGATGATCGTGGGCATTGTCCTGGGTGCCATTGGCCTGCTGGTGTCCATCTTCGCCCTGAAGTGCATCCGCATAGGCAGCATGGAGGATTCTGCCAAAGCCAACATGACACTGACCTCTGGGATCATGTTCATCATCTCAGGTAAACAAGCAGCCAGGGTTCCCTCTCTCAAATGCTTTTCTGGGAATGTCAAAGTAAAATTATTCTGGCAGAGGAAACATGGTTTCTCCCTAATGAACACAGTTTGAACATGGATCAGAACTTTACACACTAGGATTCAAGATCTGAGACTAGAGCCCAATTATGCTCTACAGAATGATCATGAATGTTAAGGTCCCCCTTAGCTGCCATCTGATTATTATAAGAAATTCTCAGTCCTAAGGTAGCCATGTGAGTCAGTCCCTAAAGACATTATTTTGGCAAGATTCTTGAAAATGATTTTAAGGAAAGAGCACTTGACACCATCGAAGGACCAGACCCAAAATATTTGTATTACTAATCCTTTGTCCCAAGATGCATGGAAAAATCTCTTTCTGCACACATACAAATCCCTCCACAGTTAGAGAGATAAGAGAATCTAAGCACTCTAAGAGAGTCTAACATAATGTCTAGCACATAGTGGGAATTCAATAATCAATGCTTGGATTAGCTATTCTGTTATATGAATGGAATGTTCGCAGCCTGCTCATCTAAACTCATTTCAGCATACATTGCCTCAGAAACGCTGTGATCCCTTTAAAGCTGACTCTGGCGCTTTCTTGTATTTTGCCCACAGGTCTCTGTGCAATTGCTGGAGTATCTGTGTTTGCCAACATGCTGGTTACTAACTTCTGGATGTCTACAGCGAACATGTACACTGGGATGGGTGGGATGGTGCAGACTGTTCAGACCAGGTAAGCTTCCAATCTAGTCTTAGTATCCTGTGGTGAATATTGTTATAAAAATCCTATTAAACACATATGCCTAACGTGACTGTCAGTGCCTGAAATAGCAAAAATTTATCAGAGGCAACCATGCCATATCGTAAATCAACAATGATCTGTAAATTCATAAACTTCATTTCAGTGAAATATCCTTGGTGCTATGACTTGAGGCTGAGCTGACATTTGCATTGAAATACAGCGACAGTTCACAGTATTTATCTAACATGCTTACACAGGCCCCGTTGTGGTGGCAATGAAACAGGCACTATTAGCCCAGGCATGTAAATGAGCATCAACCCACATCCCCAGACCATGACGGGAACCTGACTAGGGACAGGTGAAAGCTTGAGTAGAACTGAGAAAGGTGCAGTATAGGTGAGAAGAGTAATGTTATGTTTCTTCCTTGTACAGCTGCCTCTTCTTCTCATTCATTCATTCATTCATTCATTCATTCATTCATTCTACAAATGTATAGAGCACCTGATGTGAGCCAGGAGCTGTTCTGAAAGCTGGGGATAAGACAAGTTCCCCATCCTCACGGAGGTTACAGTCTAGCTGAGGGAGACGAAACCCCACTATAATTTGGTGTCTGAAGAGGGTAGAACTTTTAAACGCTGGAAGAGCAACTCTAACACCTATATTCATTTAGTCACTTCAAAGGGACATATTTCAAAGCAAGAAGCAGCAGTAAATTCTTGATGGAGAAAAAAACCTTCTTCTGAGACAGTGATGTAAATATCATATCTAAGTGACCCGTCATCTCTGGAGTGGATACACTTGGTATTTCTCCAGCCACACCATCGTGGGATACAGACAGGGGGTGAGGTTGTATAAATCCATTACTTTCTGGCTCCCAGGAACTCCAGTCCCCATCCATGTTCCTGCTTTGTTTCAAGAATGAGAAGGAAGTGATCCCCATAAGCTCCCCTCATCCTCTTCTGTGATCTTCCCATGGTCTTTTGGTTATAAGGGCAACTTAGAAGTACGCTGACCATGTTTTCCTGGGACTTTACCAGTTTTAGCACTAAAAGTCCCACGTCCTGGGAAACTCCTCCCTCATGGGCAAGTCAGGATGGTTGGTCAGCCTACTTAGAAGAGCCTACCTTACCCAGAGTATCTGGGCACCTGTGTCACTGCCCCTGCCAAGAGGAGTCACCCACCCCACTGGCACACAGTGCTAATACCCACATCATCCTCTCACACCATCTCCCTACAACCTGTACCATCCCTCGGTCAGGCAACTTCAGTCCTGAGATTGAGACTATAAGATTCTAGAATGTTCACTGAGTGCCTTCCTCCATAGATGGGCAGCAGTTTTTCCCTTCTTTCTGTTTTCTCATCCTCTCTACCCAGAAGTCACACAAGACAACATGGCTGCCAAGAAAGGTCTTGACAGTGAACTGATGGGCTTTCTGGTACCCCATTTGGTCCCAGCATCCCATCCTCTGCCAACACCGTGTTAAGGGTACCCAAGCTACAAAGTGCCTGCTTTCATGCTATTCAGAGCTTGTGAGGTGTTTTGTATTAGCCTAAACACTTCATTTTATAACCTGAATTATTCACTACTTTTTAAAAATTAGAAGTGTCATATGTTGGGTTACTCAAACACAGAGCCTGAAAAACAGATTCTGAGGTTTCATGTGCAAGTGATATATTAAGGAAGGGGAGACCGGGTAGGGAGTGAGGCACCCAGGACAGAGAAGAGGGTAATTGCAATGAATTCTGGGACTCAGCCCAATCCTGGGGAGCTGTGGGGCATGAAACATACCTCAGAGTTGTCTTGACTCCCAAACTTTCATACTTCAGCACCAATCAGCCTCTGTGCACATGGGCAAAATGGCTCCAGTGGCTAAATCAAAACCTGACCTCCAAAGGAAAACATGGGGGCCAGCAGGCAAAGGCAAAGACCACAGGAGCTGAAGAAGAAACACAGAAATGGTGAAAGGGACATAAGGGACATGGGCAAAGCGCCATTAGTGTTTACTACAAGGATATTTCACACCACACACACACACACGCACACACACACACGTATGCAATCCGTTTTTCCAGCTCCTTGTAAAAGAAAAACATCAGATCCGGCAGTAATGGGCCCTCACTTTCTATGGCAACAATCTCTGCAGCTGCAAAATAGTTGCCCTCTTAGCAAGAGCTCACCCTCTCCAGTTTATCCCACCACTCTCAAATGTCCCAACGCTGAGGCCATTTATCATTATGCTTGTGGGGGTTTTCCCCACTTCACTCATTTAAATTTCTTAGCTGTCCTAGTTAGGTATTTAAGTTTGCTAACCTTGACCAAGAGGATCTGAGTGAAAGAAGGAGACCTCAGTCCCCATGTTCCCCTTGCCCAGAAGATAGTATTAGCTTAATGATGAACAATGAAGGCTTTGGAGGCAGAAGGATCTGCATTTGAATTTCAGTAGCTCCTGTGTCCTTCCTGGGTCTTTGGAAAAGTTACTTAGCCTCTCTAAACCTCAATCCCCTCCTCTGTAAAATGGGAGTGAGAAATCCTGCAAAATGAGGCTGTTGGAAGAATTAAATGAGATTGTGATAAAGGTGCCCATCACAGTGTCAGTAAGTGCTCAATAAATGCTAGTGATGGTTGTCATCATTAACATTATGTGGTCACTCGACCATCTTTAGAGGTATCAAGGACAGGGGTTCTGTCTGCGCCAGGGCTGAGGGACCAAGACTGCCCCCAGGAGATTTACGCAGGGGCCTCTCAGGAGGACGCCCAGGAAAAGGTTAGGTGTTAAGCCCCTAGCCACGCTGGGGAGGGCCAACAGGGTGGGATGAGGTTCTTCATTCCAAACCAACAGCTTTCAAAACAAATGTCTGTCACTTCCAAGTCCAAAGGAAGTAAAAACTGCCTGCAGATAAATGTTCTTCCAGAACTTTTTCAAGCCCTGAGCTCAGTCTGCCAGCTTTTCCCTTTACATTACGCTTGGTCATCAGGCTTATATTGCTTACTTTGATCCTGCTAAAATGTGTGTACTTTTAAAGCACATCTAAAGGATTTTATTTTCTTAGGTTGTGGAGGTCTGCACACACATTGCTGTCTTCCAGCTACTGGTATAATGTTCTTAGTTGGTGACTTTTAAACATACTAGTGATTCATGGTGTTCCACAGACAGCCCCATGCTCTTTGGTGGACATGAGGGGAAAACCTCCAAGGGCAGGTATCCGCCATGCTGAGCTGTCCTTTTCTGTGGGGCTCTTGGAGATGAAGGGAAAGTTGGTAACTTTCTAACCAACGGAAATACCCAGTGACATCCTAAAAGTTTTTGGCCACTCTCCCCACTGTCCACAGAGGTCCATGTGGAATCAGAATTATTCTATTCTCAGGAGACTTGGTTCTTGGACAATCCCAGTCAGATCTAACTGAGTCCCATGGAGGGACTGTGTTCCCCTGGGAGGGAAGGGCACCAGCACTGGAATCAGACCGCCACAGGTTTGAGTTCCAGCGTGAGCTGGAGTAGAAGCACCATGAAAGTGAGGGCTTGGTCACCCCTGCATCCCAGTGCCAGGGCAGTGCCAGGCACACGGCAGGAGCTCAAGAAATACTTGCTGAACAAATGAGTAAACAAATGAAAGAATGAATGGTCACTTCACATTAGTTCTTCCTGACGATAATGCTCCTACCTGTGTGGACGGCTGCCAGGGCTACTTGAGTTAGGTAAGATGAGAGCTTACTGGCCCACAGTAAGAACTCGAGGGGCCAAAATTCCTTCAGAAATAATAACTTCAGACTGCTTCCATATCTCTCAAATTTCTCTTGCCAAACCTTGAAGACACCCCCCACCCAATGCCAATAGGGAGGAAGGGGGATTTCCAATGATGTTTCTCTGAGAGTAGAGACTTATAATTAATTCCATGCCTGAGTGATGCCAGGGGCCCGAAAATCTCACAGCCGTTTTACTGACTAGCTTCAGTCCCACTTCTGTTCTCCAGGGTCCCTTGTTCAGCCGGCTGTGACCCAAATAAGCATTCAGCAGCATGGTCAGGGGTAGGTGTGGAACCCCCAGAAGGGCTGACAGAGAGGATGGGCATGGCCAGGCACAGCGGGTAGAGTCTGAGAGTGGAGTCACCCATACTCATGGCCTCACTTCCCCCCTCAGGTACACCTTTGGTTCGGCCCTGTTCGTGGGCTGGGTCGCTGGAGGCCTGACGCTAATTGGGGGTGTGATGATGTGCATTGCCTGCCGGGGCCTGGTGCCTGAGGAAACCACGTGAGTCTCCCCATCCCAATGCAATCAGACATTTCATCCGAGTCCATTTTAAAGTATAATTTGCAGCCAGAAGGATCAGTCTGGGTTTTTGAAGAACTTTATTAACTGAAGGATCCTGAGCCTTCTCTTTTATGGGGGACCTAAAGAACAGAATAGGAACATTTCAGCTGAGCAGATTTAGGAATAATCCTGTTTGAGAGAGAAAAGTATCCCTCCAGGTTCCTTCAGACTCCAGTAGTCTGTAACTGTGGTTCTCAGCTGAAAACAATTCTGCCCTCCACGAGGCATTTGGCAACAACTGAACACTCTTGATTGTTGCAGCTTTGGGGTGGGGTGGGGGTGATCCTGGCATCTAGTGGGTGGGGCCCAGGGATGTTGCTAACCCTTGCCCGATGCACAGGTCAGGCGCTCACAACAAAGAGGCATCTGTTCCAAAATGCCAAAGTACTGCTGCAGAGAAACCCCACTGTAACCCCATAAAGGGGCTCGGAGCTGGGAGACCTCAATCCTAGTCCAGTTCTGTGCTAACTAGTCCTGTGAGTTCTAACAAGTCATTTGCCTTCTCTGGGCCTCTGTCAGCTTACCCATAAACTGTGCAGATTAGAAGAGATGGGCTCCATGTATGTACCTTTGCACTCACAAATTCTTGGATTTTTTTTTTTTTTTTTTTTTTTTTTTTTTGCCTAACCATGTTCCCCTGGACATTGTTTCTGGCTCAGCTGCATTTTTTTTTTTTTAATTTTTTTTTTTAACGTTTATTTATTTTCAAGACAGAGAGAGACAGAGCGTGAACAGGGGAGGGGCAGAGAGAGAGGGAGACACAGAATCTGAAACAGGCTCCAGGCTCTGAGCTGTCAGCACAGAGCCTGACGCGGGGCTCGAACTCACAGACTGTGAGATCATGACCTGAGCCGAAGTCGGACGTTTAACCGACCGAGCCACCCAGGCGCCCCTGGCTCAGCTTCATTTTAATTAACAGCGGGAACTCACTGGTCACTAATGACTGGCTTAATACAAGGCAAGAAATTCTGCTCCAATGCAGAGGCAGAAAAGCTGGTGTCTCAAAGCCTGGGGGTGACCACCTGTCTCAGTTTGCCCAGGGCTAAGGGTTTCCTGGGACACTTTTCAGGGCTAAAACAGAGACATTCCAGGGGAAATGGAGTGGCTTTCCGTCTTATCAAATACATCTGTGGTCACGGAATGTTTCTTTTTCTCTCAGCTACAAAGCCGTGTCTTATCATGCCTCGGGCCACAACGTCGGCTACAAGCCGGGAGGCTTCAAGGCCAGCACTGGCTTTGGGCCCAACAGCAAAAACAAGAAGATATACGATGGGGGTGCCCGCACAGAGGACGAGGTACAGTCTCATCCTTCCAAGTACGACTATGTATAACTCCAAGACACCTCGGCATGGGCAGAAGAACTCCCCCACCAATTAGAGTGCACTCGAAAAACAAGGAGATTTTACCTTGACTCCTGATTGCTTTTGACTCACAGTTGGAAGTTAGAAAAACCTTGATTTCATCCATGAAGAGGCTAGATGGTCTGGGCCACATGTCTCTGTCTCTAATGCTCCATCACAAAAACAGCCGAGTTATCAGATATGAATTAGAGGCTATAGTTCACAGTTTCCAATCCTCTATTTTTTTTTTTAATTTAACCTTCCTCATCTGATGATAGAATGTGGTTTGAATTCCTATCAGACAATAGCCCATCAATGATCTATTTCCCAACTCATCCCCCAGAACAATTCTGAAAGGAAAAAAGGAGAGTCGATCAAAAGACATCATTTTCTGCTATTTGATTTTAACCTCCCCCACCAACCTGGCTACTAATAAACACTGATTGAAGAAGAAGTGATGGGGAAAGAGATATGTAATGTCTCCAGCTCATTATCTGAGTTTTCTTACACTGTGATCTTGAACATTACCTGGACCAAAGTGATTTCAGTTTGAAGAAAGCTTTCTGCTTTTGTTGGCATCTGCTAATTCCAGCAAGACACCCCCCAGGGGTCTCCTGACCTCTCCACTGCAGGGCATCTTTCTGTCGCAGGCCAGAAAGTGTCCCTAGAAGAATGAGGAAAGGATACTTGTGGGTAATCTGAGTATATTTGGTATTCTAAATATAATTAGAATAAATTATATATTAGTGAAATGATACACTGTCTCTGTGAATTAGCCTCACCCCTGCACTTGAAGAAAAAGAAAAAATAATTGCTTTTGATATTGTCAATGTGGACTTTGTAAAATCACACTTAAGTTTGAATTCTATGAAATGCTCACTCATCCGAATTGTTTCCCTTTGAGCTCTCCAGGACTGTGACGATGCACGATAAATACAGTGTAACCCTGTAAAAACCAAAGGATGAAACCTAGGGAGTGAGTTGAAACAAGTTCTTTTGAAAAACAAGAAAACAGTGATGACCCTGAATGTAATGTTACATTTCCAAATGACACATGCCCACACTTGCATGGCCAGAGGTCACATACTTGGCATTGTGGTTACCTTTGTTACTGTGAGAGCTCTTCCCTTCACTAAATTTACCTACAGTCGTTGCCACATTGGATGTTCAAGAACCAAAAGCTCTTTGCAGCCGCACACCTTCCTGGTGTTCACATCACTGCTGTAGGAAGCCTACACTCCTTCCAGGTTACCAGAATTCTATCCCGACACCAGAGCCAGAATAGTCACCCTGGGAATTAAGGTGGGGGGGGGGGGGGGGAATCTCTCAAATTACCTAATCAGGGAGCAGCAGGCAATGGGGGAATCTCACCACTGGGTTATTATTTGGGGGAAAAAGTCCTCACATCAATAGTGCATATAAAAGTGGCCTCTAAGGAGATGGTGAATATTCATAGGGGGCTTCAGGCTGGACAGATTCTGTATGGGGAAATGCAGATCACAGCCCATTCAACAGAAAGGAATTTTGTTCACCAACAGCCAAAACAAACTCAGAGACCCTGCTCACTGAGACACCAATGGTTCGAGGCTATCTCAGATAGAGTATTCATGGAACTCATTGTCTGAGATGGGATAAAGGATGAATAGATAAATCAAGAAACAAACAAACAAAAAAACAGGGATGGGGAAGACAAAACTGAACAACCTAGAGCATGGAGATTGTAAAGAGTTCTCAGTATTTGACTTGAAAGCCATGGGCACGATGAGCTCTCCTTCCTACCACCAGAAAGCCGTGGTCAGGTCTGAGGCACTGAGGTGTGTCTCATCTGGGTTTTTAATTAGCACATTCTCTATCCAACACGTCATTTGAAAGCCTCTATGGAGTTAGACTGTGCCTTGTAATTTTGTTGTTGTTGTTGCTCTGTCCTATTGTATATGCATTGACTATTGACCTGCATGTTTTGTTAACTATTAAAAATACTATGATCTCACATTTGAACAACTGCTGCTCTTTTGTCCTGAGCTTCAGGAAGTGGAGATGGAAGTCTCAGCACCTCAAAGCTGAGGGTATCTTCCTGGAGTGTTTCTCATTGCAGAAACTGTCTGCTCAGCTGTAGCCTGGCTGCCTGGAGGCCAACTAGATTTGATCCAGCCCGGTTAGTGGTTTCTGAAAGTTGAGAAGCCTGAATAAAAAGGGATTTCCTGAGCAGCCAGGCATGTGGCATGGGATCCAAGAACCACATTTAGCCTGTCTGACCCTTAGTGCACCAGCCTGAAGCGTCTAATGTCATTGGCCTCCCCATGAGCTAGTAAAACAAGAGAGCCAATGTCTGTCCTCTTAATGCTGTCGAGGGCTGGGTTCACCAGCTCAGTTAGCTGTACTCACTGAGGCTGAATCAAGCTTTGGAAGCAACATGAGCTATAGAGTCAGAACAGCCCAATCTCAAATCCAGGCCACACCACTTGTATTAGGTTGAGCAAAGGACTTAATCTCTCTGAGGGTGGGTTTCTATGGAATGGGGATGATAAGCATAATGGAATAATGCAGGTATAAACACTCAACTTGCATAACTTTAAGACAAGCTGGGTATTGACTAAGGTAACTAGGATACCTGAGGCCAGCGTTGGCTTCAGACACAGCTGGATCAAGGAATATGACCAAGATTCTACTTTTTCCTGCCCATACTTCAATTCTGCTTTCCTCTCTGTTGGTTTGCTTCTGGAACAGGTTGTCCCCACAGGATAGTAGTGATGGCTGCTCATATTTCTCAGCCTATGCCATCTTTCAGCTAGGGTGCCTTGCCAAAAGGATGTATCTCCTCTCTGATATCTGTAGGAGAAAAAAAAATCCTGATAAAACTTATTGGACTATTTGAGTCATGTAGCCACCCCTAAATATCTTCATATAACCAGAGCAGTGGTATTTAGCTTAGCCTAGCCTGGGCCCCACAGTCAAAATGTAGAGACTTGTTATATGCCATTAAGGACCGAGAGTCCTTAGAAATCAGGCAAACTCATTGCTTTGCCTCGTTTTTTTACACCTTTGGTTGAACCTGAACTCCAAGAAAAGTTTCAGAGGCACAGCGTCTGAACCTTTCTGACCAGTTACCAAACAGCATATTTATAGCACAGAGGGAGGATCTGAGAGATTACTCTGGTTCTCACAGAAAATGGATAATTAAAACAGAAAAATGGCAAAAATGTAACATTCAACTTTAAACCAATGGGATTACAAAACTGGTTAGTAGAAAACTGTCCTCGGTTATATAATTTTGAGCTATTCGAGTTTAGATTTCCCAAGATTAGGGACATTTTGAAGACTCTCATGCAAAGACATAAATGAAGGAATCAAATCATAACATACATGTATAAAATGTGACTCACTATCGTTATCCATAAAATTCCCTGGCGAATCCCAAGCTATGGACTACTGAGTATTCCTCTGTCATCACCTTGAGGCCCAAAAGGAAGGAGGTATAATCAATGTCTCCATGGGATGGCCAATTCTTTCACCTTTTTCTAGGGTAATACTCAGCCCCATCCCACCTCCACAGAACATTACACAGGGTCAACCATTGCAATGACCGCAGTTTTTGCCAAAGCACCTGGCATTTCAGAGCCAACACTTTCCACTGGACAGAACAGTGAGCTTGGAATCAGAAACCCGAACTTGTCCTGACTCCAAGGCCAAACAGCAGTGTGAACCTGAAGGATCGACGACAAGAATTCACAACATGCTTTCATTAATTTTGCATTGATTCTTTGTGTTCATCAGTACTGCATTTAATACTTTTACATGCTTCATCTCTACCCCTCCAACAGTCTTGATCTCACTAGCCTCCAACCTGTGACCAGTCTGAGTGAGGGGCCCAAAGCTCCCAGACACGGGTCAGCAACCACACACACACACTCACACACACAAATGAACACTCACAGATACACACACTCAAACGCCTGGTTATGTTTCTGGATCCTCGGCAGGGTCCCTAATTTATCTGATTTTTTTCAACTCTTAGGCATTTACAGGTGCCTCAGAACTGCTTTTGAACTATTCCATTCCTTGAGCTGAAGCCTGGCTGATTTTTCCTACTTACCAATCCACAGTTAGAAAGGAAAGAGATTATTCTCTTTATAATAGCTCAAATTATGGGGCGCCTGGGTGGCTCAGTCAGTTAGGCGTCCGACCTCAGCTCAGGTCATGAAATCGCGGTCCGTGAGTTTGAGCCCCGCGTCAGGCTCTGTGCTGACAGCTCAGAGCCTGGAGCCTGTTTCAGATTCTGTGTTTCCCTCTCTCTGTGACCCTCCCCCGTTCATGCTGTCTCTCCCTGTCTCAAAAATAAATAAACGTTAAAAAAAAAAATTTATAATAGCTCAAATTAATATGAAATAAGCATTAAAATAAGCATTAGGAGTTGAAGATAAACCTTTTGTTTAATATTGAGTGCCAGATACTATATCATGGGGACAAAATGTCACTAAAGTATTTAATTTAGATACCAAAAAAAAAAAGTTCTAACAGTGATCGCTTAGTGTGCATACCACCACAATACTCCATAGTAAAAGCAACTACTACCTAATGACCAAATAAAATGAAATCTCTTAGCCACCCCTACCATAGGGGTTGCTAAAAGAAACCAGACTTCTTCCTTAGAGAGCCTTCCAAGGAAAACTGGGTCCTGTGTGGAAACAAGGAACATACAGGTCCCTTCCATAGAAAATAACATACTTTGTTCTGTCAACCTATATTTTTGGATGAATATAAAGATAATGTTATATCTAATATAAAATAAGGCTAAAAGTATTTGTCCTTTAATCCAGCAATCTCCCTTTCTCAAATTTCCTCTAAGGAAATGATCATAAATATTTATGCCTAAAAATATATATCATTTGTTTAGAATAGTAAACCTGGATCCAAAGAATTTTTTTAAAGTGGTTGCTTCTGGTTAGGGATATAATAATACTTTTTCTTTATATTTTTCAGACTTTTCAAAAATTTTCAACAATATTTTCATTTTATACCCAGAATAAACTACCATTTCCTGAGCAGACATTAAAAATGAAGAAGAAAGCATTGATGGCAGAAATGACTGCTAGAGAAACACCATTTTGAACCTTTAAAAAAATACAGATAATTATAAATGTTAATATTACTATCATTATCATCTGTTTAGATCTAGCAGATCTCAGAGATAGGTTCAGGCACTTTCTGTACACTGGCTCCAATCCTCAAAATAATCCATGAGACAAGTATTATTATGCCTGTTTCACAGATAAAGAAATCAAAGCTCAGTGAGGCTGAATCTTGCCCAAGTGATGATCAACTGTCCTGGTTTGTCCAAGATTGTCCTTAGTTTAGACTGAAAGTCCTGCATTTCCAGGAACACCTCAGCTCCCAGCAAACCAGGACGGCTGGTCACCCTATGTCAAGGCTACATAGCTAACAGAAAAGCATGGCTCCACATCTCACTCTCTTTCTACTATGCTGGAGTGAATCTCACTAAACAGGTAAAATACATACAAAGGAAAGAAGGAAAAATGGAAGGAAGGAAGGAAGAAAGGAAGGAAGGAAGGAAGAGGCAGGAGGGAAGAGCAAATCAACTTTAAAGAAAAAAATATTTGCCTATGAATCCAACAAGCATAATGCTTAAAACAGCACATAGCAAATTCTATTTTTTTAATTAATTAATTAATTAATTAATTTGAGAAAGAGTAAGCATGAGAGAGAGGCAGAAAGAGGGAAAGAGAGAATCCCTAGCAGGTTCTGTGCTGTCAGCACAGAGCCTGACACGGGGGCAAAATCTCACCAACTGTGAGATCATGACCTGAGCTGAAATCATGAATTGGACACTTAACCAACTGAGCCACCCAAGGCACTCCTGCAAATTCAATTTTTAATTCTCAAGTTAAAAAACATGTCAAACAAGAGCAAATCTATTGTAAATGGTGGACAGATGGTAGGAATGGAAGAGAACATTAAGTCCCTTCTGAGCTGTCGCATTCACCTCAGCTAAGCTCTCAGGGTGCTAGGCAACATGTGTGTACAAAATTTTAAGGGTTCTAGGTCCAGAGAGGACTGTGGTGTGATGCCACCTGAAAGGCAGGGAAAACCCCAGGGCCCCCAAAGTGCTGTCTGCAGGTAAAAATCCTCCAGTGGTAGCAGCTGAAGGTCCCCAAGATTGGGTTTGGGCCAAGGCCTATGTCAACTTATCACTAATCTTAGGTTGGGGCCCCCAACACTGGGGTCTGAGTCAGTCTCCACCAACCTTTGAGAGGCTTCCCATTCCTTTCTTGTCTCAAGTGGAGCTGGATATGACTGGTCTTAGGTTTGTGACCTGTCCAGTCTTCCCCTCTTATCAAAGCTGCCACCCTTAGTCCTTGTTGACGATAATAAAGCTTATTTGTTTTACTTGACAAGCCAACTTGAATTTCCCCAAAGTATTTTTTGAAAGGTGAAATATCAAACATATTAGGCACGTAGGACTTTGCTACCTATACTTAATGGTCGAAGGAGGACAGTTGCCATAGCAATGGCTCTGATAAGAATGATGGAGTGAGACTGGAGGGTGAATAAAATACCATTATGGGGCACAGGCTGCCCAGCCAGCCAGCCTCTTATGATACTGGGAGTGTTTGCCCAAGTCTTAGGAGTTAAGTCATAATTGAGACAGAGAGAGAGAGAGAGAGAGAGAGAGAGAGAGAGAGAGAAACAAAAACTTCCAGTTGTAAACAAACATTTTGAGGGGTGGGAGGTCAGAATATGGATGGAGATATTTTGAACATCAGCAGTGAGTGCATGTGACTGTCTTGTCACAAGGACTGGCAGAGCCCTCCCTCCAGTGGCTTTCTTGCAGACAGACCGTCCCATCTACCTGCAGAGGGGCACAGCTGATAGAACACAGAGAACCCGATAAAGGTTCATGGAGAGTTGGCATCACAATGACCCTGACAGCTTCCCTGGCAACATACAGCAAGACTCTACCTGGCTCGTTTTCTGAGACCCAGTAGTTCCATTCCTGGGAATCTGCTCAAAGGAAATTGTCCTGACCATGGTCCTGCCGCTAAGGGAGTCCTCGACAGAAGAATGGTGTACAGAAAATGTGAAAAGAAACTTGATACTGCTATCACTCCAGACACGTATCTTTGCACATCCAAATACACAAGCACATCCACATACTACAGAAATGGTAAAAAGAAGCTGAACAAAAATAAAGCCTTGACTTCAAAAAAGCAAGAAATCAGTCACATAGAAAGAATGAGTTCTCCACTTGGAGAATTTGTAAAAGTTCTCTGCACTACCCAGGTTCTCATTCCTGGCAGGGCTGTGCCTACAAAAAGGGCATCCATATGATGTGGGGAAAATAGGTTTTAGACACCAAAAACTACCAGAAAACGTCTGTCTAGATATATTGGTGAAGTTTCTGTCTTTCTATAAGATTTTACTTTCTTCTTGGACTTTTGAAGGCATAACATAGATGTTCAAGTTACAAAATAATATGTTGTAAAACAAATAGTTAAGTTTAAACCAGGGAAGTTGATCAGTGTTCATTCTTTCACTCTCAGGAAGTTTCTGAACAACAGCAATAGAGTCTTCCACCTTGAATTGTTATTTTCCTTACAGGCATTTTATTGAAGTGGAATAGGTGGCAAATTTAATGGAAAATAAGATGTCCCTGTTCTGTATGTACTTCTTACTTAACCTTATTCAGATCATTCTTATTATCCTCTACTTTATAAGTATTGCACAAGTGAGATTATTGACATTTGGCTCTGAACTTGGTGTCCAACTTAAAATTCTTCTCTCAGTCCCTGTTGGTTGCCTAGTTCTTAGAACCAATAGTCCCTCAATTCATTGCAGTTTCACTAAGTATTTAAATACTTGAGACTATTATTGCTGAATGGGTCCTTAGTAATTAGTCTGGACCCAAATCAAACAGACTGTATTTCTTGGAACCAAAACACCAATACCTTTCATCTGAGAACAAGGGCACACAGAACACCCCGCATAGGTGCAAATGAACACAGATTTCAGAAAAACATATTACACATGTTACCTTGAATTCAAACTGTCATGAAAGCCCAGAGCACAGTGGTCATCCATGATGATATGTAATACAAATGGATCACCACTCTTTGGAAAAGCTCTTTGGAGCAAACACCAAACTTTTTTTTTTTTTTTTTACCTTCTCCCCTCCCTCCTCCCCAAGAAAGAAAAGAAATACATAGAACAAAGGGGCAAAAGATGGAAGGCACAAAGAAGTTCCATGCAGGGTTGTTTTTAATTCTGTAACATCAGAAAAAGGGGGGAAAACCCTTCTTAATCCTAACAGCAGGAAAGAAGTTAAACTATAGCACAGTAGCATAGTGAAATACAATGCAGAAGATAAAATTATGTTTAAGAAATCATCACATGCTAAGTGAAATAAGCCATACAGAGAAAGACAGATACCATATGGTTTCACTCTTATGTGGATCCTGAGAAACTTAACAGAAACCCATGGGGGAGGGGAAGGAAAAGAAAAAAAAAAAAAAGAGGTTAGAGTGGGAGAGAGCCAAAGCATAAGAGACTGTCAAAAACTGAGAACAAACTGAGGGTTGATGGGGGGTGGGAGGAAGGATAGCGTGGGTGATGGGTATTGAGGAGGGCACCTTTTGGGATGAGCACTGGGTGTTGTATGGAAACCAATTTGACAGTAAATTTCATATATTAAATAAATAAATAAATAAACATTAAAAAAAAAAAAGAAATCATCACAGCAGGGGCACCTGGGTGGCTCTGTCGGTTAAGCGGTTAAGCAGCTGACTTCGATTCAGGTCATAATCTCATGGTTTGTGAGTTCAAGCCCCGCATCAGACTCTGTGCTGACAGCTCAGAGCCTGGAGCCTGCTTCAGATTCTGTGTTTCCTCCTCTCTCTGCCCCTCCCATGCTCATGCTCTGTCTCTCTCTCTCTTTCTCAATAATAAATAAACATTAAAAAAATTTAAAAAAAAGAAAAAGAAAATCATCACGCCAGTGGAGAAATTCTCATCCTTTCATGTTATAAGAAAGGGCAAAATTCATCATTGTAAATATACTATGACCCGAATCATGGGGAAAACAGACAATCTGAAAGGAAATGCATCACACTATTAACAGTTCTCAAGTGTAAGTGCCGAGACTTCGGTAAGTTTATTTTCTTCTATTCTGTTTTTCTAAATTTTCTGTATGGAGCATGTAGTTTTTATGTTTGCAATAACAGCACTCATTTTTAAAGACCTACACATGTTCTCTTACCTCATAGCGTTCCCAGCTCTCTTTGCTCTTGCCTGCTTCTGCTGTAGAGGCTGGAATAGTCACTTATCCAGCCACATTTGTCCTAGCAGAAGCCACATGGCACATTTCCAGCTGTGAGATGTGAGTGGAAGTCTGAGCCCTGTCTCTGCCCTTTCTCCCTCTTACTGCCTAGAATGCAGACACAGTGAGCGAGTGAGGCCATGGCAGCCATCTGGGAACCAAAGCTGAAAAGGCCAAGAGAATCACGGAGATGCTGGTGGTAACACCATCAGGCACTGAGCCAATGGAAGCAGTTCAGGTTGTTAAGACCCTGATGAAAAGCATTGGAGGAAGCTGTGTGGCAGCAAGGCCAAGAGAAGAGGTTCTCAACCATTACAATCACGTGGGCAGGTTTTGTAAATATTGATGCCCAGGTCCTAATCCTGGAAATTCTGACTTAATTGTTCTAGGCAGTCACCTGGGCATAGGGATTTTTAAAAGCTCCCCAAGTGGTCTGGCTGGGGTTGAGAACCAACTTCTGGAGGAATACAGAAAGAGAGGTCAGAGATGACACCCCAATCCCCAATGATTCAGACTTCCCATTACGTGGAACCAGTCAACCCCACTGTCACTAGATTTTCTGTAACTGGAAGTTGGATGTATTCCCAACTGATGCAATTGTTTCTTAAGACTGGCCTAAGTGTGTACATACAGGAGTTTAAAACTGGTAAAGTTCCATAGCACATGCTGGTCACATAGAGATTTCTGTTTCTCAGTGTGGACTTCTCCCCCTTTTGAAATCAGACCCGAGCAAAAACCAGATTTATGAAGTATATAAAAGTACAGTTTTGTTGCCAAGATAGAGACCCCAAATTTAAGATGTCATGCCCTCTCATTCCTTCTTTGCCTCCACTGGTATTGTCCCACTGTGGCAGAGACCATGAAGTATTGGAAAAATCTCAGATGGCATTCTGCCCCAGGGCCCAGACTCCCTCCCCTTGATGTTAGTTCCTGGCTATACCTCTAAACTGTAGGACTTTGGTACTGACAGACGGGGACAAAGGAAGGACCAGCATGTTTGGTATTACCAGGGAGCTTTTTAGAAATGCCATCCCAGACCTATTGAATCAGAATCTGAATTTTAACAAGATCCTCAAGTAATTTCTGTGCTCATTGAAATTTGAGAAGCCCTGTCTGCAAGAAATAGCTGGAGTTAAGTGTTTAAAGCAGTTCTCTCTCTCTCTCTCTCTTACTCTTTTGGTTTCTCTTTTGCTGGTAAAAACAAAACAAGCAAACAAAAAAAAAACCACGTGTTACTTGTTGGGATGAACACTGGGGGTTGTATATAAGCAATGAATTATGGGAATCTACCCCCAAAACCAAGAGCACACTGTATTCACTGTATGTTAGCTAACTTGATAATAAATTATATTTTTTTTAAAAAAAAGTGGGACTGTTGAGGAAGACAGAGCAGAGAGGCAAGGTTGTACTAAGGCTGTGGTGAACAACCAGCAAGATGTCCTGCCTATGTAATCAGCTGGCTTTTTCTCCCCACCCCTACTCTTCCCGGGCCAGGGCTGGGACCGCTCTCAGCTCTCTTCCCATTGGCATGCCTATCCCAGGTGATGACTCCACCGACCAGCCAGAAGACATGGGAAAAGGAGCAAATTAAATTCCTTCTGTTAACCTTCTTGCTACAGCAAATGTGCTGATCCCACAGCAATCTCTTTAGGGAAGAAAATTTCAGACAGCTTTGAAGGGAAAAAATTAATTACCACATTTTGTGTGTATAGAGAAAAAAATAGGACCTTGGGGGAAATGAAGGGACAGGGAGCAGGGAGGAGAGGGTGGGAGAAGTGGAGACTATATGCCCTCCTTGGGAATTGTCACACAGCAGAGCACACCACCATGAGGGAGATCTGTTTGCAGGAAGATCTGGAAGAAAGATTGCAGATGTCTGTGCAACTGACGCTTGGATCATGACACACAGGTTAAGGCTTTAGCAATAAGAGAGAACAAAGTCTGCTTCCAAAATTAGAAGGGGAAGGTCTATACTTGGAGAGAAGAAAGTCACTCTGAAGCAGGAGAGAAGCAAGGTGCCCCAGTGTGGTCCTAGAACACTGGTTCAGCAGATCTGGTATAGAACATTTTAAAATCAAACACAGGATGGCATTTCTCAGCTACCCCGTCTCAGCCCCTGGAAGCATATGCCAAGATTTTGGGCAGAGTCTGGAACTGGATGGGTGGTATTCCTCTTGGATGAGAGCCTCCCCTCCTCCCAACCTCAGAGAGAAGACAGCTAGGCAAATGGGACCCTGAATCATCAGGAGCTTAAGCAGTTGCCTCCCAATCAAGGCAGCAAGCTGAGCTGACATGGGAACCCTACCCCCACCCCATGGTCAGTTCAAACACATAGGAATGCTGGATAAAACTGAATAAACTTTTTTAAAAAAATCTTTAGCCAAACTAGAGCATGGCAACCACAAGTGCTGGAAATGAAGAAAGAACTTAAAGCCAGAGTGATGAGTGGAAGTTGATGCCACATGGCCCACAGGGGATTTCCACTAGACATGCATCATGGGTTTATATTTTAACCTCCTTTGAGAAGCATCAGACCCCATGCATGTAGATATTTGAACTGAGCTCACTACATAAAGAAAAATGGAAACACTGTCTTCACTAGCCGACAAACACTGAACAGAAATGTGCTACTGATTGTGCACTAGGGATGGGAAAGAAATCACCTGTGAGGAAAATGAACCCATGTTCCATGCTGTATATAAGACTTCATGGTCTACAAGCAGTGCTTCTACCAGTTTTTCCTGGCTTGGAGCTCTTGCATAGCACAGAAATTATTACCAAAACTAGTCTGGAGGAACTCAACTTCTAGTATGACTTAGAAAGTTCCTGCCAGACTAACCCTCCTGCAGATAACAAATATAAACTCTAAAAAACTATAAAAAACAGCCACCTGAAGCCACTGGAGAGCAAAAAAAGAGAGGGATATTCTGAGGATAGATGACACTTGGAAGAAAGGAAAGGCATAAAACCATTCTAGTGGCTTCTGGCCCAAATGAAGGTCAAAGTCAAGCAGCATGGAGCAGCTAAAACTCAGTGAGAAAACCTGCATTCTTTATGGCCTGAAGAATGAAAGAACAGAGTTTAGGGAAACCAGAGCCACCATAAAATGAGAAGGGAATCTTGGAATAAACAGACTGAGAGGAGTAATGTCCAAATTTTGTATGTAAACTTTTCCCTAACTCTCTGATTCAACCCTGAACTATACAAGTACAGGGCTGACTTGTAAACATCTGGCTTAGGATAAAAAACTAAATGGAGATTTGAGATGCCCTCAAGACACAGAGTTTGTGGTAAGAGTACAAGCAAGTTAATTGTTTACACAAACAAATAAACAAACAAAATCAGCACTATTTGGAAGAACATAATAGAACCCTGTCTCTAAAATATAACATTCACAACACACAGGATAGAATAAAAATTATTTAACATGTAGAGGACATAACCCATTATTCATAGAGAAGGTAATCAGGGAGACTAACTTCAAAATAACTCCAGCGATAGAATAGCAGATAAGGATTTTAAAGCAGCTATTGTAACTATGGTCAAACACACAAAAGAAAATGTGCTTATAATGAATGAAAAGATAAGAAATCTCAGCAGAGAAGTAGAAACTATTTTTTTAGAACAGAAACTCTAGAACTGAAAATATGATTTCTGAAATTTATAAAAATGTATTATATGAACTTAAAAGCAAAATGGAGAGGACAGGAAATCCTCAGTTAACTTGAAGACAGATCAATAGAAATTATCCAAGAACAGAGAAAAAGAAGTTTGAACAAAAACAAAACCTCAGGGACTTATAGTATAATATCAAAAAGAAACAAGGGAGACCTGGGTGGCACCTGGGTGGCTCAGTCGGTTAAGTGTCCGACTTAAGCTCGGGTTATGATCTCTCAGTTCATGAGTTCAAGCCCTGCATTGGGCTCTGTGCTGACAGCTCAGAGCCTGGAGCCTGCTTCAGATTCTGTGTGTCCCTCTCTCTCACTGCCCCTCCCCCATTCACACTCTGTCTGTCTCTCTCTCTCTCAAAAAAAAATTATAATAAACAAACATTTTTTTAAAAAATTTAAAAAAAAAGAAAAGAAACAAGGGAGACCAGAAGATATTGGTGTGATACTAAGGTCTGAAAGAAAAACTCTCAACCTAAAAGTCTATACCCAGCTCAAATATCCTTCAAAAATGAAGGCAAAATATAGTTTTCCAAGAAAAGGAAACCATGTATTTATTTCCAGCAGATCTGACTACAAAAAAAAAAAAAATGCTAAAGAAAGTTCTTCAAACTGAAGGGAAATGATGCCACATGGAAACAAGGATCTTCAAGAAGAAATGAAGATCTTATTAAATAGAACATTGTATGTCACTAGGTATAATGCAAGGTTCAAAGCCTGAGAATCTGAGAGTCAGTGCACAGTATCTAGCCTTCCCCATAACCACCACAGCAATTCTGGGCGGCTGTCAATATTCCACACTCCCCCACATAACTGGGAGTATCAATTGAGCCACATTAAGAAGCAAATAACTGTTTGTGAATAATAGTAATGGGCAAATCTTGGCAGTCTCTAAACACAATACTAAACCAGGAAATTCTTAACTTTGGGAACCAACTGAACTGAAAGAACAATTGTGCAAATGTTACTCTGCAGACACTTGATATAGAAATGAAGTTTCCAGGAGGCAAATTTCCTCATGAGCCTCATATCTCAAAGGCATCTCCTAATAGGTCTTAATATGATCAGCAAAGCCAGTACAAAAGACAACAAAATAATGGTCATTCTCTGCGTGTCTTGGCCCACAGTAGGAAGTAGTGTCAGCTTTAAAAAAAAAATATTTTTTTATTTCATATTTCTCACCAAGCTATCAATTTGTTAGACCTCTCTAGAAAGGAAGATTTCTCAGCTTCTGAAAGAATAACAGCAGAAAAACAAACAAACAAAGGAAATTTATGCCTAGCACACTGAATTGATTGAAACTACTTGCTAAAATAACTTCTCCACATTAGGGTGATAGTGGGGGAATTGTGTGTATGTATGAAAGCTGTAGGGAAGATACGATTTTAAAAGAAATAAAACTAAGTCCACTCTGCTTTTAATCAATAGTGCTGGAAACTATTCACAGAAGGATTACATAGTGTCAATTAGTCATTATTGTTAGTGGCAAATAGTTCAACTCTCCCCTCTCTTTAAGCATATTTCCCCTCCTGGATGTGGAGGAAAAGCCTTTCCAAAGCAGCAGTCTTTGGGCCAGACTGTCTCAAGGGAACGATCATGGCTTCTGCAGTGGACAGCTTAACTTCAGAGAGCTGCTGAGGAGTGTGGTTTGCAGAGTAGGGCAGCACAGACAAGGAGTAAAGATGCAACTGTGAACCCCACAGCTGCCTTCCCTCCAGTTCCCTTCCTCTGCTCTGATTCAAGCTGCAGTAGAGTGGAAACCCTAAAAAGAGGCTGAATGCGAGGCTTCTCCACTTACGTGCAATCCTTTCACATCCTCTTTCTTACGTGGAGGCTGGCTTTCCTTTTTCTGAACACGAAGATTGGCACTTACTTCACTGTTTTCCAAATTGAGTTTCATGCACATAATATATTTTCAAGACTCACTGTATTCACTTACTGAATAAGTATGTTTTTAATGTCTATTTTACAGCAACATAAAGATATTTTGCTATTAAAATACAACATTTGGGGTGCCTGGGTGGCTCAGTCGTTTGAGTGTCCAACTGTTAATTTCGGCTAAGGTCACAATCTCACAGTTTGTGAGATATATCTCTGCACTGGGATCTGTGCTGACAGCATGGAGCCTGCTTGGGAGTCTCTCTCTCTCTCTCTCTCTCTCTCTCTCTCTCTCTCTCTCTCTCCCTCTCAATTTTACTGTTAGTTAAAGCCAATGCATGAGAATAGCTAATAAAAACAAACTTGGACAACCATGCCAGGTTTTCATCAAGGACCATGGATGAATACAGCTCTTCCAGAAATTTCCACTGTGCTACATGGGTTTGGTGAACATGACAAACATGAAAACTGAATGTCCTAGGACATCCCATCCCAAGAGAAGAAAAGTGGGAAAGAACAAGTTTACTTCAAGGATGAGCAGGGATGATTCTGGATACAGAGTCATGGTTTCATTTTGATCGTCCTCTAATCTACTGCAGATTGACTTGTATCTGAATTCTAGGGCAAGCTCACTACAAAAAGAAGTGAAAAATATTAACAACTACTTCACTAAAATCTCCATGACATACTTTGAGAGGTACTAGTAGCTTTAGTACCACAACCCTGCTGATAAGTAGATGCAACTGACGTTTCCTGGGGAGGAGGAGTGGTCTTCGAATCTTGGGTACTAAACTGACATAAAGTCTCCTTGTTTGGAGCCAGGGACAACAAATGGCTGGATCTTAAATGCCAACTCGGACAGATTCCAATTAACTGTTGTTAGGACTCAGGTATGAGAGAATGTCATGATCAATGAGCAATGTCTGTCATGGAACCGGCTGGGGAATGGTAGTACACTTGCCATACACTCACCTCCCTGAATCCCTCCAAGATGGAAGTCAGCCAACCATTCCCCGTATTACACTGAGGATGCGCTTCTTTCAACATCCCATGTTATGCGTTCAAAAATCTTGTATTTATTTTTTATCTACTCTTAAGCAAGGATACACTTATAAAAGTGCACTGTCTCCAACCAATCTAGTCATTGTTGAACAATCCGACAAACCCAAGAGGCATTCTCATCACATTTATTGTCCCTTATGCTTCAGAGCACTTAACAATCCTCAACTATTGCTATTTCTTAAAAAGCAACAGCACTCCACCTAGTGAATTTCACTTCAGAATCGTAGTACTATTGTTATTTTTAGGATTATTCTTGTCTTCCTGCTTCGTGCTAAAGATTTTAAACATGCGTACATTTGACATGCTTCAAAACTTCTTTTGTTCTTTCAGGGAGCTTTTGGAGAGGGTCCAACTTCATAATGTCCCTGTGAAGCAAGGCCATGCAAAATCCTTTGAATTTACTTTCATAAATATGTCTTGAGTACCTACTCTGTATCAGGGGCCATGGCAGGTACACAGATGAATAAAGAAGAAAGATAAAGTATCATTTGTTGAGACCCTGCTGTGCTATGCAATGTACCAATACCACGTTGGGGAGGTTGAAGTGTTTCAGCTCATTTCATTTCCATAACAACCTCCGAAAGCATCATTATCACAAACACAGCTGAGGAAACTGAGGCTCATGGAGGTTACTTGACTTGCAGACTCATGCATTGAGTGATTACTGGAGCTGAGATTTGAATCCTGTCTGTCTAACTCAAAGCCCATGGTGTTTCACTGCACAATGACAAAGACCAAATTAGAAGTATGGTTCATAGGAAAGTGGAAGGAGGGGTCCTGGGAAATTTGCAGTCAGAGCACTTCCTAGCTAATTGTGTGAAAGTGGGCCAGTTACTAACCACCCCTAGCCTCAGCAGCCCAGTCAACATGGGGTAATTCCTACCTTGCAAGGTAGTTGCAAGGAATAAAGATGATATGTGTAAAGCACCTACCACATGGCAGTCTATAAAGAATAGCTACTGTTATTCCTATCCTTGTAAATTACCATTTCTCAAAGAGGCAGGAGCCATTTTCCTACACACTGAATTCTCAGAGTTTGCATTGGGTACAAATCATGAAATCTAGGACCAAAGTTAACAAGATTTTGTTATATGACTTTTAGAAAGTATATAGTTGACTCAAGAATCTCAGGAGAGTCGGCAAGAAGAGAAAATCCCAAATCAGAGGCAAGTTCAAAGACTGCTTTCCTACTCCCAAGTCCTCCTTCAGCCGAACTACCGGCCAGGAATGACAAGGGGACTCACCATTGTTGAGTCTGCCTGTGAATTTGCATGACAAGTGATAAGCGACATAACCACCAAGTCTGGCCCCCTGGAATAGCTACGGCATCTACAGTGAGAGGAAGGCCATTATCTAAACTGTCTGGAATCCCAGGCAAATCATTATAGAAAGGCACAAATTCACACTGGATCAGGCTTTTGATGGTCTGTGGGGGGAGGCTGACTTTGTTTGTTAATGCCACGACAAATGTGTCCTTGAATGAGGGAATTGACAGGACACCTGTCTCTGCATTGAAACCTGATCGGAAGCAAATCCAACCTCTTCGATTCTCTCAGGAGTCTCCACAGGTTCTAAGCTGCTTAGTCCTTTGTGATTCAGTAATTTCTACGGCAGGAAGAATCCATCCTTGTTTCTTCTAGAGATAATCCATCCATAATGCAGCATGAACACTCAAGGAACGGGCTGCCTCCCAAATAGAGAAGGGCAGTTGCCTGAGTGGAAGGACTTGAGAGGAACTGAAGATGCATCCCCATGATACCCAAAGCACCCCCCAACCACCACCAAATAAAATTGTTTTCCTACCTCCTGTCACTGATGCTGCAAATTCTACTTTGGAGAAGTGGCAAAGAGCACTTCCCAAACTTTTTCACCAAAAAACCCCTTAAAAACAGAGTAAGGGTGGGGGTGGCTGTACAACATTGTGAACATACTATAAATTACTGAATTGTGCATTTTAAAGTGGTAACATTTATACTACATGAATTAAAAAAACACATTAAAACAAAACAAAAGCAAGGGAAATAGCCTTGGGAAACTTGTCCTTGTGAGGCCTGAAGGGCCTGGACTCAAGTAGGGTCTCTCTTGTGCTTGTTGCTTTCTGCACCATAGAATACCTCTGCGTGCTTTGGTATTTGAAGGGTGTTAAAAAACAAAATTCAAGCAAGTAAATTTGAAAACCTAATTGGTTTTATTAAGCGATTCATGAGTTGAAAGTAGAGAAATGCTCCTAAGAGCTATACAAAATGGAAGGGGGATGGGCAAAAGTAATAAACAAAAGAAAAGAAAGGATTGTTTTGGGCCAGGACTTTTTCTTTTTTTGGTGGGGAAGGCGGGGCTGCAGGGTTTTTATCATATAGGTTATTTCACTAGTGCTAATCAGTATATTTCAGATTGACTTTTAAAAGATCACATTCCTGGGATAGGTTGAAACTGTAATTAAGTCTTGGTTTGCTGTTGTGGGGGGCAAACGACGGCAATTTGGGCTTCTTTTAAAGTTATTTGCCAAATAAAATGTTTACCTTTCATCCCCTCATTTTCAAATAAAATTGAAACCCCAGGAAGATGCGCCTTAATTTCCTGGAGGTTTCAGAACCTCGTGGCAGCACCACTCACTTGTGGGCTGGAGAAGCATGAAAGGAGAACCAGGCTTACCGGGGTGTGATCCCAGGGTGTGGATTCTAGGGTGTGATCCAAGGGTATGATCCCAAGGCATGGGTCCCAGGATGTGATCCCAAGGTATGATCCAAAGGTGTGGATCCCTTGGTGTGATACTATAGTATTGTCAGGGAGGAAGACCTTCCTCTGCCCTATGCTGGACTTAGAATCAAATTGACATGAGACTAATTAACAGGAGAAAATCAACTTTAATAGTGTACAGAGGGAGAATCCACACAGACATAAAATCTCAAGACAATGAAGCAACAAGAAGTTTACGTGAGCTAAGGAGAAGGGTAAGGCCTGAAGACAAAAAGGGGAGAAAACTCATTAGCAAGAAGGTGAAAGAGGATGTTTGGAAAAACAAGGTTGTTCTATTATGCAGATGAGTTCCTTCTGTAAAGGGGGCTTCTGTGAATACTTTTCCTGTTGCAGGCTCTCCTTTCCGATGTAAATGTAGGCGGTTATGGGGGAAGCAGAGCATCTTTCATGCATCTGCTGGGTTTTTATTACTTCTAACTCTAAATAATCTTTATGCCAAAGTGGCACATTTTGGGGTGTCTCATCCTGCACCTCTTCAGTGTAATCTCAAGGTGTGAGTCCCAAGGTGTGGTCTCAGTATGGTATCCCAGGGTGTGAGTGCCAGGGTACGGACCCTTGCTGTGAGACCCTGGTATGCTCAGACCACTAAGAGCATCCACTTCCTCCTCTGTTATATCAGGAATCCAGTACCTACTGCAATATGAGGCATACTCAAACAAAAATGTGCTTTATTTCACAGGAATAATTGGCAAAAAAAACAAAACAATAACTACAACAGCTCCCAAACACCACATATACAGACATTCTTACTCACTAGGGGTTATTTCCCGATGTGAAAGAGCTTGTCCAAGTCTAAAGACCTGAGGTAAGCAAAGAACAAACAAGCAAACAAACAAAAACCCACAAACATTTCATGAAAGGTTTCCAGGTGAAGCCAGAAAGAAAAGCTCCTCCCCCCAGTCATAGAGATTCCTTAAGGCCAAGGTTAGGACAGACTTCTGCAGATGGAAGAAATGTCTTTTCCTCATTATGGGTTCTGACTGTATGGTTAAGAACAAAATGAATGTCTTCAGGACAGTACTTACTTTAAGAGATCAATTGGTAAAAGAGTATCAAACAGGAGACTAAACTTGGAGGACTCACATACATCATCGCCCATTGTAAGGAGTGAGATGATTCATTTCCAGAAACACCAAATAAAAGCTGTGGTGTCTAGTTAACAATAAGTTTACAAACTATTAGAAATATGTACAGCCAATACCATGCTGTCTTGATGATTACAGCTTTGTAGTAGAGGCTAAAGTCTGGGATTGTGATGCCTCCTGCTTTGGTCTTCTTCAAAATTACTTTGGCTATTCGGGGCTTTTTGTGGTTCCATGTGAATTTTAGGATTGCTTGTTCTAGTTTCAAGAAGAATGCTGGCGCAATTTTGATTGGGATTGCATTGAATGTGTAGATAGCTTTGGGTAGTATTGACATTTTGACAATATTTATTCTTCCAATCCATGAGCAGGGAATGTCTTTCCATTTCTTTATATCTTCTTCAATTACCTTCATAAGCTTTCTATAGTTTTCAGCATACAGATCTTTTACATCTTTGGTTAGATTTACTCCTAGGTATTTTATGCTTCTTGGTGCAATTGTGAATGGGATCAGTTTCTTTATTTGTCTTTCTGTTGCTTCGTTGTTAGTGTATAAGAATGCAACTGATTTCTGTACATTGATTTTGTATCCTGCAACTTTGCTGAATTCATGTATCAGTTCTAGCAGACTTTTGGTGGAGTCTATCGGATTTTCCATGTATAATATTATGTCATCTGCAAAAAGCGAAAGCTTGACTTCATCTTTGCCAATTTTGATGCCTTTGATTTCCTTTTGTTGTCTGATTGCTGATGCTAGAACTTCCAGCACTATGTTGAACAAATCAGGAGACTATAGATGTAGAGAGGATGGAGGAGAGGATGTAGAGAAACGGGAACCCTCTTGCACTGTTGGTGGGAATGCAAATTGGTGCAGCCGCTCTGGAAAGCAGTGTGGAAGTTCCTCGGAAAATGAAAAATAGACCTACCCTATGACCCAGCAATAGCACTGCTAGGAATTTACCCAAGGGATACAGGAGTACTGATGCATAGGGGCACTTGTACCCCAATGCTTATAGCAGCACTCTCAACAATAGCCAAATTATGGAAAGAGCCTAAATGTCCATCAACTGATGAATGGATAAAGAAATTGTGGTTTATATACACAATGGAATACTACGTGGCAATGAGAAAGAATGAAATATGGCCTTTTGTAGCAATGTGGATGGAACTGGAGAGTGTGATGCTAAGTGAAATAAGCCATACAGAGAAAGACAGATACCATATGATTTCACTCTTATGTGGATCCTAAGAAACTTAACAGAAACCCATGGGAGAAGGGAAGGAAAAAAAAAAAAAAGAGGTTAGAGTGGGAGAGAGCCAAAACATAAGAGACTGTTAAAAATTGAGAACAAACTGAGGGTTGATGGGGGGTGGGAGGGAGGGGAGGGTGGGTGATGGGTATTGAGGAGGGCACCTTTTGGGATGAGCACTGGGTGTTGTATGGAAACCAATTTGACAATAAATTTCATATATTAAAAAAATAATAATAATAATAAAAATTTTTTAAAAATTTAAAAAAAAGAAAAGAAAAGAAATATGTACAGCACCGCCCCCCTCCTCCCGCCCCGGGCAACAATGGAGTCCCAAACGGTTAGACACTTCACTTCCTGGTTCTTCTTCCCCTCTCCTTTTCTTGAGCTTATTTTTCAAGAGCTTATTTTTCACTGGCTTTGCAATGAGCATGCCCCAAAGAAGTGAAGTCTCTGCGTCACCTCAAGGAAGGTACATTTGTTCCAATCAGACTACTTTTTGCGTTACGTGGACATAGGTGACTTCCGGGTAAGGCTGTAACCTCTGTGGTACTCAACCAATGAGGAATCAGGGGAGGGACTTCCCACTTCTAGAAGATAAATTGTCTGCTGTAACTGCCCCAAGTGTGCCTGTCCATCAGACACCCACTCTTGCAAGAACATTGATTAAAGCCTTGCTTCACTGTGCTCCAAGTCTCTGCATCCCTCCTTTGATTGGGTCAGTGGGCTTATTTCTCACACCCATCAAGCCGAAACTCACCACAGCCTCACCTCCTGTGCCCAGTGTGCACAGGCCTAGGACTCTCCTCTGCCTCTGCTAATGGTGTTATGGTCATCTTAATGAGGAGAAGGGCAGGAGCAATATAACACTTTGACACAGGCAGGCAAGGGGCGCAGGCCTCAAGGGCCTCTGCTCTTTCACATGGCCCCATTAGGATTTTCAAAGTCCCCTCCAGGGCCTGGACTAGCCAGGGCAGCAGTACCATCTGATAGGGCTCCTTAAGCCCAGAGAAGGGCACAGAGAACTCAGTCCCTGTTTCTCCCCTTCTCAGTGCTCTATGATTCTCTACCCTAAATGAGCGATCAATCAGATGCCCAAAGGGATTCTGGGACTTGTGGCAGCCAGGCAAGCACTTCACTCTTACTAGTCAGTGCGTTGTTTCTCTGAGGGATCATGCAAAACTGGCCCCTAAAATGGTATTAACAAGCTGATTTGGAGTGACATATTTCTTAAGAATAAGTTTGGGGTTCTGAGCTACCCAAAGTCCACTGCCACATGTATGGGCCATGCATTAACTCTCACCCTTCCATCCTCAGTACCACCTCAGAATGACACCGTTGGATAGCAGCAGGTGTCATTTATCCTGTGTGTCCCTCATGGCTGGCACCCAGGGCAGTCCTCCAAGCCCTCCATGCCATGTGTCCAGCAGTCCTCTGGGGGTGGTCCCTTCTATACCCCCTGAAGTGTTTTGAGACTATCATTATGCAACACAAATGAGTTCTTCCAATTGATGTCCTCTCTTGCCTCCAATTGATGTGGTGGCATCTTGCTCTCCTGAGTCAGTCTTAAGCCATGGTCAAGAACATATGGACATACTTTACTTAATGGACATACCTTGTTCTTCCCCACCCACAGCCCCTCCACCCATCCTCACTACAGGAATCTCTCTGTGGAAAGCAAGAGTATGGTCAACATGGAAAGGGATCACATACTAGAAATGCAGCAATTAAAGTCTAAAAATTTCAAGAGAAGGGGGCCTGGGTGGTCCAGTCAGTTGGACATCTGGCTTCAGCTCAGGTCATGGACTCGCGGTCTGTGGGTTCAAGCCCTGCATCAGACTCTGTGCTGACAGCTCAGAGCCTGGAGCCTGCTGGAGATTCTGTGTCTCCCTCTCTCTCTGCCCCTCCCCTGCTCATGCTCTGTCTGTCTCTGTCTCTTAAAAATAAATAAACGTTGAAAAAAAAATTTTTAATAAAAATTTCAAGAGAAGACATGAACGGAAGATGTGTTACTCTATATTTATGTTATAAAATTCTAAATTTTATAAATTTGTTATAATATACAATATACATAATTTGTATATGTATATATATACAATATATACGATATATTGATATATCATATATATTTATATGATCTATAAAGTATATAATTTGTTAAATTCTAGATTTAACAAGACCAAAAAATTACCACCCTCATTTTCCCATATACTCTGGACAAGATTTATATTTATGCTCATCAACAACAAAGCACTGCAAAAATATTTGAAAGAGTCATTGGAAGAGGTATTCACAGGTTGCAAGATGCAAATGTGGCATTGTAAGCAACGACATAACCAGCATTGAATAACAGATATCAGGGAATTGCAGAGACAAGTAGATCTATATTGCTTCAATACACACAGCCAACAGCTTTGGGAGTAATAACAGTGTTGCTACCTTTTCCTCATGATGAGGGAGATGAAATTAGTGGGGAATGGGGCATTTGACAATAAAGAACATGAAGAGATGGTTCCTGGACCTGAACAGGATGAGATAGTGCCAGGACACTACCAAGGGTCTTCACATGCACTGACTAGACAATAAATAAATCCAAAAGTCCCTGTTCTCCACCGATTTGTCTGTGTTGCCCTGGATAAATCACTATATCACACATGAGCCCATGAGTTTTGTAATTCTTTGTTTTAATAAAATTGTTTATGTAGAGAGCCCCATGAAAAATACTTGCCCAAGGCCCTGCACACCCTGGAGTTTCCCTGGGCAGGGGTGTCTTTCTGAGGCAAGGGAATGGGATTTGTGGTGAAGAGCTGGGCAGAAGCTTGCTTGGGAAAGTGCACTCAAACCTGGGCACCTGGGTAGCTCAGTCTGATAAGTGTCCAACTTCAGCTCATGATCTCATGGTCCACGAGTTCAAACCCCACGTCAGTCTCTGTGCTGACAGCTCAGAGCCTGGAGCCCATTTGGGATTCTGTGTCTCCCTCTCTCTCTGCCCCTCCCCCGCTCACACTCTGTATCTCTCTCTCTCTCAAAAATAAATAAAAACATTTAAAAAAAATTTTAAGAAAAAATATGAGGACAGGAGAACTTGGTTATGAGGGGAGGCTTTTGTATCTTTCAAATAATCTTTATCAGCCTCCCCAAAGCCTCCCCCAATATAAAAAAATAAATTGTAAAAAAGAAAATTGGGTAAAAATAAAGGTTTGAACACTTGAGGTTAATGTCAAAAGGAAGTATAGCAGAGTGGTTAAGAACAGTAGCTTTCAGGGGAGCCAAGATGGTGGTACAGCATGGAAGTTTTTTGTGTGTCTCGCATCCATGAAACACACCCAGATCAACACTAAACCATCCTGCACACCTAGAAAACTGATTTGAGGATTACAAAACAATCTGCACAACCTGAAACACAGAATTCAGCAGGCACACGGCACAGAAAGGTGAACTTGAGAAGCAAGAAGCCGCAGTGGGCAGGGAGCTGTTTTTTGGGTGGAAAGGATGGAGACAAGGGGGAGGGGATATGGGAAAAGCACCCCTCCCCAAAAGCATCTGGAGAGAAAGTAGAAAATTGGAAACAGCCACAGGGACTAAACTAAAAAGGGAGAAAGGAGAAAGGAGAGGGTTTAAATTCCATTAAGACTGTAAACAAGGGGAGCACAGTCTGCAACTCCGCAGCTTGATAACTGGCGGTGCTCTGGTGGGAAGGGCAAATCCCCAGGAGCAGAGTGGGGTCCGGGAGGTTCTCAGGCTACACGAGGAAAAGCAGTTCCACTGTTGGAATGACATTTGGTAGAGACTATGAGGCAGCCTGGGCCCAGCAGACCCCAGAGAATGGCCACATTCTCTGGTGCTGGAACAAGGTCATTAAGGGTGGAGCTTGGTGCCAGATGTGTGTTGTGATTTTCCACAATCCCTGAAATGCTGCTGCTACACTATCTCTCAACTTTTTCTGGGACAGGCTGGCACCTGACCACAGTCTCTGGGTTTTGGCAACATCATGATCCCGAGAACATTCCTGGGTAGGGCCAACATTCGGCCATTGCTCAGGTAGACCCTCCGCAGAGGGGCAGAACAGGTCAAATCCGCAGTCCCTCAGAAGTAAGGGGCCAGGGAAAACATCTGCATCTGAGACAAAACTCGGGAGAGAGGTACTACCTGGGGCTTGGTCATGGACAGTGCAAAAGCAGGGAGTGGATGAAACCTGAAGACAAGGACGGGTGCACGATTGCTGATTGGGGAGAACAGAGTTCCGATACTAGAGACTGGGTATCTGGGTGGCGCCATTTTCACCACTCCTGCACATGCGCATATGCACCAATGAGCGTCCAAACAACCCACACCAGTAGGCTAGCAGTGCCATCTAATGGAAAGTGGAGCCATTACACTAAGCCCTGCCCAACTGGGCCAACCTTCCTCTTCAAGAACAGAAGTCTCACAGCCTGTTTAGTTTATGGACTATAAAGCACTTCATAGTCTGACTTCTAGGGGAAAATGAAGTAATTTCAGTCATATTTCAGTCTGTTAGCAGGTCCATCTATTCAATTTTCTTTCTTTCTTTCTTTCTTTCTTCTTTTTTTCTCTCTTTCATTTCTTTTTCTTGAATACAGAAAGAGAAAAAATTCATTTTTATTTTTAATTTCCATTAAAATATTTTTCTTTAATTTTTTTACCATATTTTTTACTTTTGTGTAAATTTTTTCAAATTCTAGTTTACTTCCATCATTTCATTTCAGTCTACTTCAGTGTACTTTAGTCTACTTCATTTTTTAAAATTTTCAAATGATTTCCCTTTTTTTTCTTCTTTCCCTTTTTTTTCTCTAATGTATCAAGCCACTTTCTTTTTTTTTTAATTTTTTTTAACGTTTATTTATTTTTGAGACAGAGAGAGACAGAGCATGAACAGGGGAGGGGCAGAGAGAGAGGGAGACACAGAATCTGAAACAGGCTCCAGGCTCTGAGCTGTCAGCACAGAGCCCAACGCGGGGCTCGAACTCATGGACCGTGAGATCATGACCTGAGCTGAAGTCAGACGCTTAACTGACCAAGCCACCCAGGCGCCCCTCAAGCCACTTTCAACACCCAGACCAAAACACACCTAGGATCTAGCATCATCTATTCGATTTTGTGTGTGTGTTTTTAATTTTAATATTTTTTATTTTTAATATTTTTTAATTTTAATTTTTTCTACCTCATTAATTCCTTTCTCCCTTCAAAATGATGAAATGAAGGAATTCACCCCAAAGAAAGAGCAGGAAGAAACAACAGCCAGGGACTTAACCAACACAGATACAAGCAAAATGTCTGAACCAAAGCTTAGAATCATGATAATAAGAATACTAGCTGGAGTTGAAAATAGATTATCTCTGTGGAGATAAAAGAAGTAAAAACTAGTCAGGATTAAATAAAAAATCCTATAACTGAGCTGCAATCATGGATGGATGCCGTGGCGGCAAGGATGGATGAGGCAGAACAGAGAATCAGTGATATAGAATCAGTGATATAGAAGACAAACTTATGGAGAATAATGAAGCAGAATAAAAGAGGGAGATTAAGGCAAAAGAGCATGATTTAAGAATTAGAGAAATCAGTGACTCATCAAAAAGGAACAACATCAGGGGTGCCTGGGTGGCTCAGTCAGTTAAGCCTCTGACTTCAGCTCACGTCATGATCTCATGATTCCTGAGTTTGAGCCCTGCGTCAGGCTCTGTGCTAACAGCTCAGAGCCTGAAGCCTGCTTCGGGTTCTGTGTCTATATCTCTCTCCACCTCCGTCCCACTCACACTCTGTCTCTCTCTCTCAAAAATGACTAAACATTAAAAAAATGTATAAAAAAAAAAAAAAAGAACATCAGAATCATAGGGGTCCCAGAAGAAGAAGAGAGAGAAATAAGGGTAGAAGGGTTATGTCAGCGAATCATAGCGGAAAAATTTCCTAACCTGGGAAAAGACACAGACATCAATATCCAGGAAGCACATTGTGAATGGGATCAGTTTCTTTATTTGTCTTTCTGTTGGCTTCAGAGAAAGACAGATACCATATGTTTTCACTCCTATGTGGATCCTGAGAAACTTAACAGAAACCCATGGGGGAGGGAGGGGGAGGGGAAAAAAACAAAGAGGTTAGAAAAGGAGGGAGCCAAAACATAAGAGACTCTTAAAAACTGAGAACAAACTGAGGGTTGATGGTGGGTAGGAGGGAGGGGAGGGGAGGTGATGGGTATTGAGGAGGGCACCTGTTGGGATGAGCACTGGGTGTTGTAAGGAAACCAATCTGACAATAAATTTCATATTAAAAAAAAAAGGAAAAAAAGACCTTTATTAAATAAAAAAAAAGAAAAAAATCCAGCAAGCACAGAGGACTCCCATTAGATTCAATAAAAACCAACCATAAACAAGGCATATCATAGTCAAATTAACAAAACACTCAGGCAAGGAGAAAATCATGAAAGTAGCAAGGAAAAAAAAGTCCTTAACCTACAAGGAAAGACAGATCAGGTTTGCAGCAGACCTATGCACAGACACTTGACAGGCCAGAAAAGAGTGACAGGATATATTCAGTGTGCTGAATCAGAAAAATATGCAACCAAGAATTCTTTATCCAGCAAGGCTGTCATTCAAAATAGAAGAAGAGATAAAAAGTTTCCCAGACAAACAAAAATTAAAGGAGTTTGTGACCACTAAACCCGCCCTGCAAGAAATTTTAAGGGGGACTCTCTCAGGGGAGAAAAGATGAATAAATAAATAAATAAATAAATACCAAAATCAACAAAGATTAGAAAGGACCAGAGAACACCATCAGAATCTCCAACTCTCTACAAGCAAAATAATGGCAATAAATTCATGTCTTTCAGTACTTACTCTAAACATCAATGGACTCAATACTCCAATCAAATGACCTAGGGTAACAGAATGGATAAGAAAACAAGATCCATCTATATGTTGTTTACAAGAGACCCACTTTAGACCTAAAAACACCTTCAGATTGAAAGTAAGGGGATGGAGAACCATCTATCATGCTAATGGTCAACAAAAGAAAGCCAGAGTAGCCATACTTATGTCAGACAATCTAGACTTTAAAATAAAGACTGTATCAAGAGATGAAGAAGGGAATTATATCATAATTAAGGTGTCTACCCACCAAGAGGACCTAACAATTGTAAACATTTATGCTCCAAAGTGGTACCACCCAAATATATAAATCAATTAATCACAAACATAAAGAAACTCATTGATAGTAATACCATACTAGTAGGAGACTTCAACACCCCACTCACAGCAATGGACACATCATCTAATCAAAATCTCAACAAGGAAACAATGGCTTTGAATGACACACTGGACCAGATGGACTTAACAGATATATTCAAAACATTTCATTCTAAAGCAGCAGAATATACATTCTCTAGTGCACATGGAATGTTCTCCAGAATAGATCACATACTGGGACACAAAACAGCCCTCAGCAAGTACAAAAAGATCGAGATCCTACCGTGCATATTTTCAGACCACAACGCTATGAAACTCGAGATCAACCACAAGAAAAAATTTGGAAAGGTAAAAAATACTTGGAGACTGAAGAACATCCTACTAAAGAATGAATGGGCTAACCAAGCAGTTAAAGAGGAAATTAAAAAGTATATGGAAGCCAATGAAAATGATAACACCACAACCCAAAACCTCTGGGACGCAGCAAAGGTGGTCATAAGAGGAAAGTATATAGCAATCCAGGCCTTCTTAAACAGGAAAGAAAGATCTCAGATACACAACTTAACCTTATGCCTTAAAGAGCTGGAAAAAGAACAGCAAATAAAACCCAACACCAGCAGAAGACAGGAAATAATAAAGATTAGAGCAGAAATTCAGAAATTATTGCTATCAAAACCAAAAAAAAAAGTAGAACAGATCAATGAAACCAGAAGCTGGTTCTTTGAAAGAATTAACAAAATTGGTAAACCAATTTGGCAGTTTGATCAAGAAGAAAAATAAAAGGACCCAAATAAATAAAATCAAGAATGAAAGAGGAGAGATCAAAACCAACACAGCAGAAATACAAACAATAATAAGAGAATATTATGAGCAATTATATGCCAAGAAAATGGACAATCTGGAAGAAATGGACAAATTCCTAGAAACACATACACTACCAAAACTGAAACAGAAAGAAACAGAAATTTTGAACACACCCATAACCAGTAAGGAAATCAAATTAGTAATCAAAAATCTGCCAAAGAACGAGAGTCCAGGGCCAGATGGCTTTCCAAGGGAATTCAACCAAACATTTAAGGAAGACTTAATACCTATTCTCTTGAAGCTATTCCAAAAAATAGAAATGGAGGAAAACTTCCAAACTCATTCTATGAAGTTAACATTACCTTGATTCCAAAACCAGACAGAGACCCCACTAAAAAGGAGAACTATAGACCAATTTCCCTGATGAACATGGATGCAAAAATCCTCAACAAGATATTAGCCAACCAGATCCAACAATACATTAAAAAAATTATTCACCACAACCAAGTGGGATTTATACCTGGGATGCAGGGATGGTTCAATACCCGCAAAACAATCAGTGTGATTCATCACATCAGTAAAAGAAAGGACAAGAACCATATGATCCTCTCAATAGATGCAGAGAAACCATGTGACAAAATACAGTATCCTTTCTTGATAAAAAAAAAACCCTCAAGAAAGTAGGGATAGAAGGAATCATACCTCGAGATCATAAAAGCCATATATGAATGACCCAGCGCTAATATCATCCTCAATGGGGAAAAACTGAGAGCTTTCCCCCTAAGGTCAGGAACAAGACAGGGATGTCCACTCTCGTCACTGTTATTCAACATAGTATTGGAAGTCTTAGCCTCTGCAATCAGACAACACAAAGGAATAAAAGGCATCCAAATCGGCCAGGAGGAGGTCAAACTTTCACTCTTCACAGATGACATGATATTCTATATGGAAAACCCTAAAGATTCCACCAAAAAACTGCTAGAACTGATTCATGAATTCAGCAAAGTTGCAGGATATAAAATCAATGCACAGAAATCGGTTGCATTCCTATACACCAACAATAAAGCAGCAGAAAGAGAAATGAAGGAATTGATCCCATTTAGGGTTGCACAAAAACGATAAAATACCTAGGAATAAATCTAACCAAAGAGGTGAAAAATCTATACACTGAAAACTATAGAAAGCTTATGAAAGAAATTGAAGAAGACACAAAAAAAAATTGAAAAAGATTCCATGCTCCTGGATAGGAAGAACAAATATTGTTAAAATGTTGATACTACCCAAAGCAATCTACATATTCAATGCAATCCCTATCAAAATAACACCAGCATTCTTCACAGAGCTAGAACAAATAATCCTAAAATTTGTATGGAACCAGAAAAGATCCCGAATAGCCAAAGCAATCTTGAAAAAGAAAACCAAAGCAGGAGGCATCACAATCCCGGACTTCAAGTTATACTACAAAGCTGTAATCATCAAGACTTATGGTACTGGCACAAGAACACACACTCAGACCAATGGCACAGAATAGAGAACCCAGAAATGGACCCACAAACCTATGGCCAACTAATCTTTGACAAAGCAGGAAAGGAATATCCAATGGAATAGACAGTCTCTTCAGCAAGTGGTGCTGGGAAAACTGGACAGTGACATGCAGAAGAATGCATCTGGACCACTTTCTCACACCACACACAAAAACAAACTCAAAATGGATGAAAGACCTAAATGTAAGACAGGAAGCCATGAAAATCCTCAAGGAGAAAGCAGGCAATAACCTCTTTGATCTTGGCCACAGCAACTTCTTACTCAGCACGTCTCTGGAGGCAAGGGAAACAAAAGCAAAAATGAACTATTGGGACCTCATCAAAATAAAAACTTCTGCACAGCAAAGGAAACAGTCAGCAAAACTAAAAGGCAACCGACAGAATGGGAGAAGATATTTGCAAATGACATCTCAGATAAAAGGTTAGTATCCAAAAGCTATATAGAACTTATCAAACTCAACACCCAAAAAACAAATAATCCAGTGAAGAAATGGGCAAAAGACATGAATAGACACTTCTCCAAAGAAGACATCCAGATGGCCAATCAACACATGAAAAAATGCTTAACATCACTCATCATCAGGGAAATACAGATCAAAACCACCACGAGATACCTGTCAGAATGCCTAACATTAACCTGTCAGAATGCCTAACATTAACAACTCAGGCAACAACAGATGTTGGTGAGGATGAGGAGAAAGAAGATCCCTTTTGCACTGCTGGTGGGAATGCAAAATGGTATAGGCACTCTGGAAAACAGTATAGAGGTTCCTCAAAAATTAAAAATAGAACTACCCTACGACCCAGCAATTGCAGTACTAGGCATTTATCCAAAGGATACAGGTGTGCTGTTTCAAAGGGACACATGCACCCCCATGTTTATAGCAGCACTATCAACAATAGCCAAAGTATGGAAAGAGCCCAAATGTCCATCAATGGATGAATGGATAAAGATGTGGTATGTATATACAATGGAGTATTACTCGGCAATCAAAAAGAATGAAATCTTGCCATTTGCAACTACATGGATGGAACTGGAAGGTATTATGCTAAGTGAAATTAGTCAGTCAGAGAAAGACAAATATCATATGACTTCACTCATAGGACGACTTTAAGACACAGAACAGATGAACACAAGGGAAGGGAAACAAAAATAATATAAAAACAGGGAGGGGGACAAAACATAAGGAACTCTTAAGTATGGAGAACAAACAGAGGGTTACTGGAGGGGTTGTGGGAGGGGGGATGGGCTAAATGGGTAAGGAGCATTAAGGAATCTACCCTTGAAATCATTGTTGCACTCTACGCTAACTAATTTGGATGTAAGTTTAAAAAAATAAAAATAAGTAAATAAACAAACAAACAAACAGTTGCTTCCAAAGCCAATTTCCCTGGATTCAAATCCCACCTCTATCATTTATAGTCATGTGACCTTGAACCTGTCTGAGCCTCAGTACTCTGCTCTCCAAAATGGGGGAATAATAGTAACTCCCACTGACATGTCATTTGTATAATAAGTACCTCTCAGTTATATACTATTCATACAATAAATGCTCAGTGTAAACTACTATTATTTGTTTGTAGAGGGAACACGTCAACCATATACAGAAAAAAAAATATCCCAGATCTGCTTCTATAAAATCCAGATAATTATCCCATTTATGTTTATATTTAGCGAACTTCAATTTTTTAAAGGTGTTTTTAAAAGGATATGAATTCTCCATTTTAAAATCACACTCTATCCTAGTAAGGATAGACAAAAATCAATTCATACCTACAAACACTGTGTTTTTTGTAAAACTACAGAGATAAAAAGAATACCTTAAACTTAATCAAGGTAAAGATTGACTACAAAGCAACAGCATTTGGAGTAATGACAGACTTTTCCAGAACACAGAGGAATCATGTCTTAATGTAAAGATGGAAAGCAATTATCATCCTAGTATTCCATACCTAAATAGTCTATCTTTTAAAAAATGAGAGTGAAATCGTCTTATTTTCTATTTTCACTTAGTCTAATGGCACACAATTCAAGTAAAAGCATACAGCATCCCTAAATGTGTGCAACTATAAGACAGTTTTTCACGTGCCTTATCCTCTAGTCAGACTGTCACCACGAAACCCCTTCAATATGGAAACGGGCAACCACCTATGTGACTAAGAATGTATTGAGAATGCCTGAATCCACACTCCAGAAAGAGGAAAACATACAAGTTAATGGGGTATTAAACCCAAGTATATTTGCCACCTAGGCTGTAGTGGCTGATGAGTAGAAATTATGTGATCATTCATATACAGCCACATTCCAACTATTGAGGCTCCAAGCCCCTATAACTTTGAGTAATAGAAAGTTCCATCTTTGGGGACACCTGGGTGGCTCATTCAGTTAAGTGCCCGACTTCTTGTTTTGGCTCAGGTCATGATCTCACGGTTTGTGAGTTCAAGCCCCACATCGGGCTCTGCACTGACAGTGCAGAGCCTGCTTGGGGTTCTCTCTCTCCCTCTCTCTCTCTGCTCTTCCCCTGCTTGTGCTCTCTTTCTCAAAATAAATAAATAAATAAAACTTCTAATTTAATAAAAATTCCATCTTTTGTCACAGTACCCTCCCTAACCTTTTCAGATCTCTCAGAATTTATATGCAAAATGCAAATGAACCTAGATCTGCTCACCTGTGGGTCCTAAGTAAGGTCATGCTCCTTCCTGGGGTGGCCAGAAGGCCCCACATGAAAACAGCACTTCTACCTGTACCCTCCCTCAGCTCATACCCTCCCTATGCCCTGCCATCCCTGCCAGTCTCACAGGTGAGCCTCATCCCCTTCCCTACGGAGCCCAGACTACCATTTTCTGGCTTCCTCCAAGCTACCCTGAAACTGTCTCACCAGTGCAGAACTGCCTCTGACCTGGGCAGCCTCTTTCTCCCCAGAACGGGGCTGTCTTCCCTCCTGAGACCCAGTTCTTTCCCAGAGCTGTGTGGGCCCCTAGTGATGCAGCCCTGAACCCATAATTCCTAAAGGGCTTTTTCAAAAGTCATTTTGTTTCTGCTATACATTAACCACAAGAGAACTAATTCTAAAGCAAAAAAAAAAAAAAAAAAAAAAAAAAAGACAATTATGTGAAAAACGGCTCAGAACCATGAAATAGATGCTGATTATAAATATAGGCTTTAGGCATTATGAAATGAGGCAGCTCTAAATTTTCAAAGAACAAAGAGAAAGCAAGAGGATTTTTTAAATATCAAAAGGACTTTCAGGTTATAATTAGTAAATTGACTAACCTTTTTAAAGGTAAAAGTGAATTTCTAAAGCCTAAGGTGTTCATGGAATTCTACAACACTGTAAGTGTGGGAGATCGCCTCTGCCAACCTCCTGACTTCACAGGTGAGAAAACAAAAGGTGACATGACTTTCCCAAGGCCCCCAAACATGTTTGTGGCTGTCGGGATTCTAATCGGGGCTCCTGACTCCCTTCTTCAGGTTCTTTCCCCTCAAGCGTATGGTAGGTGTGTTCACAAAGGGGCAGCAATCCCCAGAATTATATGAACAAATACATGGTGGTGTTGCTTGTGGATGGGAGTGGAGGTGATGGTGGTGGAGGAGCCAATGGTGCTGGCAGTATGTATATGTGCTGAGGAGTAGGGGACAGTTCAAGGGCAACCCAAGGGCATGTGGGCCAAAGCTGAGAAACAGTCACAATGGGGTGCACCTAAGAAATTGATGGACTGAGGAACAGGATGAAGCAGGTATAGACAAATCAATTCGATGTATCCATAAACAAAATGAGAGAAATAGTACAGCCACTGAGGAAGCAACAAGGTCATGAGGGTTTTGCAGTGTGGGATCACCATGCGCATTGGCTGTTCCCAGGACGAGCAACGCCTCCTAACAGTGAGACTCCTTGAGAGCACACAGTGTGGAAACCCATTAATTATCTGTTGACTATTCTTTCCATGCAAGTCTCTCGGGTAGGCTTTGCCAACATAACGGTAAGCAGGAAAGCAAGAAAAGTCCCTGCTCTACACCCTATCTTTAAAGGTTTTGCTTTTTGGTTTTTGTGTTTTAATCACAGGGGAGTTGCCTGGCTGAATGAGACAGTTTGCCAAGTCCTGCCCACCTGTCCTGGAGAGGTGGTACAGGCTAGAACCCTGGGTATCTCTTGCAAAATCCACACATCCTTAGTCTGTGTGTGGCCATCCGCTTTGTGGCCCACAGCGCCACCGTGTGGTGGGCGCTGGTTGGCTGATCCTGCATAAAATCTAACCAAAGCAGTAGCAGCCTTACCCAGCTTGTCACTTCTGATCAGGGAACCCTAAGCAGTTTCCTCTGTATGGCTGCTGAGCTGAACCAATGCCGAAAAAAGGCTGTTGAGTCTTAGGGTGCAAAAGAACTAAGTGACCAGCTCTCGGGCTCAAGTTCTCACCCATCTCCTCTGTAAGGTGTGACTGATCAGAATCGTGAAATCAATGAGCAGTGGGCGGTGGCTCTCTGCTCCTTCAGATCACCCATCTTATCCAGTCCGCTGATGAAATGAAATGCACCTTCAGCTTTCACAAGAGCCTAGCGATGACCAGCTATTGGAAGTGGCAGGACAGTCCAGATCATTATCTCGCTCTGGATCAGGTCTTTCCACTCGCCACGCTTTCATCTTTATTTTAAGTCCCCTCTACCCCTTGGAAATATTTTTCTTTCTGGTTCCTTGCTTAGTTCTACTGTCTTGTCATTAGGTAGAACAATGTATGAAGACACTCCTGGCACAGAAACTGACTTGGAACCGGCCCAGTTCAGCGTATGGGATGGCAAGTGTCTGCTCTGTGCACATTCGAGTGATACAAGGGTCAACAACGCACCCTCCTCCCTCCAGCACTTAGCAAATATTAGCGCCTGGCAGCTCCCTTTTCTGCCTGTTCTTCTAAAGGTAGAGCCTGCAGCATTGTCTCCTGCAGGAAGGCAGACTTGTAGCCATTTGTAACAGCCACAGGCATGAAAACAGATGGAGAGCAGGCCATGTGGGTGCAGGAGGATTCCTTCCACATTCTTCCTCCTAAATCTAGAGCACACTTGATGCGTCTTTGAAATACTCCTCAGAAACTGGCTGAGAAGTGGGGCGGGGCCGGGGTGGGGGTTGGGAGGAAGGCTAGGATCCCACTGGAGGTTCTGTTGGCTTTAGAGGTTGGTTTATTTGAATTCCCTATCAACTTAGAGTTTGATTATAGTTTGTAGATCAACTTATGATATGTTATTTCATATTAGATTTTCCAAAGTTGAAAAATGGTCTTAATTTTCATCTCAGCTATATACTACTACCAGGTTCCAGCCATGAGACCAAAGCGTCTTCTACTCCCTAAACTGTGGGTTTATATTTTTATTGGTTTCATGTTGTAACTGTAAACTTATTACTAACTTCCAATCAATGTCATCCCTATATGTTTAAGTGGACTCATTTTTTTTTAAGTAAGCTCAACGCCCAACATGGGGCACCACATCATGACCTCGAGATCAAAAGTCACATGCTCTTCCAACTGAGCCAGCCAGGCGCCCCTAAGTTAAACTCATTTTTGAAGTTACTTTAGAAGATACGACAAATTAAATTTAATTTTTTCATATTGAATCATGCAATCATAGAATGTACAAGCTGGTGTAGTCCGCAGATACAAATCAGTGCAGGGATTCCCAAGTGCCAGTCTGTGGACCAGTTTCAGTCCACAACCAGGTTTTCGTTTGTCCAAGGTGAAATGAGAAAAATGAGGGGGGGGGGGGGTGTCCTTGTGAGAGGCCAATGATCTGTTCTTGGGAAGTTCTTTTACCCTAAGATTAACTCAAATCTGACTCTTGTAGTATTTAAGATGTCTTTTATAAAATAATAGTGTGCTAGTGCGTGCCAACTGTTGCATACTTTCTTTCATGTTCTTACTTGGCAAAATATAAGTTGGGAACCTTGGGTCACTACCAGGGGTTTATACTCCCACTTTATAAAAAAAAAAAAAAAAAAAAAAAAAAGCCTGATGAGAATCCAGAACAGGAAGAATTGTGAGGAATGAGACATTCTGCTTAGAAGTATTCATAACATAACCCAATTAAGGTCCAAGTAGTTTCTTAGTTTCTGTGGTTATACATCAACAAGTTAATCACATCACCCGGAGTGGGGGGAGGGCTAAGAATAGGATCAGAAAATGGGGGGGGGGGGGTTGGAGTTTTTTTTTAAGTTTATTTTATTTTTGAGCAAGAGAGAGACAGAGTGCAAGTAGAAGAGGGGGAGAGAGAGGGAGACACAGAATCTGAAGCAGCCTCCAGACTCTGAGCTGTCAGCACAGAATCCATGAACCGTGAGATCATGACCTGAGCCAAAGTAGGATGTTTAACAGACTGAGCCACCCAGTTGTCCCAGGATCAGGCCATTTGTAAAAACAGAAATAGAAATAACTGATGTGAAAATGAAAAAGAATCCTAATAGGACATTAAGAAATGTCAATTTCTATGAAGTGAGCTTTCATTTCTCACTCATTCCATTGTCCACAACATTTAAAGAGGAACGATTCCCCCTGGTGGCAAGGGAATGTGCAAATGAGCAAACCCTGCAAACATTAAGCTACACTGGCTCAGGTTTTCTGGAGAGCATTTGACCACTGGTAACAAAAATCCCCAAAAGCACACGGTCAGAAGCCGGGGTCCAAGGCTAGCCGGCCTGGGTCAGATCCCTAGCGTACCCTTGCTGGCAACAGGACTTAAAGTTCTGTGAAGACCTGCTCTACAATGTACTCATTGTACAATGACTGTAATAGTTGCACCTGACTGCTGTGAGGCTCGACCAGTGAATATTCATAAGCACCTTGGACCAGTGCCTGGCATATAACACAGCTTTCATTATTATGTTGGTCCAGCAACCTCACTTCGAAGTATTTATCCTAAGGAAATCTTAATTAAGTGCACAAAGATGTATATACACATTTGCTTATCATTTCATGATTTATCAAAGGCCAAAAGTGGAAATGGCTGGTTAAATAAATTTTTGCCATCTTTACCTTATAATACTATGTGACCATTATTATAATTATGTTGATACGTACGTACTGATGTGAGGACATTCATAATCTATTTTCGAGAAGGGAAATCAAGCTAAAGAAGAATAAATATAGTAGAATCCTAGGAAGCAGACATATGTATTTTTTTAATCAGTGCATATATATCTAGATGTCAACGGTGGTTGCCTCTGGATTTGGGGGTTATTCAAATTTATTTTTCTTTTTTTGATTATCTGTGTCTTCCCATTTTTCTAGATCAATCTTATTGTTTGCATAATTTTAAAATAATTTAATATGTTACATATCGTGATGGTTAATCTCAGTCAATTTGACTGAGCTAAAGGATGCTCGAATAGCTGATAAAATAGTCTTTCTGGGTGTGTCTCTCAGGATGTTTCTGGAAAAGATTAGCATTTAAATCAATAGACTGGGTAAAGAACACCCATCCTCACCAATATGGGTGGGCATCTTCCAAACCACTAAGGACTCAAAGAGAACAAAATGGCAGAGGAAGGATGAGTCAGCTCTCTCTTCTTGAGCTGGAACATCTATCTTCTCCTGCCCTTGAACATCAGAGCTTCTGGTTTGGGGGCCTTCGGACTCCAGGACTGACACCAGCAGCTTTCGTTGTTCTCCAGCCTGAGATGGCAGACCATGGGACTCCTTGGGCTCCATAACCACAGGAGCCAATTACTATCATAAATCCCCTTTTTATATCTGTATCTATACCCATACCCTATTGCCTCTGTTTCTCTGGAGAACACTGGTTAATACACATATGTTCCAAAGTTCTTATAAATCTTGCCAAACATTCTAAAATGTATCTGCAAGTGGGGAGGAATAAACAGCATAGAAATACAAAACCAATACGTTAACCTCCAAAGTAGATAGAAAAACACATTTGGAAACAGAGAACTTAATAGTGAACATTCAGGAACAGAGTCATTCCCATTGGTAATTATCACTAGTGCGCATGTGCACATGCAAACACATATGCACATACATCTATTTCACTGGGACTTGCCCCTGAAAGCAGAGCCTGAGGCAAGGACTTGGGAACAGGTTATTTCAGAGGTGCTCTGAAGACACAGAAGTGAGAGAGTGAAAAAAATGAGACGGCAGGGAGAAAGGCCAATAAAAGGTGCACTAATTAGTAACGGCTACAAGCAACTGGGATTCAGTCCCATCGGGGCTGAGAAACCATGGAAGAAACCTTGGAATTGTCCCACCCCTGCATGGGAAGGCTGGAACGATTACTCAACAACTACCCTCCCACCTTGGTCGTGGGCTGCCCTGGTGTCAGCTTTCCCGCACTTCAGGGTTGCACCTGCAAAGACTATGCGACCTCCCACAGCATCAGAGACCACCCTGAGGCCAAAAAGCAGAGACCCCCAAGGTGCATGTGTGATGTAGGGGCTGACATCAGACATATGACGGGGCTGCAGGAGACCAAGACTTGGTGGGGAGGGAGACCAGGAGGTGGTGGGGGGAAACCAGGAGGTGGTGGGGAGCACCATAATTTTACACGTCCCTTGCCCAAACCCAGTGACTAGGAAAACATGACTTTGTTGGGAGAATCCTGGGAGGGGGGTGAACCCACCGCACTTCCCACTCAGTGCCCCTTTCCCCCTCACGCACTCACTGGGATCATCCACTGCACACGTCCTCAGCTGCTCAAAGGTGTGAGTTACACAAAGGGAGTTCACCCTCCAGCTGGCCAGGGCTGCACTGGCCCCGAGTCCCACATAAGTCCCTTCACAAGCTGTGCTCTGGCCTCGCTGAGCAGCCTGGTACCACAAGCCCCCAAGCCCACCCCACCCCCAGATGCCCTTTGCCCTCTGCAAAGCCTTTCCTCCTTCGTTTCCCCTGGTTCCTCCCACCAGAACTTCAGGCCTGGCCAGGTAGCAGCACCTCTACCCAGAGGCTATACATAGACTGGATGGAGGGCAGGGAAGGGCAAGGGACCCAAGGCAGGGGAAGAGATGGATGGAGCAAGACTGCCCATGAGTTGAGCTGATAGTGGTCGAGGCTGGGTGTTGGGGACGTGGACTTTGGGGACACTATTCCTGAAACCTGTAACCCTAGGCGACCCATCGCAGCTGTAGACTAGTAAGTACAGCTGCAACTTTTTACCCAGCCCTCTTGTAGTTTGTCTTTATTTATTTTTTTAACACTTATTTATTACTGAGAGACAGAGACAGAGCATGAGCAGGGGAGAGGCAGACACAGAATTCGAAGCAGGTTCCAGGCTCCAAGCTGTCAGCACGGAGCCCAACACGGGGCTCGAACCCACAAACCGCAAGATCATGACCTGAGCCGAAGTCGGACGCTTAACCGACTGAGCCACCCAGGCGCCCCATTATAGTCTGTCTTTAAATTGCCCTGACTCTCCTCCTTCAGAGAGCGGTTTCTGGCTTGTCCTCCCGTCTCCCTGTTTGGCTGCCGCTCGCTAAACCCTTCCTTTGCTGCATGCTCGAAGTCTTGATCATCATCTCTGCTAGGTGGGCAGATGAACTTGGAGTCCTCTTGGAGGTACAGGTATGGGTCTCCCTTCAGGCAAAACACTGCTGTTCAACTACGAGCAATGAAGTAGGCCGAGAGGGTGAGGACTCCAGGGCCTGGCTGTTTCTGCCCAACAGGGACTCCCTGCTCGGCAGCTCCCACTGGGCTGGTGGAGATGTCAGCCCCAAGCGGCAGTCTGGGCGCCCCCCACTCCCCGCCTGCTCCTGCCTCCTGCTCCCTCTGCTCTCACGGTGATGGGACCTGCATTGCTTTCGGAGGGCTCTCCCTGCCGATCCTGCTTCCTCCCACTTCAGCCCAGCAAAGCTCTGGCCCTCCTTACCCCACGTTGGCAACCACATCCCAATGGACCTCACCTGCCACAACACAGGTGCAGGTGCCTTCGCCCCCTGTGCCCCTGCTGAAGCTCCAAAAATAATGATTGCAAGCAAGTTATAACCATTGTACTATATTTAAATGTTTCCATATGATAAATTAACACCTTTTACATAAAAAAAAATACAGTGGTTACATATATAACCTAATTTTAGAAATAATGTCAAAGATTAAATTTGTGGTCCTTTGGGCATGAGGCCCCAGCCAGGCGACCCGCCCTCCCTCCCTCTCTCCCACCCATAAGCAAGCACAGCCAGACTTCAGCTCTGGGAGTCTCTCCAAGATCTCCCAAGCCTGCACTGGGTGGCCCTCACTATGCTCCCATGACACCCTAATCTCTGTCACTAGACTACTACCCAGTACTTCTGCCCCACTCACCTCTGCCAGCACCCCAGCAAGGTAGGGAGAGCCTGGAGGACCTGGCCCAGAGCAAGCACTCAGTAAATGACTTTGGATCAATCACTGAATGACTGACTGAGACATATGTGTCCCTAGAAGGACACCAAGTAAGGCTCCTCTCCACAGCATTCCCACAGATTGACAATACGTCACAAAGATCAAGTGGCTCCTTCAGTCTGGAGTGAACATGGAGGTGGGGGGAGGAAAGGGCTCATTATAACCCTTTCTCAAACCATAGGACTGGGAGCACCCAGCCAGGTGCCCCTGGAGCTCTGAAACAGGACCCCTCCTCACAGGCAAGAGAGGAGAAATTATATCCCCCTTCTGCTCTGTTTATCTCCAGAGAGACCTTCTCTTCCAGAGAAGACCTCTCAGTTACTGGTGAAGACAAGAGCGGCCTAGTAGCCTCTTGTGTTGGGGGGGGGGGGGGGGAGGGTGGAGGGCACCCTGAGCTGGCCCCAGCCAGGTTCTGGGGTGGGATCACCAGCCAGGGACCCTGGGTCGGCCAGGGCTCCAAGGGCTGGTGCCAAACTTCTCCGGCGGCTTTGAGCGAGACAGGGGCTTCAGTTCTTCTCTCTGGCCCAGGTCCTGGGGGAGATCTTCCAAGGAAGAGATCTCCAAGTCAGTCTCATCATCTGAAAGCTGCAGGGAAGTAAGGGGGGAGAAGAAAATGCATTCTGACAAGGGAGGATGAAAATGCTGGACAGACACAGGGACAAAATGCAGGTTTGGAAGAAGCAGTTGGGAGACATTCCTTCTCCTGCTTTTTCATGTTTCCCTGTCTGAAAACCTGCTTCAGAGACCTGGGGTCAGAGTGATTTCAAACGCTCCTGAAGTTCCACTGGCCAAACCAAGGCAAGCTCCTTGGAAAGGCTTACAGCAAACCAGGCTGCTCTTATCATCTAAACTTTGTCTAGATTTTTCAATCCCCCACATAGATGGAGCTGAACGCCCAGAGCCTTGACTTTCCTGAATGCAGCAGGGGCTAAAGTCCCTCCCCACCTGCCCTCAGATGGCTTCTGCGGGGCTGGTTAATACCCTGACCAAAGGAGCAGGAGGATAGCTCTTGGGGACCAGGAACTGTCAGCCTGGAAAGGGTCTGGGCTGCAGCCAATGCAAGAGCCCGGGGGTACCCCTGAGCCACAGTCACCCCTCAGAGCTCTCAGTGCCCCACCCCCTGGCACTGAGGGCTACCTGGGTTTTGATAGGAACATCCTGTGCATTTTCTCCCAGAACATAAAGCCAAGCAATCAGAACCACCCCGGGCCCAGGGCAGCAGGCTAAGCCTGCTGTTGGATATTGACCCTCTTTCCCCAGGGGAAAAGGGACAAATTTATTTTAATCACCTGGACTAGATACTCACCAATGCACATGGGCTGCATAATAAACCAAGCACATTATGTAATAAGAACATGGTCTCCTAAGAAAGTGATTGCCCACTACTTCAGACCGTTAGGGCAATAGCTCTGGTCATACCAGGAGGCACCTTTTTGACTGAAAAAGGTGATACAGGAATGTGAAGTAGTGAGAGCTCTAAATGTTTCTGCCCCAGGAAGTAACTGGCACATGGGAGTTACTCCCTGACCGGAGGCAGTGAGGAGGGCGTCTGAACGGTAATGTTGGGGAGTCTGAGCATCTGAGCTCTAAGTCTGATAGCAGCTAGAGCCTCAGAGAGGCAAGGCCACCAAGGCATTCTTAGTGATGAGGAATGGCCTGGAATATTGAGAATGAAATATCTAAATATTCCCATTATATGTTGTCGCCCACTCCAATGCCTGCCCTTGAGGAGAAGTCTGCTCCGCACTCAGCCTGGTGTTGGGGGCCTCGGCTGAGTGAAGGAAGGGGGCGAAGCCCGTGGTGGGGTGAACCAGAGCCAGGAGAGCAGCTACTACCAGCAGCTGGGCACAGAGTCAGGTCCAGGCTGTGTCAGAGGCAGGAAATGGGAGCGTGAGTGACCAGGAGAAGTGACCTATACAAGCAGTTGCTTGTATAATGAACCAAAAGGCTTTTTAATGTCAACAGAGATACAAAAAAAAAAAAAAAGCATTTGAAAGTGGCCACCCCTCCACCTGGGCAGGGACAGAGGAGACAGTGAGGTCACCTGTGATGTCCCACTAGGGCCAAGGCTGACACTCACTAGACCCCACCTCAGGCCCCCAAACTCAGAGCTGGCTCTGTGGGAAATGGCAGGGCAACCTCCAAGAGTCCTGCACCCTACCTGGGGCTTCCTTCCTGGCACGGCAGCCTTCTGTGGGCTGGCGCTGGGCATTAAGAACAGATTGACCCCTCCAGCAGGCTTCTTCACTGGAGCCTCCAGCTGTTTCTCAAGGTTTTTGACCAGCGACTGCACCAGGGTTCCTGGAAGGCAACCAGAGGGAAAACTCCAGAGAATGAATGCCTCATCCTTGTAGGTCATGACCAGGCTCTGGAGTGGACAGAGGGAGTGTAGAGAAGGGTCAGGAGGAAGAAGAAAGGGTAACCACAAAGAAGAGGGGCGAAGATAGAGAGAAGGCCCAGGCCAATGGGTGCCAGAAAAAGAAGGCTTTGACCATCCTAAAAATATAACTGCACTTAACAACATGGCTGCAGACAGAGGCTTAGAAAGCTGTTCTTCTCTCCAAATGGGAGGCAGAGGCAGAACCTCTGCTCACTTGGTACATGAAAAGCAAGACTAACATGCAGACACAGCCTCCTTCAACATCTGCACTGAGATGAGAAGAAATATCATAAATATAAATCATCACAGAAGGACTGAGGGCCAGACAGGCTTTCTGCAAACTCCATGCAGGAAGGGGGGCTAAGCAAGGCACAAAGACTATCAACAGACTCCTGGTGACATGGTAAACCATGGCGGATGGCCAGAACTCAAGAATGGCCAGGAAGCAGGGAGCTAACCATGGCCTTGTAGGATTCAACCGTCTGAGGCTCTGAGCAGCCATCTGGGGCTCCAACAGCCCTTGGTTCAATGACTCATTGGAGAAATGTTTGTTTTCTAAATTCTTTTATGTTTATTTATGTTTGAGAGAGAGAAAAAGAGATGGAACAAAAGCAGGGGAGGGGCAGAGAGAGAGAGAGAGACACAAAACCCAAAGCAGACTCCAGGTTCTGAGCTGTCATCAGGACAGAGACCAATGCAGGGCTTGAATCCACGAGTGGTGAGATCATGACCTGAGCTGAAGCTGGACGCTTAACAGACTGAGCCACCCAGGCGCCCCTCAAGAAATGTTTGTTAAGGGCCACTATGTACGAGGCACTGTGTTCCTCACTTCTCATTGTCTTGTCTTGATACCTCATCTTATAGAAAAGAAACCAAAACCCCTCACACAAACGGGTAACAAGTGACAGCACCCAAACTATCAGAGGACTCCTGACTCCCACTTCTAACACCTTTCCATCTTATTGCCCCACCTGGTGGCCATCGGTACTTCTCCAAAGATTTACTTCTGGTGGATTCTGAGGGACTGGCAGGCTTGGAATATGCTATGGACAAGATAAAGTTCTGCAGAATCCATTAAGAGCATGGAATTTACAGGTTGTTCAGATATGGGTTTATATTCCAAAGTTTCCACTTGATGACTTTGAAAAGACAAAACTCTTCATTTCCATGTTCTTTAAGCCTTGGCTAGAAAATGCACCTGAAGGGGTGCCTGGGTGGCTCAGTCGGTTAAACATCCGACTTTGGCTCAGGTCATGATCTCGTGGTTCACAAGTTCGAGCCCCACATCACGGTCTGTGCCGACAGCTCAGAACCTGGAGCCTGCTCCGGGATTCTGCGTCTCCCTCTCTCTGCCCCTCACCTGCTCACACTCTGTCTCTCTCTCTCTCTCCCAAAAATGAATAAACATTAAAAAAAAATTAAGAAAAAGAAAATTCAACTGAAGCCAGAAGCTGCAGGCCTTTCCATTAACAGTTTTATAAGAAAATCTTAAAAGAGGGGTGCCTGGTGGCTCAGTCAGTTGAGCATCCGACTTTGGATCAGGTCATGATCTCACGATTCATGAGTTCAAACCCCACATTGGGCTCATTGCTGTCAATGCAATGACAGCATCCTCTGTCCCTCTCTCTCTCTCTCTCTCTCTCTCTCTCTCTCAAAAATAAATTTAAAAAACATAAAAAGAAAAAAATAAAAGAAAATCTTGAAAGAATGGGAGTTGACTTAGTTGTTTCAGAAGAAAAATGCTCAATTAGTTAATGTAGTACACTGTTAGATAGAAAGTGACAGGTTTAGGGACGCCTGGGTGGCTCAGTCAGTTAAAGCAATTGACTTCGGCTCAGGTCATGATCTCACGGTTCGTGAGTTCAAGCCCCATGTCGCGGGCTCTGTGCTGACAGCTCAGAGCCTAGAGACTGCTTCACATTCTGTGTCTCCCTCTCTCTCTGTCCCTCCCCTGCTCACATTCTCTCTCTCTCTCTCTCTCTCTCTCTCTCTCTCTCTCTCTCTCTCTCTCTCAAAAATAAATAAATATTTTTTTAAAATCTTAAAGTGACGGGGTGCCTGGGTAGCTCAGTCGGTTGAGCGTCTGACTTTGGCTCAGGTCATGATCTTGCGGTCCATGGGTTCGAGCCCCACATCGGGCTCTGTGCTGACAGCTTGGAGCCTGGAGCCTGCTTCAGATTCTGTGTCTCCCTCTCTCTGCCCCTCCCCCACTCATGCTCTGTCTCGCTCTCTCTCTCTGTCAAAATAAATAAACATTAAAAAATATTTAAAAAAAAAAATCTTAAAGTGACAAGTTTAATGGATATATTCATTCCAGTTAATCATAACACTTAACTCAAATTTCTATGATGTCTTTTCATCAAGTGAAATTGCTAAATCTCTTTGCTGAAAAGGACAAAGAACTTTCCTGTAAAAATGCCACTATGTCCCTAAGACCATTGGTGGCAATGAGCCTGCTGTGAAGGTTCACTGTGACCTTCTAAAGCTGTCACCCTCCATCTCAAGGTTAGCTGGAAAACCACACTTTTCATTACTCTTTTGTTACAAAAACTTTTTGTGTGAGACTGCATGTGTTACAACCAACTATATCTCTCAAAATGTTCATTGTAACCTAGGTTTGCCCTGGAGGCTACTTTTACTGCAGTGATAGTTGACTGGGTAACCACAACCCCTTGATCTGGTACTAATGAACTCAAGAAGCATAAAAGACTTTGTGGATATTCTCAAAATTAGGAAAATGGCTAAAGGCAGTTCTTTCTGGGAAAAATTTATTTCTCAAGTAAAAAAAAAAATGCCACCAACACATTAACATCAAAAACATAATACAGAATCTGTTTTTCACGTTATTAGTTCTGGGACCTTGAACAAGTAACATAAGGTGTCAGAGACTTAGTTTGGACATCAGTGACAATGTGTGTGGCACACGTCACCTCATGCGTGGTATGAAGGTGTTCCTCCTCTACCAGGTTGGGCAAGCAGAGCATGGACACCCTCTCAGCGCCCCCCACACTTTCTTACCTCTCCTATCCACTGGAGTAGCCAAGCAGAGGGACTGCAACATCCCCTGGGCCATCTTTCTTTTTCTGATATGCTCCCTGCACCTGTGACTACGTTTGGAGGCCAGCTGGACTGTCCCCACAGTGGCATACTTCAGCCCTCTCTACGGTTTTGCTGACCCCACCCCATATAGCCACAAGTACAGTGAGAATCTGGGTTGGGGAGGCTGGAGGGGTCCCCACATTGGCCTCAGGAGCCAATCAGGCTCTGAGAGGAAGCCTATGCCTTAGCATTACTAGGCACTATCTCCAGTAATAGAACAACACTTTAATCTCCATTTGTCTGGCCACCATGTTCATTCTCTAACGGTAAGGATGTGGAGGACAAAAGGAGTGAGCTCCTCCAACCTCCAACAGTTAGGCAATTCAATGACAAAACAAGGGGCAAAATAAAACTCACTCAGATTCTATCCTTCTTCTACTGTCTCTGTGACCACAGGAAAATACCTGATGGGAGGGACAGTCATTCTCTCCAAGTCACAATGAGTTGCCAAATCAGAGAACCCAAAGAAAAAGAGTGTTTCCAGGACTAGAGAAATCTGGGCTGGAGAAGGGCTACCTCAGTGGTCCCAGATCACTCACCTGAGGAAGCCAGCCCACCTGAGCCTTTTTCAGGGGGCTGGGCACTCCCCTCCGACGTCTCTGTGTCAGACCAGTCCGAGTTGTCCTCTGGCCGGGGCTCCATCCTGGAAGGACCTCGTGGGGGCTGGAGAGATGTCCGCTGCACGGAATTTCCCTCTGAGTCCTCTTCAGAACTGAATGGGGGTGTACTGTCATGGACAAGAAGAAATGAGGGCTACGTGGGCCAGAAAAGCTTTGGAAGCCAAACCTCACCACTTGCAAGCATGTCTGATTTGCCCCAAGTCAGCCCTGCTCCTTCCTTGGGCCCAGATGACAGCCAGGAGTCACTCTGGAGCATAGCAGACACACCAGCAACTCTGTTAGAAGATGAGGACCCAGCCTTTCTGGCGTGGCAACTAGGGCTTTTAAGGAAGAGATGGGGAAGGTAGGGGTGGGTTTGTCCTGGCCAGGAGCAAAGGACCCCAGTCTTTTCGTGAGGTCTCAGGATGGATCCCAACTGAGGCTTCTCCTGTTCACATCTGTCTCTGCCCCTCACCTGTCTGCAGAAGCCTGCGAGAAGCCCAGATCAGGGCTGCCTGAGGCTGGGAGCCATTGCCAAGACCCAGGGGGAGTGCGGAGTCCGGGGCTCACCTCGGCCTGGGCCCTGAGGAAGCAGAGGTGCCGGAGGGTACACGTGCTCTGGGGCGCGGAGTAGGGGTGGGCACGGGAGCCAGGCCAGGACCGTGGCTGCTGCGGCTCTGAAGAGTTGTCATGGGTGGCTCTGCTGGCTTAGATGGCAATGCCACATGCAGCGTCCTGGACTTTGGCTGGGCCTCTTTGATGGCCAGTGGGTTCTGCTGGCTTTTGACTAGAAACACAGATAGGAATAAGTTCCAAGGCATGAGCATCTGGGGCTTCAAGCCCGAAGAGGACGTAGAGACAGGCTCCAGCACACTAGAAATGGACAAATCAGTCTGTCGCAGCGTACCATGATAACCAGCGCAAATATGACCACCACCCCCACCGCAGGAGTCCTGCTGCTGGCCAGACTCAGGGCTGGGACCAACAGTTCTAGCACAGACCGGGAGAGCAGCTGGTCTTCCAGGGTCATGCCATCATTCCACGAGTCCCACAGGAGTTGGCAGGTCTGAAGTGGGGCCCGTGGGGTACCTGGGTGGCTCAGTGAGTTGAGCATCCAACTTCAGTCAGGTCATGATCTAATGGTTCGTGGGTTCAAGCCCCACATCGGGCTCCGTGCTGGCAGCGCAGAGCCTCCTTGGGATTCTCACTCTCTCCTCTCTCTCTCTGCCCCTCCCCTGCTCTCGCACTCTCTTTCTCTGTCTCAAAACAAATAAAGAAACTTAACCAAAAAAATGAAGAGGGGCCCAGCTTGTCAGCTGCTTAACCCTCCCCGTGTAGTGCTAGGGGCTGACCTCGCCAAGAGCACACATCCTCTCTACCCACCCAGGCTGCAGCCGCTGGAGTGCAGACAACATTGCAGGGAGACCGTGCTGCCACCAGAGGTCGCAACAGGACCACATGGGCCACCCAGACCCACTAAATCCTCCCGGAACTCAGTCCTTTAAAGGCAAGCACTCAGGTTCCTCAGAAAATTAAAAATAGACCTACCCTATGACCCAGCAATAGCACTGCTAGGAATTTATCCAAGGGATACAGGAGTACTGATGCATAGGGGCACTTGTACCCCAATGTTTATAGCAGCACTCTCAACAATAGCCAAATTATGGAAAGAGCCTAAATGTCCATCCACTGATGAATGGATAAAGAAATTGTGGTTTATATACACAATGGAATACTACGTGGCAATGAGAAAGAATGAAATATGGCCTTTTGTAGCAACATGGATGGAACTGGAGAGTGTGATGCTAAGTGAAATAAGCCATACAGAGAAAGACAGATACCATATGGTTTCACTCTTATGTAGATCCTAAGAAACTTAACAGAAACCCATGGGGGAAGGGAAGGAAAAAAAAAAAAAAAAGAGGTTAGAGTGGGAGAGAGCCAAAGCATAAGAGACTCTTAAAAACTGAGAACAAACTGAGGGTTGATGGGGGGTGGGAGGGAGGGGAGGGTGAGCGATGGGTGTTGAGGAGGGCACCTTTTGGGATGAGCACTGGGTGTTGTATGGAAACCAATTTGACAATAAATTTCATATATTGAAAAAATAAATAAAAATAAATAAAAATAAAAAATAAAAATATAAAAAAAATAAACAAAAAATAAAAAAAAATAAAGGCAAGCACTCAGACCCAGCCCCTCCCTTTTCCGAATTCCCCAGCGGGGTATCCAGGATCAGCAATTTTTTTTTTTTTTTTTTTTATGGAAAGCAAAGAGAAGGGCATCGCAGAGTGTCAGAGTACTTTCCCACAAGACTCTTACGTGTGTGGACTGTCACAGGTAAACTGTGTTTCTTACTGCAGTTCAAGATCAAAAACGCTGGAAATACACCGCTCTCAGAGAATGCATTTACACAGAAGTGGACCTTCTAAGAACAGACTGGAGAGAAGGGGAAAGCAGACAGACTCGCTGACGGAAAGTAACAAGAATAGCTACAGTTACTGCACACAGACACCAAGCTAAGCACTTTACCCACAGCACCCACCTGGCCCCAGATGCCTTAGGAGAGTGTCGTTTTCCCTACTTTACAGGGGCTGCAAGAGATCCAGGGACTCAGGGCCCACAGCTCCACGCAAGTCAGTGGTACCTGCAAACCCAGGTCATCAGCCACCCCAAATCCAGGGCTCTTGCCACTCACAGCCTTGCTACATCCCACAGCTCTGCCCCAAAACCAAAGAGGCACAATCTAAGTGGAGATCAGAGGTGAGCATTCATGCAGCACTCGTGGGACCTAGAAAACGAGCATGTGGGCATCCAGCTGGAAAGAGAGGTCTGCAAAATGCTGTGGAAACACAGTGCTCACAGTGCTCACAGTATGTCACCTCTGTGACATACCCTGGAGACGGCAGGGCCCCAGGACCAGGGAAGGGGAGATAGGCAAGGGGGTGGTTCTCACTCCGGTTTTCTGACCACAGGAGCAAGGGCTGGAGGAGAGGGGGTGCCTGGAGGAGCAAGATACCTTTCCTCTTCTGGAAGCCTGTCCTCAGAGGATGCTTTCCTTCTTCTGCCGTGCCTCCCGGTCCCCTCTCTCTGCCGCGCACCCACCACCCCTGTGCTTGGCCCCATCATCACCAAGTCTGGGCCGGTTTCCCAGCAGAGGATTTGTGCTTGGCACGGATCGGCCTTAGTAAATTCTACAATTATTGGTCCACGTACCAACTAAAATCATCTCTCACGTCCCCAGAGAATGTGGTCCACACTCTGGGAAATTCCTTAGGATGACGAGTTCAGGCTGGGTCTGCCTGGACACAAGGCGATAAGACAATCAATAGCCCCCTGGTATATACTCATGAGGAAAAGGAGCTGCAGCACCACACTGCACAAACAGCCTCAGACCCCCTGAAGCCCTCCCCTGGGCCCCTAATTTCAGCAGCTCGGTGGATCTGGAAATCCTCTAGAAACGGGGCTCTCGAACCTAGGAACACAAGTTCCCTTGCTTCCTCAGTTCCCCGAGGACAGAGACTGGAGGGCCACCACTCACACACTTGAATCCTCCCCAAGAACCTCCCCCCTCCCCCCCCACCCCGTCCTGGCCTTTCCTTGTCACAACCCCTAGGGGCGAAGCAGTGGCTGTGACCCAGCCCAGGGAACCAAGTCTGAGCTCTGAGGGTGTGTCAGCAGGCAGAGCTCACCCAGCCTCCCACAGCTCCCATGCAGACTTTGCATTTGATCCCTTTTGCCCCTGCCTGCAGCCCCAGTGCTCTCAGGCCTTGGGCCCTCTCCCAGCACTGACATCCCTGGCTTCAGAGCCAGAAACTGTGTGTGTTCTTCTCTGTTGGAGCAAAGTTCAACTTGCGGTCAAAGCAAGTAAACCCGCAAAGTAGGGGCAGCAAGCTCAGGGCTAACCACAGGCTCTAACGCCAGCTCTCCTCCAGCTTCCCTGGGTGACCCTGGGGCCCACTCCTTGACCCTGTTTCCCCCAAAAGAGGACTTTTGGACTCAGTCACCTGCAAAGACGCGGCCATCTCACTCTTTCAAGCAATGCCCTGCTGGAGGCAGAAAGTACACCCTCCTCGTGTGCAAACAAGCCTGGACCCTGTCAGCCCCAGCCCCCAAGCAAGCCCTCTGACCAGCTCACCTGGAGCCCCGCTGTCCAACTGGGATGCCGGGGCCATGTGTCTCTGTCTCTGCTTCACTCTGCTGGTGGCTTCCTTGACAAGCTTTTCCCTCAGACTCAGAAATTCAGAAAACCTCCGTGCCTTCTGCTCCCGGTGGGCTCTCAGGAGGGACTCGAGGTGTCTGAGAGTTTGCAAGGGGATTCCCTTTGCATCCTAGAAGAGACAGAAGTTCCCCCTTTGGAGACAGAAGTTCCCCTACTCCTTCCCCTAAGCCTCTCGCACCTGCTGCTGGCCTGGGAGTCGCTGTGCTCAGCACCCAGTGCTTTCTGGAAGAGGATGGGGTGAGCGTCAGAGCAGGGTGGGCAGCGGTTGCACACGCTGCAGGAAGTGTAATGGTTTAGGGTCTGGGAGCTGCATCAAAACATGCATGGCAAGATGATGCAATGGGGCTACGCACAACTCCATCGTCATCACAGCTTCTGGGGCTCAGGTGGGACATGCCCTTCTGCCACCCCACTCATCTGAGGACAGAGACCAGAGCTTGCTCCTTTTGTACCTCATTTGTACCTCATAACCATCATTATGCCAGACAGGTTGTCCTCTGTGCCTAACAATGTGTGAAAAATGAACTGCAGGGACGCCTGGTGGCTCAGTCGGTTAAGCATCTGACTTCGGCTCAGGTCAGGATCTCATGGTTCGTGGGTTCAAGCCCTGCATCAGGCTCTGGGCTGATAGGTCAGAGCCCAGAGCCTGCTTCAGATTCTGTGTCTCCCTCTCTGTCTGCCCCTCCCCCACTCATTCTCTCTCTCTCTCTCTCTCTCTCTCTCTCTCTCTCTCTCTCTCTTAAAAATGAATAAACATTTTTCTTCCAAGACCTACTGGAAGTTGCTTGGGCTTTTGACACCCACCCAGAGCCCATAAGGATTCATTCAAGGTTAGAAAGAAATGTTTTAGGGGGCACCTGGGTGGCTCAGTCAGTTAAGAATCTGACTTCGGCTCAGGTCAGGATCTCACAGTTTGTGAGTTCGAGCGCCACACTGGGCTCTGTGCTGACAGCTCAGAACCTAGAGCCTGCTTTGGATTCCATGTCTTTCTCTCTCTTTCCCCTGCTTGTACTCTCTCTCTCTCTATCTCTCTCTCTCAAAAATAAACATTTAAAAAAAGTTTAAAAAAAGAAATAAATGGGTTTTTTAAATTTTTTTTTAAATGTTTGTTTACTTTTGAGACAGAGGGAGACAGAGTGCAAGCAGGGGAGGGGCAGAAAGAGAAGGAGACACAGAATCTGAAACAGGCTCCAGGCTCTGAGCTGTCAGCCAGAGTCCAACGCGGGGCTCGAACCCATGAACCGTGAGATCCTGACCTGAGCCGAAGTCGGGTGCTTAACCAACTGAGCCACCCAGGCACCCCAGAAAGAAATGTTTTAATCAAATCTGATCATAGGGCCAAAGTTAGATGGAACAGTAGTTGAAAACAGTCAAAGGTTAGTGTTTTTATTTAATAAAATATGTCATTGATGCCTTTAATGATAAAATGCATGCTCTGGTTAAACACGGGCATGAGGGTCCCAGACATAGCTTTCACTGCCTGCCTCACCCACAGCCACTTGCTGAGTGCCGTGGCCATGTGTGCCACTGATGATGGACACTTCACCCAAAGGACCCTTTCAGAGGGCAGACTGAACCAATTAAATTCCCTCTGTCAGAAATAGACACAGATGAGCGGAGAGCACAGAAAGGTCAGGATGCAGGGCGACACCCCAAGAAACCACTGGAAACAGAGAAGAGAGACCACATTGCTGCCGTGCGGTGAGGGGAAGTTGTGTGGGCTCATGTTCCTGGGTATGAAAGGCACCCCAGTTGGAACAAATAAGACGAATAAGCCTACACTGTAAAGAGCAATCAAGCATCTGTCAGGTTAAGAACATCGTGTGTCTAAATGATAGACAGCAGCCCTCACAACAGTAGCCCGGGAGCTTACTCTCTTTATCCCCATGCTTTCCAGCTTCTCTTCCAAGGTGTCCTCCAGGATTGGCCTGAACTGCATCAGCAGGGTGGGGTTTCGCCTCAGCGCTGCCAGTACCTTCTGCTGTCCGTCTCCGGAGTCCTCTAACTCTGCAGCGCAAGACAATGACCAAGGTGAGAGGAGGTGAGACAGGCACACGGGTCAGGCTACGCATCAGATGCCATTCCAAATCCTGCCTCCACACACCTGCCGGCTCTGTGACTCTGGGCAAGTCGCTGACCCATCGGTGGACCATTTAGATCGCATGTTAGTGCCTGTGTGTAACGTGCCCGGCACACACAAGGGGCTTCAGAAATACTTATTTCCTTGTCCCTACTTCTCCTCCCCCCCAGCTTCAGTAGCCAGATACAGTGAAGTAGACACAAACTAAACAATGAAGAGGACAAATCTGTGTCCTGCATTAGACACCAGGGAAGGAAACTAAGACCTCACCTTCCTCGGAAGAGTCCTCCTCTGTGTCCGTAGCCTTTGGGCCCTTGTGGATCCCTGAGAAGAGCAGGAACAGTTAGTGTGGCCTCAATGCCCTGGACCCCATCCCTGACCCAGAGGAAAGCATGGGACACGTGAGTGTCAGCAAGAAGGGGTAAGCCCTCCAGTTGTTTCTTTACCCAGGATGGAGCCATGGTCACAAACACTGACACCGGGAGCCAGAAAGACCAGAGTTCACACGGTCCAGCCCTGCCCAACCAGCTGTGCACAACACAGGGAGTCCCAGAACCTCACCAAGCCTCAGTCTCCTCATCTAGAAAATGAGGATGATAATTCCCAGCCCACATTAAATTGTGGGGACAGTGTAATGAGACCATGAATCCAAAGTGCTCAGCGAAGCCCTTGGGAAGGTTGGGGCTGCAGGGACAGTGCTTCTCTGAACTGCTTGCAAAGCTGGGAAAGAAACATCTGACCTAGAGGCAGGGATGGGAAGAGACGTGTGGATTTTCAAGAAAAGGCAGAAGGGAGGCTAAAGAGCTAGGACAGAAGAAGTGGGATGGAGCAGGAAGGGCCAGGTTTCATAAGGGGCTGACCAGGGCCGTCCAGGCAGGGGCAGTGCCCTGCCGGTTACTGTCTCCCTTTAGAGGCCAGCACGTGCACTCCTGCACACAAGCACAGCAGAGGAAGACAGCATACTCCCTAAACCGGCCACATTCACACTGATTTGGGGACAACGTGCTACCCCCTGGGAGCAAGGTAAAAGTTGATGGTCCAAACCGCAGACGTGATGAGTTAGAAAGAACCTTTTCCCAAACCCTGCTCCATCCATCACTGCCCCCAGGATCCTCACCCTTCCCCATATCTCCACCACCCTACAGAGAAGAACAGGCCAGGTAAGAATCCACTGCAGGCTGGAGCCCTATATGTCCCAGAAGAAAATATCTTCCTGCCCTCCCTCACCCAGCCAAAGAGCCTGACAGCACATGTCCCCTGAGCTGCTGTCACCACCACCACCACCCTCATTCTCCAAATTGACTGGTGGGGAACAGGAGAGAGAAGAGGACAAGACAAAATACCCCATGCAGGCTTACCCTCCTCCTTCCTCAGAGACATGGTCTGGATCTACAAAGATGTGGAAGAGAGCAGGTTACAGCCAGCAGGGGACTCTACTCTGAGCAGTGCCTCTGCCTAGCACCATAAAGAAGGGACAGCCACTGTTTCCGTGCCTCCCCCTGGGAGCGAGGAGCTCAAAGTACACTGCCCAACAGCATCTCCATAAGTGGGGGGAGGGGGGTGGCACCAAGGCTGGATGGCAGCAACCAGCATGGCATCGTGCTGCCTTTTCCCCTGGTGGGAAAGCCCCCTCCTTCAGAGAGGGACTGTGATTTGAAGGGCAGGAGCCCCATGCAAGCTGAGGGGGACAGGGACACAATCAATACTTTTGGTACAATTGGTGGACGACCAGGGCAAGGTAGGCTCCCTCCCACGATGGGGGCATCTGAGCTGAGTGCCCCCTGGGAGGAAGGAGGAGTGATGTGGACGGTCACTAAACTGTCTGCACGGCCCCCCTCCTCTTCATCCTCCTTCCACATAGCTGCACATGGGACAGCTGCTTATGAGTATGTGACCCCCCCCACCCCCCACAGAGCTGACTGTCTAGGTTTGGGAGGAGAACTCTGAACTGATAACATGTGAAGTCAAGAGCCAGTGGCAGCCAACTGGTTTTGGTTTGGGTTTTGTTTACTCGTTTGCTTGTTTGTTTCGCCACATGGGACAGATATGAAGTGAAAGGTGATCTTCAGAATAAAAGAAAAAAATTGAAGCAGATATACAGAACAGAGGTACACAGCAAAGGAAAACCCCTGACCACATTCATGTATCTGGTTCCAGTTTATTCCCAGGCTCAGCTGCTCTCCTGCCATGAACTCTGTGAGACACCCTGTCTACCCTAATGACAAATTCCCTCTTCTGCTTAAGCTTGAGTTGTTTTTTATTATCTACCAATGAATGACACATCCAATGTCCATTTCCAAATGTTTCCTCCCTTGTCTACCTCTATTCTAGAGACTGTAAAACTAATTACTTGCTTTCTAACCTTCTTTGCAGCTGTAGTTGCCCATGTAATTCAGCTTTGATTGATAAAACATAAGCAAAAGTCTTATAAAGGGGCCTTTTCATCCACTTCTTCTATTGAATATGGTTGTGATGGTTGGAGCTATGGCAGCCATCTTGCAATTGTGAGAGTCAAGCATGAGAACAGAAGTCAACACACTGAAGATGGTAAAAAGAAAAACAGCCTGGATTTCCAATGGCATAATTTTGCTGCTAAACCAAGGCCATCAACTGTCACCTCTTTTACAATAAAAATAACCCCCTATTAACCTATTCTAAATCCATGTTTAACCAATGAGCTCCTAAGTGAAATATTTGCAAACAAGAGTTCTGGATAACAGAAGGAAGAGATGTCCAGACTGGTCCTGAGGTGGCCACAGCAGTGAAGCTAAGTGTTTGCAGAGGTGGGAGGAGGGGCTGTGCAGTAAAAAGAAAAGCAGCAAGGGACGGGGTTAGACACCTGGCTGAAATATGGCTGGGAAAACAGAAGAGCACAAATAGCCAGCGTGCAGGAACAAGAACACTGAACTAGATAGTGACAGGAAGTGCTGTGCCTAGAGAATCTGTGTGGAGGGGGGTATCAGAACCATGGCAAGGACCTGAGGCCACAGAGGGGCCCCTCTGAGGACAGATACACTTCTCTGCTGACCTGGAACTCAGAAGGGGGAGCTGAGCCTGAGCAACAGGTGCAGAGTCTTGGGGCCAGTTTTAAGAGAGAGGCATTCGTGAGTAAGTGACTTCTCATCATACCAGTTTATCTGACGACCTCACCAGAGGGTGTTCACTTATGAAAAGGGTATTGGGTAGGAAATTATGTCTGTGGACACAGTGAAAAGAACACAGGCTGTGTATTCCACTGCCTGGCCAGGGCTGAATCCTCCCCTGGCTCTTACAGGGTGTCCGATGTGGATGCAAGACAGGCACTTGACTTCTCCAGCCGGTTGCATCATCTGTCAAGTGACAATGAGGAGGCAGCAATATCTGCCTTGAAGAGTGAGGTTTAAATGAAGTACTAAGCCAAGTATCCACCAGGTGCCTGTCCTTAGATGGTCTCTGATGTTAGTGTGAACCCAGTAACACAGCCCCTAAGGACAGCAGGCACATCTTCGGCCTGGAAAAAGACAGGCAGCATCCTCACCATTCTGTACCCCTGAAGCCTGAGGACCTTTCTCTCTCCTTAATGAGCCTGACTAATGAGACCAGTGCCAGTAGTGAGTCCCAGAGAAGGGAAGGAGATCCTCGCAGAGGTCGAGGGGCACCGAGGCCTGGCTGGGAAGGGGGACAGACCTACCATCTCTTCCTGGGAGGTGATGAGCCTGGCTTGTTCCTGGAGCTGGGCACGGAGAGCACTGATCTGGCGCTGGGCCTGGGCGGCTGCTTTCCTCTGATCCTGAGACAGGGAGGCCTGGAGCCTCTCATTCTGCTCCTGCAGCTGGTGGGCACAGGAGAGTCAGTCACATGTCCGCAGGGACCTATGGCTGCCCAGGATCTGCAGGGCCTGCACCTGTAGGCAAATACTGGCTAGACAAATAGCTTCTCAGGAACGTGAGATGGCTCTCTGAAATTAATGCTATAATTATCATATGGTACATTTCTCAAAGCTTTTCAGATATCTGTGTATACCTGAATGAGCGGCGACCTTGGCCACGCTGAGATATTCCTGTCAAGGAATAACAGGCACACTATTTTCACTAATATTAAACTGGTGCATTTAATTAACCCCTTAGAACAGGTCCCCACAGTCCTCCACATCTGAGACTAAGCCTCAAGTTTTATTGCCCCAGGAGAGGAAAGCTACAACTCGACAATAGACTTGGTAAGGAAACCACAGCTGTGCTTCCCTGTGTGCAGAACATACCTCTGTGCACCACTGAAACCTCAGATATACAGGGAAGCCTCCCCTGAGGACTTGGGTGGAAGGAGAAAGGGAGGAGCAGGCCTGGAGAAAGACATTTGCTGCTGGCCCCGTGGAGACATGTGAACTACTTAAATTATTGAGTTTCACCTGAAGCAGGGGAGGGGGCTGCCAGACCTGGACAGGTGGCTTTCTAACAAGATTGACTACAGTCCACGCTTCACTCAAGGGAAAATAAGAATTGAACTCAGGCCCCTAAGATCAGGGCAAAAAGGCTCTCTGTCCAGTGTGACTGCCCACTGAAGCACAGTCAGATAACCTGAGGCCATTCAAAAGTCCTCAAATTGTGTTTTTAGGTAAAAACAAAAGGTGAAGGAAATATGGTCACATGCTGTTGTAAGAGCAGACAGAAGATGATATTACTTATGTTTGCATAAAGAAACTTTAGAAAACTACACTAGAAAGCAATAAAAGTCAGCTGTGGGGTGGGTTTTGGGGGCAGGTAGACGGAGATGGGGAGGAAGTGAACCTTAATATATCTCAGCACACTTTACTGAGGGTACCTTAACATATTTCTTTTGCTTTTTAAATAAATTTAAGTGTATTGCCCATTTTAAAACATTTTAAATAAAATAAAACCACCAAGATGGAAATTACAGGAATTGGGGGTGTCTATCACGTGCCAGCCTCTGATCTGAGACTTTTAACTTCCGAGCTTTCTACAAGCAGAACATAGGGCTCTTGTTAATTGGCTTCCTCCTCAATTTGCTTTCTTCTCAGGGGTGTTTTCATAGAAGTTGTTTTCTCGGCCTGAGGCCTGCTGCTCTCTGTTCCCTGGTCTCAGTACCTGAGCCCTTCCATTTAGGCTCCCTCTGAACTACAGCTGAGGTCCACAGCCACCTGCTTCTCTCCTGGGTGGGGTTTCAAAGAAGGGCCCAAACATGAAAGGACCAGGCAATTCATCAGAGGTTATCAGCACAACCCTCCTCGCAGAGCCTGAAGGGGTCCCTGCAGAGAGGACCACAGTGTAAAGCAGGTGTTGGGTTCAGAAGAAAAGGCCAGGGGGCCCTACTCCTGGCCTGGGAGGCTGCTGTCTAGGCAGCGGACCAAGGTCTTCTCTGTATGGAGGGGAGTCAGCTGCCAGGAACTGTGTCAGCAACAAAATACCTGCCAACCAGTTCGAGAGGAGTAGGGGTGAAGAATGGGGGTGCCATAGGATGAGAGGAGGTCACAGGAAACCAAGCTCCCCCAGACCACCCAAGGAGGGCTACCTCTCGCTTCTGAGCTGCGTGCTCTCCCTGCAGTTCCTTCATTTTTCTCTTCCATTCTGTTTTCTGGAAAAGATAAAAGTTTGTCAAATGGGCCCCTAGATGTTAAAATATAGTACGGGGGGCACCTGGGTGGCTCAGTTAGTTAAGCATCTGACTTCAGCTCAGGTCACGATCTCACGGTTCGTGGGTTCGAGCCCTGCATCGGGCTCCATGCTGACAGTGCTGAGCCTGCTTGGGATTCTCTCTCTCCCTCTGTCTCTGCCCCTACCCTGCTCATGCTCACTCTCTCTCAAATAAATAAACTTTAAAAAATAAATTAATTAAATAAAATATAGTATAAAGCTACAGGAATTAAAAAGTACTGGCTCATATTAGGCAGAGTAGTGAAAAGAATAGAAAGCCCAGACAAAGATGGGGGAGAAAAATGGAAGCTTAGTCTGGAGAAAGATAGATTATTGACAAATGGAGTTCAAGAGGTAGTTAAACTGCCTAGAAAAAAAAAAATGAACTTGAATCTTTATTTCATATCTTAAACCAAAATAAATTTTAGGTGGGTCAAAGATTTAAACTTAAAAAATGGAAGTTACATCAGCAAGACCGTACAATAAGAAGTTCCAGCTCTCAAACCCTCCACAGATGAGAATTCCTTTATGGGAGCCCACAAACCCAGCTGAGAGCTTCCAGCACCTCAATGGAGCAAAAACACCTGAGAATAGATGCATTCCAGAGAAGTTTCACTTTACCTGCATCAGCTCTCCCTCAAGGTGGCACAGCTCAGTGCCAAGGGAGACCTCCTCAGCCCACAATTTTTCCCACAGGGGAAGGGGACAGAGAGTGAGCACCCACTGCCCCAGCCTTGCAGGATGCTGCCCGGGAGGCCCGCTTCTGTCCCACCCCTGTCAGAACTGAGGGAAAGAGCACAGCTGACTCAGCTTGTGGCGCTGGCACACAGATCTCAACAACCAGCCACAGATCCAACTGGACACCAGCTGGTGTAAGTGAGAAGTAAATGTACAGAGTAGTTATATGCGATTGATATTAAGTTGTTATCAGCTTAAAACAGACCGCTGTCCTAGATGTTTTATGTAAGTTTCATACTAATCACAAAAAACCTACAGCAGATATGCAAAAGATAAAGCAGTCAGAGCATACCACTACAAAATAAAACCATCAAATCAAAAAGGATGGCAGCTGGGGCCTCTGGGTGGTTCAGTGGGTTGAGTGTCCGACTTCGGCTCAGGTCCCAATCTCGCAGTTCGTGAGTTCGAGCCCCACGTCGAGCTCTGTGCTGCCAGTTCAGAGCCTGAAGCCTACTTCAGATTCTGTGTCTCCCTCTCTCTCTGCCTCTTCCCCTCTCTCTCTGCCTCTTCGTGCTCTCTCTCTGTGTCTCCCTCTCTCTCTGCCTCTTCGTGCTCTGTCTCTGTCTCAAAAATAAATGTTAAAAAAAATTCAAAAAAAAAAAAAAAAGAATGGCAACAAGAGAGGAGGAAAGGAACAAAGTAACTACAAAAATCTGAAAACAATTAATAAAATGGCAATAGTTAGTCCTTACTTATGAATAATTACTTTAAATTTAAATGGATTAAATTCACCAGTCAAAAGACAAAGAGTGACTGAATGGACTAAAAAAATAAGATCCAGCTGTGTGCTGCCTACAAGAGACTTACGTTAAGGGCACACTTGCAACTGAATGGATGGAAAAAGATATTTCACACAAACGGTAACCAAGAGAATAGGGGTAGCTTCACTGCTGTCAGGCAAAAAAGACTTTAAGTAAAAAACGATTACAAGAGACAAAGAAGATCATCACATAATGATAAAGGGGTCCATTCATCAACAGAATATAACAATGTAAATATATATGCATTCAACGTCAGAGCACCTAAATATATAAAGTGAATATTAATACAACCAAAGGGAAAAATGGCAGTACAGCAAGAGCATTGGGCCTCAATAGCCCACTTTCAAAAATGGAGAGATCCAGACAGAAAATCAATAAGGGAACACTAGACTTGAACTGCACGCCAGACCAAATGGACCAAACAGACATATACAGAACATTCTAGGGGCGCCTGGGTGGCTCGGTCGGTTAAGCGTCCGACTTCGGCTCAGGTCATGATCTCACGGTCCGTGGGTTCGAGCCCCGCGTCGGGATCTGTGCTGACAGCTCAGAGCCTGGAGCCTGCTTCAGATCCTGTGTCTCCCTCTCTCTGTGACCCTCCCCTGTTCATGCTCTGTCTCTCTCTGTCTCAAAAATAAATAAACGTTAAAAAAAAAAAAAATTAAAAAAAAAAAAAAAAAGAACATTCTACCCAAAAGGAGAACAACCTATAGAATGGGATAAAATATTCTGCAAACCATATTATCTGCTAAGGGGTTAATATCCAAAATATAAGGAACTTAACTCAATAGCAGGGAAAAAAATTAAATGGACAAAAGACCCGAATAGACATTTCCCCCCAAAAGGCCTATAACATCATTAATCAGCAGAGAAATGTAAATAAAACCACAATGAGATATCACCTCACACCTGTCAAGATGGCTGTTATTAAAAAAAAAAAAAAGATAAGCGTTGGTGAGGATGTGAAGAAAAGGGAACCCTCATACACTGTTGGTGGGAATGTATATTGACACAGTTATTATGAAAAACAGATTGGAAGTGCCTCAAAAAATTAAAAATAGAGTTACTCATTTCCCCCGGGTTATCTCCAGGTGTACATGAGGTATACTTGTTAATAAACTTGATTGCTTTTCCTGTTGTTAAAAGAAAAAAATTAAAAATAGGACTACCATATAATCCAACAATCCCACTTCTTTTTTTTTTTTTATTTTTTAATATATGAAATTTACTGTCAAATTGGTTTCCATACAACACCCAGTGCTCATCCCAAAAGGTGCCCTCCTCAATACCCATCACCCACCCTGCCCTCCCTCCCACCCTGCCCTCCCTCCCACCCCCCATCAACCCTCAGTTTGTTCTCAGTTTTTAACAGTCTCTAATGCTTTGGCTCTCTCCCACTCTAACCTCTTTTTTTTTTTTTTTTTCCTTCCCCTCCCCCATGGGTTTCTGTTATGTTTCTCAGGATCCACATAAGAGTGAAACCATATGGTATCTGTCTTTCTCTGTATGGCTTATTTCACTTAGCATCACACTCTCCAGTTCCATCCATGTTGCTACAAAAGGCCATATTTCATTTTTTCTCATTGCCACGTAGTATTCCAACAATCCCACTTCTTGATATTGATCCAAAAAAACTGAAATCAGGATCTCAAAGAGATACACTCCCATGTTCAATGCAGCATTATGAACAGTAGCCAAAATAGGGAAACCTAATAATCCATTGGTAGATGAGTGGATAAAGCAAACGTGGAACATACATACAGTGGAATACTATTCAACCTTAAAAAAGAAGGAAATCCTGCATCAACATGAATGAACCTAGAAGGTATCATGCTAAGTGAAATAAGTCAGGCAAGAAAGACAAATACTGTATGATCTCAGTTACGTGTGGAATCCGAAATAGTCAAACTTACAGAAACAGAGAATGGTGATCACTAGAAGTTAAAACAGGGAGAAAATGGGGAAGTTATGGTCGAAGGGTACAAAGTTTGTTATGCAAGATATATATACTGTATTGTATACTTTGCTAAGAAAGTAGATCTGATGTTAAGTGTTACTGCCATACACACAAAGAAAATAAAATAAAGAGTGGAAGGAAACTTTGGGAGGTGATGGATATGACTGTGGCCTGATGGTGGTGAGGGTTTCAAGGGTGAGTTATTATCCCCAAACTCACTGAGTTGTATACATCAAGCATGTACAATTTTTCACATGCCAATCATATCTCAGTAAAGTGGTATGTATGAATGAATAAATAAGGCCATAAAAGCACTACAAGAAAACACAAAAATATTTTCTTTTTAAACGTCAGAGTGGCCATAAACAAATTGATGATTTGATCATTTTGACCACATAAACATTATTAATTTTGTATGACCCAAACCACAATAAAGAAAATTGAAAGACCAGTGTTATGGGAAAAATAAGTATAAGAATAACAGAGGGCTGGGTTCACTTCCATATGTTATACAAACTCACAAACCAGGAAGGAAAATTAGGCAAAAGGATGTGAACAGAGGTCATAGAAAAAAATTAGCTTCCCTTACCGGGAAACTTGTGAAAGGAAACATCAAGCAGTAGAAATATTTTACTGCTGTTAGTTAGACTTTAAGCTCTTTCTTCACAATCTTAGAGAAGCAGAAACAGAAGCACAACCTGATTTAGTAACGATCCCCATTGCCCTTCCTTGCCGTGGGATTATCAGTGATTTAGACCCTATCTCGCTGCATCCTTGCACGATTCATCCAGGGGTGGCCAGAGCCACCTCCTGCCAGCTCATGAGAGCAGACTGTGCACCAGCCTCTCCAATGCCATACCCAGGGACCTCACGGTGGTAGCACGAAATCAGAGATGACGGGAAATTCTACACCATGGAAAATGGCAACTGCTACCTATTAAAGCAGACAGCCATTGTTAAATATTTATCATCACATCACTAGATCCATCCCAAATACCTTCAAATCCAGAAGATTTGTTTCCAACTGGGTTGGAATCAAAATGAGAGTAAAGGTGCCCAATAAGAGACATAACTGTATGTGTTTTGAAAAGATCCCAAGCAAACCTGATACTGTACTCATCTGTATCACCAGCCCCACCTTAAGCCCCAGCCCCAAGCCTAAGAATCCTATTCCATGATTCCATGTATTGGCAGAAGGTCTGAAAATGTAGAATTTGATGTCTTTCAGCTTCCGTAACACCATAGGGCAAAACTAAGAAACTTTGTTGGAAGACAACCTGGCTGGCGGCAGAGGAAAAGCATGAGACGTTAGCTCACCTGCATTTCCATCATCTCCTTCAGGGCCCGGAGTTCCTGAGTCTGCCTGAGTCGCTCCTCAGACTCCTCGTCCCGTAGTGACCCGAGGTTGGACTCCATCATATTGTGGGACTGCAATGCCTGCAGTTTCTGAAAAGGCCGGGACACAGTTTTATTTAGATGAAGATCTAGTCTTGATGTTGTCTTTTACACCTTGAGCAATGTCAAAAAGGCACACCTTTCCCAACCACAAAGTCCAAGCTGTCCTCACCAGATATCTACATGCCTGCAAACACACCCACAAGTGAGCATTCCCCTTGCCCAGGGTTGAGAGCTCAGTGCTTACACAGGAGAAGCAAGTTCCCGTGGAAGAACAGAATTTGAGAACATAATTTCAATAGCACTAGCATTCTGCTGCATTCAAAATCCGGAGCTCACTAGACAGATGCCCCCTTTCCTCTTCAGTCTCAAACAGGCTGAAGAGAATCAGACTCCTATGGCCTTTGGGAGGGTCTCAGGTACTCTGGACCATTCCCTGAGGACTCCTGTCCCACCTCCCACAAAAAAATCCTGGTTGTCACCAACCAGACCTGGTTTTGTGTGGCTTGGAGTGGTATCACCCATACCTAATGATTCCTCAGCTAGCTGCATGTAATCTGAAGGAAAAGACACAGGAAAGTGGATCCGAGAGAAGAGGCCTTTCCACCTATGGCTATATTTTTAAATATATCACTGCTGTATTCACAAAATTAAATTATCTCCATCTCTATTATTACATACAAAACTCGTAAGACCCATTAAAGCTTTCAAGAACTGCAAGTCCCTGAGTTTAACCTGATACCATTCTCGATAATCTTTAACTCTTCTCTACTGCTAAAGCAATATCTGGTCCAAATGTTAACCATTTCTAAGCCCCTTGAGTATTTTCATAGAGTCAAATGCTTTATCAAGTGTATGCACAACCCTCGGCTTCTCGCGTGTCATCTCTGCCTTCACCCCAATATTTATGATGCCCAGAGAGCTGGCTCTCTCGGCATATGACAAACCGGCATGGTGATTTCCATTCAAATGGGTACTCCTTTGGCCATTGGATTTACCCTTCATCTTATCTCTCTTCAGTCAGGTAACTCAGCCAAAGTAAGCTCACAGACTTCTGTACCAGGGGGGAAATTTTGAGGAGAAACATCTTCAAAAAGTATTTCCCTCTACCCAATGGGGCTCCTGGGTGGCTCAGTCAGTTGAGCGTCCGACTTCAGCTCAGGTCATTATCTCACGGTTCGTGGGTTCGAGCCCCACATCAGGCTCTGTGCTGACAGCTCAGGGCCTGGAGCCTGCTTCGGATTCTGTGTCTCCCTCTCTCTGCTCCTCCCCTGCTCACACTCTGTCTCTCTCTCAAAAATAAATAAAGATTAAAAAAAAATTTTTTTTAAGTATTTCCCTCTCATTGGCCCTCCGGACAGCAAGGGAAATCTTTTGTTGTGTTATGAGGTAGACTGTCTTACAGTGTTATTCACACTCACTCTAACCGAAATCTTCTCTTTTTCTCCCCAGAATTAGAAAAAAAAATAACAAAGTAATTATCCAAATACACTGAGAATTTGGGTCTCCAGTTTTGTTCCCATAATAAAAGTAAAATAATGAAATGTCACATGAGAGGGGACAGGGAGAGACACACAAACACAAAAACACAGCATATGCAATCCTACAGAGAAAAGACAAATAAAAAATAAAAAACAGAAAAATGATGTTCCAGTTTAGGGAAATGTGATCCAAGTTAAAAAGAAACCATGGATGGTAATTATGTCCTCACTCACCAAAGCTTAGAATTTCCTAGCCAAAAGTAACCCTCTGACCTTTGATGGGGTGGTTTCTGAACAGTAACTCCAAATTCAAATCAATACCTATCTATCAAACATCCAGTCAGCTAGTGCCGTGTCAGGGGATGAGAGTCAGCAGGGCGCATGCCAGCTCAGGGAAGATGGGTGTGGAGCTGGGGGGGTAGGACCATGAGGTCCATAAGGTGGGGGAGCATCTTATCTCCCACAAATCATTCCTGACCACACTGCAGGAAGGGCTTAAGCCACAACAGACACACACACACACAGCTCTCATCTCAACCCCACAGCCATCCCTATCCTTGGCTTCCCATCTCAGATTGAGATGATGGACCACCCAAGACTCCAAGCATATCCTATGACAAGCCCCTTCTGGAAAAGTTGTCAAGGTATTCCTTTAGCAAAACATGGAATGACTGTGAGAAATGCATAGTTCATTTTCAAAAACAAGAAATGATTCTCCTTGATGTTAGAAGGACCAATAAGAGCTCAGTACATTCTGAAAATATTTCTCCTCAAAACTTTTTCCCTGATATGGTTTTAGTCATACAGGTTTATATAGGAAGATACAGTCTAGGGATAATCTTTAATAATGTTTTCCTGAATGAACTTAACAGCATATCCATTAGAAGAGCAGAGGCTTACAAGTTTAAAAAGTTAAGTTCAAATCCCAGGTCTACCTCTTAGTAGCTGTGTGACCTTGAGCACGTTATGTGAACCCCAGTGTCTTCACCTGTAAAGGAGGAATGATAATAGTGTTGTTTTTAAAAAAAAAAAAAAAAAAAAAAAAAAAAACTTTTAAAAATAAATTATAAACCAGGGGCACCCGGGTGGCTCAGTCGGTTGATCATCCAACTTCGGCTCAGATCATGATCTCACGCTTCGTGGGTTCGAGCCCCACGTCGGGCTCTGTGCTGACAGCTCAGAGCCTGGAGCCTGCTTTGGATTCTGCGTCTCCCTCTCTCCCTGCCCCTCCACCACTCGCACTCTGTCTCTGTCTCTCAAAAAGAAATAAACATTAAAAGAAAATAGAAAAGAAATTATGAACTAATAATGTGCCTACTTTGAGAATGTTATGGTTGTTTTGTTGTTATGAGAATTAAAAGTTAATGTATATAAAATGTACTGTACAGGGGCTAGAAACCAGTTAATACACTCAGTAAATCTTACTATTATGCTTGATCTCCACAGACCCCAACAGGGTGCCTAGCATATAGCCAGTACTCAGCAAATACCCGTTAAGAGAAAAATGCATTCATTCAAACTTTGCCTCATAGCTCATCCAGTGACAAAAGAAAGCCCTTTGCAAAAATAAAGATAATGTCTAGGGAGTTTCTACTATATACCAGACAATGTTAAGTGCTGTCTTATATATATATATATATATATATATATATATATATAGTGTTATATATAGTGTTTCTACTATATACCAGACAATGTTAAGTGCTGTGTTAATTTAACCATTTCAGCAACCTGTCATACAGAAGAGAAACTGAGGCACAGGAAAGTTAAGTAACTCGCCTAAGGTCACACAGCCAATATGTGATAGAGCAGGGATTCAATCCCTGGCACTGGCCTCTGATATCCAGCCTCACAGTATATTAGCTCCCAATGGCAGATGAAATAAAACGAGTACAAACGAAGAAATGAATTTTGAGAACAAATAAACATATTTTCAGCAAAAGAACACTGAAAGACTTTGTGTTGGGTACCTCTTCTAGAGTTGAGTTATGGTTGGCAACACTTTTAAATTCATCCCAAAATAATTTTTTTAGCTTGTCTATTTCCTCATATAGCGTGGCCCGCTCTTTTTCTTTCCATTCATCAAATTCTTTCTTAGCTTCTATCTCCTTCTGACGAGCAATCTCTGCTTCCTGGAAAGAAAAACAGGAACAATAGAATCACTAATTCTACATCATGGCAAATATTTACTGAGAAACTGCTAGGGCCCCTTGTCTGTGCAAGTCACTCTAGAGACCAAAGAAGATTCGTCCTACTGTTCCTATTGTTTGGACATGGAGTGAGACAAGTCTTCTCTGAACTGTAAAGTCCCTTGACAATAGAGATCTTTTTCTCTCTCTTTATGTTCCTGGCATAGTTGGTGCTCAATAAATGGATGCTGAAGAAATGAATGAAGAATAAAGAAATGAAGGAATGAGTAAGGCAAGATTACATATTTTCATTCTACAAGTATCTACTAAGTATGTCCTCGAGACTGGACTTTGGAGTTTATCCAGTCTTGGCTTTCAAAAAGCCAAGTAGCATTGTAGTGTAAGAAGTTAACATTCAGGTTCAAATGCCTTCAGAGGATGCTGAATAGGGCAGAAAACAGCAATTCTCTCTCCTACTTTTGGCCATACAGATCTGGGAAAACAAATGGATTTTCCTTTGCAGATAACCTAAGATCATTTGCCACAACCAAGAAGATGCCATCCTAGCTCTGACTCCCAGCTCCAGGAAATCAGCGAGACTTCTGGTCCTGTGGGACACCCGTGCATCATGGGTCTCCTGCATGAGACTCGAGCAAGTCTCCCTGGTGTTTCCTCTCCGTGCCCACCTGGAGCTGCCGGTGCCTCTCGGCCTCTCTCTGGGCTTCCAGTTCCCCTTGGGTCCATTTTAGTTTGGCCCGAAGCTCCTCCAGTATCTCCTCCACTGGCTGTTCCTGCTGCTTCTGCTTCCCTGTGGGCTCCACGCAAAGACAGGGTGACCAGGTTAAGTCAAAAAGTTAGTGGAGTGCAGTTCGTCGCCTATGCAATCAGTCACACCTCAGTCTGAGACCAGTTTGCCACTCCCATTGGATACTGACCACAGGCAAATTGACATAACCTCCCTGACTCTCAGTTTCCCCAAATTGGAAAGAGGAGATAATAACAGCACCTAACTCAGAGGGTTGTCATGAGGATGAAATGTGACAGTGCAAAGTGCTTGGCATGACCGCTCAATAAATGTGAACTATTATTGTCATTTAAAGTAACTATTTTGACAGTACTAACACATGCAAATGTAAAAGCAAAATTTAGATAGAGTAACAGAAGCAGAATACCAAATAGCATGTACACGGTGATTATCAATACAAAGAACATATCTATGCATCCTCACAGCCATCAGAGAGGAGTTTAAAGTAGTGAAAATAATTGTAGTTTTAAGTTCCCTTTTTTTCAGAAATACGTATAGTAGTAAGTTTCAAGTGAAAAAAAAAAACCAGTATGCATTATGAAGGAAACTTTCAGCCAAAGTTTTTTAAGTGTATACTTCAAACTTTCTGAGATTAAATAATAAAAGAATGAATTATTGGGGCGCCTGGGTGGCTCAGTCGGCTGAGCGTCCGGCTTCGGCTCAAGTCATGATCTCGCGGTCTGTGAGTTCGAGCCCCATGTCGGGGCCTGGAGCCTGCTTTGGATTCTGTTCCCTCTCTCTCTTTGCCCCTCCCCCACTTATGCTCTGTCTCTCTCTGTCTCAGAAATAAATAAACATTAAAAAATTTTTTTTAAAAAAGAATGAATTATAAAAGAACATTCTAACTAAACCACATACAGATAAACCAATGAAAAAGACAATTGTACTTGCACAATTGTTATAATTTTTTTTTTTTTTTGAGAGAGAGAGGGCACAAGTGAGCAAGGATGGGGAAAGAGAGAGAGAGAGGGAGACAGAGAAGCAGGGCTCGTGTTCACAGGATGTGGGCTCGAGCTCACCAACCATGAGATCGTGACCTGAGCTGAAGTCAGATGCCTAAGGGACTGAGGCACCCAGGCACCCACATGTGTTACTTTTCAAAGTACCTTTAGTGACTATTAGATAGATGGTACTGTTACTAAAACTCTAAGTCTTTCTTTGAAAAGAGAGATGGTTTTTCTCAGACTGTACTTTTTGGAAAGAAGCAATTTTAGACACAGTAGAAATTAATTTGGGTTAACAGAATGATTTAGGATGATATGAAATAGGAGAGTGGAGATATCTGAAGAGCCATATCTGCCTGAGAATAAAAAGGTCATGAATATTAATTTAGCAAAAGTTGCCTTAAGAACATATTTTCCCTCTCCTTCAGCGCTTAACCTTAAGAAAATAATAAGGAATATGCCCAAAGACTTACGTATAAGAATGTTGATTAAGTGATTTATAAGAAGGAAATTTATGAGTAACCCCTATAAAGTATGTAATAATTTAATCATGAAATAAATTATGATAGCTGCATGATGGGATATTATTCAGCCATTAAAAATCATGTTTTCCAAGATGCCTGAATGACACTGGAAAATGTGATATATTTTTAATTAAAAATAAGCAATAGGGGAGACTGGGTGGCTCAGTCGGTTAAGCATCTGACTTTAGCTCAGGTCATGATCTTGTGGTCTGTGAGTTTGAGCCCCGAGTCAGGCTCTGTGCTGACAGCTCAGAGCCTGGAGCCTGTTTCAGATTCTGTGTCTCCCTCTTTCTCTCTCCTCCCCCGCTCATGCTCTGTCTCTCTCTTCTCAAAAATAAATAAACGTTAAAAAAAAATTTTTTTTAAAAGCAATAGTCACAACCACATGCTGTATGATTACATATGTACACAGGAAAATAATAACAGAAAACACACCAAAATATTAAGTAGGTGATATTGTCGATGGTTTTTATTTTCTCTTTTCTACTTTTCTGTATTTAAATTTTCCAGGTCAAAGGCATTTTTTCCAATTTTTTTATTGTGGTAAAATACACATAACATAAAATGTAGCATCTTAGCCATTTTTAAAATTTTATTTAGAGAGAGAGAGAGAACATGCACGAGCAGGGGAGAGAGGCAGAAGGACAGAGAGATAGAATCTCAAGCAGGCTCCATGCTCAGCACACGGCCCTGGGATCATCCCGAGCTGAAATCAAGAGTTGGAAACTCAACAACTGAGCCACCCAGGAGCCCCACATCTTAACCCTTTTTAAAGGTACAGCTCAGAGGTATTAGTACATTCATAATGTTGTGTAACCATCACGACCATCCACTTCCATAACTCTTTTCTTCTTGTAAAACAAAAATTCTGTATGCTTTAAATAACTTCCCATGGTCTCCCTCCCCGCAGCCCCTGGCAACCACCATTCTACTGTCTGTTTGTACAAATTTGACTACTCTAGATATCACATAAGTAGAATCATATAGTATTTGTCCTTTTGTGGCTGACTTACTTCACTTAGCATAATATCCTCAAGGTTCATTCCTGTTGTAACATGTTACAGAATTTCCTTTCCTCTCAAGGCTGGATAATATTCCCTTGCTTGCATAGACCACATTTTCCTTCTCTATTCATCTGTCTGTGGACAGTTAGGTGCTTCCACATCTTAGCTACTGTGAATAATGCTGCCATGTACCTCAGTATACAGATATCTCTTCAAAGAACTTCAAAGATCTCATCAGAAAAATTCATTTAAGAAGTAGAAAATCTGTTTTCCTTTAGCAGCCTCCAAAGTAGAATCAAAAATAATTAGATATCTAATAAATGCATCACAACTAGATAAATGGTGCTGTTTTAAAACTCTATGGGGCGCCTGGGCAGCTCAGTTGGTTAAGCGTCTGACTTCGGCACAGGTCATGATCTCGTGGTTTGTGAGTTCAAGCCCCGTGTCGGGCTCTGTGCTGACAGCTCAGAGCCTGGAGCCTGCTCGGATTCTGTGTCTCCCTCTCTTTCTGCCCCTCCCCCACTCACTCTCTGTCTCTCAAAAAATAAATAAATGTTAAAAAAAAAAATAAAAACTCTAAGTCTGCTCTTTGGAAAGGAAATTAAAATGAAGAAAAATAAGAAAAAGGTTTTACTTAATGGAATTTTTAGATTTATATTGTATGATTTATATTTTCATATCTGTATTTATTTTATTTGTTAGCAGCTATTTGTTATGTCACATATTAAAATATTAACATCCATTAAAAATGGATATAAAGTATGCAAATCTCTCGATGGGGAAACATACAGCCTTGCTACTCCTTTTGGAATTTGAAATGATGAAATTAAAGCGATTAAGTCATAATAAGCTCATGTACATACAGAGTTAAAGAACCAGTCTAACTGCTTATTAACCCCTTTTAAGCTCATTCATAGTTAGCATCAAAGAAGAGCAGATTCACAGAAGGTTGGGAGGTAAGGACCCTTCCAAGTCACCCCATCTGACTGCCCAATTCACAGCAAAGGCCACTGAGACTCAGAGGGAGGGGCAATGACCGTGGTCACATGGTAGAAAGGGATAAAGCTAACACTGGAACCCACTGTCTGACTCCCTTTTTCTCTACACACATTGTCAGAAACCCTCCCAGGCCCATGTTGGATGGATCTCCCCAGTGTGGACGATGGGATCACATCCTCCTCTACTGGAAGATGAGGCCTGAGGGCAGCTGTGGTGGTGTATGTGCCCCACACCCACTGAAGACCAGCCCAGGCCCTTCCACGGTCCCAGGAGGGCCACCTGGACTCACCACCTTCTGCCACGCCCGCATGCCTGCGCTGGATATGGCCCCGGAGAAAGGTGGCATTCATGAACGTCTTGTCACACAGGTGGCACTGCATGGAAGGCAAAGAGTGGGAAGTGTGGTATCAGATTACCTAGCTCAGCCTGGGGCTCTCCCGAGATCAAAATTCCCATCTCTTTGGGACCCGTGGGCTGCTTCAGAAATGAAGGATCCGATTTGAACACGACCAGTACCCTGGGGAGCTGTGAGTGCTGACTGGGTATTTGATGATACTGAGGAGTTTTTGTTGGTTTTTCAAAGGCGTGATGATGGTCTTATGTCTATGTTTAAAAGTGGGAGTCCTCACCTTTTAAAGATCCATACTGAAATAGTTAGAGATAACACCATATGCCTAATACAGCCAAATGTAATGCAGGGCCGGGGGAAGTGGGTAGGGGAGCATACGAAAAAGCATTGGCCAGGGTTGATAATGAGTGGGCTGGGTAGTGCACAAATAAAGGCTCATTACCATACTCCCTCTTTTGTACATGTTTACATTTTTTCACAGTAAAAAGTTAAGAAAAAACAAAAACAATATCCAGGTCCCACCCCAGGGCTGAGAACCACCAGAGCATAGGACAGCAAATAACAGTATCTCTAATTCTGCTTCACTCTCCTCAAGCATTTCAGACCCTACCAATCTTTCACATCATCTTTTCACTGTAAAACTTCAAAATTTTTCCAACACAACTTTGCAGGCGGCCAATCCTACTCAATCAGACTAAGAGGGTCTATCTTTACACAAATGTGACGGAAACTGTCAGCTGTCCCCTGATACCTATTGCCCCTTTTTTCTTAGTTTTAGAAACCCTGATTTTTAGCTGGTCATGAGGTTAACGAGAATAAACACTATAAGTTCCAGCCTCCCTTGCAACCAGGTATGGCCATGTGACTACATTCTGGCCAATGACACGTAAGCAGAAGTGACAGATGCAACTTCTAGAAGGTGTCGTCAAAGAGTCATGATAGGACACTAGCCACTCCTTCTTCCTCTGACAACAGAACCCCCATTTTCTTCTGGGGAATTACCCTGTCCTTTACTCTCCAGCCATGGACTTTGGTCAATCCCCAGCTCCATGGTGGGACACGTGACTTAGACCAGCCAGTTACAACCCTGAATTCCCAACCCTGAGCTCACCAACCGAGATGGGTAGGAGACCCAAACACAGCCAGATACAGGAGACAGTGAAATACTAGTCAGGTTTCTGGGACCAAAGTAGGCCCTCTATCATGCCAGCCTTGAATCTGGGAAAATCAGATGCTAGCATTGCGGTGGCCCAACTTGCTACCACACAGACAGCAGCTTTCTAAGAACGGAACCCACACTGAGGAAGAGTCACCAAGAGCCACAGACAAACTAAATTCTAGTGCCACTGTCTGATTCCAAGGACAAGCCATACCTGAGTCCCACCATGGCTCTGGATTTTTCAGTTAAATTAACCAATAAATTCCTTATTGACCTAAGCCAACTTAGACTGCTGTTTTGTCACTTACTACTAAAAGATTCTGACCCTCTTTATCATAATTGACATTATATCAGTTATATCAATTACCATTCAATCAATTAATATTGCACCATATATTCCTTCCGTCCCACCACCCACCCTGAAACTATGAATTTCTTGAAAACCTGAATCAACATGACTTGTGCCTGCGCCCTCAGAACACGGCACAGGGCCTGGCCACCATGACAATTCACCAAACTGCAACTGTCCCCAGCCCACACTTTCCATGCAGCTGCAAATGTTCAAATGCCACTCTGAGTAATGAACTGTCACTTGGTTGAACATGTCAGAATGGGCCTGGCAATACCAGTCCCTTGCTACACACCAATTCTACACACACACACACACACACACACACACACACACCTCTTACACACACCTTTTCATATCACACTGCTACATGCACACACAAACCCTTCAAACATATGCTCCTGCCCTCCATAAATACATACACCTTTGCACACATATACATCTTTCATTCATTCACACACACCATAAATACATCTTTATACACACACTTTCACACACAAGCACGTTACACACCACATACTCTATATACATACACACACATATCATGCACAGATGTATGCTCCAAACATTCACACGTTAAGACACACATATTCACTCACACATCCTACATATACATTCACACATGCACATCCTGCACATGCACCCTCTCCACAAGCACACATATGCACACACATCCTTCATATACACACCTGCCACACATATGCAATCTACACACACACACACACACACACACACACACACACACACACTGTGTAGAACTTGATGAGACATCTCTAACATCTGCTTCTAACCTCAGTAAGCATGGCCCCCAGCAACCCCGGGGCCCAGGGCGGCGGTACTGCCCAAGTGGCCGGGCGACCTCCTATCTCCCACCCTGAAAAGACTCCTCACCGTGTGGTAGCCATGGGCCCCCGTCTGCAGGAGCAGCTGCTGCAAGGTGCCGATCATCTTGCGACGCCGGCGGCTCTCCTCCCGCACGCCCTTGAGCTCGTCGGCCTGGCGACCCAGCTCCTGCTGGCCTCGCTGCTGCTGCCCCAGGCTGGCCTGCAGCCGGGCCTCGAGCTGGGCAACGCCGGCGCTCAGGCAATCCTGGCAGTGCAGCAGGTACTCGATGGTGAGCTGAGCCAAGCGCAGCACCTTGAGCAGCACCGGGTCCACGGGCTGCCCGCAGCGGCTGCACGCCTCCCGGTCCAAATTGCAGAAGGTGACACCCGTGATGTTCTCCTGCAGGGTGGCCACATCCAGCTCCCGTGCCACGCGGTCCACATCCAGGGCGCTGATGCGCCTCCAGTCCACACTCTCAGAGCGAGGCTGGAACTTGAAGGTAGGGAGTGGGTAGGCCCCAAAGGGAGGGCCACTGAGGCCCTCAGCAGTGGTAGCAGGGGACTGCATGGGCTGAGGAAGCCCCGGGCTGACCACTGAGGGAGGGTGCCACCAAGGCCACGGCAGCAGGCAGAGGAGCTGAGAGAGGGCCTGGAAAATGAGAAAAGAGTCCAAGTTAGGCAAGATGCATGTGGCCGCACGTGCTACACACGTGGCCAGCAAGAGCCTAAGTGGGGTGAGGTGAGGGACGTGTGCAACAGCTGTAGTATGCCTGCATGCTCGGGCGAGAGAGGTGTAAGGCCAGGGTGTGGGCCTTATAATCACACAGATGTGGATTCAGATCACAGGTTCACATCCTGAAGCCTTCTGTGTCCACTGGGGAGCAGGGGGCCTACTTTGCAGGCTTGTGGTTAGGAATGAGGCATGGAGTGCCCCCTCCGCCGTGCCCCATACCCAAGTCCACTGCAAGAGTGCCTGCCGGAGGTCTTTGTCAAAGGGAGCCATCAAATGTCTAAGTGGTCCTTCTACAACCCAAAGTGATTTCAGGATAAAGTTCAATAACTTGCCGTGAGAGACAGGGCCGCCTAACTTCCCCCACATCCCATCCTCCCTCCTGTAACTGCAAGATTGTAGCGGAACAGGAGTGCATTACGTCTCCCAGTGGCCCCAGCTGCAAAGGGTGACCCTTACAACTATGCTCTCTGGTGGGATATGAGCAAAATGATGGGGATGCTTGATGTGGCAGCCATGTCTCTGCACACAGATTGTGCTCAATCCATCATGGTCTTTTTTTCAAACCTACTGGTTGAGAAAAGAGGCCCAATTTGTTGTCAAAAGACTCAGATTCTCCTCTGCACTCTCTAGGTAGTCACAGAAACTGTTCTCTCTCTTTAAGGAGTAAACTGACAGTAGCAAGGGGGTTTTAAAAGGAAAATTCCACTACTAAGAATTATACTTGTATAAGATAAACTTATACAAGTGTGCAATGGTGCCTGTGCAAAAACCATCATTGTTGTGTTGTTTGTAACAGCAAAGTACAAGAAAAAATATAAGAAAGTGAAGCACAAAGTACAAGAGGGGATACAAATGGTATCTCTATACAATGAAATACTATGCAGGTATTGATAAGAATAAGGCAACTATTGGGTGGCTCAGTCGGTTAAGCATCGGACTCTTGATGTCGGCTCAGATTGTGATCTCACAGCTCGTGAAATCAAGGCCCATGTTGGGTTCTGCACTGACAGTGCAGAGCCTGTTTGGAATTCTGTCTCCCTCTCTTTCTGCCCCTCCCCTGCTCGCATGCGCATTCTCTCTCTCAAAATAAATAAATAAACATTTAAAAAAAAAAAGAATAAGGCTACTATTCATGCACTGATACAGAATGAGTGTGTGTGTATGTATACACACACAGAGATATATCCCTATCTGCTTGAATGATAATTAATATAATCATATCTAATAATAATATGCAAAAATAAAGATATGTATACCTCACATCTGTATCTACCTATATCTATTCGATATATCTATACCTGTATATTCTATGTATAGAATATGTACATTCTATATATATATTCTATATATAGAATATACAGGTATAGATATATCCCACATTAGAGTGGTTGCCTATAAAGGAGGAAGGAAATGGGGTGTGAAACAGGGATAAATAAATAAATAGATGGAAAATGCATCAATAGGAAATGGATAGACAGGGAAGCCTTATACAGACCAATAATGGCAATGGTACATAAATAATATATATGCATGTACATACACATATATGAATGATTCAAAGTTGTTACTCATATATAATAATAATTAAATAAAATATACTAATTTATGATTCCTATATATGATTCATTATCTCCAACATTTTGTCAGCATAGACTATGGTATTTCTGTAAAAATAAACAAGCTGTGAGCAATGGTTGCCTCTGGGAGTGGGAATGGAAGCTGAAGACTGATTTTCCACTTTCCACCTTTCCATACTATTCAAAGTTCTTTACTATCATCATCTATTACTTTTATAATTTTTATTTAGAAAATACAATTTCTGGGTCGCCTGGGTGGCTCAGGTGGTTGGGCGTCTGACTTCGGCTCAGGTCAGGATCTCACCGTTTGTGAGTTCAAGCCCCGCATCGGGCTCTGTGCTGACAGCTCAGAGCCTGGAGCCTGCTTCGGATTCTGTGTCTCCCTCTCTCTCTGCCCCTCCCCTGCTCACATTCTGTCTCTCTCTCTCTCTCTTCCTCAAAAATAAATAAACCTTAAAAAAAAAAACTTAAAAAAATACAATTTCTGCCCTTGAACTTTGAATCTGACAGGGGCAACAAGAAGTACAGGTGACCCTATTTAATCAAGTTCTTTCTAGATGAGACTTTTCAGCACAAGAGAAAGTCAGAAGAGAGGTCACTGACCTCATGAAGGAGAAAGGCCTTGAAGGAATGGTGGGGCTAGGCTTGCAAGGTGGGGAAGGCCTCTAGGAAAGACCCCTGACCTCCTGAGCCTTCATCTGAGAAAGACAGGGACAGGCGTAATGGCCTGCCCTACCTCCCCATAGGGTCCTTGAGAACTGGAGAAGGTGCAAGGCGAAGGCACTCAGTAATGTTCCGGCCCCGGAGTATCGAGTGCCAGCCTCTGTGCCACACACAACCTCTACATACAAATTTACAAACAGGTATCACTGTTCCCATTTTACAGACAGGAAACTGACGTCTGGAGAAGTTACGAGTGTTGTCCCAGGTTAGGGGGCCAGAGCTGAAGTACGGTTGGAGGTGCATCTGGCTCCAAAGTGGACTCTGAACACTGATTCTTAAAGCTGTTTGTCCTAAAACTTCGCTTTGATCAGATCATGACCCCTTATGCCTCAAACTCCTTCATTCATTCACTCACCACCCTCCCTCATTCACAGCATGCCTAGTGGTGCCAGGCCTGGTGCCCAGCACTGGGGTTACCGGGGTATATTAACTACACATCCGCCCTCCACACAGGATCTCAGCATGGCCCCATGTTGCCACAGTACAATGTCCAAACCCCTCAGCCCAGCCTTGAAGACTGCTCACAGGCTGCCACTCACCCACCTTTTCCACTTTAACTCCCATGCTTCCCTTTCTCAGATACCCCTCCCCCAAATATACTCCAAAACCAAAACTATCCAGCTACGTGCACCCCCATCATGGCCATGAGAAGATCAGCTCATTTCTACTTCACATGTTGCACTACTTAAAATAAAAAAAAAAAAAAAAGGAGACAGGAGACATGATACTTACCATGCTCAGCTCCAAGCTGCCACTGTGTCACTGCAGCCCCAGAGACAATTGCCACAACAAGTTATGCCTCAGAGCAACAGCAGGTTGCCAGGCATGCCGTGGGGTAACTGGACACCTGCTTCCTATCCTTCCCCAGACTGAGAGCTCACCTAGAGCTCACCATTTAACTATTTAAGCTTTAGCCTCAGAGGTTTGCCCACAGTCCTCTCTCTAAGATTAAGGCCAAGAATGCTCCACCAGCAACTCTCTCACTTCTCCCACCTTTTTGAATGTTTCTTCCAGCCTCTTCCTGGAACAGTTGCTATCTTTTTCCCCTTCCTTTAACGTGGGGAAGAGTTGTGGGTGGGCAATGCCCTTGTGATACTCAGTTGTTCATTCACAACCCATCCCTCCTTGCACACTCACCCAGAAGATGAGCTCACACATACCCACAGCGTCAGCTACCGAAGGCCTGCTTTAGGCTGAGCCTCAGCCACTCCCAAATCTCTTTCTCGCTGGCCCATCTCTCTCTTGGGACCTTTAGATCCAGCCTTCTAATACTGATATACCAGAAATTGCAAATCCAAACTCCCCTAGGGCCAGGAAGGTAGCATTAAATGCAGGAAATATGACAAATGATTCCCTACTCGAGTGTCCAAGATACAATTAGGCAGTGGTTCTCAAACTGGTCCCTACTAGCAGCAGCAGCAGCAGCTGGGAACTTGTTAGAAATGCAAACCCCCAGATTTATTGATTCGGAACAACTTTACTAGGAAGTGTTGGGGATTGTGGCAAAATGGGGAGTGCACACCCTGTTTAAAAGGGGCAGCTCGCCTGGTGGTTCAGTGGGGTGAGCGACCAACTCTTGATTTCAGCTCAGGCCATGATCCCAAGGTCATCGGATTGAGCCCCACATCAAGCCTCTATGCTGAGCATGGAGCCTGTTTGAGATTCTCTCTCTCTCTCTCTCTCTCTCTGTCTCTCTACCCCCCATCCCCACTTGTGCTCTCTCTCTCTCTAAAATAAAAAATAATAATAAAATAAAATCTTAAAAGGGGCAGCCATCACTGGGCTTCAGCCATATGGGAATGGATTTTATGTGTCCCTCATTGGCTAATTCTAAATTCTAGTACCTAATAAGATATTCAAAGACCTTTATGAACTGTTTTCAAACCAGCTTTCTAGCTGCATCTCCCACTTACAATATTACTTACTGTGCACACATTCATATCTCTGGCATATTTATTTATAGGCCCTGTTTTTAAGCGCTTTATAAAGAATAACTCATGTAGGGGTGCCTGGGTGGCTCAGCTGGTTAAGCATCCGGCTCTTAATTTTGGCTCAGGTCATGATTTCACAGTTCGTGAGATCGAGCCCCACGACAGGCTCTGTGCTAACAACGCAGAGCCTGCTTGGCATTCTCTCTCCCTCTCTCCCTGCCCCTCCCCCGCCTGTGCTTGCATATGTGCGCTCTCACTCTCTCAAAATAAATAAACAAGCATTTAAAAAAGAATAACCCCTGTAGGGGCGCCTGGGTGGCTCAGTCGGTTAAGCGTCCGACTTCGCCTCAGGTCATGATCTCACGGTCCGTGAGTTCGAGCCCCGCGTCGGGCTCTGTGCTGACGCCTCAGAGCCTGGATCCTGTTTCAGATTCTGTGTCTCCCTCTCTCTCTGACCCTCCCCCATTCATGCTCTGTCTCTCTCTGTCTCAAAAATAAATAAACATTAAAAAAATAAAATAAAATAAAAAAGAATAACCCCTGTAATCCTCAGGACAAGCCCTCAAGGGGGTACTAATATTATCCAAACCACAAAGAAGTAAAGAAGTTTGCCCCAGACGCAAGAGGCAAGATCCAGACCTATGCAGCCTGGTTACGGAGTCTGACCTCTTAGCCACTATCATGCTGCCTATTGGTAGAGATGGACCTGCACCACATCCTCCTGCTCCCACTGCCCGTGAATGAACGCATGCTTCAAGGCTTTCCTCACACCTGACAGCCACCATAAATCCCTCCCAGGCTCACAGTCAGAACTCCCTGCCTCTCCCCTGGGCTCCCAGAGCAGGGTGTACACTCCTTTGGGCACCTGGCCACGCTCCGGTCTGTACTGGTGTGGCTGTGCAAATCTGTCATCAACAAATGACTCCTGAGCCCCTATTAAGTGCCAGGCACCATGACTGGCACTCAGAATTGATGGCGACCCAGGCAACAGTCCCTCCGTTGTTAATGAAACCAGTTAGCAGTTCTGGAAGTGTGTGCTCCACACAGTTATAAGGCTCGCCATGCACTATCCCACTTAGTTCTCACTACAACCCAGGGTACAAATGAAGAAACTTAGAGGTGACCCAAGAGGGCAAACGACTTTCCCACACTCATACAACTAGAAAATGACAGTGTCTGCCTCCAGAGTTCTCTAGAATGACAGAAAAATACACAAAAATTACCCTACAGACTGGTAAGTGCCAGGGTAGGAGCTAGGACAGGGTGCAGTGGGTGTACCAAGGAGAGGCCATACCAGGACATTCCTGTCTCCCTTCTCCCCCCCTTCTCCCCCAGCTATAAGGTCCCCCAGGGCTTATTCATATCTGTTGTATTCTAACCCCTAGCATATTACTTGTACTCCAGCTTGCTATTCACCTGAACAGAACTGTCAAAGTTTCTGTGTACCAGGCACTGTGCCAGCCTTGCTATTTCTACCCATCATACAACCTTGTACGTAGCTCTGATCTGCCTCATCTGACAAATGTAGAAACTGAGGCTCAGAAAAGCTAAGAGACCTGCCCCAACTCACTCAACTGTTAAATTTGAAGCCAAAATTCGAATCAGATTCTGACTCCAAAGCTTTGGAGTTATGCCAAACTACCTCCCAATGACGATGATGATGATGGCACATAGATTACTTCCCATCATGGAAATGACAGTACCTGAGATCTCTTGTCCAATCTCCGAGAACAGAAAGATTTTACAGGAAATCACAAGAGGATCAGTGCCGGAGGCTCGAAATTTTCTCTGTATCTCCACAGAGAGTAGCTGAACACGACTCAACTCCACAGCTTGCATCCAGATTGGGATGGCAGGAGACAAAGCCAAATAAGAGTGCTGCGGGTTACCTGGAAACCACACACCCCCGACAGGCAGGAACACAGTGCTTTCTCCAGACTGAGTTATCAGCAGACAGCTTTCCCCACATCTGGAAATAGAAACACAAGGCAGAAATGACTTGCTGTCATTACGAAATCTGAAGCCATGTTAACCGTCTCTAGATGTTTTGATGGGATCCCAGGAAACTTCCAATCCTAGATCAATGCCATGCATTAGTGGACCCCAAAGAATGCTATTTATGCTAACATTCCAAGGTTGCTTCATTACTGAAGAGATGGTTTCTACCTGGGGCAATCCCACAGCCAAGAAAGAAAGCTTTCTTGCCTTGCACACCCACCGTGATGAGGTGCTCACCACTTCACGAGGCAGCCATCCCACGGAGGAACAACTCCTGAAGACTTTACGGTTCTTCTGAAACCTGCCCACCTATAATCTGTCAAAGATAACTTGCACAAAATCAATCAAATGGCTGATTCTAATACAAATTGACAGCTAGACTATACCACTGCTGCTGCCACCTTACTGTCTCTTCTGCTCCTTCAAGAACACAGCCAAGAGGAGCTGTTAGAGTCAAGGTGCCCTGGCTCCTGAGCCACCTTCAGCAGTACACGCCCTGGGAAGCCCAGACATGTCATTAGCGCTCACTGTTATGGCTGCCAAGGAAACCCTCACACAGTTTGCAAACAAGCTATGCTCACACCAAAGACGAGAGAGCCCTGGGGATCCCAAAGGAGATGAGAGTGACTCAAGAGCTCTTCTGGAACACTATCATTACAGATCTTAGCCTTATTCCCTGATTCTGTTGTTTTCTAAAGAAAGGTGTACGTTTCCCACTCCCTCTTGCCCTTCCTGGGGTCTGCACCCACTCCCAGAACCAGCAAGTAGCGAACCGCTCTCTCCCTTACAGCTGGCTTCCATTCCCAGGAACTTTAAGGAGGTAGTTTTCTATCTTTATTCTTTAGTGTAGTTGACACACAATGTTACATTAGTTTCAGGTGTACAACTAGCGATTTGACAAGTTTATCCATTATGCTATGTTCACAAACATAGCATACATAGTAGCTACATACAAACATAGTAGCTACTACCTGTCCCATTCCATCGCTACTACAGTATCACTGACTGTATCCCTTATGCTCTGCTTTTTATTCTGTTGACTTACTCCGTAACTGGAAGCCTGTATTTCCCTCTAAGGAGGCATTTTTTAAAAACGGCACCAATAGTTTTGTCAAAAACCTCTCTTAGGTTTTTACCACAGCAGCATTTTCTTTAAAATAAAAATTGGGAGGGGCGCCTGGGTGGCTCAGTCACTTAATTGTCAGACTTAGGCTCAGGTCATGATCTCGAGGTTCATGAGTTCCAGCCCCGCATCAGACTCTCTGCTGACAGCTCAGAGCCTGGAGCCTGCTTTGGATTCCGTGTCTCCCTTTCTCTCTGCCTCTACCCCGCTCTCTCTCTCTCTCTCAAATAAATAAACATGAAAAAAATTTTAATAAAATGAAAATTGGGGGAAGGGCTTTGACTGGCCTTGCTTAGGAGTATTTTAGGGAGGAAGACTACAAACCGACATGACCTATCTTCCTAGGTACAGAATTGTCAAAACTCACTACTGCTTTTCACATCTAAAAGAATACCAGTTCAGAATATACTGACGCTTTCTTTCCCATGGAGCCCCCACAGAAACCCCCCTAGAGGCGCAAGGCCTAGGTACAGCTGGCATTGCAGGTAGTCAACCCTGCTAACCAGGACTGGCCCTTTACAAAAGGGCCCTGCCAGAGGGTTCGGAACAGCCCACCAAGTTGCCCCCTTCCCTGCTCCTGTCAGTGTCCACTGAGCCACAGGCCTTTTGACCAAACCCCAGCTCTGTGGCAGAAGCCAGTTACATTCCACAAAGGAATTCAGGCTTCTGTTCCCAACCTGAAGCATATACACCTCTGTGGGACCATTTTATCAAGTTGGACAGTATCCAAAAGTATCTCCACATGAGGAAGATGTCTCTAGACCCCTGGTGCTGACAGAGACAGGAAAAAAAAGACTGTTTATCAACCACTTGACTGTAGGACTGGCCTTCTGTAAGTGGGGTTGTTCTCACTGGCCAGTCCTCAGCTCCAGGGGGACAGAAGGAAGTGATGAGGGACCCTGACAGAGGAGGGAGACCACCCACTCTGTCTGCAGATGAAAAGTGTGAGAGGCCACAGTGAAAGCACCTCACTCACCAGGCTTCTCTTCCAAGTGCTGTGCTGTTAGAAATCAAATTCCATGAACAATGGAGGGGCAGGTAGGGGCCGGGCCCTTAGGGGTGCTGGGTGAAGGCTAGCCCCTGTCCAAGCCCTCCAGACCCCCTTCTGGATCCTCGTTCCGTCCTGTACAAAGCAAGTCTCCCCTGGACTTTATCTGCATCGACTTCAAAAGGAAAATACCATTGTGCTGCCTCCTGCTAAACTCCAGCCCCAGAGCACAAGAGAGACAAACCAAGATGCCAATATGTTTGTTTTTAAATCACCTCATTATCAAAAGATCCCCCTTTACCTGCAGAACTCAGAGCATCAAGCCCCCCCAAACCATTTTACTTTTTTCAAAAAGTAAGCATCCAAGTCTGTCCACCCAGGGAAGCCCAGTCCTGGGGGTGCAGTCACTCCTGCTTCCCTCCCGGGGTACCTCGGTCCAGGGCAGGCCGAGAGAGCTGGATTTGGGGGCCCACGCGGGGCGCAGGAAGCGGCGGTCCAGAGCCCCAGCTCCGCCGGCTGGTCCCCTGCGGGGCGTCGCTAATGTTTAACCTCCGGCAGCCCGCGGCATCCACAGCTCGGACGGCGAGGGCGCTCCCCACCCGCACCCCTCCCGAGCCGAATTCCTGCCATAGTTTTCCCACGCAGCCCCGCTCTCCTGGGGGCCGCCGGAGCCGGCAGAGGTCCGGAGGTGCGGGCTCCCCAGCTCGGCCCCAGCCCCGGCCCCGCCTCCCGGCTCGCTCCACAGCCCCGACCTCCCGGGGGCCGTTCCCGGAACGCTCGCCGCCGCGCGGCCGGGGATGCTCCCCCAGCGTCGTGAAGCCCGGACGCCCTCCCCGGCGGGCACAGAACCGGCCGCCCACCCCCGTGCAGCCGACCTGCGGGCCCGCGGGCGACAGAGCCTTCTGTACCAGCAGCCGGAGGCCCCCGGGTCTCCGACGCCTCGCGCTCTCGAGACTGCCTCCCCACCCCACCCAGACGGGGGTGGAGCTTCTCCCATCCCCCTCCCCCCGGGACGAGCTATTTTTAGGTTGTTACAGAGAAGGGAAGGAGGGAATGCCACGTTTAATCCGTTGCGAAAATCCAGGATCCAAGAGAATGGCTCCCAGGCCTTACTGAGAGGGCGGCCGCGTGGAGCCCAGGGAGGCTGGACGTGCTCCGGGCCACCAACCCACGCCACCACCACCACCACCACCACCACGAACAACAACAACAACAACAACAACAAAGGCTGTTCTGCTGAAAAGCCGGAGCAGTTGCAGAGCTAGTCCATATGGCGAGCAACCCACAACCCCCAACCTTCTAGCTTGTCCTGTGGATCTGCCTCTGAAACCCAGGACCCAAGAACTCTTTCTCCCCTGATATGGTCCCCCATCCCTAGCCAGTCATTGCTTTACTGAGACTCAGATTTCTGGTTTTTTTTTTTAAAGGTCTTCCTCCCGTTCCAGTCTCAATCTGCAAACGTGTATGGCAACAAGTGTTGGCAAGGATGTGAGAAATTGGAGCCCCTACCCCTCCTTTCATTGCTGGTGGGAATATAAAATGGTACAGCTGCTGTGAAAAAGAGAATGGTGAGTCCTCAAAGAATTGAAAATAAAATTAGCATATGATCTGACGATTCCATTTCTGGGTAAATACTCAAAAGAATTAAAACAGGGACTAAAACAGATACTTGTACGTTCCTGTTCATAACAGCATTATTCACAACAGCCGAAAGGTGTAAACAACTCAAGGGTCCGTTAACATATAAATGGATAAACAAAATGTAGTACATACATACGATGAACTGTTATTCAGTCTTAAAACATAATGAAGGACTGATACATGCCCCACTCTGAATAAACCTTGGAAATACTACGCTAGGTGAGATAAACCAGATGCAAAAGGAGAAATGTTATATAATTCCACTTACACAAGATAACTAGAATAGTCAAATTCATGGAGCTATTCCAGAAAGTAGAATAGTGGTTACCAGGGGCTGGGGCGGGGGTTGTAGGGAATAGGGAGTTGTTGTTTAATGGGTACAGTTTCAATTTGGAATGATGGAGAAGTTCTAGAGATGGATAGTGGGGTTGGTTGAATGTACTTAATGCCACTGAATTGTACATTTGAAAATGGTTAAAAGGGTAGATTTTATGGCATATATATATTTTACCACAATTTTTTAAATGGAAAAAAAAGAACTGGCTGGCCAGGACCAAGGCCAAGTAGGGATGTCTGTAAGCCATCTACTCTGATGGGGAATCTTGTTCCTCCTCTTCCTCTTGGCCAGGGCACACTTTTCACTCCAGGAGTTCCTGCCACCTACTAGAGGTGAGACAAAGACACAGGCTTTAGGGTCAAAGACACAACAACATCCTAGAAGAAAGCACAGGCAATAATTTCTCTGACATCAGCTGTAGCAGCATTTTCTAGGTATGTCTCCTGTGGCAAGGGAAACAAAAGAAAAAATAAACTATTGGGACTATGTCAAAATAAAAATCTTCACAGTGAGAGAAACAATCAACAAAACTAAAAGGCAACCTACCGAATAGAAGATATTTGCAAATGATGTATTCAATAAAGAGTTAGTATCCACAATATATAAAGAACTGATAAAACTCAACACACAAGTAAATCATCCAATTAAAAAATGGGCAGGGGACAACTGGGTGGCTCAGTCTGTTGAGTGTCCAACTTTGGCTCAGGTCATGATCTCACGGTTCGTGAGTTCAAGCCCTGCATCCAGCTCTCCGCTGCCAGTGCACAGCCCACTTTAGATCCTCTGTCTCCCTCTCTCTCTGCCCCTTGCCCGCGTTGTCTCTCTCTCTCAAAAATAAATAAACGTTTAAAAATTTTTAAAAAATCATAAAAATATAAAAACCAACAGGTGGCATAACAATTCTTTTAAAAAATGGGCAAAAATATCAACAGACATTTCTCCAAAGAAGACATACAGATAGCCAACAGACACATCAAAAGATGCTCAATGTCACTTACCATCAGGGAAATGCAAAGCAAAACTACAAAGAGATACCATTTCACACCTGTCCAAATGGCTAAAATCAAACACACAAGAAACAAGTGTTGGCGAGGATATGGAGAAAAAAGGAACCCTTGTGCACTGTTGGTGGGAATGCAAACTGGTACAGCCACTCTGGAAAACCGTATGGAGTTTCTTCAAAGAGTTAAAAGTAGAAATACCCTATGATCCAGTAATCACACTACTGGGTATTTACCCCCAAAAAATACACAAACACTAATTCAAAGGGATTTATGCACCTCTGTGTTTATTGCAGCATTATTTACAATAGCCAAATTATGGAAGCAGCCCAAATGCCATCAACAGATGAATGGATAAAGAAGAGGTGGCGGACACACACAAATACACACAAATACACACACACACACACACACGCAATGGAATATCACTCAGCCATTAAAAAAGAATGAAATCTTGCCATTTACAACAACAAGGATGGAGCTAGGGAGAATAATGACAAGCAAAATAAGTCAGAAAAAGAAAAATACCATATGATTTCACTCATATGTGGAATTTAAGAAACAAAACAAACTGGGGCACCTGGGTGTCTCTTGGTTAAGCGTCATACTTCTAACTTCATCTCAGGTCATGATCTCACGGTTCGTGAGTTCGAGCCCCATGTCAGGCTCGCTGCTATCAGCATGGAGCCTGCTTTGGATCCTCTGTCCCCCCCTCTCTCTGCCCTTCCCCCTGCTCATGCTCTCTCTCTCTCTCTCTCTCTTTCTCAAAAAAAAGAAAGAAATATTAAAAAGATAAGCATAGGGGGGCACCTGGGTGGCTCAGTCGGTTAAGCGTCCGACTTCAGCTCAGGTCACGATCTCGCGGTCCATGAGTTCGAGCCCCGCGTCGGGCTCTGGGCTGATGGCTCAGAGCCTGGAGCCTGCTTCCGATTCTGTGTCTCCCTCTCTCTCTGCCCCTCCCCCGTTCATGCTCTGTCTCTCTCTGTCTCAAAAATAAATAAAACGTTAAAAAAAAATTTTAAAAAAAAAAAAAGATAAGCATAGGACACCCTGTAAAAAATGAGAAACAAAACAAATAAGCAAAGGAAAAAAGAGAGAGAGAGAGAAAGGCAAACCCAGAAACAGGCTGTTAACTATATAGAACAAACTGATGGTTACCAGAGAGGAGAGGATGGGGGATGGGTGAAATAGGTGATGGGGATTAGGGAATGCACTTGTGATAAGCACTGGGCGATGTATGGAATTTTTGGATCACTATATTGTACACCTGAAACTAATATAACATTGTGTGTTAACTATACTGGAATTAAACATTTTAAATGATGCATTTACATTTCCACATTCCCAAACTATGTAACCCTGGAAAAGTCACTTTACCCTTCTGTAAAATGGGAAAAATAAACTCTGTCTAGCAGGGTCATTATGAGAACCAAATTAGCTAAGCCATCTCTAGGCTTAGCCCAGGGCCTTGCAGTCAGTGATGTGCCCTCTAGAGTTCATACAAATGTGAAATCTGTGGGGGCTTGGAAAATTTGTTTCTCAGTTCTCTTCCCACTGGATCCCTGAAGTATGCAGAAAGGAGCTCTGGCAGTACTCGTGTGTGTTTGTATGTGTCATTTACACCAGCCTCAATTCCCCTTTGTGTAACTGGGGTACCCTCCTTTGCAGGGTTGTTGTGAGAAAGTGAACTTGACATACAGCCTCATCTACCTTGTCAGTAATTCCAAAAGCTAAAACTGTCTTCGGCTGACCAAGACTTCCCATGCATGGAACCTTCACATCCTTCCCCTACTGGGCCACATTTCAACATTCGATACAGCCAAGAATTAGTGAGTGCCTCCTATGTGCTCTATTTTAGGTTCCGAAGAATACCAAGAGGGTGGGTTCTGAATACCTGCGGTTCTCATCTGGCCCCATAGCCTCTCACCCCTTCCTCAGGCCAGTGACAGACACCCGCTCTCTGACTCAGTGCAGACACCATCACAACTGGTCTCCTTCCTACACTTAGGGATGTGACAGGAGGCAGTGGGACCGACTGCTGACTGAAGGTGGACTTTAGACCCTAGGCAGCCCACCATGGGAGTGCTCTCTGCTGTCAACTGTTGGCATCACACCTCATAAGCCAGCTCCAGAGCCAGCTCTAGCTTCCAGAAGGGCATCTGAGGTGTATGGGACAGATCTCCCAATGCCCGGATGCTGGCCGCAAATGGTAACTGAGGTAATTGTAGGTCAAAAATATGTTGTTGGGTTTTCACAGTGGTGATGGATGGATTGACAGGTATATAGTCAAAATGAGATTTTACATAAAAATCTGGTTTGCTGATTTCTCTTGAAAAATCTGAGGACCTTGCAACAAGTGGCCTGCACTCTGACATGTCAAGAACTGGCTGAAGCTCGGGCTTCAAACCTCTTCCTTGGGCACAAACTATACTCTAGCACATTCCCTGAAAAAATCACCTTAAAGGCCATAGATGCACTTACAAAAGAGATCTCCTTTCTCAGGAAAAAAAAATTGTTCTTTCCTGCAAAATGAAAAATGCAGCATCAGTCTAACCAGGACCCTCTGTGCGTCTAGAAACAAACCCAAGGCATGGCAAGCTGGGAGAAACTGAAAAAAATTACACTAAAATAATAAAATGTTTGTGTCCTTAATATACAAAGGGTGGTTATAAATCAATAAGAAATAGAAAGGGGTGCCTGGGTGGCTCAGTAGGTTAAGCGTCCAACTTTGGCTCAGATCATGATCTCACAGTTCGTGGGTTTGAGCCCCAGGTCGGACTCTGTGCTGACAGCTCAGAGCCTGGAGTCTGCTTCAGATTCTGTGTCTCCCTCTCTCTCTGCTCCTCCCCCACCTCTCTCTCTCTCTCTCAAAAATAAATAGATTGGGACGCCTGGATGGTTCAGTTGGTTAAGCATCCGACTTCAGCTCAGGTCCTGATCTTCCGCTTCGTGGGTTTGAGCCCAATGTTGGGCTCTGTGCTGACAGCTCAAAGCCTGGAGCTTGCTTCAGATTATGTGTCTCCCTCCCCCACTCATTCTCTCTCTGTCTCTTTCTCTGTCTCTCTCTCTGTGTCTCTCTCTCTCTCTCTCTCTCAAAAATGAATAAATGTTAAAAAACATTCATATGTTGAAATCCTAACCCTCAATGTGATAATATTAGAAAGTGGGGCCTTTGGGAGGTAATTAGGTCATGAGGGTGAAGCCCTCATGAGTGGGATTAGTTTCTCTATAAAAAGGACCCCAGAGAGCTCCCTTGACCTCTTCCCCTATACGAGAATTCTACAATTAAAGTGCCCTCTGCCACCAGAAGAAGATCCTTACTAGAACCTGACTGTTCTGGCACCCTAATCTTGGACTACCAGCCTCCAGAACTGTGAAAAATAAATTTCTGTTGTTTATAAACCACCCAGTCAGTGGTACTTTGTTACTGCAGCCCAAACTGACTAAGACAGAACCATGTCTGCTTGATCCAGCAGTATTTTCAGCAACTAAATCAGTGCTTGGCACACAGAAGGGGCTTGGTTAATATTCATTGACTGAATTCACTAATGAATATCAAAGTCAGGATATCAAGACTCTTTGGCCCAAGATCAGAAATCAAGACTCTTTGTCCCTGGTCCATTCTGCTGAAATTAATCTAACAGAAGTAAATTTAACAGGTAGCAAAACTGTTAGCTGCCTCTCCTAACACCCATTTTCTTCTCTTCCTCCTTAAATTTTTCAGCATCTCTTGCAGTGAGTGAGTGAGATGTAAAGGCAAGTGTTACACAGTACTTATAGGAAGTTTTCATAAAATAAAGGAGGGGTACGTTCCTCCTTCCTTCATCCTGCTGCCTGAAATGCAGACATAATGGGCTGGATACCAAGCAGCCATATAGACCAGGGGCTATGGACGCTAAGGATAACAAACAAGAGAGATGCAAGAAACCTGGGTCCCCAGTGACCACAGTGACCACACCCCTGCCTCTGAATTGCCTGCCTTCAGACTTCTTTTACATGAGAGAGAAATAAGCTTTTATATTTTATACACCAATGGTCTTTGGGATTTTTGTATTATAGACAGAGAAAGCTGAGCTTAAGCGATACGTGAGTAAACCCCTCCACCCCTGGGGAACGTGGACATGAGCTGCACGCTGGCACTCCAGGAACCAGTTCTATAACATAGAGCCAGTGTGGGCTCTATTTGTTACCTGGACCCACCTCCCCAGTCACTGATCCCTCTGGGCTTTGAATCAGGTCCCTGTAAGTCCTGGGACAGTGCTTACGGCAGAGATTTTCCACCAGCGTGTTGCTCCCTCTAACCACAGTCCTTCCTTCGTTGTTCATGTAGTTCCACAGATGCAGGGCGTAGGAGTCATTGAAGCTCGGGTCTTTGTCCCAGACTTCATAGTAGCGCCTCCACTCTGGATAGGAGATGGGGTAAAATCTCTGAGGGTGTAGGAAGGACAGGTTCAAACACCTGAAATCACTCACCTCCTGGAAGTCTCTAAGTTTGCACCACAGTCTCAACATCCTCGTCATCAAACTGGGACCCTGGTTGCCCCAAATGTCTGAATTGTAGTGTTCGACAAAGTTTTCCATGCACTCCCACAGGAAGGGGTGGTGGGGGAGGAATCCAAACACCCCGTTACTAGAGTACTGAGAAGACTGTGCAGCCAGAAAGTTCTCCTCAGGGATGGGCCGGATGGAGATGACATCGGTGTCCATGTAGATGCCGCCATATTTCCAGATGATGGCCAGGCGGGACGCATCTGAGCTGACGTGGAGCCAGTTGCTCTCCACACTGGCATTGATCTGCAGGAACATGTGCAAATCAGCCACAGCAGCAGGAGAAAAAGGAAGGGTGTCACAACGTGAGGCCAGCCCACGGTAGCTGAGGACAAGGAAGCAAGCCAGCTTCTCGAAAATCTGCTTACAAAAGCCCAATTTTACAAATTGACCAAACTTACCTCCACCCCAAAATTTGCCTATAAGTGAAAAGTTTACAGCAACCAGTGTCAATGGGAAGACTTTGCAAGCTTTTAAAGAATTCATGAATTTGGTTTTTGTTTGTTTTTAATTAAAGCAGTAGAATGGTAAAGAAGAAACCCTGAAGGGATTTCACAATAAACCATATGAGCCATTTTCAGCAGGGTGTAATTTAACCACAAATATGAAACTGTGAAGCAGGAATTTTTTGAGTCCTAGAAATGCTAAAAACTAATAAAGAAAAAGTAAACTAGGAAACTATAGAATAGATCAATATGTATGCTTCTTGAGAAATTGGTAAAAGAATCTTAAAATGCATGCATGCCTTCTTTCACTAATTATTTCCTTTAATGATATTCATTGAGGCCCTTATTTCCTTTAAAAAAATTTTTTTTTTTTTTTTTTTTTTTTTTTTTTAATTTATTTTTGGGACAGAGAGAGACAGAGCATGAATGGGGGAGGGGCAGAGAGAGAGGGAGACACAGAATCGGAAACAGGCTCCAGGCTCCGAGCCATCAGCCCAGAGCCTGACGCGGGGCTCGAACTCACGGACCGCGAGATCGTGACCTGGCTGAAGTCGGACGCTTAACCGACTGCGCCACCCAGGCGCCCCTAAAAAAAATTTTTTTTAACATTTAGTTATTTTTGAGAGCCAGAGAGAGAGCACAAGTGGGGGAGGGGCAGAGAGAGAGAGAGAGAGAGCCAAAATTGGAAGCAGGCTCCAGGCTCTGAGCTGTCAGCACAGAGCCCGACGTGGGGCTCAGGCCCACGAAGTGTGAGATCATGACCTGGGCCGAACCGATCATAACCGATTGAGCCACCCAGGCACCCCATTGAGGGCCTACTTTCAATGTGCCAAGCTCTGTTATAGCTGCTAGGGAGAGAGCAATGAACAGACAGACAAAAAATCCCTACCTGGAGGAGATAGACGATAAATAAATCAATATATAATATGTTAGGTGTTCACAAGGACTATGAAGGAAAAACAGCTGGGTGAAGAGGATATGAAAGGAGCAGGGTGGAACACTATCTTACCTTGGGTTTCAGCAAGCTCAAGGGCCCTGAGGTAGGAATACAATCACTGTGTGCAGAAACAGAGAACAGAGTAGTGTGGCCAAAGCAGGGCAGTGAAGGACGGGTAGGAGATGAGAGCAGAGAGGGGTGGGTGGAGAGGGAGGATGGATCACGTAGACTGGAGTTATCTGAAGACTGAAATTACTTGAAGGTTTAGAAGAAAGGAGTGATGTGACCTGACTCAGTCTTGAAAGGGTCCTCTGTGGAAAACAGACAGGGGCAGGGCTTGGGAGGCAGCAAGGGCAGAAACACAGAGGCAGGTTAGGAGGGCAGATGAAATGGTCAGATCCTAGGCACACAGTAAAGATGAAGAGGGTCAGGGTGTGGATGGATTGGATGTGGAGGGGGAGAGAGGAGTCGAGGATGACTGCAAATGCTAAAAAAGGAAGCAAAGCAGAAAATGACTCTAAAAAGAATAAAAAACAATCATTATAAATGGCAATAAAAACTAATCACTATAGACAGCAACCTTCTCAAATGGAATGCTAAAAGTTTGAATAGAGAAAACAAAATAGATTTTTCTGGATTGAAAGATATTGATTAAAAGATTGAAATAGAGACAACTGGATGACCCTAACACTTGATCTCAGCTCAAGTCTTCATCTCAGGGTTGTGAGTTCAAGCCCCACGCTGGGCTCCACACAGGGCATGGAGCCTACTTAAATAAATAAATAAATAAATAAATAAATAAATAAATAAATAATTTTTTTAAATGAATTTTGAGAGAGAAAGAGAAACACTAGCAAGGGAAGGGCAGAGAGAGAGGGGGACAGAGGATCTAAAGTGGGCTCCATGCTGACAGCAGTGAGCACCATGTGGGGCTCAAACCAATGAACCATCAGATCATGACCTAAGCTGAAGTCAGACGCTCAACTGACTAAGCCACCCAGGCGCCCCAATAAATGAATTAAAAGTAAAGAAAGATTGAACATAAACATTTGGCATTTGACAAGGTAAACATTCATTTTTTTTAAGTTTATTTATTTATTTAGAAAGAGAAGGAGAGAGTGTGCCTGGGTAAGGGGCATAGAGAGAGGGAAAGAGAGAGAATCTCAAGCAGGCTTCGCACTACACTGTCAGGACAGAGCCCAACGTGGGCATGAACTAGGAGATTATGACCTGAGCCGAAAACAGGAGTCAGACGCTTAACTGAGTCACCCAGGTGCCCTGACAAAATAAACATTATTTATTTATTTATTATTTATTTATTTATCTACTTATTTATTTTTTAATAAACATTCTTTAAAACTCTGCTAAAGGGAGGCACCTGGATTGCTCATTGGTTAAGCATCCAACTTCGACTCAGGTCATGATCTCACAGTTGGTGAGTTTGAGCCCCGAGTCAGGCTCTGTGCTGACAGCTCAGAGCCTAGAGCCTGCTTCAGATTCTGTGTGTGTGTGTGTGTGTGTGTGTGTGTGTGTGTGTGTCTGCCCCACTCCACTCATACTCTATCTCTCTCTCTCTCTCTCTCAAAAATAAATAAACATTTAAAAAAAAAACACTTAAAAAAAAACTCTGCTATGGGTGGCTCATTTGGTTAAGCATCTGACTTTGGCTCAGGTCATGATCTCACAGTTCATGAGTTTGAGCCCCACATCCAGCTCTGTGCTGACAGCTCAGAGCCTGGAGCCTGCTTCAGATTCTGTGTCTCCCTCTCTGTCTCTGTCCCTTCCCCACTCACACTCTGTCTCCCTCTCTCTCTCTCTCAAAAATAAACATTAAACAAAAAAAATTTTTTATTTAAAAAAAATCATTGCTATAAAGCCAAATGAAGGCAAGATAATTAATACTTTGCAGGAATCTTTACACAAATTGTTAACATCACAAAATTGTATACAATTGCTGAAAACCTCATAAATAATAACAGCCAAAATTTATCAAAAACTGTTCCAAGCTCTTTATAATCTACACAAATGCTCAAAGACTGATATTATGATTATTCCCATTTTTCAAGTTAAGAGATAAAAGAAGAAATTCAGTAATTTGTCCAAGGTGAGAGAGGCAGAGGCTGAATTTGAACCCAGCCAGTCTGGCTCCAGAGATCCACTCATTCAAAAAAAAAAAATAAGGTTTTGGTAAAAATAAGTAAAATTGATCATTTGGTAAATTGGTGAGTGTTAGTGAACAGATACATAGGATATCAAAAGCCACACGAAATCACAGGAGGAAGAAGCCTGCCTTTTTGTGGGCATTGGACTAAATCTACCTAAAACACAAAAGCTCCCACAGGGGTGAGCTCCAGGAAGGGGATTAGGATTCTGACTGCTCATCCCCTTCCTACCCCACAGTACGCAACCCCAGACATCTTTAAAGGCTACAGTTGCCAAATCAGTGCAGCAAACCAGCAAGTGATGCACATTAGGTCATCCCCAATGGAGCAGAACATGCCACAGACCAGCACCCCAAAATTATCATGGTGTGATCACTGCAGATGCATGGCTTAGTGCAGTACCCTGCGGGCTCAGATGGGGCAGACACTTAAGGGTTCTGTGTCCCAGGGCCCACCTTGTTCCTAAAATTCAACCTTGTAAAATTGAGGTACAGCTCAGAAGACCCAGGCTGTGCTCTATGAAACATCAGCTCTAAGAAAACATTTATGTCCTACTGAAAGAGGTGTTCATGCTCAAATAAGTTTGGAAGATTCTGGTTGAATCAAATTACTGTTTCTTTAGTTCAGAAGTACAGAGGCTTTAATCTCTTCATGTACGTGATTAGTCCGTGAGGGAAAAATTTTTTTACAGTGTATAATGCAGCATCTCACCTTCCAAAACAATTTGAGCAGAAATTTATTTGTGTAAGGAGCGTAACACAGTTTAGGTAATGTTAGTCTAGCCCAGCTGTGGGGAAAGTAGGCCAACAGACTGCTGTTCTTGTTTAGATCTCCTGGAACACCCTCTAGCAGGCTAGCCCTGAGAGCGACAGGGACCTAGCCAGCATGTCCCCTCCAGGGACCCTCTCTGCTGCCACGGCCTGCCTTCCCAGCCTGTGGCCTGTCCTGCTTCTTCCGAGGGGCCTGCGCTTGTCACCAACTATTTGTTGGGACCCCTGTGCTGGCAGCTGCCGGTAAAATCTCAGTCTGATGAGCTGATTCATCGCCTCCTGATGAGTCTTAATTTGAGACTTGCAGGCTCTTCAGGACAAGAGATGGGCACCTGGTTATGGAAGTCACATGGAGCCAAAAGTAAAACTGGCCACTTCCCCCACATGCCTGTTGCTTAGTCCAGTAAATGTCTCCAGATGACAGTAAGTAGGCTCAAATGTGTCCTCCACCCAGGAAAGCACACACTCAGTCCCCAGGTGAATGAGGCAGGGCATGACAGGAGTTTTCATTTTTTATATATAAATACTGTAGTGGACTGAATAATGGCCACTCAAAGACCCCAGGTCCTACATCCCAGAACCTGTAAATGTTAACGCATTTGAGAAAAGGGTCTTTGCAGATGTGATCACATAAAGGATCTTGAGATGGGGAGATTATCCTGGGTTGTCCTGATTTGGGCCCTAAATGGTATCACAAGTATCCTTTAAAGACAGATGTAAAAATAAAAAAATTAAGAAAACAAAACAAAACAAAAAAACAGCCACATCTTAAACTCACCAAGTTGTGCACATTACATATGTCCAGCTTTTATATGTCAGTCATTCGTCACTAAAGTGGTGAAAGAAAGAAAGAAAGAAAGAAAGAAAGAAAGAAAGAAAGAAAGAAAGAAAGAAAGAAAATGTAGAGGGAAAGTTCACACACACAGAGGAAAAGGACATGTGCAGATCTCCACTGGAAGGGTTTTTCCTAAGAGCTTCCTTGGGAACTGGGGCCCTGCCAGCACCTGATTTCCATTCGGTGAAATGGATTTGGCACTTTTGGCCTCCATCACCAAAAAAGAACAAATCTCTGTTGGTTTAGGTCACCAAGTTTGTGGTCATTTGATACAGCAGCCATAGGAAACTAACACAAGTACCGCCATAATGGCCTCAATATTGCCTCTTGGCCTGCAAAGCCTTAAGTATTCACCGTCTGTCCCCTTTACAAAGTATTTACCATCTGACATTTGGTCTAGCCTATGATTAGAACTTAGAAAGGACTTTACAGGATAAGCAAATGGTATAATTTTGATGCCAACTTTTAAATTACTTTTTTGTTTTTAAAATAATTAAAGCTATACAGAGAAAGACAGATACCATATGTGTTCACTCTTATATGGATCCTGAGAAACTTAACAGGAACCCATGGGGGAGGGGAAGGAAAAAAAAAAAAAGAGAGAGAGAGGTTAGAGCGGGAGAGAGCCAAAGCATAAGAGACTCTTAAAAACTGAGAACAAACTGAGGGCTGATGGGGGGTGGGAGGGAGGGGAGGGTGGGTGATGGGCATTGAGGAGGGCACCTGTTGGGATGAGCATTGGGTGTTGTATGGAAACCAATTTGACAGTAAATTTCATATATTAAAAAAAAATAATAATAATTGTATTTATAAAATTAACTTATTCTCATCACTAAATGCACTCCCCCAATCCAATCACACTAACACACCTATTATTACTGTGTGTTGTGTATTTTCTTCAGGATTTTTTCTTCCATGTGGTTGGGGGGAACGGTGGTACATAGGTAAATCATTACAATTACATTCTAATACAAGTCTATTTATTCCATATTGTGTTGTAGTCTTCATAGGATGTCACGGCTAAAGCCTGCATAGTGGAATCATTGAGTGGTTGTACTATAATTTCCTTAAGCATTATCTGATTGTGGGTCCTCTGTGAGAGAAATATTTAATTGGAATGTTATTTCCTTATTATACTATGTTGCTAAGATGAAGATTACAAAATTCCCAAGAGCTCCTGGCATGTCTTGGTTGTATCTCAATATAACCCAACCTCATATAGCAGCACCCCATCTGATTTTTCATGAGTTCACTATTTACATCATCTTCAAGTTAAATATTGCCTCATTTCCCATTCAAATGCAAAAAAACAGTTTAACACAGATGGGTTTAAATAAGTGAAAAATAAGTGATTATACTCCCATAAAAGTTACCAAAACTCATTCATTAAGAATGGTCTCAAGAGAAGCATAGTTCCTAAGAAATAAGGCTGGAAGCAAAAGACACCAGGCTAGAGATAAAGCTAACTGAAGTCTCTCCTGCTTGTTTGAATCAGGACTCAACCCTGTACAAAGAAGACCAGGGTCTGGGTTCTGGTCCCATCTCTGACACTGAGTCCTTATGCTCAGTTTACCTATTCAAAATATGAGGAGATTGGACTCATTTTTTGTGGTACCTCCCAACACTGACATTCTAAGATTCTCTGAACACTTACATGAGTGTACCATGAACGCAATGGTGTGTCTTCAAACAGCCTTTTCATATCCAAAGGGAAGAGGAAAACATTGTCTATGGCTGAGAGGAGGGAAAAGGCTGGATAAGTGGAGTTTGAGGGCAGCCGTGTGGTGGTGTTGAGACCCTTCATGAAGAACACCACGGGCTTCTCTGGGTAAGTCTTGGCAGCAGATTCCACAGCACAAGAGACCAGAGGCATTGGCTCCATTCTCTCTGAGGTCTCTATGAACACAATGCCATGCCCATGGCCCAGGAGGGCTTCCAGGTCTTGCTGGGCCTTTTGAGGAGGAAGGCAAGAGAAGAGACAGCTGGACTTCAGGCTGAGTTGGTAGAAGAAGACACAGGCAAGCAGCAGGACGGCCGACAGGAAGAACTGGAGCTCCTTCAGCATGTCTACTCCTCTCTCCCACCTGCTCCTTTAAATCAACACGGCTAATTACAAAAATACATTCTCCAAACCTGATCAAGAGAGCACATAAGAAAATGATGCATGAATATCACTTCTAAGTTTTGATTGTTTAAATCCTCAATGAAATATGATCAAATCAGGTACAATAATATTAACGAGAAAAATGCAGTCACTAGGGTTTATCGGAGGAATTTGAGGACGATTCGAAACAGGAAAATAAGGTAGATACAGGTGGGAAGATGGCGGCGTAGGAGGACGCTGAGCTCACCGCCCTGCTGATCACTTACATTCCACCTACACCTGCCTAAATAACCCAGAAAACCGCCAGAAGACTAGCAGAACAGATTCTCTGGAGCCAAGCGTAGACGAGAGGTCCACAGAAGAGGGTAGGAAGGACGGAGAGGCGGTGCGCGCTACACAGACCGGCGGGAGGGAGCCGTGGGGGGGAGGGGCAGCCCGCCAGCCAAGCAGAGCCCCCGAGTCTGGCTGGCAAAAGCAGAGGGGCCGGACGGAGTGTGTTCTGACAGCAAGCAGGACTTAACATCTGGAAGGTTATAAGTTAACAGCTCTGCTCGGAGAGCGGGAAGGCTGGAGGGCAACGGGAGAGAGAGTTGTTGAGGCCTAGACGACAGAGCTCAGCTTGGCGGGGAACAAAGGTGCTCGCCAGCGCCATCTTCCTCACCCATCCCCCGGCCAAAATCCCAAAGGGAACCAGTTCCTGCCAAGGAACTTGCTTGCACCACGCAAACACCCAACACTGTGCTTCTGCGGATCCATCCCTCCGGCGGCGGGTCTGACTCCCTCCCAGTGCTGCAGGGCCCCTCCCAAAGTGGATCACCGAAGGAAAAGTGAGCTGAGCCTGCCCCTCCCGCCCCTGTGCACTTTGCCAATTCACCCCAGCTAATATGCCAGATCCCAGCACCACGAGCCTGGCAGTGTGCAAGTAGCCCAGACGGGCCACGCCACCCCACAGTGAAACCCGTCCCTAGGAGAGGGGAAGAGAAGGTACACACCAGTCTGACTGTGGCCCCAGCGGTAGGCTGGGGGCAGACATGAGGTCTGACTGCAGCCCCGCCCACCAACGCAAGTTATTCAAGACAGCACAGGGGAAGTGCCTTGCAGTTCCGCACCACTCCAAGGACTATCCAAAATGACCAAACGGAAGAATTCCCCTCAAAAAAACTTCCAGGAAATAACGACAGCTAACGAACTGATCAAAAAGGATTTAAACAATATAACAGAAAGTGAATTTAGAATAATAGTCATAGAATTAATCGCTGGGCTTGAAAACAGTATAGAAGACAGCAGAGAATCTATTGCTACAGAGATCAAGGAACTAAGGAACAGTCAGGAGGAGCTAAAAAATGCTATAAATGAACTGCAAAATAAAATGGAGACAACCACGGCTCGGATTGAAGACGCAGAGGAGAGAATAGGTGAACTAGAAGATAAAATTATGGAAAAAGAGGAAGCTGAGAAAAAGAGAGATAAAAAAAATCCAGAAGTATGAGGGGAAAATTAGAGAACTAAGTGATGCACTAAAGAGAAATAATCTACGCATAATTGGTATCCCAGAGGAGGAAGAGAGAGGGAAAGGTGCTGAAGGTATACTTGAAGAAATAATAGCTGAGAACTTCCCTGATCTGGGGAAGGAAAAGGGCACTGAAATCCAAGAGGCACAGAGAACTCCCTTCAGACGTGACTTGAATCGATCTTCTGCACGAGATATCATAGTGAAACTGGAAAAATACAAGGATAAAGAGAAAATTCTGCAAGCAGCTAGGGATAAACGTGCTCTAACATATGAAGGGAGACCGATAAGACTCGTGACCAATCTCTCTACTGAAACTTGGCAGGCCAGAAAGCAATGGCAGGAAATCTTCAATGTGATGAACAGACAAAATATGCAGCCGAGAATCCTTTATCCAACAAGTCTGTCATTTCGAATAGAAGGAGAGATAAAGGTCTTCCCAAACAAACAAAAACTGAAGGAATTCGTCACCACTAAACCAGCCCTACAAGAGATCCTAAGGGGGATCCTGTGAGACAAAGTACCAGAGACATCGCTACAAGCATGAAACTACGGACATCACAGTGACTCTAAACCCGTATCTTTCTATAATAACACTGAATGTAAATGGACTAAATGTGCCAACCAAAAGACATAGAGTATCAGAATGGATAAAAAAACAAGACCCATCTATTTGCTGTCTACAATAGATTCATTTTAGACCTGAGGACACCTTCAGATTGAAATTGAGGGGATGGAGTACTATTTATCATGCTACTGGAAGTCAAAAGAAAGCTAGAGTAGCCATACTTGTATCAGACAAACTAGACTTTAAGTTAAAGATTGTAACAAGAGATGAGGAAGGGCATTATATAATAATTACAGGGTCTATCCATCAGGAAGAGCTAACAATTATAAATGTCTATGCACTGAATACGGGAGCCCCCAAATATAGAAAACAATTACTCACAAACATAAGCAACCTTATTGATAAGAATGTGGTAATTGCAGGGAACTTTAACACTCCACTTACAGAAATGGATAGATCATCTAGACACACGGTCAATAAAGAAACAAGGGCCCTGAATGATACATTGGATCAGATGGACTTGACAGATATATTTAGAACTCTGCATCCCAAAGCAACAGAATATACTTTCTTCTCGAGTGCACATGGAACATTCTCCAAGATAGATCACATACTGGGTCACAAAACAGCCCTTCATAAGTATACAAAAATTGAGATAATACCATGCATACTTTCAGACCACAATGCTATGAAGCTTGAAATCAACCACAGGAAAAAGTCTGGAAAACCTCCAAAAGCATGGAGGTTAAGGAACACCCTACTAAAGAATGAATGGGTCAACCAGGCAATTAGAGAAGAAATTTAAAAATGTATGGAAACAAACGAAAATGAAAATACAACAATCCAAACGCTTTGGGATGCAGCAAAGGCAGTCCTGAGAGGAAAATACATTGCAATCTAGGCCTATCTCAAGAAACAAGAAAAATCCCAAATACAAAATCTAACAGCACACCTAAAGGAAATAGAAGCAGAACAGCAAAGACAGCCTAAACCCAGCAGAAGAAGAGAAATAATAAAGATCAGAGCAGAAATAAACAATATAGAATCTAAAAAAAATGTAGAGCAGATCAATGAAACCAAGAGTTGGTTTTTTGAAAAAATAAACAAAATTGACAAACCTCTAGCCATGCTTCTCAAAAAGAAAAGGGAGATGACCCAAATAGATAAAATCATGAATGAAAATGGAATTATTACAACCAATCCCTCAGAGATACAAGCAATTATCAGGGAATATTATGAACAATTATATGCCAACAAACTGGACAACCTGGAAGAAATGGACAAATTCCTAAACACCCACACACATCCAAAACTCAATCAGGAGGAAATAGGAAGCTTGAACAGACCCATAACCAGTGAAGAAATTGAGTCAGTTATCAAAAATCTCCCAACAAATAAAAGTCCAAGACCAGATGGCTTCCCAGGGGAGTTCTACCAGACGTTTAAAGCAGAGATAATACCTATCCTTCTCAAGCTATTCCAAAAAATAGAAAGGGAAGGAAAACTTCCAGACTCATTCTATGAAGCCAGTATTACTTTGATTCCTAAACCAGACAGAGACCCAGTAAAAAAAGGCCAATATCCCTGATGAATATGGATGCAAAAATTCTCAATAAGATACTAGCAAATCGAATTCAACAGCATATAAAAAGAATTATTCACCATGATCAAGTGGGATTCATTCCTGGGCTGCAGGGCTGGCTCAACATTCACAAATCCATCAACGTGATACATCACATTAATAAAAGAAAAGATAAGAACCATATGATCCTGTCAATCGATGCAGAAAAAGCATTTGACAAAATTCAGCATCCTTTCTTAATAAAAACCCTCGAGAAAGTCGGGATAGAAGGAACATACTTAAACATCATAAAAGCCATTTATGAAAAGCCCACAGCTAACATCATCCTCAATGGGGAAAAACTGAGAGCTTTTTCCCTGAGATCAGGAACACGACAGGGATGTCCACTCTCACCGCTGTTGTTTAACATAGTGTTGGAAGTGCTAGCATCAACAATCAGACAACAAAAGGAAATCAAAGGCATCAAAATCGGCAAAGATGAAGTTAAGCTTTCACTTTTTGCAGATGACACTTTTGCAGATGATATTATACATGGAAAATCTGATAGACTCCACCAAAAGTCTGCTACAACTGATGCATGAATTTAGCAAAGTTGCAGGATACAAAATCAATGTACAGAAATCAGTTGCATTCTTATACACTAATAATGAAGCAACAGAAAGACAAATAAAGAAACTGATCCCATTCACAATTGCACCAAGAAGCATAAAATACCTAGGGATAAATCTAACCAAAGATGTAAAAGATCTGTATGCTGAAAACTATAGAAAGCTTATGAAGGAAATTGAAGAAGATATAAGGAATGGAAAAACATTCCATGCTCATGGATCGGAAGAATAAATATTGTCAAAATGTCAATACTACCCAAAGCTATCTACACATTCAATGCAATCCCAATCAAAATTGCACCAGCATTCTTCTCGAAACTAGAACAAGCAATCCTAAAATTTGTATGGAACCACAAAAGGCCCCAAATAGCCAAAGTAATTTTGAAGAAGAAGACCAAAGCAGGAGGCATCACAATCCCAGACTTTAGCCTCCACTACAAAGCTGTGATCATCAAGACAGCATGGTATTGGCACAAAAACAGACACATAGACCAATGGAATAGAATAGAAACCCCAGAACTAGACTCACAAAAGTATGGCCAACTAATCTTTGACAAAGCAGGAAAGAATATCCAATGGAAAAAAGACAGTCTCTTTAACAAATGGTGCTGGGAGAACTGGACAGCAACATGCAGAAGGTTGAAACTAGACCACTTTCTCACACCATTCACAAAAATAAACTCAAAATGGATAAAGGACCTGAATGTGGGACAGGAAACCATCAAAACCTTAGAGGAGAAAGCAGGAAAAGACCTCTCTGACCTCAGCCGTAGCAATTTCTTACTTGACACATCCCCAAAGGCAAGGGAATTAAAAGCAAAAATGAACTACTGGGACCTCATGAAGATAAAAAGCTTCTGCACAGCAAAGGAAACAACCAACAAAACTAAAAGGCAACCAACGGAATGGGAAAAGATATTTGCAAATGACATATCAGACAAAGGGCTAGTATCCAAAATCTATAAAGAGCTCACTAAACTCCACACCCAAAAAACAAATAATCCAGTGAAGAAATGGGAAGAAAACATGAATAGACACTTCTCTAAAGAAGACATCCAGATGGCCAACAGGCACATGATAAGATGCTCAATGTCGCTCCTCATCAGGGAAATACAAATCAAAACCACACTCAGATATCACCTCACGCCAGTCAGAGTGGCCAAAATGAACAAATCAGGAGACTATAGATGCTGGAGAGGATGTGGAGAAATGGGAACCCTCTTACACTGTTGGTGGGAATGCAAATTGGTGCAGCCACTCTGGAAAACAGTGTGGAGGTTCCTCAAAAAATTAAAAATAGATCTACCTACCCTATGACCCAGCAGTAGCACTGCTAGGAATTTATCCAAGGGATACAGGAGTACTGATGCATAGGGGCACTTGTACCCCAATGTTTATAGCAGCACTCTCAACAATAGCCAAATTATGGAAAGAGCCGAAATGTCCATCAACTGATGAATGGATAAAGAAATTATGGTTTATATACACAATGGAATACTACGTGGCGATGAGAAAGAATGAAATATGGCCCTTTGTAGCAACGTGGATGGAACTGGAGAGTGTTATGCTAAGTGAAATAAGTCATACAGAGAAAGACAGATACCATATGGTTTCACTGTTATGTGGATACTGAGAAACTTAACAGAAACCCATGGGGGAGGGGAAGGAAAAAAAAAAAAGAGGTTAGAGTGGGAGAGAGCCAAAGTATAAGAGACTTAAAAACTGAGAACAAACTGAGGGTTGATGGGGGGTGGGGGGAAGGGGAGGGTGGGTGATGGGTTTTGAGGAGAACACCTTTTGGGATGAGCACTGGGTGTTGTATGGAAACCAATTTGACAATAAATTTCATATATTGGGGAAAAAAAACAAGAAAATAATAATTCATTCTTTTGAGTGGCCCATAGAGCAACAGGCATGAAGAGCATCTACACATGAGCTATTGTAGAAATTTCTCTGGGGGCGCCTGGGTGGCTCAGTTGGTTAAGCATCCAACTTCCACTCAGGTCATGATCTCACGGCTCATGGGTTCAAGCCCTGCATCAGGCTCTGTGCTGACAGCTGGGAGCCTGGAGCCTGCTTCAGATTCTGTCTCCGTCTCTCTCTACTGCTCCCGCTCCCCCCTCTCTCTCTCAAATATAAATAAACAATAAAAAATGTATAAAATAAAAAGGAAAGAAAGAAATTTCTCTGAAGTTTACCTCAAGATGTCTAGTTTCAGTCTGCAGGGCTTCAGAAAAAGGGGCAGTTTTAGTTCTCAGTGATTCCAGGTCAAGAGAATGGGAGAAAACTGGAAACCTTCATTTGGAGAGTCATAGCCAGGCACTTGAGGAAACCAGAAGAATTCAGGATCCAGCCTGATTTTATAGGCAAACAAACATTCAGATTCAGAACTAGAATCTAACATCTATGAAAGGTGTGTTGTTGAAACTTAATTTTTGTCCCTAAAAGCACCCTCATTTCTGTCGAAGGTAGCAAAATTAAAATTAATTCATTTGTAAAATAAGTCCATTTTTTAACAAATTTGTCCTATTTATTTTCATAAACATAGCAAGAATAGTGATTGACCATCTGTTTTTAAAAATGTGCTTTGCTCAAAGTTTTTATAAGGAATTTCACATTGAACTTTTATTTTTCTATATTAAATATAATTTACTGTCAGATTGGTTTCCATACAACACCCAGGGCTCATCCCAACAGGTGCCTCCTCAATGCCCATCACCCACTTTCCCCTCTCCCCCACCCTCTATCCACCCTCAGTTTGTTCTCAGTATTTAAGTCTCTTATGGTTTGCCTCCCTCCCTCTCTGTAACTTCTTTTTCCCCCTTCCCCTCCCCCATGGTCTTCTGTTAAGTTTCTCAGGATCCACATAAGAGTGAAGACAAATGGTATCTGTCTTTCTCTGTATGACTTATTTCACTTAGCATAACACTCTCCAGTTCCATCCACATTGCTACAAAGGGCCAGATTTCATTCTTTCTCATTGCCCAGTAGTATTCCATTGTGTATGTAAACCACATCTTCTTTATCCATTCGTCAATTGATGGACATTTAGACTCTTCCCATAATTTGGCTATTGTTGAAAGTGCTGCCATAAAATTGGGGTGCAAGTGCCCCTATGCATCAGCACTCCTGTATCCCTTGGGTAAATTCCTAGCAGTGCTATTGCTGGGTCACAGGGTAGATCTATTTTTAATTTTTTGAGGAACTTCCACACTGTTTTCCAGAGCGGCTGCAGCACTTTTAACTTTTAATAGCCTCTTAAGGCCAGAAGCCCAGCCAAATACTTGCCATCAGACTCACCTGCAATACCTGTAGATTTGGGTGAATTTCTCTTCTCCTGCAGTCCCCAAAATATCCTGAGGTTCCTGCACCTGAAGTGATATTCTTTACTTACCTGGTAAGGCTCTTGGGAACTCTATAACCAGGGTATCAGGCTAACATTTCCAAGGGACTTTACTGGCTTCATAAAGTTAATCTTAGTTCCTTAAACCTGTCTGGTCATATCTGAATCTATGCAGGTGTCTCTCAAATATGACATTCTAGTTAAAGACTTGGTACTGTAGCCAATGTTTTCAGTGGTGTCCTGTTACAAGGAAAACAGATTCTCATTGGATGTATGTAAATGACTATAATTGCCAAGTGAGAAAGAATACTCATTTAGAGTTTCTGAATTCTGGAGGGTTCAGATAGGGAGAAAAGATAAATGTTTCTATTTGCTTACAAAGGAATATTTTATCAAATTCTATTAAGCCATAGATCTTAAGAGAAAAGGTTTTCCTAAATCTGGAAGAGCAAACATTAGAGAACATTAGAGAGTATTTTAAACAAGAGTCATAAAAACTATAATCATCTTTTTCAATTCACTTTGTCTCATGTTATTAATTCTTGTTCTGTCTGAATGCAGTTTTTCCATTAGTTCTGAAAATTCTTACCCAGTTTAGTTTTATGATCTTAAAGATATCGGAATCCTGTGCTCATCAAAAGTCCTTTTTGTGAATCTCTTTGAAGCTAAAACACATTTGCAAGAGCATAACTGCAATGACAAAAGACTCAAAAAATGGCCATGGTTAAAAGTCTGACAACAGTGCCCTAAAATGTAGTTGACAAGGAAATGTGGTTATTTTTGTGACACACAACATTTAAATCAGTAAAATATCAAATGATGACATTATACCAGGACATAGTAAAACTTTAGGAATTTTAGGTGGCTTAGTCAGTTGGGCATCCAACTTCAGCTCAGGTCATGATCTCAGTCTGAGTTCAAGCCCCGCATCCGGCTCTACACTGACAGCTCAGAGCCTGGAGCCTGCTTCAGATTCCATTTCCCTCTCTCTCTGCCCCTCCCCAGCTCACACTCTGTCTCTCTCTCAAAAATAAAATAAAAACATAAACAAATTTTTTTTTAACTTTAGGAATTTTATATAATGCAACAGCATTTACCCACATGATATAACCTAAGACAGTTTATCATCATTTGTTTGACAATACTTCCCATGTAACTTAACAAACCAAATAAGCCTAACTAGTCAAAAAGACTTCATCTAGAATTTGTATTTGGGGGAAAGTTTGTTAAAAACCTCAGAAGGTTCTAAAGCATTTTCTTAAACAGGATTAGAGATCATTACAAAACTTAAACCTTAATTAATCTGTTTAACATAAGTGGCCATAAGAGATTCTAAAAGCAAATACAGATTACACAGTTGTTATCAAAATTTAGCTCTTTTAATATTGAGAAGTTTTAAATTTCTTAGTCAAAAATTAAAAAAAACTAATGAAGACAGAACATAGAACTTTGTTTTTTCTGGGCAGATAAAGAGAAAAACTTTGCTGATAATTTCTTATCAAGAACAGGCCACCAATCCAAGAAAACTTAGTCTTTTTAACAGAGAGAAAAAACAAATTCCAATCTTGTACTAGTATGTATTTATTTATTTATGTATTTATTTGTTTATGCTAGTGTACTTTTAAAATTCATTCATTCCATGTGGTCCTGACCACATGTAAAATTCTTTTCCGAAGATTCTCCTTCACAAACCTTTTATAATTTTCTTTTTTTCATTTTGATTTGTCCTAAGTTTCCCCTCTAAATAACCAGCCTCATTTCAGAGCAAAATTACTTTTTTTCCCTCAACAAAAATGTATCCTCATTCCTTATACCTTTCTTATAAATTTCTCATTTTCCTACATTCAGAGTTACTTTTGTATCATTTTCAAGTCTCAATCACATTTATCAGAATTTTAATTCTTAAAATCTTCAGTCTCCAGTGAAAACTAAGTTTCTTAGTCCTCTTTTATAAAACAAATCTAATCACAAGGTGGCATTAATTAGTCATTTTCCATTTGCCAATTAGAACACAGCCAGTTTTGTCCAAATATACCCAAAGCAGCAGCAATAACTAAACCTAATGAAGCCCAGAGTACCTCTATGATCATTGATTCCTCACAAAATTGGGGGCTTCCCTGATTGAACCAAATGGCTTTCTAGCATCTGGTTGTTTAGTCTTCCAACCGGCTTTCTCTAACTGTGTGCCCAAAAAAACTAATTCAGACATGTCCAAAGAATCCCATTTGGGCCATCTGAGACTCAGGTTATCCTTAGTTAAAATTTTCCATATTTTAAGTAAGCACTTGCCAGTAGAGGCTCCATGCATGTTGTACATAGAAGGGTCATCAGACACTTCTGCTAGGCTTGCAACCACCTGAAAGCACCATTTGGCCTGAAAAAGCAAGGGTTCCCTTCTCTTTGGAGCTGAGTGATTCAGTCTCTCATATTTCTAGCCAGAAAAATTTACTCAAGCCTTATATTAATAACATCAAGTAGCATACTGCCAAATTAAAATAACCAACCCATTGACTCTGACCCCTCTAGGTTACTCCTGCCTGGACAACATTAGCTCAACATCTCAAACAAACAGCTCAAATAAAATTCAGTACCATTAACTCCAGTTGCGGAGGTCCGGATACCATAACTCACCCAATACACATGCGAGGTGCTGAGAACTTGGAGAGGCACAAAGGGCCCGTGCTGGTAGAGGGCCAAGTTCCAGGGGACCTCCAGGTGATCTCACAAGGGTTGCTCTGATATCCTGCTGACTACGCCAAAAAATGTTGATGCAAATTGGACAAACCTTTTAGAATTTCTAAAAGAAGAGGGGCGCCTGGGTGGCTCAGTCGGTTAAGCAGCCGACTTCTGCTCAGGTCATGATCTCGCGGTCCATGAGTTTGAGCCCCTCGTCGGGCTCTGTGCTGACAGCTCAGAGCCTGGAGCCTGTTTCAGATTCTGTATCTCCCTCTCTCTGACCCTCCCCCGTTCATGCTTTGTCTCTCTCTGTCTCAAAAATAAATAAACGTTAAAAAAAATTAAAAAAAAAAAAGAATTTCTAAAAGAAGAGAAAGAGTTTTATTTGAGCCAAAGTTAGGACAGCTGCCCAGGATATACAATCTTCACAAAGAAGATAGTGCTCTGGCACAGGCACATTTGGGACAGGATCATGTACATCTTCTACATTAAAAAGTTACAAATGATTAGACAAAAGACATTTCAGAAAGTTGCAGACCATATTCTAACCTTCTAGCATATGCAGGGCTGTATGACTTTAATCTTATGGGAACCAGGGAGGGTTTTTTTTTCTTTTCCTTATCTTTATGTTTGGAATGCTCCTTTTTGATTATTTTTAAACAAATCAGATGTACATTGTGTGCTCAGGGCAGAAATGAAGCCCATACCCTGAGATTTTGCCAAGTCATTTTGACCTTAGTAAATGTTAAAGTATAGCTTCCCTGGGAGCCCAGGAGCAGGACCTACAAACATTAAAAGTTGAAAATTTCCTTTATTTTATTACCTTTAATCCAGGAACTTGCAATGAGCCAACACCTGAGGTCTTAGCAATGACAACAAATTTTTCCTGCTATGCTTTCTGATAAATCACCACCTCCTCAACCAATTCAACAATGGGGAAGTCAATCATTGGCAGAAGATCAACACCAAACGCAAAAATTCCAGAAGCTCATCCCTTTACTAAGTTCCCCCAAATGCAGAGACTTAGGGAACATAAGGGGTTTTTGCAATCTATCAGGTGACCCACACACTAATCCTGCCTACTTATTGATCTATCAGGAGGGTTATAAGGCAGCCATTTCACCTGGAAGAAACATACAGCACAACCCTGGAACTGGCAGAGCATGTGTCTGGGCAGTCTGCTTCAATCGAAATCATGGGCAGAGACTTGGGAAGGTTTCTTCACTAGACACCCCTGTAAACTGATTCTAACCATGCAAACACAAGGTTTGATTAAAAGAAAAGGAAAGCCATCACCACAAATAAGCAATGGACAAATCCCAGTAGTCCAAGGACCTGGTGATCTGGAATGGGAATTGATTCCCAGTTTCAGTTAAGTCAGTTCAGGAAGGATGCTTTTGCCCTGAGGTTCCCCTTGTGGTATGTGAACTCCTGGCAGTCTCAGGAGATCAGCTTTATCACCCTCCCTGGATGCAGCAGTCCCCACGTCTTCCATGATCCCGTCCCTCTCCTGCTGTCTGCTTCCCAACGCCCCTGGCATGAGCACCTAGTAATCCTTTTTGGAGCCATCCTCTGCTGAGGGAGTCACATATCCTCAGCTCAGAACCTTCTCTCAGCCATCAACAGGTATCCTCAGTTCCCCCTGGATGCTCTAGTGTGAACAGAGAGGTCCCCTCCAGAGCAGGCTTTGGATTCTGACTCAGGTCCTACATCCAGGAAGGTAAAGCTGTCCCACTCGTCTATGGCTTCTGGTTTTCTGTGTGTCCCCAGCTCCCCAGGACAGCTTTCTAGGTCTCCATGCACACCTTCTTCCTTTGGAACTGAGTTTATTCTCCAGACCTCATCAATTCTTGGTTCAGGGTGGCTTGGCCTGTTTCCAGGGTTCCCTAGCATTGGATAGATTGGTTTTCTTTCCTTACAAAAGGCAGGCCAGAGCAGAGCTCCTGCTCCCCACTCTGGAGTGAGTAGAGGGCTCCATTTGGGGGGAGTGATACATTTCTAGTGTCTGTATCTCAGGTACTCACATACCCGAGTGCCTTCTGACTGCTTGCACAGTGACCAAAATCACTGAACAACTGGTTGAGACAGAGAGCAGGAAGTAGCTGGTAGTCTTTGTCACAAAGATGAAAGTGAGCCTTGGTGATGCACTGAAATCCTAAGCATGAAAAGTAGGACCTGTCTGACCAAGAACCAAGTAGAGGTTATGATGGACAGAGCACTGAGCTTGGAGTCATGCCTCTACCTGCCCCAGGCTTAGTGCACCAGGAAGTCCCAGCTCTGCCTGGAGCCTCATCTCTCTCATGCGGTGTGGAAAATAAATGACCTCAGGCTCAGGGTGAGGATGAAAGGGCTCTCTGTAAGGCAACGAAGCAACTTGCACTTTCCACCATGGTAAAGAAGGGAAAAATAGAACACTATTACTGTGGATGGTATTTGGACTCCCTGATGACAAATACTAAGTTGTTGGTCGCAGATGAATGAAATCTATTTCCCAGTAAACATTTAAGAAGGAAAGCCTCAGCCCGTGTGAGGGGGAGAAAGCACGTGCAGAAACCAGCAGTCAGTCACTGGGACCTGGGGCCTTTTAGAGCCACAGCCTGAGGTCCTTTCTAAGCCTTTCTGAGGAGGCCTCCTGTCACCTGAGTCACTCTACCAGAAACCTCCCAGAGCCCCCATATCCTTCCCTTCAGTCTTCTCTCTTCCTTTTTGAGCAGAACTGCCTTTCCTTCCTCCTGTTCCCCTTTCTGCCGTGTCTGGCCTGTGCCACACTAACCTTCTGTGTTTGTGGTCAGGTGCCCCAGCTGCAGCTCCCAACCAGACTCCACAGATCCCTAGAGGCTCCAAGGATGGACTTCAGGAACGCCTGAAGCCTGGGGCCATAGCTCATATCAGTAGCTTTACCCTGGATGCTATTTATCCATAGCTTCTCCTACAAGTCACCTACATGTCTCTGTTCTTTGACCCTCTGTGACATTACCTCAGTTCAAAATCCCTCCAAATATCTTCACCACACAATCTCAGGCCTTCTCCAGCCAGCCAAGCAGCCCCTGGGGACCCCAGTATAGATATCTGAGTAGACATGTACAAAGAGCTATTTATCTTTGAAGAGTGGATGCGTCTGAACACACAGGTGACAGCCACATGTGTATCCAAATAGCGTCTACTTTCCTAGGAATTTCTACCACTTGTGAGAGATGCTTTCATTTTCTCCGTTGCAATGTAAGCCAGACTTGGTCAGTCCCATGGGCTATGAAGCCTGGTGTTTGCTGCTAAGTAATAAGACCTTAGGAAATGTGGATTGGTGTAGACCCAAATAAATGAGCAGGATGGGGGGTGGGGGGACTCTGAATCCAGAGTTCTTTGCATTTTACAATGCTGTTCTTTGGATGTTTGGAACTAGCACCAAAAAATAAAATAAAATAAAATGTAGTACAAGGAAAAAAAACCACAGAACTGTAGCAGAACTTTCCCCAGCTTTCTAGCCTTATGGATAACTTCTGATAACTTCAACTGTAAATAGTTCAATGTTTGGGCCTAAACTCCCTCTGCCATAAAGGACTCACTGTATTGAGAAGGAAAAGTTAAAGGAATTTTTAACAATCAATGTTTGTTGAATTGAATTACACGTGAAAAGCACACTTCTCAATTCTGTAGCTTCTTTCAACTCTGATTTACTGTAAGAAGGAAATACTCAAGCCCACAATACTTGTCCTATTTACTTTGGAACTTTGGAGACCACAGTTCCGGTTTTTAACTTATTTGTTAAGCAAGGGAGACTGATAAATGTGTTAAAGCATTCAGTTCTCAAGAGGACAAAACTAATACACACAGTCCTATCTTATCAACAGTGCTAATTCCTTTCACCACTGTTGTGAGACTGGAACAAAGACTGGAGTGTTGGGTTTACATGAATAGTGAGGCAATAGCTGGACAGAGCCAGTGCACAGAAGAGAGAGAAATAATCTATAGCCCACCTCTTGGGAACCCATAGGAGAACAACCGAAGCACATTAAGGAGCGATATTATCAATATTAAGTCTTGAAAACAAATTTTTTTATTAAAAAATCGGTGAGTCCGTGCCAGAGAAGTTCCCTTTGTCTCATCGCGATATTTTAAACCATTCTGCATTTTTAAGAAAATTGTTCTAGCTTTGTGTTTCTGGAGATAATGCTTTTTGTTCTCTACTCAGTCGTACTAAACATGCTTCTGTTTACAAAACCTTACTTGGCCATCAAGAATGTGTTTCTGGGCTCCTTCAGGAAATGACTGTATTTGCACATGTAATTTCCCCCCTTTTAAAACTTATTTGCAATTAAAAGAAAGGGTAGGGATGAAGGCAGGGAAAGGAGATAAAATAATTGTTCTCAGTGAAACAATTTCAAGCTAAAGAATCTGAGTCTGCAAGAAGCCTGCAGAAAACAGTGGACCAGTCTGAGAGTGGAGGACTGAAGGCATTTTGATATTACACTAAGTCAGTATTTTGTTTCTTCTTCCTGTAATGACTTGGGAGCCATCTATGCCCAGTGTTCACATGGCACGGGAACTCTATGAAGACTGAGTGGCCATGAGAATCAGCATTTCCCAATATGGCTGAAAGAAACTGTTCTGGACTGAATGTTTGTGCCCCCACCCACCACCACTAAAATTCATATGATACAGTCTTAATCCCCCTGTGATGGTACTTGGAGGCGGGGCCTTTCAGAGGGAATTGGGTTTAAATGAGGTTAAGAAGTTGGCATCCTTTAAGAGAGGAAGATGAGATCTCTCTCTCTCCATGAGCTTGCACCAAGGAAAAACCATATGAGGACATGGTAAGAAGGCAGGATATATATAAACCAGAAAGAGGATCCTCACCAGGAACCTAACCTGCACCTTGATCTTGGATTTCGCAGTGTCCAGAACTGTGAACAGTAAACGTCTTCTGATTAGGTTACCAGTGCACAGTATTTTGTTACAGCAGCTTACCTGAGACAGAAACCTCAGAGTAAGCTTCTCTCTGATTCCCTTCCATATATTTTCATGAGAATCTGTTTTTGAGCCATAAGTGAGGTTGGAACTTCTCTTAAGATTTGAAGAATTGAAACCAGGCCTCCAATGGGGAAAGGACAACTTCATTTGCAACAGAAACCCATAATGGGTGAAATTGTCCTCCTTGCCTGAGACGTTTCTGCTTTCCCTTCCTTTTGTCCTTCCACACAGCTCTTTTGTTTTTTTTTTTTAATATTTACTTATTTATTTTGAGAGAGAGAGAGAAAAAGAGAGCATGAGTGGGGAAGGACAGCAGGAGAGGGAGAGAGAGAATTCCAAGTAGCTTGGCATGGAGCTCGATCCCAGGAACCATGAGATCATGATCTGAGCCAAAATCAAGAATCAGACACTTAACCAACTGAGCCACCCAGGCACCCCCCCATACCTCTTGTTTGTCCTCTTGATATACCTTCTGTCTTTAAATGGAGACCCCCTGGTTTCCCTTTTCTCAGTGCCTAACAGTACCACCATGTGACCAGTACTCAAGTTAGGAAAGCAAGGGGTCATTCTTAACTCTTCCCTTGCTTACCCTCTCTTGTACAAGCTATGTAAGTCCTCCAAGGAGCAGATACCAGGACAAGATTAATTGTACAAGAAGTTATTAGTGTATGTGTCTGTGTGAGAGAAAATAGGAAGGGAACTGTGTGAGGCTGGAAAGCTGAAAAAATCCCAGTAGGAGTCTGAAAAGCTTGGGTGGAAGTGTCCTAGGCTGACGGCTGTCCTTGTCTTTGGCAGGTTCACTAGTGTCATCAGGGAATCCTCAGAGCACTCAGCCATTAGAGGAGAGCTATGTCTCCCAGGAATGAGTCTATTTCAGGATTCTTGTGACATCAGTCACTGGAAGCCCATGGCAAAAGTGGCCTGGACACAACTCAGCAGTGCATTTCACAGAGCAAGAGCTGGGCCTTTGGTCAGTTATACTTCCTCTGGTTGGAAGTCTGTGAGGCACATCCTCATGGCTGCCACAGTGCACCCCATGAGCTGCACAGATCTACTTCTCCACATAGTTTCGGGGAGCAGTGCTTCCATGGTTCCCACAGGCCTCTCTTCCCGGGGGTGGGGAGGAACTAATAACAAAGAGGTTAGAGAGATGAACTACAGCCCCTGTCACTGTCGTTGACCTCAAGGCTACAACGTGTCCACTCCTTCCTCCAACATCCATTCTGAATTCCCTTCACCCTCAAACATCATCTTGTCACATCTTGGTAGCTTAGCTTGTTGGGCAACTCATGATTCTGTAGTGCCTGAATCCTTGATAGTCATATCCTTTCTCAGTTCAAGGTTGCAGCACATGTCTGTTCACAGTTACAACGGGGCAAAAGAGGACCAGGAGGCCCCAAAGCGGATCTCTTACTTTCCATACATACCATATTCCTTCCTGCTGCTAGTGTGTAAAAGCAGCCTGACCTCCTCCTGCTTGTCAGGGTCAATTATCTCCACCAACATAACTGTTCCTTTTAAGTTGCTGGTCCCTGGGCACAGGAAGCCCAGCGCCTTGCAGCAGTCTGTAATTCAATGACACCCTTGCAGTATCATCTGGCAAGAACCTGTCCTATCTGGGATCAGAACCTCCAACATTGAAGAGCCCAAAGTTGCAATGACAGCACAAAACCCTCTGACAGGCCATTAGGAATGGTGACCAGTGGAGCCACTCCTATATACACCTCTTGATTCATAGATCCATGGACTCTTCCTCTTCAGAACAGAGCACCATATACTGGTTTCTGACTGATATAATTATACTGTGTTTTGAAGGATGGCACCTCATTCTCTCCATGTTTTTCCAGGCTAGCATTTCATCTGTGCCTTTGGAAGACTCTTCCACAAATCTCCCTCAGGATGGTGCAATATGTGATACAACCAATAGATCCTATGGTGATGGACCAACTCCGACACCTCCTTCACTGTAAAGTGAGTCCCCTGGTCAAAAGCTGTGGTGTGTGAGATTCCATGCTTGTGGATGAGGCATTCCATAACCCCAGATAGTGCTATAACTGAAGATTTGCAGGCAAGAAAGGCAAACTCCTATCTGGAATAGTCGTTCCTGTGGGGACGAACCATTGGCTTGTCCAATGCAAGGGGCCTGATATAATCAACCAACTGGGCACCAAACAGCCAGTTGGTCTCCTCAAGAAATAGTGCCATATCAAGAACTCAGTGTTGATCTCTGTTGCTGACAAGTTGAACAAACAGAGACAGCAGTAGCTAGATCAGTCTTGGGAAGTGGGGGTCAATGCCGTTGGACGAATACAGGACCTCTATGTTTGCCACCATAGTCATTTCATTCATGTGCCTAGCATGCCAGTATTGGGCTAGTGACCAATCACTAGACTGTCCGCAGTTCACCAGTGTTCCTGGGGGGTATCTCACTGTTGCTTTAGTTTGCACTTCTCTGATAACTGATGAGTTGAGAATTTCTTCACATATGTTAGCTATTTGTTTTCCTCTTCTGTAAGTTGCTTTTTCATGTGCTTTGCTCATTTTACTGTTGGGTTCTCTGCCTTTTTCTTGTAAAATCCATAAATTCCTTATAGAATCTAGATATTAGTCTCATGTTGGTTTTAAACACTGCAACTTTCTTTTCCCAATATGTCCTCTGGATTATTTTGTCTTTGGTATCTTCTGTCTAACAAATATTCTCGGTTTGACGCAATAAATACAACAGTTCTTCTGTTGAATGATTTGTGTTTGGGAGATCCTATCGAAGAAGACTCTCCTCATTCCTTAGTCACAAAGATATTCTCCTACATCTTTTTTCTCTTTCTCCTTAGACTTTCATAGCTCACATTAAGTTTATTCATCCATTTCTTTGTTCATGGTGAGATGTGAAGAATGATTTTTCTTTTTCTCCTTGTAGTGAACCAGTTTCCCCAACATCATCTGCAACACTGTTCATGCTTTTGTCATGGTGTTGTCATATCAACACTATCATATAGCAAGTTACCATATGGATGCCCCCATATTTCTGACTCTGAGTTTTCTCTTTTGTTCCAGTGGTCTATTGTTCTGTTCCTGTATCTGTACTTCTTTTTTTTTTTTTAATTTTTTTAACGTTTATTTATTTTTGAGACAGAGAGAGACAGAGCATGAACGGGGGAGGGTCAGAGAGAGGGAGACACAGAATCTGAAACAGGCTCCAGGCTCTGAGCCGTCAGCACAGAGCCCGACGCGGGGCTCGAACTCACAGACCGCGAGATCATGACCTGAGCAGAAGTCGGCCGCTTAACCGAGTGAGCCACCCAGGCGCCCCGGGGATATCTGTACTTCTTAAATTCCATTGGCTTTTTAGGTAGGTCTTAATCTGTGGTAGGTATTGAAGGACCCACTCCCTTCTCTGATTTTCCCACATGCCTTTGGAGCAGTTGCACTGACAGGACAGAATGACCAGAGAAGCGATGACTAAATGCTTGTCCCTAGAACAGTACGATAGAAATGGAAAGATAAAAAACAGGTCAAAAGTTGTGGCTGGATGGCACATATTCTTGGGAAAATTTTTAAAGGAAAAGGAAGAGAAGGAAGAGGAGATGGAGAAAAAGAAAGATACAGCCACAGCTTTCCAGGGGAAAAACTGAAGAAGAATTTAAATTATATAGGAGGAAAAAAGACAAACTATTAGTGGAAATGATAGTCTAAAGGAAATCCATGATGTGGTAAGAACATAAATGTCTCAAGAAATTTCAGCAGGACTCTGGAAAAATGGCAACAGCAGCATAATTTTTGAATCTCTCAAATCCCCACATAAAAGCAGAAGGAACAACTAAATTGTTAAACCAAAATCCCACATGTAACATTTACAACACAACTAGGTGAGAAGGTATCCCCATAAATCTCAAAATATAAGTGGATGGCAACAATCCACCAACAGCCCCAAGAACTCCACGGTCTCAGTTTTTTTGCTGGAGAAAGCAGAGAGAAGCAACCAGGTCCGAGAGCGGGAGAAACTCAAAGTATCCACCAGATATTTGCTGGGATGTGCAGCAGCACTGAGACTGGGAGGGCTTCATCCAGTGTAGTAGTGGGTGAGGGCAAGGGATCCATAGTAAAACCCAAAGGGCCTGGAATAGCCTGAGCCTCTGTGAGCTCTGGAAATTGAACAACCAGACTTCCACTCCAACACAGAGCCTCACACTGAGGAGATACCAAGAGGAATGGAAACAAAATTGTACGAGTAAAGAATTCCACTTTAAGAAAGGCAGAGCACCAGAATACCTGTTTCTTAGCTGAAACAAAAAATACACAAACGAAAACATAGCCAAAAAATACACAAAATGCACAAAAATACACAAAAATAGACAAAATATATGAAACAATGGTTTTCAAGATACTGTGCCTCAAGCAATGCACAGTAATCCCTGAAAGATGGGAAACAGGCAAGGTGAGCCCTCTGGTTGCCACAGCTTCCTGTCGCAGGAGAATTTCAAGGCCTCAGTGTAGGAAACGAGGAGCCCAGGCAGAACCCAGACTTCTTGCACTGAAAAGACAAGCTGAGATTCTAGTAGATTGAGGTAAGCAGAGTGCTGGAAAGGAGAGAGCTTCACAGAGTAAAAACTCTGAAGACCTACAGAGTCATCCTTGAGAATTCAGCAGAGAAACAATCAGAGCAAATGTGTGAGAAAATAATCTGAGGTTAGAGAAAAAAGCACTGGCAGGAATTAGAGGAAGTATACCTGGGGTCACACAGGACCAGAAATAGTGCCTGTTCCCACCAGTCAGGCTGAAAAACCTCCTGATTCATAGGATATTGAGTAGAGAACTCAGAAGGCTCTTGTCTCAGTATTGGGAGAAAAAAATTAGCCCTTACACTAACACATCTCTGATACTGCCTAACAAATCTTGAAAGCAAGACCTAAAAGCATCAAGTAACTTAGCTGAGTCCCAAAACAAAGTCCAAGAATATTTATAGGGAAACAAAAATATCCAGCACCCAATAAAGTAAAATTCACAATGTCTCACGTCTGATTGAAAATTACCAGCCATGCAAAGGAGCAAAAAGATAACCAATAGTGAAAAGGAAAAGAAAACTCAATCAATTAAAACCAACCCAGAACTGACATGTGTTAGAATTAGCAAACAAAGATATTAAAACAGTTACTTTTGGGGCGCCTGGGTGGCTCAGTCGGTTAAGCGGCCGACTTCGGCTCAGGTCATGATCTCGCGGTCCGTGAGTTCGAGCCCCGCGTCAGGCTCTGTGCTGACAGCTCAGAGCGTGGAGCATGTTTCAGATTCTGTGTCTCCCTCTCTCTGACCCTCCCCTGTTCATGCTCTGTCTCTCCCTGTCTCAAAAATAAATAAAACGTTAAAAAAAATTAAAAAAAACAGTTACTTTTAAAATACTATGTATGTTCAAGACAGTTAAGAAGAGACGTGGAAGGATAAAAAAGACCCCAGTGAAACTTCTAGAGATGAAACTACAATATCAGAGATGAAAAATATATTGATGGGATTAGTGACAGATTTGGCATTGCACAAGAAAAGAATGTCCTTGACGTACCAATAGAAATGTTGAAGACATAATGACAGAAACTAGCCGAAGTGAAGCACAGAGAAAAAAAAGAATCTCTAAAAATGAACAGAGTATCAAGCAAGTTATGCAATAACTTCAAGTGCCTAATATATTGGTAATTGAAGTCCCCGAGAGGACAGATAATGGAGACAGAGAAAATAGTTGGAAAAATAATAATAGCCAAAATGTTTCCAAATTTGATGGAAATTATAAAGCCACAGATTCAAAAGCTCAGCTAACCCCAGGAACAGAAACAAGAAGAAAACTACCCCTAGGCCCATCATAACCAAATTGCTCAGATCCAGGAGAAGGAGAAAATACTAAAGGCAGTCAGAGGAAAAAAAAAAACAAAACCCAAAAAACTCATTACACAGAAGAACCAAGATAAGAATGATCCCAATTTCTTGTCAGTAACAATGGGAAAAAGAAACAGTAAAGTAACGTGTTAAAGTACTCAACCACAGGGGCGCCTGGGTAGCTCAGTCAGTGAAGCATCTGAATCTTGGTTTCAGCTCAAGTCATGATATCATGGTTCATGAGGTCAAGCCCCACGCTGGGATCCACGCTGCCGGTGCAGAGCCTGCTTGGGATTCTCTCTTGCTCTCTCCCTCTCTCTCTCTCTCTCTGCCTGTCTGCCTCTCTCTCAAAATAAATAAAAATTGAAAATAAAGAATTAAAAATAAATAAATAAAAATAAAGTACTCAAGCACAAAATAAAAACAAAAACAAACACCTTTAAGCCTAGAATTCTATCCCCAGTGAAAATCTCTCTCAATATTGAAAGCAAAATAAAGGGGTGTGTGTGTGTGTGTGTGTGTGTGTGTGTGTGTGTGTGTGTGTGTTTTGGCTATACAAAAACTGAAAGAATTAATTACCTCCTAGGACCTGCACTATAAGAAATGTTAAATGAGGTCCTTGAGGCAGAAGAAAGCTATACCAGGAAATCTGGTACAAGGGAAGAAAGAATATCAAAAATAGTAACAACAGGGGGCCCCTGGCTGGCTCACCCTGAATAGCGTGTAACTCTTGATCTCAGAGACTTGAGTTCAAGGCCTACATTGGGCACAGAGATTACTAAAAAAATAAATAAACTTTAAAAAATAGGGGTGCCTGGGTGGCTCAGTCGATTAGGCCTCCAACTTCAGCTCAGGTCATGATCTCACGGTCCATGAGTTCGAGCCCCGCGTCGGGCTCTGTGCTGACCGCTCAGAGCCTGGATCCTGTTTCGGATTCTGTGTCTCCCTCTCTCTCTGACCCTCCCCCATTCATGCTCTGTCTCTCTCTGTCTCAAAAATAAATAAACGTTAAAAAAATTAAAAAAAAATAAATACATAAATGTATTTTAAACATGGTAATGACATGAATAAATATACAAGTACTCTTCTGATTATTTCGACCCCTTTAAAATATAAGTCACTGTTGGGGCGCCTGGGTGGCTCAGTCGGTTAAGTGGCCGACTTCAGCTCAGGTCATGATCTCGCGGTCCGTGAGTTCGAGCCCCGCGTCGGGCTCTGTGCTGACAGCTCAGAGCCTGGAGCCTGTTTCAGATTCTGTGTCTCCCTCTCTCTGACCCTCCCCCATTCATGCTCTCTCTCTGTCTCAAAAATAAATAAACGTTAAAAAAAAATTTAAAAATAAAATAAAATAAAATATAAGTCACTGTTTAAATAAAAATCAAAATAATATACTGTGGAGTTTGTAACATACACAAAAATAAAACATATGGTGAAATGGCATAAAGGCTGAAGAGGAAGCCATGTGAGTATATGATTGTATGCTTCTTACACTATTCGTGCAGTGGTATACTACCACCTGAAGGTATGCTGTCATAACTTAAAAAATTGTTGGTTCACAACCCTCTGGGGAGCATTCCAGGTGTAACCTGAAATTAGCCCCCAAATGCAGAGGGCAGGGAGAGAGCAAAGGAAGAGGCCATTCCAGGTTGTTATGTGGCAGTTTTGATAAGCAAAGGGAACTTACGTATAAGGCTTACCTTGGGGCTGCTGCAAGGCCAGGGGATCCCGGAATCTGCCTGCCACGTATTAAAAATTTATATGGAGGGAGGCCTTCCCTGGGTATAGTCACTTATACTGTACAGGTATTCTCAACACCATATCATTATCTCAAATCTATGTCCTTGGAGCAGCCACTGGGTGTGGGAAAAGCAAGCAAACCCACATTCCAAGGACACAGGAGGAGGTGAGGCACTTCCAATCACCTGGGTCCAGCTCACAGGTCAACTGGCGGTCAGGTCTTTTCGATGACCTTCCCCAACAAAGATGTATACTAGAAACCCTAAAGCATCCACTAAAATAACAACAAAGTTGATGGCTAATAACCCAGCCGAGGAGTTAAAATCAAATCATTAAAAATATTCAATTCATCTAAAAGAAACCAGAAAAGGAAGAAAAGGGGGACAAAATACAGATGGGAGAAATAGAGAAAAATTGTAAGAGGAGAGACTTAAAATTCACCACATCAATTGTCAAAAACCAAAATGGGGAGAAAATCACATATATGCAAAAAACTGACTATTCTGAGTACTTGTATTACTCTGAGGTGTGTGTGTATTAGAGATCAAAGTAAATGAGTGATTATAGGAGATTATAATTCTACTGTACCTTAGGTCCTTGAAATCAAAATTTCCAGTATAAAAGATAGGAGATATCAATGTAATATAGAAGAGGTTGGGTAAAACAGCCTGTAGTCCTGCATTTTAATTGGAAATTTCAGTATGAACTCATGAAGTATTTTGGGGTGTGTGTGTTGGGGGGGGGGGGTTGTTTACGTGTCTGTGTGTGTATATTTTTCCTAACTCTGTCCACTGAAGAAGTCTAGAAACAATGACCAATCCAGCAGCAATTAGCAGTCCTTGTACCCAGGTTTTGGTTTTGAAATATCATGTCTCACTAAGAGAAACAAGGACTTTCAGGGGGAAATGCTTCATTCCATGCCTGGGGCAGAAAAAAAGTACAATCAAGAATATATTCTCACACCAGATAAAGGAAGCTACTAGGGTCATGTGAAAATTATTCAGAAACCAACGTGAAGGGGTTTCTACTGAACAAAATAGAACACTGTTAGCTTTAAAAGGCCAAAGTGGGACTGATTGAAACTCTTCAAATATGTTTAAATCCATAGGTTGCTAATTATTAAAAAAAATAAAAACTGATTAGCCAGTTTTGGATTGTAATAGGGATTCAATTCACTATCTGAAAACTTGCAAGAGAAAGAATCAAATATTTATCCTATATTTCCCACATAAAATTGCACTACTGGTTATTGACTATAAAAACAGAATTCTTATAAAAATACTCCATCTTACAAGTGTATATACAGTATCTCAAATAATAAATGAAAAATGAGTTATTGAATTAGAATATCATTATTTTGGGGGTGTGTGGGTTGGCTCAGTCAGTTGAGCATCTGACTATTGATTTTAGCTCTGGTCATGATCTCACAGTTCATGAGACTGAGCCCCACGTCGGGTTCCGTATGCTGATGGAACGGAGCCTGCTTGGGATTCTCTCTTTCTTCATTTCTCTCTGCCCCCTCCCTGCTCATACACCCCCTCCTCAAAATAAATAAAAAACTTAAAATGAAAAGAGTATCATTATTTTGCAACTCTCAGTAAACTAATCGTTCTAGACCCTGGGCATCAAAAGCTGCTAATATTACAAAAAGAAAGAAAACTAGACATCGTGTGCCTCCTGATGAAGGAACATAGCACCACCTATAGTCTTTTCAGAGGGATTTTATCTAAGTCTGATAAAGCATCTGGCTCCAGCTGCCAGTTTGCAGGAAATACAGAGGATAGAGGAATGTGTTCAACTCCACCAAAAGCAAAATCTAAACTGTGGAAAGCTGCATATCAAAAGTCCTGAGGTCATAATCTAAAAAGGTGTAAAGAAAAGAAAATAAATGCCCTTCAGGAGGGGCATCCTGAAGATTAAAAGATCCTTTAAAGACATTGTAATTTTTTAAAAGGATAAGACTAAACTATAGAGTCTAGGATTGCCCACAAGTGAAAAGCTATAATGAAACACAAGAAAAGTGATTGCTATAAAAGACAGGATAATGGATACTTTTGGAGGAAGAGAGAGCGTGAAGATCAGAATGGGGCATATAAATGGACTTTCTAGGGTAAATGGCAACTTTCTAACCACCTAGGTGATCCTGGATCAAAGGATCACAAACAACCTAATGTTCATCAGAAGGGATTGGTTTAACAAATTAAGATATTTTTAAGGGCACCTGGGTGGCTCAGTTGGTTAAGTGTCTGACTTAGGTTCAGGTCATGATCTCCCAGTTTGTGAGTTCAAGCCCCGCGTCGGGCTCTGTGCTGACAGCTCAGAGCCTGGAGCCTGCTTGAGATTTTGTGGCTCCCTCTCTCTGCCCCTCCCCTGCTCGTGCTCTCTCTCTCTTTCTCAAAGAATAAATAATCATTAAAAATTTTTTTAAAAGATATTTTTTGGGAATGCAAGCTGGTGCAGCCATTCTGGAAAACAGTATGGAGTTTCCTCAAAAAACTAAAAATAGAACTACCCTAGGACCCAGCAATTGAAGTACTAGCCATTTATCCACGGGATACAGGTATGCTGTTTCGAAGGGACACATGCACCCCAATGTTTATAGCAGCACCATCAACAATAGCCGAAGTATGGAAAGAGCCCAAATGTCCATCGATGGATGAATGGATAAAGAAAATGTGGTATATACATACAATGGAGTATTACTCAGCAATCAAAAAGAATGAAATCTTGCCATTTGCAACTACATGGATGGAACTGGAGAGTATTATGCTAAAAATCATTGACTTCACTCATATGAGGACTTCAGGAGACAAAATAGATGAACATAAGGGAAGGGAAACAAAAATAATATAAAAACAGGGAGGGGGACAAAACAGAAGAGACTCATAAATATGGAGAACAAAATGAGGGTTACTGGAGGGGTTGTGGAAGGGGGGATGGGCTAAATGGGTAAGGGGCATTAAGGAATCTACTCCTGAAATCATGGTTTCACTATATGCTAACTAATTTCGATGTAAATTTTAAAAAATAAAAAATAAAATTTAAAAAAAATCAAAAAAATATATTTGTATACAGTGAAACAATATGCATTAATAAAAAACAAGGAAGATTTTTATATATGGACATGGAATCATCTCCAAGATATATATTAAATGGGGGGGAAAAACAGTGAATAAGAGAATGTGTGGATTGCCACTATCTTTCTCAAAAAAGAGGAGAAAAAGAAATTCAACTGATAACGTTGGTTGACCCTAGGGAGGGGAACTGGCTAAATGGCAGACAGACAGGACGGAGATCTTCACGTTAATTGGATGTATCTTGTGTTATTGGAATTCTGTACCATGTGAATATGTAACCAATTCCCAAAAAATTAAATTTAAGGAAGAACAATTGTGTACCCCAACAATGACTGATGAACACAGATTTATGAAGAGAGTTCAGAAGTTTAATACATTAATGAGGAATTCGTGAAATCACTAGGAACTTCACACTTCGGAGTCAATAAGTTGATCCACAGACAAGTCCAAAGTTGGACAAAGGAAAGCAAGGGAAATGTTTTGGAATTCTTTGAGATATGCATTGAGATATTAAAAATAAAGATAGAGAGCACATCAATATTTCACAATACTTTTTCTCGTTACCATACTTTTATATACTTTCAGGGACTGATTTCGAATCTTCTTCCTCATATCACTACTATAATTTATATTAAAATTTAACTTTCCAGATTTATTAAATTACCAGGATTGGGGTTCATGTTTTCTCCTCGGTGGTTTGTGGTCACTGGTACTAGCTGATGGGCAACAATCACCACCTTTACAATGTTAAGCTATCACATCCAGAATGCTGGACTGTTTTCTCATTTATTTAAATATTAAATTCTTTCCCTTAATACAGTTTTAATTTTCCCTTTATTGAAGTCTGTGCATTTTTTGATAAATTAATTTACAGAAACATTTTTATTCTTGTTGTTGCATTGTTGTTCTGTATTATATTTTTCTTACTGGTTATTGCTATTTTAGAAAAATGCTACTGATTTTTAAGGTTCTCTTTGTCTCTGGCAAACTTTCGTTGACCTTGTTTATGTCAATGAATCTTTTTATTTTGCTTTTTCCCTTTTTATATGAGTGATCTACATGTAGATGGCCTGCAAATAATGATGTTTCCTTTCCACTCTTGATATCTCTTATTTTCTTATTTTATAGCTTTGACCAAGGCCTCCAGTATTATATTAAACAATAGCTGTGAATCAAATGTCCCCTTGATTTGCTCCTATAGTACTATATTCCTCTCATTTATCATACTGTAATAGTTGGGACTTCTTAATTATTGAGGTATTATTTTATTAATATTAATTTCCCTCATTGTACTATAAACTCCATGAAAGCTGGAATTATACCTGATTTTTCTCACCATTGTTTCCCTGGCATAGTGCCTGGGATGCATTTATCTCAATAAATATTTCTTGAATGAATAAATGAATGGCCTAAGCTGATAAATAAGAATTAAAAGAAATCATAATAGATAAGGGCCATAATTTTCTTATCTTGCCTTTTCCTCCCCTATTCCAATTACAAGCTCATTAACAGTCAGGAGCATATGTATCAGTCAGGGTATTTTGGTTGCAAGCACCAAAACTCTGGCTGGCTGAATTAAACAAGAGGGAAATTTACCGTAAGGAGATAAGGTGATGGGGATTAGAAGATGAAAGGAATCCTGAAACCCTATGCTTCGAAAAGAGCAACTCTGAGGGTGTAAAATAGATAATAGAAACTACTCAACAGTTCTGTCAGAGTGCCACTGCTGGAACTAATGAGCACCAACGATTTTCATCTTTTTATCTCTTTGATCAAGGGGTGCCTGGGTGGCTCAGCAAGTTAAGCATCTGACTTTGGATTTTGGCTCAGGTCATGATCCCAGGGTCATGGGATCGAGTAAGCCCTATGTTTGGCCCTACACTGAGTGTGGAATCGGCTTACTCTCTCTTCCCTTCTGCCCCTCTCCCTCGCTTATGCTTTCTCTCTCTAAAAATAAAAATTAAAAAAACAATAATTAAAAAAAGTGGCATAACTAGGTCTCTATAAACAGTTCTTTATATTTTGTGAAAATATGCCCCTCGTCTGTGTTATGAGTTGCAAATATGTTCTTCCAGTTTGTCATTTGTCTTTTAACATTGTTTTTGGTGTTTTGTTTGCCATGCAAAAGTTATCTGTTTTTGTATAGAGTCAAAATGTATCAGTCTTTCCTTTTTACCGTGTCTGGATTTTGAGATACAGTTACAAAGGCTTTCCTCAATTCCAGATTATGAGAACATTTACCCAGGTTTTATATGGTATTTATATGTTTTCATTCTGCACATTTATATCTTTGGTCTATTTGGAGTTTATATATATAGTATATAACATATATTACATAAATATATGTAAATATTATAAAACATTTATATATAATATATGTTATTATATAATATATATAACAAGGGATTTTTATATTATATATAAAATAATATATATTTTTATATAGTTTATATATATTTATAGTTTATATATTATATATTTATATTTATAATATATATGTATCTATGTGTGTGTGTGTGTGTGTATATATATATATATATATATATATATATATATATATATAAAAGGGGTGTTTTGCTTCCAAATGGATATCCAGAGATCCAACTCTATTTATTTAAAACATCATCTTTTTCCTCAGTGATTAGAGACGCCACTGAAATCATATACTAACATTTCATATGTTTGGGCCTACTTCCAGTCTTTCTGTTCCAGTGGTCTGTCCATTCATTAACCAATACACATTGCTTTAATTATAGAGGTTTTATATTATGTTTTAACAGCTCATATGGCTAGCATAATCTATTGCTCTTTTGGGGGATATTCCTGTCTGTTCTGAATTATTTATCCGCATGAACTTTAAAAGTAACTTGCCTAGCTCTAGGAAAAGAAACAAAAAATAAAAGCATGTGCTGATTTTTTGATTGGGGTCATGTTAAATTTATGTGTTAACTTAGGAAGGACTGGCATCTTTAAAATGTTGGGTTTACCTATCGAAGGATAAGAGAGGTTTCCGTTAGTTCAAGTCTAATTTTGCATTTTTGTGTGTATTTTAAGGTTTTCCTCATTACAGGTTTTGTACATTTGTTATTATTTCTTTTTGATATTGTTTGTATTGCACCAGTCAATGGTAATTGTGTATGTGAAACCTATTGCTTTGTAGGTCAATTTTTATCTTATTACTCTGCTGTATTAGTTTTAATTTTGATTTTCCTGTTTTCCACCTAAATGTTCAGTTCATCTCTATATAGCTGTCTCTTCCTTTGCAATCTTGATTTCCCTGTTTTCTTTCATCTGTTTTGTTTTTGTTTTGTTTTTTGTAAATTTGTATTTATTTTGACAGAGAGAGCTTGCACACAAGCCGGGGAGGGGCAGAGAGAAAGGAAGAGAGAGAACCCCAAGCCGGCTTCTTGCTGTCAGCAAAGAGCCTGAAAGTGCTCATGAACCAGGAAGTCATGACCTGAGCTGAGATCAAGTCAGGCACTTAACCTACTGAGCCACCCAGGTGCCCCTTTGGTCTAATTGTTTTGCTCTTTACACCAACACAATGTTAAAATGTAACGGAGGTAGTAGGGATCCTGTCTTTTTCCTTGACCTTCTGCTTACTTTCCCTTGATGAGAACACTTACAGTGTTTCCCCATGAAACAAGATGCTAGATTTTACTTTTTACAAAATCAGAAATGGGTGTGGAATTTTGCCAAAGGCCCTTTCATCATCAATGGAGATAATCATGATGTTTGTTCTTAGAGCTATCACTGTGTGGGTTATATCAACACATTTCCTAATACTGAACCATTTTTGTATCAGTCATGCTTAAAATGCGCTATAAATTGTTTGCTAATGTTTTGTTTAGGACTTCGGCAGCAATAGCCATATGTGGGTTTTGGTTTTTTTTGCAAATTATCAGATTTAGGTATCATTGCCATACTTGCTTCATAAAAAGAAAACTAAACTTCCCTTTATTTTTCTACATTTTGGAAGTTTACCTAACATTAGGGATTATCTGGCCTTTAGAAGATTTGGTACTTTCCACCTGAGAGCATCTGAGCCAACTGCTTTTTCATGGGAGTTGATCCTTTGAGAACTTTCTCTATTCCTTCTGTGGAATTTTTTTTCACTTTCTACCTCTAATAGGATGAATTTCAGTAAATTCTATTTTCCTAGGAAAGTAATCATTTATCAAATTTATCTGTACCCAGTTATGAGAGTATCCCCATATTTACTTGAATACCCTGTTTTACTGGTTACTTATCTCTTTTATTTCTTTGGCATTTGTGCCAAATCATGATTAGACAAGCTAGAGGACTGTCTTTTTTTATTATTATTTACTTTGAGAACCATCATTAATGAACTCTGTTATTTTATACATAATTACTTTCTGCTTTTATCTTTATTAAACAATCTCTAGCAGATCAAATTCAACAGCATATAAAAAGAATAATTCACCATGATCAAGTGGGATTCATTCCTGAGCTGCAGGGTTGGTTCAATATTCACAAAGTAATCAATGTGATACATCACATTAATAAAAGAAAAGAAAAGAACCATATGATCCTGTCAATAGATGCAGAAAAATCATTTGACAAAATAAAGGATCGTTTCTTAATAAAAACCCTCAAGAAAGTTGGGATAGAAGGAACATACTTAAACATCATAAAAGCCATTTATGAAAAGCCAACAGCTAATATCATCCTCAATGGGGAAACATTGACAGCTTTCCCCCTGAGATCAGGAGCACAACAGGGATGTCCACTCTCACCACTGTTTAACATAGTGTTGGAAGTCCTAGCATCAGCAATCAGACAACAAAATGAAATCAAAGGCATCAAAATTGGCAAAGATGAAGTCAAACTCTCACTTTTCGCAGACGACATGATACTCTACATGGAAAATGTGACAGACTCCACCAAAGTCTGCTAGAACTGATACATGAATTCAGCACAGTCGCAGGGTACAAAATCAATGTACAGAAATCAGTTGCATTTTTATACACCAATAATGAAGCAACAGAAAGAGAAATAAAGAAACGGATCCCATTCACAATTGCACCAAGAACCATAAAATAGCTAGGAATAAACCCAACCAAAGATGTAAAAGATCTTCATGCTGAAAACTATAGAAAGCTTATGAAGGAAATTGAAGAAGACACAAAGAAATGGAAAAACATTCCATGCTCACGGATTGGAAGAATAAATATTGTTAAAATGTCAATACTATGCAAAGCAATCTACACATTCAATGCAATCCCAATCAAAATTGCACCAGTATTCTTCTCAAAGCTAGAACAGACAATCCTAAAATTTGTATGGAACCACAAAAGACTCCAAATAGCCAAGGTAATATTGAAGAAGAAAACTAGAGGGAAGCATCACAATCCCAGGCTTTAGCCTGTACTACAAAGTTGTAATCAACAAGACAGCATGGTATTGGCATAAAACAGACACATAGACCAATGGAATAGAATAAAGAACCCAGAATTGGACCCACAAATGTATGGCCAACTAATCTTTGACAAAGCAGGAAAGAATATCCAATGGAAAAAAGACAGTCTCTTTAACAAATGGTGCTGGGAGAACTGGACAGCAACATGCAGAAGAATGAAACTAGACCACTTTCTAACACTATTTAAAAAAATAAACTCAAAATGGATAAAGGACCTGAACGTGAGACAGGAAACCATCAAAACCCTAGAGGAGAAAGCAAGGAAAAAAACCTCTGACTTCAGCCGCAGCAATTTCTTACTCGACACATCTCCAAAGGCAAGTGAATTAAAAGAAAAAAATGAACTATTGGGACTTCATCAAGATAAAAAGCTTCTGCACGGCAAACAATTAACAAAAACTAAAAGGCAACCAACGGCATGGGAAACGGTATTTGCAAATGGCACATTGGATAAAGGGCTAGTATCCAAAATCTATAATGAACTCACCAAACTCCACACCCGAAAAACAAATAATCCAGTGAAGAAATGGGAAGAAAAGAATGGATGTTTTTCTATTGAAGACATCCAGATGGCCAATAGACACATGAAAAGATGCTCAACATCACTCATCAGGGAAACACAAATTAAAACCACATTAAGATACCACCTCACGCCAGTCAGAGTGGCTAAAATGAACAAATCAGGAGACTATAGACGCTGGAGAGGATGTGGAGAAACGGGAACCCTCTTGCACTGTTGGTGGGAATGCAAACTGGTGCAGCTGCTCTGGAAAACAGTGTGGAGGTCCCTCAAAAAGTTAAAAATAGATCTACCCTATGACCCAGCAATAGCACTGCTGAGAATTTACCCAAGGGATACAGGAGTGCCGATGCATAGGGGCACTTGTACCCCAATGTTTATAGCAGCACTTTCAACAATAGCCAAATTATGAAAAGAGCCTAAATGTCCATCCACTGACGAATGGATAAAGAAGATGTGGTTTATATATACAATGGAATTCTACTTGGCAATGAGAAAGAATGAAATCTGGTAATTTGCAGCAATGTGGATGGAACTGGGGGTATTATGCTAAGTGAATTAAGTCAGGCAGAGAAAGGATACCATATGTTTTCACTCATATGTGGATCCTGAGAAACTTAACAGAAGACGGGATGGGAAGGGGGAAAATAGTTACAGAGAGGGAGGAGGCAAACCATAAGAGACTTAAATACTGAGAACAAACTGAGGGTGGATGGAGAGTAGGGGAGAGGAGAAAGTGGGTGATGGGCATTGAGGAGGGCACCTGTTGGGATGAGCACCAGGTGTTGTATGGAAACCAATTTGACAATAAATTATATTAAAAAAATAATTTCTGGGGGGAGAAAACCTAAATGTCAGAACTATGGGATTCCATTAAATCAGTGATGAGGAAAATCCTTTTGAAACTAAATGAAAACTAAAATAAGTAAAATATTCAACTTAAAAAGGGAAAGAAAATGGATGGCAATAAAGAGAAATTGCTCCACGTTCTTCAAGTCAGATGCTGACAAGATGGAAGCCAGTTGCTACAGCATTCTCCTAGGTTAATGACCCCTGGATTTGGACTGCTGTGGGATGACATCCCAGAATAGTTTTTGGATTCATGACTCCTCATCCAAAGTGCAGGGTAACCATCTCCTCAGGTGATCCAGACATTTTTAACCAGAGACAGGAGGGAGGGATAGTTTTTCCATGTGGATCTTTAAAAATACTTTAGTAGTAGGGTGCCCGGGTGGCTCAGTCATTTAAGTGTCCGACTCGTGGTTTCAGCTCAGGTCATGATCTCAACAGTTCGTGAGACAGAGCTCCACTTAGGGCTCTGCACTCACAGCACAGAGCCTGCTTGGGATTCTCTCTCTTTCTTTTTGCCTCTCCCCTGCTCGCATGCATGTGCTCGCTTGCTCTCTCTCTCTCTCTCTCTCTCTCAGAATAAATAAACATTAAAAATAAAATACTCTACTACTGATGAGCCACATGATACAGCACAAGGGGCAGCATTTGTGCAATTCAATCCCTGATAGTAATTAATACTAAGATGAACTGTGTCAAAAATGACCTGTACAGTTACTACAGTCACCTTAAAATTAAAGCGAAAGCTAAACTATGCCAAAATCAACAAGGTTATATTCATCTCAGCAATTAAATGTAAAACTTTGTTTGCCAATGTTTAGTATTTAAAGTAATTTATTTCCTGAAACCTTACCTACCATCTTCAATTTCAATTATATTTGACAGACATTAAGAGCAGACCAGGGAAAATATTTATAATAAATAAAATGAAAGCATACAAAATCGTACATGCAATAATGACTTTGCAAAACCAAATATAAAGATGCCATATTTTATACACAAAAATATTCACAGTGGTAGTAACTCCTCAAAAGTAGAAATTCCGGTCTTACTCATCTTTATAGTGCCATTTTACAGAAAAGTGCCTGGTACAGAGTAGGTATCCCGTGAGTGTTTCCTGAAAATAATGAAAGTGAATGGTATACGTCTTCAAAAAAAAAAAGGTACTCAATCAAGTAAATATATAAAATTTTAATATTTTTATCTGAAATATACAAAGGACTAAAGACAAAGTCAATACCTAACTAAAATTCTCTCATGTAACTTCATTATTACAAAGTTAAGTCTTGAGTGTCAAAAATCCGACTCTAAAAATATGGTCTTAAAAATCACATATCTACATATAATACTAAGTAAATTGTCTTATGCTGCATCGTCATCATCCACTGCAGCATAGATGGCTTGATTCCTCCTCTTAATTTTCTTTCTTTGTTCAGGTTCATGTTCGTCACTCAGCCTCTTCAGGGGCAACTCGGTTAAGTCCTTTCCATCCTCCAACTCCAAAGCCTCACCAGGCTTCCCCTCTCTGCCATCTGGGGAACCCAATGTATCATCAGAAGATACAGTCATGGAACCTGGCAAGATCCTGACATCAGAGAAGCTTGCGGAGAAGTCAGAAGCTTGATCAGAAGAAGGCTCTACAGACGGTGTGTTCATGTCACTGTGTGTACTTACGATACTATCCTCATCCTCCTCTTCTTCATCTAGCATTATTTCATCTGGATTAATAGAGGACAGGGCAGACGTGTCTGTGTTATATTCACTACGGTCTTCACCAGAGTCATTACTCTCCAGGTCCTCCTGTTCTTCATATTCACCACACAAGTGATGTTCTTCCTTGGCCTTCTGCAGCCTGACATTTATGTCAGTGATGCCAAGCTGGGCACAAAATTCAGTAGTTTGAGGATTGATCCTATGCACCAACTGCATTTGTGTCTGTGGCCTGCTAGGGTCATAACAAGCAGCTGTTATGCTGAAGTTACATGGAACTCTGAGGTCATGATTCAGTATTTCCAATACTTTGTTCATAGCTTCTTCTGTTGCACTATAATCCCACCTACAAAAGTCCAAAACAATAGCTTTTTACATTTTATCAGCCTCAGACAACAAATGGTAAGATCTAACTGTGGACTTCAGGTGTAAGGATAAAATCTAAACCACATATAAAAATTCCGTTTAATAAAATTACAGTTAATTTACCAAAGGACCATTCTGAAATAAAAACAATTTTTAGAAAAAGCTCTTCTTGGGGTGCCTGGGTGGCTTAGTTAGTTAAGCATCCAAATCTTGGTTTTAGCTCCAGTCACAATCTCATGGTTCATGAGTTCAAGTTCCATGTCATCGGGCTCTGTGCTGACAGCTTGGGATTCTCTCACTCTTCTCTCTGCCCCTACCCCATTCTCACTCGTGGTCTCTCTCTCTCTCAAAATAAATAAATAAAATTTTTAAAAAAGAAAAAAGAAAAAGCTGTTCTTAACTCACACTCTAAAATAAGCATAAGTTACTTTAATGTGTGAACCAAATCATCACCACATTACAGTTTTATACACGCTTATTAATTTATGTGCTAATTTGGGTTGGTACTCTATAGCCCATTTTCTTACATCCCTTAGATGGAAAATTTGTAGTTTTCCATACCAGTCAGTAACCCTTGAATTATTCTGACACTCATTTAACAATAATTCCCTTGATTTAAGAAAAAAAAAAAAAAAAAAGGTGGAGGGGACAAAAAATCATGCATGCACCAGAGAGAGCAAACCCTAAATGTCAGACTTACCTTGTATGCAGGCCATTATTTTCAGGCATATTCCATAGGCGCCCAGTCACATTAATAAGATCATCAGTAGCCCTTAGAACAGTGAGCCACTCAATATCATACTCCAAGTACTCAGAAGCACTGGGGTCATGTTCTATTTCTATTACCTATAGGAAGAAATTGATAATTTTAAGAAAAACATTTCTATTTTTAATATGCTAAGAATTTCAGTATAATAATAAAATTTAAAAGGAATTTAATTTAGTAGCTTAAAAACACTAATGTAACATATTCCAAAATTCTCACAATACATAAATTATAAAGAGCACAAATAAATTCTGAAGGGAAAATTAATTTTTTTTAATCATTGGAAGAGCAAAACTATATTGCAAAGTTATTTCATTTTCTTTTTACCTGAAGAAAGTCTCTATGTGGTAAGCATTTGTCCAAGGCTAAAAATTTTGTTGCTTTGGCCGTCTGTTCTTTATCCTTGGCCTACAAATATGAACCATAATTTTAAAAAGAATGTTAAAATTTTTTTTTTAATGTTTACTTATTTTTGAGAGAGAGACAGAGTATGAGCAGATAAGGAGCAGAGAGAGAGGGAGACACATAATCCAAAGCAGGCTCCAGGCTATGAGCTGACAGCACAGAACCCTACACAGGGCTCGAACCCGCGAGCCATGAGATCATGACCTGAGCCAAAGTTGGCCACTTAACTGACTGAGCCACCCAGGCAGTCCCAGAAAGAATGTTAAATCATCACAGTAATTCATACACAGAATAGGATGGAAACAATCTTTATTAACATACCCCTAAGTTATGTGTCAAAGCAACAACTGTCACTTTTCCAAAATAAGTTAGTTCTGCAACCACTTGTGTAATAACAGGCGATGCACTTAAACTCTCTGGGCTTCAACTTCCTTACAAAAGTCAAAGCAGACACTAATGCTGATGATAATGCCAGTGCTAAATCAAAGTATATAACGCAAAGGCTAAGATAACAGAAGAGCTGAAAAGTAATCTGGCAGAGCTAAAACTATATAACTTTTAAAAGAAATTATAAGGAAAAATCTTTATAAACTTGGGTTAGGCAAATATTTCTTAGATACAACACCAAAAGTTGATGGGATACATTCACAGAATGAAATATTCAACAATAAAAATGAAAGAAATACTAATACTTGCTACACGAATGAACCTCAAAAACACACAAACAAAAGAAACCACGTGCCAATGACTATAGACTTTGATCCCACTTATATAAATTTCAAAGAGGGCAAATCCACAGAGACACAGAACAGATTAGTGCCTGGGGCTGAGAGCAGGAACAAGGACTGACAGCAAACAGCACAGCAAACAGGCACAAGACATCTTTTGGGGTGTTGGAAATGTTCTAAAACTGGGCTATGTGCTGTTTGCTCTGGAAACCTCTGGAACTCTGGATATATGCTAAAATTCACTGAATTGTACATTTAAATAGGTGAATTTTATGACATGTAAATTATATTTCAAGTAAGCTATTTTGTAAAAACTGAATTGGCAGAAAAGAAACATGGGCAGGGGGTGATAGACTACAACATGAAGGTCATATTGGATGAAGTACAAAAGTGACTCACTGAGAACAGTAAGGCCCATGGAGGAAAAAGGACAGGAAGCAGCTATGGGACACCCTGCTGTGGGCCAGGTTTCAGTTCAATGGTGGTGATGGACTGAGAGGTGAAGGCACAGAGAGTGCAGGCAGATCTTGGCAGTGGGGCAGTTCTGAGACAAAAGGTGATCTTTGGTGTTGGTAAAGGGGCTGAAAGAGACCACTGGCAAAGGCAGTCAAGGTTGAGGAGCTAATTAAAAGGGACTGAACATATTCATTCAGAGATAGAACTCCCTGAGGCTGACAACCCAAGATGGAATGGGGGGAAAGAACCAAAGCCGATGGTTCAGTAAAAATCCAGGCCCTAGGATTTTGAGCGTGTCATGAGCCCTAGGGCATGTCATGAACCCTAGGAGACGGAAGAGAATAACAAAGATGTAGAAAAGATGACTGATTTGAATGGATAACTTGGACATTTAAAGAGGATAATCACCTTGGCAGTGGTCCAAAGGAAGAGAAAAGGAGTAACCTTGCCTCTCTCTCCCAATGAAACTGGGGAGTGAGGATAAGCCCACAACAGAAAGGGCCCACAGGAATGTTTCCAAACAGAATTTTCCAAACTGTACTTGAAGAACATCATTAAAGTGCACTTCCACCACAGAAAAGAGTATGGTCAAGTTCAAGCAGCACTGCACCCCACACTCCACTCACTCTTGGAGAAAGACGACGCCCATCAGCACATTAAAGACTCTCAGGAATTCTATAGAAGAAGACTTCGAGAAGGAATTTCTAACCTTGTTAACCCAGCGTTTTCTAAATGTTTTCCCTATGGAATACTTTAGGTGGAAAGTCAGTCAGAATGGGAGGGGAAAAGAAACAACGATCTCCATAAAAGCCTAAGTTGAAGTTTCTATTTATTCTCTACCTTTCGTCAAGCACCATCACCCATGCAGCTACCCAAGGAAAATTCTGGGAGTCCCCCTCTGTCACCAAATCCTGATGATTCTGCCTGCAAAATCTCTCTGGAGATCGTGTTCTCTGTGTTCCCTCCCTGCCACAGGCTAGAACCTCATCTTATGCTTAAATAGCCTCTCTGCCTCCCATTTTACATTACTATGATCCATACACAAAAATGCTACCAAACTAATCTTTCTAAAATCAAAGTCTGGTTTCACTACTCCCCAACTTTCCCCATTACCTTCTGGTTAAAACCTAAACTCCAGAACATGGCCCAGCAGGCAGTTAGGATGTCCTTCCAGCCTCATCTCTCCCTCCGCCTCAGCCGCAGGGACTGCTGCAGCCCCCAGCGCGCCACGCATTCAGACCTCTAGCCTTGGCACATACTGGGCTCCCTACCTACACTGCCCTCATATTCTACTGCTTCCTGGCACAACCAATTCCTTTGGAAAACCTTCTCAATCTCTTCATCTCTGTGTCTACATCCCCAATTCACCAGAGTCTGGTGTAGGCACTTCCACAGCATCATGGCACTTTTCATCACAAACTTATTGCTATCACTAATCACTAATAATAATACTTATTGCCTGCTTGTCTCTTCCCTGCCCCATGGATATGGAGTTACTCGCAAAAGCAAAGTTATCTTTGAGCTCTTTCTCTAAATTTACAACTGTGCCAACAGTGCCTTAGCCTACAGATATTTGCTAAGTGTTTGTCAAATCAAAGAATGTTCTGATTTCTACCTGATGCTGCATCAAGGCTGCAAACTTCACATGAAGGTGTGCGGAAAACCAGTAGGTAGGTTTTAAGTGCTCTAGAAGCTCTGAGGCAGCAGGACTTCCCAATGTGTTATTTTCCACTTCTTGTCGGAAAAAAGATTTAGTCTTAAGAAGTTGCTTCTTATCTCCATAATGATATATGCTTCTTGGCCAATCGTGAGATAAGAATATGTCCATAGGTTGCTTCAGCTTTAACAGAAAAAGAAAGAAAACCCAAAAACAGATTAGCCAAAAGCAATCCCCTACACTTTCTCTCCACCACCACACCATTGTTTAACCGCTTAGATCTTTAGATTTCTATGTAATTCATTCTAAGCAAACTTTATTTAAGAAGGTCACAGAAATACTAAGAAATGCTAAACTCCTCACTCATGTAAGCAAGGAGAAAAAGCTTTCTCTTTACCTCACAAATCATCCTTATATTCTATGGCAAGGCAGGTCAACAGAGACATACTTTGATCTAACTGCCAACTAGCCATGGTCTTTAATATAGGGTTTCTGAAATATACAATAACCATTATTCTTGTCACTTTTAGTAAAGGAACTGTTTTAAGATACAGAGAGACACAGATTTCATGAGATCTCTAATGTAAATAATACAGTAAAACCCAAAGATAAATTCCTTTTTTTTTCTAATGGACTCATAGAACATACATGTAAAAAATGCTGCTTGCTACATAAATTATACTAGAGGTATTCAAGGTAGCTGGTGTCTTCATGGGGAGGCTACAAAATATACTCCATACATTACACATCCCCAGCACCTTCAAGTAATCGGCAACAAAACTTGGAAAACTAAATTAAAATAATTTATGTGTTCAAGACAATACAAGATAAAGGATACGAATAATCGCTGAATAACTGATTCGGGCAGTAAGTGTGATGAAAATTCAGAGAAGAGTGATGGCTTTAAACTAGAAAACTGGTATCTAAGCTGGGTCGTCAAACACTGGTAGGACTGAGATGGGTGAAAGGGAAAAAGGATTCAAGGTAGGGACCTGTTAGGAGTAGGACATTAAAGAAACGCCCACGAGCATCCTTAAGCTCCTGCAGAGGCTGTAGGGCATGGTGGGAAGGGTCTGACAGCTTCAGGCGACTCCACCACCTAACTCCTAGGGAATTCCCCGGAAGGCTACTTACCTTATCTGAGCCTTGATCTCTCATCCTTAATGTGACAAAGTTAGAGTAATACTTGCTGTACAGAATTGTGTGGCGATTACATGAAATGTCATGTGTGATAACTGCTTAGCCCAGTGTCAGGCATTTAATGGGTTCTCAAACAAAAACCTAGTGTCAGCTACTCTCTAGTTAAGCCAGTGTTCCAATACCACTTTCACAATTTTACCACATTCTCTATCTTCCTTACCATTATTTATTCCCTACTTAATACCATTATTTAAAATGAAATATTCTAGGGCGCCTGGGTGGCTCAGTCGGTTGAGCGTCCAACTTCGGCTCAGGTCATGATCTCACAGTCTGTGATTTCGAGCCCCGCATCAGGCTCTGTGCTGATGGCTCAGAGCCTGGAGCCTGCCTTAGATTCTGTGTCTCCCTCTCTTTCTGCCCCTCCCCTGTTAATGCTCTGTCTCTCTCTGTCTCAAAATACATAAAAACATTAAGAAAAAAAAAATTTTTTTTAAATAAAAAAATAAAAAAAAATAAAATGAAATATTCTAATATTTTCTTTAAAGTATCACTTTATTCCAACATATATTCTTTAGCCTTATTCTAAGTAGTAATATACACAGTCATAGATTAAATGTTCTATTTTATTATTACTTCCTAAAATAAATGCATAACATTAGAATAAAAAAAAATGTTCATCTGTGAACCTCCTAAAAGCAACTCAAGATCCAAACTTTAGAAATACTGAAGTATTCTATACTGAAATATTTCTTGGAAGTGGTATACCAAAATGATCAAAATACATTTTGGTACAGAATGACTTTAACATTTTTTCAAGTATGCTGCAATGTAATTTTTACATACCTGTTTTAATTTATAGACTTCAATATTTCTCACATGGTATATACTCCTTATTGTAGCTGGATTATAAGGGGGGCACTCAAAATGACCTTGAATTAAAGAAGAGAAATAAGCTATATTCAACTCCCTTAAATACGGCAAATACAAATAACATACACACACTTTTCCAAAACGGAGGTCTGTCATTAATGTTTTGGTTCTTAAAAATTCTATGAAAACACTGCTCTTAAAAGGCTGGTATTAAAAAAAAAAAAAAAAGTTGGTATTTTCTACTAATGAGTGATCACTAACTATAAATCTAAATAATTGAGGGGCTTATGATTTTTTAAATTAAATTATAATTTGGAATACGTTGTTTATTCATATAGTTTAAAATTTAAGAGATATCATCAGAAAGGAATAAAAAGTAACCAGTGATGCCCAGGGCTGGGGTGGGAGCAGGGATTAACTACAAAACTTTTGGGAATACTAGAAATGTTTTAAATCTGGATGGTTGCACAACCCTACATAAATTTACCAAAATCACGACACTGTATACTTACGATAGTATGTAAGTTTTATCTCAACAAAGCTGATAAAACAATGGGAGGCAGGGATCCTCCTATTCCTACTAACTACTAACACTACCTAGAGGAAACTCAAGTTAATCAGGTTTTTGTATTTTATTCCAGGGACATCATCTATGCATTTAATACACAAACTTCTTTATCCTCTCTTTTTTTTTTTTTTTTTTTACACAAATAGCAGTATAGTTGAAACATGTTCTGTGCCTTGTTTTTTTTTTCACTTAACTTGGGAGTTCTTTGTGTATCAGTTACACATAGAGTTGCTTTCTTCTACTTTTTTAAAAAATTAGCTTCATAGCATTGCATTGTATAGTTTTATCATGATAGAGTTATGTTAGAGTTAATTACTTTGTACCTTTTGCCATTACAAACAAGGCTGAAATAATAAATGTGTACACATCATCTTGCATGTGTGGAATATATCTGTACATTAAATTCCTGAAGTAGAACTCCTGGGTCAGAGTACTTTTATCATTTCCACAGATTACCAGCTGTCCTCCAAAGAGTGGAGGACAGTTTGCACTCACACCTGCCGTGAAGGAGACAGCCTATTTTTGTACTCCCCTGTCAACAGTTTAGAATCATGGGGAGCAGAGCAGCAGGGAACAGATCTGTGATTTAACAGTTACACAGAGGATGTAAGTTTTAGCTGCCAACTTAATTCATAAAATTTTGAAATCAATGTAAACTCAAGCTATTCCTTTAAGATCAATTTTTTCAGATACAATGGAATAAATGAATGCACTGCAATATGCTTCTATAATAGAATACTATTCACAAATTAAAATGAATGTATCAACATGATTTCAAAAACACATTAAACAATGAAACAAGTTGCAGAAATATACATGCAAAATGATACATTCATATGAAATTTACAACATGCTACATTGTACACTGTTTAAAGCTGTTATGTATCTGGTAATGACATAATCAAGCAAATAACAAACACCAAATTCAGAAGAGTGACTCCTGGTAAGGAAAGGGAAGGATAAAAGGAGAATAAGACTGAGAACAGATAAACTATGAGCTCTGACTGAATCTGTACTATTTCTTTAAAATCCTGACTGGAGTGCCTGGGTGGCTCAGTCTGTTAAGCGTCAGACTCTTGATTTTAGTTCAGGTCATGATCTCATGGTTGTGAGATCAAGCCCCCCATGGATCCTGCTTGAGATTCTATCCTTCCCTCTCCCTCTGCTCCACCCCTGCTCACACCTTCTCTCCCTCTCTCAAAAAATAAATAAAACAAAATAAAATCTAACTAAAAGTGGCGAAACGCTAAGACTTGAAAAAACTAGATGGTGGATACAAAGATAATTTGTTCTAGTACTCTCAAATTTTTCATATGTATAAAATAAAGTAGTCAGTTCAGGGGTGACTTGGTGGCTCAGTCAGTTAAGCATCCGACTTCATTCAGCACAGGTCATGATCTCGCAGTCCATGGGTTCAAGCCCCACGTCAGACTCTGTACTGACAGCTCAGAGCCTGGAGGCTGCTTCAGATTCTGTGTCTCCCCCTCTCTCTGCTGTTCCCCAACTCACACTCTGTCTGTCTCAAAAATAAACATACATTAAAAACAATTTTTTTTAAAGTAGTTCAGAGAAAAAATTCCATGAAAAAGTCAAACTATATATTATGCTTAAGTTAGTCTGACAGATGCAAGTTCTAAAATTTAAAAACAATTCTCAGAACAATACCTTTTCGATAGTCATGAGATTTAAAGATACCAGAGATTCCACCAATCCTTACACCTCGGTATTTTACTACACCAGCCAAACCTGAAAAAGTACGCAGTTAAATAAAATTACCATAGGCAGAAGCAATCTCTTTACTAACTAAAACAACAGTTTGAAGGCGTAGAACTCCAAGCAGTCCTAAAATTATTTGAAAATTAAATATCAAGATGAAGTTACTCTTTCACATAGCAATATGCCAACAATATAAGAGGCAGACTAGGGATGAAAGGCCTAGAAGCAGATCAGGGAAGATACTAAGCAGAAAGGAAGGGCCAATGAGATTAGGTATGTTAGGAGAAAAATAGACGTAATTTGGTACTTAGTCAAATATTACAGTGGGCTGGCAGGGAAATAAGGAAAAGTGTCCTATGATGGATTTATAGGTTATACATCTGAAAGTCAACAGGTATAAAGTATAAATAACCTGCAGTTTCTATATTTTATTTCTGATTGATCATCTTCAAACATCTTTTCACAATATTACAGTTGTCAACAGAACAATCAGTAATGAAGTAGATAAATTATATTTCTGAAGTTATCATGTCATCATTAGAGCTGAAAACATTTAAGCGAAGAAAAGAATGGACTAAATAGTCTAACAGGACTAAAATTGAACCTGAATCTAATCCGGTTGTAAATCTAAACACAGATTACAGGTAATGCAGACGATAAAAGGAACACATTAAACAATATAAGAAATTCCAATCAGCTAAATCCAGAACACAGGAAATTCTACAAGAAAAAGTTCCCATTTTCTTCAACAAATAACAAGCATGGGTAGGAGAGAAAAGGGACACTTACAGCCTAAGAGACTTCAGAATCATGACAAGCAAATGAAATGTGCAGGCCTCATTTGGATTCTATTTGAACAAGTCAAACAAAGTAAAACATCTTTGTGATAATCACAGAAATCTGAACATGAACTAAGCAATAAATAATGAGGAATTACAGTTACTTAAGTAAAAGTTTAGAGGGGAGTGGGGTTGAAATAAGGATGGCAGAATGATAATAGTTGTTGAAACTGTTTAACACGTACAGAGATTCATTATACTATTCTCTATTCTTCTGTATGTTTAACAATTTCCATCATAATAAGCTTGAGTTTTCTCAATCAACAGAAAGAGTAAGAAAAAATAAAGGGATTGCAAATAGTACATAAGGCCTTTGCATTTTTTACTATGTTTTACTATCTATATTGCTTAAAATACTAGAAGCACGGACATATTTTCATAATTACCTACTTAAATTAACCATTCTAATTACAGTTTCATGATTAACTATTTAAATTAAGAGACATTTCGCAAACACCATATAGCTCAAGATGCTGCCTGTTATACAAATCCTAACAGGCGCTTCCATTACAAACAAAGCAAGAAATTACCCAGAACACATACCTAAATAATAAATGTTTGGCGCTACCCAGCCACCATAGGGTAACTCTTGCAAATGATTTGAGGCTTCATGGTTTCCCCCAATGAAAATTGTGAGAACTGGGGCCTTTTTTTCACCGGAGTAATACCTAGAACACAAGAGTAAAGTTGTCGGTTGGCATAGCAGAAATCAAGCATAGAGAAAAGCAATTAGGCATGCCCATGCAATCGGGCATAGCAGAAAAGCAAAATAAGGCCCAAAGGAGATATTTGAGCTCATTATAAAAAATTAAAAAGCTCTTTCTAAGTGAATTGCCTATACTTGTTCTTAAGAATGAAGGTCTGCCACCTTGGGTTTAAAGCCAGTGTACGCTCAATGAACTTTGTCAGTTCTTAACCTTAGCTTCTAGAACGCGGACGAGCACAGAGGAGGCGTCCAATAAAAACTCTTGCATCAGTAAACAGACTAGTCCCAGAGTCCTATCAAGTGCAAGGTAGATTACCCTGTCAGCTTCTTCCTCCAGGTTTTTCCCCTCAGGCTTCGATCCCTTCCGAAACAGATAAGACAGGTGAAAGGAAAAGAGAAAAGTGACATTTACGAAGCACCAGTTCCTAGACACAGCGTGAACAAAGAAGGTAAGTAAGGGAGACAGCGAGTCAGTGGCAGGGGGAATTCGAATCCAGTCCGGGTTCTCTTCCACTCACTCACTGCCGGCTAGTCACGCCTCGCACCGCTGGGTCTGAGGCCCGGACCTCGCTGCTCACCTGTAGAAGGTCTGCATGTGGCGGTACTTGGGCGGCACGGCCATGCAACGCAGGTCGGCCTCGTTGCGCACCGCCTGGAAGTCGCCGCAGCACAGCAAAAGGTCTATCGGCCCGGGGCCGCGCTTCTCCGCCAGCGCCAGCGTCTCATAGATCTTGTCCAGCTCGCCGTGGCAGCAGCCGGCCACAGCCACCCGCATCCTGCCGGCCGGAGACGGGGAGCGCTGCCCGCAAGCCCCTAGACCAGACCCAGCCTAGGCCGGCGAGCAAGGAGCAGACTGATCGCTCAGCTCCCGCCAACACTAACTGAGCACACGCCTCGCAGAGACGCCTGAAATAGAACCCACTTCCGGCTTCCAAATCTCGCGAGAGAGGATGGAGCGGGGCAAGAATTCCAGGATTTGAGACAGCTTTCAAATTGACTCGAGCTGTCTTCTTGGGTCTTTCAGTTTTAGCAGTCTGCCAGATGATAAAAATCAAAACCAGAATAGTTTTGTTTTGTTTTTTAACACAGAAGTAGTAGTTTAGTTTGATAAAATTAAGCCAAACTAAAAAAGTGAGCCGGTGCGATTGGCTAATTCCTACGACGAACCTGTCAACGCAAAGATAATTGCCTAAGAGCGAATTAGAAATTAAAATATTTTTGGAAAAAAAAAAACGAACAACACACATCAAACTGAAAACTTTTAAATAAAACTTAAAAACTTACTGAATATTTTAAAATTATCCCACCGAAGGGTTTCTAAAATTATCAGTTTTTTTTTTTTTTAAATGAGCAGGGGACTCTTTATTTTCCTACCAAATAGGTGTTTGCATAACTAGACTGCGAGCTCAATGAAAGCAGAAGAATGTCTCGAAAACATCCAGGAGGGAAAAGAACGAAATTGACAGTTGAAAAATGAGTGGCCAAGACAGAAACAAGCAAATCAGTAACACCAAACGTCTGGCAAATTTAACAAGAAAAGTAATCTAATCAAGATAATACAAAGAGTGGGGCGCCTGGCTGGTTCAGCGGTTGGAGCACGACTTTTGATCTTGACGTTGTGAGTTCTAGACCCAGGTGGGGTCTTAAAAATAAAATATTTTTTGCCTCAGAGAGGGCACCAAAAAAATAAAATAAATAAAAAATAAAATAAAATATTTTTTAAAAAAAGATAACAGTGACAAATCCAACTCTCATTTTAAAAAATTGCATAAAATAACATTCTAGGAACAAGGACACCAGAATTAATTAAAAATTAAGCAGATGATGTAAACAGAACCATGATAATAATACTGGAAAATTTAAATCCATTGAAGGACATTGTACTCAGAGTGAATTACAGGCAATTTCTTTCAAATTTACAAGATATAGCTTTCATGATATTTAAACTCATCAAGAGAGAAGAAAATTATGGAAATCTAGTATTTCTAATTGTTTTTTAATATTTTGTCTTCCTTCTGATTTGGATTTTTGAAATACATAAGAAGAGATGCTTTTGCAGTACTGCGAAGTTTAACTTTTTCCATTTATCTTTATTTTTTTAAGTTTATTTATTTTTGAGAGAAAGAGAGAGAGAAAGTGGAGGGGGGGCAGAGAGGGAGACAGAGAGAATCCCAAGTCTCCACGTAGTCAGTATGAAGCCCAATCCCACCTGAGCCTAAATCAGATGTTTAACCCACTGAGCCATGCAGGCACCCTTTTCCATTATTTTTAAGCTACAGGAATTGTCTTTTTCTGGATATTCTTTTCTTGCATTTAAAATATTTTATTTTAATTGAAGTCTAAATAAAGTAACATGAACAAATTGCATGAACATGCATTTTTACATGTGTAATTACCCATATAACCACCACCCATATCAAGATATAAAATATTTCCAGTATTCAGAAAGGCTCCCTTGTACTTCCTCACAAGCCCCTATCCCCAAAAGAAAAGCACTATTCTAACTTCTATCAACATAGATCAGCTTTGCTTGTTGGTTTTTTTTTTTCTTCTAATTCCAGTATAGTTAACATAGTGTTATAATACTTTCAAGTGTACAATATAATGATTCAATAATTCTATACATTATTCAGTGCTCATCATACGTGTACTCTTTTTTTAATGTTTATTTATTTTTGAGAGAGACAGAGGGAGCACATGCACAGGAGTGGGGGAGGGGCAGAGAGAGAGGGACAGAGAGAATCCCAAGCAGGTCAAGAGATCATGACCTGAACTGAAATCAAGAGTCGGAGCCATCAAGGTTCCTCCATAAGTGTACTCTTAATCCTCATCATGTTTTACCTTTGCTTTGTTTTCAAACTTCATACAAATGTCTCTCTATATATAGGCGCTTAATTTAATGTCTGTGTGATTCATCCATAAATCTATATTATAGATTTATAATAGCATACTGTTTCTTATTGCTGTGTAGTATTCCATTGTGAGCACACCATCGTTTACTTACCTATTTTCCTGCTGAAAGACAATTAGGTTGTTTCTAATATGGAGCTATTGTAAGTAAAACCACCATGCACATTCTTGTAAAAATCTTTTGGTGGACATAGCACTGCTTTCTCTTGGATTATTTCCAGGAATATAATTTCTGGGTATAGACTAGATATGTTTAGATTTAATAGATAGGTCAGTTTCCAAAATGGATATGCCAGTTTACACTTTCCTGAGTAATATGACCATTCCAATCATCCCATATGCTCAACAGCATTGGTATTGTCTGTTACATTTTAGCCATTTTGTTAGGCATACAATGGTATCTCCTTATAATTGCCATGCAGAGTTTACAAGAAAATTTTAATGTATAGTCAATTTGAATTTTCTTCTTTTGTGACCAATAGGAAACAATAACTTAATGCCATAACATTCAAACACTAGTGGTCAAAGAAAGAAATAGAAGATAATGAATAAGGATGAAGAAGTGTATTGTGTCTCAGCTCCTGTTTCCAACCCACACCCCATTTCTAGAGGCCATACCAGTGAGTCACCAAACTTTAGAATTCTCACTGACTTTCTTAAATGCAGAGAGAATCAAATTTAAGAGAAATTCTCACCTCCCCTCCCCATTTTAAATGAGGAAAAACAGGAACATTGTTAGAGAAAAATGGATGGGGTGAACAATGAAGATAATTCTTTTTGCAAATGTGAAAGGCCACTCATTGAACAGACAGGTACCCTCAAAATGTGTGTGTAGTCCCATGAGGAAAACAGACAGGTAGGTCTCGGATTTGCTGGGAAAGAAATTCCTTGGTTCTATCAGAGCAAAGACAGCATCTAGATAGAAGCACCCAGCAATGATCAAGATGAAAAGAGACACCACATGTCGACAATGGAAACATGCTAAAAAGAGCATAACTTGGGGTGAGGCTCAGCATGTATTCATTTAAACTTCTTAGGGGCAACCAGATCTTGGTTTCTTTTTTATTTTTTTTAATGTTTATTTAAGAGAGAGAGACAGAGACAGAGATGAGTGGGGGAGGGCAGGGAGAGGGAGACACAGAATCTGAAGCAGGCTCCAGGCTCTGAGCTGTCAGCACAGAGTTGGACGCAAGGCTTGAACTCACAGACCTCAAGATCATGACCTGAGCTCAAGTCCGATGCTTAACCAACTGAGCCACCCAGGCAACCCTAGACCTTGGTTTCTAAAAAGCATTCTCCTCTAAAAGAAATCAAGTCTGCTTGTTGAAGTCGTTGATTCCAAGGCAAAAAAGGTACAAAATGAGCATGGATCATCTTGTGCAAGAAAGCAAGGATGTGTTCAAAGAATCTCAGATATCACGAGACACCAATTGAAGTTTTGCCACTGGCCAAATCTGAAACAATGTCAACATGAAAATGCAAAATCATAGTAACAGACTATAGGCCACTGAATAAAGTAGGAATCTATTACAGTTGATCCTTGAACAATGTGGGGGTTAGGGGCAGAGACTCCTGCACAGTGAAAAACCCATGTATAACTTTTGATCCCCCTAAAACTTAACTGCTAAGAGCCTACTGTTGACTGGAAGACTTACTGATAACATAAACAGTTAATTAACACATATTTTGTGTTTTACATGTATTGCATAGTATATTCTTACAATAAAGTAGACTAGAGAAAAAAAACATTATTAAGAAAATCATAAGGAAGATAAAACATATTTACAGTACTGTACTGTGAAAAAAATTCATGTGTAAGTGGACCCACACAATTCAAACCTGTGTCGTTCAAGGGTCAACTGTATTCTATATCAATATAAATAAGTAATTGGGGAAATAGGGATTTTACATAAGAAAGCATTATATTATCCTCATTATTATCTTTTCAAGCAAGAATCTTCAATGGATGCTAAAACCACTGGGTAAAACTTTAGAGAGTAATAGGATACTTACATAGTTTCAATGTATCTATTATTTGAGACTACTTATATAGTCTCAAAGTATCTTTCCAAAAGATACTTATTATAATACAAAGAAAAATAAGAATTTTACACTAGAGAAATCTGGCAGACGCCACTTTAACAGAATGATCAAAGTTAATCTCATTAGGAATGAACCAATCTACATCAAGTGCCTCCTGATAGGACATATATTATTTCTGTGATATTCCTGCTAAAAATGCATAACCTGAATCTAATCTTGAAAAATAGCGGACAGGGGCGCGTGGGTGGCTCAGTCGGTTAAGCGTCCAACTTTGGCTCAGGTCAAATCTCATGGTTCGTGGGTTCAAGCCCTGCATCAGGCTCTGTGGTAACAGCTTGGAGCCTGGAGCTTGCTTCAGATTCTGAGTCTCCCTCTCTCTCTGCCCCTTCCCCACTCACGCTGTCTCTCTTTCAAAAATAAACATTAAAAAAATAATTAAAAAATAAAAATAGCAGACAAATTGAAATTGAGAAAGACAATTGAAAAATAACTGGTTTGTCTTTTAAAAATATATGCTCATGAAATAAAGGACAAACTGAGAGAGATTAAAAATTAAAGACTGAATTCATAAATATGGTGCTCTAAAACATATTAGCAGGTCAATTGGCAAAATATAAATACGGTCTGTAAATTCAATAGTCTTGCATCAGAATTAATTTCCTGGTTTTGATAATTTTACTGTGGCTGTATAAGGGAATTCTTTGTTTTTAGGAAACTTACATATTATAGTTAGATAGAGATATGGATACAGATATAGATATATTTAGGAATAAAGGAACACCATTTCTGCCACTTACTCATATGTATAACATATATTGTGTATGATAGGTATATTTTATATATATATATATATATATATATATATATATATATATATATATACACTTTCCCTGCTCTCTGTGTATCTTTAGTTTCTACCCATCCATGTATTGCAGGGGCTAGAACTAAGAAACTATATTTCTTAGATTCCTTTGCCAGCTGAGGTCTGGATTCCATTTTCCAAATGAGAACATTTGAGTGAAATTAGAAGGGTGAAGAAAAGTAAAAACTCTTTCTATTGTCTTCTGGCTCTAGCCATGGCAGTGGTAGCTCAGCACCTCAAGCTCCTTCAGTGCTAGTGAACTTCCTACTGTTCCTGATCTGAAGTAAGATATGTTTTCTCCCCCACCCCCCTAAAAATGCACTAAAAAGTGCATTTTTAGCCCTTCCAAAAACGTGATCTTTTTTGCTTAAAAGACCTAGAATCGGTTCTATTTTCCTATGTGTTATACCAGCCAAGGTGTCATTCAAGTGAAAGGCAACAAACAGATGTTTTCAACCATAAAAGAACTCCAAGGAAACAATACCATGGGGGCCCCTTTTGAAGAAAAAAAAAATTATTTGAAAACGAAATCCAGACAAATGAGTTGGATAAAAATAAAGAACACAGGAAGAACCATGTTTAAATGATGGATGATTAAAAATAGAGCAGCTTGAGGGGATAGGAAATGCTGAGGTGGGGAGTAGGGTACTTCGTGAATATAGTGTGGTTCTGGAAGACCATGTTGATAGGGGAACATGGAGTAGAAGACTTTGTGATGTAAGGGAGTGAGCTATGGAGATATCTGGGCAATGAGTTCTCAAATCTGTTTATAATCTTTTTAATGTTTATTTTTGAAACAGAGAGAGACAGAGACAGAGTGTGAGCAAGGGAGGGGCAGAGAGAGAGGGAGACACACAGTCCAAAGCAGGCTCCAGGCTCTGAGCTGTCAGCCCAGAGCCCAACATGGGGCTCGAACCCACGAATAACAAGATCATGACCTGAGACAAAGTCAGACACTTAATTGAATGAGCCACCAGGTGCCCCTCAAGTCTGTTTATAAGTAAAACATGACAAACATCAAGAAAAACATCCATCCTTGCTATCTCTATCTTGTAATTGAACTAGATGATTATGGCACTTACCACCACCTGGTGGCAGCACACTCAATTAGAAAACTAAGAAGGGAGCAGGTCTGTGGTGGTAAAACTAAACTGAAGAGACACAAACATCACAAAAGAATAAAAGTTCTGTGGTGTTTCCAGCCTCTGAAGCTTAGATTTGTCATACACTTCATTGGACTTCCTGATTTCATTAAAAAAAAAAAAAAAAAACACTAATATCTCTTGTTTACAAGTTTGGATAACTTCCAGTTTCCATTCCTGTATTGTAAATGGTAAAAAGATCAGACTTACTTGTTACATTCACATCTTCATTTTCATTTTTTTTTTAATTTTTCTTTCAACCTTTATTTATTTTTGAGACAGAGAGAGACAGAGCATGAATGGGGGAGGGTCAGAGAAAGGGAGACACAGAATCTGAAACAGGCTCCAGGCTCTGAGCTGTCAGCACAGAACCTGACACGGGACTCAAACTCACGGACTCCAAGATCACGACCTGAGCCGAAGTCGGACGCTTAACCGACTGAGCCACCCAGGCACCCCTGACATCTTCATTTTCAAACACATCTGCCTAACATGGTCACCATCGTTCAGGGTGGAGGTGTCTTTTTGTTACCGATATTTATTTTTTTATTTTTGAGGGAGAGAGAGAGTACACGAGCAGAGAAGGGGGAGCGAGAGAATCCCAAGCAGGTCTGTGCTGTCAGCACAGAGCCCTACTCGGGGCTCAATCTCACCAACTGTGAGATCATGACCCTATCCAAAATCAAGAGTTGGATGCCCAACGGACCAAGCCACCCAGGTGCCCCCAAAATAAATACATTTAAAAACATTATTCTCTAAATGAGTTCCTTTTTCATTGTTAAAGAAAAATAATTGCTTAATCCATAGCTACTCAATTTTTTACATTTAAATTCCTCACTGTGTATTTATTTCCTGAGAACAAGGGCATTCTCTTTGTAACAAAAGTACAATACTCAAAGTCAGAACGTTAGCAATGATACGTCATCTACAGATTTTGTTCAAATCTTGCCAAATTTCCCATTGATATCCTTTGTAGCAAGAGGGGGAAACGTGTCTTGGGTTTTTTTCCTCATCCAGAATTTAATTCCAGATCACAAATTGCATTTGGTTGTCATGTCACTTTACTCTTCTTTAATCTAGAACAATTATTTAGCTTTTCTTTGTCTTTCAAGACAATTTTAAAAGATGTGGGTGTGTTGTTTTGTGGAATGTCCCTCAATTAGGGTTTGTCTCATGATTACACTCATACATTTTTGGCAGGAATACCATGGAAGTGATGTTGTATCCTTATCAGTGCATCTTATCATGGTGTCTATTTATCCCATTAGTGATGATATTAATTTCGGTCCCTTGAATGCACTGATGTCTACCAAGTTTCTCTACTATCATGAGCAACTTGTGGGAAGATACTTTGAGACTGAATATCTTTTTTTTTTTTTTCCATTATGTTTTCCCCAATTAGTTTAAGCACCCATTGATGATTCTTGCTTCAAACAATTTTAACTCATATGGCTGTCATGTGGTAGCTTTCAAATTCCACCATTTTTTTCTATATTTGTCAGTTGGAATTCTAGAACCATAATTTGGTTATAAAAAGAACATTTTATTTTTTTACTGTAGTTTCTAATAAAAGACTTTCAACGTCTTACTACTGTGCTTTATGCATAGGCACATTTTACCCCCTCCAAACACCTGATAAATTTCTGTTGCTTTATTTCTCCTTGCAAAGTCCTTGTATACTTTACTTAATTAGCTGGTTGCTTAGGTAAGGCTTATTAGTCCTATGTAGGAGAGGCCTGTCAGGTCCCAGGAGACTGTGAGAGCTCTGTAAGGATCTTGAAACAGAGAAGTCTGGGCCCAAATTGATTAAGTCTCTTACTCCCTGAGCAATCTTCAGCAAATCATTGAACCTCTCAGAGTCTCACTTTTATTCCTGTCTGCTTCAAGGCAGGAACCGTGTCTTGACTTTGAATCCCCTATGACAATGTGTGCACAAGTAAACCCATAGGTTAGTGACTGTTAAACTGCACCACCATTGGCATATTTTCTCTTTTTTCACATTATTTATTTATTTTTTTTTGAGAGACAGCAAGCGAGTGTGTGCACACACACGAGCGGGGGAGGGGCAGAGAAAGAGGGAATCAGAATCCGAAGCAGGCTCCAGGCTGAGTAGTCAGCACAGAGCTCCACACAGGGCTTGAACCCACAACCTGTAAGATTAGGACCTGAGCCCAAGTCGGACCCTCAACCAACTGAGTCACCCAGACCCCCAATACATCTTCTCTTTTTGATCCAATTAAAGAATCTCCTCTGTTTTCAAATCTTTCTTAAAGGTTCTTCTAAATTCCTTTTGAGGCCACTTTTTGTTTTACATCTATCTTGCTATACTTAATGCTTTCCTCTTTTTGCATAGGTTTGCTTCTACTTTCAAAAATATGTCTTTCTCTATCCTGGCAGTTGTACTTAGATATTTATAAATTCTTTTCAGATTTCCTTCTGGTTACTTTTTATTTTGTATTTCTATTTTTCTTTATTAAATTCACACTTTGTTGTCATTATTTTTTCTGAAATTAATTCTGCTCTGAGATAAGAGCTATGGGAGAATGAGGAAAATTTCATTCCTGTTTGCAGGTAAGTCAGTGTGGATATTTCCCTCTCCTCACCACAGTGCCCAAGTTACCTGTTTTGTTGTTGCTGTTATGTGGAAGCTAAATCGAAATTTCTTAATACCCCTCAGTTTCTACTCATTAATTGGCTTTGACGAGTGTACCTAAGGTTATTTAGCAGCAAAATTTGAACTAGAAATGAGATTCCTGGTCCTCAAGCTTAGAGGTTTGCTAATCAACACTTCCTTCCCATAAATTGGCATGCCAGTCTTCTGGAAAACAATAGGAAAGCTTGAGTAGCAAAGGTGTTGCATGTTTGAATCACATTCCCTAGCTTCTCTCCACTTTGATTTCAGCCACAGTTGTAATGATGGTTTTGCTGCAAGCTCAGATTAATACTGTTTGTATCTCACCCCAAAAGCAAGCCTACAGATTCTGTTTTTCTATACCAGGTTAAGGAAGACCTCACTGTTCTGTGCAATCCGGACAGTTAACGGCCCAGGGAAGCCCTCAACCAATACAGGATGGGAAGTGGTGGATAAATGCTCCAACCTCAAGAGGGAAATCCAGGGGAGCATTCTGTATGTTCTTCAGAAGTCCTCAAGGAGTAAGCAGTGACTTCAATAATGGATCCTTATATTGACTTTTCCTTCTTTCTTTTCTTACTCTCCCTGACCCATCAATCCTGTTCTCTGGAAACACTTCCTGAATAAACTACCTGTACCCAAATCACTGTCCCAGGATTTGTCCTTAGTGTCCAAACTAAGTAAAAATTCATTCAATAAGCATTTACTAAGTGACTATTCTATGCTAGGTAGTGAGATAAAAGACCTAGTAGATAAAATTTCTAATACCTGCCCGAAGTGCATAATGGGGAGACAAATAAGTAAACAATCACAAAAAATTACAATATATTGTTGGAGATGCTATGTTAGTGGCAAGAACAGTGATGCATAAAAGCATGGGGGAGGGGTCACTTAACTTATACCTGGAGAAGGGGCTTCCTGGAGGATATATTACTTAAGTTAATGGATGAAGCATGAATAAAATATAGCTATCACACTGTATATGATACAAATATCAGCTGAAAATTCAATTGATACTTTTGTATGCTCTGTGCAAGGGTTATTCTCTGCTCTGCTGTGGTATGTAGTATATGACATGATTTTAGGTGGTGGATGGACATTTATACTTTTTTGTAGTTATTATGTTAATAAAGACTAGAATAAAATAAGTAGCACAAAAATTTGATTTTACAGAGTATTATGGTTTAGGATGAAGCTAAAACTATTTAATGAATTGAAACTGACCTTAAAGAAAAATATTGAGTGAATAATAACTGTCTCGGTTGACAAAGATTGCATGGGTGGTATACTGATTACTGAAGTTTGGGAAATATTACAAAAGGAAAAGTCTAAAATGAAATTCCTGCTTTCCAGAAACTCAACAGTTTCTTTGGAAACACAGAGCCATGAACAAGGATGATTAGGGCTACAATAAATTGGGAAACCAAATACAGATTTCCCCCTTTATCCAAAATTAAAGTGTTCTTATTAAAACTTTCTAAGTCAAAATGGCATAAAGAAGCAATTAACATTAATTGATATGGAAACATTTTTGAGCATTCCCAGACCTGAAAAACAACCTCTCTTAGGCATTTCTGATACCTTTCTCAGGCCCCCACAGCCTGAGAGTGCCAGGCCAGGTCTGTTTGGCTTCTGTTGGCCTTTCTGCAGAAGGTGCCTATCTTGCTAACAGATGCACAAAACAAATGCAGATAAAGCACAAATGCTCACAGACACAGTTCAAAATTATGGGCTTTGATACTGAGATATTCAGTGTAGTTCCTGGGGGAAGGAGCTTGGGGATGCCACTCTCCCCTGCTGTCTGGGGTTGAGGGCTGCCTTTATTAGGGCCCTGAAAAAACAAACTCTGACTTCTATTTTTACTTACTACCTTTTTTCATAAAAGTGAACATCCTCTTTGGATTTCTTTGGTTAGCAAAAGTAGGTTCTAATGTAGGGTTTTTCTGAAAGCAAAGGGGAACTTTGGCTTAAGGGGAACTTTCTAAAAAAGGGGGATACCTAAACAGGAAGAAGATAGGAAAGCAGCGAGGAGCAAAGTGAAAAGGCTAGAGGCTACAAGATCAGTCGGAAGGCTATTGCTCTAGTCCAGGGGAGAGGTAGTAACAGCTTGAATGAGGGAGTGGCTATAAAAATGGAAAAAAGAAAAGTAATGAAAAAGGCTCATTGCAACCATTCTATGAAAACCTTACTGGTTACAGGCAGCAGGAAGGTGAAACCTGTCAAGTCGAGGGCAGTTTTGTAGACACACACACACATGAGCGGAGTGGGAAAACTGAACTAATCAGAAAATATAATTAGAAGCATATTTTTATTTGGAGAATTTTTTACTTTTATTTGAAGAATTTTAGCGTTAATTCTTCAGATATTTGTCCCCATTTTTTTTTTCTATTTGACTCAGAGGCTGGGGAAATACTAACACATATATAACACTTTCTACATTGAAGGCATGTTGTAAAAAGCTTTAGTTCTCCGACCTCATAACTCTTATTTTGCAGAAGAGAAAGCTGAAGCATAGGGAGGTTAAGTAACTTGCTGGAGATAATGCAGATGATAAATAGCAAAGATTAAGCCCAGGCGTTCTGGTTCTAGAGTATCTTTTACACCACACCGGAATAAACGGGTCGGGTAGATTACGCCGAAGACCTGCTTTTGAGACCACAGTCCCTCCATGTGTAAAATGGCGATAATAACAACGCTAGAAGTCTGGTGCAAAGGAGTGAGATAATGAATGTGAATGTGAACTTCAAATTACGTACGTGACTACACAAAGTAGTTTATCAGAATATGAATACGAGAGCTCCCGCGTTGTAACGAATCAACCGCGAAGTTTGCAGCGCCAGAGCGAGGCCCCGCCCCTGTGGCTCCGCCCACCGCGAGCGGCAGGTGGGGCCGGCAGATCTTCTTTGCGCATGCGGAAACTGCTGCCCGCTCCCACCTCTAACCCAGGCTGAGAGTAGCTGCTGTTTCTGAGAGGACGATTCGAGGGGAGGCCCCTGGCGCGGTTTTCTTTGCCTCTCCCTTCCGCAGGCCCTGACTGTACTTTAGCTGTGCCTAGAGCGTGGTACGTTTTCGTCTACCTACCTGACTTTCTGCAGAAGGCGCCTGTCGTTGGCCTAATAGTTCCCTGTCGAAAGTGCCGGCCCCCGCGCCGGCACCGGCCGCAGCCGGGTGGGAAGGCTCAAGATGGCGTGCCTGTTGGAGACCCCAATCCGCATGAGCGTCCTCTCGGTGAGTGACCGCCGCAGCTGCCCGCCAGCTCGAGAGCTCGGGCCGGCCCGCGGCATTCACCCCAAACGCGGAGTGCCTCCTGGACACCACCCCTTGGGGTGGCTTCCCGGCTCATCTTTGGGCCGCGGAGAGAGAGGGTGGGCGGGCGGAATAGACCGGACCCCGACCAAGCCAGAAACGTCTCCAACTCCGGGAGCTCCCACCGGTGCCGTTTCTCAGGTGGCCTCTGGCGGACAGGGTGGTTGGGCGTACGGGCAGCTGGCCCGGTGGCGCGGCTTGGTCTTTGCCAGGTGCTTCACTGAGCCTTCCTCTCAGCTTGCCGCTTCTCCGGGGCCGAGCGCTCTACCCTGTGAGGCGCCCGGCTTGCCGCTGGCCTGGGAACAAGCGCCCATTCAGCCCCCCGTGGCTTTGGCTAGAGGAGGTGCAGGCACCTTGGCCCCCATAGCCTGAGAACGGCCAGGCCAGGTCTGTTTGGCTTCTGTCGCGTCCCGGCACGGGCTAGAGCTGCTTGCTTCTTGGCAACGGGGATTTCATACCAGCTGCAACATATTCTAGCTTATGTAGTTGCCTAAGCCCCTTTTCTCCGCTTTGCTTTGGAGGTCGCAGCTCAGGGTGTAGAGGAAGCTGTGCCTGGCATTACTTTTTCCTTAAAGGAGAGTCAAACATGGGGGGGGGGGAATAAAACTTTCATACTATTGGAAGAAGGAAACGTATTGATCCGCCAGGAAGTAATACCTAGTTGTTAGGGTTTTTTTTTGTTTTTGTTTTTTTTTCAAGTTAAAATCCAAAATACAACTTTCACCTTTCACTGTGTTGCTCTTGAGAACCAGGACCGGGAGTGAAAGTTGCTGAGGGATAACTTCAAAGGGTTTTACAATTTAGAGCTGTCCAACTCAGAATAGTCACTTTACCAATGGTCCATTTGCTGTTGCTGGAAATAGGCAAAGAATGGTTGGCTATCTTTTAGACTTGTGGAAGCTGATACTGAGAGGGTGGTTGAACTACAGATTACTTGGCTTGTCAGGTTCCTAGAATCTGTGACCCCAACTGGTTTCTTTATTCTTCTCTGACTTCTCCCTCAGAGACACTGGCCTATCTGGAAGCACTTAGGATATTTGCTATGATTGAGGGTTAGAACCTTGTGGCATACTGCAACCTAGATAATTTGGTGGAGGGCTGTCACCAAATTTGTCCCTTGGCTAATTTTAGCAGTCTTTTTCCTTATTTCATACTGCAGTTTGGGGAAACACTGTTCATCTAAACATTGAATAAGATTAGCCTGTTATTCTACCTCTAATACCCAGGAATGTTTTGTAGGAGAGCAGGTGAATGACTTTTCCCTAATTATGTTTTTTTTCTTTTTTTCTTTTTTACGTATTCATTATTTGTGGCGCCTGTGTGGCTCAGTTGGTTAAGCATCTGACATTGGCTCAGGTTATGATCTCATAGTTGGTGAGTTCAAGCCCTGGTCAGACTCTCTCCTGTCAGTGAGCCCACTTCAGATCCTCTGTCTTTGTCTCTCTCTGCCCCTTCCCTGCTATCTGTCTCAAAAATAAAATTGAAAAAAAATTTTATTTATTTATTTAGAAAGAGAGCATGCACACTCAAGCAGGGGCAAGGCAGGGAGAGGGAATCCTGAGCAGGCTCCACGCTGTCAGTGCAGAGCTGGCCGAGGGGCTCAAGCCAACTAACGGTGAGATCTGAGCTGAAATTAAGAGCTGGAAGCCTAACCCACTGAGCCACCCAGGCGCCCCTCCCTCGTTATGTTTTTTTCTTTTTTTTGAAGTATGCCTCTCAACTGCCCTTAATTCCCTTTAATTGTCTTTTCTAGCCTTCATTTCACCTGAAGCTTCTTTACTTTTTGTGCATTGTCAACTTGTGTAGTGCATACAGTGGAAAATTTTCATTTGTTTCACTCCCTCAGTAAAGAGTATTTCCTGTTCAGTTTTTTTAAAAAAATGTTTATTTATTTTTGAGACAGAGATAGCATGTGTGGGGAAGGGGCAGAGAGAGAGAGAGAGAGAGAGAGAGAGGGAAACAGAATTCCAGGCAGGCTCCACGCTGTAAGGGCAGAGCCTGTCTCAGGCCTGAAACCCATCAACTGTGAGATCATGACCTGAGCTGAAGAAGGATGCTCAACTGAGCCACCCTGGCGCCCCTATGCAGAAACTTCTTAAAGAGTATTCCCTACTCATAGTGGGGATTTGCTTTAGTTCTAATCTCATTAAGGGCTTATTTATTTATTTTTAAAGTTTTTCACCGTTTCCAAAGTCTTGTCTGTCAGTTCATCAGTTATAGAGCCTTGGGAAATCAGACCCCATTATGGCACCACCTTTTGAAATAGTGCAGGTGGGACAGGAAATACTAATCACTAATTATCTTGAAAATAATTTATTTCTTTCATAGGCTGCTTACTGTGCACCAGTTATGTACAACACTCTGTAGTGTATACGTCTAGGGAATGCAAAGATGAGATCAGATATGCCCTCAGGGATCTCATGGTCCAAATGACTCCATGGCTTGATAAACGTAATTCAAGCAAGGGCAGTTCAATGGCTTTAAGGGTTTCATTCAAGGCCCTATAATACCTTCTTCTCTATGAGAGAGCTCATTCACTCTTAAAACCTTAACTGTAATCAACTCACATATTACATTGCCTACCTTGACTTTTCTCCACCTGTTGTCACATCTTCAATTGTGTGGATGTTACCTAAGATTTCTAACGAAGCACATTCCCTTCTAAGAGAATTTAATTATCACTTTGCATTTCTGTTCATGATACTTTATTTCATCACTCACCGTTAAACCTTTTGAATCATCTTTGGCCCTTCCCCTTCCGTGTCCGTATATCTAATCAGTCCTTAAGGTCTGTTGGGTCTTAGTGTTTCACACATCTGTCTGTTCCCATGGCCACCCTCTCATATCATTTTGTGTCTGCATTACCAATGTCCTCAAAACTATTCTTACTGCCTCTTATGCGTTACCCTTTCAGTTCAAATCCATTCTCTACAGTAATTTTCCTATAGAAGACATTGGACACAACTGCTTTCCTGTTTCAGTTCTTTAGTCAGTTCTTGTTGCCGAAAGGCTGATAATCCTATTCAGCTTTGAATGTAAGATTCCATATCCTCTGCATGAACCTTCTGTCCCATATAAACTGGCTTTTTCAAATTGAAGTGATCTTGGGTTCTTCCAAACCCAGTAACCCTTAATGTCTTCCTGGTTGTTTGTACATATGAATTATAGCATAGTATGCTTTTATTCATGTGATATATTTTGAGCTTCTGTCATTTGCTAGGTATGGCATTGGGTTTGGGAATGCAGTGGTGAACTGCAGACCTGTCTGTCTCTGCCCTTAGGAAAATTTACCCTAATGGGGAAAATAGATACCAAATCATTACACAGTTCTTTGATAGTGAATGGTGATTAGTGTTATGGATGAAAAACATAGGGTGCTGAATGGGCATGTGGTAGGGGAACCTGATCTATTGTAGAGGACATCTAGGAGAGGTAGGGAGGATTTCTCTGAAGAAGTGACAATGAACTAAAAGTTCAAGGATGGTTAAGAACGAACTAGAAAAACAAAAGAGCAAGTTCCTGGCAAAGGCCCTGGGGCTTTTAACAATTGTTCTATCTTCTTAGTAAATTAATTCAGAGGTAAATGCTTGACCTTTTCTTTTTCTTAAGCCCACTCCTATTTATAGCACTATGTCTTGCATATAATAGGCATTCAGTAAATGGTAGAACTATGTTTCGGGGAATTGAACAAACTCTTCAGTTGTCTTTCTAGGGTGAACCATGATCATCCCTATCCATCTTTGGTTTGCACTTAGCATTACAACATCACCCTTTTCAACAAATTTATAAATTCTCCCATGTTTCCCAAACTCTTGGATGGTTTTACATTGATTGGATTGTTTAAAACTTTTAATTCTGAAGTAATTACAGATTCACGGAAGTTGCAGAGATAGTACGCTGTGTACACTTTACCCAGTTTCCCCTATTGGTTACATTTTATATAACTGTAGTACAGTATCAAAACCAGGAAGTTGATACTGATATATGTTTAGTTCTGTATCATTTTATCACATGTGTATAGTGTAGCCATTACCACAGTCAAGATACAGAACTAGTCTGTCATCACAAAAATCTCCCTTTTGCTACCTCACACCTACCCACACCCCCTGCCTGCTATCTCTAACCTCTGGTGACCATTAGTTTCCATATCTGTGATTTTGTCGTGTTCTATAATAATTGGCTTTTGTCATACAACATAATGCCCTTGATATCCATCCAAGTTGTGACAGTAGTTTGTTCCTTTTTACTGCTAAGTAGTATTCCATGGTATGGATGTCACAGTTTAGCTACTAACCTATTTGACGTTTTGGTTATTTCCAGTTTTTGGCTATTATAACTTGCAGTGAACAATCATGTTCAGGTTTTTACTTATTTATTTTTTTACATTTATTTATTTTTTGAGAGACGTAGAGAGAGCACAAGTTGGGGAGGGGCAGAGAGAGAAGGAGACACAGAATCTGAAGCAGGCTCCAGGCTCTGAGCTGTCAGCACAGAGCCCGACATGGTTGCTTGAACTCACAAACTGTGAGATCATGACCTGAGCTGAAGTCGGACGCTCAACCGACTGAGCCACCCAGGTGCCCCAATGTTCAGGTTTTTATGTGGACATAACTTTTTGTATCTCTGAGATTAATGCCCAGGAGTGCAATTGCTAAGTTGTATAGTAAATATATGTTCTCAAAGAAACTGACACTTTTCTAGAGTGGATGTACAATTTTACATTCCCATCAGTAAAGTACGAGAGACTCTTTGCACCCTTACTAGCATTTGGTATTGTTATTTTTTGTTTTAGCTGTTCTAAATAGATGTCTAGTGATAACTCGTCATGGTCTTAATTTGCTTTTGTGTAATGACAAATAGTGTCAAAAATATTTTCATTATGTGCTATCCATATTCTATTGAAATATGAAGAAATATTTTAGTGAAATATTTCTTCATGTCCTTTTTGCCCACTTCTTAATCAGGCTGGTTTTTGACTGGTGAGTTTAGAAAGCTCTTTATAGATTCTAGATATAAGTCCTTTGTCAAATAGGTGCCTTGCAGATATTTTTCTCCCAAGTCTGTAGTTTATCTTTTCATTTTCCTCTTTTTTTTTTTTTTTTTTTTTTTAATGTTTATTGATTTTGAGAAAGAGGGAGCAGGTGTGTGCGCATACGAGCTAGGGAGGAACAGAGAGAAAGAATCTGAAACAGGCTCTGCACTGTTTGTACAGAGCCCGATGCGGGGCTTGAACTCATGAACCATGGGGATCATGACCTGAGCTTAACAAGTCAGATGCCTAACTTAATAAGCCACCCAGGCGCCCCTATCTTTTCATCCTCTTAACCATAGGTAAAAAAATGAACTTTGATCTCAACTTCACACCTTATACAGAAATTAATTCAAAATGGATCATAGATTGTAAAACATAATTAATTTTGTTTTAAAATAAAACATAATTACCATTAATTGTAAAACATAAAATGAAACTTTTAGAATAAACAGAAAATCTGCAGAACCTTGGGCTTGGTGAAGAAGTTTTAGATATAACACCAAACACACGACCTGTTTAAAATTTTTTTAATTAAAAATTGAGTCCAATTAGTAATTGGACTTAACCAAAATGAAAATTTATGCTTTGTGAAAGACTCTGTTAAGAGGATGATTGCATTTTATTTTGGTCACTTCGTAATGATTTGAGAGGAAAGATAATAAAATGCCATTGAATAACATTGTAGGCTGCTATAGACAGCTAAGGCATCTATTTTAGTTGTCTTCTTCACAATGTTTTCCTAGTGCCATTATGCCTTTTTGACCAACAGCTGGTAGAAGTGTACAGGGTAGCCCAAATCTGAGTATTCCTTGATTTGGTTCTGTTCTTGGTAATTATAAACAATTGATTTGCTCTCTTACATGGACAACTGATAATAGGAAAGATTTTTATGTGAAGGTAAGCCTGGCTATACTATAGGCATGAATTTGGCCTCTCTTGGTTTTTAGTAATAAGTGCAAAGTAAAATCTGGTCAGCACATTTTAAAGTTTGCCATTAATTCACTCCACAAAGCACCGAAAGCTCAGGGTATGTCAGAAGGTGGTCAGTCCCAAAAGGAATTTAACAGGATGAACTTCTAAATCTTTAGTGGCAATATACGAAGAATGCAGATGCTCATTTGTATGTTTCTGGGCATCTTGTATCTTTAAGGAAAGATTGCCACCTGAATTCAGTGAGTGCTCAAGAAGTCTTATGAACTTAACCAAGAGTTAGAACAACCTTTGTGTAGGGTCTATTTCACTTGGAGATCTAGCCTTCCTGTCTCCTCCCATTTCCATTAAGAGTTTTAAAATAGTGCCAAGAGCCAGGAATTTCAGTGGTTTTGACTTGTATCTTTTTTATTTCTGATTTGGCGATTGCTTTGCCGTACCATCTGTCATATTGGCTTCTGGGTAAAGATAGGGAGTTATTGACAAAGGAAAAGTCTTGTTAGCTTTTGGAAACCAGAGAACAGCAATCTTCACTAAGCAGTGGTGCTGTGATCCTTGGGACTATTTAGATGGGAGTGAAAGGAATTCCAAATAAGAGTTGTTTTGTAGAAACAGCCTCCAGTTGTTACTTTGATAAAGGAAAAACTGTTTTGACTTCCTTCTATAAAATTAGAAGAATAACGAGTTAGCTACATTCTCCAGTATATTCATAATACAGTTATTGGAGGAGGGGGAATGATAAGAGTATTATGCTGCCTCATGAAAATGAAAAGTTGTGGAGGCAGTAGGAAGAGTTTACAGCGTATAGGGTCTACTAATATTTCGTGGTCATTACCACCTGCAAAATTATTATAGAACACAAGATTCTTTTGCTTCAGGAGTATTTTAAGAATTTATTAGGCTTCCAAAAAGTTGTTGGTGAATGATAAGGTAAGGGAAGTGAGGAAAAGAGTCATGATTATAATCAAACATGATTGACAGGACTTTTACCTTTACAATTAGGTGGTATCTACTGAGGATTAGGAGAGGAACATGTTAGGGGAGTATGGAGGAAAAATAAGTTTCATTTTAGACCTGCTGAGTTTGCAGTATTTTCTGGACATCTCTAGAGGTGTGCAATAGGCAGTTGGATATTCTGGAGTGTTTTCTATACCACCAGGCAATTCTCCAGTTCTCTATGGACACCAGCTGGGTGTTGTACAATTTAACTGAATTCTGACACTACCTACCTAAAAATAGTGTCAGATCCCGCAGGTAAAAGGCTCAGTCTTACAAGACTGCCCCACCTGAGACACCAGTTGCAAGTCCAGGGTTTTTTGTGCCTTTGACCAACCAGCTATAAATCTGATGTTCTTACAACACCCTCCTTTAAAAAAAAAAAAAAAAAAAATTTAACGTTTATTCATTGTTGAGAAAGACCGAGTGTGAGTGGGGGAGGGGCAGAGAGTGAGGGAGACACAGAATCTGAAGCAGGCTCCAGGCTCTGAGCTGTCCGCACAGAGCCCAACATTGGGCTTGAACCCACGAACCGGAAGATCATGACCTGAGCCAAAGTCAGACACATAACCTACTGAGCCACCCAGGCACCTCAACCCTCCTTGGTTTTAGAATGGTTCACAAAGCTCAGGAAAATACTAACTTTTGTTTGCCAGTTTATTATAAAGGATACAGGTGAACAGCCAGATGATGAGGCACGTAGGGCAAGATCCAGATGTGTCCCAAATGCAGTAACTTCTGTCCCCATGTAATTGGGGTATGCCACTTTCCTGGCACATGGATGCATTCCCCAGCCCAGATGCTCATCAAATTTTATTCAAGTGTTTTTATAGAACTTTAATCTCCAGCACCCCCACCCCGACCGCCACCCCCTGCCACCCCACCACCACCACCATTTTCCCCCTTCCCAGAGATTGCTGGGTAGGACTAGAAGTTCCAGCCCTGTAATCATATGGTCTCTCTGGTTACCAGACTCATCCTGAGGCTCTCTTGGGGCCCTAGCCTAATTGTTCATTAGCATAAACTCAGGTGTGCTCAAAGGGGGATCCTTATGAATAACCACAGACACTCTTACCACTTAAGGAATCCCAAGGATTTTAGTAGCTTTGTGCCAGGAACTGGGGCAAAGACCAAATATATTTGTTACATCACAAACATAAAAATCTAGTGCTTAAACCTGGGGTGATCATTATTTGGGAGTCATTACCATATTGATCAGTGGTTCTTAACCTTTTAAGGATAGGAGAATCAACACCCTCTTCCCCAGAAAAACCTGCATCTGCCTAAAGAAGCACATAATTTCAAGTGGTTTATGATTCCCTGAAACTAACTCACACATCAATCTTGTAATATTTCCTTTTTTTTTTTCTTTTTTACTGATCCCAAAGTCCATCACAAACATATATAGCAAAATTTAAAGGTCATTTATATTCATTTTTGAATGGTAAAAATTGTAATAATAATAAGGTTTTAAAACTCATATAAAGTATCATGTGGCATGTGGAGACTTGGCTTGGAAGAACCATAATCTTTTGCCCAGAGTATGCCAGTGATCTTCTATAAGTACACCATCTCCACAGGATGGGTTTTGTATAGCAGATGAAGTAGCAGGCCTGGGAGAAAAGGGTAGGTTAGCTGGAGATCCATGCTAGGACAAAGTAAGGCACTTGGGGGTCTGGGCACAGGCAAAGTGGAATAGACAGATATTACAAGTGGCCCATGATACTGGCCTGATTGTCACAGACCACTGTGTGGATGATGGGTCAGACAGATCCTTAATGGTACTATTTAGTAGGAAGGCTAATGCACCAATTGTTGTAAGTGGTGGGCTGCATCTGAGTCAAGCACCATGGATAGCTCCGAGGCACTGGTGTTCTGTCTCTAAAACTCTAAAGCAAATAAACCCTTTTTAAAAATCAGGAGACAGCCTGTGTGGACAGTAACACTTACAAGGTGTACCATGAAAGAGGGTTACCCAGGATCTCTAAGCCATTATATTATTTCAATCTTGAATAACAATTTACAATATTCTTATGGTCCAGAACACTGCAACCATGACTGAATAGCCTTGCTCTGTTATGTCAAGATTGAGAAGCATTTTAATAAATCCTAGTGGATTTCCTGGGCTATTTTATCATCTTGGGAGGCATCTAAATGAACCTCAGCCAACCCAGAGTATCTCAGTCTTTGTAAAACCCCTCACAACCTTTGTCATTTCTATGCCCCAGAGATGGTTTTTGCTTCCTTGGACTTCCAGATTAGGCTGTTCATACCATAAATCTTTACTTAGTTCCTTTACTCTCTCTGGAAGGGTCTCCTCTTGGCTCCCGGTCTTCAGACATTCCCATCTACTTTGAAGAGTAAATGAATAGAATTTAATAGTTAGAAGGAACCTTAAAGATCATCCAGACCCAAATAAGTCCTTGTGATTTGACCATACTTTAAAAGGATAAACTCTGCAGTACCTGATTAGAAAGAAGCATGAATGCTAAATTGCTTCCATTTCTTGTGACCACCAAAGCATGTTTATAGCAATTGTTGATATTATACAAGAGCTATAATAATATTTTATTACATTAAAAACTCACCACAGAAAAAATAAAGACTACTTTTCATATCCCTTTTAACATAACTGTGCTCTGGTTTTTGAATTATGAAAAAAAATCCCTCTTTGTGTGAGTGTAAAATTACAGAGTCTTTGTGGAAGAAATCTGTAGATAATCTTTAGTTCATTCTTACCATTTTTTTTTTTAATTGGGGAAACTGAGAACTAGAGAGGCAGACTGTGCACTGTCATATGCTCTTATATAAAGTGTCAGAGCCAAATTTCCAAACACCCAATTTAAGAAAAAAACTGTACAGTCTTACACATTTTAAAATTTTATTTTCAAACCCTGGGCATGGACTTATTTACTATTTATCTTAAAGTGTTTTCTTAACATGTAAAGTCCTATTTTGAGTCTTAATTATTGAGAGTTGAGGGTTGCCTCTTATCCAAGTAGATTAAGTTAAAAATGAAGTATTTAAGTATTTTCATGATTGAGTTTGTGAAATTAAAGCAGATTATATTCTAGGAGTCTCAGTTGTCATAATTATGTTACATTCTACACAGATAGGACCCAGCCAAACTAGATTTCTCATCTGGGGGGAGAGAAATGCTGCGAACCTCTAGAAACACCAAAGTATGAATCCCATGATTAAAAAAAATAAATAAAATAAAAATAGTTGCAAAAATACTATATGACAGGTGTGAAAGAATTTGGATGAGAATCTCATTGAGTTCTAATGGGGCCAGAGGTTTACCAGAATTCAAAAATTAAAAGAAAACAACAACAAAACACCAAAATCTGTTTAAATAGTACTTGGGCATTTTCTTCTTCTTCTTTTTTTTTTTTTTTTTTTTTTTTTGATTTGGAGGTAAGTGGGAATTTTGGGATACATGGGAAGGGCATGATACCTATTTGCAAGGAAAAGGTCAGTCTTTGTTGATGATTTTCTTTCTTCTTCTTTTTTTTTCTTTGTATTGGCCCAGATGGACAGATTTTTTGCTCTCAAAATTAGGAAAGAATTGTCTATTTTTTTTTAATGTGACTTTCTGCAATGATCCTTTTTTGGTAAAGTTCCTAACAAGACAAAGTACAACCTTTTCCTTATTCATATGGGAGTTGCATTTTTGGGAAAATGATTGTACGGTAAGATACAGAACATATTTTGTGTTTATATGCAAAATTGAGTTAGATTCTAGACTCAGATTTTTTTTAAAGCTGGTTTATTTATTTTGATAGAGTGAGAGAGAGAACAGTGGAGAGGCAGACAGGAAGAGAGAATCCGAAGCAGGCTCCATGCTGTCAACATAGAGCCCAACATGGGTCTGGAACTCTTGAACTGTGAGATCATGAACTGAGCTGAAATCAAGAGTCGGCCGCTTAACTGACTGAGACACCCAGGGGCCCCTCAGATAATTAATTTTTAAAATTTTGTTTTGCCTACATGACTGCACAGTGGAAAGTCTTTTGGATGTGGGCCCATTGCCCCACACATTGCAGAACATCCAGCCAGCATCTTGAGTCCATGCCTACTAGATATCAGTGACACCTGTTGTCATTTTGACAGCCAGAATCACTTACATGGATTTATAAAATGTATCTTAGGGAATAGTGCTGTTCCTGTTTAGAACTGCAGAGAACATGGGACTTTTTGAGTGGTGTGTGTATCTCCCTCTTTTTCTCCTGCCCTTTTTCCTCCCACCTGCTTGTGAGAGTGTATAGTATAAGGACATGGAAATAAAATGTGCTATTAAACATTTTCCCCCATATTGTGTATAGTCCTCTAATCTGTATCACTTATTTATTACATTCTTTGCTTTTTATCTTTCTCCCCTTGCTGAAGGTCTGCAAAGGTGAGTTTGGGGAGGTGTGTCTTTGTTTATTGCCTACAAGAAAAGTGCCTGCATAGTTGTTTAAATATTTGTTGACTGAATTAAAGGGTGCAACTTCAGCTTTGTTTTGGATTCCCAAGTGTATACTATATCATAATACTAAATTGCATTTTTCGAACGCACCATGTTCTCTTGTGCGTGTATTGTGCTCTCCACCTAGAGTTCTTGTATTATTTTGCTAGGTGAAAAGGGAGGAGAAAAAGACTAGTTTTTCAGATTAATCATCCTCACTGCTTAGACATCACCTCCCATTCCACCCCTAACTTCAGTACTTCAGTTAATTATATCTTCAACTTTATTTTGTATCCACTTATTGCACTGATCCTATGTTATAAGTTACACTCGTAAGTTACATATATGTTTCTTTTCTGTACTGTGAATGCCTTTTGGGTAAGGGACTCTGTTTTATCTATTACCAGCACCTAGCATAATGCAAGGGTAAATTGAATATTTCATATATTGGATTTCAGCCTGAAATAGGTTTTAAATGGAATCTTTATGGAATTCAAACATCCTATATTTTTAGTTGTGTTTCTTTGATCTCTCCCCCAAACCAAGATTTATCCTTACAGTGCTGAATGATGAAGATTATGAAAGCAATTTTATCTTGAAGTTCCTGGTAGTTTGTGGGATAATTGAGATGTTAAATTTGATTGGCAGTTACTAGGGTTTTGTTTTGTTTTGTTTTGTTGGCAATTACTAGTTTAAACATTCATATGTTAGGGATCAGAATTTCCCATTGAGAATCGTTACGTTTTAATTTCTAAAGATCACGTGATTTAAATGAGAGAATAGATATGAAATGTTTTGTAAACTGTAACATGAACAAATAACAGGTATTATAAAGTACTTATTTCCCTTTTTCTTCTGGGTTGGTTGTATGGGAGAAAGAACACTGTAAATTGATTACTTCTTGAACTATATATTGGTTTTCTTAACTGTTATATTCTCTCTGAGTCCATCATAACACTTAAAGTTATCATGGAAGTTATAGAAATGCACAAATTATTACTTTTATACATTTTAATGGTTTTTAAAAATCTCAAATAATGAAAGTTTAGATTTTTTTTTTTTAATTTTTTTTTTTTCAACGTTTTTTATTTATTTTTGGGACAGAGAGAGACAGAGCATGAACGGGGGAGGGGCAGAGAGAGAGGGAGACACAGAATCGGAAACAGGCTCCAGGCTCCGAGCCATCAGCCCAGAGCCTGACGCGGGGCTCGAACTCACGGACCGCGAGATCGTGACCTGGCTGAAGTCGGCCGCTTAACCGACTGCGCCACCCAGGCGCCCCGAAAGTTTAGATTTTTAAGTTTAGCACTCAGATGCCTATTTCTTGCTGAGTACTTAGCGTGCTCTGGGAAAAAGGCATTAGGTAAAAAAAGATGTGTTTGAAAAGAAAAGATAAAGGTTATCTTTGGATAGTTAGACTTTAATCATGAGGATAAATAATCAAGAGAATCATTAGTATACCTGTTAAACCAATTATCTTTTTTATATGAAAATAGAATTTCCCTGAAATCTTATTTGTGTGGTACTTTTACATTTGTTTCACACTCTGAGCTATGTGGTAATGTCACCATTTTATAATTGAAGAAATGGTCTCAAATTTTTATTTTTGCCCAAGTCACAAGGCTAGTAAGTAGTAGAATGAGGACTCAAACCCAAGTCTTCAAATGCCAGATCGTTTGTTCTTCCTGCCACACAATGCTTGAGTATGTTAGAAATAAAGAACATTATTTTTTTTTTAATTTTTTTTAACGTTTATTTGTTTTTGAGACAGAGACAGACAGAGCATGAACGGGGGAGGGTCAGAGAGAGGGAGACACAGAATCTGAAACAGGCTCCAGGCTCTGAGAGCCCGACGCGGGGCTCGAACTCACGGACCACGAGATCATGACCTGAGCCGAAGTCGGCCGCTCAACCGACTGAGCCACCCAGGCACCCCAAAACATTATATTTTAATGAAATGTACATACAGCAAGACTTTAATGAACAAAATAAAATAGCTTAATATTTTCTTATTAACACTGTTAGTCTTCATTGTTTAATAAACTCATTGTTTTACTTCAAGTTGTAAAACAGCAGTTGAACAATTTTATTTCTCTTAATTTTTAAGTTAAATCCCGTATGTGGTAAGTCTGGAATTTAGTAATTCGACATTCAAAACCCTTCCTTAAGAATTTTTTTTTTCCAAGTGGCGGGGATTTATTTTTATTTATTAAGGCATAATTGGCATACAGTATTAATATTACTTTTTGGTGTACAACATAGCGTTTTGACATTTCTATGCATTGTGAAATGGTCACTACAATATGTCTAGTTACCATCTATCACCTAACAAAATTAATACAGTGTTATTGACTCTATTTCCCATGATCTGTACTGTACATTACATCCCATGACATATGTTTTATTACTGAAACTGTGTATTTATTGATTCCCCTTAGCCATGTGGTCCTCTGCCTCCTCCCCCTGCCTCTGCCCCTGCCATTAATCTATGCTCTGTATCTGACTCTTGGTTTTATTTTGTTTTGTTTCGTTTTTTAGATTCCACATATAAGTGAAAACATGCAGTATTTGTCGTTCTCTGACTTCTCTCACTTAGCATAATACCTTCAAGGTCCATCCATGTTGTCACAAATGCCATGATTTCATTCTCATTTATGGCTGAGTAATATTCCATAGTATACCATAGTATACATAGTTGACCCTTGAACAACATGAGGGTTGGGACACAACTCCCATGCAGTCAAAAATCCACATACAACTTTTGACTCCCCACAGACTTAATTACTACTAGTATAGTTTTGACCAAAAGACTTACTGATAACATCAACAGCCAAATAGCACATGTATTGTATATATTATATACTATATTCTTATAATAAAGTAAGCTTGAAAAAAATATTAAAATCATAAGGAAGAAAATACATTTATAGTACCTTAAATCTGCACATAAGCAGACCTATGAAGTTTAAACCTTTGTTGTTTAAGGGTCAGTTATATATACTACATCTTCTTTATCCATTCGTACATTAATGGACACAGTTTTTTTTTCATACCTTGGCTATTGTAAATAATGGTGCAGTGAACATAGGGGTGCACATATCTTTCTGAATTAGTGTTCATATTTTCTTCAGCTAGATACCCAGTAGTGGAATTGCTGTATTATGTGGTAGCTCTAATTTTAGTTTTTTGAGGAACCTTTATACTGTTTTCCATTGTGGATGCACCAATTTACATTCCCATCTGTACACAAGGATTCCCTCTCTCCACATCCTTGCCAACACTGGTTATTTCTTGTTTTTTATTCTAGCCATTCTGATAGCTCTAAGGTGATATCTCATTTTAGTTTTGATTTGCCGTTCCTTGATGATTAATGATTTTGAGTATCTTTTCATAATGCCTGTTGTCCATCGTGTATATTCTTAGAAAAATATCGATTCAGATTCTCTGCTCATTTTTTAATTGGATTTTTTTTGTTACGGGATTGTATGAGTTCTTTGTATGTATTGGCTGTTAACCTTTGATAGAATATATGATTTACAAATATCTTCTCTCATTTAGTAGGTTGCCTTTTTGTTTCCTTTGCTGTGTAGAAGCTTTTTAGGATGATGTATTCATATATGTTTATTGTTGATTTTTTTTCTGTTGCCTTTGGAGTCAGATATAAAAAATATTGCTAAGACCATTGTCAAGGAGCTTAACCACCTATGTTTTCTTCTAGGAGTTTTATGGTTTTAGGTTGTACATTTGAGTTTTTAATCTACTTGGAGTTGTTTTTATGTATACAGTAAAATAGTGTTCCATTTTTTTTTTAATAGTGGTCCATTTTTATTATTTTGTATTGTAGCTGTTCAGTTTTCCCAACATGATTTGTTGAAGAGACTGTCCTTTCCCACTGTATATTCTTGACTCTTTGTTAGAAGTTAATTGACCACATAGAATTGGGTTTATTTCGGGGCTCTTTTCTGTTGATACATGTGTCTGTTTTTGTGCTGTTACCGTACTGTGTTGATTTCTAAAGCTTTGTCGTATAATTTGAAACCAGGGAACATGATAACTCTTAGTTTCCCTCCCTGCCCCCCCCCCCCCCAGGTTGTTTTGGGTCTTTTGTGGTTCCATACAAAATTTAGAATTATTTGTTCTAGTTCTATGAAAAATGTCCTTGGAATTTTGAGAGATTGAATTGAACCTGTAGATTGCTTTGGGTAGTATGGATATTTTAACAATATTGATTTTTCCACTTGATGAGCACAGAATACTTGTTTGTGTCTTCAGTTTCTTTCATCTGTGCCTTAAAGTTTTCATTCTTTTTTGATGCAATTATGATTGGGATTGTTTTCTTTCTGATAGTTCATTATTTTTATTACTTTTATCCCACAAGTTCACTGAATTCATTTATTAGTTTTAATAGTTTATTGGTGGAATCTATGGATTTTCTATATATAGTATCATATTGCCTGCAAGTAGTGACAATTTTGATTTTTTCTTTCTAATATTATGCCTTTTATTTCTGTTTCTTGCCTAATTGCTGTGACTGAGACTTCCAGTACAATGTTGAATACAAGTGGAAAGAATGGGCTGTTTGTTCTGTTCCTGATTTAGTGGAAAAGCTTTCAGCTTTTCACCACTGAGTATGATCTTAGCTGTGGGTTTGTCATGTATTGCCTTTAGTATTTTGAAGCATGTTTCCTATATAACCAATATTAGAGGTTTTTGTTTTTGTTTTAAATAAATGGATGTTGGATTTTGTCAAATGTTTTTTTTGTGTATATTGAGATGGTCATGTAATTTTTATCTTTAATTTTAATATGTTTGACATTAATTATTGGATGTTGAACCATTCTTGCATCTCTGGAGTAAATCCCATTTGATCATGATGTATAATCCTTTTAATATATTGTAGAGTTTGGTTGGGTAATATTTTGTTGAGGATTATTGCATCTGTGTTCATCAGGGATGTTGGGCCTGTAATTTTCTTTTTTTGTGGTGTCCTTATCCAGATTTGGTATCAGGGTAATGTTGGTCTCATAAAATGTGTTTGGAAGCGCTTCCTCCTCTTGAGTTTTTTGGACGAGTTTGAGAAGAATCATATTAAATCTTTGAGTTAAATCTTCTCAAATTCACCAGTAAAGCTCTCTGATCATGGACTTTTGTTTGTTGGGAGGTTCTTGATTATTAATTGAATGTTCTCATTAGTAATCAGTCTATTCTGCTTTTCTATTTCTTCATGATTCAGTCTTGGAATATTTTAAATTTCTAGAAGTTTATCCATTTTTCTGTGTTTAATTTGTTGGCATATAATTGTTCATAGTAGTCCCATGATTTTGTGTTTCTGTGGTATCAGTTGTAACTTGGCTTCTTTCATTTCTAATTTCATTTGAATTTCTCTCTTTTTTTCTTCGTGTGTCCAACTAAAAGTGTGTCCATTTTGTTTATCGTTTTGAAGACCTGTTTCTTAATTTTGTCGACCTTTTTTATTGTCTTTTAGTCTTTGTTTAATTTCCACTCTGATCTTTATTATTTCCTTCCTTCTGCTAACTTTGGGCTTTGTTCTTTTTCTAGTTCCTTTAGTATAAAGTTATTTATTTGAGATTCTCTTGTTTCTTGAGGTGGACCTGTATTGTTATGAACTTCCCTCTTAGAACTGCTTTTGCTGCATCTGATTGATTTTGATATGTTGTATTTCTGTTTACATTTGTCTCTAGGTATTTTTTTTGTTACTTCTATGACCCAATAGTTGTTCAGTGACATGTTTAATCTCTATGTATTTGTAGTTCTTCCAGTTTTTTTCTTCTAATTGATTACTAGTTTCATACCATTGTGGTCAGAAAGATGCTTTACATATAATTTCAGTCTTCATGAAATTGAGTCTTGTATTGTAGCCTAACATGAGCTATCTTGAAGTATGTTCATGTGCACTTGAATGTATATTCTGCTGCTTTGGGATGAAATATTCTGTATATGTCTATTAAGTCCATCTGGTCTAATATGTCATTCAGGACCAATGTTTTCTTACTGATTCTCTGGATGATCAATCCATTGATTTAAGGCCGGGGGGGGGGGTGTTAAAATCCCCTATTTGTATTGTTTTGCTATCTTTTTCTCCTTTTATGTTTATTTATATTTGTAAGTATTTTGGAGCTTCTCTGTTGGGTGAATATATATTTATAAATGGTGTATCTTCTTGTTGGATTGACCTCTTTATTATTTTGTAGTGCCTCTTTTTGTCCCTTATTACAGTCTTTGTTTTGAAGTCTATTTTGTCTAATAAGAGAATCACTACACTGGTTTTCTTTTTCTATTTGCATGGAATATCTTTTTCCATTCCTTCACTTTCAGTCTCTGTGTGTTTTTGTCCTCTGGGTTGAGTCTTTTGTTGGCAAGGTATGGATGTGTCCTTTAAAAAAAAAAATCTATATAGCCACTCTGTCTTTTGGTTGGAGAATTTAGTCCATTTGCATTTAAAGTAATTATTGATAGGTATGTACTTTCTGCCATTTTGTTCATTGTATTCTGGCTGTGTTTTAGTTCTTCACTGTCCTTGTTTTTCTCTTTTCCCTTGTGGTTTGATGACTTTCTTTAGTGTTTAGATTTCTTTCTTATTTTGTGCATTAAAAAATTTTTTTTAATGTTTTATTTATTTTTGAGAGAGGGAGAGGGAACACAATTGGGGGAGGGTCAGATAAAGAGGGAGAGAGAGGATCCAAAGCAGGCTCTGCACTGACAGTAGAGAGCCCAATGCTGGCCCAAACTCACAAACTGCAAGATCACAACCTGAGTCAAAGCCATATACTCACCTAGGCCAGCCAGGTGCCCCCTCATTTTGTGTGTTTACTCTAAGTTTTTTGCTTTGTGGTTACCGTGAAATTCACACATATTATCTTGGGTATGTAATAATCTATTTTAAGTTAATAGCAACTTAAATTTGAATACATTACAAAACTATAATTTTATTTTCTCCCACCCTACATTTTATGCCCCTTTTTACATCTTTTTATTTTAGTATCTCTTGACTAATTATTGTAGTTTTAGTTAATTCTACCATGTTTATCTTAACCATCTTAGTTTTATAAGTGATTAATCCACTATTGTTACTATATATTTATTTACCTTTTTCAGTAAGAATTTTTAGTTTTGTATGTTTTCTTGTTATTAGTGTCATTTTTTCTTAGCTTAAAGAAGTCTCTTTAATTTCTTGTAAGGATGGCTTAATAGTGATAAACTCTTTTTGCTTTTGTTTGTTTGGAAAACTGTCCTTCAAATGTGAATGGTAATCTTGCTGGGTATTCTTGGTTGGAGGTTTTTATCCTTTCAGCCCTTTGAATATATCAAGCCACTCCCTTCTGGCTTACAAACTTTCTGCTGTGAAATCTGATAGCCTATGGGATTTCTCTTGAACATAACAATTTGTTTTTCTCCTGATGCTTTTAAGATTCTCTTTTGGGACACCTTTGTGGCTTATTCGGTTGATCAACTCTTGATTTTGGCTCAGGTCACGATCTCACATTGTGGGATCAAGCCCCACTCTGGGCTGAGAGCTGGGCATGGACCCTACTTCAAGTTTCTCTCTCTCGCCTTCCCCTGCTCATGCTCCTTCTGTCTCTCAAAAACAAAAAGGAAGAAAGATTCTTTATTTCTAACTTCTGATATTTTAATTATAATATGTCTTAGTGTGGCTGTCTTTGGGTTCATTTTCTTTGGAACTCTCTAGACTTTCTGGACCTGAATGTCTGTTTCCTTCTTTAGGGGAATTTTCAGCCATTATTTCTTCAAGTAAGTTTGCTGTGTCTTTATCTGTATTTTCTTCTTCTTGGACTTCCTATAATGCAAATATTATTCTACTTGATGTTGTTCCAGAGATCCCTTATTTTCATTTTTTAAGATTATTTTTCTTTTGGCTGCTCTGTTTGGGTGAGTTCCATTGATTTATCTTCCAGCTCACTGATGTGTACTTCTACTTCATCCAGTCTGCTGTTTGCACCTCTCCAGTGCGTTTTTCAGTTCAGTTATTGTATTCTTTAGCCCTGTGACTTTTCTTTGGTGCTTTGGCTTTGTTGAAGTTCTCACTGTGTTCATCCATTCTTCCAAGTTCCATGAACATTTTTATGACCATTATTTTGAATTCCTTATCCAGGTGGATTCCTTGTCTCCATATCATTAAGGTCTTGTTCTGAGGTTTTGTTGTCTTTTGTTGGGAACATATTTCTCTGTTTCCTCATTTTGTTTGATTATCTGCACTTGTTTCTGTCAGGCAAAGCAGCTACCTTTCTCAGTCTTGAAGGAGTGGTTTTATGTAGGTTCTGATCCTTATCCTTCAACCTTGACTAGCTCTTGGTTGTCTCTTGTACTTTTGTGATTGTTTAAACTGCCTGATTTATTCTTGATAAGCCCCTGTTATTGAGGATGTGCCAAGACCTGTGAGCAATCCAAGAGAAGGAATCTCTTTTAGCACCTAGTTTCAGGCTGATTGGAAGCCAGACCTTCAGGCAGCAGTTTTTCAACTGTGCAAATATATGCAGTCCTGTGGGGCTACATTTGTAGTTCCTGTGGGCCTCCAGACCATAGGATCTAGAGGTGTCCATAAGGCAACAGTTGCAAAAGTCTGGGCTCCAGACAAGTGTATAAACTCATTACTGGGAAGTTTTGCTGAGCCCAAGGCCCAGGTGGTGGACAAGTATGTTGTCTCCCTGGGAGTACCTTTTTAGCCTCTAGTGTGTGGGAAATTTGATGCCTGGCCTTCAGGCTGAAGCTCTATGCCAAGCAAATAGGCTTTTTTCACATGAAGAGTGTTGTGTTTCAGTCTTCCTTCTGTCTCTGCAGTGTCCTGGGGGTGGTGGCCTGCCAGGAGCTCTCTATCCAGTTGTATAGTCCTGTGCTGCTCTGGAAAGCCACCCTTCTTGGTCATCAGGGCGAGGCAATCGAGATGTTCCCTGTGTGGATTGTGTGTCCGCTGGCTTCAGCAAGGCAGCTGGAGAGTGTGGCAGCTGGGTGGGGCAGACTCAAAGGCTTCAGAGAGGCAGCAGAAAAATGTCTTCTGTGATTACCTATAGGCTTCAGCAGTGCTGTGAGAAAGTGCCTTGTCTGTGTCTTATTCAGAAGGGTAATTAGAGACTGTTTTAGTTTGCCTTTTCAGGATTGTCTGGCCAGTTTTCTGAGGTATCTCTAAGTTTTTCCTCTTAGGTACTACTAAAGAAGGATTAAAAGTAGGATGATCGTACAGCCTACTTTGTTTCTAGCACTCTTCGTTTATGTTTGTTACTTTGTGATAACGATTAATAGTGCTCTCGTTCACTCTTTAAAATTATCCTATTTTGGATGAAAAAATTGAAGGTGTATTAGTTATTTATTGTATTGTGTAACAAATTACCCTGAAACTTAGCTGCTTAAAACTTATACTTATTATCTCACAATTTCTGTAGGTCAGGAATTCAGGTGTGGCTTAGTCAGTACCTCTGCCCCAAAGTTTCTTGAGAGGCTGCAGTCAGGGTGTTAGGAGGAACCATGTTTTACCTGAAGGCTCAACTGAGGGAGGATCTATTTCCAAGCTCACTCACATGGTTATTGGCAGGATTTCGTTCCATGTGGGCACTTGCGGTTCCTTGCTGGCCGACGGCTAGGGGCTTCCTGCAGTTCCATTCCATGTGAGCCTCTCCATAGCACAGCATGGCAGCTGGCCTTACACACACACACACACACACACACACACACACACACACACACACACACACACACCCAACTCTGAAATGACATCCCGTCACCTCCACTGCATTCTGTTTGCTAGAATCAAGTTACTAAGTCCAGTCTTCACTCAAGAGAACACATTTCACAGGGTTTGAATACCAGGGGGTAGGTATCATTGGGGGCCATCTTAGAGGCTGTCTGTCATAGTTGGTCACCCTAATAAAAGGGAAATTGCTTTCCTTAGTACTTCTCCATAATGGAATGCAGCTTATTACCTGTTTCTGTTTTTGTTTTCCTACAAAAAGAAATTTGCTTCAGGCTTCTCTTTCTTTTTAATGATTAATACCTGTTTGTACACACGGTGGATTCAACTCTTCTTAGAATTAACTCTGATTCACAAATTTGGTATCTACAAACTTTCTGCTAAAGGTACCCATGTACCTTTTCATGTAATATAATTTCAGGGAGTGCTAGTAAGTATAAAATGCAACAGGGGTTTTATATATACATTTGTAGTAGCTTTACTGCAGCTTTGAATGCATAAAATGAGTTCAGATCCAGCTTTTAAGGACTTGTTAGGTCATTTGTTTGAAGCCTTGTGCCAAATCGCGGAGGTCACAGTCTGACCCTGGTTAGCTTTGCTCTCCTTTATGGACACAGACTGTATCCTGAGCTTTAGTTGGCTGCTTGGCACATTCACTCGGTCAGTTGGAGGAATGGAAGATTCACCATGTGTTTAGCTACCTGAAGTTACAGGAAGCAATTTAAAAGGGCATTGGTGTTTTGAATTGAAAGTGAAGTCACATCTTGAAAGGACAGGACATCAGAAACCCTCCTAATCCTCTTATCTCTATGGGCAGGAGGAAAGAAGGAACCCCAGTGCTTCTCCTATTTCTGGAGTAAATAAGGAGTGCCCAGATCAAACTGTCCCTCCCTGCACTGTTGTTGGCAAGAATGAAGAAGAGCCCCAAAGCTCTTTCCACTCCTCCCCAGTATCATAGCCACACTTCTTTTTCCCTTGAGATCATCAGGATTAAGCTCTTTATATCTGTTTACATTAACTACCACAAAAAGTCCAGGTGTCTAGGGTCATTCCGTATGCCCATATAACTGTTTTTAGTTTTCTATCCACATCCCTTGGTCTTTCTCCTGCTGCTTCTCTGAACATTTCTTTCATCTTTTTTGTTTAGACTGACCTGGGAGTTCCTCTGGTGACACTTTTTCCCAGCTTTCTTTTGTAAACTTCAGCTGGTGGCTGTTTTTCCTTCCATGTCTTTGATATCCCTCTATCTCTAGAGATGGAAATAGACTTGCTCCTCATTGCTCTTTTCAGACCCCTGTCTTTCCCTTTTCTCTAAATAGTCCTGATCTGTATCTTCTCTGACTCTACCTTGTTGTGCATCTATAGGCTCATTCTCCTTCATTTCTTTAAGATTTAGCTCGTAGCTCACAGTCACTTTCTCTAGAACTACTTGTGTGATGATTTATGGAAATATGGAAATTTCATTGCCTATGTAGATAATTTTTCTTAAGCTGTAGGCTTCCCCAATGACCATATCCTCCATCCTGCCTTGAGGTACTTGTTCCCATGGTCATTTCCTAGACCTTGACTTGATAACTAAAGTTCGTCCATAATCTCAATTTCAGGTATCCTAGCCACCACCTTCTGTCCTTCCAAGCCACTCCTTCCACTGCTCCATTGTCAACAATCCTTGAGTCCATTTGTTATCTAGAGTCTGTTAGTCCTACCACTCTTTTACTGGCCTTCAGTAGATCCATCATTACAATCACAACTTTGTATATATCTTCAACTCAGCTGACCCCTTCCCCTAGCTTTGTCATCCTTGAGTGATGAAATTCCAACCCTGGTTAAATTCAGCTCTCTTTTTCATGCCTACTTCTGTACATTTTAATGTTGCTGGGGAAAAAAGAGCCATGCTGACTGGTCATAGTTTAAATTCATAATTATGAACCTCAAGAAGGCTAGTGCTGCCTGGCAATCCTGGTACATTTTCCTGGCCCATTCGGTTTCTTATTCCTCCTTTCTTCAAACCACCCACGTCCCCACCCACTCTCACCATTTTTTACTCTCAAAAAATAGGAGTAATTAGAGACAAGCGCTCACTGCCATATCCATCTTCTTAATTCTCTCTAGTTATTATATGTTCCATGTTCTACTTGGTCAGTAAATCTTGTTCCCTCTCAATTATTCATGAACATTGCTCCAAAAGTTCTCCTGCCTCATTGCAGCATATTTTTTCTCTATTAAAAAAGTTTCCAGGGACGCCTGAGTGGTTCAGTTTGTTGAGTGTCCTACTTCATTCAGCTCAGGTCATGATCTCACAGTTCGTGGGGTTGAGCCCCACATTGGGCTCTATGCAGACAGCTCAGGGCCTGGAGCCTGCTTTGGATTCTCTGTCTCCTCTTGGTGCCCCTCCCTGGCTGATGCTCTGTCTCTCTTTCTAAAAAATAAACATTAAAAATGTTTAAATTAAAAAAGATTTTTCATCAGTGAATAACTATGCTCTAATTAATTCCATCTTTTAAAAAAATGGTCTCCTGACTCCACTTCTCCCTCTAGCTACTAGTCTGTTTCTTCACTCTCCTTTGCAAAATGAAACTCCTTGAAAGAGTTGTATTTTCTCTAATTCCTCTTTTCCTGTTTTCTTTTATGCCCTCTTCAAGTGGTCATTGGCTTCACCAGTCTGCCTCTACTGCTCTTATCAAGGTTGCTGATGACTTCCATATTTTTGTATCAGGCCCTAGTCATCATCTTATGCTGTACTTTATTCATATGTGGGATATTTGATTACTTTCTCCTTGAAACATTCTCTCATTTGGGGAATTCTTCTTGATCCAGGTGCTCCAGCATTCGCTCTTCTGACCTTGCTTTATCCATGGTAAAGTGAACTCCCTTAGTGAACTCATCCCATTCACATGCTGACACTTCCTTGATTTGTATCTCTAGCCCACTACTCTCTCCTAAATTCTAGATTCCTATATCCAGCTGCCAACTTGACATTCTCATTTGGATGGCTAATAAAATTCTCAAACCTAACATATTCAAAACTGAATTTTTGGTTTTCTCAAATCTGCATCACTCACAGTTGTACTTAGCTCATTAATTGACACCTCAAATCTTTCTGGATACTCTGGCAAAAAACCTTAAATGTTACTCTTGGCTCCTCTCTTCTTTCATAGCCCATATCTATTCTGACAGCATATCCAATTTGGTAGTCATTTCACCTTCAACGTTTATCTGGAATCGGAGTGAACTTTACTACCTTCAAAACTCTTGTCCTAGTCCAGGCTACCATCATCTCTCTGAAATAACAGCATTTCTGATACTGAAACAGCCTCCCACTCGTCTCCCTGCTTTTGTCCTCCATCCCCTTCCATGCGTTTGTCTGTTTCTAAGATTGCAACCAGAGTGATCCATTTACTTATTTTTTTGTTTATTTATTATTATTTGTTAATGTTTATTTTTGAGAGAAGGACAGAGACAGAGTGTGAGTGGGGGAGGGGCAGAGAGAGAAGGAGACACAGAATCTGAAGCAGACTCCAGGTTTTGAGCTGTCAGCACAGAGCCCGATGTGGAGCTCGAACCCATGAACCGCGAGATCATGACCTGAGCCGAAGTCAGAGGCTTAACTGACTAAGCCACTCAGACACCCCCAGAGTGATCCTTTTAAAACAAGTCAGTTCATGTCTCTCTTTTCCCGAAACTCTAATGGCGTCCCAATTCAAACCATAAAAAGCAAAATCCTTACAGTGACTAACAGGGCTCTATCCCAGCCCTATCCAGTGGAAAACTAATTTAACCTACACATATAATTTTAAAGTTTTTAGCAGCCATGCTCTAGAAGTAAAAAGAAAAAATTAATCTTAATATATCTAACTTAAACTAATGTATTAAAATTTTATTTCAAAACACAACGTAAGGAATTATTATTTTACTTTTTTATCTCAAGTCTTCAAAATCTGGTGTGTATTTTATACAATTTGGATGCCAAATTTTGATTGGAAATACTTGATTGGCATTTCGGTTTCATACAGTTTACAGTTAAACAAGTAGATATACATACCCAAGTAGTTCCAGACATTCTTAAAAGTTTCCTAATAACCGAATCCAGTCTTTAAATCCAGGTTTTAAAATTTTACATATTAATTAAAGTTAAAAAATGTAAAATTCAGGGTACCTGAATGGCTCAGCATCCAACTCGATTTTGGCTCAGGTCATGATCCCAGGGTTGTGGGATTGAGCCCCACATTGGGCTCCTTGCTGAGCACGGAGCACACTTAAGATTCTCTCTCTCTCTCTCTCTCTCTGCCCCTCCTCCCGCTCCCCCTCCCCCCCAGAAAAAGAAATTTAAAGTTCAGTTCTTAGCCAAATTTCAGATGTTCAATAGCCACATGAGGCCAGTGGCCATCATATTGGACAGTGTAGCTCTTTACCATCTGGCCCCTCTTCTCTGAACTTATTTTGTGTGGCTTTCTCCTTCACTCATTCTGCGCCAACCTATAATGGCCTCCTGTTGTTTGATCACAGAAGATACTTCCAATTTCAGAGCCTTTGCATTTGGCATTCTCTGCCTGAACAGCTTCACCCCTGGGTGGCTACATGACTTACTCCTTCATCTTCTTCAGGTCTTTGCTCAAATATCACCTTCTTAGAGAAGCTTTCCCTGGCCAGTTTGTTTACTATCTTTATCAATTGACTTCTTTCCCAAATTCTTAAATTTCCAGGTTGCTTTTTGAAAGAGAAGAGGGCTGAAAGGGGAGAGGTGCCTAGTCTATAAAGGGAAGCAGTAAAATAAAAGAACTGTCCCATACAGACAAATCAATGAATATGTTAGGCAAAAGCACAGAGTAAAATTGAATTTGTGACTATATCCCCTTAGCTCACTGCTACCTAGTTAGCTCAGAGGATTGTTTTTTTGTGTGTGTGTACATGCCTGACACCCTTCTAGATTACAAGCCCCTTAAATGCAAGGTTCTGCTGTAACATACTTTTGTGTCTTCTTTGGCACCTAGCATAGAACTGTGACCAAAAGACAATCTGTACTCCAATTATGGGCCACCTGTTGGTTAGCCTTTTGTGTTTTACATTCTTGATGTCATCTATCCTCCCTTCTTTCTCACTGCCAGCAACTGGTATGTACTTGCTAATGGTATATATGTGTTGGCTTCATATGCACTATGGCTGTGTTGGGACACTGATTCTTTCTTCCCTTGTCTTATTTGTTTGACAAAACTACTCTAAGAAGCCTTCATCACAGATTCTCCTAGTTTACTAACTCCCTCCTCAGTGCTGCCTATATATGTTTATACTTCTGTTTTATATTCTAGTAGGGAATATAAAGGTGTAAACACAATTGCAGTAGAGAATTAATTCTTGAGGGCAGGAACCATGCCTTGCTAAATTTAAAATCTTTAATGCCTTCCTCAGTGCCTTGCATGTAGCAGGTATTCAGTGCTTATAAAATTGAATGAACCAGGTACAGAGTAGTAAAGAGAGTTGCTGTTCGTGGGTGAAACTTAAGTTTTTTAAGATACAAGTCTTAAACCCAAGCACCTTTTCCAAACCACATTGAGAGGCAAGAGATCCAGAGCTGTGAGAGAGAACGTGAAGAGGAACAGTAAAACTGAAGATCAGTCCCTGGATAGAAGGGAAACTAAGGGTCTGAGGTACTCAGAAGGACTTACAATGTTGGAAACCCAGGGAAGCACATATGTTCAAGTGGAGTGACAAAACTCATTGTTTATATTATAGGAATACTATTTTGAGTTTTACTCTGGATTTTGCTCTTGATATATTATTTTTTGATGTATTTGTACTGTTGTTTGCATCCCTACTTAAACTTTGGTAATCTCACATCAGAGTAAAGATCCATCCCTCATTTGTTAGCTAAGGGATTGGAACAAATACTTATTAAGAATCCTTCTAACTCTCTGATTCTGTTATTTTCAGTAAACCAAATCCTGTTAGCAGGTACTTTAATGGTATCTGTTGGGCACAAGTATTTCTATCAGTTTTGCTTGTTTGCTGCCACTGTTTGTTCTTTATAAATGGAGTGCATACTAAAAGCAGGCATTTGGGTTGCTTATGAGGATATTTTGGTAGCAAGCTCATAATAGGAAAAAAATGTTTAGATTTTGAATTAATTCTATCAGGAAATTAGAGTTTATGCAGTTTTTCTCCAGAGATATTTTTGGTGACTCAGAGGTTTAAGCTGGCACTGTGTCTTGTCAATTAGCTGTTTCTGATTAGGGGTTCTAGGTAAAATGGAGCGGTATTTATTCCTCTCCATGATAATTCATTGTGAATGGGTGGCAGTACAGGGGCATATTTCAGCAGCCATCAGAAAGAAACAGAAGGGACAAAAATTCTTTTTCTCTAGTTCTTAAACATATGTTCTTTTTAAAAAAAAAAAAAAAATGGGGTGCCTGGTTGGCTCAGTCAGTAGAACATGCTGCTCTTCATCTTGGGGTTGTGAGTTTGAACCCCTTGTTGGGTGTAGAGATTACTTAAAGAAAATCTTAAAAAGTTAAGTAATGAAAATTAAATATAAAAAATATTGCCCCCCTAAAGTATTACAGAAAATAATATAATAGAGGAAATTCCACAGTACAAATAAAAAGAGGTAAGTGTCTCTGCTTGCTCTTTATGTTTAACTCCCCCCTTTCTACATAGCCTCAGCCATCTCAGACTAGATAACTCTGTTGGACTTGATAAATCCCTCACAGAAAGTGTGACAACTCGTTTACCTTTTTTTTTTTTTTTTTTTTTTTCTTTTTCTTCCTACATATGTCTGCTTCCTATCATCGTAGCTTCTCTGCATCAGACTGGATGTCTTCCTCTTGCCTGTGAACTACCCTTCTTGGACTGTTTATCAAGTGCTTCCCCTTTTTTCCTTGCTGAGAGCCAGATTTTCTCTCCCTTTAGTGGGTACTGAACAGAAGCAATACTCCTATCTGTTGTTCATATGAAGGTGACATCCAACAGTTGATTAAGAAACTTACCTTGCTTCTTAATACTTATGCCCAGTTCTGTTGGCAAAGCTGGCAGGGATCGCCACAAAGATCTCACTGTCTAATTACGGTTTTAGTGAGAACTAGGTATCTTCTCTCTTCCCCATCTTATTTATCTTGTCACAAGCTTTTCTGAGAATGATTAATATAGTAAGTATTTTTATAGAAATTCTAATGCATCTGCCTTAAATTAAATAGCTGTTTGATGTGGGTGATGCTGTGAATTTGTGATTTGCATGGCTTCAGATGTCATAATTTTTCCCCCCACTTTCTAGGAAGTAACAGCTAGCAGTCGCCACTATGTTGACAGGCTATTTGACCCTGATCCCCAGAAAGTTCTACAAGGTGTCATGTAAGTAGTATGTATTTAAGAGTCTATCAAAAAGTCTTGTTTGTTTTTGTGTTTGAATTTGCCAAATATTATAATTCTGAAAATGCAGGATTAAAACTTTTTTCTTCCATTTTGGAAAGATCCCTTGGTATTCATAACTTTAATATTGTACTGTAAAGAGTTGTCTGATAGTTGTTAACTGACATGGTTAACTTTTTTATGGAATACCTGTTTTACCATTTTAAAACATGGTTTTTTTTTTTTTTTTGGAGAATGCTTTTGTGACTTTAATATACAGCAAAAGCAAGGGAATAAAATTGATGATCTTTTATAATTGGAAAGGGCTGGGAGAATGTCAGTAGGGTTTTTTGTTTTGTTTTTGGTTAACTCATTGATTGTAAGGCTTGACTCTTCTTTTTTTTTTTAACATTTATTTATTTTTTTTTTTGAGACAGAGAGAGACAGAGCATGAACAGGGGAGGGTCAGAGAGAGAGGGAGACACACAATCTGAAACGGGCTCCAGGCTCTGAGCAGTCAGCACAGAGCCCGATGCGGGGCTCGAACTCACATACCGCGAGATCGTGACCTGAGCCGAAGTCGGACGCTTAACCAACTGAGCCACCCAGGCGCCCCAAGGCTTGACTCTTCTACTGATGTTTTAAATCTCAGAATTTAGAAAGCAGTCATTAGAAAAGTTAAATAAATTCTTGATAAAATGCCCTTCTTTTCTCCAAAATTCCCTAGTGTTTAATGAGAGAAAACATTTTTAAGCAACATACCCAAGGTGATAATACTTAAATAAAAAGTTAAGTCAGACAAGTGTGATAAGATTGCAAGTGATTGAAAGATGAATTTTCTATCCCAAGAGCAGATAATTATGCTCTTAACACATGACTTCTAAAGAAGAAAGTCTAGCCTAAGACTCCTTTTAGGGTTGGCAGATATGGAACACCCACAGGCCTGAACTGTGGCCAGGGGAAGGAGAAAAGAAAAACAGGTCAGGACATTTGGGATAGTACACATGAATCACTTTATTCTCCTCTTACCCTGTTAGTGTTATCAGCCAAGTAGTACTTTCAGTTTAACTTTTGCTCAGTCATGGAAAGACTAGGATGCTTTGTTTATAAAAATCTCTACAGATTGTAATTCTCCCCCTACCTCATCCCACCCTGACCCCAACAAAAAGGGCGTTGTATAAAGCATATCTTGGGATGTGGATTTGTAAAGTGGGGGCAAGATAAAAGTGAGTAAGGCTGCTTGACTGTTCAAAATGAGCTGGAAAAGGTGAGAAGCTGGATGTAGACCCACCTGGCATACTTGACACTTTATCTTCACGTTTTCTCAGTTTACAGAAACGGGAGATTATAGTTCTTGTTTTCTCATTATGTTGACTTTGCTTTTGTCCCCTTAACTAGGAGACTTTGTAATGATTTAATCAGCCCCTTTGTAAACTAATTTGGTTATTGCCAGGAAAAGTGGTATTAAATCCATTCGTTAAATAAATCAGTTTGGGTTGTACCTACACACAGAGATTAGTTGTGGGGATAGGTTTGATTAATACTCCTCTTTAGGCAGATAGTTTTTGTATATTAGTAATCCTAGATATTATTTAGGGTTGTTCAGTAAGTAGTTTAGCTGAAAATATCAGACCAATTAAGTATTCTGTGAATGATAGAAGATGACGTTATTATCATTTTTATTATGATTGCTACAGTGGTTATTTAGGAGAAAAGGTAATCTTGTCAATCAAGATTTCTGTGTGACTTTTATCTTGACTTGTATCTGATAATGAGTAGCTAATTTAGGTGTTACTTGTTACTTTGAGAAATTTCTCATTTATCAAAGAACACTATAGCTTCTTGAAAGTTGATAAATAAGGCATAAAATACTGTGGGAAGAGCATATTATAATGAACCACCTAAGGTGAAGCTTGATGGCCTTAGTGCCTCTTAAAGTTATCAAGTCTTGAAGACTAAGCTGTTAGCTGAAGTAGATGAGAAAGGTTTTTATGGAGGGATCATGGAGTGCAAAGAGTATGGTCTTTGGAGTTGGACAATAGGAGGTTGAATTCTTGACATTTCCTAGTGGAGGTCTTTCCTAGCTGTGTGCTTGGGCAAGTTACATAATTTCCTTGAGCCTCAACTTCATCATCTGTAAAGGGAGTGTAATATGCCTGTTTTGCCAAGTTGTAAGAATTAAGTCAGAGGTAAAAAATCCAGTGCCTGGTATGTTGTAGATACCCACAAATTGGCACTTAAGTGCTTAGTCATTATTGACCCTAATATAAAACAACTTCAAAAATAGGATGATTCTTTTCAAAGAAGAGAAAGAAAAATAAAAATACAAACATAAAAACAATTCAAACTAACAGAAGAGGGAGAGGGGCTAGGACAAGAGAATGCAAGTGGTAACATATTCCAGTATACGCAATTGCTTCTTAACCATAGTAAAATCTGTTTAAAATTTGAAAGGCATAGATTACCCCAAATCTTTTCACTTTATGTCACAATAGAGCTGGCCTTATACAGATATGTGTAGGGTGATTTGATAACCTGTCCTTGTCTCCAGAGAGAAAATTTATGCTTTCTGACTCAGTTCTGTCCTAAACTTTGTCACTGTCTGAAAATTAATTGTACTTAAGAGAATAAAATGTGAACTATTTTTAACATTTTATTAAGTAACCTTAATACCAGAATAGTACAATATTGATAGAAGAAAAGGGGAGCCAAAATGATGTTTAGGAAGAGAGGGGACCGATTTTTTCCTTTTTAGACATATTACACAGCCATCAATGAGTCATACAGAGACCATTACTAGACCAAAATAGATGGGTAGCAGAGAGGTAGCCACAGAGTGTAAATAATCAAAGGTAGCCTAATTTTAGGGAAGGAGAAGATAGAAGCTGAAGTAATCAGATTTGCGTCCAAAATAACCAGTTGCAAAGACATTCAAAAATTGACAACTAGCTTTAGTGATAGGACAACCAGAGTTTTATCATTTTTCCAGCTTTAAATTTGATTTTTCTTAAGAATAACTGTGAAGATATAAAACATACGAGCTGGAAAAAGAAAATTGAAGAAATTAAAGGCCAATGAGGACTTTTCATCATGGTGTATAACTAATCGACTCAGCTGTGTTAGAGCCATAGTCCTACCATACATATAGGGATCTTCTTTGCAGAAAACCCACGTCATAAAGGACCATTTTACATAGTGAATATGTCCTTTCTGAAAAATAGTATTAAGCAACAGAAGTGCTTAGTCTTAATTGTTGAAAAATGAAGAGTTCTCTAGAAATAACTGTTTTGTTAGTAGTACAATATTTAGCATAATTTTAAATGATCCTATTGTATTAAAGGTTTGAATACAGAAGCAAACCTTAAAAGAGCAAAGTTTGAAATGCCTAACTGAATAGAAGATCATTAGGTAGGAGTAAGATATGAGTAGAGAAAGCAGGGAGGTCAGTTATATATATATCATAAATAGTAGCCTCTGCAACTACAACAGAGTAGCTACATCAAATAAACTATACTGGGTTGCAAGTTCTGAGTTTCCTCTAGTGTGGAGATCTGTTTATGACTTTAAAAAACAGTTAAAGGATATTTTAGTGTATTAGGTCAACCACGTTAATTAAATCTCATAGTTGAAGAAGAATAACTGTTCAACTCTTTATGTAGGTTGTCAAAGCTGCTTAACACTGTGGTCTTTAAAAAAAAAAAAAATACTTGATAAATAAGACCACCTCATCTGGTTTTTATAGTAAATAGTGAATCTCCAGGAAAAGATCAGCAGATATCCCTACTTGGCCCTGTGTTGACAGGCAAAAAATGATATAAGCAAATTTGGCTGGCTTTGTAGTTTCCAAGTTGAATAGAATGGGGAAACTAGACTGGATGTCTTGTTAAACTCAGTTGAGGGTACTGTGGAATTGTTGGGAGGTTTTCACCAAGTATTCACTTCTAAAAATTATTTTCTGAGGTATTTTATTTATTATCATTATTATTTTTTAAATGTTTTTATTTATTTTTGAGACAGAGCATGAGCAGAGGAGGGGCAGAGAGAGAGGGAGACACAGAATCACAAGCAGGCTTCAGGCTCTGAGCTGTCAGCACAGAGTCCGATGTGGGGCTTGAACTCATGGACTGTGAGATCATGACCTGAGCTGAAGTTGGACACTTAACCGACTGAGCCACTCAGGTGCCCCCCCCCCTTTTTTAAATTATTTTTTAATGTTTGTTTATTTTGAGAGAGAGAACATGAGCAGGAGGGAGGGCAAAGAGGCGGGGGAGAGAGAATCTCAAGCAGACTTTGTGCTGTCACCACAGAGCCCAAACAGGTTCAGTCCCACAAACTGTGAGATCATGATCTGAGCCGAAATCAAGAGTTGGATGCTCAACCAACTGAGCCATCCAGGAGCCCCTATTTTACAACATATTTTAATGTGCTGATGATATAAGTTTATTTTAGTAATGATTACTTGATTTTCTGGTTCCAGGAAATTATGTACCTTTGGTTTTAGTAGAATATAGATATGTCCCATTTTCCTTGCATGAGCTAAAGATATGAGCTTTCATAAAATCAAGGCTTTGGATTTTGAGAAGTTTTTAATTAAAGTATAAGTTTTAGGATAATTCAAAAGAAATGGTTCTGTTAGTTACTTTTAAAAGTGTTGTAGACAAATATAAATAAAAATGACCATATACCAAATGAAATGGAATGACTGTAAGTCTTACTTGTTTAAACCTATGTATTTTGAGACCATTCAGTCTATTTAAAAGGTTGGCAAGTTTTTCCAGAAATTATTAAATCAGATGATACAGTTTTATGCACAGATAGGTAAGCTGTTTATATATGTGTTGTTAATTTTGAATATCAAGAATAGCTGTATATTTGTATACATATGTGTATATATATCTTGTCATATTTGTAGAACATTTAACTTACTGCTGCCATATTATAATGTTCTAACATTTTTGATGTTCTTTGGAATGATTACATGTGTTAAAAAGATTTATTATTCTCTAAAATCTGGCATTTATTTTAATGCAGTTATTACATTGCACTCTTCATTTTTAGAGAATGTAGGGTGATTTGTAACTACACACTGATGAAACAAAGAGTTAAATATGTTAACTTCTAATTTCTGAGCTAGTGAATTAGATCTGTATCTAATGCCATGTACATTCCAAAAAATCTACACAACAGGGTAATTTATTAAAAAAAAGAAAAGACCTAAAGTACTGTCCATTTTCAATTCTGTTCAATTTGTATGTATAGCAGGTACACAATAAATGCCTCAGTTGACTTAAAATGGGAAGTTCGCTGTAAATTTCTCAAGTGCCTCCTGGATCAAACCCTTACGTTAAAAATAATTTCAATTTGGATATTATCTAATGTCCCGTTATCTAATTCTTCTACAATTGGCAGTTCACATGTGGCACTGGTAACTTTAATTAGAATATGAGCATATCTCACTCCCTAACCATCCTTGATAATGGAAAGCTTATTATACTTGGGTGTTTGCATGTTATATTCTCCAAAAAGTACATCATAATTATAATTACAGGGACAGGGGAGTGAGTATGTTTATAATTTTGCAAGTCCAAATAATTTTGTAAGTCGTTCACCATGTCACCTTAGTCTAGCTACCCACAAATGTGATTTTGTCTTTATGACCAGGGAGTTTTCAGAAGGAGGTCAAAGTTTATATCAGTTTGTAGTTTTCAGTATCCAGTGTATTTTTTTGGCTACTTCATACCAGTTAGACCAAGAATTGAGTGTACAATATTCCAAACAGGAGCTTCTTCAGGTAAGTGAAAAGTAATACTGGTTCAAAATGAAAATGATATACTTGATCCTTAGCTTGTGGTTTCAGCCTTCAATGATTTTAAAGATAATTTTCTGTTTTTAGGTATTAGGTTTTCATTTAAAATTTATGCTGTTTTGGCTGTTACACTGTTTTGACCGATTGACTAAAACTTTCCCCAGCAGGTCTAGATCCCAGTTCTTTTAAAAAATTTTTCTTATTGTTTAACTGCAAAGTGCAGTGTTTACTTTCTCTCTTGGTTTTGATCACTATCCTAATATTCTAATTTAGACAGAAGTTCTGGTAGGCACTGTACATATTGGTTTAATATTTAAACCTTTTTCTATTCCACACTGAAAATTAATCTCTTTCAGACTAAAGAAAGGAAGTAGAAAGGTTAACCTCCACGTAAAAGTAGATGCTTCTTGAGTCCATTTATTGGCGGGCAAATAAGAGATTCTAGGTAGATTTTAGCTAAGAACATACCCTAACAGATGCATTTTTGTAACATCTTAATATTGGCTTCTTCTCCCATCTTCAAAGAGTGGGATATTCCCAAGGCTTACCTTTTAGCTTCCTACCTGGATATTTTTTGTCTCACCTCAAAGATAATTCATTGTGTCCAAAATCAAGATAGATCTTTGTCTTGTTAAGGGACTTATTTTCCAAGCTTCCTACTGTTCTCTGCATCCAGGAACTCAGACTTGAAGTAGTCACTTGAGATATATATCCGATTTCCTGTACCCATCAAATCATCTTATTAACTGCTTCTTCAGAATGTGCTCTGTATTAATGATTCTCGTGGCTGCCATCTTAGTCTCACATAACCTGATACCTGGAAGGATTGTGTAATTCCTTCAGCAAACGTTTACTGAGTGCCTACCATGTGCTAGGCATTGTGATAGGGTGAGAGTGTGTACAAATAAATAATAAAGTCATTGCTCTGGAAGATCCAGAAGTCTAGTGAAGGAGTCAGATAGCTAAATAGACAGTCCACTATAGTTTGGTTAGTGAATGCTGTGGTAATCATAAGTACAGGGTAGTAGTTATGGGACCACAGAGGAAGGGCATCAGCCGTTTAGTTCCCTTTCTTGACTCTAGTATTATCTGCATTCCCATCCAATCCACATTCAGCTTACCTTCCTTAGTCACTGCTTCCTTGATACGCTTTTTCTGTTGGAAACTTGATTGCTCCTTAATCTATCCCTCTTTAGTTTGTCTCTTCTCCCTATCACTTTTCTTTATGTTCTGCTTAGTATTCCCACTTTAAAGGGACACTTCTTTTTAATCTAGGCTCCTGGTCCTGCCCTAGAAATATGATGTGTTCATTTCCAATATGGTCTTCTATGAATGGCTTTTCCATTTGCCCTTCCCATTCACTATCTAAATCCTGGCCGTTTTCTGAGGTTCATTTAGTTCCTGCCATTGCCTAAAAACCTGGTAAGCTTGTCTGATCATCTATTTATCTCAGGCCTATAAGCACTTGATTTATAATATAGCACTGCTTTACATTGTTAGTGTTGTTTTTATCTCCCCACGAAGATTGTAAACTCTTCAAACATCCCATTATGTGATGCTTTCGTATTCTTTGTAGAGCCTAACACAGTGCTGAGCTCAAAATTTAATTGTTGAATTTCAGTAGTATATAAGTAGGGCATTTTTTCCTTTGAGTATTAAAAGTTGGTAGATAATGAGAGCCGCCTGGGTGGCTCAGTTAAGCGTCCAACTCTTGATTTCAGCTCAGGTCATGATCTCACAGTTCATGAATTCGAGCCCCCTCTGTGCTATCAGCACAGAGCTTGCTTGGGATTCTCTATCTCCCTCTCTCTGTGTCCCTCCACTGCTTGGGCATGCACACACTTTCTCTTTCTCTCTCAAAAATAAACATTTTTTAAAAAGTTGGTATATATGAGATATATTCCTTTGATCTACTGGGAAAAGGATATCTTTAAAATGAGAAATGCTTTTATCTTGTATAAAATGTGAAATTGAAACACGGGAGGAAAAAGGAAATACATTAGCTGACTTCTTTTTGATCAGTTTGTTCTGATTGCCTGATATGCTGGAGGTAAAGGAAAAAACACTTGACATAAAAGACATTGATTGAGACTGGCTCTATCATTTAATGTGGAGCTCTGAGAAAAGCCCCAAACCGATTCTTAGCTTCCTCATCAGTAAAATGGGGTTAATATTACTCAAGATTGTGATGAAGATTAAATAAAATAATAGATATGGAATGCTTTGTAAACTTCAAGGCAGTATATAGGTTTTGCATAATTTTTTTGTGCTCCCATCTTGGATGATAGTTGTGAGTTTGCATTTTACAGAAATCTGGATTTCTCTGTGGTGCATTTTGTGATCCATTGATAGTAACCTCTCTGATATTTTCAGGTCATACTAGCTTTCTTGCCTCCCAAGAGGAAATAGACCTCTATCCTAACAAAATAATGAATGTGCTATGATAGAGGGTAGCTAGCAGGGACACCTAACCCAGACCTGGGAGTTGTCAGGGCAAGCTTCCTGGAAGAAGTGACATGAATATCTATGATCAGACCTGAAAGATGAGTAAAGTTAGCCACAGGAAGGTGTGAGAGGGGGGATAAGGAGAAGAGAGAGAAAATAGCTACACTCTGGCTGGCTCTGAGATTTAATCTTATACCATATTTAGATCTGCTACAGATAAGTATATATGCTAATGATTATTTCTTTTGGTTGTAACTATTTCATAGAAATGATCTTCTAGTATCCCTTTATAGTTAACACCTGACGAGAATTTATTTGCTGGGTGTTAAGGTCTCTTCATTATGTACCATAGATATATTTATTTTACTTACGAAAGCCGTAGCAAGAATTATTTTCTTTAGACCTTGGTCCATTTTAGTAATTGTATTCTCTTCAGTCTGCATTTACTCTGTAACTACCAGCTACCTCCTTCATGTCTTTTTTGTGAACTATTAAGAGAACTGGAAAATTGGTTTTGGAGGGGGTTTGGTATGCTTTTGTCTATAAAAACATTTACTTTTGTGAGGTTTCAGATACTTGGAACACATTTATAAGGTAATGTAAGGACACCTCATTTCTGCTTAGTTTAGGAAGAGTGGAGAGAAATCTGGGGAAATGTTCCTGTTGGGAATTCCAGAATAGAGAATGGTACCTGGCAAAAAAATAGGCTCTCAATAGATATCTGCTGGACAAATGGATGTGCTACATTAGTATAGACAGAACACATTAAGAGAAGGCAAGAAGACGAAAGTAAATGGTAAACTGCTAAGTTAGGGTCTATAAGTTGATGATTGAGAAGTAAATCTCCATAAGGAGGTAGAAGCCTATGCTTTGTTCTGTGAGGCTTTGATATCCCATGATTTTATAGTTGTCTATCAGAACTTGGTTAAAACCCTAGTAAGCTTCATTCAGCTTAGTCCCCATAAATGAAAAAATACTCTTACTTTTCCCCTGTGAACCATGTAGAAGATCTGAATGATGGTTTATAGAGAGAAACAGATAAGGCCCTGAAAAAAAATAGACCTACCTTCAGGCACTGAGCTACTGGGAGGAAGACTAGGCCAACAGTGGTTGGCTCCAAACTTGGGAAAATGCCATTCAAAAACTTGTGGCAAGAATCCGCTTTCAGCACATCACTGCATCATAGCAGTATTTTTCTGCCATAATTGAAGAAGGTAATTAAGGAGAAAAGGTATTATAATTATTATCAGGGTTTTTAATGCCGATGATTTTGGTTGGTATTGGAAACACATGCTGACTATAACATTTGTTGATTTTTTAAAGTAGCTTTTTCTCCCTGTTTTCCACTGTTTTTCTACAAAATCATGGTTTACCAATTATAGAATTTTTTAGGATTCTAAGTTTCAAAGTTGACAAAACATTTCTGTATATGTTAGAGCTCTGTTGCCTAGAAAGAGTCAAAAGAGACACTGTGTGAGAATGTAGAGGAACTTATTGGGGATACGAAAGAAATTGGTGAGCTAAGAACTTTGAGGCTCTATACTGATGGTCTTAACACTGTCAGACGTGATCCCCCCCATAAATATTTGTTAATGACGCCTGTACTACCCTGAAATTAAATTAGTAATAATAAAACTCCTCACATACATAACTCCAAAAATAATATAATGCCTTCCCTGCTTATAGTATAAGTGAAAAAAAATTTTAAGATACTTTATAATGTTTCCATATGTAAACATTTAGTCATGAATACATTAGAAAACTTCAGCAGTGTGAGTGCAGGAGCTGAAAATGTGGACTGATGTATGGTATTGATAACTCTAGTACTGTGAGTGGACACTGTGCTGGTGGTCTGATTTCCCAAAATGAAATAACTTATAATAAAAAGTATAATCTTCTTTTTATTTACAGGACAAATGCAATACTGAAAAATACCATTTTCTTTAAAAGTATACAAAAAACACTTTCTAATTGTAAAACTATGGCCAGAAATTTCCACACACCCTCATTAACTTCCAAAATGCCCCTATGGGGCTTTAATCCTCTCTTCCCCACTTTGAGAACCACTGCTGTGTAGAATCACTTAGCATTCTAGTGTTTTATATTAAGATAGAACTACTGACTGATGAGGGTATTTTTTATTAATCATCTTATTAGTAGTACTCTGTTTACATGGAGCTATTTATTTTTTCTCAACCTGTCATTTGGGACCAGTCAGTGTTTGTGAACCAATTGGTCATTCATAGAGATACTGTTCTTGTGGAATCGAGTTTTACTCCTGAGGAAGTAAAGATCTGAGTGTAGCTACAATAAAAAATGTGGGTGAATATGTGGGAAATAAAAGGGTTTTTTTCTTACTTTTTAATCTCTTTGAAAGGTAATAGGCTGCTTAACTAAAAAAATAGTAACAGTATATTGTTATTTCTAACCAATTAAAAAAATACGTATGACAGTAATAGCACAAAGAATGGATGGAAAAATGGAAGTATATGTCTGCAAGGCTCTTAGAACACAAACGAAATAAGATAATATTCCTTGAAGACTGACTGTGATAAGTTAAAACATACATACTGTAAATTGTAAGACAACCACTAAAAAGCAACAAAACAAAACTCAAAGAAGCACAGCTAATAAGACAATAAAAGGAGATAAAATGGAACCATAAGAAACAATCAGCCCAAAGAAGTCAGAAAAATAGGAAAGAAAGGAACAAAATCATGATCCCTGAAGCAACGTTAGATATAATGTGTGGGCCTTTTCTGAAGAACTCAACATTCTTTGTATTGGAAGTCTTTTATGAGTGCTCAGGGTATCTCCCACTTCCCCCACTCCCCTACTTTCCTGTATTACAGCCCTCAGGTTCACTCAGTACCTATCTCTGTTCTTCCCTTTGGTACTCCAGGTGAAAAAGGATCGGGGTTTCACTTTGTCACTGATATTTATACTTGTCAATCCAAGATGTTGCATAGTAAAGATAAAGTGCAAAGAATTGATCATTGATGTTTCTGTGAGGTCTCAACATCCCTTGCCCTTTTCTCTTCCCCTGAATTCAGAGACATGAAAAATGCTGTAATTGGAAACAACAAGCAGAAAGCCAATCTCATTGTTTTAGGAGCTGTTCCAAGGTATGTTTGCTATCATCCCCTTTTCTGCTATTCATACTAAGTTTCTGATGTGTTTCTCATTCTCCTCTGTAAGACCCATCTTTTTTCTATGTTGTCTATCTTGTTTTAAAAGCCTCTTAATTTTTAAAATAAATGCTTTGAAATATATGAAGCATATCTTTAGGAATTTTTAAATACCAGAGAATGGAATATGAAGCAAATATATTAATACTTTTTGGAAATTCAGGAAGATCATTGACCCTATAATAAAGATGTGTTGGGTAGATAGACAATATATACCAGCCTGATTCTTCTCTATCTCCTCAGAGAGCTTTGGCAGTTTTATATGATTGGATAATAATTTCTTAGGATTCTCAAAACCTTTTTAAAATAAATTGACAAAAATTCCTGCTTGATTTTTAATCCTGCTTTTTTTTTAATTTCTAATTTTTAGAATTTGCTGTTTTTTAACTTAGAAAGTTTGATCTTTTGTCTGATGAACTAAATAAGCTTCTTTTTGGCAGACAGTGATAACTGTATAACTTTCTCTTTGCCTTTGGTACTCAGAACTAAGTTTTATGTACACTGGCTATAAGTTTTTTATTCAGAATTTTTAATACTTTGTTTTTTTCTTTTCTTCATATCTGTCTTTTGATGCAGGATGGATGGCTTTATTGTTTTTATCATAACTGACCTCAAATATATACTGTGGTAACCATAAAACTCTCAGCAGCCTTTCTTAGGGGATTAGTGTTCAGTGTATGTAAATATACTTTAAGGAATGTGTGTGTTTTACTGTAGAACATAAAGGAGATGGTCGTAAGTGGTGGATGATTAGAGTTTAGGGAATATTTGCTTCACAGGCAGGGCTGGGGTAGAAATGAGAGGATCTCCTGGTTTCCCAAATGGGAGAACTGGGGAAAGAAGAGTTTTCCTTGCTTGAAGAGTTGCACAAGGACTCTGATTATTTCTTCTGGCTAAACCTCTGTGATCTCTGAACTATACCTCTGGATAGTCCAGGTCCCTTTCTAGTCTGAATTTGAGATCTGACAGCACTTGGCTTTGACTGTCCAGAGTCTTCATATCCTGGAGTGGAAGATAACATGGACTGTGGTGCTGCTCTGTCTACTTGTGGACAAATTTCAGAATAATAGTTCTGATAAATTCTAAGATTGTATGTAATAGTTCTTTGGCTCAAAATGAATAAACTCTCTTCTTGATTTTTTACCCAAATATTCCTTTATTAAGTTAGTAATTGATATAAACAAATGACCATTTCCTAGCCTTCTATAAGCTCACCAACCATACTTTTAGTATGTGGGATGTATTGGTAGCATTTTTCTGTCACATTACTTTTAGCTAATTTACTTGTGTTTAATTTTTTTTAGTCTCCTCTGTTTGTCAAATTCCTTCTTTTTAGATTATTGTACTTGCTTCAGCAAGAAACCTCAAGCACAGAGTTGAAAACTGAATGTGCAGTGGTATTGGGGAGTCTTGCTATGGGTACTGAAAACAACGTCAAGTCTCTTCTAGATTGCCATATTATCCCTGCCTTACTGCAAGGTATGTAAGGAAGTCATTTTTGTACAAGTAAAAATTAGAATCAATTTGCAGTGTTTAAAATACGGATTGAAAGGAGTCTCACATGTCTCTTCTATTGACAGGACTACTGTCTCCAGACCTGAAGTTCATTGAAGCTTGCCTCCGGTGCCTGCGCACCATCTTCACCAGTCCCGTCACTCCAGAGGAGCTACTGTATACAGTGAGTTGTAGAAGTGTTTGAATCATCAGTTAGCTTTCACTAACAACCTACTTCTGCTTTATTCGGCATCTCAAAAGTCATCATAATTATGTTATGGGAAAATCTCAAGTATGTCAGTGTTTGCCAGTAGGCAGATATCAGATGTTCTAGATCTTTTAAAGAAGTGGAAGATAGTATCAGACCTTGAGGAATTTATAAGCTGTTTAAAAAACCCATTTTGATCTCCTAATACCAAATTAAAGACAATATATTTAATGTACTTACTCTAGGTTAAATCCAGCAGAGTCAGCTTTACAGAGAATTTGACCTGGATCTTGAATAACGGATAAGATTTAGAGAAGTGGAGAGGAAAGAGGCCATTCTAGGAAAGATCTGTGTAAGAATATGCAGGGCGGTGGGCAGAGTAGTCTAATGTGGGAAAGTCATCAGTGTTAGTTTCAACTGGAGAGGTGACCCAGAACCAGCCTATAGGAGGCTTGTTTGCCAGGCTAGAATCAGAACATGTGTGAGAGAATCTGGAGATCTTTAGAGTCATTCAATAGATTTCAAAAACCTCAGGGATTATTAGGGGGCGTTTATTTATTGATTACATAAGACTTCTTAACGAACATTATCCAGGCCAATATTTTTCAAACTCTCTGACCTATAATCCATGATAAGAAATACATTTTCCATTGCCACACTGTGTGTGAGAGAGAGAGAGAGAGACAGAGACAGAGACAGGGAGAGGGAGAGAAAGGGGATGCAGGGCGGTGCGGGGGTTGGTGAAGACAGAAAGAATATTCCTGTGACAGTCTTCACAAAACAATTCTATAAATGTGATGCCCTCTGGTTTCTATTCTAACCTTTCTTGTTCTTAAAAATACACTGGTTGTGTTTCTCTGAGCCAACACAAAGAATCAGTGTCAGGACACATTACTGTTCTTATCTAGAATCACATTTTACGAATATTTCAAGAATATAAGCAATCAAGAGGCATAGGCATAGCAAGCAGGGGGAGGATGGAATGTCATGAGTCTCTATAGTCCATCCTCCCCACATTGGACACATGCTCCTTTGGCCCATAATGATGCATAAGGTCTGTAAGTGAGGTTCATGGGTCACTTCACACAGCAGGGAAGCTCTAAATTATGCAACATCTCAATTTTACACATCAGGAATTTGTATAGTATTCTTCAGGGAGCTATTCTTCATAGATCGATACTGTTCAGTACAACAGTTCTTAGACTCGAGCATAGACCATGATTACCTGGCGGGTTTATTAAGCACAGATTGCTGGAACCTACTGCCCGACTTTCTGATTCAGTGAGTCTGGGGTAGGGCCTGAGAATTTGCTTTTCTAACAAGTTTCCAGGTAGCTCAGAGGCTGCTGGTCCATGGACCACTCTTTGAGAACTAATGATTTATGCTTTAAGCTGTCCTAAATTGGGGACATCCTCCACAAAGCTTTATACAGAGAAGAACTCTCCTCCTAATAAATGTCAGTTTCCCTGAAGGTCCTATTTTGATGTTTACAAAGAGATTAAACCAATCACTTGTCTTCTTTACCCTATAAGTTTCTCTACATTCCCGGTAACAGTGAGGAATTGATCCTGGCCAGCAGTTTTAACTCCTTCCTCCTCATTTTCCAAAATGATTTTATGACCCACTAATGGATCATGGTACATAATTTGGAAAACTGGTTTATACCAACTTAACTTTTACATAAGAACAATTAGGCTCAGGGACATTAAGTGGCTTTCACAGTGAGAATGTCTAAATTATGAAACATCTCAGTTTTATGCCTCAGAGACAACGTGAGTCTGTGAAAAGTGTTGCATAGGATAATGACAGTGTTTTAGTTTAATTTATTGGTGTCTGTGATTTGGATTGTATAGAGCGAGCAGGCATAGCAACTCAGGCAGTAGACTGAAAAACAAGGCAGTCCACTTAGAAGAGGACAGGATGTCTAGTTTGAAATCCTTTTTGTCAGATGTGTGCCTTTGGGCAAATTATGCAACTGTTCTTTGCTTTGTTTAATCAACTATAAATTGCAGATCTGTGAGACAATTGGCAGAAAGGAGGCAGGTGTAACAGGAAAACTGCAGGATGAGCGAGCAATGGAGGAAAGAAAGGAGGTGGAAGTAGTTTCAGGAGCTTAAGAGAAGCTTTTGTATCATCCTTTCAATTGCCTGTTTTCTTAGCTGCTACTTGTTTCCCTGTCTTCTATCAATGTAACCATTGCCCCCACCCCCACCCCCATAAAAACAGACATGTGCTTGACATTCTCATCTTCTCTCTTCCTTTTCTTTCTGTGATTTTCTTTGAAGTTTTCTAAATTTTTCATTTTGTTTTTAAACTGCTTATGATAATATAGAGGATTATACTAACAAGCCAAGGGAAAGATTCTACTTATAGGAAATCAGCAGCCTTCTATTTTCCTACTTAGCTGTTATATATCTTGGGCATTCTTTTTCTTTCTAAGGGAAACCCCAAATCTTGTTCATCCCAACATGCCAACATACTCTTTAAAAAAAAAAAAAAAAAAGGTTTTTTTTAACGTTTTTACTCATTTTTGAGAGAGTGCTAGTGGGGGAGGGACAGAGAGAGAGGGAAACACAGAATCTGAAGTAGGCTTCAGGCTCTGAGCTGTCAGCACAGAGCCTAATGAGGGGCTGAAACCCGTGAGCCATGAGATCATGACCTGAGCCAAAGTCGGACACTTAACCTACTGAGCCACCCAGGTGTCCCCCAGCATGGTACTCTTAAGTTGCCTTCTTTGCCCTCTGTTGTCTTTTGTCAAAGTGTGGTCTATGGACCAGCAGCATCAGCTGCATCTGAGAGCTTAGATGCTACTCCAAACCTACAGAATCAGAATCTGCACATACTGAATATCCCCTGGGATTTTGCATGCACATTCATGTTTGGGATATATAGCTCCAGGACTCATGACAACATTGACTAGGAGGCTTGAGCTAAGTCTCTTTTTCCATCTGTGGTTCAGTCCAAATACCTTTCAACTTTTAATTGCCTTTGCACCCTAAGAAAAAAGAGATTCTTGGAGAGCCCTGCAGCAGTTTGGGCAGATTCTCCTCTCTTCCACTGCTCCATCATGTATCTTGCTAAGTGTCAGCAGTAGGCAGAGAACATGCTCTAAGTGAGAAGTTGATATTTTATAAATTGTCTTGTGAAGATTGAAATTAGCTAACTACAGTCATCATAATTCTTACTAGTTACTGATACTGATTCTTGCTAGTTACTGATACTGACTGCAACATCTCAGAGATCAAAACTGTCGCTTGTTATTTTTATATATTTCCTCCTTATAGGCTATTTATTATTGTATATCTTATTCACATTTTGGTTTCAGAACAGATTTCTGTCAAGTCTTTTGAAATGATTTTGTTTTATTGTGGGGATGTAGGCTGTTTATTGGAGAGAAATTGAGAATTTCCCATTCTTGTATTTTGTTGTTGAGGATGAATATTGAAGCCCCTCTCCTTGTCCTTTACCTGAACAGTTTTGGGGACTGTGTTGTTTTTGTTTTGCTGTGTTCCTTAAAGAGACTTGATTGATTAAGCTAAGAAGCTTGCATATGTACCTGCTCATGGAAATAATTGGTTAGGTGTATTCACAATGCCTAAGTTTCTTGTTACCGTGCTCTCTTTTCCTTTGACTGCAGGATGCCACGGTGATCCCACATCTCATGGCGCTGCTCAGCAGGTCCCGCTACACCCAGGAGTACATCTGTCAGATCTTCTCACACTGCTGTAAAGTAAGAACCAGAATAAATGTTCTCTGTAGTGTAAAATCTTAAATGGTCTCAGAAGACGTGCCATCCTTGTGTATCCTCCCAGAGATAACATACATATATAAGCAGACCTATGTATATATCTCTTCTTTCCCTTTTGGGACACAGATGGTAGCATTGCATACATACTGTTCTGCACCTTGCATTTTTCTTAACTTAAAACTTACCCCATGTCAGCACATAAGGAGCTCCCTCATTTTTTTTCCAATAGTAGTGTAGTATTTTACTATATGCAATATACACTGTATACAATACTACATATATATATACACACTATATATATATACACACAGTTTATATGTATATAGTGTGTATATATATAGTATATATATACTGTATATATATATGTGTGTATATATACTGTGTGTATATATATGTATGTGTGTGTGTATATATGTGTGTATATATGTATGTATGTATATAGTGTATATATGTACATATATGTATATATGTATGTATATATAGCGTGTATATGTATGTATGTATATAGTGTGTATATGTACATATATGTATATATGTATGTATATATAGTGTGTGTATATATAGTGTACAATACTATATATATATATATACTGTGTATATATATGTAGTATTGTATATAGTATGTCCAATATAGTAAAATACTATATACAATAATTATATTGTATACACTATATATTACATACAATAATTTGTTTAACCAGTTATCTATTGTTGGACATTTGCCTTGTTTCCAGTCTTACATTATCACAAAGCAATGCTGCAGAAATAACTTGTGTAAAGCATTTTATAAGAACCGGAATTGCTGAGTCAAAGTGTGTGCATTTGTAATTTTACCATATATTTACTGTCTTGTTTTGGGGTTGTACCATTTTATACTCCTACCAGTAGTATGTGATCATGACTATTTCCCCATACTCTCATTGTTGGAAATTGTTTTAAGTGATGTCCTTCCTATGCGGAGAAGTGGGAGATTCTTCTGTGGTAATTGTTGAGAGAAATTTCTGTTCCTAAAAGGGCCTGAACCTAAACTTAACAGTGTCATAAAGTGCTACTTATTTTGCTTACTAGTTTATATACTGAGTGTACTCTTTTGATAGCCATGGGTGATTATCTATTTGGAACTTTCATAATTTCTACACATTTGCTAATTTCTAAACAAATAATTTTTTGTTGCCTGATGATTCTATAAGTTTTTCAGGACAGCATTACTCACCTACCTATATTTATAATACAAAGACAAAGTAAGGAGTTTGGGAAACTATAGGAAATATAGGAAAGAGAAGTGAACACCAACATATGAAATTAGGAAGATCATGGATCTATGCTATTTTAGATCAGTTTCCCAAAGAAATGAAAATTAAATCACTTGGTTCCACAAAAAGTATCATTATTGTTTGTTTAACCACTTCCCATCCCCAAATCTTAGCTGACTTTCACAGCTTATTCAGTTCTATTTAAGACATTTAGAATTTAAGAATTTTATCAAAGTCTTTGAAGTTTACTTTTCAGATTGATTTGACAGTGTGTAAGCTAACTCGTAGGACCAGGGATATCAAACACTCCTTTAATCTCTTGAGGTGAGCAAAGATAGCCTTTGAGAAAAATGACAATTTTGTTGCAATTCATTTGCTAAAAAGGAGCTGAACTCAACAAGGTGTAGAATTTTCCAACAGTGAAATGAAGTCTTCTAGCCAGCCGGAGAAGATAGGTAAAGAAGGATACTCCAGAACTCCTGTGCCTTGTTAAAAATCTTTCTGCGATGAGTGCTTGAGAGCACAGCATCTACTAGTTATAACCACAGTAATCCCAAAGGGGCACTGAAAGTTGGACCTGGGGGTGTAACTACTACATGTCAAATGACTGTTACATCGTGAGAAGTGTGAATAATCCCATTCCAGAAGTTACCCAAATAGCTTTTATTTATCTTATTTTTTTTAAGTATGTTCGTTAATTTTATGAGAGAGAAAGGGAGAGAAAGTGCAAGTAGGAGAGGGGCAGAGAAAGAGGAGAGAGCAAGAATCCCAAGCAGGCTCTGCCCTGCCAGGCTCAAACTCATGAACTGTGATCGTGTGATCGTGACCTGAGCCAAAATCAGATGCTTAACCAACTGAGCTACCCAGGCGCCCCTCCAATAGCTTTTAGAATGACTCATCAGAAACTTTTAAGTCCTTTTAGGCTTGCTCATCTAAAACTTCTCAGTGCTTTTTTAGCTGAAATCGTGGATGAAAGAATACCATTAAATCACTGGTTCTTTTGCTGGAAAGAACTTACACTCAGCATCCTCATGCCACTGACAGAACTGAATATGTTATCAGAGAAAATCACCTTAACTCAGCTTTCTTTTAGCTGATATGCTAATAATAATTAGCATTTGCCACTGTAATTAAAGGACCAAATTTAAGTGTTCTGAGATACAACTAGACTTTAGGAAACGTAATAGCATTTATAAACCCAGTGATAATTAGCCCAAAATAAAATGTTAATTTTTCTACTGATTAGTAATGTGAATCTTTGAAAATAATTGATTTAATGATCTCTGTATAGTCATTAACTATAAAAACCTTTTACTTTCGTGTTGTTTAGTTTATAGACTTAAGACTTACAAATTTGAATATACAGTTGACCCTTGGACAGTGCAAGGGTCAGGGGTGCCAAACCCTGCTCAGTCAAAAATTGGCATATACCCTTTGACGTCCTAAAACTTTGCTGATAGCCTACTATTGACTGGAAGACTTTCTGATAAGCAGTTGAGTATTTTGTGTTGTATGTACTATATACTGTTTTCTTACAATATTTTGTGTTTTATATGTATTATATACTGTATTCTTATAATAAAGTAAGCTAGAACAAATAAAATGTTATAAGGAAAATCATGAAGAGAAAATACATTTATGGTACTGTGCTGTGTGTATTGAAAAAATCCACATAGAAGTGGATCCGCACAGTTCAAATCCACTGTTCACGGGTCAGCTGTACTGGTCTCAATATTAAATACATTTACATACTTTGGGGGAGGGGGAGACAGAAAAAGGGATAATTAAAGCATTTGTCTTATGAGCTAATCCTAATTATATCTTTGAAATTCTCTCCCTGATTTATTAAGGAGCGAAAAAGGGCTAGTAAAATGAATTGGAACTAAATTATTGTCACTCTCAAACAGGTTACTCCGAAACTTCTGAGACCTGTCTTTTGGAGCTTAAAAACTTAGTGACTTATTTGCTTCCCACCCTGTGGATGTTGCCTCACTAGCCCAGGTTGATCAAGAGAGACTTGATAAGAAACAAATGAAAGCTCTGTCTCTAGTTGGTTCCGTCACTAATTGCTTCCTTGTAATTATTTTTACACAATCCTATGTACAAGCACAGAGGAGGAAGAGCTGCTTTTGTCATCATTATTTGCTGCTATCCTTGGAGCAAAGAAATTGAAGGATTTTAAAAACTATGTCTTGTAGGCAGCAGGGACCAGTTATGTTAAGTAAATTGCATTGTGCTTCATCTTTTTCATAATATGGCTTCATCAGTACAGATATTGCATACATGAACTAGCTCTTAGAAAGAATGTGCATGGGGGCACCTGGGTGGCTTAGTCAGTTGAGCTTCTGAATTCGGGTCAGGTCATGATCTCATGGTTCATGAGTTTGAGCTCCGCGTAGGGCTCTGTGCCAACAGCTGCTTCTCCCTCCCTCTGTGCCGCTCCCCTGCTATCTGTCTCTCAAAAATGAATAAACATTAGAAAAAAAGTTCGATAAAGCATTGTTTTTAATAGTGAGACATTAGAAAGTACCTAATATATGTAACGTGGGTTTGCCTGAATGAAGTGTGGACATTATGTATCAATTAATAATCAGAAATTAGGAGAAGTTAGAAAATGTATAGAAATTAAGAGAGAAATGACTGAAGTTTTTTTGTTTTTTAAAGTGCTCTTTTAATAGAATTATTACCTATAAAATAGAATATGGGTGTTTTGTGATTTAGGACAGTGAGTATTAATCTCCCCACTTCATATGATGGATGCTTTGGTCCATGAAAGAATGAGCATCTACAGGATAGTTGTTACTTGGCTAAAGAGTGGGTTGGAAAAATTGGCTTCAGAGTTTTTTCTAGACTAGCAACTGGTTTCCTTTGGTGAGTCCAGGGAAAGCCAAGTTTCCCTGCTGTGTTTTTCTTTTCTGAATAATGATAAGCATGAAGTAGCATCCTTATCCTTGCTTTGACTTCATTATTGAATGGGTGGGTGGTACATAAAATCAATGCATAGGAGGGGTGCCTGGCTGGCTCAGTTGTTAGAGCATGTAACTCTTGAGCTCTGGATTGTAAATTCAAGCCCCACACTGGGTATAGAGATTACTTAAACTTAAAAAAAATTATAAATTAGGGGCACCTGGGTGGTTCAGTTGGTTAAGCGGCCGATTTCAGCTTAGGTCATGATCTCAGGGTTTGTGGGTTTGAGCCCCGCGTCAGGCTCTGTGCTGACAGCTCAGAGCCTAGAGCCTGCTTTGGAGTTTGTGTCTCCCTTTGTCTCTCTGCCCCTCCCCCACTCATGCTCAGTCTTTCTCTGTCTCTCAAATAAACATTAAAAAATAATAATAAAATAAATTTTGAAAAATTAAAAAATTAAAATCAGCACATAAGAGCTGTGGCACCCTCAAAGCCCTGCATAAACCTTTAGCTTCTGTCACTTTGAAGATCTTCAGTAAACTGCTTGGTAGAAGATTGTTGATGAAAAATAAAACCCCCGAATTTTCCCATTTCTTCACCTTCCTGTGCTAAGAAATGATGATTTAAGAAGAGAAATGATATAGGGGTGCCTGGGTGGCTCAGTCGATTAAGTGGCCGACTTTGGCTCAGGTCATGATCTCATGGTTTGTGGGTTTGAGCCCCATGTCAGGCTCTGTGCTGACAGCTCAGAGGCTTGAGCCTGCTTTGGATTCTGGGTCTCCCTCTTTCTCTGTCTCTGTCACTTTCAAAAATAAATAAACATTAAAAAAATTTAAAAAGAAATCAGATAGAAACAGAAACCAAAACACTTGCACTTCTCAGTACGGAGTGTTTAGTTTTCCACCATCCATTACTCAAACTTTCCTGATGTATTGAGATGAGTTAAGCTTTGGTCCAGTTCTCCATGCACTTAATTAGTTTTAGAGTTCCTCTGATGAGCTCATCAGTCTAAAGTTGTAAGAATGATTACCACTATTTTCAGTGGACATAGTGGAAGGTTGTGCACATGAAATGTAGAATTGACAGTGATTCTGTTGCCCTGATGGTGTGTTATTTAATAACTGCAAACAGCGTGTGCCTATCAGGGTAGCTTCTTTGTCCCCTTCATTATTTGGGGCGGGGGCGGGGGTGGTGGGTAAGGAAGCAGCAGTTCTACAGAACTGGGATGACATAAGAAATGGCAGCCCCTTGTCTACTCTGCCTTGTTAGGATGGATTAATGCAAGAGAAGGGTAGTTGAGAATTCTGCATTGTAGCGGATGTGCTTTTCTACATTTAAGTAAATGTTTTGTTGGAATGAATCATTACTCTTTTTAATGTACTGTTAATTCTCTTCTCTTACAGGGTCCAGATCATCAAACAATTTTGTTTAACCATGGTGCAGTTCAGAATATTGCTCACCTACTAACCTCAGTATCTTACAAAGTAAGATGTTAAAAATTATGGCCAGATTTTTATACTTTACTTTTGGTTTCTAGAGTCTTCATCTAGAAGGCCCATCTATTTTATTGGTGCTTTGATAGATATTGTGACCAAGAATAACATTTTATCAATAAAATGTTATGGGGCATTGTTATACTACAGCATCCTCTTTAAAAAATTTTAAAAGCCACCCTTGCCTTTGCATTTTATTCAGAATATGGTTGTGACTTGATTTGCTATTGATTTTTACAGTTTTCTCTGCTGTGATGTCAGTGCCAAAGCCACACATGAGGTGTTGCCTTGAAGTGTGTGGAAACAGTGGCTTGCTGTGTCAGAAAGGACTTTGATTGAGCCACAGTGACTCAAACTTACAGCGTATACCCACATATATATCAACATTTAAAATGTGTTCCGTTTTGTATTTTAGGTTAAAAAGTCAAAGGTTTTCAGACTTGCTAATTAAATTTTCTTCACTCTCTTTTATATATAGGTAAACAGCATCACGTTATATAATCAAACGTTACGTTAAAACTTGTGTCACTTCATTGTTGTCCAACTAGTAAGTTATAGCAAATAATGGGGCATTGTCCTAATTGTGTCACATTAGTGCTGGTATGCCAGGAGTTTGTTGTAGAGTAGAGCAGAGAGAGCAGTAGTCCTTCTTGTCTTCTGTCCTCTTGCACTGATTCTGATCTGCTCTTTTTTTGGTGCTTGGCTGTATTGCAGCCTGCTACTACCTATGTTCTTTCTACTTGAGAGATCCAAAGTTTGATCCTGGTGAAGCACTCACAAGGATAGGAATGGGGAATGGACCCGGCTTGAAATTAATCAGAGCCAGGGGGAGAGCTGCTTCCTCTGCCCTGTGCCACATACAGGCAGGAAGCAGTCAGCACTGGCACACGAAGAAACGATTGCTGGGGTGGCTACTCACTGCCCCTCCTCTTTGTCTTCTTTAACTCCCTCAATTCTCCCTCCTTTTCTTTCTTGTCTTTTCTGCACCAAGCTTCCTTATCTACTGTAACAGATTATGGGTTGTGGAAGGAAAAAGGTTTTGGTGACATTGCTTTTTGTAACATTTGCTCCATTGTCAGTATCACTGACATATTTTATGTCCCACATTTTAGGTGTGCACATGCTAGGGCAGCAGGTCGTTGCCAAAGTGAGGGACAGGGCTTCCCCACACTTCAGCTGCCCAGCCTGCCAATCTCGAGTTGCACACAAAAACATCACATGTGAACTCAGGCTTGGAAGTGAGGATGAGACTGATGAAAACTGAACAGAAAGAGTGAAAAATAATAGCTCTCATAGGAGCACCTACAAATTGTAAAATATGCCGTTATGTGGTCAAGAGTTTGGCCTCAGTAATCTAGTTATGAGGAATAGTAGCACAATTCATGGGTGTTTTAAAAACGAAATTAGTTTAGTCCTTTTCAAATTTTTACTGTAATTTTGTTTCCTCTCCTTCTGTTCTCTTTGCCCCAACCCCATCCCGTATATGACTGTAAGAGCACACTTTTTTTTCATTTGTTCCTAGTTTCTCGTCTTTTCTTCAGTTCTCTGGTTTGTAGTTTGGGAAGAAGTACCCTACTTGAAAGGCAGTTGGTGATTAATTGTTATTAAGTTTTCTTTGTCTTACTAACATCGGGTTTTGTACATTGTTCTTTTAAATTTGATTAGGAATTTATCTGAATTTTAGTTGCCACTTTTTCCTGTTCTTTTCATTCAAAATTGATTTCAGCTTTTAACTTTCTCTACTCTTCAGATATACAGGTGTTATTTTTATTCCCTTGAGGCCTTCTTTTAGTATTTTGTTTTTTCAGAAGAGTTTAGATTCTGAGACATTTAAAATGCATAAATGCATTTTTTTTGTTTATTTATTGTTACAGGTTCGAATGCAAGCACTGAAATGCTTCTCAGTTTTAGCTTTTGAAAACCCCCAGGTATCGATGACCCTGGTAAATGGTAGGCTGGAACTTTGAATGGCATCTACATGATTTAATTTGTGAACTTTGTAGATTTAAAGAATTCCTTAATTCTTGTTCTTTGCTTTATTTCTAGTTTTGGTTGATGGAGAATTATTACCACAAATTTTTGTGAAGATGTTGCAGAGGGATAAACCTATTGAGATGCAGCTCACATCAGCAAAATGGTAAAAAATCAAGATAGTGTGGGAAGAATGACAGTGCTTTATCAATATGTTAAGAGTATTTTTGAACAGCCTAATTAGCTCACTTCCAGTCCCTATCTTCTTTCAGGATTTTAGAATTTGCAAGTCATGGGATTGTCTCACATTTTATTAAATGGGCATGAATTTTTTTACTCCGCTTACTACTAGTAGCATGCAGAGCAGCAACACTCATTTAATTAATGGCTAAGACTGTCTACAGAAAATTACTTTGTTTCATTCAAGCAAATTACTTTGTTTCATTCTCCTTATTTCAGTTGAAATAAGACAGAATTAGATCAGATTTAACTAACAGATTTATGGTAAGGATTAAGACAAGAAAATATAAAGATGTGAAAATATGGAGTGAGAATTAGTTGAGGTTGATAACCAAGGCATGATTTCATAAAATATGGCTTCCTCAAGTTTAGAAAAACAAAGCATAAAATTCTCATAGAGATGTCACAGTTTATAAGGTAGTCAAGTTCTTATTATTAGCACATGTCCTGGCTCATATAAGTATTAAGTACATGTCAGTTCTGTAATTATCAATACGTTAATAGGTTGAGCACCTATTCTTTGCTTAATTGTTTAGTTCCAGTATTTAAGAATTTGTGGCTCTGTAGTATTTTGGTGAGAGTAAGGAATTTTCAGTAAAATACTAAAGGATCGTGAATTTTTTGTTTTTTTTTAATATGAGTATACTATTTTGTATTTTTGCGTGTTTTTTGTCTTCGCAATTGAGCATTTGCCTCTTTATTTGTAAGGTGAATTCTCTCATGGAACTGGTTTCAAAAAACAATGTGGGTAACAAGTCTTAAGATAAACAATTCAGTCCTCAACAATCTAAGTAAAAATTTTATTGATTTTTTTTTTTAATAGCTTTCTGTAGAAGCCAGGATATTGAGTGTTTTAGTCCTTCCCCTGCCCCCTCAGCTTACTAAAGGAATCTAATTCAAAAAGGAAATTCATTAATTTAAGTTTCTGAAGTGCTCAGTGTTCAGTACCTACTTAGGGAGGACCAAGTAATTTTATTCTTATTCAAAGCCAGATATAATGGTGAAGGTAAATTGTTTTTCAGTAGAACCAAATCATTGACCCAGTTCTCAAAACCATTGCTGGCAAGCTCTGAAGAGTTAGTAGTTAATTTCTGATAGCTAGCTCTGTGACAAGTTAAGTGCTTCTTCTGTGATACTTACACTACCTTTCTTGGAGTTAAAATATCCCAACTTCATTTAATCTTAGACACTGTTAACTTTATATTTACTTTTAACTCTTTCCCCTTTATATTATGGAAAATTTTAACAAAACAGTATAGAGACAAGCGTAAGGAACTCCAATGTGTCCAGCACCTAGCTTCAAAGCTTATCCTCTTATCCTTTATTTTTAAAACAATTTTGCGTGTATTTTTGAAAAATATCTGGCTTACTGTCTAGATCTATCAGTTGTTTTTGAATTGGTAGACCCTCATATAAGGTAATGTGAAAACCTTCTCCCTCAAGATAAATAAGAATAGCTGTCTTATTTTTTTTACCCATAAGATCTTAAAGGTGGGGAGTTTTTCTTTTAGAGCTTTAAAACACAAGCAGAAATTTACTCTCTGCCATCTTATTCCAGTTTAACTTACATGTGTAGAGCTGGAGCAATTCGGACAGATGACAACTGTATTGTATTAAAGGTGAGCTAATTAATTCTAAACACATGTGAACATTACACAGTCCTAAGTGTTGAATATAAATATTGGTATTCCCTTTTTTTTCTCCTTTTTATACATTTATCACCATGGTTTGTGTGCTTAGCATAAAATAACATTATTAAAACGTAACGCTTTTCTTTTTAATGAAATGCCATGTAATTTTAATTTTTTTAAAAAAGAATATTTACTTATTTTTGAGGGAGAGAGAGACAGTGTGAGCAGGGGAGGAGCAGAGAGAGAGAGAGAGAGGGAGACACAGACTCCAAAGCAGGCTCCAGGCTCTAAGCTGTCAGCACAGAGCCTGAACCGGGGCTCAAACTCACGAACCGTGAGATCATGACCTGAGCCGAAGTTGTACATTTAACCTACTGAGCCACCCAGGTGCCCCATATGATGCCATGTAATTTTCAAAAATTGGTTTTAGATGTGTTTTAAGAGTCAAAATGAAATCGTTCCTGTCACCTTTTTCATTTTTGTTAAATTAGAAGGATGTAGAAATTGTAAAAATATGTAAAATTCAGGTGAAATAGAAAATGTATTTTAATCCTTGATTTTCATTAAATTTACAACATAGTTTTATAGGCAAGCAGTTCACCAGCTCTGCAGATAAAGATTTTTTATCACCTTCATAGCAGATAATCAAAAGACATAATGAGAAAGAAAAGTAAATAACACATGAAAACCATCAACATCATTGTGACATGTCCAAAGCAACTAGAACTCAGAAAAACCCACATAAGAGACTGTCCCTAAAAGTTCTAAGACCTCGAGTCTCATTTCAGCACTCCTACCACCGACTGGCTTGGGTAACCCTGGTCACATCCCTTATTCTTTTGGTGACTCATGAAAATGGAAGCAATAATTTTTGTTTGTCTATTCCACAGGGTTATTTTGAAGATAACAGTATGTTAAATATGTTAAATGTTTTATTAGCCACAAAGAACAATGTAAATAAAATATCATTTTATGAATGCGAGATCTCTCATTTTCAGTGTGCAAAATGAACCCAAGGATTAAAGAGCATTAAGACTAATGTTTGTTTAGACTTTGGTGAAGCAACTCAATTATTTTAATAAGATCTGAGGACCCCCTAAGTAAGCAACACTGTGTAAAATTCTAAGGGCTTCCATGCAAGTAACCTTGGTTTATTTATTCAAATGCTTTACCCCTCTGTTTCCTCCATATTGGTAAACTAGGTTAATAGCATCTTCTTTGTGTAGTATTTGTGAGTGGTTAATTCAATAATCTGTGAATTTATGGATTGATAAATGTTAGTAATTGTTCAAAAGAAAATAAGAATAAGGCTTTCTTGGAAGCCTGGGGTTGTATTATAAAGCACACAGTAGCCCGATAGGAAATCAATAGCGAACAATAAAGTGCTACACTCTATGATAAAGATACAGTAGAAATTTAGGAAGGAGCAAAGCACCGTTGAGTTAACTACGATAATGGAGGAAAGCCTCCTATAATTAGAGCATTTCAGTTTCTACTTCAACGTTATTCTTTAAAGTGGGTTCATCAGCCTTAGAAATAAATAGGGGCACGTGGGTGGCTCAGTCAGTTGAGCGTCCGACTTCAGATCGGGTCGTGATCTCATAGTTTATGTGTTTGAGCTCCCCATCAGGCTTGCTGCTGTCTGTGCAGAGCCCACTTCCGGATCCTCTATCCCTCCCCGGCTCATGTTCAAAATTTAAAAAAGAAGAAGAAATAATAAATACATGGGATTTTTTTTTTTCTTATCAAGGACCTAATGTAGATAAATTACCAAGACCAGCACTAAGATTTTTGAAGGACCTCAGGTAAAATTGGACTAGTAGATACAGTCATTTTAGGGAGTTACTTGGAAAACCTAGGAACTGTGATGGATGCATTTTACTCACTTAAAGGAAAACTCATGAAATCTGAGTAATGGTAAGATCACTGAATTTTTAAAGTTGTATTTTGATTTTGCAACTGTAGGTATTGATCCCCAAACAAAAAATAAAAGCCATCCCATCCATTTTATTCGCTAAGGAAAAGATAGCATACTTTTTCTAAGGCAAAGTTGTTCCTGATTAAACTGCTGGATGTCTTTTAAGTAAATAAATAGGTGGAACAGAAACATCACACATGATTTATTAGAGATTCTTAAATGTCTTTTGTAGGTTGTACAATAAAGTTTCAATTTTATCCATCACAAAGGCCTGATGAGAGTTTGTATTAATGCACTTCTGTTGTATGATTAGATTGGGTATGCCAGCACAAATGATTAATATACACTGAACTTTGTTTTTACATTCCAAAAAAACCTTTTTATTCTGTGAAAGTCTTTATTCAAACATTTGATAACAAACATGACTGCCACTAAAAACCGTTGAGTTGATTCACTTATTTTATGCTTTCCATCAAGCTTTTGCCTTTACCACAAAGCCAATCATTAATTTCACTACCTTCCAGACACTGCCTTGTTTGGTTCGAATGTGCAGTAAGGAGAGATTACTAGAGGAGAGAGTTGAAGGAGCTGAGACACTCGCCTATCTGATTGAACCAGATGTTGAGCTACAGAGAATCGCTAGCATAACTGATCACCTCATTGCCATGCTTGCTGATTATTTCAAGTATCCCAGCTCAGTGAGTGCCATCACTGATATTAAAAGGGTATGTTCTGTTTTCCTTTTCAGCAGCTCAAGCCAAGGGATTTTTTTAAAAGGTTTTCTTACTGCTCACAACTTTGAACCAATTGATAATTACAGTTCAGAGCCCTTTTAAATAAAGGAATCTTCCTTTAAATGAAGGAATCTTTGATAACATAGATGATGTTTTATGGGTTTTTGAATCCAGTCTATTTCATGTAATTACCAGAAAGTTTTTACTAAGCAGGAAATCAGGAAGGAAGAAAATTATGTCCCTAATTTCCAACTAAAACCCCAAAATAATGGTGTATCTAAGCTGGGCAACATCATCTAATCCTGTGTAAGTTACAGCAACATCATCTAATTACAGCAACATCATCTAATCCTGTGTAAGTTCCCAGAATCATCTATGTTGTTATATTCTCATTCTGTAGGTCAAGGGTGTTCTGTGACAGGTGACTGAGTGGCCTTATTTTACTCTCTGCCATTGTCTTTCTCTTTCACTGTCTAACTTTTGTCATCTTCTCTTTCCTTGCTTCAGTTTTATATTGTGTTTTGGTCCTGCTAGTGTCAGCTAAAGTACTATTTAACCTCTAGTTTGAGACCATCAAGAACCAAACTGTGCTTTTCTCAAACTTTTTCACAAACCGTAAGTTCCTTAGAATAGCTAGATATGTCTTTTGACTTTGTTCTTCTCAGCCTGTTTGTCATATCCATTTCTCTAAGCATAGGAGACCAATATTCAATTAGAGAAAGTTTTATTTATTTATTTTTTTAAGGAGGTCATGGTAGAAAGAGCATTGATTGTCTCCTAATTAGTAACCAGTACTGTTTCATGAATGTGACTGTATTTTTGATGCCAGTGGTCCCAATGGTAAAATTTTTAAAAACTTTCCTCTTGACCTTTCTCATGCCCCTGAGTTTCCCAAAACTTCATTTGGCAGGCAACTGTTTATTTGGCATTTAACATTGAAAATAAAATGAACTCTTAAGGGTTTATGTTTTCTCTGTCTCAGAAAGGGCCCAAAGTAACCTTCACTGTTACTGGTATTAGTCATGTACACTATGTATTAAAGTTAGTGCCTGCTCTTCCTTTAGTGGTATTGTTTTTGCAGCACAGGTAATGGGTTACATTGAACCAGCTACCTTGTTTGTTTTCCCTTGTGGACTTCCTCACGCTGACACAGTATTTCACTGGTATAAAGATACATGAGCAAGTCCTAACTATGGCCCCATGAACACCCTCAGTTGACTGTCCAGACAAGGCAAATGGGATACTCTGATGGACAGAAGAGTGAGGAAACATAGTTACAAGAACTTGTGGCCTACATATGTGTAAATCATTTAACTGGTATAGAGAAGATTATTCCTCTGTTTTTGATGATGGATTATACAGTGGTTTCTGACCATAAAAATATAGACACTAGACCCATAGTCGGAAATTCTTGCATGTTAATAAATGCATGATTTTCATGGTATATGTTAATCCAAGTCCGTATTCTAACTATATGTTATGACTAGAAAGTACTTACGACTTTTGATATTTCAGAACTTATACATCAAAATGAGTGTTGTATATTGAGGAGTTCCTCCCATAATCCATCAGTGCCTGCTTTGATCAAAATATTTTTAGAACTACTGTTGTTACCCTAAATGATGTTACCCAGCTGGATTTATTTCCTCATCTTCACACACCACAGTCAGTAACAATTAACTTAAAACTCTAACTTGATGAAGATATATCATTGTTAGGGTTTTGTAGCTAATATGCCACTTAGCTCTTTAGGAAGTTTCAAAGAAGGGTCTTAGAATGTTATAAATAACATCATTGCATAAAGGTGAACCTTTCAAAGGCAATTCATTTGGAGTGGTAGTCATTTGGGTGAATTAGTTATAAAATTATGTACATTATTGATAAGCTTTATATACTTACCGATTTGTATTTAGTCATTTAAAGTGTTGTGAGAACATGCTTCTATTTCACATCTATGGTGGTTTAGTGACAAAACAGGTGTATGGAAGAATTGATCATTTAAAAACTTTACATGTGTAAAGTTAGCATTAATTGTTTTCATACCAGTAGGTAATTTTAATAAATGTATCAAAAAAGCCTCCGAATATAAATCTCAGGTAATTGTAATAGATACATAGCAATCATTACCTTGGTGTATTGTTTATTAAGGATTTTCACAAAGGTTTCCCTCTTTTCTAAAATCTTAGTAAATACTGAAATCGGGCCAGTGCTGTTCTTCATGTTTAAGAAAACCTTCTAAAAGTACTGTAGCAGCACTCGAGTTTTACCAGCTGTATTCTGAGGCTAGAAAGGCCTGAATGTGCCTTGTTCTTGAGGAGGGCATTTCAAAGAGCTGGTGTGAGCAAGCATCAGTGCCACTAAAACGACTCTCTAGGAACGCTGTTTAGGGGTCAGAGTTTCACAAAGGTCTTTCATATACCATTCCAGTGTCAAACGTTGTGGTGTCCACTTTTAGACAGAAGCAGACTCCATGCATTCTAGGTCATATTGGCACAAACACAGGAGTGGCTCAGTCCTATGTGAACAGAACCCCAAAATAACCAGGAATTCAATGATAGCACTAATATCTTAATAGTGGTTAAAATTTTTTTCCAACTCAGATAGTTTTATTGAAAATGAAATATGTAGACTGAGTTGCAATATACCTTTTGTTTCCCCGTCCATAGCTTGATCATGACTTAAAACACGCTCATGAACTCCGCCAGGCTGCATTCAAGCTCTATGCCTCTCTAGGAGCAAACGATGAAGACATCCGGAAGAAGGTGAGTCTGGGAGAGGGGCGTCCCCCAGTCCTGACAGCCAGCAGGCAGGGAGTGACGTCAGCCTGAAAGTCGTGGTGAAGAGCACTAACAGTGACTGTTTGAATATAATAAAGCAGAGTGACTAAAGGCATAATTGAAGAATGAATGGGACCCGGATTTGGGGGGTTGTTTGTTTTTAGAACATAGAGTGGCATGGCCGTGCTGGAATGACAAATAACTGGCGTGCTTTTTTCTGTCATTAATATGAATTATTATGTTGCACATTTTTGCATGTGTTGATAAAAATCAATTCTAGCACTGTGAAGCTTCAGACACCTTGAAAGATCTAACACTAGAATTGTAAATGTTATTTATGGAAATACTTCCCAATGCCATTGAGAAATTCAAATCCTTATTGTATATTGTTCTTTGATATGTGGCTTAGTTATGTTTTGATTTTTTTTTGCTACTGTGCAAGTTTGATGTGAATAAAATCTTTGTGGAATAATGATTTTATGTTTAGTGAGTGGTCATCTGAATTTTCCAGTTCCCCAAAAATGTTTCACTGATATAGCACCTTATGTTACTATAGTCTAGTCTAACACTGAACTCCTGTTCTTCATGAGACTAGTTATAGGCAGGGACTAAAGTATAGTAGTAAGCTCTGACCTGGCTGCCTCCACAAACTAAAAGGCTGGAGCTTCCCCTTCAAAAAAAAATGTAAGATAAATTTTACACATGGCTTTTAGGAACATCAGTAAATTAATCCACATGTTCTGTCTTGAAGAATTATAGCCGAAAGAGCAAATTGAGCATTGTTTACTGAACATGGCAGTTCACTAAATCTCCCATCTGTAGCCCCGTGAGAAAAATCGAAAAGTATTGGGAATTTACTGTGATTCAGAGAAGTACTTTGGGCTTGTAGAACGAGAAGTATGGAATAACTATAGGTTTATTGAAATAAATTGAAAAGGAACCATTGCTGAAGAAAATTGAAATAATAGATGAGATATGTGAGTAGCTTTGATTTAAAAATCAGTGCAAAAAACACAACTAACCTGAATGTTTTCCATGTACCTCAATTTAGTTAACAAGATGTTTTTGACTTGAAGCGTTTTAGTAAATATCTACGAAAATCCCTTTTGACACTTCTACGCTTTCATTCATCATCTGTTACTTCAAGGCAAATATGCTAATGATCTGATATTCCCTGTATCTAAGCATGATTTATGAATGTTGATGCTGATATGTTTCATTCAGTTTAGGTACATGATATATTGCAAGGGAAGAGGCTTTTGTAGCAACTCATATAGATAAAACATTTTTTAAAAATTGACATGGACTGTATAACTTAAATACGTAATGATTTGTTTGGGGATGGTTATTAGGCCCATTGGAAAGAGAAGTATTTTGCCTATTTTAGCTCAAGAAGGCTGTGCCATGGACTGAAAGGGAGATAGATAGATGGACCATAATGGGGGAAAGTAGGATGTCCATTTGTACTTCTTTGTACTTTTTTGTTAATAAACTACTGTTTTGGAATTAATGACTTAATTTGTGATATCATGTTCTATAGAAATACTTGGAATACAATAGTCTGATTAGTAGTCTATTAAAGCTTGTATTCATAATGTGTATAATTTCCTGGCAAGGCTAAATCTTGGTAATTTCTGTAGAAAGATGACAAATAAAGAATAAGTTATAATTATAATTTTTTTGTGTGGTAAAGAAAAGATACTGTGACATTCTTATGTGATGGGGATTATAGAGTTTTTAGGAAGATATTTAATCCTGGGAAATTAAGTGTTGGAATAATTTACAGTTTATAGCAACTACTGAAGAGAGAAATTGTCAAATGGAAAATATATAATTTGTGATAAAAATCTGCATGAAAATGGTTCTTAGGAGTGGAGAATCCTTATTTTCTGTGTATAAAAATTGGTAAATGATAACTCTTCCTTTGAATGCATTTATTTCTATTCCTTTTTTTTGTTGAAATAACTATCTGAGTAGATTTTTATTTGCTTTCTTCATAAAATAGTTATTTACCTTTTACACTTATGCCTTACAAACTTTGTATCCTTTTTTTGTGTAGATTCTTGAAGTACAATGTTTATTATTGTTTTATCTTTTAATGCAATATTTTTGCTTGCCAAGGTGGAATTCCAGTTACTGAGTTAATTGAGTAGAGAATCTGTGAAAGAAATTTCGAGGACTGTAGCCCTGTTCTCCCCACTCCTCCAAACAAAAGCAACAAAAAGACTGTTTTAGGATAAAAATATGAAGTGTTAATTTGGTCTGCCTTTTAAATTAAAAATAGGAATGTAATTCAATAAATACAGAAAATAACCTATATCCCATTGCCATATAACGGCCAGTTAAAGAAATGAGGTGGAATGAAGAAGAGAAAAAACTAGAGCAAAGAGGTAGAGACAGTGAGAGGTATACATAGCAATAAAGGAGAAAGATACAGGCCTTCTCGCTTTGTAGAGTTAGTCTATCTTATTGCTTCTAAAGACTTCTAAAGGCCTGCTTTTCTGTTTCTCAATCCTTCTCTCCGAGGTAGACAAAATTAAGCTAAAGACTGAATATGACCTACAGGTTAGAAATTTACCACTTCAGCTTTGGAGCAGTGTTGGTGGATTTCCATTAAAAGAAATCAACTGTATAATAGTCTTTGGAACCTAATAACCACTCAATAAGTATTTGCTGAATAAATATAGAAATGAAAATACAGAAACCATAGACAGAGTGGCATTTCCTTTAATATGCTTGGATCTTTCTGTATCCTTCTGTTCAGAGCAAAGTTGGTATTCTGATTCCTGGCTCTGCGTTCATTATCACTCTGTGGCATACTGAAGTTTACCATTTTCCCAGTGTCCTGTTAGAAAGTTAAGGAGGGTGGAAAAGTTCTGCTGGTGAGAGTGGAAATCATTACTTACTGTTGGCTGTAATATGAAGAGGGAGAAGCCCAAGAAAAGATGAAGGACCACTGAGCATGACAACAGATGAGGCCTGGCCATAATGAACTTAGAATTGTAATTCAAGGATTTTGGTCAGAGAAAGCAAGGGCAGAGGCAGCAATTGAGAGCTCAGTGGAAGAAGGGTCCAGAGCACATTAGCAGGAAGTGTAACTGACAGCAGGGCCAGGTAAAGATTAGCTGTAATCTCTGCCATGGACAGACAAAGTCTAGTCTCTAATGACAGCCTTTACTGCATATTAATGCTAAGAAGCATATGTTCATTTAATGGGACAGTAAAAAGGGAAGAAGATACCTAGCATGATTTTAGGTATTGGCATCCCCAGTCAAAACTCCAGTCAGCAGCTAAGTCATGCAGAGGCAGTGCTGGCAGACAGTCCTGTAATTATGAAGCCAAATCCTTTATAACAAAAAATTGCTCTTTTGAAGACTCTCACTTGATTCATACCTACTGATCATCAGTTAGGTTTGAAATTTAAAAGGATTGTCTCACTTTGACTCTCTTCAAGGAACTAGAGGAATTTATCATAAACAAGGTGTAAATTGAGGAAAATAGGTAGTAAATATCAATTAAATTCAAGGAAATTAATAAACTTAGTAAGATATGATTTTTATTTTTGATAAAAATAAGACACATTACAAATGTTAAATGCAGTACTTATTGTAGCCTTTGCTCCTTTAAGGTATCTGACTAATGGAGCTTTTCAGAAAGCTTTCCTCTTGGATTTTGAGTACTTCTATCTTAGTTGCAGATCCCTTTTGAGGAACTAGAATGTAAGCTCCATGAGGGCAGGGATTTTTTTATGTTTTGCTCATCACCATATTCCCAGCATCTACAACACTGTCAGGTGCGTAGTTTGTACTTAATAAATACTTGAAGAAGGAATGGATGACAAAAAAAAATGAATGGACAGATGGATGAGTAAACCATATTGCAAAATTGCATCATTAAGCACCCTTAATCCAATTATATATGGCCTCTCTGCATTAAGAATTTTCATAACTGTATTAGCAGTTACACAGGTATATGAACAGACGAGCTTTAAAATACAGGAAATCTATATCTGATCATATAGGCAAGGAGTTTCACTATACTTAGCACAGAGAAAATGCAAGAAATTCCCATTTTTTAATAGGCAGACAATCCCAAGGGTGTATCTTCTCGTTTTGACATAGATCAAAGAGAACATGTTTATGGTGTAGTAGTTGTTTAATTTTGAAATAATTTTTACCATTATTTCTTAGGGGTTTATTTTTGTGTCTACATGTATGAGTTTAAAAAATGTATAGCATTCACAAGTATGAATCTGGACCAGTGTTATACATCTGTGTAAAATATCTCCCGTATTAATGAATGTCAGAGTTTTAATTCTTTCTGGATTGATTGAGCTGTCTACATTGTATAATCATTACCCAATGGGTGGAGGGAAGGGGAAAGCAGAAGTGAGGTAAACAGCAGTAAGACATAGCCTTAAAGCTCAGCATTTATAATAAAACCTCAGTAAGTCAGAGAAAAGTAAGAAATGGCTAGTAAGAATTTTCTAGGGGATGAAAGAATTATTGGGAACCAATTAAAATGCACATGGTGATACCAATATAACTATCTTGGAATCGATTTGGCAATTAATATTTTTATTATTTTTAATTTCTTCTACATGCTTTTTATATTCTAAAGAATTGAAAACATGAAATCTTAAGTTTTTGTTCCTTGTGGGGGAAAAAAAAATCATCTAGTCACAGACGTTTGTATGTTACATGTGAAGAACGTAGCCAAGGGTGAGATGTTTTTTCTTTTTAAACTGAACAGTGGAGTTTTTTTGTTTGTTTGTTTTTTTGAAAAGGCAGAGAAAAATAAGAAAAGGAAAACAAAAAGAATTTCTCTCTACCCACTTTTTCCTAGCAAAGGAAGTTGTATCTGCAGGGTCATTGTGGGGATGATATCTAATGTATTTAAAATATTTAGCATGGTGCCTGTAGGTGCTCAATAAATGGAAGCGTTTGTTAGAATATTTTAAATGATTTCATTGGAAGATTAAAAATAAACATTTTCAAGTGTATTAGAAAAGCTGAACAGCATTGGGGCATAAATTTTTAAGAGTTTACAATGAAGATAGTGATTTTATGCTGTAAATTTCCAAAACTTACTCATTCTAGTAAAAAGAATATATTTCAGAAGCATAAGCCTTTTCTTTAGTTGTAATGATGTCTTTTTACTCTTAGATTTTAAAATACTGGTTTTTAAAACTTTTTCTTGGTATAGCTGTAGCATGTTCTCCAAAGCACCAAATATAATTTGTTTCTTGGAGTTAAATAGTATGTTACAATATAAATCAATAATGGGTCAAAATCATAGGTAATAGATGTCTTGAGAAGAGTAAAGAGGCCAAATTCTACCTAACTTTGGTTATCTAAGTATTACTGTTCATGGTTGCCTTAGATGTCATTTCACCAAAGGGTCATCATTTGTATAAAATCCTAACCCAAATACAAATGTTCAAATTTTGAACAAATGTAAATTCTTCTGTAATTTTAAAGTTACAAGATTTTAAAGCATATTTATAAATATAGGTCAGTTTTTCTTAGTATCTTTCTGCTGTGAAAAACTTGCCTGAGCATTTCACTTTTGAATATTTTTATCATCCATTGTAGCTTGATTTTATTGCTAGTTTGTCTTCTCGGTAACAGTATGATTATACCATGAATTTATATTTTTAAATATTTTTTGCAAAGTTGAGTAATTTTAAACGGTCGTTTAAAAGGCACAGTGTTAAATTTCTGTATTTGCCTCTGCCATGAAATTGGGCAGATGCAAGGAATTATTTCTGAGCCTTAGCCTGCGTGTTGAAGCAAACGCCTTGAACATTTTGAAGGTTTTCGACGGTACCACAGAAGTAGCACTCTTCAGGACTTGGTCTGCTATTGAATAATAAAATTCATGCAGAATTCAGAATTCCTTGACTTAATCTGTGGTTAAATTGTTAGTTATCTTCTTAAGGCTAATCTACCAAAGAATTTTAAACGAACTCTACAACATTCTTTCATGATGGTAAGTATTTTTAAAGAGTTAACTGGGACAGTACACCAGGTTTTGCCACTTGCCCACATAATTGAGACCGTTGGCCTTCAGCATACTGAAAGAAGCAAACCTGGGAGTGATAATGCTATATACATAATAGAGGTATTTATAAAATGAAGTAATGAATTTTTATTTCAGAGTTTCATTAAATGGAGACATAAAATTGAGTGTTCTGTTATTAGTTGTGGTACTGTAGTTGCGTTAACCAATGAATTACAGTTCTTATTCTTAAAGTATGAACTACAAGTTGGTTATTTTGTTTACAGTCTAACAATTAAGGCATATCTTATAAACCAAGAAATGCGTTAAAATATGATCTTTATTAGATCTGTAGAGCTCTAAAATTAGTAACTTAGTTGGGTTTTCAGAACATTCTTCCTGGAAATGAATGAAATGTTTGGGATGATACAATATTTGTGGAGTAGTAGACCTTAAGAAAGTCAAGTTTGTGGTAAGGAACCAGGACCATTGCTGCTACACTTTTCCCCATAATTATAAATGCTAGTATAGGGCTTGGCAAACAATAGCCTGTAGGTACTTATTACCTATGTGATAATTCTGTAACCTGCCAGTTCAGAATGGTTTTTGCATTTTTATATGGTTGGTGGGGGAAAAAAAAAAAATCAAAAGAAGAATATTTCCTGACATTTGAAAAGTCAAATTCAAATTTGTGTCCATAAAGTTTTTTTTTTCAGTTTTATCGAAATATAATTGACAAAATATTCGTAAAGTATTATTGGAATAAAACCATGTTGCTTTGTGTTGCCTATGGCTGTTTTCCACTACAGTGGCAGATTGAGTACTTAGTGACACAGTCATTAAGGCCACAAAGCCTGAAATATCTGCTATCTGGCCCTTTACAGAAAAAATTGGCTCACCTTATGCTAGTAATGCATAGCTAAATATAAATGACCATAAACCAGTGTGGTGAAAAACTCTGATTCCCATTTGCCTCTTTGTAATGGAGTATAGAAAGATGGGACCATACCAAAGCCACAGGAGCGGGGAGAGGTCAGTTGTCTAACTTCCTGCAAAAGAGGCATTATCAAGTGTTGATGATAGGATATTGTTACTGGATACTTTTCTACATGTTGATTCCCTTGTTTGAATGATTTTGGCATATAATGGACCCCAGACAAATTGGATAATAGTTATGTAGGAAATGTTATTAGATTCTGTATATTGGTTAGCAAAGTTGCCTGAATAAGATTTTTCACCATCCCAAAGAGAAAAATAAAGATCCAGTTCATGTATTAAACAAACATCTATTCAGCCTTTACAACATATGAAGCATTATGTTACATGGTATGGGGGCATACAAAAATTATATAACTCAGATACTTACATCAAGTGATAACCTATTTAGGAAACCTAATTTAACATAACTGCTACCATTTATTGAGCATTTACTGTGTGTTAGACACTGTGCTAAGCATTGGCATGTTATCACCCTTAAACCTCCTACTACCCTGTGAGATAGCTGTTGCAGATTAGGAAATCAGCAATGTGACCAAGGCCACCCAGATTGTAAGTGATAGCACCTATATCATATCCCAGTCTCTGACTCCAAAGCCCATGCTGTTAACGATAACTTTATTCATGTACAGTTAAATACCATTACTAGAGCCAAATTATGGTATACAATAGCAAGAAAATTTACAAGAGAATGTGTGATAGTCTAAAATAGTTGAAAATGCTTTCAGTTGAGGGAACTTAATAGCTGGTATTAGCTGGTTAAAAACATCAGATTCAGAAAATGTGTCTTTTCTCTCACATAGTTTTTGGTACAAACTGTGTAGTGAGATGCTTTATTTCCATTTATTCATCTGGCTTTCTTTGTTTTTTTGTTTTTTTTGAGAGAGAGATAGTACAAGCAGGGGAGGGGCAGAGAGAGGGGGAGACAGAATCTATAGTAGGCTCCAGGCTCTGAGTTATCAGTGCAGATCCCAGTGCAGGGCTTGGACCCATGAACCGTGAGCTCATGACCTGAACCAAAGTCAGACACTTAAGTGACTGAGCCATCCAGGTGCCCCTAGGAGCTTACAACCTGAAGTAGTTAAGGAGATGAGACACTAATTGCTATGTAGTAATTCCAGTACCTTATGTGTGCAGTAAAAAGCATTGTCTACATTGAAAGCCAATTTTATCATGATCGGTACAGCCAGATATGATTAAGATACAGCTGTAATTAAAATAGTTATTATGAATGAGTCTGGAAGAGTCCATCTCTTATATAATAGTCCATCTCAAATAAGGGTTTATTTGTGGGGAAAAAGTTTATTTGAAAGCAGCTTCACCTTCCCCTTGTAAAATATTAAAATCATTTTCAGAAGTTGTGACCCACAGAATGAAGGATCTTCATATCTCTGTTCTACATCATTTGGAAATGTTTTTCTAAGGGCACTGTCTAGATGTGATCACATTGTAAACTAGCGTTCTAGAAAGGAAGCATCCAGAATTAATGTCAGACAAGTCCTGTTTCAGCTTTTATTTTGTAGATAGCTTTCTTATAAAAACTTTTTTTTAATGTTTATTTATTTTGGAGACAATGTGAGAGAGTGCAAGCAGCAGAGGGGCAGACAGACGGAGACACAATCTGAAGCAGGCTCCAGGCTCTGAGCTGTCAGCCCAGAATCCGACACAGGGCTTGAACTCACTAACCGTGAGATCATGAGCTGAACCAAAGTCGGGATGCTTAACCGACTGAGCCACTCAGGCGCCCCAAGATAGCTTTCTTATAGAACAGATTTAAACTTAAGGCAACTTGTATCTTCTTTTAATAGTTATCCGTTGTTAAACTATAATGTTCGTAACTAGAATATAAACTCCATAGAAGCATTACCTGGCAAATAGTAGATGCTATGCTTGTGTTTATTGAATAAATTGTGTATGTCTGGACATTAAAACTCAGCCAGCCAACCTATGGGATAATCAACACTGTTGCATGCATGGCTGTGTATATAGAGGAATAGGGGCTGAGCAGAGCCATTGTTTGCACAGTTCTTGGCAATCCATTATTCAGATCCATGGAAAACAGTAAAAGATGGAAAGGAAGTTTCTAGTTCTGTTATTTGAGAAGTAATTTTTAATGGTTTTATTTATGTACCAATATAAGTCAGCAGCTATTTTTGTCCTTCCATTAAGTTGATGATTGAGCTTTAAAAATAAAACTTATATATAGAGAAATATTTTTCCATAGTGTTGATCTATTTTTAGACATCATAAGTATTTCTGACACACTGTGTTTGGTTTTAGGGGAAAAAGAAGTTGGGCCAAGAGAGAGATCCCACTTCTTTCCAAAGCACAGAAAAGTTAAGAATTTTGAGTATTTCTTCTAAACATTTAACATAAGTGAAAGTTGCTCAGCTATTAAGAGAAAAAGGTCCTGAGGTAGAAATTACAAAATACTACCTAAAGGGACTTAAAAGCAAGAATGAAATATAGAAGCTTTAGAATGGGCCCACCCTAAGAACCCCTTCCACCTTGACTTCCACTCTTAAAGTGAAGTGCTGTTGTTCCCATTAGGCCTATAGGAGGGGTTAGGTGTTAATTTAGTTCACTGCCTTCCAGAGAAAGGAAGAAAATGAGGCCCTGAGGATCAACTCTTAGAATGCTTGGTCTTTCGCTTCTCTGCCTCAGAGAAGATAACTATCTCCTGCCACTCCCTACCTCCTAAGATCATGAAGTTAGAGAAATTTGGTATAAATGTGGGAGTAGAGAATGATGGAAGACTGAGAGAATGGAAGAAATACTTTGTAAAATGTTTAGTGAGACTCCAGAATATGTGTTGATCAGTGATTTGTCCTAAGAGAAGCTCTTGTAGAAAAAAAGAGCCTTTGGTAAAAACTCCCCTTTATTTTAAAAATATTTGCTTGAGGAAAATGTTAGAAAATTGTACATTGGAGCAGTGGCAAAGATATCACAGAGAATAGGCTGTGGGTGGGAAGTCTACTGTTCTCATCTAGAACAAATGGAGCTTCTGGCCTGAGAACAGTAGAGTATTAGTTCTATTTAGGTAGTATCTGTGGAAGCTAGATCCTGATTCTAGAATGGAGATTAGATCATCAGGGAGTTGAATGGAAAAGTCAGTGGACTCAACTCTTGTGGTCTCTTCACAGTGTTTTTTTGGCTTATCTTTTCCCCATTGACTTCCATTCTCTCAACCTTTGGCATTTTTACCCCCAGGCAAGCTAAATCATTGATTTGTCATTTTCTTTTTTGGAGGCCCTGTGAATTGTACCTGTTCCCCCCCCCCCCCCCCCGCTCTTCAGTTTATTAACTATGACCTCTTTTGTATAGCGTACTAATTTTTATTGGCCTTGGATGTCAGTATATAGACTGTAGTTTCCATATCACTGATAACTTTATGTATGTATTTATTTATTTTTAGCACTGATAACTTTTTAACTTCTCTTTTTTCCCCGGTTTTCCAAGTCAGATCTCAATTTAGTTACTAAGGCTAAGCAAAAATCTCATCCTTAAGCACAAGTGGAATGGACCTTACACTAGAAGTAAGAAAACCTAGTGGAGCCCTAGCCCTGTCCCCATTTGCCTAGAGAACCTTGACCAGTGACTTAATCTTCCTGAATTGCAGAGACCTCTTTGATGAACTAAAGAAGTTGGACGAATTTATTTCTAAATCCTCTTCAGATTTTAACATTTTTCAACCAAAAAATTACCATACCTGTGTTGAATTCTTTCAGATAGTTAAGTCTGCTACTTTCAATGGCATTGAGAAGAGTGTAGTCAGAGAATTGGTTTTCCAGCTGAACCTGTTCAGGAGCAGGAGTTGCAGCTGCCCCTTGTTTGTTTCATGGGAGGCCATGTGCTGTTGGGGTATGTGTGTGTTTTGCTCTTTTGTTTTAATAAAGGAATTGGTGAAGGATGTACTCAAGAATTAGAAATATTAAGTGCATTTCCATGATATGCATGGCATCATGTCTTTTGGTTAAGTATTCTGTGGCAAAATCAGGATGGTCACTTCCTAAAACCTAGGGAAAGTTTGGTTTTCCATTTTTAGGAATGGATCCCTCTCCAGACCCCTGTTGATTCCACTCAGTCCACCAAATGAGCTGGTTGTACAGGCTTCTCTCACTTTAGGGTCTGTCTTGTCATCTCATGGCCCCTCTCCATCCTTCCAGCCTATATCCTGTTTCTAAAATGAGTCTCTTGATTTCACTGACGTTAGAAAAATAAGTTTTAGGAGGGGCTAGACCATAAATAGTGGCCCCTGGGACTCCTCTACATCAACGCTTATTAGACGAAAGAGTCGCCATCCACACCTAATAGGTTCAGTGTCTATTGTAGATCCTTTTTCCTTGTCAGACCTACTCTTTCTTCCTGACCTCCATGTGCTGCATCCTGCTTGGCTGCTAGTCCCTGCTGCTTTAACTAGACTTTCTGGATTTAATAACATACTGCTTAGATCTTAGAACTGCCTCTTCTGACTTACAGAGTTTGATTCCAAGTCTTCACTGTTTCTGACCAGTTCTCTCTTGTCATCCTCTATTAAAACTTTCTGGAATTTAGCCTACCTGGAATTGAATTGTATTTGCCTGGCCATTGTGCACATTAGCATAAATAATTGATGTTAAGAAAATGCCCACTTCACCATCCAACTCCCTTAACTCCATACCCACCCACTTTGAGCTGTCTAAGAAGTTTCTTGACACCACTAGGAATCTTCCTGGTTTTCGCATCCTCTGCTTGACCTGTTTCAATCACAGTTCAAAGTCCAATCTGAAGTTGCTAGTACTGGAAAATGCTTCATCCAGGGTCATGCTGGAAGAATTGTTGGGTCTTGTTTTTAATTCTGACTCTTCCAGTTCTTCATATGCTCTGAGGAAAAGATGGTATATGACTTGGCCACAACTAAAATGTGAGTTCACTAGAGCTCATTGAAGACTAGGGAATTTCCTTATAAGCCAAGGCCATTTTCATCTTATTAACATTCCCTTGTGTTCCAGGAACCTTAGGATTATCTGGGTTCTGCATTTCCCCCATGCACCTTCTAGGCTGACTGCCCTTTACTCCCACAGGCCATAGGGTTCTCCTGTCCCAATAACAGAAGTGTCAGATCCTCATCTACCCCTGCAAGAGCCACAATGACAGAGAAAAAAAGCTTAGCAAAAGCATGTAGTCATGAAGACTAAAGACACCAGCAGAGAAATGCATAGCACCTGGTCCATTGACCTAAAACTTGATCAATTTAGAATGCAGCATTCTTTTATGAGTTAACTCTGTAGTTAAATTTATAACCCAGGCCCCTGAGAAGAGCAAAGAAAGAAATGGCACTTCCACTCTGAAGGTTCATCCACTACTTATATTCCTGGTCAGGCACAGTGTCTGTGTAACAGAGGCACTTCTCCCTCCTTTCCTTCCCATTTTTTTTTTTTTTTTAAGCAAATTCACAAGCTGTGCCATAGGGCATATTTGCTGAACTATGGCTGGGGAATCTCCAGCAAGAATCATGAGGCAGAACAATTTCAAGCTTTACTTGGCATTGCTCTTATAGGCTGGAAAGACCTCCAATCCTTTGCAGGGGCTGGGACTTGGCTCTCCCATCATTATCAAGGCTTTGTAGCACAGTACCGAAGTTGTTGAAAGGCACCATGGAGAACATGTTTTATTGTGTTTGGCTTTCTAACCCCAGGTCTGAAAAAGTTATCTGATACTCTATTAGACCTTCATGGGGGTCAGAGTGCTATGGCAACAGCCAATGCCAACTCCTTCCCAGGTGACCTGAAAATTTTGTCTCTGAATTTGATTCCAAACCTTTCTCTGCCTTATAATCACATTTTTATCTTTATTTTGGTCAGTATATTCACTATCATGCTCCTTTTATCCCTGCACAGATGACCTCAGTACCCTCAAGAATACAAAACCATAGTTAGATCATGTCGCTCATTCACATAGGCTCTTAGAATACCTTTGTGGATCGGAATTCTAGGTTCACATTCTGAGTTTGCATTATTTTGCTCCTAGACTGATACCTTGATGGAGAAAGTAGACCAGGCATTCAAGTAGTGGGCTTTCGAGAACTTTAGCAGGGTTACTAAAGTCTCTCCACAACAAGTTTGGTTACAAATCCAGGCCTCCTACTGTAGACATTTGGATAGACTGTAACCTAAGAAGGGTCATCTTGTACATAAAAGAGAAGATACCTCCAAATAGTCCTACTATTTTATATCCTAACACAGGGGAAAGGTTTAGCAGCCAGAATATACCTATTCTCCATCTCCAAAATACCGTTCACCACACCCCCAGGAAACTTAAAGCATGAGGCTCTGCTCTGATGGTTATAATGACTGCCTTGCTAACATAGTTCTCCACTGTCTGCTGGCCTAAGCCTCAATATTCTCGGGTAAGGTCATTGATGGCCATTTCCCAGCCACTAGTACAACATCCTAGTCTGAGAATGGGTGTTTTTCCTCTCACCATTTGTAGATGCTTAATTCACTCTGTCTGCCTTAAACCGTATGGCCCCTGTCATCCCTAAAGTGCTTTTTGCTAACATAGTTTCCATAGATTCCATAGAGTGTCATAGCACTCATTAAATAGTTCATTGCACTTGCTTATCCTACATTGTAAGTTTGGTGGGAACAAGGGCTTTCTCTCCCTCACCATTTTGTCTTCAAGTTTTAAAACCATGTCTAGCATTCAGGTATTTACTGAATAAGTAAATGTGGGCATGTAAATAGGAGCTGTGCCCTGTTTGCTCTTAATTGCCCGCTCCCTGATTTTGACCTCCTGTCTAACTAGACCTGTACTATCTTGTCTTTTCTACCGTACCTTGTTTCCCATGTCACTTCTGAACAATGTGATAATTTTGCCCCATCTAACGTGATTTTTGGGGGGGGGAAGTCAAATAATCATTGCTCTCTTCCCTGATTTTACTGAAGGCCCAGGGAGGTCAAGTGAGTTGATCAAGATTATAGAGCAAATCTATATGCCTAATGATTGCTATACTTGTCCCTTGGCAGATTTACATTTTGGCTGGATGTGGCCAGTAAACATTATCTAGAGCCTCTTTTTTTTTTTTTTTTTTTTTAAATTTTTTTCATGTTTATTTTTGAGAGAGAGCGTGTGAGTGGGGAAGGGGCAGAGAGAAGGAGACAGAGTCTGAAGTAGGCTCGAGGCTCTGACCTGTCAGCAGAGAGCCTGACACGAGGCTCGAACTCATGAACCATGAGATCATGACCTGAGCCGAAGTCAGATGCCCAGCTGACTGAGCCACCCCGGTGCCTCTAGAAGCTTCTTTCGAGTCTTGCCCCTAATCAGGTTTCCTAAGCACCTGCAGCCAGTCTAATAAGTGTTCTCCATCTCCAAAGTACCATCTTCAAAATAATCAGCTCTTGGAGAGTAATCATATGCTCCCACCCCTTGGCACCACCACTTTATTCTTGGAATAAAGAATCTTAGATGAGGGAATATCAAGCTGATTTTGAAGTCACAGCCTTGTCATATACGTAGGATGAGAGATGGGCAGAGCCTTGGGACATGCGACCATTTCAGGGAGGGAAGGAGTGAGAGGACTGTAGCTTAAAGAGGTTAAAGTTTGGGCACTTGTGTCTTTTTTAAGTCGAGGTGGAAATGGGCAGTGGGGTAGCTCGAGAAGGATCCAGTGGGGTGGGGCAGAATAAAGATGCAGGAAAGAGGTGTGGAAAGTAGTTGCTGGATCAGGGTGGAAGGGCTTTGAGCTTGAAGTACCCCACTTCAACAAAGAGTGAAGAGAACTATTGGAGACATATTAGTGAGAAGTAGGAAGTTGTGTCCCAGGAAGAAAGCAAGGTCCCTGCAAAAATGAGGTGGGCACAGAGGGAGTTAGGGCATGAGGAGGTGGGAAGAATTTGAAATAGGAAGCAACCATCCTAGGGGATATTGGAATCTCTTGCCGGTCAGTGCAGCACTGATGGACCCAGGAATGAAGGTCCTGCTGAGGTGGGATAGCATACACTGAGACCAGGCTGCCAGGTTTGGTGACTTCCATTGTAGTATCAGTGGTCTGGGATATGAAGCAGGAATGAGTGGTGGAAGGATAGGGAAACGGGGAATCTGCCTACTAAGTGGTGTATCTGAGCAGGGCATACAGGTCAGGGAGCAAGGTCTGTGAGGGTCAAAAGTAGATAGAAGCTGAGGGCCTAGAAGGAACAGGACAGGGTGATGTGCATACAAGTAAGGGTGAGATTATATTTGGTCTGGGGAGAGGAGTAGATCAATATGTACGTTTTCTTCTGTCACTTTGAAACCTGCAAATTGATACATAAAAAATTATTCCTCTTCCATAGCTAAAGTATGGTTCCATGTTCTTAGTAGTTGGTATTTTTCTCCCCACCACTGTTAATTTCAACACTGTTTTCTCTTCCCATTTGGCTTGAACATCTGGAGATTTCCCACCCGCTCCTGTTCTGAGGTCAGCCTTCTAACTCCTGTCATTTTGGTCTAGCTCAGTGATCCTTAGCCTTGGCTACGCACTGGACTCTGCCAACAGGTGCCTGAGCCCTACTCCACAGAATCTGATTTAATTGGCCTGAGGTTTTTTGTTTTTGTTTTTTAAGCTCCCCAGGTTGATCTTTCCAAGTGTTCTCCCAGACAGGTGTTCTCCTAGGTGGGAGTAAGAACTCCCATTAATGTGTCACTCATGTTGGGGACAACCTTGTGAACACAGGCACACTTCTGTAGCCACAGCCATATCACAAGCATGGCTAAGCATCAGGACTCTGGAGTCAGATGCCTCGGTTCCTCTCAGTTTTGTAATCCCAGGCAAACTCTATATCATCTAGAATCCTCAGTTTCCCAATATGCTGATGAGAATAATCATAATAATTCCTGAAAAAGGGTTAAATCAGATAATGTAATAAGCTTATTAGCACAATGCCTAGCACATAGACGTACTTAACGAATATTAGGTTTTTTTGTTAACATTTTTGTTGGGATTGTGTTAGTATTGTTTCTAATATATGGTTTGTCCATAGGACCACACAAGTTAAGTTTAATTTCTTCCACACAGTATTTATTTTGTATGTATACATTGCTTAAATGAAGGAAGATTGTAAGCTATCTTGTTTTTAAATTAAAAAACAAAAAAAAAGCTTTCTGACTGCAGTAACAGGACATAGAGTTACAGTAAAAAGATGGCAGGGGTTACTTTTCTAAATATTTAGTTTCCATTCTTGGTAAGAAAGTAGTCACAGGTTGGCTCTGTCAGAAACTTGCAGATTTCATAAAGGGCTGAGTGTGGACTACGATTTTTCTAGAATCTCACTCTGGCAGGAACCTGCCCAATGATAATTCAGTTATATCTTTTACTTTTTCTCAATACTATTTACGCAACACCTCTGCAATATTTATGCCGTGTAGCTACTGTTTTCAGTGTTTGTAAAAAATAAACAAAAAACCTGCCCCCTTAATGCCTATCATTCTGGTAGGTCCTTAGTGGGTAGTACTACCTTTCTGATGAGCTAGCTGCCTGCCCCCACCACAAAATGATCGTTCCAGGGGTCAAAACTCTTGCTAAAAACAACATTAAACGTCTAATGGATATTAACATACTTGCATTTACAAGCAGTGAAATTTGTCGTCTTCCTGTTGTTATTTATGCAGCATTAACCTTTTTCTCCAGATCATTGAGACTGAAAATATGATGGACCGAATTGTGACTGGCTTGTCTGAGTCTAGTGTCAAGGTGCGGTTAGCTGCCGTCAGGTATGAGCTTTAAATGGTCTGAATAAAAACCCTTTGCCGTGTGTTTAACCTGTTTCCTTTCCGGACCTTCACTGAGTAAGCGCAGAATCCAAATGTTATTCAAAAGTATTCTCAGGTGAACTCATACAGTGTGTAGCATCGTTTAACAGAGAAGCTAGCTTGAAAAGCCCGTGAAGCCCTGAAGTAGTTGAATTAACAATGTCTATAGATATACTTGAAGTGCATATCAGTAATTAGTGAAATGCCAAGCAGTGTGTTTGAAAAGTAAAAGTTTGAGCTTCTTTTGAAGCTAATTTTGATTGTTCTTTGTAGATGTTTGCACAGTTTATCTAGATCTGTGCAGCAGCTTCGAACCAGTTTCCAGGATCATGCTGTGTGGAAACCTTTAATGAAGGTAAGAAGCAAGCAGCAAGCAGCACCCATTCCCACAGAGTCTTTTGTGAGTTGAGGTAGCTGACCGCCCTCCTGGTCTAGGAGCAGGGCTGATATTTGTTTAAAGCATTTTGAATATTTATCTCCTCAAATCTGATGTTGTAAGCATCTCAAGGTCTGCTGAACCTGTTTCCAGGGTCAGCATCTCAAGTGTGACAGGGAAACAGGTGCCTAGTTATCTTTTCTTAAACGAAAGTTTAGTTTTTCATCTTATCTCCTTGTATGTTTGGTATTATTACACTTTAGACTTGATCCAAAGTCTTTGTAATTTTTAATTATAAGAAGGAAAGAAATCAGCCATTTAGAGATATAACTTGTTCCTAGTCTTTTGGGAATCCCTGGATATTTTTTTTTACCACAGTGTTATCTTCTGCTTCTCTACACCAATATCACTTCTTTGGTCTTACAGCTTTCCTTGAGGGCCAAAAACAAAAAAGTCGTTCAGGCCAAATAAGTCTGAATCAAGACTTCAACTAGGCATCAGGTGGCTGCTGATGTCCACCCTCCTCCTCCCCCCCCCCCCCCCCCCAATATATTACAGAACCATAGGTCAACTTGGTCTCTGGTCCACCATTTGTTTTGTTTTGTTTTGTTTTGTTTTGTTTAAGTCATCATACACCTTGCATTTAATTGACAGAATTTTTTCATTTAAGTTTTTGGTTTTTGTTTTTCAATACCTACTATGAAAATCTCTGGGCACACTACAGACCACTTGCTCTCATCTTAAAGCTTCAGGTTACAGTAGAGACATCATTGTGGTAGAAATAGGGGAGGCTTCAGGCAGGAAAAATACGAAGTGGGGCTTTGAGGGGAAAAAAGGAAGGCGGGAGGATTTTCCAGAGGGAGGAACAGCATGAGCAGAAACACTGTGTATGGTCCATGTAGGTAGGAAGCATAAGGATGTCTTCATACTGTGGTAGAGGGGTGGGGTATTAGCACCAGGTGAAAGAGTTGGACCAGTGCTCTCTTCAGGAAGGCTGTTTTGCGATCGGCACTCTTGTTTTTAGATGGCACCTTTTTCATAGTAGCATAATCTGGATTCATTGATTCTGTCCATTCAAGATTCTTTTTTTTTTTAATGCTCTCCTGTTTCCCAAAATAATTCCCAAATATTTCCTCTGGAGCCATTTTCTCTAATTGCTCAGCTCATATGAATCAGAAATGGAACAACATGCTGTTTCTAGCTAGTTCTACCTGGGCAAAGGTTTGGTGAGCCATGTAGAAGGATTTCGTTCACTTGGGTACATGTGAGTGTATCAAACTACTACTTTGTTGCACAAAATGTAATACTGAAAGCTTGGAAGTAAATCATTGATTTATTTCAGATACTTTTAGGTTTCTGTTCAAAGGCTGTTTGCATGGCTATTGATTTTTTTCCCCTTTTGCTTTGTTATGTTTTCAACTATTGGTTAGCAAACTATAGAACAATAGGCATTTGATTTTAATTAAAAATTTTATTTGTTATCATTTTTTGTCCTTATTTTGGTGAAATTCTGTTTGGTCAGTGTTAGATGTCTGCTTCTGAATTTCAGTGTTATATCTTACACTACATTGGGTAATGCTTTTAAAATTTTCATAGAATCTATCCTGTTTTTATCATTGTTACCTCATTTGAAAATAAAACTCGATAAAAGTGCATTAATCTCTATATAACAACGAATAGTATTTTTAAAGTCAATTCTTAAAGCAACTTTTTAAAGCCTTGGTAGGCACTCACTTATTTCTACCAATGATTCTAAGTAGTATAATTTTTGCAAAATGATTGTTTTCCTTTTTTTAAATTTTTTAAAATGTTTTATTTATTCTTGAGAGAGAGAGACAGAGACAGAGCATGAGCGAGGGAGGTCCAGAGAGGGAGGGAGACACAGAATCCGAAGCAGACTCCAGGCTCTGAGCTGTCAGCACAGAGCCCGACACGGGGCTCAAACTCACAAGCCTTGAGATCATGACCTGAGCCAAAGTCGGACACTCAACCAACTGAGCCACCCAGGCACCCCTGTTTTTCTTAATTCACATTCTTTGAGCACCCCTTTTGTGCACTGCCATTCAGTTGATAGGGGCCAGGATAAATTAGACCATAGATAGATTAGTCCTTTAAGAAGCTTAAACTTGTTAATAGCAAAGGAGATTGGCATGGCTGCACAAAGAATTTGAATAGTGGGCCGTGATAAGGGTCCTAGGAAAGGTCAGAAACTAAGGCAGGAGGTGTTCAGAGGAAGATGGAACAGCTTCTGACTGGAAGGGCTTCAAGGGAGCTTGTGGAATGGGGACGAGCTTAAAGAATGGGTAGGGCGTGTACCTGAGGGATATAGGAAGGGAAGGATATGGCAAGGGAAGATACATAATCTCAGAGGGGGTTGTGGCAAACACAGAGATCAGGATGCATAATATATGAGATTTGATCTTCATCAACTAGGTAATGGTGCACAGGAGAGTTAAAATGCGGTATCTTAAAAGAACCATTTCTATTTTGTAATTCTTGCTTATTCTTGGGAACTTCAGACTTGATTTAGCTGAAGAAAGCAGATAACATGTTTAACTCTGAATTTTTTTTTTGCGATGATCCATTTCCAGTTTGTATAACTAGATCTTCTAAGATTCCTTTTGGGATCATGAGTCCAATCCTGATCTGATCGCTGATGCAGAGGATTTAGTTGAAGTGGATGTTCCATATAAGTGGTGGTGTTTCTGAAGCCTTCTCTCTTAGAATCTAGAAACCACAGGTTCTGATAACAGCTAATGGTGACTAACACTTGTCATTGTGCTTTGCTGTCTTCCGAGTTGAGTGAGAGTCCATGGCAGTTTGTTTACTTCATACCTGTTATATGTGGATGATAACAGTTATGACAATAAATTAACTTTAAAAACTTGCATTTCTGTGTGCCAGTTACTGTTCTAAAATTTTTTCACATGTTAATTCTCACAACAATACCATTACCCCCACTTTACAGCCAAGGAATTAGTATACTTATTTAGTGTTGGAACTGAAGTTTGCATTCAGGAAGTCTGTGTTCTTTATTCTCATGTTGCTTCCCTTAACATTCACCGTATCACATTTAATCTTCAAAAGTCCTACGAAGGAAGTGCAGTTTTCCTCAATTCAGAGACTCAGAGAGGTTAAGTAAACTTGAGCACATCTAGTAAGTGGATTAGGGTTGGGACCAGGGCTGTGATTCCAGTGCTGAAAACCAGTCCCCACATTGCCCTAGCTGTGTAGTAGCTTGACTCATCCATGCTCTTGGTCAAACAGGTCCTTCTAGAGACAACATACATCAGAACGTTTCAGGCCCTAGGGCAACTTTGTGGTTTCATAAGTGGTATGATGTGATGGAGTAGATGGAGCTAACTTGTCCCAAAGCCATCCTATGGTGTTCACACTTGTCCTATAGAGCACCCCCTCCCTGACTTGTGTTTGTCTCTTTCTGTGCAGCGCCTGCCATCCTGGCAGTGGGGCTGTAGCTTCTCCTGCAAGATAGGTGCAAGGGTCTTAGTCATAATTAGAGCACCAGGTAAGGCTTGACACGGTATCAAGTGGATCTTTCCTAACTCTTTCTCCGATATGAAAAGTCACATTACAAGATAAATTGTGTTTGGTTCTCATTTGTTCTTATGATCTCACCTTCATTGTTCCAAACCATTAATAGCATCCCTTTTTTAAATTCCATAGGTTTTACAAAATGCACCAGATGAAATCCTAGTAGTAGCATCTTCCATGCTATGTAATCTTCTTCTTGAATTTTCTCCAAGCAAAGAGGTTAGTATCAATTTCTCTTCCTAGGCTTTGCCCAGTCTAGAGCTTAGTCAAATAATTTTCACAGCAGTTAACTGAAATTGCAGGATTGGGGTTTAAAAACTACTTCTGAATTGTTTGATGAGGGGTGTGCATGCAAATTAAATCATTTTTCAAAATACGGTTTTAATTTCCTATTCTCCCTTTTCTGTCTGGCATATGAAGCTTATTTAAAAGATATTTTAGCTTAGAGTTAACCTAAACTGCCCACAACTGCAAATGTAAGGAATAATTACAAAAGTAATAGACTATTTTCAAACTGTATATACTAAAGAATAAATGAAGACTCAATTTTATAAACCAGGATTGGAAATCGTTTCAAGGAAATAATAACTGCTGCCATTGGAAAATCATCTTTTTAATGTTTAATGTTAATGGTAGTTGTTTGGGGAGGGATTGCAAGTGGGAATATTTTTCCCTTTTATACGTTTTACAAATTACATGTGTATGTATTGTTTTTAGACTAGGGAAAACTACAATAAGCTTTAATAAAGGAGGGAAGGAGACTTATAAAGTTAGTTTTATTATGTGAAAATATCTCTGGTCTGCCCAGTTGCGAGCCAAGGGTTAGCCACTACCCTTTATTTAGTAGTTCCATTTTTGTTGAGTTTCTTTTTGGCATTGCAACACCTGTAGGCTTTTGACTATAATTAGGAAGGCATTTAGTAACAAGGTGGAGGTTCAGAGACAGTTATTCAGCCAGCAGAAATCTTGGAACAAACGGGGAGAGACTGGGAGTTATTCTGAAGGAAGAGAAAGTCTAGACAGGATGCCATAGTTTCCATCTGTTTTTCTCTGCCCTGGTCCTGGGGTTCTTGGCATGATGATGATCTGATTGCAGTCAGTACAATACCATTTATCATCCCAAACAGCTCTTCTGTTGCCTCAGATCTACTTTCCAAATATATAGTCAGGGTCTGGTTAGAAGTGAGGTAGATGAGCTCAGGCACAGGATCATTAATGTGATTGATTTTTTTTTTTTTTAATTAAAGAAAATTTTTAAGTTTATTTTGAGAAAAGGAGCGTGCATGCACATGTGCACAAGCGGGGGAGGGGCAGAGAAAGATGGAGCGAGGGAATCCCATTCAGGCTCTGCCCTATCACTGTGAAACAGGGCACGAACTTAGGAACTGTGAGGTCATGACCTGAGCCAAAATCAAGAGTTAACACTTAACGACTGAGCCTCTCAGGTGCCCCCATTTTTTTAATATTAAAAATAAACTGGACCCTGAACTGCAAGGGAAGGAAATGCTATAAAAGCATTTATTAGGCTACTTGACAAAATTGACACACGGACTATAGATTTGATAAAAGTATTGTTTTAACGTTAATTTCTCTGAATTTGGTAACTGCTCTGTAGTTATCTAAGAGAACATCTTTGTACTTAGGAAATACATACTGAAGTATGAGGGGTATATGCTCTACTTTCAAATTGTTCGGAAAAAGGTAAATGTGGATATGGGCATACAGAAGGAGAGAGATAATGATACAGCAAATACAGCAAAATGTTAAAAATTGTTGAATCTGGGAAAAGAATAAGTGGAAGTACCTTATACTATTCTTGCTGCTTTATGAGTTTGAAGTTACTTCCAAATAAAAAACAAAACAGGAGGTGGGGAGACGGGCAAAATGGATGAAAGGGAATTGGGAGACACAGGCTTGTAGTTGTGGAACGAGTCTCAGGAGTGACAGGTATTGTAATAGCATTATATGGTGATGGGCTGTACACATAGCATGATGTATATATAAACTTGTTGAATCACTGTTGTACAACTGAAACAATGTAATATTTTGTGTCTACCATACTCAAAAAAGGTTTCAAAAAGAACAAAACCAATTTGTACAAGTGGAGGAATGTGTACCCTTTTCCAAAAATTTTTGAAAAGCACTGCCCTTTTTTTCCCCTGTGTAAGTCTGGATTGCTTAAGACAGTTCTGGAACCCACTTGAAAGGTAGCCTTTTAAGCATTCTTTGGTGACAGATCTTTCCTCTAAGGTGTGAATTTTTTTTTTTTTAGAAATTATTAAACCTGTTTTCAGCCAAGGATCTGAAGTAATAAAGTATGCTATGTTAAATGTAAAACGTGGTATGATTATAAAAGTATGCGGCAGTTTTGTTTGTACCATTCATAGGTAGTCCTGACAGTAGTTCTAAAAGATGGGTTCTGCGGCATGTTTGGAATAACATTGACAATCTGGAAAGAAGAGTTTGGTTATGTAAGTTCCGTCTAAGCCACCATGTTGTCATAGTCCCAGCAGGTAAAGAACACGTGGGATACACGTGTGCAGCAGGCAGGGAGTGAGCATCTCAAATGACGGTGAGCATGAGAATGTGGAATTAGATAGTGGAATCATAAGGTCATGTGTGGAATGTACAGAAATTAAGACAACTCCGGAGTCTTTCAGAACTACATAGAAAAGAGAAATGACTGGGACTATTTTTAGTGTTGGAATTATTAAGAGAAGAACTGTTCTTCTCTTACCCTTCTCAAGGTAATTTTTGTATCCTTGTGAAAGTCGCTTGGAGTTGGGTGAGAGTAGGAAAGAAACCAAAGACAGAGTGCCAGGGTCTATACACATTCAGTCGCAAACCTGACTTTAAAACTGTGCATTTTTCCTTTCCAATCATAGCCAATTTTAGAATCCGGAGCTGTGGAACTACTTTGTGGATTAACCCAAAGTGAAAATCCCGCTTTGCGAGTGAATGGAATTTGGGCTTTAATGGTACGTTTCGTTCTTTTATATACGTCGTCATTTACAAAGAGAATGGAGCTGTTATCAAAGTAAAAACTAAAGAATGTGTAATTTGAAATGTCTGCAATCTGCTTTTTAAAAAAGGTTATTTTGGCCCAGTTTTCTAATGACCGAGGACCTGGAAGACTGAGTAGTCAACTTTCAGATTTGAATATAAGTAAGTTGCACGTCCACTGGGTGCCACAGTTCTCCCATTTTATTATTAAGGAAAGTGGATACATGTTGAAACTGGACATCAAACATGGAGAAAGCCAATTTTCCTTACCATGAATATATTGATACCTGCCTTAAGCTACCTGCTTTACAAAGCCCTTTCATGTCTCCTTTGCTCTTTATAACAACTCTGAAATAAGCTAGGAGTATTCATATTTCACAGACAAGTAAACTCAAGCACAGAGTGATTAAGTAACTTGCCCAGTGTAACAGAACAATGCATAAGTGCTGAATAATTTCTTAACTTCTAGTAAATAATTTGTGATAATCTAAATTATAAAACTTTGTAACTATGAAGTCAATAACCATTTTTCCTTAAGATTTATTAAAATAAAATTTGTTGAAATTGAAAATGAAAATCCTACACGGATTTCTTCAAATATAATTATAGTACTTACAATTTAGTTACTATGCATCAGACACTAAGCACTGTGTTTTATCTCTAATTCTTGTTTTGAGTTATATTGGTTTATATCCACTTTATAATTGGGAAACTGGGACTTGGAGGGTAAATGAATCATCCAGGTTGTCACAAGTAATAAGTGATGACAAAAGGTTCTGAACCTGTTTCAGACTCATATTCTTCTTCCTGTTCCATGTATATCTGCTGTTTTTTCAGACAAACTTTGTGATAGAAATAATCATCTTCTAAGCAAACACCGAATCCAATAGTTTCGGGTATTTTTCTCTTAAACTTTGCATCACCTGTTAGCACTTCTCTTTCTTGAGACTTTCCCAGGAGTTAGCTTTTTTTTTTTTTTTTTTTTTTAAAAAAACCTCACTTTCTTCCCAGCCACCTTTTTAACCTCCTTCTCAGGGAATGTTTCCCCAGTTTCAGTACCCAGGTTCCAATTCCCTTTACACTTGAGTTTCAGGGACTTCACCTACTCTCATGGTTTCACCGCCCCCTAATAGAAGTTACTTTGAAATATATATACCCAAACAAAATTGTCCCTTGTTTCCCAGGTCTATCACTTAAATGGCCTGTGAGACTTCATTTGTGGCCTCCCTGACATGTACAATTTATTATTGAAAATTGAACTTATCCCATTCCTCATCCATATTAACTATCTTATTCTCCTTAGTCACCGTATAACCAGCTGCTGCTTTCTTCTCTGCCCACCAAATATCAAATCCTGGAATCATCTTTGGCTTGAGTTTTTTTTTTTTTTTTTTGGAGAGACAGAGTGTGAGCAGGGGAGGGTCAGAGAGAGAGTGAGACGCAGATTCCAAAGCAGGCTCCAGGCTCTGAGCTGTCGGCACAGAGTCTGATGCAAGGCTCAACTCACGAACCGTGAAATCATGACCTGAGTTGAAGTCAGTTGCTTAACTGATTGAGCCACCTAGGCGCCCCTGGCTTGGGTCTTTGTGACACAGCCCAGTACTCTTTTTACTCTGCCATGCCACCTTGTGTCATTAGGTAACTTCATCTTTCGCATGTCTTAGGTCCTTAATTAAAAATAAGTTCCTGTAGGGCAGTAACCACGTATTATAATAAGTCTGTAGTTTACAAGAGATTTTTGTACCAGAAGTTGATTTACAAGTTATTTGGAATTTGCTGTGTTTTTATTTTCTTCAGATGTTTTTATAGCTTCAGGTTAAGCTGGGGTAAGCCATAATTTGTGCAGGAAGGAGAAAAAGGAGCAAAATAGACACCAGCCATCTGGAGTTGCTAGTAATTTGGGTTCACCTCCTACCCCTTGAAGAGCTTCCTATATAATATAGCCCAGCCATATCAACCCTAGCATAGTACTGTGAATATACTAGGTGTTTCAGTGCTGGTAAAGTTAACAAAATCCACTACTAACTTGAACCCATAATATGGAAGTCCTTTTTAGTTATTCTCAAAATGGGTGGCACAGTACAGTCATTAGCAGTAATTTTGTTATTGAAGTGCACAGAAGGCAATTTGATAACCAGAAAGATTTCTCGAAAGTAACCAAGCTCAGGGGTGCCTGGGTGGCTCAGTCAGTTGAGAATCTGACTTGGGCTCAGGTCATGATCTCACAGTTCGTGAGTTTAAGCCTCACATCAAGCTCTCTCTGCTGTTAGTGCAGAGCCCACTTCAGACCCTCTGTCCCCCTCTCTCTGCCCCTTCCCTACTTGCACTCTCTCTCTCAAAAATAAATTTAAAAAATAAAAATTAAAAAAAAACAAAATTAATCAAGCTCATAGATACAGATAATAGATTGGTGGTTGCCAGAGGCAGTGGTGGGAGAAATGGGTGAACTGGTTTTTTGTTTGGGTTTTTTTCCTTTTTTAGTCTAAGTAAATTGAATAATTTTTTAAAACTAACAGTAGATTTTGTATTTATTTGACAAATCTTAAGACACTCAAATGCCCATATCAGGAAGTGGTCATATTCCTTATACAGGAGGGTATATAGGAGTTATAGTTATCTTTCTCTTGATATAATTAATAAGTGATTAACAGGATTCAGAAACATAATGTGACTTAAATTTAAGGATGTCTGCAGCTTTTATTTTTACTTTGAAAATTATCAGAGTTACTATTAAAATATAATAAAGCAAATTATGCATGATTCTTGAAACTTCTTTAATCCTTTCAGAATATGGCATTTCAGGCTGAACAAAAAATAAAAGCAGATATTTTACGAAGCTTGAGTACTGAACAGCTATTCCGGTTATTATCAGATTCAGATTTGAATGTGCTGATGAAGACATTGGGACTTCTTAGAAATCTCCTCTCTACTCGGCCTGTAAGTAAAATCATCCAGGTTTCCAGATGAACTACCCCTGCATATGCAGTGCGAAACGTTGCCCACCCTCACTGTTCCCATCGATATCTGCCCAGAAGTGATTCAAATGCTGCCCCTTTCCAAAGAAGTTTGAAGTTAGTATCAATATCACTTGCATAGGTGTTCTGGGAGCTGCTTTACCATATAGCCACCTGACCCTCCACTCCTCCACTGCCTGTCCTGTCTCCCTCTCCTTACTCCATGCTAGATGTGAGCCGGCCTTAATATGTCACTTTATTCTTACTTGGTTTGCTGGCCAGAGTGGGTTTTCTCATCTGCCTAAATCACTTACCTCTGGGGCCTCTGCTTCTTTCCCTTTAAAGAATCCTTCTCAGTGCTATTCCATAGATAGCTCCTCACCCTGCCAACATTTACTGGATTGACCTCTGAAGATGTCAGCATGGGGAATAGTGGGTATATGTCAAAGCAGGAGAGGCTGAGCCTCGTGGGGTCCCTCTCCTTATTCTCTAATGTTCCATGAACAACAGTGTCAGTGACATTCAGGTAGATGAACCATGGTGGTTCCTTTGTGTCTCACTTGTTTCCTGAGCCTTATTCGCACATTTGTGCGCCAGGGTGTTAGTAAATCTGTGCCATATTTTCCATGTCTCTGGCTTCTCCCCCTTACCCATACATTTTTAAAATTCCTTTTTCTTTAATATCTTTGGGCTTGAGGATCCCCAGTGATTGCAGTCCTGTATTCTATCAGGCCAAGTCTGTGTTCTCTTTATCTTCAAGTCATCCAGAAAAATGTAAAATATATATGTATGTGTGTGTACATAATGTATATCTCTAAAAAAATTTTTTTTTTTTTTCAATGTTTTTTATTTATTTTTGGGACAGAGAGAGACAGAGCATGAATGGGGGAGGGGCAGAGAGAGAGGGAGACACAGAATCGGAAACAGGCTCCAGGCTCCGAGCCATCAGCCCAGAGCCTGACGCGGGGCTCGAACTCACGGACCGCGAGATCGTGACCTGGCTGAAGTCGGACTCTTAACCGACTGCGCCACCCAGGCGCCCCAATGTATATCTCTATATGTATATGTGTACACGTATAGAGAGAGGGGGAGAGAGAGAAGGCAAAATGCAGTTTTATACTATGATAAACACTATCCATTGGTATCTAGTTCTATATGCAGTTCTCTTTCAAGCAGTTATGTATTATATTGTTTAACTTTGAGAAGCTTTCTGTTCTTTTCTATGGTGTTTTTCTCTGTTCCCCAGATAATAATTATGGGTTTTCCATTATTTTGCAGCATATAGATAAAATAATGAGTACACATGGGAAGCAAATTATGCAAGCCGTCACCCTTATTCTGGAAGGAGAGCATAACATTGAGGTCAAAGAGCAGGTACGTGTCCCCCCCACCCCCTTTTATTTTCCCCTGAGGAAAATCTTCTACGTGTGAATATCAAGAAGGATCCTCATTAGGAGTCTCCTGAATATTCAGATCTGTGAAAGATAGATTGCTGAGATCAGAGGTGCTGTAGAGACCAGAAAGATTTGAGAAGAAAGATCCTCCATCACCCCTGAAACTGTCTTCAAGAATTCCTCCTCCCAGAATAGAAGATAACATTACCAGAGTCTGTAGTTTCACCCTCTGTGTCATGCACTGTGCACACTGTCCTGTATATATAGGGATATCACCTTTGATCATCCCAGAGTGAATCCACTCTCCAGGACTCATCATTTCCAGCTTTCTATATCCACCATGCACTGAACTGAAACTCCTGTAACACCCTGATAAAATAATCCCTTATGGTGGAGTCGTTTTTCATTTTTTTAACTCTAATACATCCTTGTTCTTTATTCCTATCCCATACTTCTACTTTCTGTTTTGTTTCAGTACGGCAGGTTTAGGGTAGGCATAAAAATACAGAGACCCTGCATTCATCAGGGGACAGTTTGGGAATTACTTTTCTGTATTTCCTGGGATTTATTATAGGATCTTTAACATAGTATATGTTTTGTCATAAAAAGAAAGGTCACCTACAAACTTAAATTTCTAATACAAGATCTGAGGCAATGGTAATGTTCAACTCTCTGACATAGATGTTGGCTACATGGTGTGTTCACTTTCAAAATTCATTGAGCTGTACACTTTCATGCGTGGAGGAAACCTGCCCAAGGTCATCAGTGGAGAGTTGAACCTAGAGTCTAAGTGCAGGGCCAATGCTCCGCATTCTCTGTGTTCCTGAGTGAGAGTAATTCCTCAGGCTTCAGAACAGTCCAGGAAGTAAAAGTGGTAGAATGTGGGGGCTGTGATTGAATTTGTGAGCAAAAAAGGCAAAAATATTTGACAAAGTGATTTTAAGATGGACATGGTAGCTGATTTCTCTTAAAATTCAATAATAAACAACTATGTTTATTGATAAAAATTTAACACAGAAAAACTAATCTCATAGGCATCACTGAAATTAGGTTGTATGTGATCTATTGAACACAACAATGAAGAAGATGCATTGTTCAAAATATTTACCTGAAGAGCATAGGTGTCCATTTTGTCTATAAAAACGCCTCACCTAGATAGAATTCCTTTAACTTTAAAAGTGTAGCAAGGCAAAAAGTTGAGGCAAGATTTGGATGAGGGCCAAAAAAAAAGACCAATAACAGTAATGTGTTCTGTCAGGACTCAAATTATACTCTTCATATATATCTTGGTGATGGTCTGGGAGTGGGTAGGTGATGATGGGAGGCTTAAACTGTCTGGTTGTTAGCTGGAAGTTTAATTCTTCTCCGACATTATCTGATAATGTCTTTTTCTTTCTTGAGGTATATTGACATATAATAAGCTACATATATTTGAAGTGTATACCGTGATATGTTGACATAGGTATATACCATGAAGTGGTCACCACAATCAAGATAGTGAGCATATCTATCACTGTCCTTCTATTGGGAGCAAGACAAGTACATCCATTCTTCCCAGTCTTATTCAGCAGCCTCTGGAGTTGCTAACAAGTGCAATAAGGCAAGAAAAAGAAATAAAAGGCATGTAGATTGGAAAGGAAGAAATGACTATTCCCAGACAACATGAATGCCTTGATAGAAAATGCCATGGACTCATCAAAAAAAGTTAGAACTAATCAATGAATTAGCCAAGGCTACGAGATAGAGAAAGCTATTGTATTTTTTTTAATTTTATTTTTTTACTTTTTAAAATTTACATCCAAATTAGTTAGCATATAGTGAAACAATGATTTCGGGAGTAGATTCCTTAATGCCCCTTACCCATTTAGCCCATCCCCCCTCCCACAACCCCTCCAACAACCCTCAGTTTGTTCTCCATATTTATGAGTCTCTTTTGTTTTGTCCCCCTCCCTGTTTTTATATTATTTTTGTTTACCTTCCCTTATGTTCATCTGTTTTGTCTCTTAAAGTCCTCATATGAGTAAAGTCATATGATATTTGTCTTTCTCTAATTTTGCTTAGCATAATACCCTCCAGTTCTATCCACGTAGTTGCAAATGGCAAAATTTCATTCTTTTTGATTGCCGAGTAATACTCGTGTGTGTGTGTGTGTGTGTGTGTGTGTGTGTGTGTGTGTGTGTACACATACCACATCTTCTTTATCCATTCATCCATCGATGGACATTTGGGCTCTTTCCATAATTTGACTATTGTTGATAGTGCTGCTATAAGCATGGGGGTACATGTGTAGTTCTATTTTTAGTTTTTTGAGAAACCTCCCTACTGTTTTCCAGAGTGGCTGCACCAGCTTGCATTCCCACCAACAACGCAAAAGAGATCCTCTTTCTCTGCATCCTCGCCAACATCTTTTGTTGCCTGAGTTGTTAATGTTAGGCATTCTGACAGGTGTGAGGTGGTATCTCATTGTGGTTTTGATTTGTATTTCCCTGATGATGAGTGATGTGGAGCATTTTTTCATGTGTCTGTTGGCCATCTGGATGTCTTCTTTGGAGAAGTGTCTATTCATGTCTTTTGCCCATATCTTCACTGGATTATTTGTTTTTTGGGTGTTGAGTTTGATAAGTTCTTTGTAGATTTTGGATACTAACCCTTTATCTGATATGTCATTTGCGAATATCTTCTCCCATTCAGTTGGCTGCCTTTTAGTTTAGCTGATTGTTTGCTTCGCTGTGCAGAAGCTTTTTATTTTGATGAGGTCCCAGTAGTTCATTTTTGCTTTTGTTTCCCTTGCCTCCAGAGACGTGTTGAGTAAGAAATTGCTGCGGGCAAGATGAAAGAGGTTTTTGCCTGCTTTCTCCTGGAGGATTTTGATGGCTTCCTGTCTTACATTGAGGTCTTTCATCCACTTTGAGTTTATTTTTGTGTATGGTGTAAGGAAGTGGTCCAGGTTCATTCTTCTGCATGTCGCTGTCCAGTTTTCCCAGCACCACTTGGTGAAGAGACTGTCTTTATTCCATTCGATAGTCTTTCCTGCTTTGTCAGAGATTAGTTGCCCATATATTTGTGGGTCCATTTCTGGGTTCTCTATTCTATTACATTGATCTGAGTGTCTGTTCTTGTACCAGTACCATACTGCCTTGATGATTACAAAAAGCTATTGTATTTTTAATATAGTGGTGTGAACAAGTAGAATTTGAAATTCTAAAAACAGTACCATTTATAGTAGCTCAGAAACCATGATATACTTATGTATAAATCTCACCAAATATGTGCAGGATCTCTATGCTGAAAACTTGAAAACACTGATAATGAAAAAAATTAAATACCTAAATAAATGGAGAGGTACACCATATTAAAATGTCATTATGTCTTATTCTTGACATATTTTGTTGGATTCAATTTACTGAAATTTGGTAAGAAATGCTTCACATCTATATTCACGAGAGATAATGCTGTATAGCTTGTGATGTCTTTATCTGATGTTAATCTTGATATTTGATTATTGGGGGAATGCTTGCCTCAGGGAATGAGGTGAAGGCATTCCCTCTTCAGTTTTTGTAAGGAATTTGTGACGAATTAGTATTCTTTCTTTCTTAAATTTTGGTGGAATATACCAGTGAAGCCATCTGGAACATGGTATTTCTTTTGTGGAAACGTGTTTAGCTAAATTCTATTTCTTTTACAGAAGGAGGAATATTCGTGTTACCGATTTCTTCTTGAGTGAGCTTTGGTATTTTGCGTCCTTCAAGAATTTGTCCGTTTCATCTTTTTCAAATTTATTAACATAAAGTATTTCATAATATTCTCTTATCTTTTTAACGTCTGTAGTATTCTTTGCATTTTGTCTCCCCTTTTGTTCTTTTAGTTGGTGATTCCTTTGTTGCTGTTCAGTCTGGCTAAAGGTTTATCAACTTAATTGATCTTTTCAGAGAAGAAGCTTTTGATTTCATTGATTTTTCCCCTCTATTTTCTCTATTTCAGGGGTTGGCAAACTTTTTTTTTTTTTTTTTTTTTTTGGCAAACTTTTTCTACAAAGGTCAGGGTAGATATCTTAAGTTTTGCAGGTCATCCAGTCAGCTGTGCTGTTCTAACCTGAAAGCAGCTATAGACAATATGTAAGCAAGTAGACATGGTTATTTTCCAAGAACATTCTGTTGGCCAAACAGGGAGTGGGTTGGATTTGGCCGGCAGGCTGTAATTTGCCAGTCCCTGCTCCATATCATTAATCTCCCGTTGTTCACACGAGTGTGTGTGTGTGCCGTGTGCACATGGACATCTGTGTAGCTTTCCTCTCTGCTCCCTAGCTTCCAGGTTAAATTGTTGGGCCCAAGAACTAATTGATCCTTTTAAGACTGTTACAGTGGGGGTTGTGTGGGCTTCAAAACAGACCTGTAGCTCACTCTGCCATGCTGTCCAAGCCTGAGTATGCATGGGTGTATTCGTGCACTCCAAGAAGGGGAATCACTTGCCTATCTTGCTGAACTAGTCTATTCTGAGAAATATTTCGTGAAATCCCCCTTATATTTGTCTTAGTGGGTAAGAGAGGGGTAGGTAGTTCTTGCCTAGATAAGGCTAAAGGTGTTTGTCATTCCCTCCTTTTCCTGGGAATACCTAGGTCATGAAGCCTTTTAAATTGTGATCCATGGTTAAGAGTCCAAACCTATTTATCCCCTTCCCGTCCCCTCAGTCCTAAGAAATTCAAGGGTATTGTGCCTGCCAAGATTGTTGACAGGCTCACATGTTCCAGCTCACTTTGAAATCTGACATCCTCCTCAGAGCATCTCTCACTTAGTTCTGGAGCATATCAACATTCTCTCAGTCATGGCTTTCGTGCCCTGGAATAGACCTCAGTGCCTGCTCAAGCCTTGAATTACAAATTGCATTTTCTATGTGTCTTGTATCCCAGAGGCAAACTTTTTTTTCCTTTTTTTTTTTTTTTTTTTTTCAAACCTCAGGACTCACTCCCTAATCTAAGAAGAATAAGATCACACACTCTTTATAGCTGAGGCTTTAGGCCATAGTAAGAAAACAGTCTCCTCAATTAGCTGTAATCTTCAAGCTTAATTAGCTTAAGTCTGCCAGAAGAAAGGTTAGAGTTGGAGAAAAGTATTTGAATTTAGACCCTATTTGCACTTCTCATCGCTTTGTTTGAGTGGTTCTTCACTGTGCTCCAGGACTCACTGTCACTTCCTCCATGAAGCCTTCCCTGACTGTTGAAGTATCAAGCAAGCGCATGTCATGCTTTCTCGGTTCCATTTTTCCTCTGTCACATCACAGTGAGATGTAATTGTGTGACGGCTTCAAAGTCAGGTAGTGTGTGTTATTCCTGTCTTACCTGATGCCCTGCAGAGTGCACGCACATTGTAGGTGCTCAGTAAGTGTTTGTTGAATTGCAGATACTGACACTGACTGGCTCAGTATCCTTTCCACAGTTCTCTCACCTTTGCCTAACCCTTGCCTCCTGCTGGTCTGGCTGTGAGACTCCCAGCAGCTGACAGAAAGTCCCTTCCTCCACTGCCATTGTGGTGATTATCCTCAGGTTACCGTGACCTGCCAGCTGGCACAGGCTCCCTCCAGTCTCGTTAGGCCAACCTGGACTAAGCTCCTTCACACATTTTCCTTACCTTTCTGTTCCTCTAGCCAGGTTTTTAAAAGTCAAGAGGTCCTAAATGCACGTGTCTAGTGGACAGGATCCAGGCCCTCACCCAGAAGGTCATGGGCTTGGGAGCAGGTAGCACTTGGAGTGGGCGGGCAGGAGGGAGGTTGCAACACCTGTGACACTGCCACCAAAGAGACCACTTTTTTGAAGAAACCTCATTGGGTTAGCAATAGGAGTTTGTTTCAGGAATGAAATTTTCAAGAAAATGGTAACAGTTTTATATGAGAGCATGAACTATAAGACATGGCTGCCTTTGCCCAGTGATGGCTTATGCCCCAAAAGAAACTAATGAGATATTTGGGTTCTCTTTTGCCTAAGGTAGACTTTCCTTAGGTGTGGTTACTTCATTGGCGATGGTGTCAGGAGAGAAGAGATGAGAGTGGGACCTGTGAGCGTCTGTGTACTTCAGGTGGGAAATTGCCTGGGCTCTTGAGAGCTTGCCTCTGGGACTGCAGAGCTTTCCTGATCACCAGCCCTTTGTTCTTTTCCAGACACTGTGCATCCTAGCCAACATAGCAGATGGGACAACAGCAAAAGAACTCATTATGACCAATGATGACATCCTGCAGAAAATCAAGTATTACATGGTAGGCCTTTGTCCCTTTCACTGCTCCACGGTAGCTTCATCAGAAGGCAGGGACTATAGCATTGTTAGTGCAAAACAAATGGTGCAGAGATTAAAAAAAAGAAGAGACTACTCTGTAACAGATTTAAGGAGCTCTCTTTCATCCTGAAGAAAAAGAGACTGGAAGGCCTTGAAGCTTGTGCTGTTTGGCAGTATTACCACCCATCCATCACCCCACTCCCCACCCTCGTTGTCTCCTGATTGCCTCCTTATTCAGTGAGGACTTGGGCTCTTGGATTTCCTTCAGTGCCCCGAAACCCCTGTCTTACCTCTCAAGGCTTCTGTCTGATGTGTGTGAGCTCTTAAGCCTCCAGCACCTGTGGCACTTGTTCTTTGACCTGTTTGCTTGCAAACGCAATCTGCTACCTACTTCCAAACACGTCGGTCACCTATTGCCACAGCCATCCCGTGGATCTTGTCATCAGCAGAAACTGCCCATTGCCAAAATCTGACAGTCTTTTCATTCTGTCAGTGTCTCCTAACAAAACCCTAACTGTGGGTGAACCTGTCTTCTCTTTGCCTGCCTGTCAGAGTCCACAGCTGCAGAGAAAGGCATAGAACCAGGCTGATTGGTTTCATGTTAATTTCACATTTTACAACCACCCTCCCCCACCCCCACCATGGGTACTCAGCAGTGTCTACTACCCCTCTGATTCTCCAGCAAGCTGACACCTCTCATGCAAAATGGGTTCTTACCTTCTTGTTCTTTAAACCTCACCTTTTCTCTCCCTCATCACTCATAGTGATGACTTCACCTTCTGTTCTATTATGAGAATAGAGGCCAGAATCCCTTAGTGGCTCCCTGTTAACGCCTTGAATAACATCCATACCCACCTTGTGATGGCCTGTGAAGTCCTGCATGATCTGACTCATCCATATCCCCAGCTCCTCTCATTTCCCTCTTTGCTTTGTTCATTACACTGACCTCCTTCTGTTCCTTAAAAAGGCCATGCATGTTCCTTCCTACCTTGGGACGTTTGCACATGCTGGCTCTGCTCTGCCTGGAACACTTTTCTTCGCACTCTGGTGTGCCTTCTAACCTCTCAGATCTGAGCTCAACTGACACATCTTGTGGGCTCTTATCCATGTGGGTTACATTTTGTTACCTTCAGAGCACTTAGCTGAATTACAGTGATACATAAAGTGTTTGTGTCCCTCATAAGCTCCATGAAGGCAAGAACTAGGTCAGTCTTGTGTACATTTTCGTATCTATCACCTTGGACGATGCCTGGCCTTTAGTATGTGCTCAGTAAATATTTGTTGAATGAAGCAGTAATGCTTCAACCAGGAATTCCCTTATCTTTCCAATACCAGATCCACATAGTATCTCTAATCTTTTCAAAGTTTTTCTTGATTTCCCATATCCACCAAGGTATACCTGTTCATAGCCATCTTTGTAAAAGTATCTTCTATGCACGCTAACTCCTTCTTCACCTCTAAAATTCACTCTACTTCATCTGGCCTTTACTTCATCGCTCAACTAAAACTGCTCTGCTTAAGGTTACCAATGACCTCCATGTTGCCAAATCCAAAGTTTTCTCTCCTAATCTCACCTCACGTACAGTAGCCTTCAACACAGCTGACCATTTCCTCTTGGAAACATTCTTTTCTTATGTGTTCCATGACAGTATCCCTCCTTGCTTAGCCCTGGACTCTTCTTTTCTCTCCTACATGCTCTCCTGAGACCTGTGGTCTTCATTACACAGTGGCATTTCCTAGGGAGCTTTCAAAGATTGTAGCCTTGTCCCTTTCCTTTCAAGCTTCTGATTTAATAGGTCTGGGTTGTGGCCTGGGCATCAGGGTTTTCGAAAGTTCCCCAGGTGGTTCTTATGTATAGCTGTGGTTGAAAACCCCTGGTTTAGGGGGATCTCATCCACTCCCATGGCTTTTACCATGCTCTCTATGCTTTTTTTGGTTTCTGAGCTCTGGTCTAGTTTTGATAAATGGAATAGGCATTTATAGTATTTACATTTTCCATATTATCCAACAATATAAAATACAAACAAAGTAATGGTTACTGGCCTTCAAAAGCTATGACAACAAGCTTTCCTGATGGTGCCTGCAGCTCTGCAAACGCTAGTTCTTTTCTTAATGTGGACAGGGGGTAGAGGAGGGTCACATGGAGGATATACCTCCAGACTTGTTTTCTGAACTCTGGACTCATATATCCTGCCTACTCTACATCTCCATGTGCCTGTCTGATGCTTCCTGAAGGTGATGTTTAAAGATGAATTCTTGGGGCACCTGGGTGATTTGGTTGGCTAAGCATTCAACATTGGCTCAGGTCATCATCTCACAGTTTGTGGGTTCGAGCCCTGTGTCTGGGTCTGTACTGACAGCTCAGAGCCTGGAGCCTACTTTGGATTCTGTGTCCCTCTCTCTCTGCCCCTCCCCGACTCACACTCTGTCTCTCTCTCTCTCAAAAAATAAACATTAAAAAAAATAAAAATTGGGGTTTTTTTAAATACTCTTATTTTAGAGAGAGAGAGCGTGAGCGAGGGAGGGGCAGAGAGAGGGAGACACAGAATCTGAAGCAGGCTCCACGCTCTGAGCTGTCAGCACAGAGCCCGATGTGGGGCTCGAACGCACAAACCATGAGATCATGACCTGAGCTGAAGCCTGATGCCCAACCAGCTGAGCCACCCAGATGCCCTAGAAATGAATTCTTAAATATCTCCCCTAAACCTAAGTTTCTTCTCTCCTGGTCTTTCCCATCTCAGTACAGTAGCTCTGCCCTGTTCAAACCTGGGAGCCAGTCTTGATTTCTCCAGCTCTTTCACCTCATTAATCCAGTTTTTCAGCAGGTCCTGTCAGTCGTTCCCCCAAAGCAGAATTGGATTCTTTTTGCTTCTTTCTATCACCACTGCCCTCACTCTGGGCCAAGCCATAGCATCTCATGCCTGGTTGACTATAATAGCCTCCTGGACACCTCTGCACGGTCACTCCATTCCCTTCAGCCCAGGTCAGATCTTCACCACCCACTACTTAAATCCTTTGGGAGCTTCCTCCCAACTCAGAATGAAATCTGAAGTCCTTTTTCTGGCCTACAAGGGCCCACAATTTAGCCACGCCCACTTCTCTGAAAGTTGCCCCATTTTGCCTTCTCAGTATGCACAAGCTCTGTAGCTCCTTCTTACCTCAGACCTTTTCAGGAACTTTTCCTTCCTCTTGGTGCCCCTAGGCCCTTGCTCTTGGCATAACTTGTACCTTGCTATCCCTTAAGTCTCTGCTTAAACGTTGCCTCCTGTAGGGTGCCTGGGTGGCTCAGTCAGCTGAGCATTGGACTCTTGATTTCCGCTCGGGTCATGATCTCACAATTCATGGGACTGAGCCCAGCTCAGAGCCTACTTGGGATTCTCTCTCCCCCTTTCTCTGCCCCTCCTCCACTCAACACGCACCTGTGCTTTCTCCTCTCAAAATAAACGTTTAAAACAAAAATCTTGCCTCCTTCAAAGAGATCTCTTCTGTGCTCTCCACCTAAATTCGATTCCCACCCCTTCACCCTGTAGTTTCCTCCATCACAATTTGTTTCCTCAAGAAATATGTATTGAATGAATGAACTTATACATCGTAAACATGTATTTTTGTACAGTATATAATTTCATTTATTCAACAAATACCCATTCAGGTGGGAGCAGATGATAAGTTTTATTATGTTTTGTCTTTGTGGAACCTGAACTGGGTATCTCTTTAAAAGTCTTGGCAGGTATGGGGTGCCTGGGTGGCTTAGTCAGTTAAGTGTCAGACTTCAGTTCAAATCGTGATCTTATAATTTGTGAGTTCGAGCTCTGTGCTGGGCTATGTTCTGACAGCTCAGAGACTGGAGCCTGCTTCAGGTTCTGTGTCTTCCTCTCTCTCTCTCTGCCCCTCCCCCATTCATGATCTCTCTTTCTCAAAAACAAACATTAAAAAAAAGAGAGAGAGAGAGAGAGTACAATTCAAAAGTCTGCACAGGTAAAAAGGAAAAAGAATCACCAGCCATAGAATTGTAGTGAAGAAAGCCACATCCACTTCCTGTCTCTGCGTTGTTGAGGTAACAGCCCTACATGATGAGATAAATCTGTCTGCCTTCAAAAACTGTTGAGTATATTATGCCACTGGTATTTTCCAGATATGCATTTTATTTAAATGTACTGGGGACTTTTTTCTTAATTGATCAATAGGAAAATCATCTGTAATGATTGTTTTACTATTGGGTCCTCTGTCATGTAGGAGAAAGCAGTCTATATGGGTAAATGATCCAACTTTAACAAAAGTGGTTATACTTTCAGTACGTAAAGAAAAATAAGAATTGTGTTTCAGAAGATGAAGAAGCTCCTTAATAGTAGAAACATTAGATGAAGCAAGTAAAGACTCAATCAAGTGTTGTGGGACATCACCCCCACAAATAAGAGTAATTTACTTACTCTTAAGAGTAAGAGTAGTACTCTTAGGAATAAGAGTATTTGGGGCACCTGTGTGGCTTAGGTGGTTGAGTGTCCAACTCTTTATTTTGGCTCAGGTCATGATCTCACAGTTGATGAGTTCACGCCCCACATCCGGCTCCACACTGATAGTGTGGAGCCTACTTGGGATTCTCTCTCCCTCCCTCTCTCTCTCTGCTCCTCCCCTGCTTATGCTCTCTTTCTCTCTCAAAAATAAACTTTAAAACAAAAAAAAGTAATTTGAATTAGATCATCAGTAGCCAAATACAAAAGGCACATTCATCCAATTTATTGACCACTGGAGACCTGAAAGTTTCCTAGTGTAGATAAAAACAGAGAGAGTGATAAATTGTAAACTACCCATAGAGCCCTGGAGGTGTTTTGTTTGGCTTACCAGAGGGTTTCTAAAATCTGAATGTGAATGTCTCTTGGCAAGTCTTCTTCACTCCCCAGTTTACCAGATTTCCTACCATTCTCTGTTGTCTTAAGCCCAACCCATTCACCCACTGCAGTTTGAGAGCCCAAATTCACACTTTTAGCCTATTGGAATTGCTTGTGGTATGTTACAAAAAGTACATCAAGTAAGATTACTTCCATATTGTTTTTTTCTTTTTCTGCATCAAATAGGGTCATTCACATGTCAAACTGCAGCTTGCCGCTATGTTTTGTATATCAAACCTCATATGGAATGAAGAGGAAGGTAAGAGATTGGTGAGATTTGTTCTGAAGAAAATTACGGGAGGGAAAGCAGCAGGTGCCCCTGAGATCCTAGGTGCAGGCCTCATTCAGTGGGTTCCAAGTACCCAGCGGAGTCACCTTGGCATGAGAATTGATGGGACTAGCCTGAGTCAGCTGGACAGCTAACACTGAGCCCCTACCTTGGAATCAACGTTGTAGCGGATTACAGAGGATGGGGGTGGAGGAGCCCTAGAGAAATGAGTGGGGTCCATGCCCTTGAGAAGGCTGAGGAGGAGGTTGGTGGGAGGTACTTGAAGAAGATGAGCGGTGGGCAGATGGGTCTTTCTGTGCAGAGGAGGCACATGTAAGGACCCCAGGCAGATAAGCTTAATGGAGAAGTGGGTGCATTGGTGAGAAAGGAGAAATACATGAGTGCTGAAGCAGCCAGTCTGGAAAGTGGCCTCTGTGGATTGGAGGTTCTCCACCTTGACTGCATATTAGAGTCACCTGAGGATTTTTGCACCAGACCAATTTAATCGGGTGGGGGGGGGGGGCAGATGATAGGCATAAGTATTTTAATTCTCCAGGTGATTCCAATGTCCAGCCAAGGTGGCAGACAGATGTGGAAGAACAGTGGGTCTCAATGCTGTTGGTTGCATAAGAATCACCTGGGGAACTTTTTAAAACGCAGATTTCTGGGCTATACACCAAGAGATTCTGCTTCACTGGGTATAGAGGAGGTCAGTGAATGAGTGAGTCACTGCAGGCTCTTGATGGGGAGGAAAGACTCCAGGAGGAGTATTCTACTCAGCAGCCATGTCTAGAACAGAGTGGAAGGAAGAGAAATTGAATTCAACATGTAGGCCTAGACACCAAGCACCAGGGAAACAAAACTGCCCTCAAGGAGGTCCTAGTCTAGTTGGAAGGGAGGACAGTGCAGTACGAAGTTGGAACTGCCACATGCTAACCACGAGACTGCAGGAAGTGTTGGGAGGTCAGAGCAGGGTGAAAGAGATTAGAAGGGGGAAAACAAGACCTGTTTGAACTAGGAAGAGCCTGGCTTTACATGTCCAGAAAGAGACGAAGATGGGGCCTGATGGCAGAGGGCCTTGTGCCAGGCTGAAGAATCTGACCTTGATGCTATAGTCCTTGGAGACATTACTCGATCAGCAGAATCCAGGATGGACACAGGAAGGAGGGTCAAGGAGCAGAGAGACCAGTTTTTGAGCATCCAAGCATGAGGGGATCCAACTTCACTGGGGACCAGGGGTATGGAAGGATGGGGAGTAAAGGACCCTGGTAAGGCTCTAGATTGTTGATTATACATCAAGGAAAGCAGATGCCTGGGTCGTGTTCCCAGTAACCTGTTAGCTTTAATCTCTTAGGTTCACAAGAACGCCAGGATAAATTACGAGACATGGGCATCGTAGATATTCTACACAAACTGAGTCAGTCACCAGATTCAAACCTTTGTGACAAGTGAGTATCAAAATAAAAGGGCCTTGCTTTGGGGTACGTTGGATTCTTTTATGAAAGGGTCTGGCTTGCTTAGTAATTCACATGGCCAAACTTAAAATCCTTTAGATTCTTGAATTCCCTTCATTTACTGTGAGCCACTGTATGAATTTTGAGTAAGATAAACTAATAATCAGCAAATTTTTTAAAGATTCTCATCTTATTGGGAGTTAACATGAGCCTGGTCCATCTTAGTGGGTATCTGGAGAGGATCCAGAAATCATTCTCTTGACATTAAAATAGAAAGGAAGGCCAATAATAAAAACATCCATTACCTCAAAACCTCATTGAGCACCTGCCTTGTGTCAGCCTGGCCTGGCTGCTGGGAATACAGCAGTGTCCACTGAGGGTTTGCTGTCCTCACAATATACTCAGAGAAGCAAGAATCATAATCAGAGATCTGTGTAACTTCAAAATAGCCGCAAATGTTCTCCCTAGCTGTATACACTCTGCCGCTCATGTTCATTCTCCACACTCTTGGACGTCGCTCACAAGTGCTCCATGGCCTAGCTCTGCCTTTCTCATTCTCTGTGCTCCCTCCGCCCTGTACTCCAGCCACACCTTCCCTGTCACAGTATCACATCTTCATGCGTTTACACATTCTGTTCCATCCGATTTGCTACCCAGTCCACTCTCTGCCTAATTCCCCGTTCCTTTGGCAGAGAATTTTTTTCAATAGTAACCTCTACTGGGTACTGTTTTAGGCCTTGGAGATAATAATGGTGAAGAAAATCGATGAAGTCCTTGCCTTTGTGGAACTTAACATTCTAGTAGAGAAGACGCCACAAACAAATGAATATGTAATATGATAGCAGGTAGTGAGAGGTACTATGAGAAAAACAGCAAGGTGAAGGAATGAAGTATAAAAAAGTTTCTTTTCCTATAGATGGGCCAGTAAAGTCCTCTCTGAGGATGTGACATTTGATCAAAGATCTGGATGAAATAGTCTGCCTGGCAGATGTTGAGAAGCATAGTATTCTAACGGAGGGGACAGTGAGTACAAGGTTGTGAGGCAGGAATGAGGTTGACATGTTCAAGAAACAGCAGGGAGACCAGTGGGACTGCAGATAAATAAATGAGGGCTGGACTGGTAATAAGTGGACTCTGGGAGGCAGCAGGGAGCAAGCAAAAAGCCTTATAGGCCATAGTAAGGACTTTGGATTTTAATCAGAGTTTGATAGAAAGTCATTGGAGAGTTTTGAGCAGAAGAGACCTTACCTGACTTGAATTTGTGCAAGATCACTCTGGTGGCTGCGTAGAGAATCACCTGGGCAAGCAGGGAAGGGAGAGCAGTTCAAGGCTATTGTCATGTAGGTAAGAGATGAGATGAGGATGGTAGTGGTAGAAGTATTGAGAAGTGGTCAGATTCAGGATTTAATCTAAAGATGGAGACAACAGGATTTGCTCATGGATTTAATGTAAGATGTTAAAGAGAGGAAAGGAAAATGCCTAGAGTTTTAGCCTGAACAACAGAATAGGGTGTTGCCATTTACCAAGAAAATGAGGAATACAAGAGAAATTTGGGTTGGGGTAGGGAGAATTGAGAAAATTGGGGTAGGATGCTATATAAAGCACTGAAGCTGGATGAAGTCACCTAAGGAGAGTAAGAGAGAGGAAGACAGTAGGAGGGCTATAAGAACCATGCTGTGGGGCCCTCGAACAGTTAGGGGAAAAGGAAAAAGATCCAGCAAAGGAAACGAAAGAACAACCAGTGAGGCAGACAGAGACCCAGGACAGAAGGTGTCCTGAAAGCAAGGGAAGAGAATGCCCCGACAGTGGCCATTTGTCCTTGAAAACTCCTATCAGGTTGTCCCCTCCTCCAGAAGGTCTTGCCTGATCCATTCTGCACCCTATGCTTTGTCAGGGGACCCTGTCTGCCAGGACCTCCCATAACACCCATAGGATGTACCACACTGTCGTGGCTGTCAGCTTGCTCGTCTGTTCCACTCGAGGGAAAAGGCACTTGCTAATTGCTCCTCAAGTGAATGGCTGTGCCAGACTCTAGAGCACACAGAGCAGATGGGGCCCCTGCCTCCCTGAAGCTTGCCGTCCTGTGAGTCAAAGTAGACAAATCCCCAAATAACTGCAGCTCAAGGCTGCTGCTCGGTGAGTATCACATCAAAGGCGAGTCAAAGTTAGGCACCCGTTGAAGCCTTGATTTGAGCGGTACTTTAAGGACCAGCACCCTTGCCCCCACCTCCACAGCAGTAGTATGGCTGCTGACTCAGATGATAGGCTATCAGCCCGTCTCTCCTGGCTGAGGGCCAGATCATTCCCGGGCTTTCTTTTCTCAGGTTTGTTTAGAAACAAAAATAATTCTGCTTAAAATCATTTCTGGGATGACCTGAAACACTAAAAGAGGCCTCACCAGCAGGATGTACAATAGGTTTTGGCCCTGGCCTACATTGCTTAGACCAGTCTGATGCTGTTTCCCAAATATGTGTGGCACATAAGTTTTCAGCAGTTTTTAAACCCCTTTGAAAGAATCAAGGTCTAAGAAAAAAAAAATCAAGGTCTGGGCTACCTTACCTAGTCCATCTAAGGAACCATGATCTTGCCTCTAAAACATCTGTGAAAGACTTCTTAGATATTAAGAGATAGCAGAAAGATGATAAGGTACGCACTAAGGTCTAATATAACAAACATAGACAGCCCCCGAGAAAGATTCAGAAGGAGTCTGAATTGGCAGTTCTAATTTTAGTCAAAACCCTCATGTGGACGTTCCCACCATGGCACAGACATCTCTCAGCGTCCTTCTATCTTTAAGGCTTTGTGATCCTTTGACTTTCAAACACTTAGAGATGAGGAGCTATTGTCAGCCAGCCCTTTCCACCTCAGGCTCAAAGGGCCTTGGGATTGTGAGGTGAGGTGGATGGTCATTAAGGGGCGGCTTGTGGCATCATTCATCAACTTGTTTCTGTAGGAAAATGACTTTGTAGAACCCAACTGTTTCGTAACTCGGAGACGGTGTATACAGGGCTTCCCATTTTGATGGATTGGACTATTTGCAGTTACTATATTTATAGAGTCTTAGGTAATTGTAAGAGCATCCCTTAGTTTCCACTTAAAAACTGCAGGTCCCTTTACTTAACCAGACACTCCATTTGTGTCGAGCTTACTGCATGCCCAGTCTACCTTGGCTTAATTTCATCAGCTAATTGTAACTAAACATTTTAGCCATTTTTTCCCATAACTTAGAAGGGGGAGACCATTGCTAAAACCTGACTTTGTAATTCCCACAATTGTAGCCTCTTGAGAAACTTTACCAAGTTCATGATTGCAGTAGTAAAGGAGGCCTACCTCAGTCCTAGCTCAAAGGAAGACACTTTAACAAGGATCAGGATGGGTGAGGCCACTGCCCATATCATGTCTCTTCCTCTCCAACTCGCTGCCTTCTTTCCAGCCATCCCACACTGGTCTATACCAGCAGGCATGACAAAAAGAATGAGATGAAACTGTAACCTCCTTCCTCAATTTGAAGGCATTTGAAACCATGAGTCAGCATTGGGTCATGAGCTCTAGGCCCCCCAGGCACCTTCTAATCAGCCCCTGAATATCTTTCCCTGGGTCAGTTTTCCTCCTAGCTTCCCAGAACCCTAAGTGTACCCCCACAGTGTCCTGGAGCACTAGATAAAACCTGCATGGCAATAGGAGAAAGTAAAGAATTCCAGATACGTCACACCTAAATGCCAGTGACCAAGGAAAAGTATAAAATGCCCCTGAGCTGCAACAGGTGTAATGACAAGAGCAGCCCTTTCTAAGAGAACCTCAGGAAGAGGAATGCAGCCAGCCTGGGATTGAAGTTACCCACTGACCGCACATCTCTGCCTCGTATGGTAGTCGCCCAGCTGGGCTCACCCCGCTTCCCTTTGGGGATCTACCTTTTTAGACTCCACGTTACCATCTTTGAGCCACAGGGCTTTTGCCTTCATTCCACTTCTCAGATGATGGCTAACAGGAACTTTGTGATTTCAGGGCAAAGACGGCACTGCAGCAGTACCTGGCGTGACGGGAGCACCCTGGGCACCTGCGAGCATCCCACATCCTTGTTAAAGGAAGTACAGGAACTAGCCTCATTTGATTCCTTCTATTTGCACAAGTCACCTTGGACTGCAGGGAGCTGTTTTGCAAAAGCAATTTGGTAGGCTTAGATCTCAAATTCATCTTGAGAACATTTTTTCGAGGTAGTAATTTCCTCAGAGGACTATTGTGTTTTGTTTTGTTTTGTTTTCTGAGCTACCTGGACTCTTTGTTAGAACAATCAATCATTTTCCTTTGGACCTACAATTTTTTGCCTATGCTGCAGCCACTTTGTGAGTGAGGATGAATGTGTCTCTGCACACATAGGTGTGTGTGCGTGTGTGTGCACGTGGGTCAGAATGAATGGATGTGTGTGTGTGAGGGATACCTCAAATTTTTCTTTTCTTATTTTGTGTGAAAATCTCTTTTCTACAGATTTTCCAGGGTTTAAGCATTGCTTGCTGTATAAAAAACTTTACTGAATTATATACAGTTTGAATGAAATGTTATTTTAAAAACAAAACAATTGTTAAGTGTTCCATAAAGGTTATGTTGAATTTTGGTCAGATGAATATTTGTAAGTAAAAAATATATGCATTTCTGAACCTCAACTTACATAGATTTTCTTTATAAAAAACAAAAACAAAAAAAAACAAAAACAAAAAACAAAAAAAGAAAACAGGTTGGCTGTAGTTGGCCTGAATAACAGGCATGATATATGGTGCTGTGCAAAATAGTAAGCTAGCATCTTACTGCCGTCAATATCAGCAGGTACAGAGCCTCTTTTCAGCCTAATTCAATAAGCTCTCAGGCTTCCAAGTCAGATGGACAGGGTGGAGTGGAGTGAGGCAACAAATTCACAATAGGATTTTTGAACCATCAGGGGGAAATATAGCTACTGATAGTGAAAGCCCAGCCCTGACTCTGGCATGCTACACTTGGCAGGAACTGGGCACCAAGAGCCTCCCGACTGCCCTAAATCCTGTCATCGGTGTAGCGGTATCTGGCAGGATATAGAGCCAGTCGTGGAACCTTATGCTCAAACTAAAGTAGGTCATCACTTCCTGGAAACAAAGTCTGATCACCTTGTGCTTCCTGAAACAGCATATATCACTGTGAAACTAAAGAATGCTCTACAGACTCACCTGTAGAAAGAAGCAAAGAACAGGATAGCTTAGAAAGCTGTTTTTCTCTTAGCTATACTCAGCTAATTCTACTAGTCACTCAGGACTGCTATTCAGTGTGCTTTTGTAAAATGAGATCAAAATTTGAGTAAGAGATGTGGCTGAGATTTTGTCCTGCATGAAGCCCAAAGCACTGAAGTTTGAGCGAGGGAAAGGGACTCTCCCCAGCGGATGGAAGATGGATTCTCTGACAGCGAGTGCTACTTCGCCCTGCTGCAGCCTTTAGTTTGGCACCTGGCTCCAGCTTCTGGGTCAGCTTCAAGGTGAACTCAACAGAGGTTGCTCTTGACTGTTTGGAGGAACAACCAGCCTTCCTTTTCCCTTTGCTAAAAGAAGTTCAGAGGCATTGTGGCCCGGAAGCGAGGTCTGTGACCCAGCCGCTTGTCATGAGTGTGTGCCACTGACAGAGCCCCAAGCCTCCCAGCCACTCCTGATGGGGCTGCTCACACCGCAGCCACCCCATCACCAACCTGCACCTTCCTTGGAGGATTTAAATATGTTTGATTGCAAATGAATGTTTTTAAGTGTATTTAATGCAATTTTTCCTGTTCTCAACATGACCACCCAAGATTCAAACACAGAGATTGCCAAGTTGTTATTTTTTTTCAGAACACCACCGATTTAAAAATCTGTCACAGCAGGGACTTGGGTTTTGTGCGGCCAACGGAGTGTTAATGTGAGAATGCCAGTTTAAAGAAAATCGAGTTTATTGGGAATAAAGCCTTACATAGGTCCACTCGTTGACATTTCTAGTACTGAGAAAATGTCCTTGGTTGGCATTTGCAACACAAAACACTATAGAGTTGGTAAATATAAAGAAACCGATAACGAATTGCTGAGACAATCTTGAACCCAGATAGCATTAGAAAGCTGAAAGCCCAATGAACTAACACTTTCACACTTAAACTCTGTGGATAAATCTTGCCTGTGGCTATAAACAGATGGTCAGAGAAAAAGTGCTTTACTATAATTAACTTTTCTGATTTAAATGAAGGAAAAATGTATTTATTAAAGCTGTTTGCTGCTTTATGCAGGTGCAGTGTTCAGTCGGCAAGAAAGTGGGAGGAATGGGGCGTGGTCTGTGTCTCCACCCGAGTCCTTCACTAAGCTTCTCGCTCTCTCTAATACTGCACTCTGTTTCTCCTTTTGTGCCCTGATTGTAACCCAAAATTTATGAACTAGAAAAGAATGTCCAGTTTAATAAGTTGCATTTTTTTTTTCCTTAAGCACTTTATGCAGAACAATACATGTTCTTCTGGTAGTGTTTGGATAATATGATTTTAACACATGCTAATAAAAGCCAAGAAAAAATCATGGCAACTTCTAAAAAGGAGTCTGTTTTCCAAATGTCTAGAACATTAGGAAACATTAGAAGATACTGTGTACTAGCTTTTGGAACCTATGATTCTTGGTGAGTAAGAGGCCGGGAAGTGACTGTATTTCAGAGCGGGGGCCGGTGCCCTGTGGGAGTTACAGCTACCCTACAGGGGCATCTGCAGCAGGCTGGGAACCCCTCTTCTTGCCTCCTGGAAGCAAGCAGACCCTCTACAGGTGGCCGCTCCCAGCCACCGGGACCTCCCCAGTGCTGTGTCTACTCCTTCCATCCTCTCCTCAGCCACATTTCTACTGCCACCACCCACTGGACTCAGGTCCTGAGCTTGGCAGATGACCAGCCGCGCTCTCTCTGCAGGGATGCCCAGGTGCTCTTTACTTACTGCACACTACCTTCTTTTCCCCATCTCTAAAACATAGAGAAGCATCTCCTATCTCTTGGGCTCCCTAGAAACAGAAAGCCAAGGACATCTACCCTAGAGCTTGGTGGAGGGAGGGTGGTGAGGTGGTTGGCAGGGGAGGGAATTCCCTTGCCACAGGGCAAGCATGGAAGTGAGACCTGGGAAATGGGGGTCTGACCCCAGATTCTGATGGAGAGCCGATGGGGAGAGGTCCCGACACCTTGCCACCTGGGATAGGGGCTGGTGCTGCCCCAGTCCTGCTCCTTTGCAGATTTCTCCTGCTTCCTGGGCAGAGAGGGGTGTGGGGGTTTCCAGCACGAGGCTAGTTGTGGCCTATGACCTGGCTTCTAGAGAAAAACTGAGGGAACCCCTGCCTCAAGGGCCATGTCTCGGCCTACCTAGTCACCTTTCCTCCTGTCTCTGCAGCCCTTGGCTCCTGGCCTTGGCTCTGCTGAGCAGTCAGCCCTCTCGCTGTGTGGAGGGCCAGAGCCAGTCCTTAGGTAGGAAGGAAGCTCTGTCTTTATTTCACAGGGCAGATCCTGCCCTAGCGCTCATCCTGCATCCTCTGGTTTGCTTCCATTGTAGGAAGCCAGGCCCAGGTCTCTGCCAAGGAGTTCCATCCTCAGTGTGGGCTGACGTTTTAGCCAGTCTCAGGAGGCTTCTCTCCTCCAACCCCACCCCCTGCCCCCATTCCTTCTGCCTTGAGCCTTCCAGACTCTGAGAAAAAAAATACTCTACCAAGTTCTAGATGGAAAGAGCACATCACCGGCTGTACTACTCTAGTGTCCCTTCCTGCCTTCCCTTCCCAGCCCCGCTGCCCCCAGCTATTTCCTGGGAAGGCTTAAAGGTCATCTCAGACAACAACACACATCACCCCCACAGCCTCGGTTCCCCCACCTACTCATCTCCCCCACCTGCTTTTAGAGGCTTTGGTCACACCATTTCTCATCTCTCCAGTGATGGAAGATCCTTGGCTTCCTAGCTTCCGGGGAGACTTGCTACTCATTTCCTGCAGCCTGACTCATCCTTCTGTCCCCAGTGCCAACATAATATTGGCAAAAAGAGCAATGCACCTAAGAAGAGTAGTCTTCTGGGAGCTAACTGTGCATTTAAAGAACTTCAAGTCATAAGCTAAGTCTTCTGGAGAAAACCAGCAAATGAGAAGGAGATCGCTAACATTTGTCTTGGGGAGTAGACAAACACAGCCTTTTCCTCAGCAAAGCGGATGCCTGGGCATAGTGAATTTACAAATAGATCACAGAGCAAACCAGCAGGAGGGAGTGGCTATTCGTGTTAATATTCACGGGGGTAATAATAGTTAATATTCTCCTGAAAACCTCCAGTGACTGTCAAGGGCACACCCATGGAAGGATGGCTAAACCAGGTGATTTAGCGAAAGCTGGAGGCAACTTGGCTCCACTGGGAGCTCTCAGACTTTAAAAATTAGGCTGTAGCCAGAGTCAAACCAAAGAAATGGGGGAAGGGAGCGTCAAGAAAATGAGATGAACACTGGTTCCAAATGTAACTCCCAAGCATTGTTCTCAGATGGGAGGTCAGGCAGCTTTGCGGGACAGCCTCTGTGGCTTGGGCAGGCAGCGTGAAGACTAAAGCTGGTACCTGTCTGCCTCCATGTCGCTATGCCTGGAAATGTTCTAACCAATATTTTTGTACTGTTTTCAAGTTGGTAGTTACCAGCTTGAACTCTAAAGTTATTTGATCGATAAATAGATTTATTATTGGGGAAACACTGTCCTGTGTAACTCATTATCCCCCGAGATGACACCCTGTCACACCAGGATACAATAACTGATGTCCATTTATTTTATAAAATCCCAGAAGTAGCAAAAAACAAAAAAGTATATGTTCTATATACTATTTAATAAGGCAGGAAAGTATATTCTGTTTATTGTTCATGAGAGATGGCTAAACCAAATAAGTATTGGTGCGGAAAAGAGGTTCCAATTCTGGAGGTTTCCTTCTGTGCAGCTGATTGGAGTGCACAGACATTCCATCTTGTGGCCTCGTGGCCTCGCCCTGGTCACATGCTCCGGAAAAGCTGCACAGCCGTCTCAGTCCGTGTCCTCAGGGAAGCGAAGCACCTCAGTGGGGCCCACCGCTCCTTTGGCCTCGTGGCCTGTGGGACGACAGATGTTCTGCAGGACTTCTGAAACCTAGCCCTGTCCCAGCCCTCTCTCCCACTCACCAGAAGAAGCAGGAAAAGGGGGTCTAACTACATCACAGAGGATGAAGTGAGGGGTCAGGGTGGAGGAAACAGCAGAGAGAGGCCCTAATAAGTATGTTAGGGACCAGGAATTAAAAATTAGAATGAAGGGCGCCTGGCTGACTCCGTCGGTGGAGCATGTGACTCTTGATCTTGGGGGTGTGAGTTCGGGCCCCATGTTGGGTATGGACGTTGCTTAAAAATCTTGAAAATAGGAAAATGAGTTATTTGTTGAGCATTTAATATGGGTCAGGCCCCAGGCTAAGAACTTGAATATCCTTTGTCTCCTTTCATCTCCACGACAGCCCTGTGAGGAAGATCGCTATTGTGGAAATACTATTACAGGGCTAATAATGAGTCTGTCATTATCTCCATTTCACAGATGAGGAAACAGAGGTCCAAAAAAGGTAAGTAACTTTCCCGAGGCTATTCATCTGGTAAATAGTGGAGCCAGGATCCAAACTCTGGACTGTCTTGTCTCCAGGGCCCTTGACCCCTGACCCTTAGCAGAGAAAGTGCCGGGTAAGTTGGAAAGCAGACGGTGCTCCTGACGACTGAGGAAGCCTGGCCCATTAAACAAATGAGCAGAACATCAGCACCCTGATGAGGCTGCTTCAGAGTCCTGCTCCCAGGAGGCTGTGCACTTATTCCCACAATGTGGTCTGGTTCAGACCCCTGGGTAATTGTCCCCTTTGCTCATCATCACTTGGCCCAGAAGTCAGGCTCATGATCTCCCAGCACTGTCCGCAATCGCTCCGATGACTGTTCCCCAGCCAGGCTGCTCTCCTCCTCTCCCAGACTTGGCCCTGAGTTAAACTACTTGTTTCCAATTACCCCTCAAAAGGACGGAGATGTGCCTGGTCCTGGACACCTAAAGGAATGCACCATGGGCTGTCTCTGAGGGTGGGTCCCTAGAGGAAACCTGGCCCTAGCAGTGCCACTGTCACCCCATTCCTCCTAGGAGGGGAATGGCTTTGCGTGTGTCAACCTGGGTCTGTCTGATCCACCTAAAGCTGCACTTGGCCATGATCTCTCTACGCCCATCACACCCAGCCTGTCCCTCTGCTGGCAGCTGCAGGGATTAAATGAGGGCTGGTGCTGGCCAGCTCCCATCCCAGACCACCTGTGTTCTTACTCAGCCAGATTCAGATCTTGAGGAGAGAGACCGCGAAGATATCAAACACTTAGGTAAATATATTGGTTAAAAGTCAAACGTTTGTGTACAAGTATGTTGTTACCATTTCAGATCTGCACGCAGTCTTCTCCCAGGAATCCCATCCTCACGTCCTTTGCTTTTCCCAGGATTCTTAGCCCCTGGCCCCTTCACCTCAGGCTCAAACCACAGATACCCAACTCAGCAGCAGGGGCATCCCGAGTGAGGCCTACTTCTAGTTGTGGAGTGAGGTAAGTCACATCCACTCTGGACCCCTTGGGTTTCTCACCCAGATTTGGAGGTGGAGATGACCCCGCACACTTTTCCCAAAAAGCGGGGGCTGAGGGATGCAAGAGTCACAGCAGGCTCAGGGCCCTTCTGTATAACTATCTACCACTCAGCAACCCTACCAAGGGTCCGGTGTGGGGTGTGTGAAACACAGGAAGTGAGGAAGTGACATCTGGCCTCTGGCTTTGGAGCACGATTCTAGAAAGCTAGTTAAATTTTCTCAGCGGTTTCCACAAGAAACTGCAAAAGTAACTTTGCAATGAAAATATGACTCCAAAGTAAGAATGGAGCAAAAAAAAAAAAAAAAAAGTAATGCGGTATTAAAAAGCGACATCATTACAAAACAGATCAGGACTGCTACTGAGGTTATATAATGGGCCCTTCACCAGACAGGACCTTATTAGATTGAAGACCTGGTTGCCACATAATCATCAGCACCCCCAGCTTACTTGCTGCAGATGTAATAAAGACCAAACTGCCTTGATGACTTACCCAGAGAGGCTTCTAGAACTTCGTCTGAAAACTTAAAAGTGGGGAAGAGCAATGCCAGTTCTCTGTTGGCGTCATCTCTGTCCTGGCTTCCGTGGACTGCGTTAAAGGGCATTTCTGTGCCGTACTGAGCGCGGAGACTGGGAACATTGGCAAAATGCACAAGAAACATTTGTTTCATTTGAGGAGAAATGTTTTGCTCTCTGGCAACATGGTCACCAGCTACCAGTTAGCATGCTGCATTTCTGTGGAATGGCTTTCTCTCTTTTGGAAATGCCAAGAACAACAGCAAGGATAGTAGCTGACATGTATTCCATTGTGATTTCTCTGCACGTTGCCAGGTGCTTCACATACATGATCCCATTTCATTTGTGCCACAGTTCTATGAGGGACACTCTGTCGTGATTCTCAGTTTAAGTATGCATGAGTCATGGTGTAAGCTCAGGAGCTGCCATTTTGTTGATAGCGCCACCAGGGACTAGCACCCTGCCAAGAGCTTAATGTAGCTGTTCATAGTTAATCTGTCAATAACCCCGAAAGATAATACTAACATTGCTAGGGCTTCCTTTGTGTCAAGCACTGTTTTGAGTACTTGATATACATGTATATACACACATACATATATACACATACATACACTCTCTCACACACACACACACACACACATATATATATGTACACACATACACATTCAATCCTCACATCAGTGTCTGAGGCATTGTAGCACCCATGATTGAGATGAAGAAATTGAGGCACAGAGGGATTAATGCATGGCCCAAGGACGTGCTCTTTACAACACTGTGGCCTCCCATAATATGCATCGTGATCCCATTTTGCAGAGGAGACAACTGAGGCTCAGAGAAAGGACTTGACTGAATATGCAGCAACCTAGGATCTGAACCCTGGGCTGTCTTACTCATCCCACATATGAATGTTTATATATGAATGTTCTGGCCCTGACAACTACAAGGTACAACTGCAGTTACTTAGTCTCTTGCTCATTTCTTTCCTGTTGTCTGGGCTTCTCTTAGCTTCAAAGACAAGACCGTGGATTTGGCATTGGCAATGCCAGGCTAAATACAGGGCCAAGGCAGCCTAGTGCAGTGTGCAGAACAGGGTGCTCAGACTCCAGGGAGCCTTAGGACACCCTGGGAGGGGAGGAGGGTAGAGGGGGTTGAGTCTGCAATGCCGACCCCTAGGTCCTGCCCAGAGTCTCTGACTTAGCAGGCTTTGGTAGGGCCCTGCAATCTGTATTTCCTGGATGAGTTCTGCGTGTGGTTCTGGGATCACACTGTGGAAACCTCTGGCTGCAGAGAGAACAGTGAAGACTGGATCAGAGGGAGAGACTATCAGGGCCTCCTCAAATGTGTAACTCTCAGGGTCTCTCCAAATATATATAAAGGGGGAATTCAGGGCTGAATACAGGGCAGGGCTCTTGGCTTCCTTGGGTTCAGGTTTTAAGATGAATGAAAAGACCACAGCTGGTGACGTCACCTGTCAGGCTGCTCCCTCCTTGCCACATCAGGGTCACAGGGCCCCATGAGCATTCGCCAGGCAGTGATCACATCCTCAGTGCCCTCAGTCCTGGTGAGTATCAGGAGGTGGCTCGGTCCACTGCACATGTGATGCACCAGCTTCTCAAATGCCTCCTAGCACAAGGAGAGGAAACAGTGACCTGGGTCAGGGGCCCTGGGGCCAACAGTGGGTCAGTGGGCCCATCCCTCCACAGGACAGGAGAGGTTCAGTGAGCAGCCTTGCCACCAGCCAGCATGCGCATGGAGGGCCCAGGGTGGGGTGGTGGTGATGACCAACCACACCCAGAGAACCCAGATGAAGGCAAAGGCAGGAAGATGAGACTTCGAGTTGACTTGTTTTGTTACGTGAGACTAACAAGTTAGGTATGGTCATTTAAAAGACCATGTGTATTGAACTGATGTGGATGCTAGATAGCCAGGGGAGGGATGTTGCTAAGGCATTTTTTGCAATGTCTTGCAACCCTTCCTGATATTTCAAGTAGCAGGTTTTCCTTTGGGGAGCAGCCCTTGCTCATTTCACTTGGCCTACCCTGGCTGACAACCATGACGCCTCTTCCCCCACCCCCACCATACACACATATCTCACCTAAGAGGGGGGCTATGGCCGAGCTAGGTTGGCCAGGCCTCCCTCTCAAGCAGGGGAGTCATAAGCAGAAGAAAGTGTTTGAATCTGAGTTGTCCAACAGCAGCACCTAAAAGTGACTCTCCATGGAACTCCACTCCTAAGGTCTTGGTCCTTCTCCCCAACACCTTCTTATTCAACTCCTTCAACTGTCTTCTTCAGTTCTGGGAGTTATGGAGTAGGCTTCCAGTAAATTATTTATTTTATTACTTGTTAGAATCAAAATCTCTTCCTTGCAACCAAAGAACTTTAGCCTGATAAAGGCTATAATCATTATTCTGAGAGCAAATTCATATTCTTGTTCTTCGTAATACTCTGCTTTCTCCCAAACTAATAACCTATAAACATAATGTTGGAGAAAGAAAGAAATGAGATTATGTCGGATGTATGAAAGCAGATGAGCTGACCTCCCCAGCTTTGTGTTGATAGAAAAGTCGCATTTCTGCCTCTGTCATGGTTCTCTCTTCATTTGTTAGAATGTCAAAACCGGCTTCCAGGATCTGTAAAAAGACACATATATGATGAAAGGGTAAATCAAGCCCAAATTCATATCTAAATGTGCTGAGAAGTAAAAGATAATGGGAAAGGTAACATTAAAAGCGGAGACCCTCTGCCTCTTCGTATCTGTTCTAAATGGATTTAAAGTGTTTAACTTACTTAAGTGGAATTGTAGTTAAAGCTTCTCAGAAGCCTTCTTTTCCCACCAGCACATGGCTGTACGATGTCCGCCCCTGCTTTTCCACCAGAAGAGAGACATGAGGGTGTCTGTCAGGAAGCTTTGTCTCTCTTACCTTCATAATAATCTCATCAGTCTTTCCGTGGACCACTGCGTCTGGCTTAATGATGGCCAAGGTGCAGGTCTTCCCCCATGGCGCTGCAAAAAGCCAAGGATGGTGCTCTCAGGTGCTGGATTCATAGCAGCCATCTCTGAGGCTCTCAGGGGGCCATCCGCAGGGACCATGGTGCCCCTGCACTCAGCTCCCGGGTCCCCCCGCCCCCCTGGCCTCTTGAGTGTGCCTCTGCACACTTGGACTCTAGTAGAGGCACAGGTCTGGCTGCAGACCTCAACCTGGCTACAAGGGACAGGAACGTGGGAGAAGGGGGCTGGGAGGGGGTGGGAAGGGAGGAGGGGAAGAAAGTGGGGAAAAGATCAGAGACCACTGAGGAGCAGAACCCCAGAAACAACTGAAAGAGATGGCTTGGAGTCCGAGACACCTGGAGTCGAGGTCACACAAGCCTGGCCTCCGTTGTGCCTTCCTGTCACCCTGTCCTGATTCTTAGCCTCTAAGTGCTGTCTGCTGTCTTCTCCTCTCCCTTCACTGGCCCCTTCACCAATGCTTCCTTTACCTTTGCTGGCATGTGGGCAGCAATCACTTCCCCAGGCCCTGAGTCCATGACTTTTCAGCGCCAGCAAATTCTACCAAACTGCAACTACCATCTCCTCTATCTCTACAGATTCTCTTGAGAGAAGACCAGATTGGCCAGCTCATTGTTTGGAGCCAAGGTAGCAGCCATAGTTCCATGACCAGTGTCCTAATGGCTGTCTTTTGGTCAATGTCCACAGGTCCAGTCAGCTGTGACAACAAGGGAGGTGGCATGTGATTGTAGCCCCTACTCAGGCCTGCAGAAAGCTGTAGGGGAACCCCCATGTCCAGTCCATAAGCTCATCCCTACTGCACTCCTGTTTGTATGAACTTGGCCTTGGTGAGCTACCCACACTCTCCACAGACTCTGTATCCCCCAGAACCTATTTTCTGTTATTAACTTTTATATCTGTTGTATTGCAATGAAACATGATAGTATGTGCATTTGAGGAGAGCTTCCTACTCTGGAAATCACAAGAACATATACACTGCAAAGATGTGAATCATTTTAAGCCACAGATCTATCCATTTTTCTGTATTGTTTCTGATGTCCCATGTACCCTTAGTACTCTAAGAATTCTTACAATGAATCCTTTATACATTGACCCATTAGTGAGATTCCCTAGGGGTGCAGGGTGAGAACAGAAGAGGTCAGATCAGGGCCCAGAGATGTCCAGCTTGAAAGGGGAGCAAATGAGAAAAGGCCAATGAATGGGGAGGCTGTGGAGAGGCCAGAGATGCAGAAGGAAAACGAGAAAAGTCATGACATCTCAGAAACCAAAAGAGAAGACGCTGTGAAATCATCCAAGTCCTCGGAGAGAGGCTGTAGGATATGACTGGACACCGGTCCTGGGATTTGGCACTAGGAACATCACTGGTGCCCTGTGAGCACCAGAGAGAAGCAGGCACATGGGCCATGTGAAGCGGGTCAGGCAGGAGCCAGAGGTGACGGGTGGCCCAGGGAGTAGGGAGGCTCCAGAAACTCAGGCATGGAGGAGAGGAAGGCTAAGGGCAAGGGCAGGCTTTTCTGGTATTTTCTAGGTGGAGAGACTTGATTTGAGAGGATATAATGAGAGAGGGAAGAGCAGATCATCCAAAAAAAAGGCAACAAATGTTTCCTGCAAAACACTGATTTTTTTCCCCACGTGAAGTTCTTTTGGTTTCCTGAACTGTGCCTCTTTCCTTGTTAGCATCCAACTCAAACAGTCCTCATTCTCCATACACGCATAAACAGCCTTTCTACTTCATGCGATGATAAAAATCTTCCTTCTCTTTCCACCTCGGTTCCTGAACTCAGCGCTGCTTTTCCCCGGAGCCCTGGTTACTGTCAAGAGCTGCCTTCCAGCAACAGCCCTTCTGACTCCTGCTTTCCATTCTGTCAGGTCAAGTTGTTCTCTCATAGTAAAGGTTCGGGAATAACTGTGAGGCCCAGGAGTGTGAAATCCATGAGTTGATACTTGGTGCGAGGTTGTGGGGTGAGAAGGTGTTCGGTACAGCTGACTTTTGGACACTTTAGAAAAAAAGGTGAAAATACGAAGTGAGCTCTTTAGCTCAAATGAAGACCAAGGCAACACCAGCACCACTGCTTGAAATTCTACCCTCCATTTTAGTAGGTGGAACTTTTCCTGATGCATGGTAATTGCCTTGAAAGTCATGCTGGTTATACTTGAATGATCAGCTGAAGTCTGCGTGGTGCTGAAGATGCCAAGAAAGGGCAAAAGGGAGATCTGACACAGTGTGTTTGAAGTCAGGTGATCGGAAACAAAATGTTTCATGGTTAATCTTCCCAGAGTTCAGATTGCCCAAAACACTGATGACTGATAAGGTGTTTTTTTTTTTTTAAGTTTATCAATTTTAAGAGAGAGGGGGAGAGAGAGAGAAGCCCAAGCAGGCTCCGAGTTGTCAGCACAGAGCCCGATGCAGGGCTAGAACCCACAAACTGTGGGATCATGACCTGAGCTGAAATCAAGAGTCGGACACTTAACCGACTGAGCCACCCAGGCGCCCCTACTCATAAGGTTTTTAAAAACTCAGATTTAAAAATCTGAGTCTGCTTTGCCTTTTCACCTTGCTTATTGGCTCTATACTCACCCATGTCCTCATCGTCACCACTGTCCTTGTCACAGGTGAAGCATCCATCTTCATCAGACAGAGCCTCGTCTCTAATCTAGGACAAATTGGTCACGAACAGAAAGTAGTTAGCTAATTAAAATTACCACAAAGACCTTCAGAAACCTACAGAAGCCAAAAAAGCAAAGGCCCAAAATGCAGAGCCAAAAAAAAAGGAGGTCAAGATCATCAGCCTTGGAAACTTTACAAGATCCTTTTAAGTGGCCGGATGATGGTGGGGGTGAGGGTGTTCAAAGACAAAGAAATCTATGCTGATCTTAAGGCTTATATTCTGTCCATTTCCACAAGCGCCAAGTAGAAAAGATGAAATCGAGAGTTGGCAAGAAGACAAAGGAAGAAAAGACAAGCAAGGAAATATTAAGCAATTGGCTGCACCGTGCAAGGAAGTAGTAAAGACAGAGATCATTCTCCCTCCACAGAGAAAATGCGTGATTTTCTTGGGAAAAAATATGATTGATTCTAACCCACTCTATAAAAATAGGGGTTTGCTACTTGGAATTGAATATGAAAACTTGAAAAACGAACACTAAACTACGTTAAGGCTCGTTGGACAGAGCTCAAAGCACCAGGAAATACCTCTATCTAAGGTGGTGTTGATTTTCAAAGGCAGCCACTTATTTGTGAAAAACTTGTAGTCTGTGTTATCGTGGAAATTATCAAAATCACAAGCTATGCTGATCCTATTTCTCATGTGAATGACAGCTTAATTTCTAAACTAAAGAAACAAACGCTCGGGGGATCACAAGCCTTTCAGGAATGGGAGGTGAAGGCAAGTCACCAGGGGTGAGTCACCCTGAGGCTGACTTCTCCTATCCACTAGTTGACTCCATAACTTTATTTTCATTTCTGAACTCATTGTGAGGGTTCTAGAAACCCCTGTTAAGAATTGAAGTGGGGGATGAGAGGGACATAGATAAATGAAGATCAAGTGTTTTGGAAGAAGGGGGCAGCTTTTTTAAAAGAAAGCTTTCAGGGGCACCTGGGTGGCTCATTGGGTTAAGTGTCAGCTGTGCTGTCAGCTCGGAGCCTGGAGCCTGCTTCGGATTCTGTGTCTCCCTCTCTCTCTGCCCCTTCCCCACTCGTGCTCTCTCTTTCTCTCTCAAAAATAAGTAAAACATTTAAAACAGTTTTTTAAAGAAGCCTTTAAAACCCATGCCACTGCTTCCCCCTGAGCCCTCAAGGGCCCCCAGAGGGAGGCGTTTAATGAAGCTTTCCACTGACAGCTCCAGAAGAATTAGTGGGGGAGGGAACAAAAACACGGAGTTTGCCGCTCTGGGAGTGCTCCTTACCACTTTCCGTTCGCAGCCTTCAGCCAGCACCTTCTTTTCAGCCTCCAGCTGCTCCAGGATGGTTTTCTGCAGTAGCGGGGCATTTGCTCCTCTAACCACCGCCACCAGTGCCCCGCCCTAGAACACGGTACACACGCGCTACTCAGACCACTTGACCTCGTCTGCACAGGTCTTAATCTCTTCCAAGAGACTGTGAGTGTCCAGGAGTTTTGCTTAGGAGCAAGCCCAAGGTTGAGGCCGCCATCCGCTTCTCTGCCCTCTACCCCATGCCTCTCCTTTCAACTTCCTTCAGGGAGGGACACCTGGGTGGCTAACTGTTCAAGGGATCGAGCCCCACATCAGGCTCTGCATAGGGCTCTGCACTGACAGCATGGAGTCTGCTTCGGATTCTCTGTCTCCCTCTCTCTCTGCCCCTCCCCAGCTCATGCTGACTCCCACGTGCTATCTCAAAAATAAATAAACATTAAAAAAAAAAAAAAAAACTTCAGGAAAATGCCAGGGGAGGGGGAGAGATGGTTAAGGGAGGAGCAGGGCACACTAGGTCGTGAGTGATGAAATGTGGCCTGTGCGTGGCTTGTCCACTGGACAAATGTCTACTGAGCACTTGCTATGCCAAGCACCAAGATAGAGGCAACAGATATGAACACTAAACCTGAAAAGTTTAGTTGCCTCAATGACTGGGAAGTCAAGGGGTAGAGAGGTGGTGATATCAAAGAAAAAATTACAATAGAATATGATCATTGCTTTAAGAGGGAAATGTACAGGGGGTGCCTGGGTGGCTCAGTTGGTTAAGCAACCGACTTCGGCTCAGGCCATGATCTCACAGTTTGTGAGTTCGAGCCCCGTGTGGGCTGTGTGCTGACAGCTCAGAGCCTGGAGCCTGCTTCAGATTCTGTGTCTCCCCCTCTCTCTGCCCCTCCCCTGCTCACGCTCTGTGTCTGTCTCTCAATAATAAACATTAAAAAAAATTTTTTTTTAAAAGGGAAATGTACAGGATGCTTGGCATTCAGGGCAAGAAGGGATTCCCAGCTCCACCTGGGGTGGTCAGAGGAGACTTCACAGTGGAGGTGCCATTTGGGGTGACATAAGTTCCCTGTTTTGACCTTTTTGGCAGTCTCTGCATATTACAGAAGCTCGCAGAAAGTGGGCCTCCCCCATTTCCACCCTGCCCCTCAGTGGCCCTCCAGAGGGTGAGAGGTTGGAGCCTGCTGCCTTGGCACCTGTTCCCACAGTCCGATATGATTTATGATTTACACCTTAATCACTATAGGCTCAAGCAAACACCTGTGACAGATCCCATTTCTGCACCTGTGCTCCGCTGTCACTTTGGCTCCTTCCCACTTCTCCCACCATCCCCACCCATGTTTCAGCACATAACTGTAGTCTTCCATCAAAAATCAACGCTCATCGGGGGCGCCTGGGTGGCTCAGTCGGTTAAGCCTCCGACTCTTGGTCTCAGCTCAGGTCATGATCTCACTGTTGCGTTGAGTTCGAGCACCACATCAAGCTCTGTGCTGGCAGTGCAGAGCTTGCTTGGGATTCTCTCTCCCTCTCCCTCTCTCTCTGCCCCTCCCCTGCTTGCACTATCTCTGTCTCTCAAAATAAATAAATTTAAAATCAGTGCTCAAATAATGTTTACCATGAGCTTCCAATTTGGAATGCTTACAGTGCTGAGCACAGTAGCCCAAAGGTCTCCAAGCTAAACAACACTGGCCTGGCTGTCAGGAGATGGGAGTGGGTCGGCCTCAGTTCCCCCAACTGTACAGGGCAGGGGCGGGAGTCAGGAGTAGCCTACCAGTCAGCTGCCTTCAGGGCCTCAGCTAGGAAGCCAGGTGTGAGGTGGTGGGCCCTGAGGGGCGTGGGGCCAGGGCACGGATGTCACACCCAAAAATATCCAAATTATTTTTGAAAACACTGAACTACTTGGCTTTCCACAATAGTCCCTTTCATTTCCGAATTTCTGTAAACATATCTTCACATCTTACGGTTACATAAAAGTGAATGCGGAGGTTGTCTACCCCATTAAAGGAATACGTTTGCTGAAGGCTCCTCTCTTATAGAGCAGAGAATAGAAATCTTGAAACCCCGTGCTCTGATTGTGAAGCATCAGTCAAGAGTGTCCATGAGCCAGGAGCATACGCATTTGAGTGACTCCCGTTCTTTCCCACGTACAGCCAGTCAGGAAGGCTGCTGAGCCCAGAGTGACCATCAGGAGCTGTGTCTTCCCAGCCCCCTCCACCAACGAGCAAGGCCACCCTCCTAGGCAGGGACCTGCATTACCATGACTTAAGTACATCTATCCTCACCCCAAATAACAAATGCTCACTTGTCTGGATCAGTGAAGCCACTTGGTGACTTTCAGTGAGAAGCCTCTCTCTGAACCCTAATGATCTGCACAAGTTCTGGTTCTGGTTCTGAAAATGTACTTACTGCATAAAACAGAAAGGTCGGCTCACATCTCCCTCGGTATTTTTCAAGGGCATCAAGACAGTCTGCTTCTGCCTAAAGAAAACAAGCTGTCAGGAGGGCTCTGGGGTGCCAGGGACGCAGGGGCACGATGGTGGGAGAACCACACAGGACAATAGACACACAGGCACACACCCCATATATCCCCATAAACACACACACACACACACACACACACAGGCCATGTATATATACACACATATCCCCCACACACACACCACCCCACACGTAAACACTCATATACACACACCCTTCCCTCCACTCACATACACACTGTGACTGCCCCTACCAGGTGAGGCCCTGGCTTGCTCTCATGCCTTTCCTTCTAAGGTCTTTTCATCAGAATAACTTTGCTGTCAACATATTGGTAAAACTTGTTGATGGTGTGCTTTTTTGAAGAATAAGACAAGGAGGAAGCAAGGGTTTCTCCTGCTCCCCAGCCAGCTGCTGCTCCAAACCAGGGGGCTCCACTGTCTGACATCCTACTACTGCCAGCAATGAAAGTCCCCAGACTTTGTCTTCGGTGTCTGATAAACCCTGTGCAGGGGCCTAACACTTCCCCATGCAGGCATCTCCCTCCCATACTCTCTCCAGAAGTGTCAGAAGGTCAGTGTACGTATATTTTCTCCTGCGGTCTGCCTATGCACCTCTAATCCATGCGGCATATCGATCGTCTCTTGCACACTTTTCTGGAACTTATTCCCATTTCCATACGTTCATCCAAGCGAATATTTGCTAGAAATTCCCCATGATGGAGCAGAGCACAGAGATCTTGAAATGCCGTGCTCTGGGAATAAGACTTCAGAGTCTACAGCGTTGATGAGCCAGAAGGAACACACGTGTTGAGTGACACGGACCCCTTCCCTGTGCACAGGGTCAAGAGATGCCCAAGCCCAGAGTGATTGTCAGAAAGGCGGGGGTGGGGGTAGGAATCTTCATCTCTAGAGAAACTGTAAGCATCTATGACCGATGACCAAAAAATTCATAACCGATGTCTTTTCAATGATCTGGAAAAAGCAGCTCCTGATTCCTGTTCCTGCTTTTAAGTGTTTAATTATTTTACAGTGTTGTATGACGCTCTGCTGGGGGAGGATCTTACTAAGGCAAAATGCAGAAGGTCCAGGCCAACCTCGATCCTCATCTTCTGGAAGAGGCTCACCACGGGTTTGCAGGGGCCACACCACCCTTGATAGACGTCGACAACTACGTGGAACCAAGAAGCAGGAACGTTCAGTGGGCACCAGCACTCACCACGTCAGGCAAAATTTATACCTGCAAATTCTAACTCCTCTCCAGTGTACATCTGTTTGCAGGGTTCTTTAATGGTCAAGGGATTCATTAATCCCGTTAGAGTAGAAGCAAGCATGGGGACGGACAAACTGCCCCTCATTCTTATGAACTCAGTGTTTTGAATTCTAAACATGATGGAGTAAGTGTGGTAGAAAACAGTTTTCTTAACGTGGATCCTTTACCTGAAGTAATTTTCAGGCTTCTTTCAAGGTCAATCAGGCCCTCCATAAATATTTGAAGTGTACTAACACTGTATTTTTTTTAAAGCTTATTCATTCATTTTAGAGAGACCGAGAGAGAGTCCCAAGCAGGCTCTGCACTCTCAGCACGGAGACTGACGTGGGGCTTGAACCCACGAACCACAAGATCACGGTCTGAGCCAAAATCAAGAGTCGGACCCTCAACCGCCTGAGCCTCCCAGGCACCCCAAACTATTTATTCTAAAAGAAAGAGGTCACTGTAAGTGGCCTGTCAGCATACAAACTACTCTTAGCTGCTTTGATAATAAACACAGTTGAGACATTTTCCCCTGATGGATTAAAAGCCACTTGTTTTGGGTAAAGGAGAGTTTTATTTACTTTATAAAATCAACAGTGTTCTCCTAGAAAGTGTACCTGATAGATACCTAAGGGAAACTTGCATACTTTTTCCGTCGTTTGTCCCACCCAGTCTCTGGGGTGTGCCAGGACTGGGTGTGAGGGAACCCTCTTGCCTGACTGCACTAGGCCACAGGGCCTGTAAGGAAAGCTAAGCAAGCTAAGCCAACACATGTGCACCAGATACATGCGAGACATGCCCAGCCTGATCATGACACAAAAAGTGCTAGCTTGTGTGAAGTTCAAAGAGATGAAGTAACTAGCCCAAGGTTTAAAAAAGTAATAATTAAATCTTCAAGCAGTAGAACCTAGTTTTTTCTTCCCTCCAAAATGTTTATTTATTTATTTTGAGAGAGAGCGAGAGACAGAGGACAAGCAGGGAAGGGGCAGAGAGAGAGGGAGACAGAGAATCCCAAACAGGCTCTGTGCTGCCAGTGCAGGAGTAGAACCTAGTTTTGAACCCAGGTTTGTCTGATGCCATAGTACATGCTCTTTCAACTACTCCAGGAAATAAACAAGATGCATGAATTCAGGAGCGTCGGTTAGTTTCAGCCAAGCAGCATTGTTTTGCAGGGGAAAAGTTGGGTGTGGGAGGGATGAGGAAGCCAGGTTCAGAGGGGGATCAGGGGGTGGGAGGAAAGGAAGGGAGGAATCCATGAGACTTGGAAAAGGAAGGGAAAGATGGATGGTGAAAGTCACCTGGGCATGGAAAGGACTCCACCTTGGAGCCTGGCAGAGGAAAAGAACTGGGTGGTGGCAGGGAGAGATCATTTGGGGGAGGGAGAAAAGTGCACTAGATTCTAGACATGCTGGGTTTCCAGTATGAACCAGAGAATCTAAGACCAGTGGTCCCAAAGGCAACCAGACACCAGCAGGGGCAGGAGACAGATTTGGGCCTCCTGGGCATCCAGGTGGAGGATAAGCTCTGGGTTTCTCTGAGGACAACAGCAAACAGGATTTGTACCCATGGTTCAGCTTCCCGGCTCCTCTGGCACTCCCTGGCTCTCTGGGCAGTGGTGGCGACAAAGGCACGCTTCACAAGGTTATGAGGGAGAGCAGGACTGGAGAGGAAGCATAGCAACAGTTTGAGAGACAGGAAGGAAAACAGGGAAGACATCTGGAAGGAAAGAAATGGCAAAGAAAATGAAAAGGGGTGTGTGTGTGTGTAAATCTGAATAGACTTGCATGTTTGAAGGCAGATGAAAATGATCCAGCAGAAGGCGGGACTTCCAAGACAGGGGTTGATTTTGGAAACAAATTTCTGATGGCTCTAGAAAGAAGGAAGAGCCTGATAAGAAGGGAAGGACGAGCCCCTGCTGCCTCCAGTCAGCACAATTCCCTGGCACCGCTCAGAGCAGGGCTTGACAGAGTCCACACCCAGCAGATGTCAGCTCTGATCACGTAGGGTGCCTGAAACATGGTAACTTCTTAAAGAATGATGAGAGGTAATGCTTGTTTTGCCCTAGAGCCATGTTCTGGTTGTACAGATGAGACACGCACACAAAATAGTTGAGACCTGGCACCATCGAAAAAGCTGTGTAATCCCTCAAGTAGTGGAGTGTGGCAAGACTCACACATACACTGCTGGATCGATGCAACCAGCAGAGATTTAGCACCCACTCTGCACCAGGCCTGGGCAAGTTGGCTACAGACGGAGATGAAAAAGACGATGCCCTCGTGTTTAGAGATTAGGGGGAAAGCCACGCGTGCTCCTCCAGACAGGGGCCACACCAAGCTGGATGTGTGTGGGAGGGTAGAGACTGAGACAGAGTCCCACCCTGGAGCCCAGGTGACTCCCAGGGGGGAAGTGACCATGCAGAGGTTCTGGAAAAATTGCATGCAAGGCAGCTGCTTTGGAGCTGGGCCTGGGAATGAGGGTGATGTCTCCAGGTTGTGATGGGGCCATGGCATTCCAGGGAGTAGGAACAACATGGATAAAAGTAAAGAAGTGGGGAGACTTGTGGCATGTTCAAGAAACAGGTGGGAGCTCAGGGCATATCTCAGGGAACAGTAGGTGAAGTGACTGGAAAGAAAAATTGAGTCATGGGAGGGGGTGGGGGAGGGGCCTTGAATGCTGAAGTCACTTGGGGCAGGTGGTGCTGGGGACAGATGAGAGCAGAGACAAGCCGGCTGAGCAGTGTATTTATAGGGAGAAGTGAGTGGATACACATAGAGAAAGGGAGCCCAGAGGTATGCATGGTAAATGAGGAAGAGAAAGGAATAGTAGGGGCAGTTGTGGTAGGCAGCCTCTCAGATGTCACCAGGGATTCCTGCCTCCTGGGGTTTATGCCTTTGTGTAACCCCCTGCCCTTGAGTGCAGGCTGGACCTAGTGACTGGCTTCTAACAAATGGAGCAGGGCAAAGTAATGGGATGTCACTTTTGAGACTCAGTTACAAAAAGGCTATGACTTTCATAGGTCTTTCCCTCCTCTTCTCTCCCTCTTCCCCTAGGGAAGAAAGTTACTGTGTTGCAAGTAGCCTGATAGATAAACTGATAGTGAGAACTTGATGTCTCTGGCCAATAGCCAGCAGGATCCTGAGTCCTGCCAATAGCCACATGAATGAAGTTGGAAATGACTTTTAAAGATCTGCCAAAGCCACATGACGGAGCTTGGAAGCAAACTAGACTGTAGTTGGGCTTGACATTCTCTGTCTCGCTCTTTCACTGCAGCCTGGTGGGAGAGCCCAAACCAGAGGCTAAGCAACACCTGGATTCCAAATCCACAGAAACTGTGGGATAATAAATGTTCGTTGTTTTAAGCTACTAGGCTTTGGGGTAAATTGTTGCACAGCAATAGATAACATACAGGACGACAGGGACGAGGAGGCCCAGGGATGGTGGCTCTGCTGTTTCCTAATGACTATGCAGTCCCTGGTTCCCATTCCTTGGGAGGTCTGGCTCTCCTACCAGCCCCTGAGTTCCAAGAGATTCTCACATTCCTAACCATACATTCCCCTTTGTGCCTCATGTAATCGGAAGAGGTTTTCAGGGGCACCTGGGTGGCTCAGCTGGTTAGAGCATCCCACTCTTGATTTGGGCTCAGGTTATGATCATGGTTTGTGAGTCTGAGCTCTGTTTCAGGCTCTGTACTGATGCAGAGCCTGCTTGGGATTCTGTCTCCCTCCCTGCCCCTCCTTCACTTGCTCTCTAACTCTCTCTCAAAACAAACAAACAAACAAACATTTTTTTTAAAAAAAGGTTTTCATTCCTTAACACTAAACAGCACTTGGGTCTGACAGTCAGCTTTAAAACAAGGGAACCCTGTTTTCCGACAGTACTGACTGCTTTCCTGAACTGACAGATGATCAAGCCAGATATATTTACACACAAAGAAGTCACCTTGTCCTTTATCTATGAAACTCAAGATTATAGGACATGGCATTCATTGCAGCCTTTCTCTTCATGGTTCAATATGCTGTTTAGCAATTTTGAAAAGGATGGATCTCAAAAATTATCTTAAATTACCAGTTAGTCCTTTGGAACTGAGCATTTCCTCCCAAAGCTCCTGGGTGCTGATGTTAACCTACCATCAAAGAGAACAAAGGCTGTATTAGTGAGGGCATAGATGGGGAAATGATTTGATGTATTTACCTACTTCTCTCTCTCCCTCTGTCCCTCCCTTTCTCCCCAAAATAGGTACAAATACACAGCTCAAGCTGTCTTCTTTCCCCAAGCTGCCTTTCTCCTTTTCTCTCTTCCTGTCTCCATCTCTAGGAATCACCACTAACCTAAGAAAATCTCAATTTATATATATATATATATATATATATATATATATATATATATGGAGAGAGAGAGAGAGAGAGAGAGAGAGAGAGAAAACACACAAGCACACACACACGTGCATCTGTGAGCAGGAGAGGGGCAGAGAGAGAGGGGGAGACAGAGAATCCCACGAAGGCTCTGAGCTGTCAGCATGGAGCCCAGCTCAGGGCTTGATCCCAGGAACCATGAGATCATGACCTGAGCCAAAACCAAGAGTCAGGCGCTTAATGGTCTGAGCCATCCAGGTGCCCCTCAGTCAATTTTTTTTTTTTTTTTTTTTTTTGGTAAATACATTTTTAAATGTTTATTATTTATTTATCTTCATCTATTTTTTTAACTTTATTTTTTATTTTTTAGAAATTTACTTCCAAATTAGTTAGCATATAGTGCAACAATGATTTCAGGAGTAGATTCCTTAGTGCCCCTTACCTATTTAGCCCATCCCCCCTCCCACAACCCCTCCAGTAACCCTCTGTTTGTTCTCCATATTTATGAGTCTCTTCTGTTTTGTCCCCCTCCCTGTTTTTATATTATTTTTGTTTCCCTTCCCCCTCAGTCAACTTTTAAAAATAACTTTTTCTTGTTGCTTGTCCAAAAAACAACATATAGAATTGTTTTGTGTCCATAAAATGTCCATAAATAGTTGCCATACTGTAGATATCTTTTTGCAACTTTTGTGCTCACTCAAATCAAGTTTTAACATTTATGTAAATTTATACACAGAGAGGGATTCATTCATTTTTTTCTCTTTCTTTTTATGTGCTCTTGAGCTATAATTCATGTACAGTGAAATGCACAGAACTAAAGAGTTACAGTTCACTGGGTTCAGGCAAATGCACTCACCCAGGTCACCACACCCCTATCACAATCCAGAACTTTCCCATCACCCCCAAAAGTTCCTCTGTCTCCTCCCAGTCACCCGTGCTCCCCACCCCAGGTGAACCCTGATCTGCTTTCTGTCACAGTACATTTGTCTCTTCTAAAGCCTCCTATAAATGGAATAATGCAGCATGTATGGTTTTGTGCTGGTTCCTCTCACTCAGTGTATTTGGGGTGCATCTGTGTAGTTGCGTGCCAGTAGTCTGTTCATTTTTATTCTTGAGCATATTGCATCGTATGACTATTGTAATTTGCTTGAAGGACATTTGGGCTACATCTAGTTTGGGGCCATTATAAACAAAGACTTACAAACACTCTTGTTACATCTTTTTGGGCTCATGTTCTCCTCTGTGCTCAGTAAGTAGATGCTCAAGGAGTGGCGTGGCTGGGACATAGGGCAAATATATGTTCAGTTTAGTAAGAAACTGCCCGCGCTTTTCCCAAAGTGGTTGTACCCATTTTGAACTTTCATCAGCAACGTGTAAGAGTCCTGGTTGCTCCACATTCTCACCAAAATGTAGTGACGTCATTCTTTTAAATTTTAGCCACACTCATGGTAATGTAGCAGTATCTCATGGTGGCTGTAGTTTCATTTCTCTGATGACTGATGGTGTTAAGCACTGTAAATTACTAAATAATGCTTATTAAAAAATAAGCATTTATTAAAATAAGCACTATTTAGTGTGCTTATCATTTATGTATCTTGAGAAATGCCCACTGGTCTGTCCATTTTCTTTATTGGACTGTTGGCCTTTGTATTATTTGATTGTAGAGTGTATCTATATCACAAAGATGCTCTTACGTTCCAGAAGCTTTATAATTTAAGCTTTCACATTTAAGTCTGTGAGCTACCTGAAATTAATTTTTGTCTGGATTGTGAGGGAAGGATTGACGTTAATTTTATTTCCATGTAGAGGTACATTTGTTTCTGCAAAACTTTTATTTTTCTCATTAAATTGCTTTGGCATCTTTGTTGAAAAACAGTTGACTACATAAGCATGGGTTTATTTTGGACTTTATTCTGTTTCATTGACCTATTTTCTATTCTTTTGCCAACACCACCCTATTCTGATTACCGTAACTTTGTAAAAAGTCTTGGAATCAGGCAGTGTGGGGCTTCCATATTTGCTCTTCTTTCTCAAGATTGTTTGGTTATTCTTGATCCTTCACTTTCCTGTATATATTTTAGAAATGTCCATTTCTACAAAAACTCCTGCAGATACTTTATATGGGATTGCACTGAATCAATTTGGAAAAAATTAGATCTTAGCAACAACATTGAGTCTTCCAGTCCACGAACATCATGTTTCTCATCACTTATTAAATCCTCCTTAATTTCTTAGGCAATGTTTTGTGCTATTTGGGTGTATGTGTTTTGCACATCTTTTGCTAAATATATCCAAACGTCAACATCAGAAATAATTAGCATTTGAATTTGTTGCCATTTCTTCACATTTTTCTCTTATCTATAAAGTATTCTAGTTTCCATCATAAATGAAATTCAAGGAGAAATACATATTATGTTATACATAGTACATTATTAATAGTGTACATTTTTATATAATGTCTTTATTTGGAAACAATTTCAAACTTATAGAAGATTTGCAAGGGCAGTATGAAGAACTTCTTGAGGGGCGTCTGGGTGGCTCAGTCAGTTAAGCCTCCAACTTTGGCTCAGGTCACAATCTCACGGTTCATGAGTTTGAGTCCTGTGTCAGACTCTGTGCTGACAGCTCGGAGCCTGGAGTCTGCCTCGAGTTCTGTGTCTCCCTCTCTCTCTGCCCTTCCCCTGTTCGTGCTCTTTCTCTCTCTCTCTCAAAAATAAACAAACATTAAAATTTTTCAAAAGAACTTATTGAATTATTTAAATTATTAAATAACTTGAATTATTTTGAAATTACTTAAATTTAAATTACCAATCTGATATATCAAGATCCCTCAATACGTTACCCTATATAACCACAATACAACCATCAAAATCAGGAAATAAACACTGATATAGATTATTAATATAAAATCTTCAGATTCCATTCAGGTTTTACCAATCATCCCAATAATGTCCTGAATGGCAAAGGATCTCATTGGAATCATCTGCTGGATTAGTCTCTTTCAGTCAGGAAGAGTTCTTCAGTCTTTCCTTGATTTTCATGACCTTGACGCTTGTGATGACTATGAGGGAATAATTTTGTAGAACGTCCCTCAGTTCAGGCATGTTTGATGTTCCCTGATTAGATCCAGGCTGTGCAGCTCTGGGTTGGTTGGAATTGATTAGATGGGCTGGAGTATCAGAAAAGCAGAAGAGTATTCTCTCATGGCATCCTATCAGGTGACACACAATTTCGATCTGCCCCCTTCTTGTTGATATTCACTTTAATCACTTAAGGTGGTCTGTGAGTCTTCTGCACTGTGAAATTATTCTCTTTCCCTTTGTAATTAGTAAGTTTTGTTAGGGCTAATTTAAAACTATAAAAATTAAAAGACCATGACAATTACCACTCATTCTTAATATAGGTATGCTCAGGTCTTTGTCCCGTTAAAAGAGCTGGAAACATGTAATATCTGCAAACCTTTTACTAAAGATCCATCTTTCTTTTCTTCTTCTTTCTTCTTCCTTCCTTCCTTCCTCTCCTCTTCTTCTTCTTCTTCTTCTTCTTCTTCTTCTTCTTCTTCTTCTTCAGAGAGGGAGAGAGAGCAGGTAAGGGGCAGAGGGAGAGAGAGACTCTTAAGCAGGCTCCATGCTCAGCACAGAGCCCGATGAGGGGCTCGATTCCACGACCCTGGGATCATGACCTGAGCTGAAATTAAGAGTTGGACATTTTACTGACTGAGCCACCCAGGCACTCCTAAAGATCCATCTTTAAAGAAATCATATTTCCATGCTTTTTGTTCCTATGAAAAACAAAAAAGAAAGAAAAAAACAGAAGAGTTTCTTGATGCCTTAAATGACCTACGAGAACTGGACTAACTCATCCTGGGCTCCCAAATGTAGTCCTGAAAAGGTGACTGAGGGTTCAGAAGAGTCCCCACCCCCACCCTCTCTCATAACAGTCGCTTCCAGAGGCTCAACTGTCAGTCACTAGCAACTCTCTGTGGTGCGCCCCTGGCATGTAATGAGCCACACCAGCACAGGAGCCAGGACTCTGAACAGTTAGAGAATCTCGTTCCCAGGAATGGGGCAGGAGCAGAACAGTATGGGAAATGTCTGGACTTGACTAAGCCCTATATTTGGTAGGGGATGAATAGGGAACATGTGGCACATTCTGGCCAAACTGCCTCTTGATGTCCTGCGATTTCTGTCTCAGTGACAGAAGGAGCCCTACATAGTCTTACCCAGAGAGAGGACAGGGTTCCTGGGCTGGCGAACCCTAGGGCACTGCTTTCAAGGAGCTTGCCTGGTGGAGGCAATGCTTATACAGATATCCCCATGCACTCCCAATCACCCTCCTCCTCAGCAAATGGGAGCCCTTACTCGGAGTACCACATTGAATTCAGAGCTCTAGGAAATAACATTTTTTTTGAAGTCACCAAAAAATAGTATTAGCGCCAAAGGGGACATAGGGCATAAACAGATGAAAAGACAATCATATAGGGCAAAAATCTTAGAGCCACCATAGGCAGCAATCAATCCAATCAGTTGTCACAACAATTCTGCAGGCTATCTATTATCCTGTTTACAGAAAGGATATGGAGTCTCAGAGAGGCTGAGGAAATCGTTCACAAAGCAAGAAGTGGTAGGACTAGGTGCTTAGAATTTATTTACAGACAGAATGTCCACATGTGAAAAGTTTCATAACTCTGGAGTATTACAGCATCAATGCTGGAAAGGCCCTTAGGGATAGTGCACTGGACAGCCTTGTTCTACAGATGAGCAAACTATAGCAAGAGAGACTGTTTAATCTATCTCCAGTGTCAGTTGCCTATGAGAAGAGTCAAGAACTATCAGGTCTTCAGACTTTCATTCCAAAGCTCTTCCCACCCTCTCCTCGTACATGCTATCCTTACACTGACATTGTTTTCTCCCTTTTTAAATTACTAGGCTTTTGAAACACATGCTCATGCCACAAAGGACAATGAAAGGGAAATCAGGTGTCTCAAGGTCACTGCTACTTTGCAGGAAGTGCCTGTAGCCTGAGCATGTATCCAGATGAGCTGAACTAAGAGACACTGTAAGTTTGCTTTAAAATGTGCACATATTACAGATCATCCACATGATCTGCTTATGACAAAGCACTTTGTTTTTTAATTAGAGCGAGAGAGTGCAAGTGTGGCAAGGGCAGAGAAAGAGAGAGAGAGAGAGAGAGAGAGAGAGGATCTTAAGCAGGCTCCACTCTCAGTCCGGAGCCTGATGTGGGGGCTGGATCCCACGACCCTGGGATGATGACCTGGGCCAAACTCAGGAGTTGAACGATTGAAATACTGAACTACTCAGGTGTCCCACACTCCTTCTTGCTTAGGACCAGGAAAAAAAAAAAAGCAGATGCTGGCTTACAGATTCATTCATTCCAGGTGCAAATGAAGTAAAGTGCTCTGTACAACGAATGTGTAGCACATAAAATATCAAAACATATTTCTTGAATAAGCAAATGATAGTAAAAAGCAGTGGTGAGAACTGGGTCTCCAGAGAGCATGTAGTTACAGAAGCATGCCCAAACTCAAAAGAACTCTACATCATATTCTCACGGCAAGCTGCATTTATATTTCAACAAAAATATGTCAGCATCGAATTGCATTTGTTCGCATTTTCTTGCCTTTTTAGTTTTATTTTAATTCATGTTTGGGTTATGTTTGCATAAGCACTATAAACATAAAAAGCTTATACCCAATGTTATGTTTACTTATATTTTAAGGGCACAAAAAGTTGTCTTTTTTTTTGTGGAGATTTTTTTTTTCCTTTAAGATGGAAGGGTACAATATTCAAGTTTGAGAACACTGTCTATCACTGCTGGCAAATAACATCACTTTTATACATTTCTTCTCACTCCACACCATCCTCCTCGATCCCTAACCCCCACCAGACGCTGGAAGCAAGCTCCCCTTGAGGCTTACCTGCAGGGCAATTTCCTTCTTCTTGCTGCCCATGGCTCTGCAAGGAAGACAGAAGCCCTGTTACTAAGGGCTCCAGGTGTTTCCAACAGCAGCCTGGAGACAAACCGCTGCGAAGACCCACAAACCCAGAGGTAATTATAAGTGGCAGCAAAGAAATGCCCTGATGCAAAAGGAACACCCCACGGGGGAAATGGAGCCCGCAGGGTCGTGGCTCTCCGGACGGTTTTCTGCCAAGACCCCTCCCCGCATGGAGTCGGGGAGCCTGCGACGCAGCCCTTCAGGCATCAGAGCTCCTGGCGAAGAATTCAGGCAGGAAAAGGCCACGGAACCCTGTTATCCTTACTGCTGCCGTGTATTCCCGGGAAACTGAGACACCGCGACGATCTCTCGACAGGTACACTGTCCTCGACGTGCTGCAAGCGAGTTTCCAATCTAGTCTGCGGCGATCCAGCCACAGTCGTCAGGGCAACAAAGCGTAAACGTCCAGGTAGTAATCTGGCGTATACGTAAGCCACGCCCACTGTGGGCCCCGCTGAGAGGCGGGAGGCAGCCCCGCCCCCTTGCTGTCAGAATTGTTCTGTAGGAACACTCCCATTGGCTGAAACGTTTGTCAGTGTCTGGGGATTGGGATCCGCCCAGCAGAGACCCTGGGCACTCCTGTACTTTACGGTTGAGTCCCCAAGCCCTGCATCCCTCCTGCCCAACCAGAGCTGGTGTGCAGCTTTTCTCTTCGTACGTAATGCATGCCAGGCAGGGGTGGCTCCAGGTTTTGAGGAATCTGAAGGGATTCCCTTTAACAAAGAATACAAAATTACAAACGCAAAATCATGCATGAAAGTCAAGTGGAACAAATGGAAAACAGTTACAAACAAGGTGTGAGTAGTCTACACCAATTAAAAGACAGAAATTGTCAATGGATAAAACAGCAAGGCCCAGGGGCGCCTGGGTGGCTCGGTCAGTGCAGCTTCTGACTCCAGACTTCCACTCAGGTCACAGTCTCAGGATTGGTGAGTTGGTGAGTCCGTCACCTTGCGGGGCTCTGTGCTGAGGGTGGGGAGCCTGCTTGGGACTCTCTCCTCCCCTCCCCTGCTCTCGCTCGCTCTCTCTCTCTCTCTCTGTCTCTCAAAAATAAACAAACTTAAAAAAAAAAAAAAGCAACACCCAAGTGTGTGTTGTCTATAAGAAATTCACTTTAAATATAAAGACACAGGTAAGTCAAAAATAAAGGAGTGGAGAAAGCTGTGCCATCTTAACACTGATCAAAAGAAAGCAAATTTCAAGCAAAGCAGACTTCAGAACAAGGAAGTTTATCAGGAATAAAGAGAGGACAAAACATAATGTTAAAGGTGTCACTTCCCTAGGAAGGCATAATAATATTTAATATGTATGTACCTAACAGTAGATCATCAAAGTATATGAAACAAAAACGTATACAACTGTATAGAAAAAAATAGACGAACTCACCATCATAACCAATGACTTCAACACCATTTTTTAGTAATAACTAACTCCAGCAGGCAAATCCAGCAAGGATATAGTTAAACTGAACAACAATGTCAATCAACTTAATCTGACATTTATACAATACTTCATCCAACAACAGCAGAATACAGGTTCTCCTCAAGTTCACATGGAATATTCACCAAGATGGACCCCTTTCCAGGTCATAAAACATACCTTAACAAATTTAAGAGAATAGAATTCATACAGAGTCTATTCTTAGACCACAGTGGAATTAAACTAGAAATCAATACCAGCTGATGAAAGAAATCAAAAGGATTTAAGTAAATTGAGAGCTACTCCATGTCTGTGGATAGAAAAAAATCAATATTCTTAAGATCTCAATTACTCCCAATGTGATGTGTAGATTAAGCACAATTCCAATGAAAATCCTAGCAAGCTATTTTGTGGATATCAGCCAGTTTATTCTAGAGTTTACATAAAAAGGTAAGGAGGAGTACCTGGGTGGCTCAGTTGGTTAAGTGTCCTACTCTTGATTTCAGCTCAGGTCATGATCTCAGTTTGTGGCTTCAAGCCTCACATGGGGCTCCATACTGACAGTACAGAACCTGCTTAGGATTCTCTAACTCCCTCTCTCTCTCCGCCCCTCCCCGACTCACATGTGTGCTCTCTCTCCCTCTCTCTCTCAAAAAATAAATAAACATTAAAAAAGGTAAAGAGACCCAGAATAGCCAACACATAATATTGAAGAGTAACAAAGTTGGAGAACTGATGCTACTGAACTTCAAGACTTACTATAAAGCTGCAATAAGCAAGATAGCATGGTATTAGTGAGAGAATAGATACATAGATCAATGGAACACAATAGAGTCCAGAAACAGATCTATATAAATGTGGTCAACTGATCTTTGACAAAGGGGCAAAGGAAAGTCAATGGAGAAAGGATAATCTTTTCAAAAAAATGGTGCTGGAATAATTGGATCTGGACACAGATCTTACATTTTTCACAAAATTAACTCAAAAAGAATCATAGACAAATGTAAAATATAAAACTATAAAACTTCTAAAAGAAAACATAGGAAAAAATCTAGATGATCTTGGATTTGAATTTTTAGACATGACACCAAAGGCATGAAAGAAAATATTTATAAGTTAGTCTTCATTAAAATTAACGACTTCTCATCAACTATACTCAAATTTAAAAAAATCTTTTAATGTGTATTTATTTATTTTGAGGGAGAGAGAGAGAGAGAGCACACAAGTGGGGGAGGGAGATAAAGAGAGAGAAAGAGAGAGAGAGAATCCAAGCAGGCTCTGGGCTGTCAGCGCCGAGCCCAATGTGGGGCTCAAACCCACAAAATCGTGAGATCATGACCTGAGCCAAAATCAAGAGTCAGATGCTCAACCGACTGAGCCACCCAGACACCCCTAAATTTTTTTTTAATAAAAAAATTTAAACATGTGCTCTGCAAAAGACTGTTAAGAGAATTAAATAGAAATGCCAGAAACTGGGAGAAAATATTTGCAAAACATATCTGATAAAGGACTGTTATCCAAAACACACAAAACTCAATAACAAGAAAACGATCAACCCAATTAAAAAATGGGCAAAACATGTGAACAGATACCTCACCAAATAAGATATACAGATGAAAAGTAAACAAATGAAAACAAAATACTCATCCACATTTGTCACTAGGGAATTACAAATTAAAGCAATAATGAGACATTTCTGCACACGTATTAGAATGGCTAAAACCCAAAAAACTAACAATAATCGTTCACAAAAGTTGGCGAAGAGTAACAGAGCAATAGACACTCTCATTTGTTGCTGGTGGGAATGCAAAATAGGATACGGCCACTTTGGAAGACAGTTTGGCGGTTTTTTTACAAAGCTAAATATAGTCTTACTATATGATCTAGCAATAATGCTCCTACATGTTTATCCAATTGATTGGAAAACTTAGGTGTGCACAAAAGCCTGCACGTAATGTTCATAGCAGCTTTATTCACAACCACCTCAAGTTGGAAACAACCAAGATGTCCTTCAATAGGTGAATGGATAAACAGACTATGGTACATCTATACAGGGGTGTCTGTAAGACACAGCATTACAAATTGGGTCTACTAAATGCAAGTAATGTGTGTTGCCACAGAGTGGTGGTTATTGAAGCTCTTGAATGGTTTGAAATCTCCCTTAGAACTTCATTTCCAAAATAAAATTCAAATCAGATGCCAAATTCCTGCCAGCACACTGAAAGATACTTTTTGTTCTTTTTGAAAGGGTTAGATGTCTCACTACTGGTTGGTCTCTATTATAAAATGTAGTCACATCTTTGCCAAGTTAAACCGCAGGACAAATTTAGGGCAACATGTCTTTATACCCCGACGTTATGCCTGCTGTCCTGTGCAATTATTAATATCAACCCTTTTTACTTTCAAAATAAAGTGTACAGTTTGGACAATAATGGCCACCTCAGTTTTTCCCCAAATGGATCACCCCAGCTTTTTACATCTTGATTTAATTAAATTTCCATCTTTTACGTATTTTATGATATCCATCAAAGATTTGATTGCTTTGCCCAAAAGTCCTGCCCTAAGGAAGGCACTTTGTTTGTGTTGCTCTGTTTAATGCAAAAGCTTCTAACCTTAAAGGTTACTGCTGTGTTTTGGCATCTGAAAGAAAGAAAAAAACAAACAAAAATTATTCTTACTCCTACCGGTTATGTTCATTGCCACAAGATGATGGTTTGCTCAAGGGAAACCCTTCTGTGATCCAATTTGGATACCAGGAGCATTTTCTTTATTAAAACACTGAGGATTGTATTGTGACTGTGTAAAACACGAATGAACTTACTTTAAGAGCAAAATCACAAACCAATGCATGTATTTCCCCAGGTAGCTTCCGGTTTTTCACGTTAGATGATAAAAGCGTATACATACTCACACCTCTCTGCTTCCAGATATTATGGTTTCTTTTGCCATAAATGATAGCATGTCTCTAGTGTGACTGGCTCTGAGGAAAGCAGCTAGGAGCATTAAAATCTAATAGACTTGTGGGATGCCTAAGTGGCTCAGTTGCTTAAGCATCTGACTCTAGATCTCAGTGTTGTGAGTTCAAGCCCTGGGTTGGGCTACATGCTGGGAGTGAAGCCTACTTTAAAAAAAGTCTAACAGACTTAGGTTGGGTCCTTGGACCTACCAGCTGCTAGCTGTGTGAGTGTGGGGAAGTTATTTCAACTTCCTTAGGTTCAGTTTCCTAGACTTTAAGATGGGAAGTAGAGTACTCAACTTTCAGGGATGTTGTGGAGAGAGACAATGCCTCCTAAGTTTTCTTGATAGTATAAAGCCATTACTGTTGCTGTTGAGCTGCCATCCTCTCTCCTCAGTGTGGGGCCATCGCTGGGAGGTGGCTTCCCAGCCAAGGATCACAGTGGCCACCGCCATTCCTGGCAGCCAGATGGAGCCATTTGATTAGTTTTTCTCAGCCAGGGTGGAGGTGATGAGCGCTACTTCTGAGCCCAAATGGTGAAGTATCAGATGTGGACTCCCCCACACTCCGTCCCCCACCTGCCAGCTTGAAGTTACCGTGATGACTTTAATGACCAGACATGTTTTTAATTTGGTGAAATTTAACTTATCAGTTTTAATTCTATATTTATTGTTTTCTTTGCCTTGTTTAAAAAATCTTTTCCTAAGGAATCTGCCCACTCCCAGGTCATGAAGACAGTCCCTTATTTTCTCCTGGGAATTATAAAAAAGTTCTAATGAAAGGAATTATTAAAATTTTACATGTAGGCTTATGATCCATCTCAAATTTATTTTTAACTGGAGCTTTTATTGAGATAACTGTAGATTCATGCACTTGCAAAAATAGTATGAAATCCTTTGTACATGTTGCCCAGTTTCCCCAATGGTAACATTTTGCAAACCTGTAGTATAATATCACAACCAGGATATCGACATTGTTACAATCCACCCCTCTTAGTCAGATTTCCCTAGTTTTGGTTCCACTCCTGTGTGTGTGTGTGTGTGTGTGTGTGTGTGTGTGTGTCTGTGTGTGTGTGTGTGTGTGTGCGTGTGTGTGTGTCTATAAAATTTTATCACCTGTGTAGGATCATGTATCCACCACCACAGTCAGGATCCTGAACACAAGGATGCTTTGTGTTGCCCTTTATAGCCACACCCATCTCCCTCCTCCATCTCTCTCCCCCCAGTCCCTAACTTCTGGCAACCGCTGTTCTGTCCTTCATTTCTAAAATTTTGCCACATGCTAGAAAATGATGTATAGATCATACCACATAGCATGCAGCCTTTTGGGATTGGCTTTTCTCCACTCAGCATAATCCCCTGGAGAATCTATTGCATGTATCAATACTTTGTTCTCTTGTTGTTGCTACATGCCTCATGAATGGGTGTGCCCATGAATGGGTTTGCTTCAAGTTACTTTTTGGGTGGGATGTGAAGTAAGGGTCAAGTTTGTTTCCTTTCCTCCCATACGGATGCAAGTACCATTTAGTGAAAAGACTTTGCTTTACTCCATTGGGTTGTTTTGCATGTTTGTCAAATATCAGTTGGTTGTAAGTGTGAGTTTCCTTTTGGACTCTCCAGTTGATCCCACTGATTTATTTATCTGTCCTTATGCTGGTACTTCACTGTCTTGATTACTGTTGTATAGTGTTATGGACTGAACGTTTGTGTCCCCTAAAAATTCATATGTTGTAACCCTAATCCTAATGGGACGGTGTCTGGAGGTGAGACCTTTGGGAGGTAATTAGGTCATGAGGGCAAAGCCCTCATGAATGGAATTAGCGCTGTCCTAAGAACAGGACAGAGAGCTAGCTACCTCTCTTTCTGCCATGTGTCTTCCTAAAATTTGTCTGGAACCACAAAAAACCAGAATAGCCAAAATAATCTTGAAAAAGAACAAAGCTGAAGGCATCATGCTTCCTGATTTCATATTATATTACAAAGCTACAGTAATGAAAACAGTATGGTCCTGGCATAAACACAGACACAGATCAATAGAACAAAATAGAGAGCCCAGAAATAAACTCATGTATATATGGTCAAATCATTCATGACAAAAGACCTAGGAATATACAATGGGGAAAGGATAGTCTCTTCAATAAATGGTACTGGGAAAACTGGACAGTCACACGTGAAAGGATGAAACTTGACCACTATCTTACATCATACACAAAATTAGCTCAAAATGGATTAAAGACATGAATGTAAGACCCGAAACCATAAAACCCCTACAAAACAAAACAAAACAAAACAAAACAAAACAAAACAAAACACATAGACAAGGGCATCTGGGTGGCTCAGTCGGTTGAGCATCTGACTCTTCGTTTCAGCTTAGGTCATGATCTCAAGGTTCGTGAGTTTGAGCCCTGCATCAGGCTCCATGCTGGCAGTGTGGAGCCTGCTTGGTATTCTCCTTCTCTCCCTCTCACTCTGTCCCTCCCCTGCTCACTCTCTCTTTCTCTCTAAAATAAATGAATAAACCTGAGAAAAAACATAGACAGTAAGCAACTTGACATAGGTTTTGGAATTATTTTTTTTAATTTGACACCAAAGCAAAAACAACAAAAGCAAAAATAAATAAGTGGAATGACATAATAAAATGGTTCTGTACAGCAAAGGAAACCATCTGAAGGAGAGAAATGAAAAAGCAACCTACTGAATGGGAGAAAATATTTGTAAATCATGGATCTGATAAGGGGCTAAAACCCAAAATATATAAAGAACTCATACAACTCAACAGCAAAAACAATCTGATTTTAAAAAATGGGCAGAGGATCTAAATTGATATTTTCCACTGACAGCTCGGAGCCTGGAGCGTGCTTCAGATTTTGTGTGTGTCTCTCTCTCTCTGTCTTCCCTTCCCCTGTTTGTCTCTGTGTCTGTATCTCAAAAATAAATAAATATTAATTTAAAAAGTTTAATTGGTATTTTCCGAAGAAGATATACAGATAGTCAATATGTACATTAAAAGATGCTCAACATCATTAATCATCAGGAAAATGCAAATCAAAATCACAATGAAGGGGTGCCTGGGTGGCTCAGTCAGTTAAGCATCCAATTCTTGATTTCAGTTCAGGTAATGATCTCATGATTGTGAGATCGAGCCCTGAATCGGGCATGAAGGCTGCTCAAGATTCTCTCTCTCCTTCTCCTTCTACCCCTCCCCTGCTCATGCTTTCTCTTTCTTCCTCAATAAGTAAATAAATAAATAAATACATACATACATAAAATCACAATGAGATATTACCTCATACCTGTTAGAATGGCTACTATGAAAAAGACAAGAAATAACAAGTGCTGGTGATGAGGTGGACAAAAGGGGATCCTTGTGCATTGTTGATGGGAATGAAATTGGTACAGCCACCATGAAGATATTATGGGGTTTTCCTTAAAAAAATTAAAAATAGAATTACCATATGAACCAGCAATTCCATTTCTGGGTATTTATCTAAAGAAAACAAAACCACTACCTTGGAAAAAATATCTGCACCCCCATGTTCATTGCAGCATTATTTACAGTAGCCAAGATATGGAGACCAAGCTAAGTGTCCACTGATGGATGAATGGATAAAGAAGATGTAGTATACATATAATGGGATATTATTCAACTATAAAAAAGAATGGGATGAAGTGTTTCCATTTGTGACAACACTGATGGACCTCAAGGGCATTTTGCTAAATGAAACAAGTCAGACGAAGACAAATACTGTGTGACCCCTCTTATATGTGGAATTGAAAAAAAACAACCAAACAAACAAAAAAACAAGCTCATAGATATAAAGAACAGACTGGTGGTTGCAGAGACCAGGAATGAGGGATTGGAGAAAAAGTTGAAGAGGGTCAAAGGGTAAAAAGAAAAAAAATAAAAAGAGGCCAGAGAGGTAGCCATGTGAGGACACAAAGAAAAGTCAGCAGTCTACCACTAGGAAGAGAGCCTTCACCTGAGCCTGTCCATGCTGGCATCGTGATCTCTGACTTCCAGCTTCCAGAACTCTGAGAAAAGAAATTTCTGTTGTTGATAAGCCTCCCAGTTTATAGTGTTTTACTATAGCATCCTGAGCTGCTTACATAGTAAGTCTTAACATCAGGTCTACTGAGTCTTCCTCTAACTTTGTTTTTTTGTTTGCAAAGTGCTTTGGCTTGGGTTCCTGGGTGGCTCAGTCGGTTAAGTGTCCGACTTCGGCTCAGGTCATGATCTCACGGTTTGTGAGTTCGAGCCCCGCGTCGGGCTCTGTGCTGACAGCTCAAAGCCCTGGAGCCTGCTTCGCATTCTGTGTCTCCTCCTCTCTCTGCCCCTCCCCTGCTCATGCTCTCTGTCTCTCAATAATAAATAAATGTTTTTTAAAAAAAATTTTTAAAGAAAATTGCTTTGGCTATTTTCATGTAAATCTTAGAATGTCACTTAGTATTTTTTAAACAATCCTGTGGGAAATTTGATTAGGATTGCATTAAATCTTAAGATTAACTGGAGGAGAATAGACATCTTAATAATATTGACTCTTCCAATTGTGAATATGGCATCTTTCCATTTATTTACTTTTTCATTTCAGCAATGTTTATAGTTGTTGGAAGTCATTTGTATTTCATGTGTTTTTTTAAAGTTTATTTATTTATTTTTGAGAGAGAGACAGAGAGAGCGAATGAGGGAGGAGCAGAGAGAGAGGGAAAGACAGAATCCCAACCAGGTTCTGCATTGCCAGCCCAGAGCCCGACACGGGGCTCAGACTCACCTGCCTCATGATCATGACCTGAGCTGAAACCAAGAGTCAGACACTTGACCAACTAAGACACCTAGATACCCCTGTATTTCATGTTTGTAAATGCTATTGCAAAATTGTTTTTATGTTTTTACTTCATTTCCAATTATGTGTTGACAGTTCATAGAAATACACTGGCTTTTCTATCTATCTATATACTTTTAAATTTATTTATTTATTTTAATGTTTTTATTTATTTTTGAGAGAGAGACACACACAGAGAGAGAGAGAGAGAGAGAGAGAGCACAAGCTGGGGAAGGGCAGAGAGAGAGGGAGTCACAGAATCTGGAGCAGACTCCAGGCTCTCAACTGTCAGCATGGAGCCCAGTGTGGGGCTTGAACTCACAAGCTGTGAGATCATGACCTGAGCCGAAGTTAGAGGCTTAACCAACTGAGCCACTCAGGCACCCCTACTTATTTATTTTTGACAGAGAAAAGGCACAAGTAGGGGAAAGGCAGAGAGAGAGGGAAAGAGACAGAATCCCAAGCAGGCTTCCACCCTGTCAGTGTGGAGTCCAGTGTGGGGCTCGAACTCACCAACCAGGAGATCATGACCTGAACTAAAAGTCAGATGCTTAACCAACTGAGCCACCCAGGTGCCCCTGGGTTTTGTATGTCGACCTTGTATTCTGAGACCTTGATAAACTCACCTATTCAATTATTTTTTGTGGATTGTGAGACTGACTTTGAAAACAAGCCTTTGAGCCACAAAATGGAAACAACCCGTCTCTGAGCCACCAACCTGCATCAGACTCTTACAATTTTTCATGTTGTAGCAGTCACTGGGGAGTCCCATCCAACTGCTATCTATATTGTGAGTCCCCGTAGGGCAGGCTGTCCCAGCTACTTCCTAGTGACTCTTACCATAGACCCTCAGGTTTTGCTCATGAGCAGGACTAATGAGCCCTGTGCTACCTACCGCTCAGGCTTATCCAGAGGTTAGAGGAGACAGCAAGGAGACATCTGCACCACGAACAGCCATCTGATCCCAGGTTCCTGTCAGTGGCGTTCCTCCAACTGTCTTTCATGTTGCTGCACACTTTGCAAGCAGAGGCACTCACTGCCCTTATTCTCAGCTTTCTTTTCAGGAACATTTACACAGTGAACAGCCTTGAAAGATAGAGAGAACATCTCCTTCTAAAACAAAGGGCAGGTTTGCTTATAGCCTTGGAAGGTAGAGGTCACGTCTCCATCTATAGCAAGCATATTTACTCTCCAGTTAAAAGCTTGTTTCAACTTGTTTATAGAAGCTCAGGGTTCTTCTATAACACAACCCACTTCACATGCAGGTGTACCTGGCCCTCTTTGTATTGTCCTCTGAGAATAGAGGTTCCGGAATCCTGTGCAAAAATGCTAATATCCTGATGACTACTATAACTGCGAGGAGTAACCTAGCCTTTACCTCTGACCCAGGAGTTTCATGTTTTCTGTCAATATCCATATGGCAATGGAAAGATAACTTGTTATCTTCCAAGTAGGTTAAAATCTCAGACCTTCATACTTCCTGACACCTCCAAAGAGGTAATGAGTTTTGCCCCTTGATTGTTTAGACTGTCCTGGGAGACTAGAGAGCAGGACCTATTTCCTGTCTAACTTCTCATTAGAACAGAACTCCTTGCCCATCTTTTTGTGCAGACAAAAGAAGCTTGTGAGGCAGATCTGGATCTCAGTCAGCCACACAGATCTCAATACTAAAGACTCTGCTCCTTCAGTGTGTCCCCTGAAGCTTCGTAAATGACTGTCCCAGTGAGGGCATACTGCTCAATGCCCTTCTGGGTTCTCTAAACTTTGCTAAGATTTATCTTAAAGATGTGTGCATATTTTCAAAGACTACATACAATATCCATATTTGTTTTAATATGCAAATAATGTTTTTGGGTTCCTGGGTGGCTCAGTTGGTTAAGCGTCTGACTTTGGCTTAAGGCTGTGATCTCACAGTTCCTGAGTTTGAGCCCCACACTGGAATGTCTACCATCAGCACAGAGCCTGCTTTGGCTCCTCTGTCCCCTCTCTCTCTCTGCCCCTCCCCCACTTACATTCTCTCTCTCTCTCTCTCTCTCTCTCTCTCTCTTTCTCTGTCTCTCTCTCAAAAACAAACAAAACGTTAAAAAAAAAAACAGTGTTTTAAAATTCTCACCATCAGGGCCCCTGGGTGGTACAGTCAGTTAAGCATCCAACCTTGGCACAGGGCATGATCTCCCAGTTCATGAGTTCGAACCCCGCGTTGGGCTCTGTGCTGACAGCTCAGAGCCTGGAGCCTGCTTCGGATTCTGGGTCTCCCTTGCACTCTGTCTATCACTCTCTCAAAAAATAAATAAACATTAAAAAAATAAAGTAAAATAAAATTCTAACCATCAAGGATTCAAATGTTTTTGAATTTGTTTGTCAGCAAGGGTAATGGTAATTGGACTTCAGAAAATGGGGCTAAATGGAAATGAGCAAATCCTGCCTTCCAGGTTCAAAATCCAGGCAATTTGTGTTTCTCTGACTTGGTGTCACAATGTTTCAAACACGAAGACACATGAAAACGTGTGGCTACAAAGGATGATCATTTTTCCACTGTTTGGCAAGCTGGGGTTGAGTGATTCATGAGGCAAGATGCTCAGGATGCTGGTCTCAGGCTCCTAGGTGCAGAATGTCTCCTGTTGAGAGGCGAGGCCATAGCATTGGTGTAGTGGGGCATGGCTCTCACCCAAGCTCAAGTTCAGCTTCTTCTCAGCTCCAGGACATGTTCATAAAGGATTTTTCTCTCTGAAGAAAGGTATCTGATGCTTAAAAAAATTATTTTTTACCTGGTTTTCAGCAGTTTAACTCTGATGTGTCTACATGTACTTTTCTTTGTGCTTGCCCTTTTGGGATTCACCAATCCCCCTGAATCTATGAATTTAATGTCTTTCACTGGCTGGAAACTTTTTGCCATTATCTCTCTGACTGTTGCATCTGTCTCATTCTCTCTCTCCTCTCCTTCCGGGACTCCAGTGATATGAATGTTAGACATCTGACTGTGTCCTGCTTATCTTTTATGCTAATATCTCTTTTTCTCTGGGTCTTTTTTCCTCAACTTTTGTTTCAGTGTAGTTTTAAATTTGTCTTCAAGTTCAGCAATCCTGTGCTCAGCTGTGTTCAATCTGCTATTAAACTGATCCGATGAGTTCTTGACTTCAGTTAGTATACTTTATAAGTTCTAGAGTGTGCATTTTATTTCCATTTTTATTTTTTGTAGAGTCCACTCGTCTGGTGACATTTTCTTTCCTTTTATCTAGTTTACATACCTCTTCTTCTATTTTATTCAACATAGTAATCTAAGTGAGGATATTTTGAATTTTCCAAGTATAACACATACGCAGTGAAATGCATAAAGTGTTCTAATCACGAATGCATAATTTGATGAACTTTTACATTTGTATATATCCATGTGACCATCACCCACATCAAGATACACAATATTTCTGGAACTTCTTTGTATTTGAGGTATTACTCCCCTTCCCCAAGAGATAACCACTATTCTGACTTCTATCACCATCATAGTTTTATTAGTACTGGACTTCATGTATGTTGTCTTTTCCATCTGGCTCCTTTCACTTAATATAATGTCTGTGAGATTCATTCGTGTTGTTTCTATATCAGTACTTTGTTCTTATTTACTGCAGTATAGTATTCCATTGTATGAATGGACTGTGATTTATTTACTTATTCATTCTCCAGCTAGTAAACATTTGGGTTGTCTCCAGCTGTAGGCTATTATGACTAAAGCTGCTATAAATATTCTAACATACGTTCTTTGGTGAACATATTTGCTAATTTCTCTTAAGTCTATTCTTACAAGTAGAAATGTTGCATCAGGAGGTGGATGTATGTTTGGGGCGCCTGGGTGGCTCATTCAGTCGAGGGTCCAACTCTTGATTTCGGCTCAGGTCATGATCCAAGGGTGGAAGGACATCAGACTCCACAATGAGCATGGGGCCTGCTTGAGATTCTCTCTCTCTCTCCCTCTGCCCCTCTCCCCTGCTTGCATGCTCGCTCTCTTTCTAAAAAAGAAAAAGAAAAAAAGATGGTAGGTGTATGTTTAGCTTTAGTAGAGTCTATTAAATATCTTTTCAAAGCTGATTTCCATCCTTATTACCTGCTCTGTGATAATGAAGCTGGACTCTGAAACCTTTCTCTTCTGCCATCTGGCACAATGTTCAGCTTTGTCAGGAGACGGTACTGGAGGCCACTGCAGGAGAAAGTGCTTTTCTTCCAGGTTCCGATGTGTTCTCTTGGCAAGTCCCTGAAGCACATGGTTCCTGCACACATGGCAGCCAGAAACACACAGCACATCTCCACTGGCAGCTTCTCCCACTACCACAGAGGTTAGCTTTCGAATGCATCATTCCTGTGGGAAATTTTCTAGCAGATTCCACAGTGCAGCACCTTTCCATGGATGGCTTCCCTCAGTACCCAAGAGCAATGCTTTCCAGTGCATTCCATCTGCACGGAACCGCAGCAAACTTCTTTGTCATCCTGTGAGTCATGGCTACACTGTCTCCAATAAGGTGTGGACCTCAGCCTGTCAGTAGAAGGTAAGGAGGGACCTCATACAGGTTTGTCTTTCCTTTGGTGTGTTGCATCAGCACTAGAGGCTATTCCCTATACCTGCTGTAACTATATTCCTTAGAATCTCTTTTCCTCTTAGTATGTAGCCCATTTTTGTACTTAATAATTCTTTACATCAAAATTTCCTTGTCCAAATTACTGTGTGGTTTCTGAGTGAACTCTGGCTGATACATGGATATTCCATTTGACACTTCCATCTCCAATGTATGAGAGTTCCAGTGCTTCTACAGTTATTTTAAAGTCTGTCTATTAATTGCCATCTGAATCATCTATGTGTCTGTTTCTAGTGTCTGTTTTTTCTCTTGCTTATTGATTCTAGTCTCCTGCCTCTTCACTTGATTCGTTATTTTTTACTATATGCAGACATCGTGTGTAAGAGGCATAGAGACTCCAGATGATATAACTTGCCACAGAATGTTCCTTCTTTCCTCCATTAAGCAGGTGGCCGTGAGGGATGATTGTCTCAGTCCAGTGAAGGATTAAGCTAAGTTGAGGCTGGATTTTAACTTTTGCAAAACAGTCTCTCTCTGTTTACTCGCATTCCTCCCATGTGGATTTTGACTGAGAGCCTTGCAGGTCCCCTGTACCCTCAGGCATGAAGGACTGTGGAGATTCAGTTCTGCCCTTCAGAAGTTCTCAAACTGACCATCCAGACTCCATCCCCCTGCAGATTCAAAATCTGGCAAACGTCATGAGATAGGAGCTGGCCTTGTGTTTGAGGCAGGCCCTTTCTTCTTGGGAAGCCTTGTCTTCTAAGTGCTGTGAGACTGTGGAAGATTTCACTCTGCTTTTTAGATGCACATTCAGACCCAGAACTCGGCAAATGCTCTGTGGAGAAAATTGGTTGTGTTTCTAAGGCCTCCATGTCCCTTTTTCCTTCTAGTCCCATGTAGCCACTACAGCTTTACAGGTTTCTCTTTCCTCCATTATAGGTCTTTCTTTTAGGCAAATCTTGATCATTAGGCAGTGCCCCAAACTGGCAAATGTCCAGGGAGAGGAGTGAGGGGACAGCTGGAGAGCCCCATCTCATCTTGTTACAGTAGGAGCACTGGCTCCCACAACCTACTACATCCTGCCCAGAAGAGGAAATCTCCTAGGCTTTTGAGTCTCAAAACTCTTTTATTTTCAAATTTTTACCTGCTTTAAAATCTTAGAGTTGACTTTTCTTTCTTGCCAAATATCTGCTGTAATGTCACTACTTGAGGCTTGGAGTGTCAATATATCTGGGTTCAATGCTTCTCAAACTGTAGGTCACAACCCATTAATGGGGCATGAAATCAGTTTAATAGACCCTGATAGCATTTTTTAATGAAACAGTTTAGAATGGAATAGAATAGATTGGAGTGTGTCGCATATAGTAAAGATCAGTATTGTTTCCTTAAATTTTTGTTTCACTTGTATGTGTACATGTTTGGTTTTCCATGTAAAACCTATATGTTTCTATGGGTTGTGGCCAAAAATATTTAAAAGCCACTGGACGTTAGTTTAAACAGAGGAAGGGCCAACGGAGAGAAAAACAAATGATCAGAAACAAACATATGAATTGAGTATGGACAAGTTTTTGGAGAAGTTTGGCCATGACTCGGTCATGGATTGACTGAAAGCTGCTCCTCTGGCCCCAGGGAGCCGGGAGTCCATGTGAGGGATAAAGCACAAGCATCAGGAACCATAAGCATCAGAGAAGAAAATCCTACCTTCTAGGATTGAGGCCTAGCTTCTAATGGGACTGGGGCAGGAGGGGGTGTACCAAGGGGGCAGCAGGGAAAGCTGAAGATGAGACACAACCGAATTTGGATTGGTACAAGCCATGAAAACCCTGAGAGAGGAGCATGTAGTTCTTGGTGCCATATCATGGGTGGCCCAGTGAATACAAGCCTGTACTTGGCCCAGAGGAAAGGTCAGCTGAGGGGATGAATGGGTGGGGGTGGGGTGGGGGTGGCGTGAGGCTCTTCTCCTAACCCATGGTTGGTGCTTCAGGGTCAACAAAAGATCTAACTGTAGCCACAGGCCTGAGGAGACTAGTATCTTCTCCACCTTTTCCCTGCTTTCCCAACACCAGACACACACACAGTGGACTGCCTGTTGAGGCCACTAGAGATAAGGGCAAGAGTACAGGCTCTGTGGTCAGAAGACCTTGACTCTCAGTCTACTGGCTGGATGGGATTGGGTTTGTGCCTCCTTATGTCCCAAACAGGGCAGGTAAGACCTTCCGCACAGGTTGTTGGGAGGTGTACAGACTCATCATTGTGCCCATGTCTGGGGCCCAAAGTGCTCGGGGGCCCAGAGCTGCTTTTATCCCCAGGGGCCACACTGGGGCAGGCGGTTCTGGAGGAAGGTTGCACCACAATGAAGTCGCTGGCTCCTGGCCCTCAAAGTCCCCAGGCCTCCTAGGTTTGCCCACTGAACCTCCAGGCACCAGCCTGGGTCTGCTCTGAGGCATGGCATGCAGCAAGCCTTGGGGCAGAGAGGACAGCACAGGACACCGCAGAGGATGTGGTACATTTGCTTGTGTCTCTGAGCAGGAAAGTTCTGCTCTGGGTCAGCCCAGTGGTTCTCGTCTTCACCCTATTGCAGGAGCTGGCTTCTGGCCCTGTGGCTGGCCTTGGACATCAGGGCCTGAAATTTGGGCCTGAGTCCAGCCTGGGTTTTTGGCCAGAAGTCTGGCCTTCTACCATGCTGCAAACATACCTGGTCAGCCACGCAGATCTGCTGGAGGTTTTGGAGAGTTCATCTCAGTGATATCTCAGCATATAAAGGTTTCTCTCTCCCTTTTCAGCCTAGCTGAGTGTTATTTGTCCCTTGAGCCCTGGCTCAGTCATCACCTCTCATAGAAAGCCTTCTCTGGGCACCCATGCTTTCCCCCCATTGGGTTAGGTGTCCTTCCTCTGGGCTCCCACAGGCACTGGTACCTCTCTCTTCCACACCACTTACCCTTGGATGGCACTCTGAGTTTGCCCGGAGGTGGGTCTCTGCCACAGCACTTGGCACAGTAGGTCCTCTGGCGGCATTTACTGAATGAATCGACTATCACACTCGGGCCTCAGCGACCCTGTTCTCCAAAGCCCGTTTCCCATTGACTGAACCATACTTTATTTTAGGGTTCAAAGAACAGAGGAGACGGCCCAAATGGGACAAGTGCCCTGTTGTGAGCCCCCAGTCACAACCTGCATTAGAGAATTCCAGGTACCTGTGTGTGATTGCTAGCTGTTTAGGTTCCATTTCTGAGAAGGCAGATTTTTAAAGATTTGTATGTGAAAGTGGTATAAAGACAAATCTTTGGTCTTATGCAGGTGTTGTCTCAGCTCACGCTGAGGGCATTTCTGCCAGAGTGCTGTGCCAATCAGGGCCCAGGAGAGGACATCTCTTGACAGAGTGGGGACAGGAGGGGCTGGCAGACAACCAGGATACACAGGCCTCAGCCAGTCGCCCCTAAGGCCTGTGGTAAATGGAAGGGAGAGGAAGAAGCAGGTTCAGGGTAAAACCCAGCCAGTCAAGATGAGCATCTCTCCCTCAACCCCCTCCTCAGCCAGTTCTTTTACTCCCTACCAAGGTGAGATACATGACGGCTCATAATCCACATGCCCCCATGGGGACTCCTGGGGGCCACAGGGACTTCATTCAGAGCAACAGGTGGAAGCAGGGGACACAACAGCTCTCACCAAATGGCGGCACGGTACCTGGGGTGCCAGTCAAAACCCGCATCGGATTGGAAGCCCCAGTATGGCATGAAGGACTCTGCAGGAAGCTCCTCTTACGCTTGGGGTAGACAGTGAAGCTCTCAAAATGACAAGCAGATGGGTTCCCTGGTTGTGTCAAGTGGTTCCAGGTCATCATCAAGGTCCACCCACAAAAAAAAAAAAAAAAAAAAGGTCTTCAAAATTGATACCAATCATCAAAATGACATTGAGGTACCACCTCACTCCCCCTAGGATGGCTATAATCAAAAAGACAATAATAAGTGTTGGTGAGGATGTAGGGACATCGGTCCTCTCGTCATCCTTGGTCGGAGTCGGAATGTGGTGTAGCTGCTCTGGAGAACAGTTTGAGGGCCCCTCACAAAGTTCGACATAGCTAAGCATATGACCCACAATTCTACCCCTACTTCAGTTCTACTCAGTTCTACCCCCAGGTTTATCCCCCAAGAGAATGGACAACATACGTTCATACAAAGACTTGTACACGAACGCTCACAGGAGCTTCATTCACAATAGCCAAAAAGAACAACCAACCTTACTGTCCGTCACCGGAAATGGATAAACAAAACGCGGTGTCTACGTACAATGGAATATTTTCTGTCCAGAAGAAGAATGAGCTGCTGCGTGCCGCGTCATGGATGAACCTTGACAACATAGCGCTGAGTGAAAGCAGCCGTCACAAAAGACCACATGTGGTATGATTCCATTTCTATGAAATGTCCTGAATAGGCAAATCCATAGGGACAGAAAGTAGATTAGTGGTTTCTAGAGACTGGGGGGGATGGGGAATGGGGAGTGTCTGCCAATGGGTGAGGGGTTTTTTTTTGGGGGGGGGGGGAAGGATGAAAATGTTCTGGAATTAAATAATGGTGACGGTTTCACAACTTTGCGAATCTACTAAAAACCACGTCATTGTACACTTTTAAATTATATTCCATTTTTTAAAATAAGGAAAAAATGTCGTTGATGGCGAGGACTTAGCCGAACTGAAACAATAAAATGGAGCGCGAGTCCTGAGCCCGTCGCATCCATCCCAACGAACTTTGGGCCCAGGAATGGTGCACCATGAGGGCCTGCGGGAAGAGGCGACGGGTGAGGATCTAGGAAGAGACACGTCCGGGGATTCGAAGCGAAGGCTGTGGAGGTGGCGGCCGGTATCGCTAAGGACTGGGGAGGCGTCCGGAGGCTCAGAAGTTGGCCCGGCCGGAGCGGAGACTTAGAGGTTGGGGCGCAGAGGCTCTTAAAGAGGCCCGGGCGAATTCCCATTCCGCGTCCACCTTAACGCCAGCCCCGCGGCGCCGCGGGTCTGACCGGGTAAGGGCGCGGGGGCGCGGGGGTGCGGGGAAGGCGGCGGCGCGCCCCCCTGCCCCCCGCCGAGCCTGCCGCGGGAGTCGGCGCTAGTGGCCCGGACTGCGCTAGCCGCGCGTCCCGGGGGCCCGGGTGCGCGCGGGGGCGGCGGGGTCGCGGCGCGGCCCCCCCCCACCCCGCCCGCAGCGGCGCTCTATTTTTAGCAGGCGCTGTTGCAATATAAGGAATGCGCGGCGCGCCAGGCGCTCGGGGCGCGCGCGGGCTGCGCGGTCGCTTTAAGGAGGCGCCGGGGCGGGGACGGGCCGGAGCGGCCGGAGGGCCGGCGGGCCGGGAGCCGCCAGTCCGGCGGCAGTGGGGCCGGGCGGGCGCGGCGCTGCCTCCTCCGCCGCGCGAGCATGGAGGCGGCGGCCTGAGGGCCGGAGCCGAGCCTGGGCTGGAGCGCGCGGTGAGTGGTCGCAGCCGCCGGGGCGTGGAGGGGGCCCGGCGCTTTGTTCCGGGCGGGAGGTGTGGCTGCCCCCCCGGGCCCTGCGGCGCTCCCCACGCGCGGCGTGAGCCCTGGTACTGGCGGGGAGTGGCCTTTTGCTCCCACCGCAGGCTCCGGAATAACGCTGTGCGAGCGAGAAATCCGCCACAATAGAGACCCCAGTGGGGAGGGCCTGTCCGCCGCCCAGGGAGCCCCTTTCACGGAACCGCCCTAGGATTTCTGGTCTGCCTGGGTGAGGACCCGCGGGGAGGTGGGCGGCGGGGGTGGGGGGGGGTACTCTTTCTCCCCCTTTAAAATGGCGTTAAGCAGGGATCCGCCAGGGGTGTTGTCAAATTTATCTCGATAATAAAAAGCAGCCTGCTGCACAAACAACCCTTCCCTGCGCCGCGGGGCTTGGGACTGTAGTCACAACTGAGGCCCGGCTCATTCATTGACCGGACCTGGCTGGGGTGCCCACTGTGTGGGGCATAGCGCCTGTTCCTGCTCTGCGGGGAAGGTAAGGGTAAAACATGAGCGACAGCGCAGTGTGCTCAATAACGGGATTAGGGAGGCGCAGGGGTTGTGGAATCAGACAGTGTGGAAGGCAGGGAAGGCCTCCTAGAAGAGGTGATGCCTGGTAGGAGCACGGGCACTGGACATCCAGTTCAACTCTGTGGCTGGAACTGAGGTCTATGCTGGCCGTGGAGAAAGCCGAGTCTGGAGAGAGAGAGACAAGGGCCGCCTCTTAGGTTGGCAGAGCTCTGGGATTCCCCTTCCTCCCCCCATGGGCCCCTGCTGGTACCTAACCTCGTGGGTTAAATGGTTCTTGCCTCTCCAAGACGCACACTCTGTCCTGGACCTGACCAGAGAGAATGAGTGACAAGGCTCAGGATTCTAGCCTCAAAAGAGTAATAAGGAAATCTGACTTAAAACCCTGAAGCCCCATTGCAATAGTAGCAGCCAGCAGGGCTCACACAGACCAGCCACTTGACCAGGGTGTGTTTTCTCATCGTTTGACAAGACTCTGCCTGAGGTTTTATTGTAATCCCCATATGCTCATGAGGAGCTGTGGCTAGAAAGTTATCAGTAACTTGCCCAGGATCCTATCTAGAGACCATGTGGCTGTTCAGGCCCCTCTTCTGAGGGTCTGGCTGTCCCCGGCTTTAGGGCTCCAGGTACAGCCTGTTGCCAAGTACAGGTTGAAGTGTGGGGTGGTGAGTTGTTGGTATTAATAACTGACACGTGTCAGGGGCTTTGCAGTGAGCACAGTACTTCACCGAGACAGTTCTTAAGAGTTTCTCCTGCTTCTCTTCCCAGGGAAGAAACTCCAGCTGGCTAACATTTTATAAATCTCCTAATTTCCTGTAAATTGCGTGTCCCTGCTGACTGGGGCTGAAAATGTTTGGGGCCATGTTTTTCAACCTTGAATCTGTTCTCGCTCCCAGCAGCCAGTGAGTTTCTCTGTCTGCGGTTTATGGTGTAGTTTTGTACTTTCTCTGCCAGGTCAGGAGGTATTAGGCTTTGATGTTCTGGGGTTTTCAAGGATGCCAGGTCTCCCAGCCTCTTTGAAGGCCAGTGGTGTTGGGTATGCCGGGTGCTGGAGCAGAAACTGCCCCCACCCCCACCCCTGGCCTCAACATTTCTTTCTGGAGAGGAGGGTCAGAGCTCCTTGCTGAACCCTGGTGAGGCTTCCAGGCTTGCCTGCTTTGCTTTGGGAAAAGGCACTTTGCATTTTCCACAACTCATACTTTCGCCTACAGAAGACATTTTTGTGGCAGGTATAACTTTTAGTCTATTATTAGCTCTAACCATAGGTATTTCACACTTTCAGTTGATCTGAGCTGCTCACAAAGTGACAAATCTCTGGGGCTGGTGCCCGAGTTTGATGATCACCTGGAACCAGGGAGGACTACCAGACTGTGATGAACCACACTAGCTCCTGGGGTGACTGGTCCTCATGTCAGTCAGATTTGCATGTTGACCAGCCTGCTGGATCAAGTGAGTTCTCAGGAAGTGTGACCTTCGTTTTATATTTTACGCTGCCTGTAATCAGTTCTGCCCATGAAACGTGTGCCCCGATGGAGTGTTCCTCCTGCAAGTGATTGAAAATATACCTGTTCGTGAGCGTTGTATAGTTTGTACAAATCATACGTATGTGAGCTGAATGGGAACACGTGCATGTGCAAAGCTGGAATATTCTCAAGCATCAACAGTGTGCGCTGAGTCCCAGAGGCTCTGTCCCTGCCAGGCTTGGGGCAGGCATCCAGCCATCTAAGATGGACAGCTACCTTTGTCTGGGATGGGGAAAAAGGGAGTAGCTGGGTGAGCTCCCTGTGCCCTGGGGCATCTGGCAAGTATCCATTGTCTAGGGGCTGAGCAGAGAATTCAAGTTCTGAGAGGAATTTTGTCCTTGCCAACCCTCCCAATCTTGGGTGTTGCCACTGGCCTTATGGTACTGGGTCGGTGGGGCTGCTTTCGGCTGCAAATAACAAAACCCAAGGAAAGTAATAGGCAGAGCTTAGATCTTCCACAGATTCTTGTGAAGTCACTATACACAGAGATGGACTATTAGTGCCACTTTCAGCAAACTTTTGAATGGGAAAGGCAGCCAAGAAGGCTGAGGGTCTGGTGTCCAGAGCAATGGTTTTTGCCTTTTTGGGTCACAGCCTCTTTAATATGCCAGTGAGAAACCCAGAGAAAAGTTGCTTGGGTGTACAGAGTTGGGCATACAATTCAGGGGATTCATGGATCTCCAACAAGCCCTGGATTCCAGGTTAGATCCCCTGGTCTAAGCCACATTGTCTCACTGTTGTTTACTGAGGATCTACACTGCGGCTCTGCCCTCCCAGCCAGGCTATCCGGCTGTGACAGTAGAGTCCGGGGTCAAGAGTGAAAATGAGCAGGCAAGTTTTTACCGCATGCTTCAGACAACAGAGCTGATGTTGAGGTTGAGGTGACAGTGTGTTGCACCCCTTCGCGCCTGACATGCATTCCTTGGTGCTCATCTCCAGTCTTCTAGGTGGTGTTCCTGCTGCATATGATGAGGTTGGTCTTGCCTGCTCCCAGAGACTGCACCCCCTGCCCCCACCACTGTGCCCCTAGGGCCTTTTAGCAGGTTGGCATGATCCAAGACAGCTCCATGCAGCCATCCCTCTTGCAGGGTTCATGAAGTAGCAATGTGTGTTTAACTCTTTAATGTCCCACTCATTGACCTTTAGGTGTTTTTGGTAGCTTTATTAGGTGGGGACTACTGAGGGCCACGTGGCCAAATGACAGTGTGGGTCATTGCTGGTTGCTGAAGTGACGTTCTCTGTCTCAGAGGGGCCTATTTTCATCTCCAGAGCTTGGCATCTGGCCACCTAGATGGATAAAACACATCACAGATGATTGACATCTGGGCTGTGAAGCTAACGGGCGAGATTTGGGAGAGCACCAGGGATGGATCTGGCTGTGCCCTAATGTGCTGGTAGAATGAGGAGGGGATGATGGAGAGTTGGGGACTCTGTGCCCTGGCTCTTGTCCTCTCTGTCTAGAGGGCCTTGGGCACATCCCATGCTACAAGGACCCAGGCCCCATCTGTGACTTTGCTGCCTGCCCTCAGGGTTGTCATGGGATTAGATGAAATACACGCATGAGAACATCCTTGGGAGACCAGAAAGGCCCATAAGGATTAAGAGCATCCTGTGCTGCAAGGACCCAGGCCCCATCTGTGACTTTGCTGCCTGCCCTCAGGGTTGTAACCGCAGATAACAGAATCATAGACACAGCAGGGGCCCCCGGAGCATGGTTAGTCTAGATTCAGATCCCATACAGCACATTTCTCAGAGTGGTCAGGGAGAGAACTTTAGGTGGGACACATACAGCATCATTTCATTTTAATACACATGTTTATATGTATTATAAAACCCAGGCATGTGGTGCATGGGTGGCTCAGTGGATTAAGCATCTGACTCTTGATTTTGGTCACAATGTCACAGTTTGTGAGATCAAGCCCTGTGTCAGTTTGTGAGATCGAGCCCTGCATCGGGCTCTGGACTGATAGTGCAGAGCCTGCTTGGGATTCTGTCTCTCCCTCTCTCTGCCCCTCTCCGGCTCACTTGCTCTCTGTTTCAAAATAAATAAATAAAAACTTAAAAAAAACCCAAACATCACATCATACCCATTTTTTAAATGGATATTTTGTTCAAATTAAAGCTAGAGAGAGATTTTAAGTTAAAAAGTATGGGGAGGGGGGGTGCCTGGCTGGCTCAGTCAGAAGAGTGTGCGACTCTTGATCTCAGGGTCTTGAGTTCAAGCCCCATGATGGGTGTAGAGATTACAAAAAAAAAAACCAAAACAAAACAAAACAAAAAAAACCTTAAAAAAAAAAAAGAAGTATGGTGATTTTAAGGTAAAGATTAAGCCAGTAATAATTCACTAGTAAATAAATGTGGCCCAAATGGGAAAGTGTCCCCTTGAATAAAGGCTGGGAAATGTTCAACAGGGAAGTCCCTTCTTACAGCCTGTGAAGGGTGAGGTGGGTCTTTGGCTTCAGCTGGACCCCTCCAGAGATAGGGAGCTTGCTGCCCCCAAATCCATCCACTTTTCCACTTGGGAATCTCTTGTCCTTGCAAAGTTCTCTCCTTTCTCCCCTTAACCTGCCCCCACTGGCTCTGTACCACATGAATCTCTGACAATCCTGCCTTTTTTCCAGCACCAGCTCCACTTTCTTCAACTGCTCCTTGACTGGCATGGTTTAAAGACCATCAGTCTCTCTCCATTCCCTCCCCTCCCCCTTCCTTTCCTCCTTCCTCCTTCCCTCCCTTCAGCAAAGACTTGTGGGCTGGCCCTGGGCTAGACACTCTTTTTAAATTTTTTTTTTTAACGTTTTTTTTTTATTTATTTTTGAGACAGGGAGAGACAGAGCATGAACAGGGGAGGGTCAGAGAGAGGGAGACACAGAATCCGAAACAGGCTCCAGGCTCTGAGCTGTCCGCATAGAGACCGACACGGGGCTCGAACTCACAGACCGCGAGATCATGACCTGAGCCGAAGTCGGCCGCCTAACCAACTGAGCCACCCAGGCACCTAGACACTCTTATACTAGCCACGTCTACGCTTCACAGCAATTGCTGTTGGCTTTTTACATATGTGGAAACTGAGACTCAGGGTGGTTGAATAGGCCACCTCCAGTCAAGGCCTGAGGAAAGCAGAGTCCAGGGATCTAACCAAGGTCCATCTGGTCCCCAAGCATATGGTCCTTCTGTTAATTACCCTGTGCTGCTCCCAGAACTAGATAGACCAAAAATGACATGTCTTTTGTTTCCTGGTGCTCATGGGGCATGTCCCTCGGGGGTCTGACCATACATGGTCAGTGCTGCGGTAGAGCAAAGGTCCCATGCGTGAGGAGAGGGGGCAGAGCAGCCTATGCATGAGGATGTTATGAGGCAGCTGGAGCCATAGAGGCACAGAAGCAGCTGGTTGGTGAAGGGAGGCAGAGAGAGCCTGGGCGGCCGTGGTTTTCCCTGACTCCCATTAGTCTTATTGTCAGCTGCGAACCCCTAAGTCATCTGTGCACTTGGTTCATTTTTTAATTTTGAAAAATAAAAAAATTAAAATGTAAAGGATCACACGACAGACACCACGTGCCGGTACCCAACATGAAGACATGCAACCATCTACTGTGCACTGACTCCATCCTTTGCATGGGAAGGCAGGACTGCAGCTGTTTCCCTGGTCACTAGGCCTGGCTGGTTTGGGCCTGTCCTCAGCCTGAAGCAGACTTTGGAGCCTGGCTCCTGAGTTTCTGCATACTGGCTTTTTCAGCTTCCTGTACCCGTCTAATTCAGCAGGTGCCCCCTGGGCCTCCATCCAGGTGGCTGATAGCTGGGGAGAAACCACCAGGGAGCAGGGCGAATGGGTGCTCCTGGATTTATCCCTTGCAAAAAAGTTGACCTCTCAGAAGCACTTACCTTGACCACTGTGGGTTCAGGCCAGGCTGCAGAGCACAGTTTGGTCCCGCCTGCCCAAAGCAAATGCCATTTAAATGGTAGACATATATATTTGGAATAGAGAGAGAAGAAACATAATTTTCTTTTTATAATTAGATGGCAGTGATTTGCTAAGCAGCTCTTCTTACACAAACCCTAGCAAAATTCATTTTCTATTCTCAAGTGTAGAATTACTTTAAAGTGCAGCGTGGTACCTTTCCAATCCCTGGCTTCACCCCTGCAGCTGCCACAGAAGGAGGGCGCCAGTGCCCGGGCCTGGGCCCTGCTCTGCTGGCTGAGTGAATAGGGAAGGGTGGCTCTCCCTGATGTGATGATGACCAGACAGCCCCTCACCAAGCTGTTTCTGCCATCCACCCCTGCGTGACTCGCATGCTGGATCCTGAACCTGCGTCACCCTTCGAAGCTTGAGCTTTGGGTGACAACAGTTAGCAGAGTCACACTTTGGAAAGCTTTGCAGAAGAGATTCAAAAACTTCCAGAAAAACCTTCCACACCCAGGCGGATCCCATTTGCAGGGAGTCATGATGGGAGATGAAGATTTGAACTAGTTTCATGAGAGAACATGGGGACCTGAGGTGGCCCCCAAATCCTCTTTATTAAGTGGTAAGAATGGATTGAAATGTTCTCTGTCCCTGAGTGGCCAATAAAGAACAACACTGCCTGCATTGCTTTCCCTCACTTTGAGGGAGATGCCACAGGAGCCAGCCGGGAGCTCCAGGACCTCAGAGGGACCTGCTCCTTGGGGTTTGTCTTCTGATGAAAGCAGCCGGGGACTGCACCAGTGAAGGCAGTTAAACATGGTCTAAAACCAGTTCCTATTTGGTTATACAGAAGTACACATACATGTTATGTTCATAAGCCCCTGCCTCTCTCTTTTTTTTTTTAATCTGATGACTTGGATTATGTCTAATTAATTCTTTCCCTTATTTCTGAACATCTCTACTCTGGCTCTGGCCTTCACATCGCTCACTTTAATTACTGCAATATCATTCTGTTTCTCTGTTCTAATTTTGCCCCCTGTAAATCCATCTTAAATTTTTTTTAATGTTTATTTATCTTTGAGAGAGACAGAGACAGAATACGAGTGGGTTAGGGGCAGAGAGAGAGGGAGACAGAATCCAAAGCAGGCTTCAGGCTCTGAGCTGTCAGCACAGAGTCTGACACGGGGCTCGAACTCACGAGCTGTGAGATCATGACCTGAGCCGAAGTCGGACGCTCAACCGACTGAGCCACCCAGGCGCCCCTCCTATAAATCCATCTTAAAATGCAGAACGAAATATCAAAATCAAATCTGAGCATTTTACTCCCTTGCTCACAGACCCTTAATGAGAAAGGAGAAAGGGCTGGTCTACCAGATACTAAAATACTACAAAACTAGGGTAAAGTGGTATGGCCCTGGAACAGGAGTAGATAGGTCAATGAAACAGAATAGAGTGCCTTCCCTGAAGTCCTATCACCTCTCCCCCAACCCCCCCACTCCTGAAAAAAAAAAAACACCTTTTTATTTGAAATGCAACCCACTTTCAAAAGAAAAGTTCTGGTTTCTTAAGTATCTGCTATATATATTTGGTATAGGCTGGCCCTGCTATACCAAATACCCACACTGTACCCAAGTCCCCAAACAGTGAAAATGTCTGTGGGCATGTGGAGCCGCGTGGAGGTTTCCAGAGGGTTGGTGGGTGGAGTTGGGGGAGGCCCACCCACCCCATTGGAACTAATCATTCTCAGGGGGTCAAGGGAAAAGTTCTTGCCTCCCCAAAGCATTATGTATTCATTTCAAAAGCAAAATTAATTTTAATTCCATTTAGGTTTCTTTTTTTACCCTTTACAAAATTGCATCATACCTTCTTGAAAATTCCCCTTCTTAGATAACCCACACATTCACCCCTTTCTATCTGAATTCCGCTGGAAATGTAGGGCCCACGGAGGAGATAGAGGCGAGCCCATCTTTCTTGGCAAGGACCATTCTCTCACAAGTCGGCTCAGCTGCCCAAAATAGCCTCTATCGTGTTCTTCTTTCAATGCTGGCTTTATTGTAACTAGAGATGATGGAAAAGGGTGGAGCCACTGTCCCAAAGCCTTGGGGGCATATATGAAAAAATAACTGTATGAGATCTGTCTTCTCAGCCATCCCTCCACACCCACATTCCTCAGGTTGAGGTTCTTTGGGCAGAGGAGCTGGGAAGGCCTGGTGCTCCTCACACCCAGCCCTTCTCCAGGAAGCCAGGCCCCAGGTGCCCTCTGGCCTCCCAGGGAGCTAAGGTCAGCTGGCATCAGAACCTTCCCGTCCACCCCCACTCACTGACCCCCGACCCCGCCCGCCCGCAGTGGACAGCAGCCTGAGTCCACTTATCTGGGACTGGGTGGGTGTTTCCTGCATGTTTGAGATTTTACAGAGGAAATCAAAATAAAGAAACAAAGCCTTTGTTTTACTTCTGGACTCAAACTGGGGATGGCTGGAGGGATGGAAAGGGGGAGCAAGAGTAGGTCACTTGGCAGTCCAACAAAATAACCATTCTAATAAAGCATTTAACAGGGACTTTTTTCTATTTAGGGTTGGTGTGAGTGAATAGGAAAGACAGGGTGGAGGGCTGGGAGAGCCTCTTTGTGTGGAAGGAGAGGGCCCCAGGCAGGGTCTCTGGCAAGGGTCTGGGACCCCCAGCAGGGCTGCAGAATTGGCAGCCAGAGGGGCCACAGATAGTCTCAGTCTCCTTTCCCACCTCAGAAGACCCACAGGAGAGCAGGAAGGGACAGGGACTGCAGGGCCAGAGGACCCTGGCTCCAATTTCTGCCCCACTACCTATTGTCATGTGACCTAGGGTGGTTCCCCGCTCCCCCCCCCCCCCCATCAGTGTGAGCCTCCCTTGCCTGGTCTCTAACAGGTAACAATGAAGATGTCCCAGCCACCCCATCCCGTTCTTCCTGATCTAGCTATGCTGGATCAGGCCTTCATCCCACATGTGTGGAAATGGGGAGGTGCTCTCCCCAGTATTTCTTCATTCTCCCCAAAGCATTTTCTCCTTGTAGAAATTCTCTGAGTGTATCATTTATTTTTCTTTAAAAATTACCCAGGTGTTGATGAAAACTCTCCCTGTCTGCAGTATTTCTGAGGATTTCAGAGTGGGGACCATGTCCGCTGGCCATCTGGTCTCCCTGGTCATCTGCCCCACTTTGCCCCACGCATGTATACAATCAGCTTGGCTTCCTCATTCCCTAAGCCCCACTAAGCCACAGCCAGTGTGTGTAACAGGCTTTCACCAAGGGCTCGGAAGAAAGGGGGTTACCCATTGTTCAGAACAGGGCAGGAGTTAAAACTGAGTAGTAGACATCCTCCTCTTGCCTACTCACCCTTAAAGGATTTCTCCCTGCCTGCCTGTCTCCTCAAGCCTAGTTTACTGCCATTTTCCAGGGACCAATTTTCCTGGACGCTTTCCCCAGAACTTCTGAGAACTCCAAATTTCCATTACTTTTGGTTGCAAAGCAGTAATGACATCTGTCCTGGACTAGGCTGCGAGCCTACACTTTGGCCTCAGAAAAGAGCCACCAAAGAGCCTGTCTAAGCCAGAGTTCTGCACCCTAGCCTTACACCATTAGCTAGGTGTAAGCTAGCACCTTCAGTATGAAACACTTCAAATTCTTAAATTAGGGCTTCTTTCCCAATGACCAGAGCGAACCCAAGTGTGAATTTTTTTTCCTTCCTGTTACAGCATCTTGCAGAATCGCCGTGAGGATTAGAGCTGATGTAAATCAACAGATATTTAGTGAGCACCTACTCTGTATCAGGCATGTGCTGGGCACCCAAGGGACGGTGGAGAATAGAACAGAGGACAGGCCCTGTGCTCATGGAACTGACACATTACATAAGTAAGGAATGCAAAGGGCTGTCAAGGACAGCTGAGTGTCCAGAAGAGCGTAACAGTAATATCTCACCTAGTCTGGGGTGTGGTAAGGCGTGCTCAGGGGAGTAGATGTAGAGTGCTGAGGATGTTGTCAGGACTTAATAAACAGGCATTATAATGCTCCATCCTGGCCACAGGACTCAGCCTGATTGCACCTGCAGCTGGTTGCTGCTACTACCAACAATAGTTTTGCATAGAGGGGTTTATAATGTTTTCCAAGGTTACACGGCCAGTACGTGACACACCCAGGATTCAGCACTGGACGTGTCGGACCTATTTCCATGCTCCTAACTTCTGCTCTGTCTTCGGCCGTTATGCCCCTGGGAAGGTCCCCTGATGGTCCCCTGAGATGGGCTGTAGGGCGGGGCGTAGCTCTGAAGCTTCCCTCTTTCTCTGCATCCCTGAAACAAGTCAGCATGGGTTGTGGATGCTGGTCATTCCTCCATCATCAGAAATAAAACGTGCTTCCTTGTTAAATCCTGGGATGGCCAAGCAGCAGGAGTAGTAATACCTCAGTTCATCTCAGGGGCTGGCATCTCTTTGTCAAGTGAGGAAACTGAGGCACAAACAGATTGAGCAGTGGCCTAGGGCCACATACCTAGCAGAGGGGCAAATGCTTTGATGCAGGACTTTTGATAAAAGTGCTGTATGTGGAAAAAACAGGTGGGAGGCCGGTGGTGGCTCCTGGGTGGGTCGCACCCCTTGGGAATGGAGCCGGTCTGCCAGCTGTGCTCACTGCCCCCTCCCCCACCCAGGCACAGCTATCTGGCCTGGCTAGGCTGGTGAGGAATGGGAGGGAGAAATAGGTGGGAGAAATGCAGCAATGTTTTGCACTTGGAGAGTGAGATGTGAAAAGTTGCCTCCTGCCTTTCCAGCGGGGTGGGCTTAAAATCGGGACTTTGAGAGTGTCCCTGAAAAGTTACCACCCCACTTCCAGCCCTGGTGCACCCCTCCAGAGCCAGGCTGCTGGGTCCTATTCCTTCCTCGCTTCATAGGCCTTTGCAAGGAAACCCCCACAACCTCCCCAGCTGCTCATTGTCATGCCCACCTCGTTTTCAGGAAGTTTCCCTTTTATTTTGCTCCAGCCCAGATCTCTACAGTCTGGTTACTCTTTTAAAATGGAGATTGGATTGCTTCTTCCCACCTCAGGCAAGAGCCTGGACCATGTTTCTTTCTCATTTGAGCTTCAACATAAAAATTTTAACATTTTTCATGAATGGTGCTTGACATCGTGAATATAAACGATAGAAACAAATCAAAGCAACGGTCGTTTCTGAATATGTCTTTCTGCCCTTTACCTCCCTGGGTTCTGAACACTCTTCGGGTGGGCTGTGTGCCCTCCCCCTAATGACTGTGCCCCTGCAAAGTCTCTAGGCTGAGTAACCCCTGCTGCTGTTACTCCTCAGTGTCATTTCCACATCCTTTTTTTATCATGCCTCTTTGTGGCCAAAGCCAGGCCGGGGCAGTGCAAAGAGTTGTCGGCTCCCACTCAATTGGGCATGCTGAGGCATGCTTGAGGTGGCCAGGGCTGGGGGCAGGTGCCCCTGTGGGCCGGAGCCACCCAAGGGTGATTCGTTTGCCTTATACAATGTATAAAACTTTTTAACAGGTAGCTAACGTCAAAAACTCAGTCTCATGTAAAATTCAGATTCCTGGCTACTCTTAAACAATTTAGGCTATCTGGCAACCCCTTTACAGATAGGTTCATGTTGGAGCAGTCGGTGGAGGGTAACAGCAGTCTCCAATTTGCTGCAGGCTCCACTGCTCCCTGCTGCCTGCACTCACCTGCCTCTCTCATTTATCGACCTGGCCTCTGTGAACATATGAGGCTGGGATGTTCAGTTGTCTCCCACATGCCTCTTTCTGCTACTGCAAGGGAAAGCAGTTCAGATAGTGGGTCAGCCAGGATTGGAGGGCTGAAGTTCAGCCATAGTCAGTCCTGGCAAAAGTGTCCATCTCCTAGCAGAGGGGCTGCTGACACAGAGCAATGACTGTCCCTGGCCTCGAGGCCTTCCCTGTGCTGTCTGGCACCACCCTTGCCCTTCTGCTGGGCCACTTACTTCCTAGTGTGCTAGTGTGAGGCCACGGTTCCATGAGACAGGCAGCTCTGGGCTGACACAGTTCTGAAGGACAGTCTCTGAAGCTGTGCTCTACACACACACACACACACACACACACACACACACACACACACACACACTACTCAGGGGAAGGACAGTACCAGGAGATTTGCCTTGCTGTCACCAGCAGGCTCCAGGGACAGGGTGTGGCATCCCCAGACCAGCAGGTGGAGTGGTCAGGGAGCTGGGACCTGGGAGCTGCAGGGAGCTCGGTGTTTTGAAAGTGTGAGTGGCAAGTAAGGACTCCTTCACTGTCACCTACTTCTCCTGATGGGCCAGTGCCCATGTGTGTCCAGTGGAACTCCTCACGTGGTATGTCCCTTATGAGAGCCACCATTCACTACTCTGGGACCCAGCTGGCCCATCGGGTATAGTGCCCACACCACCTCTGCCCTACCCTCTACCGGAGCCAGAGTTCTGGCTGCCTCCCAGTGTCAACCCTGCATTGTGGAAATGCCGACAGCAGACCCCTGCAGTGTCTCTGTGCAGAAAGCTGTGCCCTAGAGAGGTAACGAAGATGAGGTCCGGCCCTCAGACCCCAACCCTACCCTAGTGGGGGAATCTGACAGGGAAACAGCTCCCCGGCTCCCAGATTTGAAGGGAGAAGGAGGGGGGCTTGTTCCCCAGAAGAGGTAGAACGGCCCTGTGGCCGAGCTGGGAGCTTTGTGGTCAGACTCACAGACAGACAAGCCACAGAACCTCTGTGACCTCAGGGTTGATCACTAACAGGTGCTAAATGGCACCTTATTGGCTGTGAGGAGTCAAATGGCATAATGGCTGCAGAGCACCCTGCCACCTGCCACCTGGCCAGCACTCCCCAGATGCAAGCGAGGTGGCTGCATGGATGGAGGCCTGGAAGGCAGGAGAGGGCTGGGGAGGAAGGGATCACTTCAGGATGCTGGGGAAAGCAGGGGGGCTTCTCCGTAGAGAGGGAATATTTTCGCAGGCAGAGGGAAGGTGAAAAGACAGGGCAGGCAGAGAACTTTCATTGGCAGACTCCGAGGTGCTCTGCCAGGGGCCGGAGTCCCTGTCCTCAAGGATGCCATACTAGGAATCAGCAGAGAGGCTGCATGAGGAGGCCAGTGGTGCTGGGGGCTGTTCAAGGAGGGCCTGGAATGCTCTGGTCAGTGGGAGAGCTTCAGACACCCGTGGGTGGTTTTTCAGGGGGGAGCAGTATGCTCCAGGGCTGTTTAAGGACCGATAGTGCTGGAGGGGTGGGAGGATATGGGGGGCAGAGCTGAGCCCCTGAGGTGCACCTGCCATGAGTGGCAGACTTGCTAGGCCTTGGCCTTGGATCTGAGGGAGGAGAGGTGTTTGAGCTGCTAGGGGAGGAAGAGGGCAGGAAGGAGAGACAAGGGGTCTCGGAGGGGGGGGGGGGTTGTTGGCTTTTAAAAAAATTTAATGTTTAAAAATTAAAAAAAAAAATTTTAATGTTTTGTTTATTTTTGAGAGAGAAAGAGAGATAGAATGTGAGTGGGGAAGGGGCAGAGAGAGGGAGACACAGAATCTGAAGCGGGCTCCAGGCTCTGAGCTGTCAGCACAGAGCCCGACATGGGGCTTGAACTCACGGACTGTGAGATCATGACCTGAATGAAGTTGAATGCTTAACGGACTGAGCCACCCAGGCACCCCTGGCTGAGTCCATTCAGAGAAGGGTTGAGCCTGAGCAGCCCCCTGAGGAGCTGTGAGGAGGCTGCTGCGGCGGAATGAGGAGAGAATAGGACGGTGGTGGCCCGCCAGGGTCTGAGGGTCCTCACTTTGGGGACTCGCAGAGTGCGCAGAAGCCACCCCTTGCTGGTGGGGTGACTGCCAGAATGACTTTCCCAGTGGGCATGCAGGCTCCGGTGTGAGGCTGCGGAAGTTCTCCTCGGCTGAGGAGAGACTGCCCCAGCCCCAGCCCCAGCACTAGGTACATATTAATAGGCCCCTGGGGCTGAGAGTAAGAATTCAATCGTAAAGCCACTTCCTCCCCTCTGCCCTAGCTGCCCTGAAGGAAGCTGTGAGCCAGGTGGCAGCCCTGCCTGCACCCCTGGAGTTCACTGCCACCCTCCCTGTGGTGGTAGGACATGGGGACATGGTGGAGGGTGCCGGGGTGGGAGCTTGGAGGTTGAGAGGCCCGGTGTCAATACCCTGTGAGGCAGAGATGCCGGTGGGGGCGGGGGGGGGCATGTTGTTTTGAAGGTCTATGTGGACCTTAAGACACTGGGGCCCTCGCTAACCCCTCTGTTCCCAGAGCCTCAGACCTACCAGGTGCCCTGGTCTAGCTGGGTGGTGAGCAAGGCAGAGCTTTAGTTTTTAGTTGCCAGGTCCCAGCTTTCCCCGTTACCACGCTGTTCCCCTGGGCAAATGCCCTAACATTCCTGACTCTGTCTCCCCACTGGTAAAATGGGGAGACCGAATGCCACCTTGCATGGTCCTGCCTCATTGTGCCGGCCGGCCTGCTTGACCTTCCTCTTCCCACCTGACCCTGTATCCCTTCCCCATCTGCTTCCCTCTCCTCAGAGCTTCTGGAATATTCAGAGTTTCTGCCCTGCGGGCTACCCAGTCTCTCCTGGCTTTTCTTGTTGGTCAGCCTCCCTAGGGACGGCAGAAAGAGTTGTGGCAAGATGCCCCCCCAGGGCAGAATGGGGGGGCTGAGGCCCATACACAGCCAGCGTGAGAGCACACCCCAGAAGGAGTGGGGAGGGCTGAGTTCTGTTGAGTTGTCAGCTTTGGAACCAGCCAGTTCGCAGGGCATGAGCTCGGGCAGGACTCTGGAGGGAGGCAGGAGGGCTTCCTGCAGGAGGACGGGCTTGAGATGGGTTTTGAAGAATGTTGCTGATGGTAACAACTTGATGTTTACTGAGCGCTTGCGGTGGGCCAGACACAGCCAGGCAAATCAGTGTAGCCTGTTGTGACCACCATGAGGCAAGTGTAGCCACTGTGCCCACCTCTACAGAAGAGGAAACCAAGGTGCAGAAGATAAGTAACTTGCTTAAAGTTGCAGGCTGCCTGAGTCAGTGGCTCAGGCTCTGTGATGACGGGCTCCAGGGGAGGGGCCGGCCCCAAGCTGGGTAGGGACCAGCTGGTGTCCAGGAGCACGAGGAGACAGACTGGGCCTAAGGCAGCGACCAGCACAGTGGAGAGGGGCCCAGACAGAAGTGCTGGAAAATGGGTCTCAAAGCTACCTGGTGCTCCCACAGGGTTAGCTGCCTGATCCCCCCAGCCTCCTCCCTGGTCCTGAGGGAAGGAGCATGTGGCTGGACACTGTTTGGCATACTTTGTCCCAGTTGGGAGTGGGGGCGTGCCTGTTCCTTGTGACTAGTATCTGCCCTGGGTGCCTCTTGGGCCCTGACCTGCTCGGCCGCCTCCCCCACAGGAGCAGGGATGTGGCCTTGGAGGCCTCTCTGACTCAGACATCACTCTCCCGGCTCACTGCTGACCTCTTCCCAGCACTCCTGGATCTGCTGCCTCTGGCCTGGCCTGACCCTGTACCCACTCACCATTTTGCCAGCCATGAACAAATGCCTAGGATGATGGACTGGCCACGGGCTCTGGAGCCATACTGTGTGGTTTCAGAGCCTAGCACTGCCCCTTTCTAGCTGGATGACCTCAGAAAAGTTATTTTACTTTGTTGTACTTCAGTTTCTTCAACTATAAAATGGGGATAATCAGAGTCATTCCATATAGGGCTGTTGTGAGAATTAAATGAGCTAACGTGGTAAAATCTTCCAACAGCATCAGACACATCACTTACATTAATTAATTAATTAATTAATTAATTAATCGTTAGTTGTTTTTAGCATTGACCACTCTTGTAATTATTACAGTAGGTATTTCTACACACCTACTCTGGGACTTACAATGCTGGGTCATAAGTGGCTCAGCTCTAGGCCTTGTCAGGAGTCACTCTTGGGCTAGTGGGTAAGACACAAGTATGAGCAGTGATACAAGGAAGCATATGGGACTTGGGGGTCATGAGTACGGCCAAGGGCACTGCATCCCTCCCCTGGCTTACTTCAAACATTGGCCTTTGCCTGGATCTCTGGATCCCTATCTGACCATCTCTGCCAGCAGTCCAGGTGTGGTCCCGGCAGAGGAGTTTGGATCTGATGGGGTAGAAAAGCAGGGGCTGATGTATTAGCACAAGACTTGGGTAATAGAATTTTCCAGAGACAACCAGGCAGGTTCCCCCTAAAGGTCCTGCGTGCCCCCACCCAGAACAGGACGGCCAGTACGTGATATGTTTTGGAGGGAATCGGAAGAGTGGTGGGTTAGATCTGGGGTGGCAAACAAGTTTCCTCTCTGGATCAGTCACCTGGTTCTGGCTGCCAAGGTGCTGCATCAAAAAGGGTTCACGACTGAGCCAGAAGAGGACAGTGGTCAATTATGATGCCTGCGTGGCTCTGGGGACAGGAGGAATGGCCCCTGCGCCACATACTCACCATCTAAAAGCCAGTGGTATTTAAGGTCCTTTATCGCACAAAATTATGCACATGGTTGGATGGGTGGTTAAGTCGTAATACTGGAGTGAGCTGAATGCACTGGCTTCCTGGAGGGGTGAGTAGTGCAGTGACATGGCTGGGCTGGGATTAGCAGCCATGTGAGACAACAGGCTGGAGCAAGGTCTGAGGGAGAGGAGAGTGAAGTCCTAAGGGATACACCAATGGCCTAGACCCCTGGTGGGACGGCACACCATTTATGCTCAGCCTGCAAGGCAGCAGCCCTGGGGAAGCTGCCCATTTCTGGGAATTGTGCAGAAGGGAAGGGCAGCTCCTGGAATGCAGAGCCATTTCCTCCACACGGGTGGGGTCACTCCCCCCAGCCTGTCCTCATCCCCCTGAGCTGGGCACACCCAGACATCATGGAGATGAGATTAACTTCCCAGAGCTGATTCAGCTCAATGGGATGGAAAGTCCATTCGCTCTCACAGCAGCTCCATTAATAGTAAATGTTCCCCCTCTTCTAGCTTTATTTATCAGATGACTTGCAGTTCAACTGATAAGGTTCTTCGGCGCGGGGAGAGGGGGGGATCTTTAAAATGTTTAGTGTAGAAGTAGAGAGGCAAAAAGCAATGAAAACTAAACTTTCAATAAAGTTAGCAGCATCTTTGCAGAGGCTCTGTGTTGGCCACTGCCCCAGCTCCAAGAATCTGTGGTCCTTTAGTCGTGTAGCCAAGGAAGCTACGGACAAGGATGAAGAGTGCCCTGTGGGTTAGTGAAGTCACCATGACAGTCAAAGAAATGCTGTGATGCTATAAAACTAATCACCCAAGGAATTGAAGGCAGTATGGTGTGATGGTTCCCAGCATGACCTTTGGTGTCCGGCCAGTCCACCGCAGCTGCCCACTGAATGGTGGGGAGTGTAATTGCGATGGAGTCTCTCCTGGGCATCAGTTGTTCTGGCCAGGACTGTATGGCATTGCTTTGGAAGTGGTGCTGGCTATGGGGATGGGGTGCACAGAGAGGCCAGGGAGCCTGTGGACCCCTTGACAATGTTTGCAAGGCAAGCTATTTCTTTTTGTTTCTTTGTTTGTTTAGTTTATTTATTTTGAGAGAGAGAGAGGGCGAGTGAGCATGAGTGGGGGAGGGGACAAAGAGAGCGAGAGGGAGAGAGAGAGTATCCCAAGCAGGCTCTAAGCTGTCAGCGCAGAGGCTGACGTGGAGCTTGAACTCATGAACCGTGGGATCATAACCAGAGCTGGAATCGAGAGTCGGATGCCTAATTGACTGGGCCACCCAGGCGCCCCCAGGCTACCTCTTTTTTGTGCGCCCACTTAAAAAACGGGGAATGTGTTGGGCTATTCTTTTGGGGAAAAAGCCCTGTAGAAGCCCTAGAAACTGGCAATCTGGGAGAATGCAACAGACTTGGTAAAGGATCCTAGCCACTGGACACAGCCATTTTGGGGGCTGCTGGAGCCCTCTGTTACCCAGGCATTTACATTGGCTACTGTATTGGGTCCTCCAGTGGCCCTGTGCAGTGCAGGCGCTCTTAGGGCTGTGGATGCGGCAGGCAAGTGGTCCAAACCACAGGGGTCTACCAGGTTGGAGGGAGACCAGGGGTCCAACCACTTCACCTGTCAGTACAAATATGCCCTTGCTGAGGGCCCCTTGGTCTTTTTCACAGGGGCCTCACAGGAGCGTCCTGTTCTCCTGTTTTATAGGTGGGCAGACAGGCTCCTGGAAGTTAAGAAACTTGTTTCAGGTCACACAGGGAGTCCATCTCAGAGACACAAATAGAACTCAAGCTGCCTGGGGATGCCTGGGTGGCTCGGTCGGCCATTTAAGTGTCTGACTTCAGCTCAGGTCCTGATCTCACAGTTCATGAGTTTGAGCCCCGTGTCCAGCTCTGTTCTAACAGCTCAGAGCCTAGAGCTTGCTTCCTATTGTGTGTCTCTCTCTGCCCCTCCCCTGCTTGTGCTCTCTCTTTCTCTCTCTCTCAAAAATAATAAATAAGCAAACATAAAAAAAGAACTCAAGTTACCTGACTGTAGTCATAGGCTGTTAATGACATCCCTGCCCCTAGTGTCCCCCTGAGAACCAAGGGAGGCTTTGTACAAGACTGTCCCCAGGAGTTCTTAGAACCCTCCATGCACACTTTGAAATTTGCTGGGTGAAGAGGTTATTGTGGGGTTGTCTGTCTACCTAGCCCCCCACCTCCTGGGAGCATCACCCCTGCTTCTTGGCCTAAGGGAGAGCTGGGTGGGTAGAAGGCTTCACTGGGGCAGTATCCAGCAGTCAGTCAGTGAATAGACCTTGAGCCTCCTGTGTTTCGGGCCCTGCCTGGCCCCGTAAAAGGCAACGGAATAAGGAGATGTGGCTTTTGTCCCGGTGGAGCTTCTGAGCTACGTGGGGAGACGAATCTGCCATTCAGGAAACAACTTCAAACCTTGCAAGATGGTGCTAACCCTGAGAGAGAAAGGAAGCCAAAGACAGCAGCCAAAAAAAGCTTATTTCTCTGGTTAGAGATGCCCAAAGTTTTTGTATACGTGTTATTAAAATTGTCCAGGCAGCACTACTGTCTTTTAGGAAGAAGTTTCCAGTATGAGCGAAGGTTTGGGTTGCCCGTGGACTGGGAGGGGCTGTAGGAGCAGTGGTTGCCATGAGAACCAGTGCTCAGCCGCCAACGCCCGCCCAAGTGGCTGCTGTTCCAAAAGTTGGTTTCTGAGTGGAGGGGGCTGCCTAGAACCTCAGAGCCATTTCCCATGGAAACAATGTTCTAAATGATGGGTGACGATCCCACACAGGCCTCCGGCGGAGCTGAGATGGCAGCAGGGCTCTGATGGGGGAGCCTCTGAGTGGACAAAGTGAGAGGGGGAGGGAAGAGAGACTGAGGGAATCTCTCCTGGGAACAAAGTCAAGAAGGTGCAAGAACAAACATTTAAGCACCTTCTCTAAGCTGGGAACATTTCATAATTTTAATTTCATGCTTAGAGCAATCTTGCAAAGTATTTTCCGATGATTTCAAAGTAGTTTTCTAACCCATCCCATCTTACAAAATAGGAAACTGAGGCTGTGAACAGTAACTTGCCCAAGGTCCCTTACCTGGTCAGTAGGAGAGTATCCAGCATAGAAAACTGGTGGAGGAGCTTTAGAGAGAGACCCTAGGTCCACCTTACACTACCTTCCCACCTCAGAGGGGCCATCCATGATCTACAAAAGGTAAAGAACTGACATTCTAGGATCATCTCTAATCTAAAAAGATCTAAAAAGAGCTCTGATCTTCTAGTCAAACAGGCTGGAGAGGAGGGGGGGGGGGGTCTTGTGAATGTAAGCATTTTGCTTCTTAACCACCAACCAATGTTCGTCATAGCTTGTGGTGACTTTTAAAAAAAGTCTTTCTCTTCACCACTCGAGTCCAGCTTATTTTGTAGGAGTGTGGTGCATGCACTTACAAGGACATCATTTAGTCAGGGATTATTTTGGGGGAGGTTGAAGGCTGGAAAAACATGCCCATCAGGAGAAGAGCCTTTAGAATTGGGGGAGGGGGAGTTCTGGACTCACTCCCATGCCCCTGCAACACCTTCTTTCCTTCCTGGGCCCACACTTGCTTTCAGAAGGGCTTTTTTGTGTGATTGGTCTGACCTGGTAGAAGGAGGGAGACAGTCCTAACTCCTGGCTGGGAGGGTTGCCCCTTAGCCCCGTGCATGGTCAGGGCCAATGCTGTGGCCAGTAGGTGGTCTGATAGTTGTTTGGAAATGCTGGCATTGAGCCTCTAATTCCTTCAGCTAGACTTACATCCTTGTTGATGCTCTGCTAGGCTTTGGTGATACAGAGAGGGACAAGTTGCAGTCCTTGCCTTTTGTGCGCATTTAAGTGTAGATTTCAAGCATCCTCTGCACAAGGAATTACAGGGCACAAACTAGAAGGTGATGCCTCCCATAGGAGGGGATTCCTGGGCCCAGGCCTGACCTGTGAAGAGGTATGTGCTCCCCGAGGGGGCCCTGGGTATCTGCAGAGGACTCCGTGTGACCATAGAGCACACTGGGTGAGCACAAAGCTGGTTGAGAGAAAGAGAGAGTAGAGTATGAGAGGTTGTGGCATAGCTACCGCTGGAGAGGTCAGCAGTGGCAACCAGTGCCAGCCTTGAATGTCAGTGAAGGAGCCGGAACTTGGCCCATCAGCTATGAACAGTGCTAAAGGGTTTTTCACCACAAGGGATCCGGTCCAAGTTTTGTGCTAACTGTGCATTCTGACCTGCTTCCATTGAGTCTTAGTTGGGAGGGAACCCCGAGTTGGCTGCCTGTGGTCTCCTGGGAGCTCAACCCCTGAGTGCAGGACTCTGTGAAAGGAAGGAGCCCTTCAGCTGACCGTTTCCTGCCAGCTGCTTTGCTTGGCAAGCAGGTCCCCAGGTGATTCTCCTGTGGGTGGTCTGAGCACCACCTCAAAGATTCAGTTCGTGTCCTCTATCATACTTACTAGTGTATTTCTTATCTTGTTTTATTTTGAGAAGAAAGTCAAGAGGAAGAATTTTCTTTCTTGATACCTTTCCACCCACTGAGTACTTTTTATTCATGTCGTTGCCAGCAGAGAATGGAAGGAGCTTTAAAAAGAGCCTCTTTCACAGGCAAATATGGTCACCCTGGCCCAGTGTCCTTGTCCACCCACGGCCAAGACGACGGGTAGGGAAGGACAGTGAGGGGACCACACCAACATCTCACTCCTCAAAACCTGAGAGGCAAAGGAGAGAGAGAGCTAGCCCTGTTTTCTTCCAACTGTCCTGCAGCCCCTTGGATCGTCATCTCGTCATGTGGGAGAACTCAGTTCCCCAAGGCCTCAATGTGTCCCCACCTTTATCCCGCTTAGGGAGGTGCAGCACCAAATGGACCTGATATCCTGCACCAAAGGAGCTTACTTAAATCCCCCCCTGGAAGGACACAGAGTCCTACATTTTCAGGTAGCCTGAACCTTTTATTTGGTGGGAACATTTAAAAACTTTGTTTCTTTGAGGATAGTTGACACACAATGTTATATTGGTTTCAGGTGTACAACATGGTGATTCACCAACTCTGTACATTATGTCATCACCACAGGTGTAGCTGCCATGGGTCCCACACAACACTGTTGCAATACCATCTACTCTATTCCCTGTGCTGTACCTTTTAGTCCTACGGGTGGGAATATTTTAATGTTGTTAAGCTTTCCCAGGATACATATATAATACTAGCTTGTTGTAGCCAGTTGAAAATTGAGCAGGTGCCCCCAAATCTGCCAGTCTTCTCTCTGCCTAGAACCACATCTAGACATACAGATTCATAGATGGGTGACTTCATGGACGTGCAATCATACGTATGTGTTGTTTCGCCGCTGTTTGGGTTTTTTTTTTCATACCTAATATAAACTTTTTCTAGGTTAGCGACCGTCAGCCTTTTTGATGGCTACATAGTATTGCATTGTGTAGATAAATGTTTTCTTTAACTTCCCCCCACCCCCCGCAGCATTTAAGTCATTTCCATATTTGCCCCGCTTCCTAACATCTTCGTTCACTCATCTGATTATCTCCTTAGCATAAGTTCTCATATATCATATAGCTCCAAGAGAAGGTATGTCATTTTACATTTTGATATATTGATGCGAGTGTGTTCTCAGTCCGGTTAGGACAGATGTATACGCCACCCGCAGGGTATAAAAGCGCCTGTACTTCCTGTCACTGCAGAGAAATCCTAAATGTCAACACCAAGCTTCCGTAACTGCACAAGGTTATGCAATCACTCTCTCCTGTAGCCCCACGCGAATCAGTGTGGCCACATAACCTACATTTGTGTCTAACACCTTTTGTATTGAAATCTAGAATTGAGGACTCTTTTAGAGCTGCAAATAACTGGAAAAAATCCAGCCCTTTAATCTGATAGGTAAGGAAATGATGGCTCTGCACGGCCTTCCCAACAAGCAGCAATGCACATGGGACTCCCAGTCCATTGTCCCCTCACCCTTCAGTGTCCCTGTCACATGTTCCACCGTGCCTTTCTGCCTCCCAGTTGCGCAGAGATTGTTGCTTTGCTGGTACACTGAGGCAGGATCAAGCTTGTGCTCCCCTGGCACCAGGTCTGTCTCCATGCTGCCTAGGATTGCCAGAACGGGAGGTGGTATTGCTTCTCCCTGGCCCCCTGGCGCGTCCGCAGGTAGCGGTTTAAGTCTCTGGCAACCACCCTTGGCTGAGGGCTCCTTCCATGCTCCCTGCCTCCCTCTCCTCCTTGTCTCTCTATGACGCTGTTTCCAAAGATGACTCTTCACTCCTCTGCCGTCACCTCTTCACAGTCATTCCTTATCTGTTAAGGCTCAGTTGTTCTTTGGAATCCTGGCGCCACATTTCTGGCTCCTGCCTGGTCTCCTTAGCTCAAGGTTTCTCGGCCTTAGCACTACTGACATCGCAGGATGGATAATTCTTTATTGTGGGGGGCTGTCCTGTGCGTTGTAGGAGGATGTGTAGCCGCAGCCTTGGCCTCCGCTCACTAGATGCCAGTAACACCCACTAATAAGCCAGAATTATCTCCAGACATTGTAGATGTCCCCCAGGGACAAAACTGCCCCTGCTTGAGAACCACTGCCTTCGCTAGACGTGACATCATTCTCCACCCCCCCCCCCCCCAACTAAAACAGGTTGACCAGATGCCACGAGATTCTAGCACAACTTTTTTTTTTTTTTTTTGAGAGAGAGCGCGCGCACAAGCCGGGAAGAGAGGCAGAGGGGGGGAGAGAGAGAGAGAGAGATTTTTGTTTTGTTTTGTTTTGTTTTGTTTTGTTTTGTTTTTATTTTGAGAGAGGGAGGGAGAGAGAAAATCCCAAGCAGGCTTCATGCTCAGTGTGGAGCCCAGTGCGGGGCTCAATCCCATGACCCTGGGATCATGACCTGAGCCAAAATCAAGAGTCAGATGCTCAATCAACTGAGCCACCCAGGTGCCCCACCAGCACAACTTTCTGCATGACCATGGGCAAGGAGACTGAGAGAAAGGAGCCAGGATCACTAAATTCTAAGAGCGGGGGGTGGGGGGGGGGTACTAGGCTGCTATGCCCGTCCTTTCCGTAGTTTGGGGGGCCTCAAATCCTTAAGCACAGCAGTCCTGTGACTAGAGTTGATGTAAAAGGTGAACCTCTGTGCCATCCCTGCTCAGACTGGCACGCACATGTTCACCTGTACATGACTAGGGCAGACTATAGTGATGGAAAAGCTTCTTTAACATGGCTTTTTTGGCTTTACTCGTTAAAGACCTCATGGCATCTAGTAGTGCTACGTCTGCAAGACCAGGTATGGCACATAGTTGATATTCAATAGATGATTGAATAAACATATAATTGGGAGTATTTACTACTCTATAAGGAGGGAGGAAAACTCGTGAATATTTTCCACTCAAGGTCAGAAAGGAAAAAGCCTCCTGCCTCATTACACATGTCTTGCCTCCCCAGGTCTGACCTATCAGAAACATGGCAACCAGTGCCGTCCCCAGTGACAACCTCCCCACGTACAAGCTGGTGGTGGTGGGAGATGGGGGTGTGGGCAAGAGCGCCCTCACCATCCAGTTTTTCCAGAAGATCTTTGTGCCTGACTACGACCCAACCATCGAAGACTCCTACCTGAAACATACGGAGATTGACAATCAATGGGCCATCCTGGACGGTGAGACATGGATAGTAGCCCTGCATGGGGGTGGGGCATGTGACTCGGAGGGTCAGAGGAAGTTGACCAACTTCCCTGGGGCGGATAGTGTCTTCCACGTTGTCATTATGGGATGGTTGGTGTCAGGCCGTGTATGTTTTCCAGGGTGAATTCTGAATAGCTTTGTGGCAACCAAAATGCGTATTCAACAAAGAGGCTAGCATCGTGCCAACCCAGTGATGTCATGTTTGTTATTTCTTGCTGATCTGAAGCTCTGATTAACATTTACAGATGTCTCTGGCTCCTAAAAAAATGGGGAAGAGACAAACTGTTTTTTAGCGAGCGTAGTTTATTTCCCTTTGAGAGGGGGGAAATCTTGCATTTGACATTGTTTCTAGTGTAGTCTAAATTGGTCTAGATTAGCAATTCTCAAATTGTGGTATCCAGGCCAGCAGCCTAAGATTACCAGGGAGCTTCCCAGAAATGAAAACCCTCAGGCTCTACTGGTTCAAATTCTGAGGGTGGAGCCCAGGAATCCGTGTTTTAACAAACCCTCCAGGTGATGCTTAAAGTAGAGAACCGCTGCTCCAGATTCTTACTGGTTATGACTTCGTACTGAGTCTCTCTTTTAAACAAAGAGCCATTAAGGATAGACTGTAATTGTAGGAAGTGAGCTTTGAAAGCCCCTGGGATGCACTATCAGATATGTGATTTGCAAGTATTTTCTTCCAGTCTGTGACATGCTTTTCATTCTCTTAACAGTGTCTTTCAAAGACTAGAGCTTCTAATTTTGATGAAGTCCAGTTTATCAGCTTGTTCTTTTATGGATTGTGCTTCTGGTCCTGTCTAAAGTATTTGCCTAACCCAAGGTCACAAAGGTTTTCTTCCTATGTTTTCTTCTAGCAGTTTAATGGCTTTAGGTTCTGTATTTAGCATTAGGATCTACCTTGACTTAATTTTTGTATATGGTGTGAGGTATGGAACAAAATTGTTTTTTTTTTGGGGGGGGGGGGGCTGGGGGTTTGTTTTTTTGTTTTTTTGGTATATGGAGATGCAGGTGTTCCAGGGCTATTTGTTGAAAAGGTTCTTCTTTCACCACTGAATTGCCTTTGTACCTTTGATGAAAATTAGTTGCCCATATATTCTGTTTGTTTGACCTATCCGTCTATCTTATCACCAATACCACACTGTCTTGATAACTGTAGACTGATAACAAGTCTTAAAATCATGTATTGTTAAGTCCCCAAGTTTGTTCTTTTTCAAAGTTGCTTTGGCCAGTCTAGGTCCTTTGCATTTCCATATGAATTTAAGAACCAGTTAAATTCTAAAATTCTAGATTTTGATTGAGATTGTGTTGAATCTAAAGATCTGCACATTTGAGAAGAATTGACATCCTCATAATGTTGAACCTTTCAACCCATGAATGCAGTATTTCTCCATTTATTTAGGTCTTCTTTCTTTTTTTTTTATTTATTTTTTATGAGAGAGAGAGAGAGAGCGCGCGAGTGTGAGTAGGGGAGAGGGGTAGAAGGGGAGAGAGAAAGAATCCCAAGCAGGCTCAGCATGGAGCCTGACTCGGTCTCGATCCAACAACCCAGGGATTGTGACCTGAGCCGAAATCAAGTGTCAGACACTCAAGCTCAATTGACCAAGCCATCCAGGCACCCCTAAGTCTTCTTTAATTCTCTCATCAGTTGTTTTACAGAATTGATTGCATAGGTCTTTTACCTATTTTGTCAGATTTATATCTACAATCTGTATTATAAATGATATTTTTTTATTGCAGTTGTCGCTTGTTTGTTGCTAATATGTAGTAATGCAGTTGCATTTTGTGTATTAACTGTAACCTGCAACTTTGCTAAATTCACTTATTAGTTCTGGTGGCTTTTTTGTAGATTCCTTTGGGCTTTCTGCAGAGATGGTCATGTCTGCGAGTAAAGACAGTTTTACTTCTGCCTTTCCAAACTGGATGGCTTCTGTTTCTTTTCCTTGCCTGATTTCACTGACTAAAAACATACTTGTCCTGTTCTTGATCTTAAGGAGAAAGGTTTCAGTCTTTCAGCAATAAATAGGATGTTAGCTGTAGGTTTTTTATCAATTCCCTTTATCAGGTTGAAGAACTTCCCATTACTAGTTTCCTGAGAATTTTTATGAGGTATGGATATTGGATTTTTGTCAAATGCTTTTCTATGTCTACTTAGATACTCATATGGTATTTCATTTTTAGTGTGTCATTTTGGCAAATTATGTTAATTTTTATAATGTTAAACCAACATTGTCTCCCTGGGATAAATCCCACTTGGTCATGATGCTTTCTTCTTTTATGTAATGTTGGCTTTGACTTGCTAAAATTTTGTTTAGAATTTTTGTGTGTATGTTCTTGAGAGCTATACTGGCCTGTGGTTTTCTTGTCATGCCTAGTAATGCTAGCTTTATAGAATGCATTGAGAAATATGCTCTCTTCTTCAATTTTCTGGAGGGGTTTGAACAAAATTGGTATTATTTCTTCCTTAAATATTTAGTTGAATACACCTACGAGGCACTCTGGGGCCGGAGTTTTCTTTGTTGGAAGATTTTTTAACTACAAATTCAATTCCTTTAGTAAATATAGGGATATTCAGGTTATTTGTTTCTTCAGTGAGTTTTGGTAGTTGGTGTCTTTAAAAAAGTTGTTCAGTTCATCAGAGTTACCAAATTTATTGGCGTAAAGTTGTTCATGATATTCTCTTATTCTCCTGTTAATGTCGGTAGAATCCAGAGTGATGTTTCCCCTCTCATTCCTGATGTTTTTAATTTGTGTCTTCTCCTTTTTCCCTAAACAGTCTAGAGATTTATTGATATCATTGATTTTCACAAAAGAACCACCTCTTGAGTCCATTGACTTTTCCCATTTGGTTCCATTGATTTCCACTCTTAGCTTTATTATTTCCTTTTGTCTGCCTAATTTGTTCTTCTTTCTCTAATTTTTTAAAGTGAAAGCTTGTGTGATAGATTTGAACATTTCTTCTTTTCCAAGATCTTCATTTGGTGCTATAAATTCCCCCAAACTACTTGGTTAGCAGCATCCCACACATTCTAATACACTGTGTTTTCATTTTCATTCTGTTCAGAATACTTTCCTATTTCCCTTCTGAGATTTTCTTTGACCCATTGGTTATTTAGAAATATTTAGCTTTAAAGTATTTAGGAATTTTCCAGAGATCCTTCTGTTACTGGCTTCTATTTTAATTTCACTGTGTCAGAGAACATAAAATGTATGATTTAAATTATTTAACACTTATGGAGGCTTATTTTATGACCCAGGGTATGTTCTCTCTGGTAAATGTTCCATGTGCACATGAAAAGAATGAGTATTCTGCCGTTGTTGGGTGGAACGTTCTATGAATGTCTGTTATGTCGTTTGGTCTTTGGTTGTTTCAAGTGAGATGATAAATCTGGTCCTTGTTACTCCATCTTGGCTGGAACCAGAACCAAATCATCACTTCATTTAAAATTTTTTTTTTTAATTTTTAAAGTTTATTTATTGATTTAGAGAGAGAGAGAGAGAGAGCAAGCAAGTGCAAGCAGGGGAGGGGCAGAGAAAGGGAGAGGGAGGATCCCAAGCAGGCTCCATGCTGTCAGCACAGAGCCTGATGTGGGTCTCGAACTCACAAACCATGAGATCATGACCTGAGCCAAACCAAGAGTTGGATGCTTAACTGACTGAGCCACCCAGGCACCCCCTGAATCACCACTTAAAAATAAAAAATGTGACAGCTTTGTGTGTATACTGAAATGTGTACTTTAAGAAGGGCGAGGGGCACCTGGGTGGCTCAGTCGGTTAAGCGGTTAAGCGTCCAGCTTCGGCTCAGGTCACGATCTCGCCATCAGTGAGTTCGAGCCCAGCCTCGGGCTCTGTGCTGACAGCTCAGCACCTGGAGCCTGCTTGGGATTCTGTGTCTCCCCCTCTCTGCCCCTCCCCCACTCACTCTGTGCCTCTCAAAAATGAATAAACGTTAAAAATTTTTTTTCTTAGGAAGGGTGAATATTATGGTATTTGAATTATATCATAGTTTTAAAAACCACCTTCAGGGCTTTGGCTGTAGTCCTGAAACTGAATCGTTCCCCAGGAACCAAGCACATTCCCGCCTCTGGGACTCTGCATTTGGTATTCTGTCTAGAACGTTCTTCCTTCAGCAATACATTCTCACCTTTGTGTAGGTCTCCACTCAAATGTTAAGTTTACCTAAGAAGTCTTCCCTGACCAGACCATCTGCACCAGCAGCCACCCCACCCCTGTCATTCTGTCTCCTTGTTAACTCTTTTTCTTTATTCTACCTTTTACTGGTAAACATATATTTGCTCCCTATATTTACTTGAGTTTTTATTGCTTCCCGATAAAATATAAAATTTTGAGAGTGGAGACTTTATTTACTGCTATATTCTCGGTGTCTAGACGACTGCTTGGCTCATCGTACGTCCTCAGTAAATGTGTGTGAAATGAATGTATGACTAAGTCCTGAACAGAATATGTGCAGTCACAGGTGTGAAGTGCTAGCTGTGTTATATAATAAATATCTATAACCACTAAAAGTTAAAACTTACATTTAATAAATATCTATAACCACTAAAAGTTAAAACTTACATTTATGCACCTGCTAAAAATCATCTCATGCGTCACTCATTCGACTATATGCCGCATTTTGGGATATATGGAGTTAAAGAACTATAAGCAGTTTCTTTACTGTGGGACTTAAGAGACTCTTCAATATACACACATAATATTGGGAATGTATTGGTAGGATAGGTTGTCCTTAGGGTTTCCCAAAGGACCGCTGTTAGCACATCATTCTGGACTATTTCCACAGAAAACATCCCGAAAAACATGGCATAATACATGTAAGAGAGCAACATCATTGCCTGGTGCATAATTGGGACTTAATGAATATTAGTTCTCTATACAGCCGTATTGACTTCTCTAACTTTTTCTTAAAGTAACTTTGGGTATTAGATTCGTCTCTGAGGGAAAAAAAGTTCCCAAGGGTGATTTTTAGGAAGATTTTGTGATAATGTTTATTATCACAATAAAAATATTTATTATTTCAGCAGCAGCAGGGAAAAGGGAAGCATGGCCACAGCACTACTTTATAAGCACAAATTTGCAAAGCTTGTGTTCTGAATCTCCTGGGCTCCCCTGGGATGCTGTGCCTCTCAACCTGCCCCCTGAACCCAGCCTAATTCAGGGCATTGCCCACCCAGGACATCCTCAGGCACAGATGCTAGATTGCTACATTTCTCCACTGAGTTAAGTCTTGTATTAAGAAAAGAAAGGCAGGTCAGGGCACCTGGGTGGCTCCGTTGGTTAAGCAGCTGACTTCAGCTCAGGTCATGATCTCATGGTTTGTGAGTTCAAGCCCCGCATCAGACTCTGTGCTGACAGCTCAGAGCCTGGAGCCTGCTTTGGATTCTGTGTCTCCCTCACCCTCTGCCCCTCCCCCACTCACTGTCTGTCTCTCAAAACTGAATAAATGTTAAAAGAAAAGAAAGGCTTAAAACATTCCTTTTAAATATTAATTAGTCTGGCATTTAAAAAGATGCCTGCCCCATGTTTTGGGAGTTTTAATCAAAGGCTGGTTATATTTACGCTTGAGTGTAACTCTGACCCCTTCTGAGGCTAGATTCCTCTGGGGTGGATTGCAGCCCTGGGATGGTCAGGACTTTACTCGGGCATCCAGAGTCCTGACCTCCTGCTTCGCTGGAGGCCATACCATCCTGGGGGGCGCAGTGCTAAGCCTGGGAAGCCTTCCAAGGGCTCTGAATTCTGGGGTTTGCTCTTCTTCCAAATTCAAAAAGAGCAAAAACATGGCAGCTTGATGAGGAGGAGGAGGAGGAGGGGGAGAATTATGAGGGCAGTAATGATCTTTACTGAGCAATTACTATGTGCAAGCTTCATGCCAAGCACGTTGCATACGCTCTGTTTTAATACAACAGTACTGTGCTAGCTACTGTTGTTATCTCCCTAAAAATAAAGCACAGCAAGATTCACACAGCTAGCAATGGCTTGAACTCCCCTTTGTCTCCTGGATTCTCTGTTAGTCTGATTGGGTGGGAAAATCCTCTCCCACCTCACAAGCTGATCCCTGGGCCTCTGGGAATGGACATTGAAATCCTGGGAAGAGGGGAGCGTGGCCTGGATTATCAGGTCAACAGACGTATTCGCCTGTCCCGCTTACAACTTGCCCAAGGCCCTTCAGAGGGCCAGCTGTTCTTCCCAGGCTTGCTCAAAAAGCCTTCTCTGGTTGCCACACAGGATTCTCAGAGGCTTCTGCTTACTTTACAGACTTGTTTCTTGCTCTCTTTCAAGGGACCTCATTGCCCTGGTTCTCCCAGAATCTAAGACACAGGAGACAGCTGACCTCAGGGGCCAGCAGCTGGGGTCCCCAGTGTCTAGGACTACTAGGCTTTGGAGCAAGCCTGCTCTGGGTTCTTTCCCACAGGTCCTATGGGACCCTGACCTCACCTGTCATTGTTACAGCCCAGTTCTGGGAACGTCTCCTCGCTGCCCGGTGCCCACCTCTCCCGGCTCTCCAGCCTTCTCTCCTGGTCCTTGACTTTGGTCCCCCCCCTCACCCTGGCTTTCAGCTACAGGACTCACCATATCCCAGTTCTCAGGTTTCATGAATCAGGAAGAACCAAGCCTTGAGCAGAGCCTTGAGGTTTTGTATGTATGTATGTATGTATGTATGTATGTACATCTGTATATACGTATGATTTTATTGTGGTGAAATATACATAAATCTTAACATTGTAACTGTTTTTAAGTGTATAGGTCTGTGGCCTTAAGTCCATGCATGTTATTGTGCAGCCGTCACCACCATCCCTCCGCAGACTTACTCATGTCCAACTGATACTCTGCACCCAGCAAACAATAACTCCTACTCCCCTTCCCCCGGCCCCTGGAAGCACCATTCTATGTCCTGTCTCTTTGAATTTGACTACTCTGAGTACCTCATATATGTATGTGGACTCATACAGCATTGGTTCCTTTGTGACTGGCTTATTTAACTTAGCGCAATGTCTTCAAGGTCCATCCACCCATGTGTAACATGTGTCAGGATTTCGTCTCTTTTAAGACTGAATGATATCCCACCGTATGTATATACCACATTTTGTTTACCCATTTGTGCAGCAGCGGACCCTGGGACTCTTTCCATTTCATGGATCTTGTGAATAATGCTGCTGTGCACACGAGCATACAGATATCTGTTGCAGTCCGTGCTTCCAGTTGTTTTGTCTTGGAGTTCTTGTGAGCCTATTTTTTTCTGTTAGGCTAGGGCTGGCAGGCTCCTGAACTCTATGGTATCACCCCCCTCACTATATACCTAAGGAAACTGGTGCAGACGGAGAAGTGACTTGCCTAAGTCAAGCTAGAGGCAGAGCAGGCCCAGGGCGTCATACCTCTGCCGAGCACATCCCCCTTCCTGTCCTGTTTGCGCCTAAACCTTGGCCCTGCAGGGAAGGGTATTGACCGCATCCTCCGCAATCCTACCTACAACGGGGATGGGTGTCGCTGGGCTTCTCACCTGTATGGTTCCCAGTCCCACCCTCTTCCCAGCCTTGCATCTTTCTTCCACCAATGGAGAACAGCAGTGGCCCTAACTCTCCCAACACCTCTTCCCACTATGGGCTCCTGGGCCCAGCTCTGCAGCCGCCCTGGCCCCCTGTGTCCCCATTGACAGCTTGGTCTTTGCAGAGTGAAAGCTCCAGCCCTTCTCCTGCACCCTCAGAAGCTGGGATGTTTCCACCCTGGCTTCTGCCCAAACCTCAGACACAAGTGCTGTTGTCTTCTCGGAGCAGCCTGGACCTGGCTTTTCCCTGAAGCTTGAATCCACATTCTTTCTGGGGAGGAGGAGGGAAGGAGGACATTGGAAGGGCAGCGAGAGGAAAAGGAACATTTATTGAGTGTATTTTTCTGAGCTAGAGCTTCAGAGTAAGCACCGCCCCGTGGCCCCCCAACTAAAAGTGGGGTACAGCCAGAGCTGGCCTGTCGTTCCACCTTTCCACCCATCCTCCTCTTTTCCTGCTGGCAGTGATGTGGGAGGAATTTCCCTCTTTTTCTTTATGAGGGAACATGGCCTCAGATTATGAAATCCAGCCCTGCAGGCCTCTGCCTGACTCTTTATTCTGGTTCCGTCAGCCATCACTGTTTGAATGCTTCCAGTAACGTGGGGCTTACTGATCTCCAAGGTGCTCAGGGAAGTGCCTCCTGGTGCACTGAAGCCAAACCCTCTTTCACAGTGGCTCCTTTTGCTTCACTGCAGTAGGAGCAGTTACTCCTGACTAGACTTTTCTGGAAGGCCAGAGCCTGTGTTAAGGACTTTGCAGGGATTGTTTTATTTCATCCTTGCAACAGTTCTGCTAAATTGAGGTTAATGTCTCCACCAAGCCGGTGAGCACAGCTGCTCCTTAGCCAGTACCCACCGGTACTGCCATACTAGTTGATAAAGCAGTGAAATACTTCCATAACATTGGGAAATTGCTGCTGTTGCTGTCCTGTGTCCCTGGGGACCCAGACCTCCTGCTCCAGCGCCTGTCCAGCCGTCCTCCGATCAGTCAGGCCCCTGCAGGCGGAGGGAACCAAGATTCAGAGAGGGGAAATAACATGTCCAAGGTCACACAGCTCATTAGAGCCCCATTCCTCTGACCCCGAAGCAAAGGATCTTACTCTTGCTCTGTGTCAGCTTAGTGCACTAGCCAGCCTGGGAGCTGAGGTTCACCCCATCAGGCAGTGACCTCGAGTCAGCTCAACAAGGCTGTGTGATGACAGTGTGTATGCAGTGTATGCCCCTCCCCCTTCAAAGTCACAGCAGAGCCAGGATTCAGTCCTGGGGTTTGTACCCTAAACCTCAGGTGGGTTTCCTCTTACATTGTTGACAGATCCTATACCCCTGCAGTTAATTTAGGCTTTTGCCCTGATTTCAGAACTTCATGTTGATTGCTTTTAAAAGTCACGTGATGATTTTGGACTAGGGCACCGCTGAAGGCGGTAGTGAGAAGGAGTTAGCTTAGCTTCCTGTTGTATTTTGGAGGAGGAAACAACAGCATTTGTAGATGGAGTATATGGCATGGGGTGGGGGTAGAGAGAGAAAGCCTTTGGCCTGCACACTGGTAGAATGGTTAGGTTTATCAAGATTAGGAAGACTGGTGAAAAGCAAGTTTGGGGGGAAATCAAGAGTTTAATTTTGGACATGTTAAATCTGAGATGCCTTTCTCATATACAGATAGAAGTCATGCAGGCAGCCGGATGTCTGAATCTAGAGTAAGGGGAGATGTATAGGCTGGAGATGGAAATTTTGGAGTAGACATGTAAAGCCATGAGATGAGAGGTGGCCAATGAAGTGAATGTGGGGGACTGAGTGTGGGGACCCACCAGCATTTAGAGGGTAGAGAGATAAAGGGACAGAACAGGACCAGTCACTGCAGTAGGAGAAGAACCGGAGAGAGCGATGTCCCAAGGCTCTTCAGAAAGGAGGGAACCATCAACTACTGGCCTGAGTGCACCAGCCAGATTAATGTCAGATGTCAGCAGGTGGCCCAGTGGGTTGAGGACTGAGAAGTGCCAACTGGATTCAGTGACATGAAAGTCATTGGTGACTTGACTAGATCAATTTTGATAGAGTGGTCAGGAATGAAAGTCTGATCATAGTGGATTTAAGAGAGAGTGGAGGAGAGGATGAGCAGGCAATGAGAACAGACAAGTCAAGGGGTGTGGCTGTAAAGAGGAACAGAGAAATGGACAGCAGCCGGAAGGAGATGTGAGGTCAAGGGGCAGGGTTTTTACTTGTAATTTTTTTGACTTTAATTTTTTTTTTAAGGTGAGAGAAATTATAGTATGTTTACATTGTGGTGGAAATGAACCACTAGAGAAAGAAATGGATGATGCAGGAGACAACAATAGCAGCCAGTGCCCTTATATAGGTGGAAGAGGACAGGATCCAGTGTCCAGTTGGAGGGGATGGGCTTGGACAGGAGCAGGGCCAGGTCATGCCCGTAGTAAGAAGACAGTGGGAGTGTGTGTTTCAGAGAAAAAGAGAGGGGGTCCCTCATACATTTTTTAATTGAGATGTAACTCCATGGAAAACTCCCTCCTTTAAATAGTATAGATATACAGTTGTGCAGTCACAACTGCTGACTGATTCACAAATCAGCAATCACTTGGATCACCACTGATTGTTCAACATTTCCACCACCTCCCCCTAGAAAGCTCACTCCATTAAGCAGTCATTCCCCATTCTCCCCCACCACCTCCCCCAGTCCCTGAAACCACTGACGGACTTTCTGTCTTTACAGATCAGCCTATGCTGGACATTTCATATAAATGGCACCATACTCTAAGTAGCCTTTCACTTAGAAAGTGACTAGGCTCTTTCACTCAACGTGCTGTTTTTAAGGTGCATCCTGTTGGAGCTTGTATCAGAATTTCGTTCCTTTTTATGTGCGAATACTATTCTAGTGTATGGATATGCATCACATTTTCTTTATCCACTGATCCATTGCTGGCCATTCGGGTTGTCTCCACTCTGGGGCTTCAATGGATAGTGCTGCTTCAGACATTCGTGTGCGAGTTTTTGTGTAGATATGTTTTCACTTCTCTCGGGTGTGTCCCTGGCATGGACTGGCTGGGTCCTATGGTAACTCCATGTTTCACTTTTCAAGGAAATGCTAAACCGTTTTCTGCAGTGGCTGCGTTTGCCTCCCCCGCAGTGTGCGAGGCTTCCTCGGTCTGTGAGGTGGGTTGATTTGGAAGCTTGTGGAATTTAGCTGTTGATCTCTGTTTCACACCTGTTTCACTCAGCTGGGGGTGGAGATTGGAGGAGAGGAGGCCGTGGGAAGCTGTGGCCCAGGAGTAGGAGAAGACTGGATGGGGACATGTTTAGATTTGTTGGGTGCTTTAAGGGCCCTGGAAGTCGGTGCTAGGACTTTAAAGGGAGCAAGGAGCATGGCTCTGAGTTCTCTCCTCCCAGCTATGCGTGGCCACCCAGGGGCAGGTGTGAGGTAGGTGGAAGGTTGGGGGTAAGCAGGTGGGATGGGTGTCTTCCATCTCGGCAGACCTCGGTGCTCTGTCCTCGCCCCCTCCGTGTAGACCTGTGCCTCTTCACAGGCCCTGTGGACACTGCTGGCTGCCCGGTCAAAGACAGGCTGGTGCCAGCAGCAGAGCAAGGCTTGGCTCCAGATAGTCTGGTGTTCAAATCGTGCCTGTCCTGCTCGCCAGCAGTGGGAACCTGGGCAGGTCACCGCCTTGCCCTGCTTCATTTCTTCACCTATAAAATGTTGCCCCCCCCCACTGGTTGTGAGTGGTTGTGAGGAAGAAATGGGGTTGTAGGCCAACATTTTGCCTCCCTGTTCCTCTCCATTACCAGCACCCCCCTGCCCTGCTACCATCTGTCCCTGGGATGTTCCTGGTTACACAGCTGAGACCCACCCCCCTGCTGCCCTCTTCTTTCCCTGAGAGAGGTATTTGTTTGGGGTAGAGGTGTTCCCGGCTCTTCTAAGAATTCCACAAAACCGTAGACCATCTCCCTGAGAGAATGTGCACCCACACATGCAATATGTTCTCCAGGTCAGGGAATTTAGGGACCCCGTGAAAATGTATTCCAGGGCTTCTTCCCGTTCCCCCAGCTGCCATAGCGTGGCCTCGCGAGCAGTTGTCCCCTAAGGCTGGTGGCCAGCACTTCTGTCCTGTCATCCTGAAGTCAGTGAGTTGAGGTTGGGGCCACTGCCAAAGGGAAGCTTCTGCATCGCCAGGGAGCCAGCCGTATGTGCTGCAGGATCTTGCCCCCTCCCCCTTAGAGAGTCCCAAGTGGCCTGACTTCCCACACCCTGCCAGCACTTTAGAGAAGAAAGCAGCCCTTTTTCTGGGAACAGTGCATGGTGGATGGGTCCAGCCCTTCTGCCCGACACTCAGCCCACTCCATACATACCCTTACCCAGAAAGGGGAACACAAGTAACATAGTAAAGAGCCCTCATCCCTACTGATGCTCAACTAGGTGGCATGTATTTATTGGAGTCTTCTCCTGGGAAGGGCACAGGCTTCCCCACCTGACTCCTGTGTGAAATGGGTGTGATCACTCCTGCTTCCCACTACGGGTCTGTGGATTAGAGAAAGGTAGAAAACAGCAGGCATGGTCCTTGGAGGTGTATTATCTCTAGAAATCATCATCTCTGTTGTTTTATATTCCAGAACCCTTACTTCACCATGAAGGGTGCGTTACACAAGTTAAAAAGTCACTTCTTAGTGATTTCCCTTAAAGCTGGCCCGGGCTGATCGAACACAGTAACCGCATTTACTATGGCATGCATGTGATCTGTCTAGTCATTCTGTAAGTATTTTTTTGGACCTGCATTGGGTGCTGAAGCTTTTGAGACACCCAGGGAAATGAAAGCCAGGCTCCCCTCCCACTCACCCTCTGGAGTTCCCCCCCCCCCCCCGCCCCCGCCATGGTGGGGAGCTGAGCCAGGCCTGGAGGCACTGACTAGCAGAGACCCACAGAACCCATAACCCAACAGGAAGGGTTCAAAGACACAGGTCAGAGGCTTGGGCTCTCAGGAGAGGAGGCAGACTGCAGCCACGTGGCGGGATGGCTGGGGTAGCTGGCGGAGAGGGTATTCTGGTTCATTTGTGCAAAGCCTTGTGCAAAGGCTTGTAATTGAGACACAACCTGGCGGGTTCTGGGTGGCCAGACCCGCACCCTCTGGTTGAAGATAAAAGACTGGATGAGTAGGGACAGCTGGGTCTTGGGGAAGTTGGAGTGGCCTCCTTCCTAGTATGCAGCCTTGAGCAGATCCCTTTAACATTGTGGGCCTCAGTGTCTGCATTTGTACTAGGCCATGAAGAGGACCCAGAGGGCGTGTGTGCATAAAACCCCAGCAAAGTGCCTTCTGCCAGTAGGAACATGGTGGGAAGGACTCTTGTCAGCCAAAGAGCTCAGACTGTACCCTGGGCTGCCGCCAAGGTCAGAGCCCTGAGCCCATGGCAGGGTGTGCCTCCCACTGAAAGCCCTGGAGGAGGAAGAAGAGGAAGAAGAGAAGAAGGAAGAGGAAGAGTGGGAGGGAGATGGGGAGGGAGAAGGAGGAAGGCTCAGCTGGGACCCAGGCTGGTGCCCTCACATGCTGACTGCCCACCTGCGGGGGTGGGGGGCCCCATACCATGCCCACATGTGGGACTTGGATTCTGAAATTCACAAGATCTAAGAGCAGCCCTGGGGTTTCCACTTAAACCCTCCTCAGCCACACTGCTGGCCCCATTATCCTCTGGATGGGAAGACTGGGGCAAAGCAGACAGAGGTACACAGTGCTGACCCTCTCTGTCTCCAGAATCTTTATCTCTTCTCCCTCCTTCTGCCCTGGGTGCCTGTGTCTCTGTCTCTGTCTCTCTCTCACACACACGCACGCACACACACGCACACACATGCACACACACACACATTGGCAAAACACCTCTTTTCCCACAGTGACTAATACTTTCTCTCTCTGGAATCCTCCTACCTTCATGACATCAGGCATGGGAAATGCAGGCTGAATCATAATTTCTGAAATGCATAGCTGCCCATTATCTTCAGCCTCTTTTGGAGGCAGAGCTACTGACAAGGGGCCTGTGCCTCATCCAGGTGTATGTGTGTGCAGGGGAGGGATGAAGCCCAAACCAGACCAGGCCCAGCTCAGCCCCCATCTGCTCCTTCCTGGTTGCATCTGCCCTTCTGGGGCCCTAAGGTTTAGAATTTCCAAGGCGCCCTCCACTCTCCTCTTTCCCCTTGGCCCCCATTCTCTATGTTCTGTGTCTTCAGTGTCTGCCCATTCATTTTTTTCTCTCCACTTCAAACACACCTGCCTTCGCTGACACCCTGGTTGCCTCTGCCCTGGTCCCTCCTTCACCTCTTCACAGCTTCCCTCTCCAGTCCCTTTGGCTGCCAGACTTACCCTCTCACTACATCTCTCCCCTCTCTGAACCTTCCGTAGCTCCCCAGCACCCACTGAGTTCAAACATTTTAGTGTAGGATCCAAGGGCCACAGCCTCTGGTCTCCCCGACCTCTCTCCCATCACAGACCTTTTATGCCTGCACACCAGCCTCCCCACGACTCTTTTCTTCCTAGCCTTCAGGCCGTTGCCCATGCTGATTCTCTGTCTGGAAGGCCTTCCCCAGGCCCTATCTTTTTTATGTCAAATGCTGTTCTTTTAAGGGCAGGATAAGTATCCCTTCTTGGCTAAAACCTTCCATTATCCCTCCAAGCTGAAGGGACCTCCCCCTGCCCCTTCCCTAGATCTCCAATAGTATGTATCACTTTCTGTCCTGTATTATTTTTCTTCAAGTGTCAGCCCAGCTAGCCTGTAAGTACCTTGATAGTGAGATGCAGCTTTCTTTTTAACCACCTGAAGTACCAAGCAGAGCGGATGGCACTGTGTAGGTGCTCAAGAAGTAATTGGCAAATGGATGACTGACTGAATGCACCTCTTAGAGTCCCATGTGCAGGCTGCTCCTGTTCCCCAAAGGTGGGGCAGGCCTGGACGTTACCACACAACCATGTGCCATCCCTGTCCGGTTTGTGATTAGGACTATGCTAGGCTGTTTCCATGAGCTGGAAAGTTCTTTATTTTCTGGGCTCTGGAACAGTTTGTCCCTAATAAAAAGAGCTTTGTGCCATTCATGGGGGAGATTTGTCTCTTTAATTTCATGGATAATTATTGGCCTATTCAGATTTTATATATTTTCTTGAGCCAGTTTTGTTCATTTATATTTTCCTTAAATTGTCCATTTCATCAAGAATTGAAAATTTATTGCTATAAAACTGCATATAGTTTTCTTTCATAATCAAATATATATCTAGATCCATAGTCATAGGCCTTTCCTCAATCCAAAGGCTTATTAGTCTTTTTTCTTTTCTTTTTTCTTTTTTTTGTCTGATAAAGGCTTTTTTTCTTTAATTGGTCTTTTCAAAGAATCAGATTTTGATTTTTAGGTATCTACTACTTTTACTTCCTCTCATTTTCTTAATTTCTACTTTCATTGATGATTTCTTCTTTCTTTGGTTTTATTTTTCTTTTCCTAGCCCCTTCATTTAAATGCTTAGTTAATTTTCAGTCTCTTGTTTTTGGAAGTGCATTTAAAGCTGTAATTTTCCTCTGAGTACCACTTTGGCCTCAAACCAGGGGTTTTATTGTTGTTTATTGTCATTCAATTCTAAATCGTTTGTAACTTCTACTTTGCTTTTCTCTTTAACTAGAGCATTTTTGAGCAGTAACACTCTTTAAACTTTGAAGCGGATAGTTTCTTTTACATATGTGTTGCTGTTAATTTCTGATAGTTTTGCATATAGACAAAAAGATAGCTGCATATGACATCTGCTTTCAGAAATGTGTTGAAATTTTTATTGATGGCTTAATATATGGCCAATTTTTGTGACAATTTCCTGTGTTTGAAAATGCTTATTTACTGTTTGAGTGTAAAGTTTGTTCTCTCAGATGATGTTTTTAAATTTGGCATTATTGAGATCATTACTTTTGAGAGGCCAGGTGATCTGTCTCTAAGACAGGCCTGTTCAGTTCTTTTTTTTCCAAATTTTTATTTAAATTCTAGTTAGTTAACATATCGTGTCATATTGGCTTCAAGAGTAGAATTTAGTGATTCGTCACTTACATACAACACCCAGTGCTCATCCCAACAAGTGCCTACTTAGTGCCCATCACCCGTCTAGCCCATCCCCCACCCCACTCCCCTCCAGCAACTCAATTTGTTCTCTATTTAAGAGTCTCTTATGGTTTGCCTCCCTCTGTTTTTCTTATTTTTCCTTCCCTTCCCCTATGTTCATCTGTTGAGTTTCTCAAATTCCACATATGAGTGAAATCATATGGTATTTGTCTTTCTCTGATTTATTTCACTTGGCGTAATACACTCTAGCTCCATCCACGTTGTTAGAAATGGCAAGATTTCATTCTTTTTAGGCTGAGTAATATTCCATCGTATATATATATATATACACACCACATCTTCTTTATCCATTCATCAATCGAAGGACATTTGGGCCCTTTCCGTAATTTGGCTATTATTGATAATGCTGCTATAAACATCAGGGTGCATGTACCCCTTTGAATCTGTATTTTTGTATCTTTTGGGTAAATACTTAGTGGTGCAATTGCTAGGTCTTAGGGTAGTTCTTTTTTTTTTTAAGTTTGTTTATTTATTTTGAGAGAGAGAGTGAGAGGGAGGGAGAATGCATGGGAGAGATGGAGAGAGAGAAGAGAGAGAGAATCCCAAGCAGGCTCTGCACTGTTAGCATGAAGCCCAGTGTGGGGCTCGATCTCAAAAACCATAAGATCATGACCTGGGCTGAAATCAAGAGTAGGACGCTTAACCCAATGAGACACACAGACGCCCCTTTAGTTCTATTTTTAACTTTTTGAGGAAGCTCCATACTGTTTTCCAGAGTGGCTGCACCGGTTCATTCCCACCAACAGTGCAAGAGGGTTCCCCTTTCTCTGCATCCTCGCCAACACCTGTTGTTTCTTGTGTTGTTAATTTTAGCCATTCTGACAGGTGTGAGGTGGTATTTCATGGTGGTTTTGATTTGTATTTCCCTGATGATGAGTGATGTGGAGCATCTTTTCATGTGCCCATTGAGGCCTGTTCAGTTCTCTCACAATGATCATGAGATTTGCCAATACCTACTGTATTTAAAAATCAGGTTTTTGTACATATGTATCTTAGGCAACATTCTTATGTGCTTATGATTCATGACTTTGGCACTCCTTGATGCTTGTACTTTTTCCCATTATAAATACCCTGATTTGTCCTGTCCAGTGCGTTGGCCTTGAATCCTGTTTTGTGGATGCATGGGGCTGGCATATCCTTTTTTATCTCTTCATTTTTCATCCTTCCTGTGTCATTTTGGTTTATATGTGTCTTTTGCAGTAGCAGACAAGTGGATTTTGTATTGGGTGTCTGCCTTAATAGGTGGGTTTAATCCATTTGCATTTACTATTGTTAGGCATAGTTAGAATTACGTCTGCCATCTTCTTTCATGTCTCCTTTTTTAGCTTTCATATTTTTGTGTAGTTTATTCTTGCCTTTTGTTGGATTGGTCCCATTTACTTTGTTCTGTTGGGTTTTTTTTCTTCTGATAGTTAGGAACTTTTGAGTTTTATGTCTAGTGGTTATTCTATGTACAGACATGTGTTGGTGTGTGTGTGTGATTATATTTTTCTGTTAACATCTGGATGTAATTATTATCTTTAGTCTATTCCCAAATGAGGCAAGAAATTTAGTAGTAGCTTACTTTTCCCCAGCCCCGCCCCTCACAGATGGATCATCATAGATTTTAGTTCTAAACTGTCATTAATTTACTTCAAATCCTAAAATGATGTTTATTTAAACTTAACTCTTATGTTTTGCTGTATTCCTTGCTTATCATTATTTATAGTCTTTCATGGACCTATTTTTCACTTGCTGAAGTATTTCCTCCAAGAATTCTGTTAGAAAGCATGGATATAAAATGGACCAGAGGGTCCATTTCGATTTTCAGCTCCCTATTAAATTGGGGTTTCAAAATTCTGAACATACTTTTTCACTTATCCTAGATCTCTAGTTTTTTTGTTTTTTTTTTTTTTATTTTTTTTTAATGTTTATTCATTTTGAGGGAGAGAGAGACAAAGTGGGAGCAGGGGAGGAGCAGAGAGAGGGAGACAAAGAATCTGAAGAAGGCTCCAGGCTCCATGTTGTCAGCACAGAGCCCGATGCGGGGCTGGAACCCACAAACCACGAGATCATGACCTGAGCCAAAGTTGGACGCTTAACCAACTGAGCCACCCAGGCACCCCTAGATCTCTAGTTTTTGTTTTGGATAATACACACCTTCAAAATCTGTGAATACATTAATTACATACCAACTGAATGTTGGGCCTTCCCATCCCTTCAGCCAAACCTGTGACATTTTCATCTGTTTTGCTGTTGGGATTTATTTAGTGTCCTCGATCCCTACCCAAAATTACACCAACTCCCATCAATTACCTTCAGCTGGCTATATCGATCTTCACAGTATGTACTCATCCCCACCAGATGTTATATTACCCATTCAGTTGTTTGCCAATCTCCCCACTAGATTATGAGTCCCAGGAGAGCAAAGATTTTGCCTCATTGATGTTGCATCTACAGTGCCTACAACACTGCCTGGCACATCGTAGGCTTTCCAATATTTCTTCAGTGAATGAATGAACAAAATTGAGTAGACTTCACATTCATTTACTCATTCAGCTACAATTTGAGTTCTTTTTGTGCCAGGTTCCAAACAGACCAGGCCCCTGCCTCTGGGAGGTGACAGTCCAGGTGGGGCCTATGAAATGGGCAGCAAGAACAGTATGCCATGAAAAGGCTATACAAGAGTGGGGAGAGTCCCGGAGGCTCAGGCACGAGAATGCAGTGAGTCAGAGTCAGCTGGCCAAAGCAAGGGGAGCAAGAGAGGAGGGATGGTTGGGGGATGGCACCCCAGGTGAGGAAGACAAGCTCGAAACAGACACTCCTTCAGAGCTTCTTTGTGGCAGGCGTTGCTCCAAGGGTCTAAATATTTTAACTTAAACAACCCTTAGCATCCCCATTTGAGGAAACGAAGGCTCAGAGAAGTGAGCTTGCCCTGAATCACACTCTAGGAATGAAGAATCAGACTCAGCCCAGAATCTGGCTCCAAAATCTATAACTACCTACTCCACTGCCTCCAGGGAGAGGGCAGGTGGGTCTGAGAGTAGAATGAGCTAGGAAATGGGAGAGGCCGGATGGTGAGCAGAGACTTGCGGGATGCTGAGGGGCTTCAGGAGGCCTAAGGGGGTCAGGCCTGTGCATCTCAGAGGAGAACCCCCAGCTGTGGCTGTCACCCCTCTGAAACAGCCTGGGGGTGCACATTTAGCAAGGAAGCTGGAGGGGAATCGGCTTGAGAAGTCCATAGGGTGGAGGGAAGGAGAGGGGATGGATGGGTTGGGGAGAGACCCTCTGCCGAGATGGTGCCCTGCTCCGTCTCCCCAGCCATTCTTGTTTCCTTCCCCAGCTTCCCTTCCCATCACCCCTGTGACAGCCCCATCCTAGGGGCAAGTGATCCTGGCTCTCAGAGGCCTCTCCTTCCCCATGGCCTGCCTGCTGTCTGTCCACACCGGAACTGAGGACCCTTCCTGACCTGGGATGGCCTCTTCAGGCTTCCCCAGCGCATGTCCTGGGCTCTCCTCCCAAGGAGCTACAAGGTGGAAGCGTTGTGTCTATCTTACAAAAGAGGAAAGGGGGTTCAGAGAGTCAGGTAACTTCCCCAGGAATCAGTTTGTAAGGGCTGCAGCAGGATCCAAGCCCAGGTGTGGGGACCCCAGAGGGGTTGTGTAGCAGAGTTGATCATGGACTTTGTGAGGTTTTTCTGTAGACAGACTGTTAAGGCCCAGGGAGCACAGTAGGTTGGAATCAGCAGGTCCACAAATGAGTCTCTTAGAGCCTCACACTTTAAAGTGTCTGAGGCCCTGCTGGGTCCCTTACACCTCAGCCCAGGGAACTCATGCAGCCTCTCGTGGGGACAGCTTGTCTGGAGCCACCCTGGGGATGGCAGTGGCAGCATGGGGGTCTGCAGGCCAGGAGGGCTCCACAGTGGGGGGTGACAGCCTCTGAGTGGCCTCATCCCACTCCAGTTCTGGACACAGCCGGGCAGGAGGAATTCAGTGCCATGCGGGAGCAGTACATGCGCACAGGGGACGGCTTCCTCATCGTCTACTCGGTGACAGACAAGGCCAGCTTCGAGCACGTGGACCGCTTCCACCAGCTCATCCTGCGCGTCAAGGACAGGTAAGGGCAGCTGGGCCAGGACCTCCCAGCCTCTGGATCAGAGCAGGCTCTGTCTGTCTCAGTCTCTCTCACTGAGGCACAGAGGGGCAGAGGTGAATTCAGACATTGGTCCCTTGGGCTCCTACCCCAGTTCTTTCCATGGGGCCAAACTGCTTTCAAGCCTTAAGTCAGCCCCTTCCCATCTCTCCTAAACTGTCCCCACTGATGCCCCCAATTTAACCAAATTTTATCATGTTCAAAGAAAAAGTGAATTTTCTCTCCAGTATGCGTTGTAATTGGCTAAATCACATTTGACTGTGGGATTTACAAGCACCTAATTAAAGGCTGGTTTTTTCCTTAGCATTATATGGAGTAATTAAATAATTTGTAGTTTCTTTTCAGCCTAACTGGTGTTTTCAGTTAATTGGCTCTTAAAGAGGCAATGCAAAGAGAGTAAAAGGACAAATGAATAGGAAATGAGCAAGCTTTGAACAAATCTCAGTAAATTCAGAAAAGCCTAGTTCACACCAACTCCAAAGGCAAAGTATTAGTAACTTTTCCAGGGAAAGGGATACACACTCACACACACTCACATATACACATAAAGCTCTGAGACGTAAATGTGGGTTAAGCTCCTGACTGTAGGAATTTCAAAAGAGAAAACATAAATGACTCTGATATGAGAAAATATTCAGCCTTTTGGCTAACCCAAGAAATGCAAGAAAAATAATAAAGTAGTATTTTTTACCTGTGAAATTCTAAATTTTTAAAAATGAAAATGCCCAATGATGTTGAAAATGCTGTAAGACTGACATTTCTTTCACCTTCAGGCAGCAATATGGCCACATTCGTCAGTGAGGATCTTTATTATTTTTTTAAATGTTTATTTATTTTTGAGAGAGAGAGAGAGAGACAGAGAGTGGAGGGGTGGGGGCAGAGAGAGAAGGAGACACAGAATCTGAAGGAGGCTCCAGGCTCTGAGCAGTCAGCACAGAGCCCGACAACGGGGTTCGAACTCACAGACTGCGAGATCATGACCTGAGCCAAAGTCAGACGCTCAACCGATTGAGCCATCCAGGCGCCCCAAGTCAATGAAAATCTTTAAGGCAGACATGCCTTGTGATCCCACTCTTCCTCTCTTGGGAGCCATCTTGATTTTGCAGCTGCCATTTATTGAATGCCAGCTGTGTACCAGACGCTGGCCCTGATGCTCTTCCCGAGCCACTGCTGATGGCCACAGCTGCCCTGCATGGCTGGTGCATCAGCGTGGCCAGGAGATGGAAGGGAGCAGGTCTGGGTAGCCAGCCCTCCCCCGCACAGCAGTCTGTCAGGGCCCTCACTGATGGTGTTGAGCCAGCAGCTTCCCAGGAAAACCCTTTTCCTCTCCCTGCAGCAAGCCTCCAAACCAGCAGTCCTGAGCCCCCCCTTCCCCTGCCTAGAGACGTGGAGAGAAGGACTCTTGAGTCGGCCCCAGGGCAACCAGGGAGGCAATATGGGTTGCACTGTGCCTGAGGTGCAGCTGTGTTCCCGTCACCAGGTGTGGGAGCTGTGAAACTTCATGAGCTGCTGTTCCTTTATTTCCCAGAGAGTCATTTCCGATGATCCTCGTGGCCAACAAAGTCGATCTGATGCATTTGAGGAAAATCACCAGGGAACAAGGAAAAGAAATGGCGACCAAACACAATGTAGGTTGTGTGTGTGTGTGTGTGTGTGTGTGTGTGTGTGTGTGTGTGTGTGTGTGTATGCGTGTGTGTGTGTGTGTTGGATGGTCAGGGATGTATACAAGTCCATGCCCATCACCCCTGTGGTACCTTGGGGCTCCTGGGTAGTGGGTAGAGGGCATATGTGATAAGGGATATGTTGTGAAACAAAATAGCAGACCAGAGAGAAAGCACTCTCTTCAGTCATAAGGGGCTCTGATGTGGGGACCAAGGGCCTTCACAGCAGCCTGTGAGCTGTGGCGTTCAGGCCACCTCCTGGCCTTCAACACAGCAGATTCATCGTTGGGCTGTGCAGGGGTTGGCTTCTGTCCTGTTCTCTGAGCCAGCCGCCTGATTATGCTCAGAATCATCAGACGAGCTGCAGTTCACCGAGCCCCATTCTATGACAGGTATTATGCCGGGAGAGCATTTAGGCCTCATAGCCACATGTTGAGGTAGGTATCGTTATGCCCATCTTGCGTCTGGTCACGCTGAGGTTTGCCCAGGCCACTCCGTGAATATCAGCAGACATCTTTGTTTTCTTTTTCTCAGTTCATTGTGATGCCCCTTTGCCCTCTGGATGTGCTGGAGAGGGGTCACTGGGCTTCTTCCCACCCCTCCCCCCCACAGGCACAGCGCAGGCCCCTGGCCTCCTTGGTCAGTTACATAGAAGTCCACTCTGCCTGCTGGGAGGTCTGCTGCAAGGTTGCCCCATCCCCCTGCCTGGTGGGCCCAGCTGTGTGAGTAGAGGAAGGGGGCTCACTGCAAGTTACTTCTGCTTGTCTGTGCCTTCTATGTTCATTCACATGTTCACTTAACTGTACTAGGCCCTGGGAAACAAAACCCCTTGCTTTATGGTTCTTATGTCTAGTGACAGGAGAAGATAATAAACAAAGCAAATTACAGTGTGTTGGAAGGTGACATGTACTATGGAAAAAAGTAAATCAGGGAAGGGGGTCAAGAATGTGAGGTGGAGGAGGATGCTTTTCCAAATAGGGTAATCAGAGAAAGCCTTGCTAGGGAGGGTGCATTTCAGCAAGGACTTACAGGAGGTGGGGGAGTAAGCCCCACAAACCTCTGGGGAAAGAACGTTCCAGCTGAGGGAATAATCGATGCAAAGACCCTGAGGTGGGAGTTTGAGGATCGGCAAGGCCAGCTGGAGCAGGAGTGGGAGGGGTGGGTAGTGGGAGGTCAGGTCAGAGAAGGGGTTTAAGGCTTTATGGGCTTTTACTCAGAGGGAGACGGGAAACCACTGGAGGGCTTTGAGTGATGAGTGATGAGTGATGAGGTCTGGCTTATGGCTGGACAGCTTCTCTCTGGTGGCCGTGTTGAGTAGGGTTGGTAGGGGCCAATCGTGGGAGCAGGGAAATGAGTTAGAGGCTGCCACAATAATCCAGGTGCAGGTTAACATGGCCCAGGGTGGGACTCGTGAAAGTGGCAAGGAGGTGGTTGGATTCTGGACATGTCTCTAAGAGAGCCAACAGGGTTTGTGCACAGATTGGATATGGGGTGAGAGAGAAAGAAGGGAATGGCAGGTGACCCTGTGGTTTGGGCATGAGCAACTTTCAAAAGACAGGAGTGAGAGTAGCTGGGCAGAGGAGACAGTAGGATTAAGTGTGTGCAAGACAGGAGCTTGCTTGCATATCTGTGTCATTTACAGAGCTGAGCAGATGATCAGTTGGAAATGCCAAGACAGCAGTCAGATATAGCATCTGGGGTAAATATTGGCAATTGACAGCATGTAGATGGCATTTGAAGCCATGAACACCAAGGGAGTGGGTGTAGGTAGGGCAAGGGCCCCAAACTGAGGGACCGAGGCCGGGACACTTGAACTAGTGATGTGGGGAAGTGAGGAGGAAGCCATAAAAGGGCCTGAGTGGTCAGTGACACATGAGGGCCGAAGCAGAGCATCATGAGAGCCAAGTGAAGAAGGTGCCTCAAGGAGGAGGGAGTGATCGACCAGGACAGGGCTGCCCTGAAGTCTCCAGAGGAGAGCTGGTTCAGCAGCAGGACATTCTGAACAGAGACAGGCCTGAGGAGCCGGCTCCGTTTCACAGCCTTGGGCTCCATACACTGGCCTGAGGAGGCTTTCTTAGGGCTTTCACCTTGTGTGTGTCCCTCCCAAGCAGCTGGGTGGGTGGGTGCAGAGGGGAGGGTGCTGTGCAGGCAGGAGGAGCTCCATTCTGCAGATAAGCAACGCACCTCCAGAACCGGGTCTCCCCTCTCTCAGCCATCTTTCTCCTGCAGCCAAGTGACTTATTTGACCAAATGACTCTGCGAGCTACTCTGGATAACATCCTATTTTAGAGCTCATAAGGCAAGTTCCTCTTTAGCTGGCAAGGCTGGTGCCCCACCCTGTGCAGGAAGACGGCATTTCTTAGCCCTGTGGCTGAGTCAGAGTATACTACCGTTTATTGCAGGGTTTCCCTTAGTTTGAGTCTCCTTGCTCCTGAAATCCTAGAATTCTAAGAACCCAGAAAATGCACATCAGCCTTTTTTTACTGGTAGAGGCAAGACGCCCAGAAAGAAGGAGGGGGGTGCCTGAGGACCTAGGGGATGCTACAAGTGATGTACTTCTGAGTGGTGCAGGGGAACAGCAGGCAGCAGTGATCTGGGGCTCCCGGATCCATGGACTTGCTGAGCTGGCAGGGTCACAGGATGTGAAGGGGTCCCAGTTAGGTCCCGGGCCCCACTACTGGCACCTTCCCGCTTCCCCTCTCAGTGTGCACATAGAAGTGCCTTGTCCTGGCCTCACAGGGTGCCACGGGTCTCTGGCTTCTAGGCACTAGCAGGGGTGCCTGCCATGCTTGGAAGAGGCTCTGCCAATGACCTCAGCACCCCTACCTGTCTGTGGGAGGCCAGGCAGCAAGTGGAACATACATCTGTTTCAAACCTTGATTCTCTGCTGGCCTCTGTGTGGCTTTGGGCAAGTGTGTCAGACTCTGAGCTCAGTCTCCCACTGCACAATGGAGATACTTGCTCACCGCAGACGGTTAAGGGGGGGTTCAGTGAGGTCAGGGATGTTGAGACCTGGGGGGCGAAACAGCCCACAGTCGTCTCAATCAAACAACCTACAGTGGAGGACAGTTTTCTTTCAGTGTTTTCAGAGGTTCAGAGATTTGTTGGATGACTACTTCTAAAGTCTGAGCAAGCCGTGCTTCCTGTGCCCTGACCTTGGGGTCTGGGTCAACTACGAGACCTCTGTCTGAAGCCACAGCAATGTGTGAAGATAGTTTAGGGTATGTTCTGGGCAGTCGTTTATAACACACTCTTCCAAAGTAACAGCTTATTCTGTCACCCCCTTACCCAGGCACTTGAACTGTTGATCATTTTTATTTTCTTCACTGGGCTTTTCTTTTTTGAAAGTGTTACAGTGAAATGCCTTAGTTTTGTAACCAGGAAAAAGTGATGAAATTTACCACAGTTCTTCAGTCTGGTCACAAGCTGCTTACCGCTCTGGCCTGGGAAAGCCTGTATATTTTGTACAAACCCCACACCCTCTCCACTGATGGAGGAGTGGGCATGAATGCTTCCTGCCTTTGTGGGGTCCCTGCTACAGGAGAAGAGGTGTGCTCAGGACTGTGTCCTGACCTCATGGAACCTTCGTTCCCCTCCATGTACTGGCCCGAGGCTCAGTGTAGACATGGCCCTCAACACCTGTCCTGTGGGGCCACCTCAGCCACATCTCTCCATGTGCTGACTGCCTTTCAGGCGGATGATGATCCCTCAGTATTAAACGTGCAGGCACAAGCCTTCTGTAAACATGGCTGAACTCCCAGACTCATAGATGCAGACTGTGCTGTGCTGAGCTCCCAGACTCATAGATGCTGGGGGCGGGGAGGCACAGACCGGCTAGGGGTCACCAGGGTGCAGAGTCCTGCCCATGGCCCAGCTTCGCCTCAGCCTTTCCCGCCACAGTCCCCTCTAGAGAGGGCCCAGGAAGAAGCAGAGGTCCCTTCACGGTGGAGAAATGGGCCTCAGAAAGAAAAAAAGAATGGCCTCAGATCCTATTTTAGTTTGATAAATGAAACAGTCTTTAGTCTTCAAGTATATAAAAAGATCACTTCTTTTCTATTTTTGGGGGGCTATTAAAGATCTCTATGACTAGAGAACAAGAGGGAAATGGAAAAGCTGTTGGTAAAATTTTCCAGCCGTAAGGAACAAGAAGCTACCAAAGGACTTGAGGTTGTTGGAGCTGGGGTTCTGTGGTGGGGGGAGGGTGTATAAAGTCAGGCAGTTCCTCAGGACCTCTGAGATTTTGCGGTTTTAGGGAACAGGGCTTGGTGGACCCCCGAGCCACTTTTACCAAGTCGAGCTTTGCCTTCCAGATTCCGTACATAGAAACCAGTGCCAAGGACCCACCTCTCAACGTCGACAAAGCCTTCCATGACCTGGTGAGGGTAATTAGGTGAGCATGGCACGCCTCCCTAGAAGTGGGGCCTCTGCGGCAGGATGGGCACCCACAGGGCTGGAGGAACACAGCGCTTGTTCCAAGGCCCAGGATGCACGGTTCTGGGCCTGCTTTGGATTTCTTGTACCTCCATTCATTTCTTTTCCCTGCCCTTCCCACCTGCCTTCCCACACCTGCCCTCACTCCTACTACCTGTGGGGGAATCCAGAACCCTTCCTGCCGGTGGTGCTCACTCAGCCTCCTCTCTGGCCTCCCCTAGGCTCTGCAGCTCAGGCTCCCTGAGGGCAACTCCCTCCCCCTGTCTGAGGTTCTCCCCACACCACTGCACCTGTCAGCACCACAGACAGGTCTGTCTCTTCTTTCCCGCCCTGACGCCAGAGCACCCTGGGACATGTCACCTGAACAACCACCATTCTAATTCCTAGGCTCAAATTTCTAAAGCGAGGCACATGAGCCTCCTTTCCAGACTGTACACACTGCCAGTCTGCAAATATTATTGGAAATCCTGGTCCGTGGTCTTGCTTGCATTCCTTTGCATGGTCAGGGTCCAAGCCCTAACCACCTTGTGCTTAGAGGATTGAACCAGCCTCCTGGCTGCTCCCCTGTCGCCCATCTGCCCACTTCTGAAATCTGCAACATGCAGAACAGCCTATCCAGTGGCCCTCAAATATCTAGCACGTAGTGTGAGGCCATGTGCTGGTGAGCTCGAGCTACGAAATCACACGTGGAGCTCTGACAGAGTACTCCCCACCTGCTACCTCTCAGCACCCCCAGGATACACATCCACGTGCATGCACTCACACACGTACGCCTTTTGTCCTCATTCCCCAGCATGGACCGCGATAGTACAGCCCTTACTTTCTTCACGCTTGAAAAAATTTTCCCATGGGCCTCCAGTTAGGATATGCTGCCACACCATGGGCGGGTGATGTCTTGGTTAGGGACCTGTCGTTCCAAGGGCAGGTTGCAGACATAGGAATGGTTACCAGAAAACATGTAAAGAGCTTTTGTCCTCAGCTGACCCGTCATTTTTTTTTAAAATATGAAACACAAAAATAGAGGCCAATACTGTATAACATATAATGTAGTTTATGATTTAAATAATTGTAGCCACAGCATGATGTCAGGAATTCTCAGCAGTAGGAGGACAGGCTTTGCACTGCCCTCTCTGCCTTCCACTCTCTTTGTGCCAGAGACACTCTCCAGGACAAGCCCTCCAGCAGCATCCAGAACAGGCCCGCCTGGTGCACAGGAGGGTGGGGCAGGGAGAAGCTAAGCCCATTCTGACTTTGTTTTTCTGCCTTTCACTGTCTCAAAAGGCAACAGATTCCGGAAAAGAGCCAAAAGAAGAAGAAGAAAACCAAATGGCGGGGAGACCGGGCCACCGGCACCCACAAACTGCAGTGCGTGATATTGTGACGGGCCTGAGACCCTGGCCACAGTGACCGTGAACTGGCCGGCCGGCCCTCGGGACCCTCCACTGCCTAACCGCACTGAAAACCATTTCTAACCATGACCCTTGGCCCGAGGACCTGGCACGGGAAGGGAGAAAGGGAGGGTGGGCAGGAAGGAGATATGCTCCGGCTTTGCCAAAAGGGCACAGGCTTTCCCATGTCTCGTAAGAGACCGGGAAGCAACGCTAAACAGAAGCAGCACCCAAGCCCCTCACGTTGATTCAACCCGGTTCCTCCCCGTCTCTCTCAGTGGCTACGTTGTTTCTTTGAAGTACACAATATTGATTTGACATTGAAGGGTGTACCTCAGACAAAGTACCAAATAAGCCATGATCAATTCCCCACCGGCTCCAGCCTCCAACCCAAAGTGTCTGAGCTTGGGTGTCTTTTTTAGATTTTTAAATTATTTTAGTGATTATTATTTTATTAAAGGGGTCTGTGCCCACTGACTGGTGGAGCTTTAAGTCTTCAGCAGGCCTCTCTGAGAACATGTCTGGAATATTGTTGTTGTTGTTGTTTTTAACTGAGTTTTCCCAGCAGTGCCAAAACTCAGCTCAACATGGAAGTGGAGGGACCGAGAGCCTGGAAGTTAATGAGGACTGTGGCTGGAGGCCTCAGGATGAACACCCCACTCGTGGCCTCCAAGCTGGAGAGAAGAGAGATGCATTCACCCAGAAGGTTCTGCTGTGTTTGAGGGTGTAGGTATTAGGAAATGGAATTTTATTTTGCTGAGCGGAGAGGCTGGCACAGGCGTGTCAGTTTTAAGAAGGTTTTTTCTTATCCTTTTTAAATGTATAAATTAAGCTGATTGGCTTTGCAGAGGGGTTCGTTTACTTTTCAGATAGTGCAGATTCCATTCTGTGCTCTGAGGGCTCTCCCGAATCTGTCTCTTCCCGCTTTCTCACGGCCTGTGCTGCCTGGTGCCTCTCGGATACAGACACACTGACATGGGCATGTACGTTTCAACACGTCACAGTAAGCTAATGTGGGCGCCATCCAGAAAACTCGAGTTCGTGCTGAATCTTAACCAAAAACGATCCAATACTGTTATTACTAAAACAGCAGCAAGACCTGAAGCCATTTTCCCTTTGAGTCCACTGACTGACTACTACTTCTTAAAGCCCAGTAAATGAGCAAACCCCTCGAAGCATTTGCAAACTTAAGATTCGCTTGCCTTCCTGGCACACACTTTTCTTAACCTCTCGGATCTTAACTATAACGTATAATTAAAGGAGAAAGGAGGATTGGGGTGATGCCATGGCTCCCATATACCTATGTCTGCAACGGGACCCTCCCCCAGCATCCTGACAATGCCACTTCCCTCTCGGGTGCTTCTGAGTGATTCAAAGGCTGGGTTTTCCCAGCCAGGGTGCTTGTAGAGACAGCAAGAACAGTAGCGCACTGTGGAGAGGAGGTCGAAAGACCAGGGAGCACAGCTAACGACCTTCTTTCCCCTGTGATACAAGTCAGATCACTAGGCAAACTAGAACAGCCCCAGCAGGTGGCCTGGCCACTCTGTGGAGAAAGAAACCCTGGGAAAGTGAGCACCCAACTGGACATGAGACACCTGGATTCTTCTCTGGTTTTGAAAGTGTGCTGAGTTCCTAACTCAGCAAGATCACCAGCCCCAGGGCCCCAGCTGAGGAATGATTCTGTGTAGAATGAAATAATTGGGACTTTTGTTAATTAGAAAATCAAACTCCTTTATTTGTCGAAAGGGGCCTTTTTGGTCTGACCCTAAACGGAAAGATAACAAAGAGCGTTCCAGATTGAGCACTTCAGAGTGTCCCAAGATCCTGTAGTGTTAATGGACATTTTAAACACTAACAGAACAAGGCTCTTTCCAGCCCTTATGCTCCTCTGAGCCGAGTCCGCAGCAGCCCCGTGTGCGGACGAGACGAGGCGGCAGCAAGATGGGGGGAAGAAGTAAGGACGGAGATGCTCCGTGGCGAAGGGGTGGCGGGCAGCGGCCGCTGCTGGAAAACTAGCGGGCACGGACCACCTCTAGCACACCCCTGCCCCCTGCCCTCTGCGGATCCTGTGACTCCACAGCTGCACTGAGTGGGGGGTCCCATTGGAAGCTGATCGGCTGACATAGAATGAATTCCTTAGCCACGAAGGTCACCAGACAAAGGGGTTCCATCTGCTTCTGATCCCAGCAGTGCTTCTGCCCACCTGGCCCCATCTTCCAGAACATCCTTCCTGCAGTCAGCCCACAACTCAGCTCCGTTCTTCAAGGGGGAAACTGGTTAAGGAAAGGCCGCCTGCTGCTGAGTCTGGGGTCAGCCTTCATTGTCCATGACCTCGTGTGGCCCACAGATAAATAACACTTTTAAAAGACAGGTCTGTGTTTTAGAGAACTGTGGGCCCTTATGGCAGTGAGGGCTTCCAGATAGGCCAGAATGGAGTGTACCCTGGGGCATCCCCAGCACAGTACCTCTCCATGGCCACATGGCAGAGTCTGTCGGAACATCAGGTGGCCATGCTACTCCGTGACTGAGGAGCCCAATGGGGCTCATCTTTGGTGACATTTTGGTGTTTCCACTGGTTTTCCAGACCACCTGAATAGTGCTACCTTCACATCTGGAATACACCCTTCCTGAACCTCCCCACCCCATGCCTTTGCCCCTGTGTGCTCTCAGATTTCCTCCTAAAATTTTGACAACCCCAATTAGAGGGCTACTTTTCTCTCCAGCAGGTAATCTTAGCCATCTTCCCGACCCCTATAGCCTGGGGCTCTGGCTACTGGCTTCTCCTGTATTTTGCCACACGGGGGTCACTTGGATGGCTTTTCTTAGGACTTGGACCCCACCTCGTGTTGCTTGCTGTGGAGAGTGCCTGGGAGACGAGGGTGGCCTGTCTCACTTTGCCAAGAGATGTGACCCACGAACACATGGCAGCTCTGACCCAAAGGCCCCTCAGACATGTGACAGTCAACCTGGAGCCACAGACAGAGTCCTTCCATTAGCAGCCCATTGGGTTAGAAATTCCATGTTGGGTTTACTTAGAACAAAAGATACTTGAATTGTTGAGCGCCCATGAGCGCACAGCTTCTGCTACCCAGTATTACCGGATGGCCATTGTTGTGACAGGAAAGTGATGCCTGAGGGTCTCGACGATGCTTGAGCCTTTTATGTAACTTTTTATCAAGTCTTTGTGTAGCTCAACCCATTAATAAAGAAAAGAAGAGCAGTTGTCTTATTTCCTCTTATTCAGATATTCCTGAAGTTTTGCTGAGGACATTATAAGTTGCCCGTGTCTGGCCCAGAGCACATTCTTACAGAGCAAACCTAAACTAAGGAGGAGATCACTGGTGGCCGTGAGGAAGTGTCTCCTTCCTACCTGGAGCCAGAGGATGAGGGCAAGTGAGCGGGGTGATTAGAGACCTAGCCTCTTGATGTCTGGCAGCCTTGGATTCGAGTTCCGCCACTGACCTTTTGTGCCTTTGAGCAAGTTCAATTGCAGTGGAACTTCAGTCTCCAGCTGCCCTGCCTGAGAACGGGATGATAGTGTGTACCTCCTGAGTAGACCCAGGACTGAAGCGAAGCTGTGGGACGGAGCTCTGAAATGGCACTCTTTGTAAAGGACACTGATTGGGGTGTCTGACATGGCTTTTTGTGAAAACTGACCCCTGCCCCCATCCACAAGATCACAGTCTTTTGTGCAATGTGATTTCATTTCCCGGTTGATTGAACCTGTTGGTACTGAGCCTCTCTGGGTCCTTTATCAGGGGCTAGAGGCCAAGAGACCAAATCCCTCTTTTGGAATTCCTTTGGGGGACAATGGCTGCAGCATGTAAACCCAGGGGCTCCTCACACCCTCTGGGCTGGGAGCAGACTAGAGTAGGAGCGGTGGTTTGGCAGCCAACCGGGCCCAGCTGCCTGCCCATCCATTCATTCTGCACGTATTTACTGGGCACTGGGCTGGGTCCTAGGTACGTGGTGGTGAGTAGGGCAGAGGGTCTTCTGGTAACCAGATCTCCTTTACTCCTGTATTGGTTTTCTGTGCCTGTTGTAACAAATTACCACAAACTTAGTGGTTTCAAAGAGAAATTTATTCTCTCACAGTTCTAGAAGCCAGAAGTCCACACTCAGTATCTGTGGGCTGAAGTCCATGTGTGGGCAGGGCTGCATTCCCTCTGGGGGCTCTGGGGGAGAGCTTCTGAATCCTGCTTCTGGAGCTGCTGGCATCTCATGGCTTGTACCCATTTAATTCCAGTCTTCAAGGCCAGCATCTTTGAATCTCTCCTCTATCCTCACATAGCCTTCTCCCTGTGTCAAGTCTCCCTCCCTCCGAGCTGATGCTCACTTTTTCACCGAGAAAGTTGAAGCCAGCTGAGCAGAATTTCCACAGCCCCCTTCCACCATCTCCACCCACCCCCAAGCATCTGCACCCACACACTCTGCCTTCTTGGCTGCAGTAGGTGAACCATCTGTGCTCCTGACTGAAGCCAGTCTCTTCTCTAGAACACATCCAGGACCTTCCACTGGCTCTTCACCTCCCTCTCTTCTGCATCATCAGTTCTTCTCTCAGATCTTCCCCATCTTGAAAAAAAAAAAAAAAAAAAAAGAACAAAACTTTCCTTTGATACACAGCCTCTGTCAGATACCGCTGGCTTCTCTGCTGTCTTTTGCAGGAAGCCATCTTAAAAGGGTAATTTACACTCAGTCCATGAAATGCTCTCATTCTTTTCTCTTTTTTTTTTTTTTAATTTTTTTAAAACGTTTATTTATTTTCGAGACAGAGAGAGACAGAGCATGAATGGGGGAGGGTCAGAGAGAGGGAGACACAGAATCTGAAACAGGCTCCAGGCTCTGAGCTGTCAGCACAGAGCCCGACGCGGGGCTTGAACTCACGGACCGTGAGATCATGACCTGAGCTGAAGTCGGCCACTTAACCGACTGAGCCACCCAGGTGCCCCTCTTTTCTCTTTAAACTGCTCTAAACAGACTTCCACCCATCATTCTGCCACCACCACCCTTCTTCTCAAGGTCAGCCATGGCTTCCATCTTGTGAAATTCGGTGACTGGTTCTCAATCTGCTCACATTTGATCTCATAGCATTGGCACAGTTGATCCCTGCCTCTTCCTTATTCAACTTCCTTCCATTGGCTTCTAGGATGTTGCCATCTCTTCATTTTTCTCTTTCCTCATGGTCACTCCCTGATCTCTTTTGCTAGTTCTTCCTCTTCCATTGGAGCACCCCAGAGCTTGGTCCTTGATCCTAACATCTCTCTTGGTGATTTCGTCCAGTCTTGACACTTAAATGCCTTCTATGTGCCAGTGACTCCCAAAGGTCTATCTCTTCCCAGACCCCACTCACACCCAACTGCTTACTTGACATCTCTGCTTAGATGTCTCAAGTAGACTGTGTCAAAGTATCTCCAATATTGAGTTCCTGGTCTCCCATTCCTGCTTCACCCAGCTCTGTTGATGGCATCTCCATACTTCCAGTTACTCAGGCCCAAAACCTTGGAATCATCCCTAATTCTTCCTCTCTTTTCCTCACACCTCATAGCCAATCCATCAGCAAATCCTGCTGACCCTGCCCTTAAAATGTACTGCCCATTTCTCATCACCTCCACTGCTAATATTCTGGCCTGAGCCACCAAGATTCCTGCCTGTTTCACTCGTGTCCTCCTACGCTTCTTTCTCAGCACCACATCCAGAGGAATCTTGGTAAAGGGAGGAAGTCAAAGTATGTCTCCACTCTGTTCAACCCTCCCCACCCCAAATGCTCCCCTACCTCATTTTCACTGTATGTCACAGTGAGCTATGCCACTGAACACCTAGAAGTGAGCTGATGTTCATTACCCACAAGAGAAGGGAAGTCAAATTGTTTCATTCATTCAGGCAACAAATATTCATTGGGCTCTGAGCCAAACATCAGGGCAACAGAGGATGTTAAAACCCAGTCACTAGAAATAACAAGTATTGATGAGGATGTGGAGAAAAAGGAACACTTGTGCACTGTTCGTGGGAATGTAAATGCAGCCACTCTGGAAAACAGTATGGAGGTTCCTCAAAAAATTAGAAATATGATCCAGTAATTCTGTTATTGGGTGTTTATCCAAAGAAAACGAAAACACCAATTCAAGAAGATGTAGGCACCCCTATTTTATTGCAGCATTATTTGCAATAGCCAAGATATGGAAGCAACCCAAGTGTCCATCGATAGATGAATGGAAAAAGAAAATGTGAGGTATATACATACACACACGCATGTATATATGATATATATATGCACACATATCACACATGTATACACATATATACAGACACACACAATGGAATATTATGCACCCACAAGAAAGGATAAGATTGTGCCGTTTGAGACAACATGAATGGACCTAGAGAGTATTATGCTAAGTGAACTAAGAAAAAGCCAAATACCATATTATTTCAGTCAGTGGGATGTAAAAAAAACAACAGCAAATGAATAAACAAACAGCAGAATCAGACCTGTGATGCAGAAAACAAACTTTTATTGGCAGAGGGATTGGGCAAAACAAGTGCAAGGGAGAGGAGAGGGAGATGCAGGCTTCCAGTTACGGAATGAATGAGTCATGGGAACAAAGACAGCATAAGGAGTATAGTCAATGATACTGTCATAGTGTTTAGGGTTACAGATGGTAGCTACACTTGTGAGCACAGCATAATGTCAAAACTTGTCAATCACTAAGTTGTACACCTGAAATAATATAACATTGTGTGTCAGCTGTACTTTGTGTTTAAAAATATTTTGTTTGAGGTCATCAAAACATCCCAGCCCAGCCACTGTCTACACTTATGAGTATTGTAGTACTCAACGTGGTGAGCATTGAGTAAGGTATAGAATTGTGGAACCACTGTGTCAGACACCTGAAACTAATATAACACTGTTCATCAACTATACTTTGCTTTAAAAAAAAGTCTCCACATCACAGGGGTTCATGCCCTAATGGGGGTGGTGAACTATTATGATCTGTGCATTCAGAGGAATCCCTCAACCTGGGGGAGCCAGGAGGGGCTCTCATAGACTTTGTACCCAGTCAGTGAGGAGGTTGTGCACTGACTAGATGAGAATTTCAGGTACAGACTGGGTCCACTTGTTCCATTGCTTGTGAGGATTAAAGGTTTCACTGCCCAGGTTCTCAGGACTATCTAAAATAAACTCCACCTCTGTCTCCACACACTTGTGAAAAGGCAGTGGAGAAAAGTTCCCAGGTGTCACGGATATCAGCATAGGCATCACCTAGGAGCGGGGGTCCTGGCCCGACCTACCCAGTCAGAATCCACATTTAGCAAGACCCCTAGGTGATTGATGTGTGCATCACAGTAAAGTTTGAGTAGCACTGCCTTAGAACATCACCCCAGCATTGGAATGATATCCAGCCCTGGACTCACTGTGCCTCAGGACCCTGTTCAACCACATGCAACCAGCAGAAGCCTCATTGGCATTCAACTTGGCAGTTAAGAGTTTGCTCCTCTGCCTGTAGCTGCTGCAAGATTCTGCCTGGCAAGGCAGTATGCTCAGAAGTGTCCTCCCATCAGCATGTGGTGCCCTTAATTAAGAGGAGTTTTTACACTAAGGCCAGTGGGACCCCAGTTTGCTTCTCACACTCTAGTACTTTTGTTCAAATGTTGGTAGCTATATTCAATGCAAAGAACAAGAGAACTCACAATCCGAGCTAAGAAAGCTGAAAGGCTCTGGGTTCTTCAGCCACTCTGAAGACGGGGTATTCTATGCAGGCTGGAGATATGCTTGTTCCCCAGGACTTTCGCTTTGCAAAACTCCAACGTTGTGCCAAATAGGTCATTACCATGCTAATGTGAAAGTGTAAACATAAAAAAGAAAGTTGAGTTCACACTGAGCCTAGCACTGATGGATGCTTTCAGTAGAATGTACATTCTGGCGATGATGTGGTAAACCATTAACTCTGACTCAAACTCAGCTTCCTAGTCAGTCCTGGGACCCATGCCCAGTCCGATGAACAGAAGTAAAATAATTTTATAAGTGGTTCTCAAAGTTTGGTCCTCAGACCAGCAGCTTCAGCATCACCTAAGAACTTATTAGAAATGCAGATTATCTTGGGGAGCCTGGGTGGCTTAGTCAGTTGAGTGTCCAACTCTTTTTTTTAATTTAATTTTTATTTTTTTTAATTTACATCCAAATTAGTTAGCATATAGTGCAACAATGATTTCAGGAGCAGATTCCTTAGTGTCCCTTACGCATTGAGCCCATCCCTCCTTCCACAACCCCTCCGGTAACCCTCAGTTTGTTCTCCATGTTTATGAGTCTCTTATGCTTTGTCCCCCTCCCTGTTTTTATATTGCTTTTGTTTCCCTTCTGTTATGTTCATCTGTTTTGTCTCTTAAAGTCCTCATATGAGTGAAGTCATATGATTTTTGTCTTTCTCTGACTAATTTCACTTAGCATAATACCCTCCAGTTCCATCCATGTAGTTGCAAATGGCAAGATTTCATTCTTTTTGTTTGCCAAGTAATACTCCATTGTATATATATATACCACATCTTCTTTATCCATTCATGCATCGATGGACATTTGGGCTCATTCCATACTTTGGCTATTGTCAATAGCGCTGCTATAAACATGGGGGTGCATGTGTCCCTTCGAAACAGCACATCTGTATCCCTTGGATAAATGCCTAGTAGTGCAATTGCTGGGTCGTGGGGTAGTTCTATTTTTAGTTTTTTGAGGGACCTCCATACTGTTTTACAGAGTGGCTGCACCAGCTTGCATTCCCAAGAGTGTCCAACTCTTGATTTTGACTCAGGTCATGACCCCGGGGTCATAGGATCGAGCTCTGCATCGGGCTCCACACTGAGCATGGAGCCTGCTTAGGATTCTCTCTCTGTCTCTGTCTGCCCCTCTCTCTTTCTCTCTCTAAAAAATAAAATAAAAATTGATAAATTAAAAAAAAAGAAATGCAGACTATCTGGCCCCATCTCAGACCTACTGAGTCAGAAATTCTGAGGTGAGACCCAGCAGTGTGTGTTTTAACAAGCTCTCCAGGAGATTATAGTGCTCCCTCAAGTTTGAAAAGCGCTGTATTAATATAAGTAAGTAAAAATAAAAACTCCCACCACATGCGGGTAAGTGGCAACTTATCCTGTTCTCACCTGCAAGACAGCAGTGGGCAATCTGGGGAAGTTGTGCAGGGCCTGCCCCTCCCCTTTCAGCAGCTGATTAATGAGGTTCCTTCAAGGTCTGGAACCCAGGGACTCTGGTGCAGGAGTTAGTAACCTTGCTTCCATGGGGTGACAGTGGGGTGGCTGACCCTTCCCCCTCCCCCAAAATCATATGTAAAATTGTCTATACACATGCATTCTTCTGGAGAGACTATCCTATGGCATCAGATTCTTACTGTACTGCTGTGTCTTATCCAACAAAAAAAACTGGTCCCTTGAGCCTCCTTTTCTGACTTCAGGTCCTTCTGGTAGTTTCACAGACACTGAGAGCAGCAAGAGGAAATGAAAGGAGCAAAGATCTATTGACTCTTATAAGCTCTGACAAAATTCTTCGTCTGGTTGACACATCCCTGAACCCGCCTCCACAACATCCTGAGGGAGGGGGCCGGCCACCCTTCTCCCAGTTCCCCCACATGACTAAGTGTGTGACCCGCACATGACTCACTCACCTCCCCCCACCGGGGTTTGTACCACCTGCTGCTCAGGCCCCAGCACTGGTCTAGAATTGGTGAAATGGGGAGAGGACTTTCAGGGTGCTGGGACCACCACTGGGGTGGGAGCCCGGCCAGGAAAGGGGGCAGAGGAAGGATGTAAGGTGTGTAGCAAAGGCACTTAACATCCGAAGCCATTTCTCGAATTCATAGCCACCTAGGCCATTGGTCCGCAAAGGGCTGTGTGTTAATATTAGAATCACTTCTGGAGCTTGGGGGGGAAACCCTGGTGCCCGCACCACACCCCCAGAGAATCTGGGGCAGTTGACTTGGGTTGGGACCCAAATGTGGAGATTTTTTTTAAGTGCCCCAGGTGATTCAGTTCTGTAGCCAGGGCTGAGACCACTAGCTGTTTCCACTTGATTCTGGTCCCTTGAATCCTATAACTTTTTAGTGAAAATTAGTAAATAAAAGAAACAGCTGCCTGGAGTTGCCAGTGTCTGAGGTTACTAAAGGACCCCAGTTTCCCAGCCCTTTGTAAACAGACACTTGACCATAGGGATTCTTCTCTTTCCATTACAGCAGGTCCTCTCTGAGCCTGGCTTGACTTGTTGATTCATCTGGTCACAGTCCACAAGTTCACATCCCTTCCATTTTTATATCCCCAAGTTCAGGGGGATGTGTGGTAATACAAAGTCAACATTTAATGTTTATTGTTTTTTTAATGTGTATTTATTTTTGAGACAGAGCGAGTCTTTTTGAGCAGGGGGAGGGGCAGAGAGAGAGGTAGGGACAGAGAATCCGAAGTAGTCTGTGAGCTGACAGCAGTGAGCCCAACGTAGGGCTTTGAACTCAGGATCTGTGAGATCATGACCCGAGCCAAAGTCCAACGCTTAACTGACTGAGCCACCCAGGCGCCCTGACACTTAATGCTTATTAAATGAGTTTGTAATTACTGTAGATATCAGCAGGGGCCTTCATGCCTTAAACCTAAGTCAGACTCATACCACTCTGAAGTTCAGCCCCTGCCTCAGTTTCCACAAAGAAAGCTCACTCTCAGCAACCATTCCTGAGTTTTGCTGAGGACTTGGCCGGGGGGGAGGGTCCCAGGAATGGTCCCTCTGCTTTCAGGGCCTCTCAGCCCTTGCCATGCTAGACCTTCCAACAACCCTACTCCTCCCCCAACATCAGCATGCCCCTCAGTAGGCTAAACACCCACCCCTCAGTTTCCCTCACCTGCACCTGGTTTATTTTGCCACAATCCCATCATCGCTTCCAAGGGTGTAATATTCCAGTTGTTAGTAGGGTAACTAAAGGTTCCCGTCTGTGCAGGACTGAAGGGTTTCCTAGAACATGGGCCTTTCAGTGCCAAAACTAGAACATTTGGTCACCCTATTGGTAAGAATATCATTTTTCAGCTCTTCTATAAGAGCAGAACTAATAAGTCTAAACTAGGCAGTGGTTCCTGAATGTTAGCAACCATCATAAGAACCTGGGAGGCTGGTGGAGACACAGGCTCTTCTGATTCACCAGGTTTGGGGTGCGGCCCAATGATCTTCCCCAGGATGTGACGTTGCTGGTCTGGTCGCACACTTGGAGAGCTCGGCATTAGCTAATCCACATCCTTCAGCAGAGGGCTTGGCATGGACTTCCATGCACCACAGATACTGGTTACCAGCAAATGTTTTGTCGAGTGCTTTCTGTAAGCCAGACCCTATGCTATTTATACATATTATCTCATTAGTCCTCACAGGCACTCTGCGAGGTAGGTGCTATGATGCTTGTTTCACAGAAAGAGAAACTGAGGTCCAGGGACAGCCGAGTGACGGAGCCTGATTTTCACCCAGTTCGGTCTGGCTGCAAAGCCGTGCTCAGCTTACCACCACCCCCGCCACGCTGAAGACAAGCTGCTCCCAGCTTGCTACACCACCCTTGTTAATGTAACTTGCTTGCGGGAAATCTTTCAGTGTATCTCCCACATCCCCGCCTTCTTCCAAGTAAGCTAAATGCAGATCAACTTCCCCTGGGTGACTCAGCAGCAGCATTTTGAACCTAGACCACTGTCATTTTCCAGAACTTCTGCCCTGGGCCTTCTCCCTGAGACACGGCCTCTAGTCCTGTCCCTGCCGCCTCTTTCTCCAGCCTCTTCCTGAACCAGGCCAGCTCAGTCTAGCCCAGCAGAGGCCTCAAGTCTGAGGGCCTCCGACCTCCAGCCCAGGGTAGCACCCCACAGCCAGGGATCCCCTGGGACCCCTCCTTGGTCCTAACTCCCTTGAGGGCTGTCTGAGGGAGCCCTTGATGCAGGGCACCACAACTGGCTTTTTTTGTGACTATAAGAGCTCCTCCCCACTCCCAAACCCCAAGTGAATCAGACTTTTGTGTCCCTATTTGTGGTTGGTATTGCTGAGATTCCTGGTCTTATAGGTACTCAGACTCTGTGTGGGTGGTGATAAGAGCGTGGCTGTCCAAGTCTAGCCCAGCTATTTTGCCACCTGAGGACCTTAGGAGGTTGCCCAACCTCTCTGTGCCTCCATTTCCTCATTTGTCAAATTGAGTTGATGATAATATTTGTACTTCTTAGGGCTATTAGGCTATCAGCTTTGAATCAGATATACCCCCTTAGAATAATGGCTGGCACACAGAATCTCTATGTAAATGTTAGCCAAGATCCCAGAATCCAATCAGTAAATGCTTTTGGAGCCGACTAGTCATTACAGCCACCAATTACTGAACACTTAGCAAGTATCTGTCATTGTGCTTTGTATGGGTCACTTAAAACTTGGAGGATCTCAGACACTTGCCCAAGCACGCAGCCCCAGTAAGTGGGGTGTGAGGACCTCAGTCTAAACCAACCTGCCCTGCGGGGGGGGGGGGGGGGGGGGGGGGGGGGCCTCTGCCTCCCATGTGCATATCAGCAGGGAGGCTCAGCCTCACCTCCATTGCCCTCCTTCCCTTGGATGGCCAGCCTGGAAGGCTCTGCCCTTCACCTCTGTCCTCTGGCCACAGCTCCTGCCTTCCCACCTCTACCCTGTCTGCCTCATTCCCCCTGCTCAGTCCTCTTCTGAAAGGCAGCCGCCACACTCCACTCATTCTGCCTGTTGTCCTCTCCTTTCCTGGTCCCAGGGCTACTCTGAGCCCTGCTCTGACCCAGCTCTTCTTGTCAATCAAAGCAGATTTGAGCTTCATGAGAAGCAATTTGGCCTCGTGCATCCAGAGCCTTAAAACCCTCCATCCTAAAAAATCCACTCCTAAAGAAATCCTCAAAGATGCAAAGAATTACAGAGATGATCTTTGAATTTATAAGCCAATTTGGAGATGATCTAAGTGAACAACAATTGACAAATGATTAATAAATAATGCTGGATCCACAGAATGGAGTACAACCCAGCAATTAAAGAGAAGATGTGTGAGTGTGTGTAAAAACTACACATTTCCTGCCCTTTCGCCAGCCCTGGGCGGTATCCTCTTTGTCAAAATCTTTGCTTGGTGGAAGTGTGAAGGAGGTAGCATCTAATTCCTTTTATCTTCATTTCTTTGACTATCACCAGTAAGGTTGGGCTTTTTAAGATTTTTCAACTTGTATTCCTTATAAATTGCCTATTTATGTTCTCACTTCAGTTTTCTATTGGAGATTTTATTATTCTTACTTATTGGTTTCCATCTGTTAAGTGTACTGGCCACTTATGTGTCATATTTATTGCAAATTTTTCACTAGTATGTGATTTCTTTTAATTTGATTTTACACTGTAGACATTTTAAATTTTAAATGTTCAAAGCTATCATTTTCTCCTTTATGGTTCTTGTCTTTGATGTGATGCTAACAGGATCCTTACTCATCAAATATTATTTTCTTCTAATGCCTTTAAATTTTTTTTAATGTTTATTTATTTTTGAGGGAGAGAGACAGGGCACGAGTGGGGGAGGGGCAGAGAGAGGGAGACATAGAATCGGAAGCAGGCTCCAGGCTCTGAGCTGTCAGCACAGAGCCCGACGTGGGGCTCGAACTCACAAACCGCGAGATAATGACCTGAGCCAAAGTCAGACACGCAACTGACTGAGCCACCCAGGTGCCCCTCTCATACCTTTAAACTTAACACCTTTTTGTCAGATGACTTCCTATCCATAAAATAATAAAATGGAATTATCCACACCTCATACCATTATAGTGAAGATTAAATGAGCTAATTCATGGAAAGCTCTAGAAACAGTAAGTGGCACATAGTAGGTACTCATTGTTAGCTATTATTAAACTCTAATTCACTGGAAATTTTTTCTGGAGTTAGGTATGAAATAGGTTAGAGTTTTGTGTTAAGCCAGTGTTGTCCCAACACTATTGTGCGCTATACATTTTGCGCTCGTCAAAAAGCCTATGGCTGAAATGCAATCTTTGTGTTGAGCCCAAAGTTCGAGGGGAATTCCCTTTACAAAGCTGTGGGCTGGGAATGAGGCTGCTCCAAAGCTCCCTGCTCACCTTCTCACCAGGTACTCTCCCCATGCCAAGGTCAAGGCCTGTGTCACGACAGGTTTCCTAAGTAGGGTGCAGGCCCAAGACATGCTCAGCTTGCCATGTTCTTTTCCAGCCCACACTCAGCCACATTGCCTCAGTCTTTCCACAGATCCTCCCCTCGCTTTGGTCTCTGGGGCCAATGAGACTCCTGTTTTCTCTAACCATGCTCCTCCCACAGTCCACTGAGTCTGCTCAGCCAAAGTGCTCATGGCCCCTATCCAGCTGACATGCCAGGTAGGAGCCGAGGAAGGACAGGCCCTATGTCCTGGAGGGGTGGCAGTGAGGAGATGAGGGGTGCTGTCCCCTGGGGGTCACCGGATCAGTCTTTCTGGCCACTGCTGATTCCCGGGTCCAATAAGGGCCAGATTTCCTCTGTCTGAGACTCAGTGTTAGTCTCCCTTCTTATAATTCACCTCTGCAAGGAAGTTCAGTGACACATATTTTCTCTGAGAAGCATAGTATCAAAGGTTGGGGAAGGAATTGGGCTTTTGTAACAGAGATGCCTTTTTTTTAGGCAAAGAGCTGAAATGCCACTTATAGAGGGCTCTCTGTGTCTTGGGCAGTACCTGGCAGTCGCACAGCCCGGGAGGCACACAGGAATTTGTGTGAATGGCGCCCCCTGGTCTTCAGAGCAACCAAGGCATGTGCTGAGGGCTTTTACCATCACTTCTCACTGCAACTGCCACCAGGTGAGGAGGACGTTGAACTCCTCTCATGTGAGAGACTGAGAGAGGTTAAATAACTCTCCCAAGGTCTCACAAGCTGAGCAGCAAACCCGCGACTCTAAGCGTGTCCTCCACACACACCCCCAACTGGGATCAGAGGCCACTTCCTCACTATGCAGCTTTGTCAAGTTATTACAAATCTATGGGCATGGATTCCTTCATCTGAAAAAGTGAGTTCTCAGGAGTACTTGCTTCACTGGTTGTTGAGGATTAAATGAGTTGATGCATTCAGAGAGCTTAGAATAGTGTCTGACGCACATAAAGAAAGCTCTAAAATGCACAGTTGCGATTTTTAGCACTACTAGCATTATTACTGTGATAGGAGCAGCAGGAGTTGGTATTATCCCCATCTGAGGTTCCCCTGGCACCAGAATGCCTGGGAAGCCAGACCAGGGTCCCTCTCGTCCACCAGGTGGCACCATCGCAGAGCAGATGGGCGGCTTTCCCCACTGCCTCCCTTCAGTATGTTTGTAGGGAAGCCGTCTGGCTTCCCAGAGGGCACTCTCCCCTGCTCTCACCCCTGCCCTCTGAGACTTCCTCCCTCTAGGGCTGCTTGGACCCAGATTAATGTACACCCTGGGGACCCGGGGTCTTGTCTTGAGTGTAGCAAGTTCACCGTACCTACTTTGTGCCAAATGGCTCACACAGGGCCAGGCCAAGAGGCCTTCTCAGGAACTGTTTGATGATCCCCTCTGGGCCTAAACTTCCCCACCAGAGGCCAGGCTAACTCCCTCTGAACACTCCATGGTGAAAGCCAAAGCCAAACCCCTCATGGCTGACCTCAAATACCCTCTAGGAACTGCTCCATCTGCCTTAAGTTTTCCAGGTGGACACAAGGAAATGTTCTCACAAGGCTCCACACACATTCATAGCCCTACCAACTTGTCGCCAACTTGGGAGACGCCGAGTCCCTGGCCTCTGGCCTTCGGCCTTTCACTCTGCAACCAGCATCTCCCAGGATGTTGTATGAGGACCTCCTGCCTCACATCACAGATGGAGCTTGTTAACAGGGAAGAGTCCAAAGCCCCATGTTGGGCCAGTGATTCTCCAGGTGTGGCCCCAGGACAGCTGCTACAAATCACCTGGAAACTTATAAGAAACGCATATCCTCCCCACCCCAGAACCACTGAAGCAGGAACTCTGGGCTGGGGCCAGCAACCTGTGCCTTCACAAGCCCGCCACGTGATCCTGCTACCTCGGGAAGTTTGAGACTCTCTGGCTTCCGCTCTCCCCTCTTCTGTGGCCACAGGATTTCTCTCCACAAATGTCGCCAGATCGTTCTCTCCAGAGCTCCGGTGGGTCTAATTCATCATTTCCAAGGGGCTGAAGTGTTTTGTCAGTGATGTGATTGTTGGCTTGTGTGGTGCACCACTGACACGGTTGTGATAGGTGTCTTCCCGTATGACGGTGCTCAAAGTTAACATGGTTTTCATTTTCATCTTGATGAAAATGTGCAATGTTTTCATTACAGTTGCTTAGCAAATAGAACCCTGACTTGTGACAACCGGCTTCACAGATGGTCAGATTTCATGATCTATCTTGTTTCCAACAGCTATAGTATTTTTCTCCTCAGAGGCAGGGGGAAGGTTGCACAGAGACACTGAGGTGGCCCTGTTCTAGTGTGAAGGGGTCGGAGGTACAGGCCCTGCTCCCACCCACCCCCTGTGATGTGGAGAGCCCTTGCCTGGGGAAGGTCCAGGCCTGGGATGGGAGCAGCATGATGCCTGGATGAACAAGAGGTACAGACCCATTCTTTAGGAAGCTCACAATCTCAAATAGACACATAATCTTTTTGACAGAAAGTGTGAAAATTTCATTCCTTTCCCTCCAAGTGACATCCAAGAGAGGAATTTCTTAGAACTCAGCATTGCCATCCAAATCCCCGCACACACATGTAGAGAGAGAGAAAAGATAGAATTATTTTCCGTGTAAAAGGGGCCGTTGGCCTATGTAAACAAGGCTCTACTAATGATGCTCGAAGACTCCAGAAAATAAAGATTTTTTTTTCTAATTACAAGTAAACTTGCATATTCCTCCAAAACTCTCAACCCAATTCTCATGATTCTATAAATAGAAGTAGAGTGGATTGAATAGTGCCCCGCCTCAAAATATATGCCCAAGTCCTAACCTCCAATAGTCGTGAACATGATTTTATTTGGAATTCAGGTCTTTGCGGGTATAATTAAGTTAAAGACCTATGGATGAGGTTATCCTAGATTTAGAGGAGGTCCCTAAATCCAATATCTGGTGTCCTGGAAAGAGAAAGGAGATGAGATCAGGCGCACACAGAGGGAAAGATCTTGTGAAGATGAAGGCAGAGGGTGGAGGGATGAATCTAGAAGTCAAAGAATATGGGGCACCTGGGTGGCTCAGTCAGTTAAGCATCCAACTTCGGCTCAGGACATGATCTCACAGTTCATGGGTTCAAGCCCTGTGTCAGGCTTTCTGCTGTCAGCATGGAGCCTGCTTAGATTCTCTGTCCCCGCTCTCTCTCTGCCCCTCCCCCACTTTTTCTATCTCTCTCCCTCTCTCTCTCTCTCCCCCCAAAAATAAACATTAATAAAAAAAATAGAAGTCAAGGAACACCAAGGATTGACAGCCACAAAAACCCAGGAGGAAGAGTATGAAACAGACTCTCCCACAGAGATTCCAGAAGAAACTAGTCTTGTCAACACCTTGATTTCAGACTTCTGGCCTGTAAAAACTGTGAGAGAAGAAATGTCTGTTGTTTTAAACCACCCAGTTGGTGGTCATTTGTTACAGCAACCCGAAGAAACTAACACAAGAACATTATGTGCTACTTTACTGCGATGAATTTGAAAAGTCTAGAAAGAAAATTGATGACTTTCTGACAAAGTTTGTATTGCCAAATATGACCCAGAAAGAGGTAGAAAACTCGAACAGTTCGATAACAATAGAAAAACGTGGACAAGTTGTTAGGGATATATCACTTTATAAAGCACCAGGCCAAGATTGTTTTACAGCTAAGTTCTATTTAACTTCCCAAAATAAATAATTCCCTTGTCACTCAAACTACACAAAGCTACAGAGAAAAGTCCCTAAATCATTTCATAAAACTAGAAATACCTTAATATCGAAGTCTGATAAGTGGAAGAAAACGAAAATTTTCCCATATGAAAATAGAAGCAAACATTAAAAATACACTAATAAATCTGCTGCGTATGAAAAGAATGCTATGCTCTTCGCTATCATCTGGAGGATTTATCCCAATGGAAGGGATAGTAAAAGCAGCACTTCCTGATATCTGAGTTTGGGCAGAAGCCCGCAGGCCCAGAACAAGAGCAAGGTTGTCAAACACCTCCCTTTTCTTGAGGAAGACACCTGACCCCTACCACCCAACTACAACCCTCCAGACCATGAGGTTTCCTTGAGAGGTTGAGGAGGAGGAGTGAGGAGGTGTTTGGAAAATGTTGTCAATGAGCACACCCCCCACTTGGCCTTCTACTTCAAGTCGAAGGAGGAGCTCCTGACACCTGAGGGGTGTACAAACCAATAAAGACTCAAGATGAGTGACTGTGGTTGGAGTGGCCCTTGTCGGTAGCAGATATGGGTGAGGACTCTCTTAAGAAAGGCCTGCAGGGGCGCCTGGGTGTCTCAGTCGGTTAAGTGTCTGACTCTTGATCTTGGCTCATGTCATGGTCTCACAGTTTGTGGGATGGAGCCCCGTGTCGAGCTCTGTACTGACAGTACGTGGAGCCTGCTTGGGATTCTGTCTCTCCCTCTCTCTCTCTCTCTCTCTCTCTGTCCCTCCCCCACTCTCATGCCCTCTCTCTCCCAAAATAAATAGATACATTTAATAAAGAATTATCTATAGATATATAGAGATAGCTATGGTTTTGTTTCTCTGAAGAACCCTGACCAGTACTTTGGAAAGAAGTGGTGCCCCATCCCCACCACAGATTTTCCAGTCTGAGGGAGAGCTAAGGGAGTGGGAAATTTAAATTAGATAAGAGGCTAGAGCTTAAATATTGGATTGAATAGCGTCTTTTTATGACTAAAACAAAACTCCTCTTAGACTAAAAAGGGTGGGAAAAGCTACACAAGCTGCCCAAGAGGCCATGAAGAGTGAGGGAGGGCGTACCCGGCCCACGGGCTTGAAGGGCAGTGGGAAGAGGTTGCTTTCTGCTTGCACCTTAATGACTAGACATCCGTGCGATCAGCTGGTTCCATCGGGTGTGCACGTATAGCTCAGGAGTAAGGCAGTTTAAAACCCCACAGTAAAATCTGTAGATTCAGAGAAGCCATTTGATAAAAACCAGTACACATTCCCAATAGAAAACACTTGATAAAATAGGAATAGAAAGAAACTCCCTAAAAATTTAAAGACTATATGCCTGAAGTCCAACAACTAATATCTATTTTTATTTTTCTTTTTTTTTAAATTTTTTTAACATTTATTTATTTTTGAGACAGAGAGAGACAGAGCATGAATGGGGGAGGGTCAGAGAGAGGGAGACACAGAATCTGAAACAGGCTCCAGGCTCTGAGCTGTCAGCACAGAGCCCGACGCGGGGCTCGAACTCACGGACCGCGAGATCATGACCTGAGCCGAAGTCAGCCGCTTAACCAACTGAGCCACCCAGGCACCCCTTTATTTTTATTTTTAAGTAATCTCCTCACCCAGCGTAGGACTTGAACTTATAACCCCAAGACCAAGAGTCATACGCTCTACTGACTGAGCCAGCCAGATGCCCCTATTTTTATTTTAAAAATTCAGAAAAGCACAAAGAAAAGTCATTCATATTGCCATCACCTAGAACTAATAAGCTGGCAAATTTGCATACCGTTTTTTTTAAAGAATGATTATTCTGCTGCATAAAACATGTTTGTTATAAACAATTGAAACAATACAGAAAAGTGCAACAATGAAATTTTTTTAACCACCAACCAGAAACAATTATCATTAATATTAGGTAAACATTATTCCTGGTATCTTTCAGAACATGTTTGCACATAGAAGGTTACAGATAATTTACAAACACACATGGGGTCTACAGTTTAATTTCACTGCCATTTGTATCTGTGTTCATGGGAATATTGGTCTGTAGTTCTCTTTTCCTACAATGTCTTCATCTGGGTTTTTTTTTGGTAATATTTATTTATTTATTTTGAGAAAGAGAGCAAGAGTGGGGGAGAGGCAGAAAGAGAGGGAGAGAGAGAATCCCAAGCAGGCTCCTCACTGTCAGTGCAGAGTCCAATGCGGGGCTCGAACTCATGAATTGCTATTTAATTTACCAATATTTTGGGGTTTTTTTAATTGTTATTAAGCTCTAATTTAATTCCATTGTTTTCAGAGAATATATTCTGTATAATTTCAGTCCTTTTAATTTTATGTTTACTATATGGTAAAGCACATACAATCAAAGTATGTAGTTGGCCATTTTATGGCACAGTGTCCTTCAAATATCAATTAAATCAAAGTGTGATAGTTTTGTTCTGATTTTATGTCTAGTTTTATCAGTTGCTGAGGGAAGGGTTTTTAATCCTCCAATTATGATAGAAGAACTGTCTATTCTGCCTTTGCTTAATATTTTTTAATGATACAAAAGGAGAAAAAGGGACAAACACCAGACGGAACAAATTGAAAACAAAGAACAAGACAGCAGACTTAAACCCAAACATATCAGTAATTACCTTAAACACAAAAGAACAAATGCTACAATTAAAGACAAAGATTGTGAGGTGCCTGGCTAGCTCAGCTAGTAAAGCGTTAGACTCTTGACCTCAGGGTCTTGAATTTAAGCTCCATGTTGGGTGTGGAGCCTACTTAAAATACAATAAAAAGTAAAAATAAAAAGATTTGCTGACTAGCTTTTTAAATGACCCAACTTTACACATATATGGCACACTTTAAATATAAGAACACAGGGGCGCCTGGGTGGCTTGGTTGGTTAAGTGTCCGACTTCGGCTCAGGTCATGATCTCACGGTCCGTGAGTTCGAGCCCCGCATCGGGCTCTGTGCTGACAGCTCAGAGCCTGGAGCCTGTTTCAGATTCTGTGTCTCCCTCTCTCTCTGCCCCTCCCCTGTTCATGCTCTGACTCTCTCTGTCTCAAAAATAAATAAACGTTAAAAAATTAAATAAATAAATAAATAAATAAATAAATAAATAAAAGAACACAGAGGGGTGCCCGGGTGGCTCCTGTCAGTTGAGCCTCTGACTTTGGCTCGGGTCATGATATCGCAGTTTCTGGGTTCAGGCCCCACATTGGGCTGTGTGCTGACAGCTCAGAGTCTGGAGCCTGCTTCAGATTCTGTGTCTCCCTCTCTCTGTGCCCCTGCCCCAACTCTCTCCCTCTGTCGCTCTCTCTCTCTCCCTTTCTTTCTCTCTCAAAAATAAACATTAAAAATATTTAAATATAAGAACACAGATAAGTTGAAAGTAAAAGGATTGAGAGATATATTGTATCAGTAGTAAGTGCAAGAAAGCCAAAGTGATCATATTCATTTGAGGCAAATTAAGATAAGGAGAACCATCAAATATAAACGGAGACATTTTATAACAATAAAACAGTGAGTTCATTAGAAAGACATAATTATAAATGTGTATGTGCCTGATATTAGAGCTTCAAAATACATAAAACAATATTTGACAGAAGTAAAAGAAGAAATAGACTAACCAACAATGATAGCTGGAGATTTTTTTTTATTTTTATTTTTTAACGTTTTATTTATTTTTGAGACAGAGAGACAGAACATGAACGGGGGAGGGGCAGAGAGAGAGGGAGACACAGAATCGGAAGCAGGCACCAGGCTCTGAGCCATCAGCCTAGAGCCCGACGCGGGGCTCGAACTCACGGACCGCGAGATCGCGAGATCGTGACCTGAGCTGAAGTTGGATGCTCAACCGACTGAGCCACCCAGGCGCCCCTATAGCTGGAGATTTTAACCCTCCTCTCACTAACTTATGGAATAGCTGGACAAGAAATTAGTAAATATATGGAAGTTCTGCACAATACCATCAATCTTCTTGATCTAAATGACACTTATAAAATATGATACCCAACAATTGCAGGATATACCTTTCAAGCACACATAGAACCAAAATGGACTATATGCAGGGCCATAAAACAAGACGCAAAACATTTATGAGGGTTGAAATCATACAAAGTGTATTTTCTAACCACAATCAGATTGAATAAGAAAATAATAAACTGGAAAAACTCCAGCTATTTAAAAAGTAAACAGAATTTCCAAATAATCAATGGGCCAGAGAAGAAGTTGCAACAGAAAATAGAATAATTTTTAACTAAACAGATCAGGAAATTATAACCTGTTGAACAAAACCCTGACATAAGAATAAGTACATGTCTGAATAGTCACTATTTGTTAGTGAAATTATATCAAGAAATTTCCCACAGAGCAATGATTTCACTGGTAAATTTTGCCAAACATCAAAGGAAGATATAATACCAACCATATACAAACTCTTTCAGAGCACAAAGGAAAGAGAAAACTTCCTAACTTACTTAAGAGGCCCGCATAATCCTGATATCAAATATTGACAAGGAGAGAAAATTATAAGGATGGAACATTTCAGAACCATATTTTTCATGAACATAGTTGCAAAAATTCTAAACAAAATATTAGCAAATCAAATACATAAATGAATTAAAAGGAGGAAACACCTAATGACCAAATGGGTTTTATTCTAGGCATGTGAGGTCAATTATACATCCATAAATCAATCACCATAATTCACTGCATCAACAGAATAAAGGGGGAAAACTATACGATCATCTCCACAGATTCAGAAAAAGCATTTAATCAAATTCAGGAAACTTATATAAAAGGGGGAAGTTCCTTAATCTGATAAAGGATTTATTTTAAAAAATTACAGCTAAATCATATATAATGATAAAAGATTGAACACTCTTCCTCTAAGATCAGGAACAAGGCAAGGATTTTGCTCTCACTCCTGTTCAACATTGTACTGGAGGTCTTGGCCATTCCAAAATGGCAACGACAAGAAACAAAATATATAAAGATTGAAAACAAAGAAGCAAAAAAATGTGCTTCTGGGCAGATAACATGATTATATTTTTGGAACTTTCAGAAGAATCTATAAGCAAACTAATAAGTTAATTTAGTGAATACAAAATCAATATAGAAAAACCAATTGTAGGCTGGTCCGAGTGCAGTGGTGTTCACAATTAATTGATCACAGTGAGTTACAGATTTCTTTGCTCCCTCTCCATTCCCACTGCTTCACTTGACTAGCCTTAAAAAAAAAAAAAAAAGAAAAAGAAAAACCAATTATATTTCTATATGCTAGCTGTAAAATACTAAAAAAATTTTTAATTAACACCATTTACCATAGCATCAAAAATATTGAAAACCAGGGTTCCCAGGTGGCTCAGTTGGTTGAGCATCAGACTCTTGATTTTGGCTCAGGTCATGATCCCAGAGTCATGGGATAGAGCCCCCCATGGGGTTCTGCACTGGGCATGGAGCCTGGTTAAGATGCTCTCCCTCTCTTTCTCTGCCCCCTCCCCTGCTCACACACTCTCTCTCTCTCTCTCTCTCTGTCTCAATATAAAATAATAATAATCAATGGGAGGGGCACCTTGGTGGCTGTCGGTTAGGCACCTGACTTCAGCTCAGGTCATGATCTCACAGTTCATGGGTTCAAGCCCCGCATCGGCCTCTGTGATGACAGCTCAGAGCCTGGAGACTGAGCTTCGGATTCTGTGTGTCTCTCTCTCTGCCCCTCCCCCACTCATGCTCTGTCTTTGTCTTTCAAAAATAAATAAACCTTAAAAATTTTTTTAAATAATAATCAATGGGAAAATTAATGATTGTTCCCTGACCTTTAAAAGTATTTGACAGCTGGGGCACCTGGGTGGCTGAGTCAGGTAGGCATCTGACTTCCGACCATGTCATGATCTCACAGTTCGTGATTTCGAGCCCCACATCAGGCTTTGTGCTGACAGCTTGGAGCCTGGAGCCTGCTTCAGATTCTGTGCCTCCCCCTCTCTCTCTGCCCCTCCCCAGCTCATGCTCATACTCTGTCTCTGTCAAAAATAAATAAACTTAAAAGAATTTTTTTAATAAAAAATAAAAGTATTTGACAGGGGCACCTGGGTGGCTCAGTCAGTTGAGTGTCCAACTTCAGCTTAGGTCGTGATCTCCCAGCTCGTGAGTTCAAGCCCCACATCTCCAGGCTCTGTGCAAACAGCTCAGAGCCTGGAGCTCCCTTTTGGATTCTGTGTCTCCCTCTCTCTCTGCCCCTCCCCCACTCATGCTCTGCCTCTCTCTCTCAAAAATAAACATTAAAACAAATTTTTAATAATAAAATAAAATAATAAAATAAAAAAGTATTTGACAAACATTAAAAATTCCCTGTCAATTATAGATATATCAGGTAATTAGAAAAATAGTAAAATTCACATTTATACAACGTAATTCTAAATGTGAGAAATACTGGCAATATCTACTAAAACTAAAAATTCACATATCCTATGGCAAAGCAAGTAATTCCACATAAGACCAAGAGAGCGTATGTCCACCTACTAATATGTGCAAGAATTTTCATATCAGTTTTATTCATAATAATCAAAAACTAGAAAACGTTTTAAATTTCCATCTTTAGGAGACTGGATCAACAAATTGTGGCACATCCATGCAATGGAATATTACATAGCAATTAAAACAATCTTATATGTGCAATAATATAGGTAAATACTGAAAACACTAAACTGAGCAACAAACCCAGACACGGAAGTGTACATACTGAATTACTGTTGGATATAATTTATATGAAGTTCAGGAATAGGCACATTAAATCAATGGTAATGGAACTCAGATGAGTGGTTACCTCTGGACATGGATGTTAACTAGGAGGAAGAATGAGGAAAATTTCTGAAGTGATAAACATGTTTCATATCTGGATCTGGGGACTATATAGATGTATATATAATTGGTAGAAATTGGTCAAGTTGTACCTTTAAGATTTGTGTGTTTTAATATTTGTAAATTATATTTACAAAAATAAATATATAAATAGAAAGAAAAAGCTTAAAAAGCTTTTAATACAGTGCTTCACATACAGTATGGCCTGAATAAATATTAGCACTATGCTATTGAAAAAGCTTGTAGGATGCAGCCATTAGCTGTACTTAGAAATTTATAGCACTAGATGCATATGTTATAAAGGAAGTTGAAAAGTAATTATCTTAATTTCTATCTCAAGAAGTTAGCTAGAAGAAAAAAAATTGCAGCAAAGTAAACCCAAAGAAAGTAGAAGAAAGGAAATAAATATGGAAGCACAATTATGGAAATAAGTAGACATACAATAGAGAAAATAACTGAAGCCAAAAGCTCCTTATTTAAAAAGAATAATAAGATCGATAAACCCGTACCAAGACTAAAGGGGACAAAAGGAGAAAACAAAGTATCCATAACAAGAATTTAAGAACATCACTATAGATCCCACAGACCTTTTTTAATTTTTTTTATTTTTTTTAACATTTATTTATTTTTGAGACAGAGAGAGAGCATGAACAGGGGAGGGTCAGAGAAAGAGGGAGACACAGAATCTGAAACAGGATCCAGGCTCTGAGCTGTCAGCACAGAGCCCGACGCGGGGCTCGAACCCACGGACCGTGAGATCATGACCTGAGCCGAAGTCGGATGCTTAATCGACTGAGCCACCCAGGTGCCCCACACAGACCTTTTTTAAAAATAAGAATATTATAAAAACACCTCCAATTTTAGATCAGATTGAAAAATTCCTTGAAAACAACCTCACAATTAGTTTTAAAAACACAACTGATTAAGAAAAGAAAGAAAATCTTATAGTCCTAGAATTATTAAAACAATGTGATGGGAAATATAGAATGGTTGGAGCCGAGGGGCTGGGGGTGGAACTGCTGTCATCATGGAGATGTGTGTGCAATTGGACAGCCTGCTAGTTGTCCAAAGGGCAGTAAGGACAGAGAGGATTGTCCGTTTCCCACTTGGCCCTTGGCCCCGAAGAGTCAGGTGTGCACCGTAGTCAGCATTGGCATTCATTGCTCAGCGGTGATTGCCTCAGCTGTGACAGATCTCCAGGTGGGCTGAGCTGCAGTGTCAGTGTGGACTGGCTTTTCTGTCACTCCTGCATCTGCCAACCCCAGGAGGACCTGTGGGACACATTCCTGCAAGCCAGGTGTCTTCCAGACAGTATCAATGAGGAGAGATCTGCAGCTGGGTAACATGATTGGCACTGACAAAAGATCTCGGATCAAAGAAAAGCAAATGAATGTGAAACAGTTTCTGACACTACTGTGTGAGAAGACTCTAGATAGAGATGCTCTACTGATAACTAGGACTGATGTTTGAGGTCAAAAGACAGAGTTTGCCTTCTTCTAGTCATGGGAAGAAGAAACTCAAAAGTTATATTATGTCCCTAAAGAGGAGAGTGGAAGATGTTAGGGAAAAAAAAAATATGTATTAGCTAGCCAACTAAGCTAGAAAACCAAAACTAGGACATAAGCTTCCCAAAGCAGTTTTGTCTGTTTAATTCACTGCGACATCTCCAGTGTTCTAAGCAGTGCCTGACATGTAAAAGGCCCTTAATGAATACTTGTTGAATAAATGAATGAAATAGCCAAAGACAAATGTACAAAACCTGGGACAGCAATTAAACACCAGATTGAATGACGTAGACCTCTTTTTGCACAACTAGAAGAATCAATTTTTTCAGAGGATACAAGATAAAGGAAAGGATATTATGCACAAGTCAAGATCAAATAACATCAACACTTTCAGATCATGTTTCCACACTAAAAAAATCTAATCATTATAAGTGTATATGGCCAGAACAGGTATAAAGAACGAATATTCCCTTACTCTTCCCAATTAAGGAATGGTAGTTGCAGTTTTCCTTCATACTACTATGGCCTGAAAGAAAATTCTCAACACATTTAAGGCTGATCTAATTATAGATTCTAAAATAAAACACCTCGTCTACTGTCCCTGAAAATATATATGTATACATGCTTTTGGAAAGATAAACTTTTCTTGTAATCAGAGATTTACTTGCTCCATAAGTGATGACATTCATCAGGGATTTCTTTCAGGCGGGTGGTGCTACTGGGCCCTCGAAGGGGAGACACACATGAACGGGTTGGGGGATCTTAGAGACTCTCTTCCCAGAGTCGAGGAGAGGCCTTCCACACAACAGGCTGAAGGCTGGTGAACTCAAGGGTAGGATCAAGAATGTCTCACTGCAGTAGCCACTGTGACTTCCTTCTACTAAAAGAGCTCTCCTTACCTTTCCCGGCATTTTTCTGGACTGTTGTGTTGGGTGAGATTTCATTTCGTAACTTGAATGACAGATTTCATTTTTACTTTTACAGAAAAAACCAGACCTTTATTCTCTGCTGGTCTTGTTTAAAATTAATTTACCATCTGCAGAGTGATGTAGTGAGCTACCTAGAAGACTATTTTGGTTTCTTGTGGAGGGTTTTTTTTCTCTTGTTTTATTTTTTATATTTTTATTTTTGTTATTGAAGTACAGTTGATACATTAGTGCACAAGATAGTGATTTGAAAACTATGAAATACTCACCATAAAAAGTATGGTTACCAGGGGTCATTACACAAAGTTATTACAATATTATTGACTATATTCCCTGTACTGTCCTTTTCACCCCTGTGATTTATTTTATAACTGGAAGTTTGTACCTTTTAATCATCTTCCTCTATTTCATCTGCTCCCCACCCCAGCAAACTGTTTTTGTATTTATAAGTCTGGTTTTTGTTGTTCTTTTATTGTTTTTTATTTTTTTAATATTTTTTAATGTTTATTTTTGAGACAGAGACGGAGCATGAGTGGGGGAGGGGCAGAGAGAGAGAGAGAGAGAGAGAGAATCCGAAGCAGGCTCCAGGCTCTGAACCATCAGAACAGAGCCTGACACAGGGCTCAAACCCACAAGCTGTGAGATCATGACCTGAGCCAAAGCTGGAAGCTTAACTGACTGAGCCACCCATGCGCCCCTGTATAGATTCTGCATAAGTGAAATTATATGGTATTTGTCTTTCTATGATTTATTTTACTTAGCATAACACCCTCTAAGCCCATCCGTGTTGTTGCAAATGGCAAGATTTTGTTCTTTTTTTTTGTGGCTGTGAATATTCCATTGTATATATATATATATAACATCTTTATCCATTCATCTGCCCATGGACACTTTGGTTGCTTCCATATCTTGACTATTGTAAATAATGCTGCAGTAAACATAGGGGTACATAGATCTTTTCGAATTACTGTTTTCATTTTCTTCTGGCGAGTTCTAACATTTTTTTCTATTTTTCCTGCTTTTTTCCTGTTTGATTCCAACAATTCTAGTGGCTGTTTCTTCCTGCATACATACTTTTACCACTGTAATGAGCACATGACTGTTATTTTTATCTATTTTAATAACCAACTATAAAATAATTTGAATATTTAGTATGTAGCTCATCGGGATTTGGGGAATTATGTTGGAGAAATTTTGAGTTTCTATTATCTCATTTTAGAAAGAAAAGAAAAAGAAGAAAAAGAACCAAAACTTGCTCTGTTTTTTGTCTTTGTATGAACACACAGACAGGTGAGAAAGGACATAAACCAAGTGGATACGTCAATCACACATGGGGTACATGATTTTAAACTTCATTACACATCTTTGTATTATTCGCTAAAGCAAGCATGAATTATTTCTGTAATTTTACACACTTGAATAGAGTAAGTTTAACGAACAAATATAGAAGCATTATGACATTTCCTCAAAACATGAAGTGTAGACTTACCACATGATTCAGCAATTCCTCTTCCGGGTGCATACCCCAAAGAACTGAAAGCAAGGACTCAAACAGGTATTTGCACACCTGTGTTCACAGCCGCATTAGTCACCACCAAAGGGAGAAACGATCCAAATGCCCATCGATGGAAGAACGGAGAAACAAAATGTGATTCATAGGTACAATGGAATATTATCCAACCTTAAAAAGGAAATTCTGACACATGCAACAACATGGATGAAACCTGAGGACACTGGGCTAAGCGAAGTAGTCAGTCATAAAAGGGCAAACATTCCACTTACATGAGGTACCTAGAGTAGTCAAATTCATAGAGGCAGAAGATAAAACAGTGGTCGCCAGCGGCTGGGGCAGGGGAAATGGGGAGTTACTGTTTAGTGGGTACAAGTTGCAGCCTGAGATGATGGAAGAGTTCTGGAGATGGATGGTGTGTGGGGGGTGGGCAACAATGTGAATGCATTTAATGCTGCTGAAACGTACACTTAAAACGGTTGAAAATAGTGCATTTTACCTCAGGGTGTTTTATGACAGGAAAAAAAAAAGACACCTCTGGTCTCATTTATTTTTGGGAAGCAAAGTACTAGTTTGTGGGTGTCAGGAACGGCAGGAATGAAAGTTGAGCCAACGAAGTGGAGAAGAAGGGGGAGGGTGGGAAGAGTACTGAAGGAAGGGGTGAGGCAGGCTCCCCAAACCTCTGCCTCCAGGACCTGTGTGAGGAGTTCTAGAACCACATCTCTGGGAAAGGAGGCCACAGACCCTGCCTGTGGTGAGCATCTGAGGGGGACCTGGCTGAGGCCTTTAACAACGCGGTCATCTCCTTGGCCATGTCCCCCACACCAGGTTGGAGGAGGAGGGAGCAATTAGAGCCTGACCCTCTGAGATGACAGCAATGGCCAACACTGCTATGCCCCAATGCGCATGTCTAGGAACTCCATTTTGACCCCGAACAGGGAAGACCCACAGGGCCACCTTCTTCCCGCTTAGAGTGTGAGAGCGCAGGGAGAAATGTGGTGGCTTTGGAAGCACAGGCACAGGATGGATCCATCAGGAGGTGGTCTTGGAGTGGCAGGTGATGGTCAAATCACGAAGGACATTGTGGGGACATCTCCCACCCTCCCGCCCCTGAAATCTTCCTGCTGTCCCACCACCTTCACCACACACATACACACACACACACACACACACACACACACACACACACACACACACACCTCTGCCACATTTTCATGATGAGAGTATGAAATAGTTGACTTCTTAGGTACAGCCTCTATACCTTTCCACCCCCCCAGCACCCCATACAGTGTTCTATAAATATTGTCAAATATCACTTGCTCGTGTGGTTTTGAGTCCTGGCTTGAAAAGATTCCAAGCTAAGCAGCTCCGTCTGTTGCTTTTTATCAGAAAATATGATTAAGGGCCATCCTGTTCTTGGCTCCAACACATTCGTGTATTCATTCTTGTGTGTGTTCCTTCACAAACATGAAGCCCCTACTGCTAGGTACTAAGCTTGGTAACCCAGTGAATTATCAAGACATACTGAGGGAACCAGTACCCAAGACCTCCCAGATGCCCTGGTTAAACCCTTCATGGTGGGCACAAGGGATTGCTAAGGTCCAGGGCGCGAAGGACATTTGCATATGGTCACACAGCCTATTACTGTTTTGTTTTTAAATTGTTTCCAGCTTTATTAAGATATAATTGACATATAACACTGGGTAAGCTAAAGGTGTGCAATGTAATAACTTGAGATATATATATATATATATATATATATATATATATATATATATATATAGTGAAATGATTACCAAAATAAGGTTAACACATTTATATCACCTCACATAGTTACAATTTTGTGTCTGGGAGTGGAGAGGACTTTTACAATGTACTTTTTTAGCAGCTTTCAAATATAGAATAAGTTTCTTTTTTTTTTTTTTTTTTAAAAGTAGGCTTCATGCCCAGTGCAGAGCCCAATGTGGGGTTTGAACGTACAACCCTGAGATCAAGACCTAAATGATCAAGAGTCAGACACTTAACCAACTGAGCCACTCAGGCACCCCTAGAATACAGTATTTTAAACCATGGTCACCATGGTTGTACATTATATCCCCAGAAGTGTTTCTGTGTTTTCTCAATGATGATATACAAAGGAACACAAACATATGAAAAGAAATTCAACATTACTAATCACCAGAGAAATCCAAGTCAAAACAACAATGAGATATCCCCATGCCCATTAGGATGATTACCATAAAAAAAAAAAATAACAAATGTTGGTAGAAAAAGTGGAACCCTCACACATGCTGGTGGGGATTGAAAATGGCAAAATCTGTGGAAAACAGTATGGTGGTTCCTCAAAAAATTAAACATATAATTACCGTATGATCCAGCAATTCCACTTCTAAATTTTTTTTAATGTTTATTTATTTTTGAGAGAGAGCGTGTGCATGTGCACAAACAGAGGAGGGGGCAGAGAGAGGGAGAGAGATGGTCTGAGGATTCTGCCCAGGTTTTGTGATGATCAAACAGTGTGTAAAATGTCTTTTACTCACTAAAGCAACTAAACTAGAGGGGTGCCAGGGTGGCTCAGTTGGTTGAGTGTCTGATTCTTGATCTCAGCTCAAGTCTTGATCTCAGGTTCCAGGGCACTTGCCTATATCCTTATCACACATTCTCAGTTCTTTAGCTTAAAGAACTTAAAGGGTTGTGAGTTCAAGTCCTGCATTGGGCTCAGCATTTGACTCGATGCCAAATAAATAAATAAATAAATAAATAGTAGGGTATCCAGGTCAAGAGAAATAATAGTTCAAATGTTCTAGGTACAGATTCAGTCTCAGGCGGGATATGAAGTTTTAGGTGCCACATTCTTATATATTTAATTTATGAGAGCAATTTAATGCCATTATAAATAAAGTTTAAAAAAGAAAATTAACCGGGGTGCCTGGGTGGCTCAGTCGGTTAAGCATCCAACCTTGGCTCAGGTCATGATTTTGCAGTTCATGAATTCGAGCCCCGGGTTGGGCTCTGTGCTGACAGCTTGGAGCCTGAAGCCTGCTTTGGATTCTGTGTCTCCCTCTTACTCTGCCCCTCCCCCACTTGCATTTTCTCTCTCTCTCTCTCTCTCTCTCTCTCTCTCTCTCTCTCTCAAAAATAAATAAACATTAAAAAATGTTTTTAAAAAAAGAAAAAAAAATCAAGCATAATGCCACTACCCTAACATACTGTGGGGAACATTCAGAAGGGGAACTTTGCAGGTAGAAGAAACAGTAAGTACAAAAGCCTTGAGGCATACATGAGCTTGGTGTGTTCAAGGAGCAGAAAAGGCAGTGCAGCTGGGGTAGCGGTGTTCTGCAAGATGATCCAAGTCTCATGCTGGAGATCTTGTGGGTATCCATCCAGCTCACAAATCAGCAACCTTCCTTTTTCTGGTGATCCTCCTCTGAACACCCTACTCCCACATCCCCTCTGCAAACACACTAACCCAGAAGAGGGACCTGGAAGTAGGACCCGGTGTGTGTCAAGAGGGGAGGGGATGATGGATACAGTTGGGGCCTCTCTCCGAGGCATTTGGACTTGGGACAGGATAAGGGTCAAGCAGTCTCTCTGGAAAGTTCTGTGAGCGTGGAAGCTGTGGAAAAAGTGCTATGTTCTCCACTTCAGCCGGAGGCAGAGGAGGCAGGTCAGTAGGAATAGCAGCAGGGATTCAGAGCTGAGTCAACAGTCAGCTTCTTGGTGCGTCCATCCTGACGGCGGGTTGGATTCCTGACTCAGGTTCACAGAGCACTTCCTATATCCTCATCATATATTCACCATTCTTTAGCTTAAGCTGACTTGGGTCAACCAATAACAGAAGTGTTTTGAGAAAGAGTTCTGTGGTCAAATAATTTTGGAAACTGAGTTAAATAAAATTTAACAGCTTTTTATCTGCAGGAATTCTCAGAGCCTTTAATAGGATTGTGTACACCCAAAAAAGGAACTCTCCAAAACAAAACAAAACCACAAAAACCGTTAAGTAAACCACATTTCCTATACTGATTTCCCAGGCTATCCTGGGAAATAGCGGAACAATGTTAAGCTGGGAGGCTTTCAGCTTCCATTTTGACTGAGTCCTGGAAGGCCAGGAAGAATGGCCTGGAAGAGGAGAGCCCAACAGGAACCAAAGGAACACTGTTATTGAAAACACTCATTGCAGCAAAGAATTTTATCCAGGAGAGGATAGGGACAGAGGGAAAGAGTATAGTTATCTTCTGGCTGTTGTCCATTGGGTCCAGCCATTCAATGAAACTACTGAAAGCTTGGAATCATTCCAGTGCATTTGTCACCTCCAAAATCACATTCCAGTAATGGATGTGATCACTCATGAGAACCGCCTAAAATGTGTGCCATTCACAAGACAATTTACTGTCTGAAGGTGGAGACTGAGACTCCCCTGCTCACATAATTCAGAAACGATTAGATAGAAACCATGGGCTTCACAACCGACCTCCAGTCACCCCAGGGCTTGCCCTTCATCTCCCTTGTGAACACCCACCACTTGCTGTGCTGGGCAGCCCAGAGCCTAGCAGGACAGCCTGGCCACTGGAAACTCCCAGTCTGATGATGGGGGGGTGGGGGTGGGGGGTGAATTAAGATCCAAACTGACACACACAGTGGGGAATGCAGGACACAGGGCATTGTGGGGGGCAAGAGGCACCTTGGGCTTGGCTAGCTTGGGTTGGGGGCCAGGTCTAAGCTTTAGGGATGCCAGAGGAGCGGGCATCGATGCCGGGCTCTAGGGGCCAGATGGAGGGCTGAGTCTGACCCACTGTGGGGTGGAGAGGCCCGGCGAGCCGGTCCGTGGAGAGCCTCGAACGCCCAGCTAACAGCCCATATACTAGACTGCATATTATAAACGGGTGTAGGAAACAGGTTTTATGTGATGTTTACCCATGACAAGCCATTTGTCCACATGCCTCGGTGAGTCATAAACCGCCTGGGGCAGCACCTAGACCAACCAGGGCTCTACCCGGGAGTTGCAACTGCGCCCTTAGCTGACGCCTGCGCGGGACCTCGGTGTCGGAGGGTGCCCACGCCCGCTGGTTGCTCTTCAGAACCCCGCAGGAGCCCCGCCCACGGTCTGACCCCCGCCCCCTTCCCTGGGCCCGCCTCTGGGGGCGGAGACGTCGCGAGCCAAGGCTCTGGTTGGGAGTTAAGTGCTGCGGCGCCGCGTATCTGCACATCCCGCGCTCCAGGTGGCGGCAGCGAAGCCCTGGAACTGAGCGCCCAGACCTCACCAGCGAGTCCGAGTCCCTCAGGGCAGGTGCGGCGCGGCGGCCGGGTCCTCGCGCTTGGAGGCCCGATGTGCCCTGGTGTCAGGACGCGTGGACCTGAGCTTGGGTGAAGCTCTGGGAAAGGGTAACACGGTGGCGACGAGATGCAAGCGGAGGAGCCCGGCGCCCCCAGCGCCCAGGGAAGCCAGAGCGCACCCAGCCCCGAGCCGCGCCTGTCCAGCCAGCTGCTGCCTGAGCTGTACACCTTTGTGGCGCGAGTGCTGTTCTACCTGGCGCCGGTCTACCTTGCCGGCTACCTGGGGCTCAGCATAACCTGGCTGCTGCTCGGCGCTCTGCTGTGGATGTGGTGGCGCAGGAACCGTCGCGGGAAGCTCGGGCGTCTTGCGGCCGCATTCGAATTCCTAGACAACGAACGCCAGTTCATTAGCCGCGAACTGCGGGGCCAGCACCTGCCGGCCTGGGTGAGCAGGGTCGAGGGGGGCGGAGGTGGGATGGATGCCTTTGGAGGTTCGGAAGGAACCTACTGTCACGGGGGGAGCTGGGGGCGGCGCTCCACGATCCGAATACCTGGTGCCCCACCAAGCAGGGCGCACAGACCCCTCGCCGCGACGTCCCTCAGCCTCATACCCGCCTCTTGGTCTGGCAGCTCGGGGAGCGGGGAACTTAGGTTTCATTTAAGGGCCCAGAGCCTGGGAGAAAAGTTACGGGCGGGCCACACCCAGGAAAAAAAAAAAAAAAAAAAAAAAAAAAAAGGGCGTTTGGTACTTTGCAAAGTTCCTCGGGAGGGAAGCAAAAGGCATTTATTTCTTCCACTCACCTGTTGATTCAAAGAAAGAATGCAAGGCGCAAAACGGATCCGCCAATGCAGCAATGACAGAAACTTCAGCCTAGTTGCCTCCGCAGAGGTCCGGACAGAGGGAGGGGGCGGGCTAGAGATGGGATTGAAGGGTGGGCTGGGAGGCTGGATCACGAGCTTCTCTCCCTGCCTCCGCCTGGTGGGATGCTCAGACCTGCCCGGACACACACACATATTCACACTCCACAACTACACACCCCCCTCCTGGTGTGGAAGGGCCTGTATTAGGGTTTCTCAAACGCTTCTGGTCCTGAGAATCACCTGGCCCACTTAACAAAAACAAGTTCAGAGTCCCACCTGGCAACTCCCAGGTGGGGTTGAGGCACCTGGGTGAATCTTGGGATCCGGTGAGTCTGGGAAATACTGGAAGAAGGGTGTTTGGTCCAAGGCTTGGTCTGCGGCAAACCTACCCCTCTGGGTGCTTCTCTGATTCTTCCAGACACACTCAGGCCCACAGTGGGAGATGTCCAGAGGCCCCCAGGCCCCTCTTTTCCTCTGGCCTGAGACCCGTATTCTAAAATTCAGTCAGGCCATGACAGTAGCCTCCAAAGTGCTTGTGAGAAGAACTAATTAGAAAGATCTGTTTTATGTTTATCTTTAAAACGAGAGAAATTAAGCCTGACTATATTCGTTTGCTAGGGTTGCTATAACAAAATACCACAAACACAAAAACACAAACCCAGTCACACAAACAATGGAAACTGGTCAAGACCAAATTGTCAGCAGGGTTTGCCTTTTCTGAGGCTTCTCTTTGGCTTGTAGATAGCTGTCTCCATCATGTCTTCGTATGGTCTTCCCTCTGTATATATTTGTATACAAATTTTCTCTTCGTTTTAAGTTTATTTTGAGAGAGACAGCGTGCATGTGCAAGCTAGCAGGGGAGGGGCAGAGAGAGAGGGAGAGAAAGAATCTTAAGTGCGTTCCAAGCTGTCAACACGAGCCTGATGGGGGCTCTAATTCACAAACCGTGAGATCATGACCTGAGCCGAAATCCAGAGTTTCAAGATTCAGACACTTACCCGACTGAGCCACACAGGTGTCCCCAAATTTCCTCTTCCTTTAAGGTCACCAATCACATTGGGTTAGGGTCCACCCTAATGGGACCTAATTTTAACTTAATCACCTATTTAAGGGCCCTCTTTCCAAAAACAGTCACATTCCGGGGTCCTGGTTAGGACTTCACCATGAGTTTGGGGAATATGGTTCAGTTCATAACACTGATATTTAATATATGGATTGACCATACAGTTTTGTAAATTGGTTTACATATATTGAGGGTGAGGGGGCCCAAACCTTCCGCTAAGGGTGCACAATAATCACAATGACAACTTTTCTATGGTAGCAGCCATGGGAACAGTATTTGCAGCCTGTCTCCCAAACTTGATTATCCTGATTGTTCTTTGGGGGCTTGTGATCCTGAAAGATGTGGACCCAGAAAGCAGGCCTGGGCCTATCCATGCTCCTTGCTTATTGTCGAGGGAGTACTGGATGCCTGCTAGACTTTTGTTGTGACCCCATGGTGGCATCAATCCATGAGGGGGAGCTAGTGAGTCCTCACCAGGAGACGGCCCTTTCTTTCTGCCCCTTCTTGTATTAGGGAGGCCTGTAGACACTTAGTTGTTTGCAAAAGGTAATGTTTCCAAAATTGAGGCAAGAATCAGATCCTGTGGGGGCATTGACATGCCCCAACCACCATCACCTGCCCCCCTGCACACGAACACCAGGAGCAACATGAAACTAGCCAACGGGGAGCTCAGCCTGATGGGTGAGACAACACAGGAAGCTACCTCATCTCATAAACCATACCCCAGGACTGACCCGGCTGGGTCTAGGGACACACAGAGGAAGGTGATGGTGTCTCTCCTTCCAAGAGGACAGTCTGGGGCAGGAAGTGGATGCATGTAGGTAATTGCCATAGAGGTCTCAGGGAAGCCAGAGATAGTCTGAACAGGGTCCAGTCAAGGGTTGAAAGCATGGAGCAAAGGACATCTGGCTTTGTTTCCATATCAAAATGTCCCCAGACCACAGCCTGTTGTTGCCTTGGCAGAGTCCTGGGAGGAGTCTGGCCTCAGCTTGCAGTCTTCAGACTCTCCTGGCTGGCTTGGCTGGCTAGTTTGGTGAGCCAGGATGTGGATTACATTTTGGACTGAGGCAGTGGTGCTGCAAAGGGGATTCCAGGCTGGGGGAGGCTCTCGAGCACAGCATGGAGGCACAGAATGGCCAGTATATGAGGGAGCACCATATGGTTTGGATTGGTTCAGCTGGAGTGTGTGGTAAGGGTTGATGGACAGGGGCCAAACTGAGGCGGGCTTGGTGGAAGTTGGGCCTGATTCTGAAGGCCACAAGGAGCCTCTGGAAGGCTTTGGAAAGATGCTGTAAAAAGCAGCATGGGGGGTGGGGAGTGAAGCTGGAGAAGAGAGACAAGATGAGAAATTGATTTAAGCCAAGATGGTGGTACTGAGGACTGAGGAGGAGTACAATAGATGTGTAAGAGTGGGACTCTGGGTGCTTGGTGGCCTTAGATTAGTGTGAGGGAGGGATCCAGGAATCTTCCAAGGCGTTTTCTAATCTGGGGAGCTGGGCATCTAGAATGAGAAACAGGTCTGGGGAGGTTGGTCGTCTGCGTGAACACCTGTGTAGAGCACGCAACTAGATTCAGGTGTGGGCTTTTTGCCCTGCCTCCTCGGGAAGGTTGCCAAACGGGGAGATGATGCGGAAAACCTGGAAGCTACTTGGTTGCATACTCTCTCCCTGTTGTGAGGAATGCATACTGTTGATGAAGACAGAGACATGGCTCTGGGTATGGTGGGGGCAGCATGACCCTTGCCCACGATTTCACAGCACCAGTGTCTTTATCCTTATATATGGACCTTTCAGTGTGCCGTCCTCCCTGTTTTGAGAATTGGCTTCTTGCACAGAAGTGGGGTCAATGGCTTATGACCTCCTTTGGTATCAAGAAATATTTTTACAAATTAACACATGGCAAACCAATAGTTGGGGAGAGTTGAAGAAAAGTTTGAGGGTCTTGAAGGGAGACTGTGGGGAATCCAGCCCACAGGCTGCTTGAGAAAGAGTACCTTGTTCTAATTTGCACCAAGCCCCTGTGAGCGGATAGAGGAGGCCCAGGCCAGGCTGAGCTGGAGCCAGTCTCCCCTGCCGGACCACAGTGGGCATTTTTAGTTCTCAATGGAGCAATGTTCCCTGCCTGTGAGACTCCTCAACACACTGCTCCAAGCTGCTGCCCCCAGGGCATCATAAGAAAGGATCTTAGAGATTCATTTCCCAGCCTGAGCCTCAGCGTCCCCACCTATAAAAGGAGGTTGTTTCTGGTCAAGCTTCATTCACACAGCCCTGCCCTCCCTCTGGGTCCCTTCCAGGGAAGAGAGAGCTGGAATAAAGGATTCTTCTGCTTTGCGAGGGGTCACCAGTGAAGAAGCCGTGGGTCCTCTTGGCTTGTGAACGTGGCCTGGCCACTCGAAAAGAGCAGGCCGAGCTGTCCCCACTTCTCATCCTCTGAACAGAGGAATGGCTGCCCCTCACTGTTCATGTGCGAATGTTTTTTTATATATCTTGCACACAGTTTTTAGATATATTTTTCAAGGAATGAGGAGCATCTTCCATTAGCCCATCTTGCCAGGGCTGGGGACTGTGGACCGGGTAGTGACAAAAGTGGAGTCCTTGCCACTGCAGAGCTGGTGAAACCCCCAGTGGCTGCAGAGGGCAAAGCAAGCAAGGGGAACGGGTAGCACATGGCAGTGAGACTCCATCCCGGGCCCCTGGCTCTTTCTGGGACCTGCTCCTATAGGTCCTTAAGTTCCAGTGACCGTGCTCCAGAAGTCATTTCCCTTCTGATCTTCATGCTCTGGGCTCCTCAAGATCCTTTGCAGGGTCCCTTCGATGCTCTGCTCCTCGAGGCCTGGGCCCCTGGTTGAAGCTTGGCCGGCTGCCCTCCTGACCTTGTGCACCAGATTTCTCCTTCAAGGCCCCGTGCCCTTTCAGGATATTCATCAAGCCCTTGACCTGTGCTCAGTAACCTGATAAACCTGACTGGTTTATCAGAGGTGTGTTTTGCCCTATCACAACTGTTCTCTGTGTGGTGTGCTGAGGGAACCTCAGTGAGAGCCTTGCCTGGCCCCAGGTTTGGGGGATGAAGGCCTGAGACTGAGTAGAGTGGGGGAAGAACTATCAGAAAGCCTGGCATTTTGTCTGTCTGGGTCTCCCGTCTAGCCGGACTTGCTCTCCAGCCAGCTGATAGCAATCAGTTGGCAGCTTTGTTAGAGACAATTAACCCTCAGTATCTGCTGGGATGGGGGTGGGGGTTGAGGTGATGTGGTGGCTGGGAGGGGCCTGGAGTCTGATGCTCATTCACCAGGGGAACTCGAGAAGGTCCCCTGTCTTCCCTGGGTCCCTGGTTCCCCTCTGAAAATGATGAGACTCCAGGAGATGCCCTCTGGAGTCTTTTCAGCTGTAGGAGTCTGTCATCATGAATCAGTCCCAAGTTGGCTTTTCTGTACTGCCACCCACCCACAGGACCGGGTTCTGCAGTCTTTCTTGCCTACCCATCATCTAACTGGGTGCGCCCTGGGGACATCAGGTGAGGCAAGCACCAGGGAAAACTGTTCACACAAAGCTGTGAGCATTCCAGGGCTCCCGGCAGTGTCTCCAGGATACTGCCCTCCAGGCCCTTCCTGTGCATCATTCAGGTTGAAGACCAGGGTTGAGTGCTTTGCTTTCCTGGGGCTGAGTTTGACATTCCTTCTGTGGGTGGAACAGCAGTCTTCCAGAACCCAGGCGCTCTTGGTCTGTCCCATTCTGATACTTTTGTTAATTAGAGGAAGTAAATGCAATGACAGCTCTGAGCTGGGCTGGCCACTCAATTGAGCTCAATTCTTGGAGCCAGTGCTGTGGGATCTGCTTGGAGTTAAGGGACTTACTTGTGGGGTCCCTGCAGTCCCATGAGGTCATGCATATGGCTTGGAGTCAGGCTTGTCCTCAGGAAGGAAGAGGCACAGCATGATTTAGTCATCCCCCTGAGTCTCTGCCCCACATCTTAGTGATGCTTTATGAACTTAGCATGTCTCGGGCCATGGCTGGGCAATTAAAGAGACAGAACGTGGGCGTCTGCCCTCCAGGCCCAGCACAGGGATCTTAGGCATCCATGTGTTCATTCCTATACTCAGTCAGGAATCATCTATCGAGGGCTTGCAATGTGTCAGGCATGGTGCTGCAGGCTGACTAATGATATGAGTGACACCTGGTCCCCGACCTCAAGGAACCCCTGGTCTAGATGGTGATTCAGACCCGCTAGAACAGGCTTTCCTGATACAGTGTGATCAGTCCTATGAGGTGGCCGCGCAAGGCTCTGAGAAAGCCTGGGGGAGGGGATCTAACCCAGGCTGGAAGTGGCCCACAAAGCAACACTTGGGTGATGCTGGCTGGGGAAAGGAATGGGGACTGTGGGTAGGTATGGTCACTTGAGCTCATAATCTCGTTCTGGGGTGAGAAGATTCTGGGACAGCAACTTGTGATACCCTAACTCACACGAGGCTTCCCGTTGCTTTATGTAGAAGGGGCTGAATTTTTCTGCGACAGAAGTGTCCACAGCAGTCTTGTCTCCCAGCTAAGTACCTGAGGACCTTAGTAATGGGAAGGTCACGTGGTAGACAAGGATCAGGGCCAAGAAGGGGACAGCCATTGCCCTGCTCCTCTGTCGTGGCCCCCTGTCCAGCGGGCAGGAAGTGTGAAGAGCTGCTCACCAGCTTCCATGGGTCTCCTGGCCCTGGCCTGACAGCAGGCTGAGCTGGCACTTGAGTGGGAATGTTCCCAATGACACTGGGGGGCCGCTGGAGGGTGTGGGCTGCAGCCTGAAGGTCACAACCCAGCCACACAGAGGAGATTCGGCCTTGCCTTCCCTTCCTCCTTCCTGACCCTCCTACCCCTCCCTTCAGTTATTTCCTGGGAGAGTTCCAGGGGTTTTTCATCTCAGGAAACCTAGAGCTTGTAGCCCCAAAGTGTTCACATGTGCCTGAGGAAAGTGATTTCCTTCTTCCTCCTTCTTCACTGCAAATAGTGAAGAGTTAAAAGGTGTTTTCTGTCTCAGTGGGGACTATTAAAGGGGAAGGGGAAAGCCCCATTCTCTTTACCCTGCCTTTCAAGCCAAGGGTATGAGAGGTGACCCCCTCAGGCCACACTGGGAGTCAGGGCCCAGCTCCTGCAAGCCCTCTCTCTCTAGGAGCTCAGGGTGGCCGCTCCTGGCCGTGAAACCCCATCGCAGGGTGCCAGGACCTCCAGACACTCCGAGGAAAGAGCCAGGAAAATACAGGATGTTTCAAGACCCCAGAATCACCCACTCCATTCCTTTGCCCATGTCATGTTTACTTTCTTAAGTAACTGGTTATAAAAAGTGATTAAAAATCTTTTTTTCTGGTTGTCAAGTGGAAGTATTCCCATCGTAGAATATTTGGAAATGGCCTAAAAGAATTAGAACCAACAGTCCCTCCACCCAGAGATAACATTATTCTATTTGTGTGTACTTCTTTTGTATAGAAAGTATACAAACATGTTTTCTTAAAAAACTTGCACCCTTTTTTTTTTTTTTTTTGTTCTTAACATTCTATAACATTCTTCAAAAACATGCTTAAGGATTATGATACCCTTAATGTGAATATACCCTACACTGCTTAAAAGATTGCTCTAACATTGATTGATTATCTCAGTTATTTCAGGTTTGTCCTACTCATGTGGCTAGCAGAGGTGGGGGTGTTTCCTGTGTCTGTCTGGAATTTCTCCCTCTGACCTGCCAGGGGCTCCCTTGTCCTTTCCTTCAAATCCAAGCTCAGGCTCCCCAATCTCAGACACTGCTCCTCAGGCCCCCGCAGCACCCGGAACCTGTGTCACCCCACTTCCTTCCTGGACTTGCACCTACCTATTTTTGCATCTGACTTTTCTTCCAGACTGAATGCTCTTCTGAGGCAAGGTGTGTTTCCTGCTCCGATCTGTACCTGCAGTTCCTCAGTTGGTGCCTAGTACATAGTGGGCTCGGTAAAAATCTGTTCCTCACATGCTGCATGAATCTTAGTCTCAAGTTTCACAAGTTCCTTGCTATAGATTCCTACATGTTAAACTGATAGGTCAAGGCTTGGGAACAACTTAAAGATTCTCATTCCCACTTCACTGTGGCCTTAACAGCATCGATACTACATTTTTTACTCTCTCTTTTTTTTTTTTTTTTGTAAGTTTATGTATTGATGATGAGAGAGTTCATGCGCATGTGCAAGTAAGGGAGGGGCAGAGAATCCTAAGCAGGCTCCACACTGTCAGCGCAGAGCCCATTGCAGGGCTAGAACTCACAAACGGTGAGATCATGACCTGAGCTGAAGTCAGGCCTTTGAGCCACCCGGGGGCTCCTCCATTTTTTGGTCTTTTAAGGTGTATGTCATTTTATTATGCATTGCAGATAATTGCATTTTTTTTCTTTTTTTTACAAATTGAAGGTTTGTGGCAACCCTGCATCGAGCAAGTCTATCAGTGCATTTACCCAACAGCACTTGCTGACTTTGTGTCTCTGTGTCACAGTTTGGTAATCCTTGCAGTGTTTCACACTTTGGCACCATTGTTATATTTGGTGATCTGTGATTAGTGATTATGACTTCCTGAAAGCTCAGATGATGGTTAGCATTTTTTAGCAATAAAATATTTTTAATTTTTTTTTTTAACATTTATTTATTTATTTATTTTTTTTTTGAGACAGACAGAGCATGAACAGGGGAGGGTCAGAGAGAGAGGGAGACACAGAATCTGAAACAGGCTCCAGGCTCTGAGCAGTCAGCACAGAGCCCGACGCGGGGCTCGAACTCACGGACCGCAAGATCATGACCTGAGCCGAAGTCGGATGCTTAACCGACTGAGCCACCCAGGCGCCCCATAAAATATTTTTAAATTAATGTATGTACTTTTTTTAAAACATGCTATTGCACACTTACTAGACTACAGTATAGTGTAAACATAGCTTTCATATAGGAAACGAAAAAATTCATTTGACTCATTTTATGGTAATATTCACTTCATTGCAATGGCCTAGAACTAAACCTGCAGTATCTCTGAGGCATTGCCTATACTAGTTTGATAAGCAAGAGGATATGTTTGTTAACCTTTGGGCACTACCAAACCTAACTGTGTGACTGAACTGTCTGGAGACTTAGCATTACACTCAGGCCTCCTTGAAACAAAGACTCTCTAGAGCCCAGGTAGTCCCTCTATGCTCCAAGCCCTTACTCCTCAGCAAATGGTGACAGGTTCTTGGCACCAGTATTCTCATGGCCGGTGACTGCCTTTGGAGTTTTATCTGCTCAGTGTCCCCCCCCCCCCCGCCCCTTCTACTGGGTCCAGCTGGCTTGGGCCAGTCTGCAGGCTGGGTGTGTCGTTAAATAGCCTATGGATTTTAGAGCAGCACTAAATGGAACTTCAAGTTGGCAAAATGTTTTTTCCTTTAAAGCACTTTTAGCAGGGTAATTTTAAGCAGAAGAGTGGACAGATTTAAAAGCAATTTTTAAGGTTAAATGTTTACCTCCCAAGAACAGAGAAAAGGGGACGAAGGCTGTTCTTCACCAGAAAACAAGTGAATGAAATGAGGGACCAGTTTCTGGTAGAGGAGGAACCACTGAATAGGCACCACAGAGAAGGAATCTATCTCGAAAGACAGGAGCGTGTGTCTCAGGTCTTTGAGATACAAAGAGGCACAGGAACATACTCTATCTCTGTATGTCTGTGTGTCTCTTTCTCTGTGTCTGTGTGTCTGCACATGGCTGCTCCCATGGGAAGAGCTACCATCCCTGTGACAGGGCGTGAGCCGGGTTCACCTGGTGACACGCAGGCCTTTTAAGTGAAGCCCTCCAGGGGCGCCTGGGTGGCGCAGTCGGTTAAGCGTCCGACTCCAGCCAGGTCACGATCTCGCGGTCCGTGAGTTCGAGCCCCGCGTCAGGCTCTGGGCTGATGGCTCAGAGCCTAGAGCCTGTTTCCGATTCTGTGTCTCCCTCTCTCTCTGCCCCTCCCCCGTTTATGCTCTGTCTCTCTCTGTCCCAAAAATAAATTAAAAAACGTTGAAAAAAAAAAATTTAAGTGAAACCCTCCAATCTCCCTGCCTCCTGAGAGGGTCTGGTGGCCCAAAGCTGGTGTCCAGGCCTCCTAGTCCATCTGTGGGGCCTGCCTAGGCTCCACGCTGCTGGACACAGCCATCACTCTGGCTCCGTTTCCTCACTGCTGTGGAATCCTTTTTCCTCAAGGGTTTAAGAAGTAAAGCACGACCACCTAGAGATGAAGCATTGATGTGTGGCGCCTTTGTGGTGGCCTCTGCTAGCCTGGAATTCTGACTTGAGTTTGCTTTACAGTCTATCTCTTCTCTGAGCTCTCATTACTGCCATTGTCTAAAACGTTGCTGTCATTAAAATATGAGCCCACTGCCTGGGAAGCTTTGGCCCAAGCACACTAACAGCAGCAAGATGTAAGTTAGCACAGGGAGGCTCTCGGTGGGTGCCGAGGCCCCGTCTACTTAAGTTTCTCTGAGGGGCAAAAGCAGGCATCTAAGGTCTTGGTGACTTGACCACGGGCTTGGGCAACTTTAAGAGTTTCCAGGCCTTCTTTGGGTAAGTGCTCACACCTGTAATATAGCAGTCAGGATAGTGTCCATGTTCTAGGGGGATGAACCTTGCTACAGCTCTTTTTTTTTTTTTTTTTTTTAATGTTCATTTATTGTAGAGAGAGAGAGAGCACGTGAGTGGGGAGGGGACAGAGAGAGAGGGAGACACAGAATCCAAGCAGGCTCCAGGTTCCAAGCTGTCAGTACGGAGCCCAATATGGGGCTCAAACCCACTAACTGTGAGATCATGACCTGAGCCGAAGTCCGACGCTTAACCTACTGAGCCACCCAGACGCCCCACCTTGCTAGAGCTCTTAATTTGTCTCCATATAGAGTAGATTTGCTTTTATTGTCTCCTGATTGTAGACCTGGGCAGCATAGGCATCACAGCCTCACTTCCTTCAATGGGGAGAAACCTGAGGCTGCAGAAAGGGGGTCAGGACCAGACCCTGTTCCTCAGGGCCCCTGGTGGCACGTCCTACCTCTGCTGCTTGGCTGTAGAAAGCAGCTACCGGGTGGAAGTGGCTCACCTTTTTAGGGGCCTGAGCAGCGCCCAAAGCCAGGCAGACTCATCATACTGTGTTTTCATCTGCTAGCCCTTGCCTTCCCTTGCTCCTTGTGGCACAAAAGATACTCCCTTTGTAAAAGAATTGAGGTCCATAGGCTGCCGGTAAGAATTTGATGACAAAGTGACAGCTGTGACTTTGGAGTTTAAGAATTTGATGACAAAGTGACAGCTGTGACTTTGGAGCCCTCGTCAGGAGCCTCAGGGGGGCAGAGGAGTCACCTTCTCCCAGGGTCGGAGCGGGTCCCCTAGCCTAGGGAGGCCTGTCCACTCATTCTTCAACACGCCCCAGCACTGTGATCAGAATGACCTGGGAGCTTGTTAAAGATACAAGCTGTCGGGTCCCTGCCCCAAGTTTTCAGTTCCCAGAATCGAAATCTCTGAGGGACCTCACTAAGAATCCACGTCTTAACGAGGTCTCCGGGTGGTGGTTTTGTAAGGAAAAGTTTAAGACCGCTGCCCACACCCGCCTGAGTGTAGCCCTTTGCATTGCCAGGAGGCGTGGATGTCTCCCTGCTCTCTGGTCTCAGAGACTCCCAGCCTTGTGAGGTATTGGAACCAAAGTTCCGGTGACTTTAGGACTCAGTCTGAGAGTGGGCCACCAGTCGTCTTTTTCAGCTTTCCCTTCCTTTACCTCCTGAGGGAAAGACATGCACAGAGGCTCTGATTGGGTCCCTTTGCCCCGCCTCATTGTGGAGCGCCCTCATTGGACAGCTTCACACAGGCGCCTCACAGGCATTGGGCCCAGCCTATCTAGGGGCGCATCCCTCAGCCAATCAGCAGAGGCCGGGGAAACAACACTCAACTGTGGTCCTCCTTCAGCCTCAGGCGCTTTCACTGTGTTGTCTCTCTTCTCAGTGTTTCCCAAAGTGCAGAGCCGCAGGCACCTGGGGAGCCCGTAGAGAATTTGCTGGGTTTTGGGTCAGACAGAACTGGACGCATAGCCCAGGTGACATTGTTCTTGGCATGTACCTGAGGACAAAGACGTCAGTGTCTGCACCTTCAGGGTCTATACAACTGCCAACAACAGTAACAGCTTCTGGAGCATTTACTCTGAGCCAGGGAAGGTACCGAGCACTTGCATTGTCTCATTTACTCAGGAGCTCTGTGAAATTGGTAGCATGGTACCCATCCTGCGGATGAGAAAACCAAGGCTTACAGAGGTGAAATTTTAAATGCACAAAGACTACTTTGACCCTAAGAAATGCACTTCAAATGCTGACACTTCAGGTGGAGAAGGCAGGGAGAAAAAAGTCTTGAAGGCTGGGCTCAAATTACATGCGGGTGAAATCTGAGTTCTGGTCACCTGGGTGATCTTGGCAGGTACCAACTAGTCTCTGAGCCTCTCCTCATCTGTAAAATGAGGATAATTGTAGCTTTGCTGTACACCTTATGGAGTATTAGGAGGATGAAATGAAAGTGTAGAATGTCCTTTGTAAGCTATAAAGCATGGCCTGCTAATGAAGACTCAGGTCCCATGAGGGCAACCCTCTGCTAAATTAGACTTTCTATAAAAGAGGAAAAGATAATACTATGTAAGGTTTTCTTAAGAGGAGTGAGAGGGGTGGGGTGGACAGGCAGGGACTTTGTGGTGAGACCGACCTGGATCTGTGATTCCGCTCTGGCACTCCGCAGCTAGTGCCTGTAAGTAACCTTTTTGAGCCTTAGTTTCCTTATCTGTAAAATGGAGCTAAAAAGGGACTAAGGTGATTTTTAAATGACATGAGATCACATGAACTCAAAAAGTTTGAAAATAAGGTGGAAAACTGGGCAACTTTGAAACAAAAGTAAGCTAGAGTAGCAATTTTCATATCAGATAAAGTAGAATGTAACTCAGATATATCCTAAAGACAAGGATGTTCTGTCATTATAAAAGGAATAGTAATTTTAAAAGATAACAGTCATGGACATATATATGCTGCATAATATAAACTTGAAGTAAAAAACGCAACAACTGACAGAACTGCACAGGGAAGAAGATAAAGCAACAGTTGGACTTGGAAACTCTAATACATTCCTCTCTGAAAATGAGAAGTATGCAAGGAGGAAACAAGGATAAAGAATTTTTGAAGGGCATGATATTTTTTTTTTTTTTTTTTTACAAAGGACATGATTAATAACTTGATCATACATGGAACAGCCCTAGCAATTAATCATGCACTAGGCCGCAAAGGAATTATAAATATATTCCAGTGGACTGCCATCCTACAGACTGTGCAGGCCATAAAGAAATGGAATCAGAAAGCAATAAGCAGTGTTAGAAACCTCACATGCCTAAATATTTAAAAATAGTACTTATTGTAAAAAATTATTGTTTAAAACGTCATCATGGAAACGACAAAAAAATGGGAGGTAAATAATGAAAACACTATGCCAAAAATCATAGGGAATTTAAACTTTGAATTTATCACAAACCAAAAACTGAAAATAAATTCAACTCCAAGAACATAAAAGAGCAACAGGTTTAGATCAAAGAAATAGGTAAGGAAATAAAAAACAACGATGAAAGTGAACAAAAATGTTAATATAATGGTAAAGGGGAAAGAAAACTATTAACAACTAAAGCTAGTTCTCTGAGAAGATCAATACAATGGGCAAAACCTTTGTCAAGCTAGACCTATTAAAAAATAGAAAAAGATGAAAATAAAATATGGGATAAATGCAGAAATAACTATAGATAAAGCAGATTAAAAGTAATAAAATATTATAAGCCTGGGTGGCTTAGTCCGTTGAGCTTCGGTCTTCAGCTCAGATCATGATTTCACATTTCCTGAGTTCGAGCCCTGCATCAGGCTCCCTTCTGTCAGTGCTGAGCCCATTTAGAATCCTTTGTCCCCCCTCTCTCTCTCTGCACTTCCTCCACTCGCACTCCTCTCTTTCAAAAATAAATAAACATTTTAAAAATAATAAAATATTATAAGCAAATATATATCAATACCTTTGAAAGCCTATATAAACTATATTTCTAGAAAAATATAAATGCTGAAATTGCCACAATAAGAGATAAGTAGACCTTGAATACACCATTAACCACTAAAAAGAGGAATGGTAACTTCCTACCCCAAAAAGCCTCAGGCCAAGATGGCTTTATAGCTAAGATGCATTAAACTTCATTGACCAGATAATTCCTTTTTTTGTTTTTAATGTTTATTTTTGAGAGAGAGAGAGACAGAGCATGAGCGGGGGAGGGGAAGACAGAGAAGGAGACACAGAATCTGAAGCAGGCTGAGCTGTCAGCACAGAGCCTGATGCGGGGCTCAAACTCACAGACCAGGAGAACATGACCTGAGCTTAAATTGGACGCTTAACCGACTGAGCCACCCAGGCACCCATTTTTTTTTTCTTTTTTCTTTTAAATGAGATAATTCCTATTATTTACAGGTTGTTTCAGAAAATAGGAAGATATGGAAAAGCTGTCCCTCTAGTTTTATAATTTATTGTAAGATCTTTGTACCAAAACTGGGTGTGAATTGCACAAGAACGAAAATTGTAGGTATCACTTTGAATCCTAAGTGTATAAAACCTAAATGAGATATCAGGCTACCTAAATGTATTACTTCAAATGGGGCGTTTCCTGAGTACTAGAGATGGTTTTGTTTTATAAACAAACATCAGTTAAGTTCACCACATTAATGGACAAAGAGGAAAAAATTACATGATTGTCTCAATATCTATTGTGTTGAATATAGTTCGATACCCATTTATAATGAAAGTCCTTGCAAATTAAGTTATTGAGAAGAGCTTCCTCAACCTGATAGGGGCTGTCCTCTAAAACTCTACAGCAAAAATCACGCTTCATGGAAAAACTTCCATTTGAGGCCAGGAACAAGGTAGAGCTGTTCGAGATCACTGCTACTGGGCGTGACCAAAAGACAAACTAAGAGAAGGTAAGAAAAAAATTGTTACTGGAGATTATTCATGTGTATAAATAATCTGTGCGAATTCATGAACAGTTAGAACTAGCAACAAATTTCAACAAAGTTGCCCAGAAAATGAAATACCATTTTTAATAACTGCAAAACCCACAAAGTAATCTAACAAAAATATATGGGATTTTTATAGGAAAAGGTTTATGATCTCAAATGTGAGTGCAACCTAATGTGATTCATAAAGGGAAATATTCTGCTCATGGCTACAAAACTTAATATTGTAAAGCTGTCATTTCTCCTACAAATTTATAAGTTCTGGAATATAACCATCAAAATCCAGGAGGATTTTTTGGAGGGAAGATTGACAAGATTCCAAAATTCATATGGAAGTATAAATAACTCCTATTAGCTAAATCAGTTTGAAAAAGAAAAGCTAACAGAGGGAATCACCCAACCCCGGTCATGTTGCAAAGCTAGAGTGATTAGCACAGTGTGAGACTGACAAGGAACAGGCAATCAGACCACAGAGTTCAATGCCAAGTTCAGAAACACACCAGAGTACACAGCAGAAGCTGACATATGAGGGAAGTCACTTCACAAGTCAGGAGGAAAGATAGACTTTTTTTTTGGTATGTGATACTAGAAAATTGCTGCCTTAGAGTGTGGAGAGAAATGAAAGTAGAGGCCTATCTCATCTGCTATAAAAAATTTCAGACAGATTGAAGACCTAAGTGGAAAAGCTAAAATATAAAGCCAATAGATAAAAGCATGCAATAACTTTGAGAATTTGGAGTAGGGGAAAAAAAAGGCCAACTATAATGGAAATATGACTAATTTGTCTCCATCAAACTGAGGGAACATTGGGTCTGAGTAATTGCTTCCTAAATGTCCATCACTCTGATGTCATCCTCTGGTCCAGGACTTACTCTAGGGCCATCACAGAGAAGGTGGCTTGGCTCTTGAATCAGCTCACTGGCGAGTCACGATAGGTGCCGAGATTTAGGCCGAGGGAGAGCCAGCAGGGTGCCTAAGGCAGAGTAGAGACTTGATGGCCTCTTCCTTTCCTGGCCTGAATTGCTGCTCTTGTCAGGGCATTCAGACTCACTTTCTAGGGGAATCTCTTAGCAGGGAGCCTCAACACAAGTGCAGCTGGCCAAGCGACCATGAAAACAGTGTGAGCCCTGGACATCCCGCTATTGTCTGCATTGTCAGGGTGAGTGTGGGCCCATCTAAAGGAAGGGGCGGGCTGGTCATTGATGCCAACCCTGATGGAACTCCAGAATCCTGCCAGGAGCTTGTTAAAAATAAATTGCCAGGCCCCACCCTGAAACACTGTGAGTCAGTAGGTGTGAGGCAGCTCAGGAATCTTCGTTCAGCCGGCTCCCAAGTGTGGCCAGGGTTAGACCTGCCAAGCTGGATCACTTTTCCAGGGTGCAGGAGATCAGAACCCAGTTCCCAGGGGTACAGAACCTCCTCTGGGTCCTCCCCTGGAGAGTCAGGGGGTCGGTGGAAGGGGTGTGCACATAAGATGTGCCCCGGGGTAGGTTGGGAGTGCAGGGGGCAGGATGGACGGAGGAGAGGGAAGGGTCCAGCCAGCAGGCTTGAGCAACAGAGGGACAAAGGTGCCAGTGAAAGCCCAGCTGTAACCCACTTTTCTCCTTTGTGGGGTTCCCACTCCCCACACCTTGGTATTGATCCTGTACTTGGAATGATCTGTTTATTGTCTGCTTCCTTTGCCAGCCTAGGAGCTATTTGAGGGCAAGAGCCTTGCATACATTTATGCATTCATTCATTCCACAAATATTTATCAAGATATTCATGTGTCAGGGACAGGTACTAATAGGGAACACGGCCGAGTCGGCCCACGAGAGCTTCCAGTCTAGTAAGGAGGCAGGCAGACAAGCAGGTCTATGAAGGTGTGTTAAGTGTCTCAAAGGAGAACCAGCAGACACATAATAGGGACACCTGTCTCTGACTTGAGAGATCAGGAAAGGCTGCCTGGAAGAAATAAAGTCAAAGATAGTAATGAGTGGAGCAACCAAAGAGCAGTGGGGATGTCTGTTTCAGCCCCATGTGCAGGAGCTTTTTCTTTAGTGTGCTTTAGTGGGCAGTGTGATAGGGAGCAATGAAAGCGTCTCACCCTCCATTTGCCTGCTACCAGCTTAGGACCTGACCCAGGGCAGCAGCAGGGAATGGGTGGTGAGTAGGCTGCTTCTCCCCAGCTGAAATGGATGGGCTGACCCTAATTCCTGCCTACTTCCCTCAAGATTCCTTTCCCACCATTCCCTTCTGTTCCTGTAGACTGAGTCAGCCTCCCCCTGCCCTCCCCCTGGGAACCAGGCTGTGATTTTCCTTTAGCACCTGAGACTGTTAGATGCTTCTCCAATTTAATACGGATCACTGCCCAGGGCTGGGGGAACTGGGGCTGGGAGAATGGCTCAATGTTCCAGGAGTCTCAGAAGCGCCGGGCTTCTTTGACTTCTCAAGGTTGTTAAAAACTCCTTAAGAGGACTGAATTGCTTATCACTCCTTTGGGAATGGCTCTCCTCTTGGGCAAGTGGTCTAGGCCGGGGTCTACATTTAGGCCTTCAGGGCATCCCCAGAGCCAGCCCAGGGCCTGGTGTGCACTAGGAGTGTGAACTGCATGGACACATCTCCTTTCCTGACCTTGGGAGTTCCAATGCCCACCATGAATCTGATCCTGAGTTGGCCTTGTGCTCAGAGGACTTTGGTGACAGTGATGGTAGCCACTGCTACCATTTACTGATCCCTATTTTGTGCCAGGTACCACTACAGTCTTACCCCTTTGTCCCTGAAAACCTTGGGGGTTGGGGCGGGGGTCTATGAGAAGCTCAGACACTGGCAGAGACTGAGACTCTTGCAAGGAAGGGCTTAAACACCCTCAGGTGATGCAAAGGTTAGCCAGTAGGATTGTTGCTTCACCTGCCCCCCGCCCCCCCCCCCCCTCCAAGCTCCCTCCCTGACCCAAGGAAGTGGCAGGACTCACCCGGCACGCACAGTGGCTAGGGGCTGTGACCTGAAGGAAGCTCCCCTATGTGACCACAGATCTGGCCTGCTGGGGAGGGGCTCCTGGGAGCTGAGGGGGACACTTCCATTCTCCAGTTGCCTATGAAAATGGCTTTCAAACGAGCAGTTGTTACCTTAGGAATCAATACAATCCTACATACACTAGGTGGAAAAAAGCAGGCTACCAAAACACACGGTGACTTCAATTTCTGTGGGAACTACATAGCCTTGTTTCCGCAATAGGCTGAACCTGTTAACGGTGGTTGTCCCTTGGCATTCTGTGATAAAATATTCTTCCTTTTGCTTAGCTGTATTTTCTAGTTTTTCTCCAGAGTCCATGATTACTTGTGGCATTAAAAGGAATAAGGAGGAGGGAAAGGCAAGGAACGAAGTCGGGTGGTACCCTGGGCCAGCCCAGGTGGGGTCTGTGTGTATCCACCGGGAAGGAAGGTCTTATTTGCGTAAGCAAGCGAAGGGGTTCCAGCCCCGCCCTTCCAGCCTGTGGGCTGCAGGGCGCAGTTGGGGGTGGGGGGCAGGAGAGAGGAGCAGTCTCTACAGAACCGCACACCTGTGTGCAGGGCTTCCGAGCCCAGTAGTGTCAGTGTTGACCATGCATTGGTACGGTCTGGTTGCCTGCGGCACCAGACGGTGCGCTCCGGGGCAGGGCTGGCTGAGTCTCTGGCCAAGTGGGTGCTGGGCGGGGAGGAAGAGCAGAGGTGCATGTGGGGTGGGAGCGGGGACTTGCCCGGCTGCTGCGCTTCTGGGTTTTCAGGGATGGGCAGGTGTTCAGTCTAACTTACCTTTGGGGTTTCTGTTCCCTAGATCCACTTCCCAGATGTGGAGCGGGTCGAGTGGGCCAATAAGGTAAGGCCGGGGTGGGTCCGGCAGGGCTGGCTTCCTTCTAGGCCTCATCCTCCTGGCCCTAGGCTGAGGGACCCCGGGGACGGGGCGTCGGCGATGCCACGCACAGGGACAGGGGCCTCCTGGCAGTAACTGCCGGCTGCCTTCTGCCGGTTTCTTCCCCTTCCCACCCTCCCGGATCTTCTCATTACCAATGATTCTATTTAAAACAAAACAGAAGAAAACAAAATTTATTTTAGTGTGAAACTAATGCATGGCCACAGCTGAAATGTTAGAAAACACAGAGAAGTATAGAGAAAAATGCAGCACCCCCAGTGGCCCATGAGGCCAAGATCAGTGCTTGCTAGGGAGGAAGGCCATGGCCACACTTTACCTGGTCTCCAGCCCAGATCTGTCAGCACGGACTCTGCAACCCTGGGCAGGCCGCCTCACCTCTCAGAGCTGGTTCCCCCTATCTGTGCAACAGGAATAATTACGGTCCCTGCCTTGTGAGGCTGTGAGGGTTAATGAGGTAATGAGTGCCCCACAGTGCCTGGGACGTCATGAACACTGTCATCACTGGTGTGACTACTATTAGATCATTCAGGGAACTCCCAGCAGGCTCTGCTCCCAGATGCCTCAGGGGGGCCCCCAGGCTCCAACTCTGGGTCTAGCCCTTTCTTACAGATGAGGAAACAGAGTCTGGCCCCTATCTGGACAGCCCACATCTGTCCCCTAAATGTGACAGCTCGTGGATCCTCCCACCCACTCAAGTATTCTGACTCAGGACTTTTTCTAATATGAACCTTGCCTCTGTTCTGGTTAGAACAGCCATAGCAGGAATGACTTAAGTTAGGTCTAAGAAAAGACTTCCTGATGGTTTTTGAGCAAAAGTTGATAGTTCTGTGTTACCAAAGATGTCAATGCCGTGTGGATCAAAAACCGTTTCCAGCAGGGGTGCCTGGGTGGCTCAGTCAGTTAAGTGTCCGACTTTGGCTCAGGTCATGATCTCATGGTTTGTGGGTTCGAGCCCTGCGTCGGGTTCTGTACTGACAGCTCAGAGCCTGGAGCCTGCCTCAGAGTCTGTGTCTCCCTCTCTCTCTCTGCCCCTCTCCTGCTCGCTCACTTGCTCTCTCTTTCAAAAATAAATAAACATTTGGGGCGCCTGGGTGGCTCAGTCGGTTAAGCAGCCGACTTCGGCTCATGTCATGATCTCGCGGTCTGTGGGTTTGAGCCCCGCGTCGGGCTCTGTGCTGACAGCTCAGAGCCTGGAGTCTGTTTCAGATTCTGTGTCTCCCTCTCTCTGACCCTCCCCCGTTCATGCTCTGTCTCTCTCTGTCTCAAAAATAAATAAACGTTAAAAAAATTAAAATAAATAAATAAATAAATAAATAAACATTTAAAAAAAAAGAAAAAAAGAACACTGCTCCCAGCCTATGGGTAGAAGTTGGACGAAGTAGGTTGCTGCTTTCAGAGGAGTGACCAGATTTCTGTGGATTAACGCTGGGCCCAGGGCCCCTGGGACAGACCTTGTTCTGTGCCCACAAAGGGGAGTCCCTCCTGCCTGTGTCCCCTAGTTCATGGGTGCCCTCGTGTGTTACATCTTGCTTTCTTACACTGACACACAGAGTCCCACACAAGGTGTTGGGGACGTATGACTGTAGGATGAGGCTCCCACCCTCAGTTCAGGGCACGGGTGGGGAGACAACTGTGTAGACAAACCACACACTGGGGCACCCAGTGTGTCCCATGGAGCTTCATGCTCAGGATGCACTCAGTAGACGACAAAGCAGTGAGGCAGGAAGATGGAACCAGCCCTAACGGGGCCCCTGAGAGAGATGGAGGCAGTGGTGCCCTGAAACCTCTCAGCCTCGGGCTCCTCCGATGCTGGGTCTGGGGAACAGGAACTGCATCTTTAAACTATGACCGCTCTCTGCTGCCCTCCCTCTCCCCTGTCCCATGCTTACTTTCCAGACCCACGCCATGAGTCATTCTGCAGAGATCAGCCCAAGGCAGCCTTTTTTTGATTGTTAGAAAAAATTAAATCCACAGGAAGCAATTTAACTTTCTCTTCTGTGATTCTTTTTCCTTAAGCCTCTGGCACCTGCTCCTTCCTGGTTACACCACAATGTTGATTCTGATAGCTTACATTTTAGCAGTGAACCAAAAGTTTCATAATACTAAGTTGAGTGACCATTTCGTGGTGTTCTGCAAAACAGCACCAAGTCTTGGGGTCCCACTGCCTGGGCCAGAGTGAGAACAACTGTTGTAGTTATGCCATGTTTGATGGATAGATGGATGGACAGTTGCGTGGATGGGTGGGCAGACAGGCCTGTGGGTGCTGCAGTGTAAGGGCCATGGGACCCCCCCCCCACCCCGGGGCCAGGTTGTTCTGGGTAGCCCTGGGTCTTGGGTGGGGGAAACAGACCTGACCCCCAAGAGCCTCTTCCTGTGGTCACAGATCATCTCTCAGATCTGGCCCTACCTGAGTATGATCATGGAGAACAAGTTCCGGGAGAAACTCGAGCCCAAGATCCGGGAGAAGAGCATCCACCTGAAGACCTTCACCTTCACCAAGCTCTACTTTGGACAAAAGGTGGGTGACAAAAGGTGGGTGATGTCTCAGGAGGGGCAGCCTGTATCTGCTCTGCAGCCTTTTCTCTTTCCCAAACCCTGCCCCAGGTCATTCGCTCCTGACTGAGAACATCCCAGGGGACCTTGCTGGGGGCCTGGCTGCCACCTGCCCTTCTCAGCCTCTCAGCCTCGGTATAGACCCCTCACCCCTGAGTCCCGGCCCCACCGTCTCTGCAGGGTCTAAGGAAGCCTGGCTCTGAGAGAACAAAAAGGAAAGATGGGAAATAAGTCCACCTTTCTTCAGCCAAATTTTGGAAACATGCCAGGCAGTGGCAGTCGGCCAGATACAAAGATGTACAAGTCATGCTTGCTAAGGCATCAGCTTGGGAGAGCACACCTTCACGGAGAGAGGAAGTGCCTCAACACAGTGGATAGTTCTGTACCAAATGATTGGTTCTCACAAGCAGCGTCACAAGCCCAACCCTAGTTCTGTGAAGATAATAGGTGACCCAGGATAGGTGAGGTTTGCATCTGACATACCCAACATCAGGTCCTTATTCTTGACAGCTTCCTAGTCCACCCTTGTGCCCCGTTCCTGCTGCCCTAAAGTGCCCCACTGCTGTGAGTCTTATTTTTGCTGTTTGAAAATTCATCCCAGGAGCCCCTGGCGGGCTGGCTCTGTCGCTGGAGCACATGACTCTTGATCTTGGGGTCATGGGTTTGAGGTCCATGTTGGATGTAGAGTTGACTTAAAAAAAAAAAAAAGAAAAGCATCCTCCAGGCAGAGAACTGCTGTGATGTCCATCACTGGGGAAATCAGAGGCCCCAGCATGTGGTCTGCTGTGGGGCAGGCAGGTGCCAGAGTGCAGGCCAGCCTGCTGAGAGCCGTCTGCCTGCCCCAGGACGTGTCCCAACTCTGCCCCGCTAGCCGCCTGAGCCCTGGAGATTCTGGTTTATGCCACTCGGACTCAGCCAGGACTGGCTTGTCCCAGCATCTGTTGGTTCATTTGTCCATTCCCTGGTTCGTTCATGTAGACTTTATGGAACATGGCTGTGAGTGAGACACCATAGACAGAAATGGGCGTGGCTATGCGCCTGCCTTCACAAAGGTCTCTGTCCTGTGTGAGGCAGACGTATAAACTGGTGGACCTCAACAGGGCCGTGTACACACAATGGTAGAGGAATGCGTGAATTCAGGAGTGGAGGGGAATGGGGTAGTCAGGGAAGGCTGCCGGGAGTGGGTGATGTCTGAGTTGGCATTTGAAGGATTCAGCAGGCTAAGAGCTAAGGAGCCGGCAGACTGCTGTGTTTACCGCACAGCCCGATGCCTGTGGGATGTGATGCTGCTGGGAAGTTGTCCCTTGTCACAACAGAAGCAGGCCTAGAGGCTCCAGGCTATGGGAAGTCCGTTACAGTGCCCCGCCCTGCTCCCCAGTCTTCCACTGGCTTTTCTGGGTCTTTAATACGAAGGCCCTGGAGACCAGGGTGGACGTGGCCTGAAGCTTCGACAGGAAAGAAAAAGAACATGGGGCGCCCAGATGGCTCAGTCGGTTAAGCGTCCGACTTTTGATTTCAGCTCAGGTCACAATCTCAGGGTCATGAGATGGAGCCCTGTGTCCGGCTCCATGATGGGCGTGGAGCCTGCTTAAGATTCACTCTCTCCCTCTGCTGCTCACATGCGTGCTCTCGCTCTCTCTCAAAAAAAAAAAAATAAAAATAAAAAAATAAAAATATAAAATCAGGGCAAAAATAAATGTTAAATAAATATGAGAAAGAATGGCAAAAATAAACCACAGCAAACTATATATTTAAAAAAGCTGACCTACCACACATATCACAAACTGTGGAAAGACTACATAATAATTTTAATTAAACCACTCGAGATGTCCCTATTAATACTTTTTCCCCTGCATTTTTGGTTCCATACTCTTGGATAGGCTTTTCATGTGACAGTGCATTTGTAAATGGCACTTTCTAAGGGGAGAACAGAAAGATAATGGAATATCCTCTAGTGTGGTTGACCGAATTTTTTTCTCCAACATTTCATTGTGAAAAATCTCCAGCATACAGAAGACGTGAGAGTATTATGCCACGAGACATCTGAATCAAACAACTGCTAACCTGTTGCTGTATTTTGCTTTAGCACATATCCATGCATCTATTTTTCCTCATCATCTTTAAAAAACTTTTTTTTAACATTTATTTATTTTTGAGAGTGAGAGAGACAGAGTGTGAGCGGGGGAGGGGCAGAGAGGGAGAGGGAGACACAGAATCCGAAGCAGGCTCTGGGCTCCGAGCTGTCAGCACAGAACCCGACGCGGGGCTCGAACCCACAAAGCACGGGATCATGACCTGAGCCGAAGTCGGACGCTTAACCAACTGAGCCACCCCAGTGCCCCACCTCATCATCTTTTTTTAAAATGCATTTCAAACTAGATTGCAAACATTAGTGAACTTCAACCCTCACTACTTCAGCATGACTATAACTCAAATTCAAATGATACTTGCTTTTTATTCTTCGTAAATAATAATCAGACCCCCATTCCAATGCCCAATAGCCTCCTAACAGAAGGCGAAGAGACCTGGGGTAGGAGGCATTACTTAGCAGCTCAGCCCTCAGCCCCAGAGGCTGGGGGACCATGACCCTGGGTCATGGAGGGCTGGGTCAAGGGCAGGGCACTTTAATTTTTAGGGTCAGATCCCACAGCCAGGGATCCTGCCCTCTTCCCTTGCCCTTGGGTGGCCGACTCCTACTCATAGGCCAGAACTGTTTAAATGCCTCCTCCTCCAGGAAGCCTTCACTAACTTCTGCCCACACGAGGGGAGGTTGCTCCTGAAATCTCCAGATCCCCATGTGACAGCAAGGGGCTGAATCTCATCACACCCTCCCCCACCACTGTCTCCTCTGCTGGGCTTCCAACCCATGAGGGCAGGCTCAGCCCATCTTGCTCCTGGCCTTCTCCCCAGTCCAGTGCCTGGCACAGAGCAGGTACTCCGTAAATACCTGCACTAAGAGAGAGAAGAAAGGGTGTGCGTTCTAGGGAGGGAAGTATCACAGTGCCCAGGACAGATGCAGCAGTGTGAATTTCTGTTTGTGCCTCATCCCGGGAATGCAGAGGCCACCTTGGTTGTTGGGGACAAAGCCCGGTGCTGGGCGAGGGGCCAGCAGCCATCCCTTGCTGCCAGATCCCTGCTGACCTAGCCCTCTGGCCTCTCTTCCAGTGCCCCAGGGTCAACGGCGTCAAGGCACACACTAACAAGCACAACCGAAGGCAGGTGGTCCTGGACCTGCAGATATGGTGAGCCCTCTTGCCTTTGTGGGCCGGGTGTAGGGCACAGGGGAACCCTGTGTGAGAACAGTCAGTTTGAGGACGGAGTAGCATACTTACACTCGAATTTGGGGTGTGAAAGCGCCTCACAACAGACATATCCACACCACCTTGGGCTGGAGCAGGGCCGACTATCAGGAGTAATGGATGGTCCCAGGGAAGCCACAGCTGTTTGACCCTCAGCCCAGGCCCAGCTCCTCCCATAAGACTAGGCACCAAGCATGCTCCGGGTGCCAAGGCCCAGACAGCAGAACTTTCTTGGAAGTCAGGGCTAGTCACCTGGAGGGTCAGACCAGCTGCCTTAAAGAGCATGTAGAAAGAGGGAGCAAGTATGGCAAGAAGATATGGGGACTTGTGGTAAAGCCCAGGGAGCTCTGAGCACAGGCTGTGAGAAATCTGTGGGAGAACTGGAGTCGTTGCACCTCAGGAAAACAAGGATGCAAAGACACATGAGTGACTAGTTCAGTGGGTTGGGCAAAGGAGCCTCTTTGGAATGATGTTTGTAGCAGGCTTGAGTCTGAGAGAAGGGACATTCAATCCAGGAAGTCTTCCTGGAGGTGGTGAGATCTGAACTGTTCTTTAAAGGACCAAGGATCAACTCCTAAAGTTCCAGGTTGTTGCCATTCCTCTCCAGTGCCTCATTTCCTGTCCTTAGCCCAGAGGCTGGCACTGAGAGCATATTGGGAAGACAAGAGTCAACTCTGGGAACACCCATCCCCATTTGAGGGCTGGTCTCAAGTGTGTTGGGATGATATTGGCTGTTGGTCACTCTTGGCTCCAAAACTTTGCCACAGGATCCTTGCATGAATAGTTAAGGCACATCAGGTTATCTGGCACTCAGTTAGCTTCTCAGCTCAGACAGGTCTCCCCCACCCCTCCAACCCCTGCTCTTCAGAGGGTACTCAGCATTTCTGTGATACCCAGCTTCTCTGCCTGTCCTGCAGATATTTAAAGCCTCCCCGCTCTCTATCCCCTTAGAGGACCCTTTGACAGAGTCCTATGATCCTTACCCTCCAAGGCGCCCATCTGGGCTCCCTGTGCCCATTACTTGGTAAGTGCTGCCAGCTAGACTCAGGTTCCTGTGTCCTTGGGGAAGAGACCTGAACAGGGACGGGGCAGGCACACAGCAGTAGCGGAGGACTGGGTAATATGTTCATCGAGAGCCCCCACTTCACATCTTCGGGGTGTCACAGGGCAAAGTGGTGACCACAGTCACCGCCCTTGTGGGCGGAGGTAGGGATATTCATGAGGCACCTGGGTGAAAGGACCGGTGCAGCTGCCTCCCAGGGTCTGGGCTCACGTCGGTATTTTTGCAGAGCTGAGAAAGGCTAAGGCTTTTAGGGAGGCCATATCCAGGTGACACAGGGCTCAGGCTTGGTGGCTGGACGCCTGGACTTGGGCTGTGTGGTGCTGGGCAAGCTTCCTGATCTCTCTGAGTGGTGTACCTGCCCTTCGTCCCTCCCCACTTTCAGCTACATCGGGGACTGTGAGATCAGTGCAGAGCTGCAGAAGATACAGGCTGGCGTGAATGGGATCCAGGTACGTGGAGCCTGGTGGGACTGCCCACCCCCCATTCCTGCCCCTGGGGTGGGAGGCTGGGCAGGGGGAAGTGGGCTCATGCTGGAGCAGGCTGCAGAAAAGGTGCAGACACCAAACACAGGCTGACGATGACCAAGGGACTCCAGGCCTGAGGTCGCCTGGCTGTGAAGAGGTGACTAGGCCTTATTAACCTGCTGCTTGGCCCCATGGCCCCACACCTGCCTCTGTACAGTCCCCCCAGGGCGATATCAGCTGCCCAGGGAAGGGAAAGGTTCTGTTCATGGAGTGATGCAGAACCAGTGCTTAGAAATGAGGCAGTTGGAGGAGGAGGTGGAGATCTCTTGTGGTAGAGGAGTAGTACGGGAGCTGGGTCCCCGCTGGCTGGGCTGGCCTGAAACGTGGGCAAGAGGTAAAGTAAATTGCCCTCTGCACCCGTGGAAGGCAGTGGTGGCTAGCTCGGGGCCCCTGGTAGCTGGCAGAGGCATGACAGCTGTGTGCAGATTTCTGTTTCCTAAGTGTGGTCCCTATTGGAACAGCAGGTGGCCCTGATGTTTGGGGGTGGCTTCGGCAGAGCACAGCAGGTGCAGGGGGGAGTGGGGCTGAGGTCCCACACTGGCCCCCTGTGCCCACCCAGTTGCAGGGCACGCTGCGGATCATCCTGGAGCCCCTCCTGGTGGACAAGCCCTTCGTGGGAGCCGTGACGGTGTTCTTCCTTCAGAAGCCAGTAAGTCCCAGGGAAAGACGCAGGCCTGCGGTTCCCTGTGAGAAAGCACTCGCCTGCTAGGCCCCAGGAGCCAGTCTGAGTCCCAGAATGGAACTGCCGAAGGCCGGCGAGACTGGCTGCTCCAACTGCTCGTCTCATGTCATCTAAGGCAGCCTGAGGTGCTCGGCTCTGCTCTCCCTGAGACCAGGAAACATTCGGGAGAGTGGCTTGCCGAGGTCACACAGGGGGACTGAGGTGGAGACGGTGTAACCCAGACCTCTCAGTCCAGGCCGGCCTGTGGCCGTGTGCCCTGCTCTCCCGTGTGGTCCTGGCAGGAGAGCAGCGGGCCTCGCGGCCCCAGCCACCCAAGCCGAGGCCTAAGCAAGACTGAGAGGTGCCCTCACCTGCCTGACGCCCCTGAAGAGGTCCCACCACCACCCCCAGCAGGCTGGGTTCCCCGGGCTGGCAGGTGTGAGGCGCTTGGCAGAGGGACCCGGCCCTGGGCTTCTAGCTTCTTCCAGCCTAACAGCCTCCCTCTGCCCCTGCAGCACCTGCAGATCAACTGGACAGGCCTGACCAACCTGCTAGACGCTCCAGGAATCAAGTGAGTGCACTGCAAGAGCTGCCAGGCAGATCCCAAGAGTGAGGTCCTCCAGAGACGGGCATCCGGTGACTGGAGCTGCACCTTGGCTGTGCCCTCCCTCCCAGTTCCTGTGTGAGGAGCGGGGTGGCACCATGCTGTCCCTGCCCTGGGGGGAAATGTGTTGGTGTGTTCGGAGTGGGACCAGGAGGCTAACAGTGTTGCTTGGCCTCTGTGGGCAGGCACTGCACCTAGAAAACACACACACACGCACACACACGCGCACACACGCACGCACACACACGCTCAAACGCACGGGCACACACTGGCCACAGGAGATGTCCTGGGGGAGGCTGTGTGGGCTAATGAGAGAGCACAGGCTCTCTGGCTCTGTTGTTCAGCAACTGTGTGACTTCTCTGGGCTCTTCCTCAGTGAAAGGGGATCCCGGTTCTTCTACGTCCCTTCCTGGGACTGGCCGTGGCAGGGCCGCACTCAGAGCCTCAGGCCCCCTGGGAGGAGAAAGGGAGGGCTCCAGGCCCATGTGGACACGTGTCCCCAGGCATCAGGGACATTTGGACTGGCCAGGGCAAGCACCAGCAGGCTCCCCAGGCTCAGGCAGCTCCCTGGCCTGCGGGGAGGACCACTGGCTCGCTCCCTGGGGATGATCCCACTGCTCCTGGCCCCCTGGATGCAGAGAATCCAGTGGCGCATTGTTTCATTCAACAGATATTTCCTGAGCACCCGCTCTGTGTGCTAGTCCTGTTCTAGGCGCTGTCCCTGCTCCTCTGCTGGGGAGAGGGAGTCAGGCAGTGAGCAGAGAACTCTGATGGGATGTCAGCCAGTAGAAGAGCTACGGGAGCAAACACTTAGCTAGCACTTACTGTGCACCAGGTGCTATTCTCTGAGATGAGGAAACAGGTCCAGAGAGGTGATCGACTTACCCAAGGTCACACAGCTCATGGGTAGTGGAGCTGAGATTTGCACACAGGCTCCAGGCCATCCCTTAGCTACCACGCTGGGATGCCTCAGAGAACAGAGTGGGATTGAGAGGGTGGTGGTCAGGGGCTGTCAAAACGTAAACCCCGCATCTTCCCCCACCCCCACCAGCCAGGCAGGCTGGGGACAGGGATGTTCCCTGTTGGGAAGGGCCCACCCCACCACGCTCTGCTCCTGGTTTGAGCTCTGGGGATGACCAGTGGAGGGGTGGGCGGCCTTTACAGCTGGTCGTGTCCACTGTCCCCAGCGAGGTGTCAGATAGCCTGCTGGAGGACCTTATCGCCGCCCACCTGGTACTGCCCAACCGCGTGACTGTGCCTGTGAAGAAGGGGCTGGATGTGACCAACCTGCTCTTTCCTCTGCCCTGCGTGAGTACCTGCACTGGCCACAGATCACTGGGCCCAGAGCTGAGGGACCCTCAGGCTGGAGGAGGGAATGCATTCTCAGTTGGTAAGCCTGGTCTCTGCCCTGTGAGAGCACGGCATCTTTGTTTGATCGGGCGAGGACCGAGTGTTGGAAGACTGACTGACTTGCCCAAAGCCACCCATCTAGGGAGGGGCGGAACCCAGGTGGCATTCCTTCCTGGATGCTGGTCCCCCCTCACCACCCCCCACCTGTGCAGCCTGGGTTGGGGGCTATGGGAAGTCACCCCTGCCCCCAGGAAACTCTAGGAGATTCCCATCCTCCCTTCAGGGACACGAGACTCCCCCGACTCCATTATTTGGTGGTGGAAAGAATCCTTGGGGTACACTGGGAAGAACATTCAGTTGAGCCAGGACGTGGGCCTTCCTGTGTGCTCAGTCCCACTGCTCCTGCCCCCCACATCCTGGGCCTTGCTTGGGAGGCCCCTGAGGACAGCCACATGGCCTCCCTACAGAAGGTGCCCTTCAGGGCTGCGAGTCGGGGCTCGGGAGAGGGGTGCATGCCCATTTCTCCACCAGTACCAGGTAAGAGGCATCGGCTTGCTCTGGCTGCACCGGAGTAAGGCCCGGGGCGAGCAGGCGGCAGCACATATGTCCTCTCAGCCTCCCCAGGCTGAGTTTGGCCATCTCAGAATAACAACCAACCCCATCACCTACGCCTCTGTTACTGAAAACAATCTGTCCTCAGGGGATATCCCCCTCAAGAGGTCCTGGAAAGTTGCTACCATTTAAACTCACTTGGAATAGTTCTTTCTGCGTGTTTGCGACAACTGGCTGTGAACATTTACATTGATTTGTTTCATTCCATTTTCTATTTTGAGGGGTGAATTTTTACCGTAACTTCCTTTCACAGTCATGTAAAATATTTGCAAGCTTCCGAAGTCCAACATAAAAACGGATTCTATCTTAAGGGGTCTGGTTTCGATCCTTTCTTCCCTGCACCTGACCTCCACCATCCCCCTTAAGTAATGGTTTATCCTTCCACTGTTCATTGCTGGTTTTCTAAAATGAGCAGCTGCAGATATATTGCAGATATGGTTGTGTGTGCATATCTGATGATGGTCATATTCCCCTTCTTTGACAGATGGCAGCAACCTAGTTTTCTCCACCTTGCTTTTATCACTCCGTATGTCATGGGCACTGCTCCGTGACAGGGTAGACAGGGCCCTAACTCTTTCCTGCTTACGGCGGCCCAGTACTCCACGGTGTGTGTGTGCAGGGGGTTATTGAATGGGCTGTGTTGATCTCTCGCTATTACAAATAGCGCTGTCACGAATAGCCTTGGACGTGTCTTTTTTGAGTTTTGGCAGTATACTTTTAGGGCTAGACGTGGGATTGCTGGGTCAAAGGGTAAATGCCTGTGTATCTGTCACTGTTTTATTTTTTTATTTTAATTCCAATACAGGTAAAATACAGTGTTGTGTTAGTTTCAGGTGTACAAGATAGTGACCCAGCAGTTCTATACGGTACTCAGTGCTCATCCTAAGCGTACATGTATCTACTGATACTTAAAAACACAGTTCTAGGCAGGAGGCCTCCTGGCCCCATGAAGTGTACTTCCTAATTCTTGCGTTCCATTCTGTCTGAGGACAAAGCCCAGAGTGCGGGGCCTTTATGAGCACTCTGCCAGCGGCACGCAGTGCCCACAGGGGTGTGTACACCTGGGCCTCAGGAGGAAATGACTAGAACTTTGTTCCCCTCTGGAGAGGGGGAATCCAGGAGGCAGCCTCCTCAGATGGTGGTCGTCAGCACAGGAGGAAATAGCTGTGGCTGAACAAGCCATTCACACGGCAGGTTGAAGGCCAGGAATGGGGGCAGGGCATGGTGATGAGTGGACAGAGCCCTGGACCCTGACATCACTTGCTGCGTGGCTTTGGCAAGGAAACTGACATATCTGGCTTGTCTCCCATCTAGACCACAGAGACACTGAGACGGGGCTGGGATGATGTCTGATGGCTTTGGCCCTGATGTTGTGGGCCTTGGGGGTGGGCACAGCCCAGAAAGCAGCTGTGAGCCCTGGGCTGGGGCATTTTCCAGGGAGTGATCAGAGTCCACTTGCTGGAAGCAGAGAAGCTGGCTCAGAAGGACAACTTCCTGGGGATCCGAGGCAAGTCAGACCCCTACGCCAAGGTGAGCATTGGCCTACAGCATTTCCGGAGCAGGACCATCTACAAGAACCTGAACCCCACCTGGAATGAGGTATTTGAGGTGAGGGTCTCCTCGGCTACTTTTGATGCCCTCCAGGCTCCACATTGGGTCATGCTGGGTACAAACAAGGGAGGGCCTCACACACCCATGTGGCAACACCGGGCCGGAGGAGTGGCCTTGGGGACATGCAGGGTGGCCTGCATCACTCCTCCTTCCCACATCCATCAGGCTTCAGAGGTGGGCTGCCGTGGCCCTGCTGGAGGAACAGCTCGTAAATGAATTCCCACCTCCCTTCCCCATCACTGTCAGATTTGTTGGAATTTTTCAAATCAAAGTAAAAGAACCTGAGTCAGTTCTGCCCCAATCCTCCCAGCCTCCCCTGCTGCCAGAGCCTCACACCAGGAGCTTAAAGTTCTTAAATCCACCCACAATCCCTACTACCTGAAGGTAGCACCCACAGCCTATGAAGTGCTCCAGAAGCTGCGAGCCCCATGCAAAACACACAGCAGCCGTTGTCCCCTGTGCACCAACCCCCGTCCTCCCCATCCCGCAGGGGAGGACATCACTCCCTTCTTACAGGTGGGGTTCTCCAGAGGTGTTGAAGGCAGGAAACTGCCCAGGGCTCTGAGCTGGCAGGTGGTGGGGCTGGACTTGGGCTCTCCCTGGGTCATGCTTGAGGTTGGCTTCATCAGCTGTTGCGGCCTGCAGATCAAGTATCCCGTCTTTTGTTCCAGTTTATAGTGTACGAAGTCCCTGGGCAGGACCTGGAGGTGGACCTGTATGACCAGGATCCCGACAGGGACGACTTCCTGGGCAGGTGAGGAGGAGGGCTGAGCTGGGCGCAGGGGCACTGGGCCAGGCCTCGGGCCACAGCACCCTCGCCTCCAGCACGCAGTCACCTGACACAGTGACTGCGTTAGGCATCCTGCTCTGTCATTCCACGTTCCTGCTACTAACCTCCTTCCTAGGTGTCTCCTGAGTGCCCAGCCCTGAGCTGGGCTACGGGGATGCAGAGGGCCCCAAGGTTTGTGTCCCATGGGCTCTGCGTCCTGCAGTCCTGGTGCAGTAGCTAGACTCTCTGTTCAGAGCAGGTGCAGGGGTGGGGCCGGCGTGGATGGTCAGGTTCCCAGTGCCAAGGAGTCCTGGCCTCTTGCTCTGGGGCAGAACCCAAACTCAGGGCTGTGGGGGGACTGAGATGGTGGGGCTGGGGCTGGCCATCAAAACTTCAGACTTATATGTCTTTTGGCCCAGCAGCCCCACTTCCAGGAATCTCCCATAAAGTCAGAGTATTATACGTGGGGTGCTCTGCAATGAGCAGAACTGTGGTGGCTGGAAACACAAATGTCCAGCCTCAGAGGATATTGGTCGAGTGTTTGAATAGATTTGCCATTGCCAAACTACAGAATATTCTGCAGCTTTTAAAAACAATGAGCAGGGTCTGTGTTGAGCTGGAAGACTTGGTTGGGGGGGTGGGGAGGGGGTAAGGGGCGGGAGCTGGGTGTGGCCCATGTGGTTTCATGTCTCCAGGGAGGACCCCGGAGTATGTTTGTGTGAGCACAGAGAAGGGCACAGGAGACACACAGCAGACTGTTCACACCGCTCGCCTCAGGGGGCCTGGGATGAGGAGGCAGAAAAGAGAGTTTCACCCAAATCTTTCTTGCTCCTGTATTGTTTAGCTGGTTTCCACGAGCATGTAATTTTAAAAGCAACAAAACAAAGTGGGAAGGGTGCCATCTGCCACCCTAAGAAACAGCTCCCCACCAGATGTTCTTTTTCTTCTCTTAATGGAAAAAGCTGCAGTTTTTGTGTTGTTGCAGATGAGAAGTGTGGCTTGTAGTTCATGCTGCATGTTACTGATTTCCAGCGTGTGCTGAGCTCAAGCACATTTCTAACAGTCACCCAGACTTAATCCCCACCCCCCTTCCCCTCTGGCTATCAGGGTCTTGTGTTTGGGCTGCAGTCAGGTTAGGTCTCTGTCACCTCCTGTCACACACATGCCAACCAGACTTATCCCCTGGAGGGCACCTGGGGCAGTGTTGGAAATGGATGGGCCCTGGGGGTCGTTAATGATGACTGTGGGAGGCGGTGCTGCGGGTGTTTAGAGGACACGGGACCGGGAAGCTAAACCCATGCAACGCATGGGCAGTTTTTCACAAAGAAGAATCATCCTGTTCAAAATGCCCATAGTACCGTCACTGGGGAATCCAGAGCCAGTGTGCCCAGCAGCCTCTGCTCATGTTCTCCTCTGGGGATTGGAGCCACCTGCTGACTGGCCTTCATTTGCCTGAGCGGCAAGCGCTTTACCACTGGTGCCTTGAGATGAATAAGATCCCATCTTTTTTTTCCTCAAAGATTATAAACCATTTTTTTACATTATGTATTTTGAGTGAGAGAGAGAGAGAGAGAGCAAGAGAAGGGGGGGTGGTGCAGAGAGAGGGAGAGAGAAAATCCCAAGCAGGCTCCATGCTGTCTGCTGTGTCTGACGTGGGGCTCGAGCGCACAAACCAAACCCTGAGATTATGACCTGAGCCAAAATCAAGAGTTGGACACTCAACCAACTGAGCCACCCAGGCACCCCTAAGGTCCCCTGTCTTGAGGGCCGCCCTCGGATATGCTGCTTCCTGCCTGCTTGGAGCTAAGCCGACTCCCTGTGTGTTCCAGCCTGCAGATCTGCCTTGGGGATGTCATGACGAACAGAGTGGTGGATGAGGTAGAGTCGAGCCTGCAACCCCCCCTCCCCCCATGGACATTCTTGTTTCCATCTCAAAGTGTAGTGCTCTGGCCTTCTATAACCACCTCTCCCATTCCCTCGAGCCCAGAGCCCACACCGCCCGGCTGGGCCATCTTTGCCCTAAAGCCCCTATTAGGGCTCCACCAGGTCCCAGAATTGAACTGCTTGAAGAGGGTCGGTAGCATCTCAGTGGGCCTTTCCTGGAGCCGTCCTCCCTCCTCCCTCCTCACCCTCTTCCCTCCTCATCCTCCTCCCTCCTCACCCTCCTCACCCTCCTCCTGCAGTGGTTTGTCCTGAACGACACAACCAGCGGGCGGCTGCACCTGCGGCTGGAGTGGCTTTCACTGATCGCCAGCCCGGAAGCTCTGACCCAGGTGAGGGTGGGCTGTCAGCGTTCCCTACCAGAAAGGTGTGTGGAGGCTGGCGGCCGGTCCCTGTGTGAGCTTTGTGGAAGGGGGCGAGATGAAGCCCCCAGATCTTGCTCACAGAATCATCCAGCCAGCCCCACCTTCGGCAGAACCTGTCCCTCGGCCTCAGCTCCACATCAGGCAGCTCCTGATCTCTCAGCAGTCTCGGAGCAGCTCAGCCATCTTCGGGAAAGATGGGATCCTTAAAAGCTCTGTCAGTGCTGGTCAGCCCAGTTCCTGAGGAAGTCCACCCCTGTGTCTGACTTGAATCTGACATGCTGCAGTTGTAGATTCAGTCTTAACAAAAAGCTAGGTTGTGGGCAATCGTAGGGCTTGTCTGGAGTTCAAGGTCTGGCTAGCTAGCTTCCTTCTGCCGTGAATAGGCTTCTCCAAAACCAGTCTGTGTCTCCTAATGCTTCAGCACCCAGTGAGTGAGAGTCTGTGTGTGCTTGTAGGACCATAGTGGCTTTTCAACTGCCATCCTCGTGGTTTTCTTGGAGAGTGCCTGCAACCTGCCGGTGAGTGGTGCCATGCCCAGTGTCACATACACCTTTGCCTTGTGCCCGTCTCTTGCACATGTCCATGTGTCATTCATTTATCCTATTCTTGTGCTGCAGAGAAACCCCTTTGACTACCTGAATGGCGAATATCGAGCCAAAAAACTCCCTAGGTTTACCAAGGTAAGTGAAAGCCCGTCACGGTGCCTTTTCCTCAGAGTAACCACAGCCCTGTCTTCTGGGTGACCGTCTGTGCACACACAGCCTATGGATGACAAGAGTGCCATTCACCATGTCTGCCATGTGCCAGGTGCTGGGCTTTGCAACCCACCCCCCACGTTCGTTATGCCCAAGTCCCATGATGAGTGTGTCTCGTTTTATTGCCATTTTACAAGTAGCACCCGAAACGTTAAGTACCTAGGTCACAAGGTAAAGGAAGAGCCAGAACTTGTCTGCCTCCATAGCTCGAGGGAACAAGAGCGTGTGCTCAACCAGGCCCAGCTCTGGGCCTCCTGTCTTTACCTTGGAGCCTCCCCTGGGGTTAGCCCTATCCTAGAGCTCACAGTGATGGCAGCCCAGGGACCTGGGGGCACCAGGGTAGCCTTCTGTCAGAGGGAAGCAATTGGCTGGCCCCAGGTCCCACTGATGCTCCTGGGGGTTGGGAGGTGAGGCTGGTCAGGGTGGTGTCTCAGACCATTGGTACCACTTTCATTGTTGTCCATCTGTTCCCCACAGAATAAAGTGAGCAGAGACCCCTCTTCCTATGTCAAGCTCTCTGTAGGCAAGAAGACACAAACCAGCAAGGTGAGACAGTTCAGTGTGTAGCCATGGGACAGTGAGGGCCCCACCCCTTACAGGAGAGAAGCAAAAGGGCAGGGGATTAGAGAACAGAACAGTGTTCGTAGGTGTCAGGACACGTTCTAGGCCCGGTGTCTTCAAAACAACCTCACAAAATAGTTGCACAGTTCAAGAACCTGAGGGTCAGAGATGGAGTGACTGACCCAAGGGCCCATGCTAGAAAGCTGTGGAAGTCCTTTTGGCCCCTCCCCTGGAAGTGAGCTCTAGTGCTGCTATGCTTTCAGCCCCACACAACTTCCAGTTTAGGGAAAGAGCCCACATCTCCATTGCCTGATGAATGGATAAAGAAGATCTATCTATGTATATACGTGTACGTGTACATATATGCACACACACTGGAATATTTGAGATCAAAAAGAATGAATTCTTGCCATTTGCAACAACATGGATGGAGCTAGAGTGCACTATGCTAAGTGAAAAAGGTCAGAGAAAGATAAATATCATATGATTTCACTCGTATGTGAAATTTAAGAAACAAAACAGATGAACATAGGGGAAGGGAAGGAAAAATAAAATACAGAGAGGACACAAACCCTAAGACACTCTTAAATACAGAGAACAAACCGAAGGCTGCTGGAGGGGTTGTGGGGGGTGGGGGGATGGGCTAAATGGGCGATGGGCATTAAGGAGGGCACTTGTTGGCATGAGCACTGGTGTCATATGTGAGTGATGAATCACTACTCCTGAAACCAATACTAGACTGTATGTTAACTAACTTGAATTTAAGTAAGTAAATTAAACCCCCAACCTTCCTGGGAAAGCTCTCCTTGCCTTTGAACCTGGCTGCCCCACCCTAAAGTCTCCCACAAGCCGTGTGGGTGGGTCTGACCCCCAGGCAGTGCTGGTGAGTGGCCAGATGCGAGCAGAGGGTGCCTGCACCCTGCTCTGCCCATCCTGACCCTTCAGTGATCTTTCTCTCTTCCATCCCCAGACTTGTCCCCACACCAAGGACCCCGTGTGGAGCCAGGTGTTCTCCTTCTTTGTGTACGATGTGGCAGCCGAGGAGCTGCATCTGAAGGTTTGTGTCAAGTTCGGGTCTTGGAACAAGGCTAACAGGTGTCTACGGCAGGAGGGGTGGGGAGCTTGAAGTGCACCTCAGGCAGGTGCTCCCAGTGGTGAAGTCAGCCTGTGTGTGTGGGAGAGGATGTGGAGGCTCCGCATCCTCACGGACTGGTGGGTGGGCGAACCCTCACGTCCCTTGGCTCTCTCCCTGCAAGTCTTTCCAGTTTTACATAGCACCCAGAAGGGCCTGTGTTGGAATCCTCCCTGGACGTCAATGATGATATACTTCTTTAAAAAAATAACTTAATCTTCAAAACGATCTGTGGAAAAGAGATACCTTCTTTATTTTACACATGAGCAAATAGAGGCTCAAACGATGACTCGTCCAAGATTTCATGACCCAGCAAATTTTGGGGGCCCTCAGCCTTGTCCGATGTCTCATCATGGAGCAGCTCAGCTCATCAGCTCTTAAAGCCCCTGTGGCCATGGACATTTGGCCCCTGCCTCATACAGATCATAACTGCCTCTACCCTGACTGTAAACAGGGACCAGGCCTGGTCCCAGTCCCAGGTTTTCAGAACAGGGCCAGGGGCCAATAGAAGCACAGTACTTACTTAGGCGAACTGAGACTCGGGAAAGGCAGTGGTGGGTCTGAGGCTGGGTTAGCCTGTTTTGTGACTGGCCCACTGCCCAGGTGCTTGATGATGACCAGGAGTGTGCTCTGGGAGTGCTGGAGTTCCCCCTGTGCCAGATTCTACCCTATACAGACCTCACCCTGGAGCAGCGCTTTCAGCTGGACCACTCAGGCCTGGACAGCCTCATCTCCATGAGGCTAGTGCTTCGGGTAAACATCCCTTCTTGTGCCCCAGGGTAGGTGAGGGGTGGAGCTCTGGCCATGGAACAAGGTGGTCTATCCCAGCACTAAGTACCTGCTCTGTGCCGAGAAGAAGCTAGGAGATAGATTGCTGTTTTTCATCAACTTTGGAATATGGTCAGCCATTATCCCTTCAGATATTGCCTCTCCCATTCTTTCAATCCTTCCTTCTAGAATTCTTACACTGGACCACCACCTCCTCCATGTCCCGACCTGACCTCACTGTCATATTTTCTGTTTCTTTATCTCCTGGTGCTACATTCTAAATTTCCTCAGATCTCTGTCATCTTAGACCACTAATTGGCTGTTTTTTATTTCTGATTTTATCTTTTTTCATAGTATTTTATTATGATGTTTCTATTCCATCTTCAGTCATTTGAAAATACTTACGTTAGAATTCACAGGTACACATTATATCTTAAGATCTTGAGTTAGATTTTGATGGTTGTTGTATCTGTTTTCTATGCTTGGTAACTTGGGTTGCAAACATACGTTCAGTGTTCTGGGACCTGGACTGAAGCTGCTTGCTTCCAGCGAGGTTCCGTTTTACTATAACCAAGCACCTCGGGAGCATTACAAACCTAGGGTCCATTCTTAGGTTATTTTTAAAATTTTAGGTTTCAAGATTCCACAGGTAAAAATAAGAACCAAAATTCATATAAGACAGTCCTGTAAGGTGCCATATTCTCAGGAAAGTCTTCAGTTCCCCCCACCAGAGTACAGGCTGAGACAGACATATTTCTTATCAGTCTTTCCTGGGGGGTGGAATGTTTATCCTAGACTACTTTTTTCCCCTAGAGATCACACCTTCATGGTTCCCACTTCAACTCCCAGCCTCACATTGATCCGAGGCCTCTTCTCCTTACCCCTTGAATTTTCAAGGTTGATAAACCACCCAAGGAAAGCTTAGCCTTCGTTTTTCAGTAACCCCAGGGGCTTTCCCTCCTTTCTTGTGAATTTGGCAATGCATTTAAAAGGATGTTTGTTTCATTTTATTAGACATTCCTAATGAGATTTTTCAGAATATTTTGACCACCACAGTGCTAGAAATGGAAGTCCCTAGGAACAGTCTTGATGACTAACGGGGAAGAAACATAGTGGCTGAGGTTTGAAATTTTGGTGGTAGGAACACAGGGGTATATGTGGACAGGAACTGTTTTAGGGAAAGCAGTGGTGAATAGGGTGACAGCTGGAAAGGACCCCATCCAGAAGGCAGGGGAGTCCTCTGTGTAGAGGAACAGTGCATGTTGTAAGAGTGAGCTAGGTCTCCACCAGCCAGTTTGAGTGGGGGCAGGACTGAGTCTTCACGAAGACTCATGACTGAGGCAGGAATAAGGGAGAAAGAGAATATTTGGTTACAGGGACCCAGGGGCAAAGAGAGATTAAGGAAGATATGGTGTGGGGTTGTGGGGGTGGGAGGTAGAATCTAGAGGATTGGGCAGTCAGGAAGGAACCATTTCCCAGAGGTTAAGATGAGAGCAGAGGAGGAGAAGGTGGATAGGGGGGCCCAGCCCATAACCCTGTCATCTGCTTGCAGTTCCTGCGTGTGGAAGAACGAGAGATGGGGAGCCCATACACAGGACCTGAAGCCCTAAAGAAAGGTCCTCTGTTCGTTAAGAAGGTGGACACCAACCAGGACCCCAAAGCCCCATCCCAGGGAGGGGGCCCTGAAAATTTGCCATGCCCCCCAGACCCTGTTTCTGATACCAAGGAAGCCTCCAAGAGCACCATGACAACCACCAGTGCCACTACTGTTGCCACCGAGCCCACACCCCAAGAGACAGGCCCAGAGCCCAAAGGCAAGGACAGTGCCAAAGGGTTCTGTGAGCCCACGGGGAAGAAGAGGAGTGCGGCCACCATCTTCCTGACTGTCCCAGGCCCACACTCTCCAGGGCCCATCAAGTCACCCAGACCCATGAAATGCCCTGTCTCCCCATTTGTGTGGCCACCCAAGAGGCTGGCTCCCAGCATGTCCTCGCTGAACTCCTTGGCCTCCTCCTGCTTTGACCTGACAGATATCAGCCTCAACACTGAGTATGCACCTCTCTGCTTAATCTATTCTAAAATGACATGCATGAAAAATCCATCCCTGGATAGAATAGTAGACACAAACTTACTTTGCTGTACAAGTTCTGGTCTTTCAGAGTGGCTTCATGAGAGGCAGCATGGTATGCTAGAAACACAAGGGAAAGGGGGGAGAGAGAGAGCAAATGCATACCAACTGTAAAACAGGTGCTGGGCTCTAGTGAAGGTTCCTTAGCGCAGAAACATTTCCTGAATTCTCAAGTGTATGAGGATGATATGGAGAGCTTAGAATGTGGGATTTATATAAAGTGTTTACCATGGGCTTAGCATGTTATTTAATTCCATCTTCACGATTAGCCTACGAGATACAATTTACTATCATAAAAGTCGAATAACTTACCCAAGGTTTCACAGGAAATCATGGTATAGAAACAGATCCCACTCCAAGGTTCATATCCTTCCTACTGTAAAGTAGGATAATTAATGTGAATGGATGGAACGGACTTCAGACCAAAAAGAACCTGAGAGCTATTTTATTAACCCACAGGGCCCTATGTTCCTAAAGCAGGACATGCTTCTGTCGTTGGGGTTGGGGGAGAGGCCAACACCCGTAATGGCAAGGGACGTGACAAGCCCTTTCTTTACAGAGGCGGGGATCTCCGGCAGCGGAGGCTGGGTGAGATTCGGCTCACGGTGCGCTATGTGTGTCTGCGGCGCTGCCTCAGTGTTCTCATCAGTGGCTGCAGGTAACGAGATGCTGGGGCCAGGAAGAGGCCTCTGGGAGCATCAGGTGAACAAAAGAGTAAAGGCGCTTGGAGCAATGGCAGTGGGGGGGTGGGGGTGGCATGGCTGAGGTAGACAAGTAATACACAGGGAAGGAGGGAGGGCTGAAGGCTGCCTGCTGTGAATGACAAGTCCTCAATGATGCTGATGGGCTCCAGAGCCAAGGGCTTTGTTCAGACATAACCACTGCAAAACTGTCTGGGGTGACTTGGAGCCAGTGCCTTCTCTCAAGTAGGAATCTCCTACTTCCTTTAGATGCAATGTACTTGCTCTCCTCCCTACTTTAAAACACACACACACACACACACACACACACACACACACACACGCTTTTGAAATCGTGTGTCTGATGTTTTGTCCTTCAAATCTGCAGACTGTTGCTGTTTGGTCATCTAGACGACAGGGCATTTTTGTCCTCAAAGCCATCTAGAGCTCCATGGCTAGTATAGCTTTCTCCAAATGAGTCTTTGCAGTATTTTAAAACTTTCTTTAATGTCTTTGAAACCAAATCAGAAACCTGACACCCTGCACCAGCAGTGGAGCTGATCCCTATGTCCGTGTGTACTTGCTACCAGAAAGGAGGTGGGCAAGTCGTAAGAAAACCTCAGTGAAAAGGAAGACCCTGGAACCTCTGTTCGATGAGACGTAAGTGGACCAAGCTGCCCTGCCTAGAGTGTTGTCTTATGTCTTCAAGTATTTGTTGAGGGCCTGTGGTGGGCCTGGCAAGCCAGCCACATGTGTGCCTTCACGAACTTTCTAGACATGACTGGGAGAAGAGGACTGCCAGGGCACTGAAGCAAAACAGCTACCATCTGTTCTTGCCCATAGGGGCTAAAGTGTTCCTGATTATGAACTGTGCCATATTTTTTTTTCTTTAAATGAAGCCTCTTTAGAAGTAAAAGGATATAAATATTGTCAAAGAGGATTTCTTGGAATCTCTCTTAAAGTAGCAGTTAAAAATAAACATACCTTGAACCTAAGGACCTAAAATTTCCTCCAAAGCTCCAAGCTCTTTGGCCTGTCTTCCCTTCTGCAACAAAGCATAGCTGTCAAGTGAAATAGATATGTTACCCTGACTTGTCCACCCATGTCCTTGGATACAAGACTGGTAGACAGATTCTCATCACATTTCTTGCTTTTGATGGTCCTGGTGTGGCAAGTCTTATGTGAAATATTCTTGACTTCAAGTTGATCTCAAGGTACACAAGTCAAAATCTCCTCATTGCTTCCTTCTGCATCAGGATCCTAACAAAAGACATTTCTAACCAGCCTAGGAAGGTAATATACCTGATAATTCTGATTTCCTCTCATTTTGGTTAATAATTACTCATTTTAAAAGAGTTGAACTAAGTGCTCTTTGGGCCATGTCTAAGAACTAGTATGTTCCTTTAAGAGCTTCACTTGGGAGTTCAGTGGTACCAAGAAAGGATGTGGGGGAGAGAGAATCTAGTCATTATTTATTGAACATATTATGCCAGGCACCATCTATATTCTAGAGCCACACAAGTCAGAGACTTTGTACTCAAAGACAGCTCTGACACAACTGTAAAAGGATTTCAAAATTGCCATGTAGGAACAGAGGAGGGAGAGGTTTGACATCTGACTTTTGTGACAAACCTGATCTGTTAGTAATTCTCTCTGAAAATATGATCCAGCAAGATATGGCTGGATTATCTGGAGGGCAGACTTAGCAGCCTCCACCCTAACAATACACCTAGAAGTAAGGAGCCCAGAGGCCTCTTGTGAGTACATGACCTATACTAAGACACGTTATAATTAATATGTCAAAAGTTAAGGGGAGAATCTTGAAAGCAGCAAGACGAAAGTAACTTGTTACACATAAGGGAACCACCTTTAGACAGGGGATTTTTCAGCAGCAACTCTGCAGGCCAGAAGGGACTAACACGATACAAAGTGCTGAAAGAAAAACTAACCAAGAATACTCTACCTGGCAAAGTTGTCATTAAGAATTGGAGAGATGGGGGCGCCTGGGTGGCTCAATTGGTCAAGTGTCTGACTTCAGCTCAGGTCATAAGCTCACGGTTCTTAAGTTGGAGCCCCAAGTCAGGCTCTGCACCTGAAGCCTGCTTCAGATTCTGTGTGTTTCTCTATCTCACAAGAGTAAATAAACAAAGAAATAATTGGAAAGATAGAAGTTATTACCACTGAACTGGCCTTAAAAGAAATGTTAAAGGGACCCTGTAAACTGAAAAGAAACGGCGCTAATTAGTAACAAGGACACATAGAACAGTACAAATCTCACTGGTAAAGGTAAATATATAGTAAAGGTAGTGGATTAATCACTTATAAAGCTAGTATGAAGGTTAAAAGTACGAAAAACAACTATCACCACAGTAACTAGTTAAGAGATATAAAAAGATGTAAAATGTGGAGTGGGGGGAGTGGTCAAAATGTAGAGTTTTAGAGTGCTTTCAAACTTAAGATATTATCAACTTAAAGTAGACTGTTATATGTAAGCTTCAGGGTAACCACAAATGTTACCTATAGTACATATACACACATATGTACCTATAGTACATATACACAACATAAAAATAACCTAAGTATACCACTAAAGAAAGTCATAGAACAGCCAGAAAAGAATTAACAAAATGACATTAAGTACTATTAATACGAACTATCAATGGTTACTTTATGAGTTGACTAATCTCTCCAATCAAAAGACACAGAGTGGCTGAAAGGATAAAAAACAAGACCCACCTATATGCTGCCTATAAGAGACTCACTTCAGATGCAGGCTAAGTGTAAGACTCCCTTCACACACAAACTGATAGTGAAGGGATGGAAAAAGATATTCTACACAAATGGAAACCAAAAGAAAACTGGGGTGGCTATACTTCTATCAGACAAAATGGACTTGAAAATAAAGACTGTAATAAGAGACAAAAGTGGGCATTACATAATGATAAAGAGGTCACTTCAACAAAAGGATCTAAAATGTGTAAATACTTATGTACCTAACCTAGGAGTGACAAAATATATAGAGCAAATATTAACAGACCTAAAGGAAGAAACAGCAATATCGTAATAGTAGAGGACTTTAATACCCCACTTACCTCAATGGTAGATCATCCAGACAGAAAATCAATAAGGAAATATCAGCCTTAAATGACATGTTAGACCACATGGATTTAACAGACCTATACAGAACATTTCATCCAAAAGCAGAATATACGTTCTTTTCAAGTGCCCATGGGACTGTCTCCAAAATAGATAATATGTAGGTCACAAAATAAGTCTTAATAAATTTTAGAAAAGTGAAATTATATCAAACATCTTCTTTGACCACAGTAGTACAAGAAATCAATTACAAGAAGTAAACCGGAAAATTCACAAGTATGTAAAGATTAAATACCATGCTACTGAACAATCAGTAGGTCAAAGAAGAAATCAAAAGAGAAATCAAAAATATCTTCAGACAAATGAAAATACAACTTAGCAAATTTGTGGAATGCAACAAAAGCAATTCTAAGAGGAAAGTTCACAGTGATAAATGCCTATATCAGTAAATAATAATCATCTCCAAAAAACAACCTAAGTTTACACCTCAAGGAACTGTGAAAAGAATGAAGAAAGCCCAAAGTTAGCAGAAGAAAGGAAAGATCAGAGCAGAAATAAGTGAAATGATAGAGACTAAGACAATAGAAAAGATCAATGAAACCAAGAGCTGGTTCTTTGAAAAGATAATTTGACAAACCGTTGGCTAGATTCATCAAAAAAAGGAAATACAAAATCAGAAATTAAAGATGAGACATTATAGCTGATACCACAGAAGTACAATGGATGAGACTAAAATTATATGCTAACAAATTTGACAACCTAAAAGAAAGAGGTAAATTTCCAGAAACATACAACCTAGACTGAATAATGAATGGAAAATCTGAACAGACTGATTATTAATACAGAGACTGAATTAGAAACAAAAAACCTCCCAAGACCAGATGGATTCACTAGTGAATTCTACCAAACACTCAAGAATACAAATTCTTCTCAAAGTCTTCCAAAAAAAATAGAAGAGGAGGTAACTCTTCCAAACTCATATTATAAGGCCAGTATTTACCCTGACACCAAAGCTGAACAAGGACATCGTAAGAAAAAATTATAGACCAATATCCCTGATGAACACTGATGCAAAAATCTTCAACAAGATATTAGAAAGCTGAATTCAGGGAGCCTGGGTGGCTCAGTCGGTTGAGTGACGCTCAGGCTTAGGTCATGATCTCATGGTTCATGAGTTTGAGCCCCATGTTGGGCTCTGTGCTGACAGCTCAGAGCCTGGACCCTGCCTTGGATACTGTCTCTCCCTCTCTCTCTGCCCCTCTCCCACTCTCTCTCTCTCTCTCTCTGTCTCTGTCTCAAAAACAAACATAAAAAAACAACTCTGAATGCCCCTCTCTCTCTCCCCCTCTCCCACTCACTCTCTCTCTCTCTCTCTCTCTAACATTAAAAAAAATTTTTTTAATAAAAAAGGTAACATTCTCTTAAATGTTTAATAAGAAAGATAACATTCTCTCTTAAAAAACAATGCTGAATTCAACAATATATTAAAAAGATGGCACACCATGATCAAGTGGGAATCCCAGAATTCAAGGATGATTCAACATCCATCTGCAAATCAATCAATGTGAATCATCACATTAACAAAAATCATACGTTCATCTCAACAGATGCAGATAAAACGTGACAAAATTCAGGGTGCCTTGGTTGCTTAGCTGGTTAAGTGTTTAACTCTTGATTTCAGCTTGGGTCATGATCTCATGGTTTGTGAGATTGGGCTCTGCGCTGACAGCATGTAGCCTGCTTGGGATTCTCTCTGCCCCTCCCTCCCTCGCTCGCTCTCAAAATAAACATTAAGGGAAAAAAAAGTGACAAAACTCAACATCCACTAAAAATAAAAACTGTCTACAGAGTGGGTATAGAGGGAATGTAGCTCAACATAATAAAGGCCATAGATGACACACGCACAACTAGCATCATACTCAGCAGTGAGAAGCTGACAGCTTTTTCTCTAAGGTCAGGAACAAGACGAGGATAGCCACTCTTGCCACTTTTTTAGTATTGGAAGTCCTAGTCAGAGCAATTAGGCAAGAAAAACAAAAGGTATCCAAATGGAAAAGGAAGAAGTAAAAGTGTCACTATTTACAGATGACATAACATTATAGAAAACCCTAAAGACTCCACTAAAAAACCATTAGAACTATTCAACAAATTCACATTTCTGTACACTAATAATGAATTATCAGAGAAATTAACAGTCCCATTTACAGCTGCATCAAAAAGAATAAAACACCTAGGAATAAATGTAACCAAAGAGGTAAAAGATCAGTGCATTGAAAAATCTAAGACATTAATGAAAAACACTGAATACAACACAAAGATAGTTCCTGCTCAAGGAATGGAACAATTAATGTTAAAATGTCCATACTGCCCAAAGCAATCTATAGATTTAATGTAATCCTTTCAAAATTCCAATGGCTTTTTTCACAGAAATAAAACAGATAATCCTAAAATTGGTATGGAGCCACAAGAAACCAAAGCAATCTTAAGAAAGAACAAAGCTGGAGGCATTATACTACTTTGATTTCAAACTCTATTACAACGCTATGGTAATAAAACAGTATGGTATTGGCGTAAAAAACAGACACAAAGATTAATGGAACAAAACAGCTCAGAAACAAATCCACATCTAGATAGTTGACTAACTTATGACAATGTCAATTAATACAACTTATACAATGAGGAAAGGACTGTTTCTGCAGTAAACGGTGTTGGGAAAACTGGACAGCCACATGTAAATGAATGAAACTGGGCCACAATCTCACATCATACACAAAAGTAAACTTAATATGGATTAAAGACTTAATGTAATGTAGGACCTGAAACCATGAAACTCCTAGAAGAAAATATAGGCAATAAACTCCCTGACACTGGTCTTGGTTATCATTTTTTGCATTTGACACCAAAAGCAAAGGCAACAAAAACAAAATTAAGTGCAACTACATCAAACTGAAAAGTTTTTGCACAGCAAAGGAAATGGTCAACAAAACGAAGAGGCAACCTACTGAATGGGAGAAAATATTTACAAACCATTTATCTGATGAGGTGTTAATATTCAAAATATACAAAGAACTCCTACAATAGCAAAAAACCCAAAAAGTCTGATTTAAAAATAGGCAGAGAACCTCAACATTTTTCCAAAGAAGATACACAGATGACCAAAAGATACATAAAAAGGTGCTCCATATCATTAATCCTCAGAGAAATGGGAATCAAAACAATGAGATATCACCTTATACCTGTTAGAATGACTATTACCAAGAGTTGGCAAAGATGTGAAGAAAGGGGAACCCTTGTGCACTGTTGGTGGGAATGCAAACTGGTGCAGCCACTGTGGAAAACAATATGGAGGTTCCTCAAAAAATTAAAAATAGAACTACCCTACAACCCAGCAATTCTGCTTCTAGGTCTTTAGCCAAAGAAAATGAAAATACTAATTCAAAAATATATATGTACCCTCACGTTCACTACAACACTGTTTACAATAGCCAAGACATGGAAGCAACGTAAGTGTCCAATGGTGGATGAATGGATAAAGAAGATGTGTATGTGTGTGTGTACATACACATACACACAATGAAATATTCTGCCGTAAAAAAAAAAATGAAATCTTGCCATTTGTGAAAACATGGGTGGACCCTGAGGGTGTTATGCTAAGTGAAATAAGTCAGACAAAGATTCTTATTGAATGATCTCACTTACATGTGGAATCTAAAACAAAACAAAAAAACATCCATAAAAGATACCAAAAACCCCAAAACTGCCAAGCTCGTTGATATAGAGATTGGTGGTAGGTGCTAGGGGGTGGTAGGGTAGAGATGGGTGAAGGGGGTCAAAAGGAACAAATTTCCACTTATAAAATTAAGTCATGGGGATATTATGTACAGCATGGTGACCATATTTAATAATACTATATTACATTTTAGAAAGTAGCTAGGAGAATGGATCTTTAAAGTTCTCACCATGAGAAAACAGATTTTATAACTGTGTAGTGATGGATGTTGACTTGTGATCATTTTGCAATATATACACATATAAAATCATGTTATACACATGAAACTAATGTTACTTTACCTCAAAAAAAAAAAATATCTACAAGTAAGGAGGCCAGTAACCTTTTGTGAGTACATGACAAAGCTTATACAAAAAGATTCCTCTGCCTTGCTCCACAGACAGAAGAAAGGCAGGCCACTATTTTTCATGAAACTCCAAGAGACCTAAGTATTTAGCATCCTAGTCCTTAGCTGGTCAGAAAAAACAGAGTTGAGGTGGGCCTATGAACAGGCACTGCTGAGAGAGAAGGGGCAGGTAAAGAGAGACAGGGCAAGCTCAGAGAAAGTCCGAAGCAAATCCCAAAGCACAGTAGTCCGAGGCACTTCCCAGAGAGGCAAATAGCCTCTTGATGCTTCCAGGGCTTTTGATTAGCACACGACAGCGATTATCTGTCATAATGATGCACTGAATATCTGTTATGAACCAACAGTTCTGGATGCTCCCCTGAATAGTCTTCGGTTTTAAAAGTAGGAAAATAGATCAAACAAAAATGATTAAAATATGTAAATCTCAATTTGACTTTTTGCTTCTTTAAGATTTGAATTTTTTGTTCCCATGGAAGAAGTAAAGAAGAGGTCACTAGATGTCGCAGTGAAAAACAGTAGGCCACTTGGCTCACACAGAAGGAAGGAACTAGGAAAAGTAAGTACAAGAGGGACTCCTGACACTCTGTTCCCACAGCGCCCCCACACCCCCCCACCCCCGGCACTCTAACTGTTCATTGGTGGAACACCCTTGCAGAAATTCTGATTGGATCATCTGGTTATTATCAGACCTGGGTTCAAGGAGGGGAGAGCCTCATTAGGAGGTTATTTTTATTTTGTGTGTATGTGTGTGTAATGTTTCTGATAGTATTAGATGTGCCAATTAATATGATCAACACTTTTAACAAGCTGGAGAATCTATCTAAATTCATCATTGCACAAGTATCTGAACATGTATTAAGTATTGTTTTGATAAATACAGCATCCTGTGAAGGCTTGGGTCTCATTACGTCAAGATTTTTGCGGAGATGAGATTTTACTTAAAGTAAAAGTACGGTAAATATAATCTTCAGGAAGATGCCAAGGAGACACAAAAAAGAAGGATGTTTGTTAATACTTTGCAGTTGTATTTCAATAAACATCTTCTTATAATCATGTTTTGAAAAGCCCACTTCTATGATGGAGGTAATATCCTCACTTTTACAGTTGAGGCAACTATGGTGTCTTGCTTAAAATTATGATCAGTTCATGAGTAAAGGCAAGTTGTTCTCCCGTTCAGTAACATTGATAAATTCTTTTTTCAAAGTTTTATTTATTTACTTAAGAGAGAGAGAATCCCAGGTAGGCTCCACACTGCCAGCATGGAGCCCAATGCAGGGCCTGAACTCACAAACTGCAAGATCATAACCTGACCCCAAATCTAGAGTCGGATGCTTAACTGACTGAGCCACCCAGGTGCCCCATGTAGATTCTGAGGTTTAACTCCAAAGAGCAGTTGACCTCTTCTCAGGACACTGAGGTCATTGTCATAACCTCTCCACAAGGACAGTACAATGTTGAGAGCCAAAGGAAAAAGAGCCCTTGCCCAAGGAAGCCCTTTTTATGATCAATTCCGTTTGTGCCAATAGGTTTCCACTCAATGCAATTTTTGGAAGGAAACTGATTACTTGTGTTTGTTTAGGTACTGATCGACTTATCAAAAGAGGATCTGATTATGGGCTTCTCACATTGGTAAGTGAGCCCTTTCATTTTATCACATTAATCTGGTACTCAAGACACTGTCTCAGCTGTGCATATTCTCTCCAAAGTTCTTCCCTTTTCAGGACATGTCAGCTTCTTTGCTTATCAGGGAGAGAGACAGATTAGACTTGTACTTCAGGCTTTCCCCGCTTGCAGATCTCACTTGCCCAACAGACCTCTTTAAGTTCTCGCCTTAACCCTGCCTGGTCTCCTTACAGAGAGACGGGTTCTGCTGTCCCACAGGGGCCCAGGCAGGCTAGACAAGGCTGCCTTTCTGCCACTGCCACCACAGCACGCTCTCATACTAATGCAAGTCCAACCTGACTGTCTTACAGGTATGAGCTGACTCCAGATGGACAGCCCCGAAGTTGATGAGCACCCTTACCAGCTTTATATTAAAATGTGTACATATGTACATTTTGTAATTTAAATCAGAACAGCCATTTGAAAATATATACATACATTTTCGTGTGAAATTTAAGTGCATGACTGGATAATACTAGGAAGAGGTCAACATATGCAAAAGCAAGAACTACTCTCTCAGTTGGATTTAATTGTTCAAATCCAAAAAGAAATGAGGTATTCGTGCCTAATAAATTATTAGGAATCTCAGTGGTGATTTTTTTTGTGTGTGGGTAATTACATACAACTTGGGACTTGTCAAAAGGGTCCTGTCTCAGGCATAGGAGGAAAAGGAGGTCTGTTCCTGGAGCAGCTACCAATATTCCTGGGAAGCGACTGACTGAAGAGGCTTCTTTTATAGGAATAAAAAGGGACCCACACCAAAAGTGCCAAAAGCCAACACTACCTGTGCCCTTCTGACTGCCACCTCTGGTACTGTGCTGCCTGGAAATTTGTCCCTGTATCTACTTTAGAACTGAAATGTACTTTTCCGATGACCACAATGTTATAGTGGTATACCTAAATACCCTCAGTTCAATACTCCAGCGTGGGATGGCCCAGGACCAAACTCCAGCAGGAGGCATCACTTCCATAGGAAAAAGCAAACCAAATCCCAAACTTGCCTCTACATCTGCTCTCCGAGGGCAGAGCACTAGAGACTGCTGCCGAGTGTTGGTGCCAGAGGGGAAAAGGAGCCTCTGTATCTCTCTCACATGGTTTGGCAATTCTGTTCCACCTTTCTAAGACATGGCTGGTTCACTTAAATAACTTTGGAAGCAAAAAGTATGTAAACTGCACATTTAAACAAGTGCCCCTTTTGCATTTCAAACTTAATAAAACCAAATATTCTTGTCCTCTCTGATGTTATCCTCGAGTTCCTGTGGAGCCCACATTATCTTTTCTCTTACTCAGGCAACACCCCTGACATCGGTTTCCTGGTCTCCCTCCCCCACTGCCTGCACTACGCTTTTTCTGAAGAATGGTAACATCCTAAAGTTTTTGTCATGTTACTGTCTTATAAATTATCTGTGATTTCCTGTTTTCTACAAGAGTAAAACCCACTGCTTAATTTGCCCTTTAGACCTAACAATCTGGTCCCCAGTCTTTTGCTACTCTCTATTCATATGCATATGCTCTTTTCCAGAATAGTCTACATATCCTATCCTGCCTACTCAAATCCTATTTTCTTAAAAGCCTGTCTCAGAACCTACCTCCTCTGTTATGCCAGTCCACAGTGAAATGGCCTCTCCCCACCTACATCATTTACTGTCAATACTATTTTTCATTTTAACAATTCCCTGCCTATAACATTTAATTTTAAAAAATGTTTATTAGAGGGGCACCTGGGTAGCTCAGTTAAGCGGATGACTTTGGCTTAGGTCATGATCTCACAGTTAGTGAGTTCAAGCCTTGCGTCAGGCTCTGTGCTGACAGCTCAGAGCCTGGAGCCTGCTTCGGATTCTGTGTCTCCCTCTTTCTGCCCCTCCCCCACTCATGCTCTCTTTGTCTCTCAAAAATGAATAAACATTTTTTAAAAAAGTTTATTAGAAACCTATGAAGGTCACATACTAAGCAACTACTTATATTGTGTTTGGTATTTAATGTTTGTTTATTGTCCACCCAATTGAACTAAGTTACTCTGGTTTTTCAACCCCCCTCATCCAAGACTATGCTAAACACATGGCAGATGAATAATAACATTTGTTTCTGCTAAGATTTCTATTTTGAATGACAAATTCTCATAACAAAACGGAGCAAATGATACCTGCCTGTGCTGTCTACCTCACAATGGCATTCAAATGTTCGTTAAATACACAGGCCTTGAAAATGGTAAAGCACTAGAGAAGTATAAGGGAATGTATCATGTGTCATATCCTGCATATTAGCAACCTTAACTTCTGGTCAAGATGGCAGACAAGTGCAGGGTGCCTGGGTAGCTCAGTCGGTTAAGCATCTGACTTCAGCTCTGGTCATGATCTCGTGGTTCATGAGTTGAAGCCCCACGTCTGGCTCTGTGCTGACAGCTCAGAGCCTGGAGCCTGCTTTGGATTCTGTGTCTCCCTTTCTCTCTGCCCTTCCCTGGCTCATGCCCTGTCTCTCTCTCCAAAATAAACATTATTAAAAAAAATCCTCTTAAAGATAGCAGACAAGTGAAAACCTATCCTTCCTCCTCCAAACACACAGAAAGCCCTACTTAAACCAGCAACAACATTTATTTTACACATGGCTGATTAAGACATAATGCAGGTAAAGTTCCTGATGATGGTCTAAGAGGATATCTAAAGCAGGGTACAGGAGTTGAAGGTGAGTTTAAGTATTGACAGGAACCAGAATTCTAGCATACACACTAGACAGAAGGCAACGTTACTGTGTAAGGGGCAAGAAGCCTGAAAAGTTTTGAAACAGAAAACATCTTGGCTGCTGATGAGGATAAGGAACTGGTTGTCAGCAATGGGTGGAAACAATCACCGAATCAGTCCTACAGGAGTATGGAATCTGTGGTTACACATAATTGACTTGTACAGGAACCCCCAAACCTTGAAAATGTAAAAACTGGTTTCGAACCTGCAATCACATGAAGCCCTGACCCAGGCAACCACAAACTGGCCCTGAGGTTGCCACTCACACCCCTGGGGAAGCTCTGGGATCACTACAGCAGGTAATTCCTACTAAAAGAAGCTTCCAGGCAAAAGTTACAAGATAAAATTGGAATTTTAAAAATATGAAACACAAGGGAACATCAACCTGAAAAATGGCTACTAGATGCACTTCAGGAAGAAAGAAAATGTAACATTCAGAAGTGGCATGTGGGAAACAATGGGGAGCAAAGAAATCCATAAATTGGTGGTTAACTAAGTCTTGACTGTTTAAAAAATATAAGCAAGCAAGCAAAAATTTTTGCAAAAACTGGGTTCGGAAACACAGTGGTGCTAAAATGCTGGTATTAACCTTTAAGAGGAATATGATTTGGCTATTGTTGAAAGTGCTGCTATAAACATTGGGGTACAAGTGCCCCTATGCATCAGCACTCCTGTATCCCTTGGGTAAATTCTTGGCAGTGCTACTGCTGGGTCATAGGGTAGGTCTATTTTTAATTTTGGGGGAACCTCCACACACTGTTTTCCAGAGCTGCACCAGTTTGCATTCCCACCAACACTGCAAGAGGGTTCCTGTTTCCCCACATCCTCTCCAGCATCTATAGTCTCCTGATTTGTTCATTTTGGCCACTCTGACTGGCGTGAGGTGATATCTGAGTGTGGTTTTGATTTGTATTTCCCTGATGAGGAGCGACGTTGAGCATCTTTTCATGTGCCTGTTGGCCATCCGGATGTCTTCTTTAGAGAAGTGTCTATTCGTGTTTTCTGCCCATTTCTTCACTGGATTATTTGTTTTTCGGGTGTGGAGTTTGGTGAGCTCTTTATAGATTTTGGATACTAGCTCTTCGTCCAATATGTCATTTGCAAATATCTTTTCCCATCCCATTGGTTGCCTTTTAGTTTTGTTGATTGTTTCCTTTGCAGTGCAGAAGCTTTTTATCTTCATGAGGTCCCAATAGTTCATTTTTGCTTTTAATTCTTTTGGTTTTGGAGATGTGTCAGGTAAGAAATTGCTGTGGCTGAGGTCAGAGAGGTTTTTTTCCTGCTTTCTTGTCTAGGGTTTTGATGGTTTCCTGTCTCACATTCAGGTCCTTTATCCATTTTGAGTTTATTTTTGTAAATGGTGTAAGAAAGTGGTCTAGTTCCATTCTTCAGCATGTTGCTGTCCAGTTCTCCGAGCACTATTTGTTAAAGAGACTGTGTTTTTTCCATTGGATATTCCTTCCTGCTTTGTCAAAGATTGGTTGGCCATACATTTGTGGGTCCATTTCTGGATTCTCTATTCCATCAGTCTATGTGTGTTTTTGTGCCAATACCATGCTGTCTTGTTGATTACAGCTTTGTAGTAGAGGCTAAAGTCTGGGATTGTGATGCCTCCTGCTTTGGTCTTCTTCTTCAATATTACTTTGCCTATTCGGGGTCGTTTGTGGTTCCATACAAATTTTAGGATTGCTTGTTCTAACTTCGAGAAGAATGCTGGTGCAATTTTGATTGGGATTGCATTCAGTGTGTAGATTGCTTTGGGTAGTATCGACATTTTAACAATGCTTATTCTTCCAATCCATGAGCACAGAATATTTTTCCATTTCTTTGTATCTTCTTCAATTTCCTTCATAAACTTTCTATAGTTTTCAGCATACAAATCTTTGACATCTTTGGTTAGGTTTATTCCTAGGTATTTTATGATTCTTGGTGCAATTGTGAATGGGATCAGTTTCTTTATTTGCCTTTCTGTTGCTTCATTATTAGTGTATAAGAATGCAACTGATTTTTGTACATTAATTTTGTATCCTGCGACTTCGCTGAATTCATGTATTGCCTAAATGTCCATCAATTGATGAATGAATAAAGAAGTTGTGGTTTATATATACAATGGAATACTACTTGGCAATGAGAAAGAATGAAATATGGCCTTTTGTAGCAATGTGGATGGAACTGGAGAGTGTTATGCTAAGTGACAAAAGTCATACAGAGAAAGACAGATACCGTATGTTTTCACTTTTATGTGGATCCTGAGAAACTTAACAGAAGACCATGGGGGAGGGGAAGGGGGAAAAAAAAAGTTAGAGAGGGAGGGAGCCAAACCATAAGAGACTCTTAAAAACTGAGAATAAACTGAGGGTTGATGGTGGGTGGGAGGGAGGGGAAGGTGGGTGATGGACATTGGAGGGCACCTGTTGGGATGAGCACTGGGTGTTGTATGGAAACCAATTTGACAATAAATTTTATATTAAAAAAAAAGTCATCACAGCTAAAAAAAAAAAAAGGAATATGAGGCTGATTCAAAGGAAAGTTAAAAGTGTTCAAGTCGTTATTTAGGAAACTAAAGATAGTTTTATATTTTAAAAAATTTATAAATTTGTGTCAGTTACTAGCTTATCACCTCTCAGCTCCAAATCAATCCGTCTTTGCCATGCTTTGATGACACAGAGACACCACTGACTTGCTTTTTTGCCTGGCTGGGAGGGGGGCTGTTGCTGTTAGGCTTTGCCAATAGAGGGCGCTGGAGAGACGCTGAAAGGCAGGAGCAAAAGGAAGGGGCTTTTCTTTTTGCTACTGAAGTGCTGTTTTCCATGGCAGCTTGCTGGTTGTGGTGTGGAGGCTGTTCTGGGTCACCTAAGCACCCCTCACACTTTACCCTTGGCACATATCCTTGGGGTCTGCCCCCATAACCAAGGCCTTCACAGTTTAGAACCAGCCAGCAAGTTGGTTTTGTCTTTTTCTTTTTCTTTTTTTTTCCCTATAAGTGGGCTTCTTCCTGTGGCCGCCAAACCTCTCCTCAAAGTTTTCAATCTCAGCCTAGTTGGAAGGCATTCTTCTAAATTTCTAAATTCCTTTCTTGTTCACTCTCCTTTATCCCTGGGGGGTAGTAGTACCTGCTTTGTGAAGTTGCTACTTTCTACCCCTTAGAGTCCTCTTTTAGCCCTTTTAGTAGTTAACTACCTTTTACTAACTAGCAATTCTTGTTTTAAATTTTTCCTGTTAGCTACTTACGCAATGTGGTTTGTTTCCTGATTGGACCCTGAATGACAAAGTATATATTAAAAATGTTAAGATAGGGGCGCCTAGGTGGCTCAGTCGGTTGAGCGTCCGACTTCGGCTCAGGTCATGATCTCACAGTCTGTGGGTTCGAGCCCCATATCGAGCTCTGTGCTGATGGCTCAGAGCCTGGAGCCTGCTTCCGATTCTGTGTCTCCCTCTCTCTCTGCCCCTTCCCTGCTCATGCTCTGTCTCTCTCTGTCTCAAAAATAAATAAAAACATTAAGAAAAAAAATTTTAAAAAAATGTTAAGATAATCAGTAAAATAGAGTAACAGTAGACTATCAATAGAGCTGAACTATAAAACTTCCACATCAGTAGTCAAGAAAAAGTAAAAGAGAAAAAAAAATCAACCCCCCAAAAATAAGAATAAAAAGCACAGAAAAATTACAAACTATAACAAACAAAAGAAGATGGTCAAAAGACCTCTAAATATATTTATAATCATAATAATCCCACCATGAAAGCCTACAATATAGAATGATGCTGGGAAAACCGGACAGCTACATGCAAAAGAATGAAACCAGACCACTGCCTTATACCATACACACACAAAAAAACCTCAAAATGGGTTAAAGACCAAAATGTGAGACCTGAAATCATAAAAGTCCTAGAAGAAAATACAGGAAGTAATCTTTTTGTCTTTGGATTTAACATTATTCTAGATATGTTTCCTCAGGCATGGGAAACAAATGCAAAATTAAATTACTGAGAATATGTCAAAATCAAAAGCTTTTTTTCATGACCCTGAGATCAAGATGCGAGCTGAGATCAAGAATCAGACACCTGACTGAGCCACCCAAGCACCCCAAAATAAAAAGTTCTTGCACAGCAAAGGAAACCACGGACAAAACAAAAAGGCAACCCACTGAATGGGAGAACATATTTGCAAATGATATATCTGATAAAAGGTTAATATCCAAAATATAAAAATTATCTATAAACTCAACCCAAACAATATCCAAATAAAAAATGGGCAGAGGATGCTCAACATCAGGGGTGCTTGGCTGGCTCAGTCATTAGAGCATGAGACTCTTGACTTAGGGGTCATGAGTTTAAGCCCCACATTGGGTAGCGATTATTTAAAAAATAAAGATGTTCAACATTATTAATCATAAGGAAAATCCAAATTAAAACCATAAGGAGACATTACCTTATAGCTATCAGAATGGTGATTATCAGAGAGAAAAGAAATAACAAGTGTTGGTAAGGATGTGGACAAAAGGGAACACTTGTCCACTGTTAATGGGAATGTAAGTGGTACAACCACTGGGGTTTCTCAAAAAATTAAAGACAGAAATGCCATATGATCCAGTAAATCCACTACTGGGCATTTATGCAAAGAAGATGAAAATACTAATTTGTAAAGATATATGCACCCCTATGTTTATTGCATTATTTATAATTATTAAAAGGAAAACAACAGCAATCCAAACGTCTATCAATAGATAAATGGATACAGAATATGTAGTATATATACACAAAAGAGTATTACTCAGCCATAAAAACAGGTTAGATTGTGCCATTTGAGATGTGTTGTGTCTAAAGGATATTATGCTAAGTGAAATAAATCAGGCAGAGGAAGACAAATACCATATGATTTCACTTAGATGTGGAATCTAAAAAAACAAAGGAACAGACAAAAAAAAAAAAAAAAAAAAACAGCAACAGACCCATAAATAGAGAATAAACTGGTAGTTGCCAGAGTGCAGGAGTGTGGGGGGATGAGCAAAATGGGTGCAAGGGAATAGGAGGTTAAGGTTTCTAGTTAGGGAATGCATAAGTCACAGGGATAAAAGGTACAGAATAGGAAATATAATCAATGGTATTGGAAAAACATTGTATAGTGACAGAAGGCAGCTACCCTTGTGGTGAGCGTAACATATATAGTTGTATCCCCATATTGTATCCCTGAAATTAATCTCACACTGTGTGTCAACTATACTTCCATAAAAAACAAAAAACAAACAAAAAAACCCACAAACAACAACAACAACAACAACAAAAAAAACCCTCCAGGTATATTAGAATCACTGTGAAAGACAAATATACAGCTATAAGATAACATAGAATAACTTACAACTGTGACCAGGGAAAGATTCCATAAGACACAGCACTGAACTATAAAGGTGAAGACCATACATCTCCCTACTAAAATAGGGTTCTTCAGTTCATCAAACGAAACTACACTTGACCCTTGAAGAACATGGGTTTGAATGGCATCTGCAATCTACTAATATGCAGATTACTTTTTTTATAAATACAGCACAGTACTATAAATGTATATTCTCTTCCTTATGGTTTTCTTAATAACATTTTCTTTTGTCTAACTTAATTTCTTATAAGAATACCGTATACTATATATATAACATTAAATATGTGTTAATTGCTTACATTATTAGTAAACCTTCCTTCTGGTCAATAGTAGGCTATTAGTAGTTAAATTCTTGAGGAATCAAAAGTTAGACACGGATTTTTGACTGCATGAGGGGCAGGGTAACACCCCCAGTCCCCCATGCTGTTCAAGGGTCAATTGTATAGGAAAATGGAAAGAGAATACAGAATGGTAGAAGCCATTTTACTACACATTTAACTATCAAGTGGCTCATATCCAAAATATGTAACTCTTACAAATCAATATGAAAACACAGGTAGTCCAACAGAAAAAATGAACAAAGTACATATATAAGCACTTATAAAAGAAATACAAATGGTCAATAAACAAAGGAAAAAATACCTAACTTAATTAGTAATCACAGAAATAAACATTACAACCACAATAATAACTCTATACAATGGCAAAAAATTAAAAATCTGACTTACCAACAACTGGTCAAGATGTGGAAATTTGAGAACTCTCATACACTGATGGTTGGAGTATACTCTGGTACAACCGCTGTGGAAAATACTTTGGCATTTTGTCATTTTCTTCTAGAGTTGAAGGTAAGCATTCCCTGTCAAAGTTGCTACAATGTACAACCCTCAAGGCTCCACTGACATCATTACCTACAGGAATGATATCACCTCTAATTGTACAGAACACAGCCTTTGTGGCTGTGTACAGAAGTGTTTTCCCCTAGGGCCCAGCCATTTTACTTCTTAGATATTGTACACAAGTGTACAAGGATGCCTATACAAGAATGTTCATAGCACCAATTTACAATAGACAAGAACAATAAACAACCCAAATATCAATTTCCAGTAGAACAAAAAATGGACTGTATAATTTTCATAGAGGAATATCAAATAGCAATGAAAATAAATAAACTGGACCAACAGACAACAACATGGACCAATAGTACAAAAATAATATTGAAGCAAATAACAAATATTAAAAATAATATATATGACATGATTCAGCAATTTTATACAATTTAAAAATAGGTAAAACTCAACTATCTGGTTTAGGCATACACACAAAAATGGCAAAACTATAAAAAAACAAGGAAGTGGCTAACATAAGTCAGACTAATGATTACCCATTGGGAGAAGGGACATACCGTGGGGGCGGGGGAGCATTTTGGAGTGCTGGTGATACTCTATTTTTTATCATTCATTATACTTGACACTATGGTTTATACCACTTTTAGCATTGTGTTCTACTTTACAAAAAAGATCAGTAAATAAATGAAAAAAAAGGAAAAGAAATACCCAACAACTGTTAATTAAAAGGACAAAACTGGGGGCGCCTGAGTGGCTCAGTTGGTTGAGCATCCGACTTCCACTCAGGTCATGATCTCGAAGTTCTTGAGTTCAAGCCCCTTGTCAGGCTCTGTGCTAACAGCTCGGAGCCTGGAGCTTGCTTTGGATTCTGTGTCTCCCTCTCTCTCCCACTCTTCCCTGTTTGTGCTCTGTCTCTCAAAAATAAATGAACATTAAAAAAAGTTTTTAAAAAAAGGACAAAACTGTATTCAAAATGAAATGAATGAGTAGCAATAGAGATATTGAGAAGATATTACCAACCATGAATTTATAAGTACATGTACATAGACTTGAAATATACAAAACAGGGATGCCTGGGTGGCATCAGTTAGTCAGTAAGTGTCCAACTCCAGCTCAGGTCATGATCTCACATTTCAATGGGTTTGAGCCTTGTATTGGGCTCTGTGCTGACAGCTCAGAGCCTGAAGGCTGCTTCAGATTCTGTCTCCCAGGCCCTCTGCCCCTCTCCCTGCTTGTGCACTCTCTCTCTAAAATAAAACATTATATATATATATATATATATATATATATATATATATATATATATATATATATATATAAGTTTTTTTTTTTGACAAATCCACAGAGAAATTTCACTATCTCCCATAAACTAACAAATCAAGCAGGTGAAAAAAAATTGATAGAAATGAAGTAGATGTAAACAGTATAATAGCTGGGGGGTTACTCAGTTTTCCTGCTTCACTGGCATGGACACAGGAGCAGGAGAGCTGAAGTCAGCTGACCTTGTACCCAGGTTGGACCTCAGGGGCTAGCACACTCGAGTTTACTCTTAAGGATTAAGTAGGGGGACCCAAACTTCCCTCGTCCCTCAAACACAGCAGTGTTGAGGCCACAGGACTTGGAATTCCAAGACTCTGGGCTGCAAAGTGACAGAGACCTCTCCAAGGGCCCTGGGGGACAACCTGGTAGGCCACAGGTGTGGGACTGCAAACTGGGAGAGATAAAATGGGTGGCATAGGCATGGAAGGGAGGGATCCCCTTCTGCAGAGAGACAAAAGGAAGAGGAAGAGAGGCTTTGGAAGTGTAGGATTGTATTTGGGGGAGAGAAAAAGCACAGACTGGGGATCGGAAAAAAACAGAGCAAGATCCAATTTCTAACTGCGGGACTTTCTCCAGACTGGGGCTGGCTGCCCTGTTTGCACACCTGGGGAGGAGGGGAGCCAGCCCCAGCCTCGATAACTAGTTCAGAGGCGCAGTCCACAGTGGGAGAAAGCGATCCTCTCCCCTGAGTGCTGTGGGAAGAAGGTATATAGTTGTTCCAAGGACAAAGATCCCTGCCTGCACTGCCAGCCAGAGACCCTTTATCGACAGGGTGAAGCAGCATTTCCCCAGTACGGGAGAGCACGGATTGGGTTCCTTTTAACACACGGGGGTTTGAATCCCAGACAAGCGCCAGGGAGGTGCGGTGGGGAGGAGCAGGGGGGTGGGGGCGTGGCTGAGCAGCCCTCTCAAGCCCAAGCAGCACTGTGCGGATGACTTGAACGAAGTGGTTTGGGACACCTGGTCGGGGGAGCAAAGACTGGGGTGTCACCATTTTTCTCCCCATCACCAATAAGGTGGGGCTTTCGGGGAACGGACAAGGGGCCACAATGTAGGCGGGACCCACCTATACCAAACCACGCCCCTCGCACCTGGTAACTGTGTATCTACTGGAGCAAGATTGAGGCTGACCACACCAGACAGCCCCTCCTCCAGACCAGGGCCGCCACAGGTTCCAAGGCACTGGCAGTTTGGCATCTTCTGATTTAACTCTTGGACAATTCTTATTATATATACATATATGCATATATGTATATATACACACACACACATAAAAAATATATAAATAAATATACATACATATATATATATATATATATATATATATATACACACATACACATACATACATACATACATATATATATGTATTTTTTTCTTCCTTTTCTCCTTGTTTCTTCCCTCCTCTAGTCTGGTCATTCTGGTCGTTGGTTTGTTTAAGCAGGCAAAATTTAATCTATTCTCTTTACACCTGTTCTAGATCTTCTTTACTTTCTTCTTTCTCTCTGGATTAAGCCATATAGTTTCTCTGCCTGGCCAATTTTCTTGTCTTTTTCCTCACCCCATCATTTCTCTCTTTGTATGGGATCAGGCCTCTTCCACTACCATGCCCCCCTTTAAAAAATTTTTTTTTTCCAGGGTTACTTCAATGAACATATCAAAGCACACCTGGTGGAAGGTCCAAACCATGCCTATAACTAGGGAGATAAAGCAACCAGAGTCACAACAGAGCGCATGTAACACACTCCAAAAAACACCTCCTGAAGGGCCAGGCCCTGGACAGTGTATGACCCCCCTTTAATATAGTAGTGCTTGCAGGTGCAGGACACCTAATAAGCTTTTAAAACACATAAGGGACAGAAAACTATCCAAAATGATGAAATGGAGCAATTCTCCACAGAAGAAATTCCAGGAAGAAATGACAGCTAAAGAATTGCTCAAAACAGATACAAAGAATATATCTGATCAAGAATTTAGAATAATAGCTATAAGATTCATCACTGGGCTTGAAAAAAAGCTTACAATACAGCAGAGAATCTATTGCTGCAGAGATCAAGGAACTAAAAACTAGTCATGATGAATTAAAAAATGCTATAAATGAGGTACAAAATAAACTAGATGTGGTGACAGTGAAAATTCAAGAGGCAGAGGGGAGAATAAGTGAAATAGAAGGTAAAATTATGGAAACACATGAAGCTGAGAAAAAGAGATAAAAAAAATTCTAGGGGTGCCTGTGTGGCTCAGTTGGTTGGGTGTCCCAACTTCAGCTCAGGTCATGATCTCATGGTGTGAGTTCGAGGCCCACATTGGACTCTGTGCTGACAGCTCAGAGCATGGAGCCTGCTTTGGATTCTGTGTCTCCATCTCTCTCTGTCCCTACCTTGCTCTCTCTCACTCTCTCGAAAATAAACATTAAAAAATTTTTTTAAAAAAATTCTAGACCATAAGTGAGAATTAGAGAGCTAAGTGATTCAATGAAACATAATAATATCCGTATCACAAGAGTTCCAGAAGAAGAAGAGAGGAAAGGGGCAGAAGGTTTACTTGAACAAATTGTAACAGTGAACTTCTCCAATCCAGGGAAGAAAGCAGACATTCAAATCTAGGAGGCACAGAGAACTCCCTTCAGACATAACAGGAATAGGTCTTCTCCATGACATATTGTGAAACTGGCAAAATACAAAGTTAAATAGAGAATTCTGAAAGCAGCTAGGGACAAATGGGCCTTAGCCTACAAGGGTAGACACATAAGGGTAGTAGCAGATCTGTCCACTGAAATTTAGCAGGCCAGAATAGGGTGGCAGGAAATATTCAATGTGCTGAATAGGAAAAATATGCAGCCAAGAATCCTTTATGCAATAAGGCTGTCATTCAGAATAGAAGGAGAGATAAAGGTTTTCTCAGACAACAAAAACCATGACCACTAAATGGGCCCTACAAGAGATCCTAAGGGGGACTCTGTAAGTGGAATGTAGCAAAGACCACAAAGCACCAGGGATATCACTACAAGCATGAAACCTACAGACAACACAAGGACCCTAAATCCATATCTTTCAATAGTAACACTGAATGTAAATGGACTAAATGCTCCAATCAAAAGACATAGGGTATCAGAATGGATTAAAAAAACAAGACATCTATTTGCTGGCTACAAAAGACCCATTTTAGACCTGAGGATACCTTCAGATTGAAAGTGAGGGGATGGAGAACCATCTATCATGCTACTGAAGTCAAAAGAAAGCTGGAGTAGACATACTTGTATCAGACAAACTAGATTTTAAACTAAAATCTATGCATCAAGAAGAGCTAACAATTATAAATGTTTATGTACCTAATTTGGAAGCACACAAATATATAAATCAATTAATCACAAACATAAGCAATCTTATTGATAAGAATTGGTAATTGCAGGGGACTTTAATACTCCACTTACAACAATGGACAGATCATCTAGGCAGAAAATCAGTAAAGAAACAATGGCTGTGAATGATATACTGGACCAGATGGACTTGACAGATATATTCAGAACTTCTCATCCAAAGCAGCAGAATACACATTCTTCTTGAGTGCACATGGAATATTCTCCAAGACAGATCACATACTGGGTCACAAAACAGCCCTCAATAAATATAAAAGGATTAAGATCATATCATGCACACTTTCAGATAACAATGCTATGAAACTTGAAAAAGTCTGGAAAACCTCCAAATGCATGGAGGTTAAAGAACATCCGACTAAAGAATGAATGGGTCAACCAGGCAATTAAAGAAGAAATTTAAAAAATATGTGGAAGTAAATAAAAATGAAAACATGACAGTCCAAACCCTTTGGCACACAGCAAAGTCAGTCCTAAGAGGAAAATACATTGCAATCCAGGCCTATCTCAAACAGGAAAAATCCCAAATAGAAAATCTAACAGCACACCTAAAGGACCTAGAAGCAAAACAGTAAATAAACCCCAAGGCCAGCAGAAGAAGAGAAATAATAAAGATTAGAGCAGAAATAAACAATACAGAATCCAAAAAAACAAAACAAAACAAAAAACCCAGTAGAACAGATCAATGAAAGTAAGACCTGGTTTTTTGGAAAAATAAACAAATTGATAACCCCCTAGGCAGACTTTTCAAAAAGAAAAAAGGAGGGCCCAAATACATAAAATCATGAATGAAACTGGGCACATCCCAACCAATCCCTCAGAAATACAAACAATTATCAGAGAATACTATAAAAAATTATATGCCAACAAACAGGACAACCTGGAAGAAATGGACAAATTCATAGACAACCACACACTACCAAAACTCAAACAGGAAGAAATAAAAAAAAATTGAACAGACTCATAACTAGAGAAGAAATTGAACCAATTATCAAAATTCTCCCAAGAGGGGCGCCTTGGGACTTGACTCACTCAGTTAAGCTTCTCACTTCAGCTCAGGTCACAGATCTCATATTGAGTTCCAGCCCCATGTTGGGCTCTGTGCTAACAGCTCAGAGCCTGGAGCCTGCTTCGGACTCTGTGTCTCCTCCTCTCTCTGCCCCTCCCCTGCTCATGCTCTGTCTCTCTCAAAAATAAATAAACATTAAAAAAAAAAAATCTCCCAACAAGTAAGAGTCCTGGGCCAGATGGCTTCCCAGGGGTATTCTACCAGACATTTAAAGCAGAGTTAATACCTATCCTTCTCAAACTGTTGTAAAAAATAGAAATGGAAGGAAAGCTTCTGGACTCATTCTATGAAGCTAGCATTACCTTGGCTCTCAAACCAGACAGAGACCCCACAAAAAAGAATTACAGGCGAATATCCCTGATGCACATGGATGTAAAAATTCTCAACAGGATACTAACAAATCAAATTCAACAGTATATTAAAAGAATTATTCACCATGATCAAGTGGGATTCATTCTGGGCTGCAGGGCTGGTTCAATATCTGCAAATCAATCCATGTGATACATCACAATAAAAGAAAGGATACAAACCACATGATCCTGTCAATAGATGCAGAAAAAGCATTTGACAAAATACAGCATCCTTTTTTAATAAAAACCCTCAAGAAAATCTGGATAGAGGGAACATACCTTAAAATCATAAAAGCCATATATTAAAAGCCCACAGCTAATATCATCCTCAATGAGGAAAAACTAAGAGCTTTCCCCCTGTGATGAGGAATACAACAGGGATGTCCACTCTCACCGCTTTTTAACATAGTGTTGGAAGTTCTAGCATCAGCAATCAGACAGAAAAATGAAATAAAAGGTATCCAAATTGGCAAAGATGAAGTCAAACTTTCACTTTCACAGATGACATGATACTCTACATGGAAAACCTGAATGACTCCACCAAAAACTTGCTAGAACTGATACATGAATTCAGCAGTCACATACATAAAATCAAAGTCAAATACATAAGATCAATGTACAGAAAAATCAAATTCAAATACATAAAATCAATGTACATTGATATAAAATCATGTACAGAAATCAGTTGCCTTTCTTATACACCAACAATGAAGCAAAAGAAAAAGAAATCAAGAAATCGATCCCATTTACAATTGCACAAAGAACCATAAAATACCTAGGAATAAACCTAGCCAAAGATGTCAAAGATTTGTATGCTGAAAAGTATAGAAAATTTATGAAGGAAACTGAAGAAGACACAAAGAAATGGAAAAACATTCTGTGCTCATGGGTTGGAAGAATAAGCATTGTTAAAATGTCAATACTACCCAAAGCAATCTACACATTCAATGCAATCCCAATCAAAATTGCACCAGCATTCTTCTCGAAGCTAGAACAAGCAATCCTAAAATTTGCGGAACCACAAAATACCCTGAATAGCCAAAGTAATGTTGAAAAAGAAAACCAAAGCAGGAGGCATCACAACTCAGGACTTTAGCTTCTACTACAAAGCTGTAATCATCAAGACAGTATGGTACTGGCACAAAAACAGACACATAGATCAATGGAATTGAACAGAAAACCCAGAATTGGACTCACAAATGTATGGCCAACTAATCTTTGACAAAGCAAGAAAGAGTATCCAATGGAAAAAAGACAGTCTCTTTAGCAAATGGTGCTGGGAGAACTGGACAGCAACATGCACAAGAATGAACCTAGACCACTTTCTTACACCATACACAAAAATAAACTCAAAATGGATGAAAGACCTGAATGTGAGACAGGAAACCATCAAAACCCTAGAGGAGAAAACAGGTAATAGCCTCTTTGACCTCAGCCACAGCAATTTCTTGCTCAACATGTCTCCAAAAGCAAGGGAATTAAAAGCAAAAATGAATCAATATTGGGACCTCATGAAGATAAAAAGCTTCTGCACTGCAAAGGAAACAATCAACAAAACTAAAAGGCAACCCACGCAATGGGAAAAGATATTTGCAAATGACATATCGGACAAAGGGTTAGTATCAAAAATCTATAAACAACTTACTGAACTCAACACTCGAAAAACAAATAATCCAGTGAAGAAATGGGCAGAAGACATGAATAGACACTTTCCAAAGACATCCAGATGGCCAACAGACACATGAAATGATGCTCAATGTCATTCATCATTAGGGCAATACAAATCAAAACCACACTGAGATACCACCTCACACTGGTCAGAGTAGCTAAAATTAACAACTCAGGAAACAATAGATGCTGGCGAGGATGTGGAGAAACGGGAACCCTCTTGCACTGTGTGGGGAATGCAAACTGGTACAGTTGCTCTGGAAAACAATGTGGAGTTTCCTCAAAAAATTAAAAATTAAACTACCCTACAACCCTGCAATAGCACGCCTAGGGATTTATCCAAAGGACACAGGAATGATGATTCATAGGGACAGATGTACCCCAATGTTTATAGCAGCACTTTCAACAATAGCCAAATTATGGAAAGAGCCAAAATGTCCATCAACTAATGAATGGATAAAGAAGATGTGGTTTATATATACAATGGAATACTACTTGGCAACGACAAAGAATGAAATCCTGCCATTCGCAGCAATGTGGATGGAACTGGAGGGTATCATGTTAAGTGACATAAGTCAGAGAAAGACAGGTATCATGTTTTCACTCATATGTGGATCTTGAGAAACTAAATAGAAGACCATGGGGGAAGGGAAGGGAAAAAATATATAGTTACAGAGAGGGAGGGAGGCAAACCATAAGAGACTCCTAAATACAGAGAACAAACTGAGGGTTGATGGGGGGCCAGGGGAGAGGGGAAAATGGGTGACGGCCATTGAGGAGGGCACTTGTTGGGATGAGCACTAGGTGTTGTATGTAAGCGATGAATCACGGGAATCTACCCCCAAAACCAAGAGCATCCTGTACACACTGTATGTTAGCCAATTTGACAATAAATTATATTAAATTAATTATTGAACTTAATAAAATTAAATACAGAGAACAAACAGAGGGTTGATGGGGGCAGGGGAGAGGGGAAAATGGGTGATGGGCATTGAGGAGGGCACCTGTTGGGATGAGCACTGGATGTTGTATGTAAGCTATGAATCATGGGAATCTACCCCCAAAACCAAGAGCACACTGTATACACCCTATGTTAGCCAACTTGACAATAAATTATATATATTAAAAAAAGTATAATAGCCATATATATCAAATAGAGATCAGGCTTTTTTTTAAAACAACTTGTGGAATATGTATAAATTTCATCACATAAAAAGTGACAAAGAAACAACAATTTCCAAAGACCTGATACCAAAAAACAAAACATGTTCTGACTACAATGCAGTAAAATTAGAAAAAAATAATTTAAAAAAAATAATAAAAAGACAACCTAAGAACCTTACACATTTTCAGACTTAATACTTCTAAACTTCCACTTTTAACCAGGATGGAGTAACAGAAACCAAATTTACCCTTCCACCTGTACCAACCAGAACCAAAACAAAACAAAGAACAGACAAAATACACGAAACAACAATTTTCAAGACACTGGATACCAGGTATGTCCACATAACAGTCTGAACATGAATGTTTATAGCAGTTTTATTTGTAGTAGTCAAAAACTGGAAAATAACTAAAATCTCCATCACTAGGTGAATGGATAAACAAATTGTGGTATATTCATACAATGGAATACTACACAGCAATAGAAAGGAATGAACTGTTAATAAATGCACCATGCAAAAATCTTAAAATAATTATGGTGAAAGAGGCCAGACAAAAAAAGAGAACAACTTTTTAAAATCAATTTTATGATTCCATTTACATGAAATCCCATAAAATGCAAACGAGTCTATAATGACAGAGAACAGATCAGTTGTTGCTTAGGGGTGGCAAGGGGCTGGGTAAATTACCAAGAGCAAAGAGAGAAGCTTTGGAGAGAGATTGGTATGTTTATTATTTTGATTGTGGTGATGGTTTCACAGGTATAGGTGTATCAAAACTTATCAAATTGTATACTTTAAATATGTTCAACCTACTAATCAATTATTCCATAATTAAAAAGTTAAAAAGGGGCCAAACACTAATTTCAGTACTTTACTTATATTTTAAATAATTAAAACTGGATAAAAGTAGATCCAACAGAGGGGGCCTAAAGTTCTTACTAGTGGCACTGTCCCATTCAGTGATCCTCCAAAAAACTCTTGAGGCCTCTGAGGAAACGTTTGAAACCTGTTTTAAACTAAGAGTTAACCAGAGATTCTTAAACTAGCTAACAAAATTTAAATTCACATACTTTTTAAATTATATTTTTTCATTTCAAATAACGTTAGATTTTCTAGCTGCCTCACAGCAATTTCTTAGAGTAATCTAATCAGCTCAGAGTATTTACATAATTAAATATCCAATTACTTTTTCTACCCAACTCTCAAAAGACACAGGTCCTTTCACAGACTGTGGGCTCGTGTTTGGAAATGTAACTGCAGGGGTGCCTGGGTGGCTCAGTTGGTTGAGCATCTGACTTCAGCTCAGGTCACGATCTCACTGTGAGTTTGAGCCCCGCATCGGGCTCTGTGCTGACAGCTCAGAGCCTGGAGCCTGCTTCAGATTCTGTGTGTGCGTCTCTCTTTCTGCCCCTCCCCAACTCACACTCTGTCCCTCTCTCTCCTTCAAAAATAAACATTAAAAAAAAATTTTAGAAATGTAACTGCAGCCTAACAAAACAAAGAATTTTAAGTCTAGAAAGAACCTAGGCCTGCTACTTATAACAGAGTGGCAAGGGATTGGCGGGGGCGGGGGGGAGGGGGTAGTAACACTGGTCCCTTAAGAAACTCAGACTGAATATTGAGAACAGAGAATAAGTAGAAGCAGCAATAAAAGCATTCTTATGTAAAATAAAATGCAGCAAGGATCAGCCTTGTAAGAGAATATGACTCATTCTATGTGAATAATGCAAATAAGTCACTGAGGACACTTACATTTGGAAATTCTTCACAAGAACTTTATTTAAGATTTCATGTCCTTATAAAAAGTACATTACATCAAGATTGCAAAAAAGACACTTTTTTCAATGAGAGACTATTATCTACTCCTATTACCTCATAATTCATTTCCTAACTTAACCCAAAGATAAAACATTTTTTCCTTCTTCCTTTTCTTCCTCCAGCTTTGAAAGGTCAAGTGCCATGAAGGATATCTCAGTAGAATGTGCAATTTCCTTGCCAGGAAAGCAGTAGGTTCCTATTGGCTGAATTCAAGACAGCCATTGGCAATCCTTATTCCAAGAATAAAAAAGGTCACTAAACCCTCAATTTAAATGCAATCTTTCTATTGTTTGCAACCTGTCTCCCTGAGTTTTTCTTTTACTTACATACTACATTTTAAAACAATCTTATAAAGCACTCAAGAATTGCTTAAGATTAAAGGATTTAAAGTTAATTTACCACTTTAGCTTAGCAACTATTTTCTCTATAAGAATCTCAAAGTTAATAAAAATATAGATGGGAAGACCCAATATTAAGAAGGGGATGAATTCTGAGAGTAAATACATTTTTAACCCTTGTCTTAAAGCACGATCCTACAAAATACTCAGAATGTTAAGAATGCAATTTACACAGTAAAAATAATTTGATTTGTTTTCAGTATGAAAGTATTTTTAATTTCTTTACTGCAGGTACAATGGCATCCAAGTCATCAATTTCTGTAACAGAAAAACAAGAATAAGAATAGCTTTATCTAGTGATAGGCTCAGATGAAATGACAATCTCTCTGGAAAGGAAAACCTCAAATGCAAAGGCAACACTAGCACTTTGATGCACATGAAATTTTTACCCAATAGTGGTGATAAGAGTATCACTGATTGAAACAAAGATGCTTTACAGGGCATCTGTTTGTAAAAGCTACCATATACCTACAAGTATCCTCTGACTCTGATATTAATCTCATTAGCAGTGTCCTCTTATTAAGAGATCATACTGGCCACATTTGCGATATGTCATTGCCTCTTTAAATCTATATAATTACATGGGTGAGCCTACATGGTGAAATCCTGCGTAGAAGCTGTCTCTCTTCTGGGTACCCATCTGAGGACTTAATGATTTCTTCTCATGGAACATAGTCCTCTCCTTAATTCTACTGGACAAATTTCTCATTAGTAAGATCATTCTGAGGTCTACCTTTTAGATGAAACAACATATCTACCTAATAAAAAGTGTGAGGCTTCTCAAAGTACAAATCTCAGATGCAATGTACTGCAGAGCTTAGCCTGGTCCACCTTACCAGATAAACTAGCTCAGGTTCTTCTCTGCCAGATTCTTTGTGAATTTGGTTTCTCTTTCTAAGACTGTCTGCTTCCAACCAGCCTGTTAGAATTCAGTCTGAAAGCTCTTGGTCACTGGAGAAGCAAGGTCCTTTTCTCTCATTATCTAGACTCCAGCCCCAAAAGCCCCAGTGGGAGGTTCTCTAGATTCTGACCACTTTTTTCTACATTATTCTGCTAGGCCACTGTTTATAAATTCATTTTCTTTTATGTAAAAATGCTTCCTTAGATTCCACCTCTCTTCTTCCATGTTTAGCTGAATTTTGGTTGTTTTTCCTTTAGCCTAAATTTATAGCCTATGCTACTTAAGCTCCTGACTTCACTCAGAATACTTGTCTAGATACACTTACAAAGCATCAGGATATAAGAAAAAATATATATGCAGATCTACAAAGATTATTTGATTCATACTTCATATCACGATAAGATACAAGATCAAGTTATTTCCTGAACCCCATTCTGAAATCACACTTGTTTTTTCACTACATGAGAAATCTGCCTTATAAATAAATCCCACAGAGAAGGATCTTGGCTGGTATGAGAATATTCTCAGCTAATCATACCACTTATGTAAGAAAACAAAGTCCTTCTCCATATCTGGTATTCAGTACAACATTCCATAGTTCTAAATGCTTAAAATGACATCTAGTAATGATAAAAATAGTTATGTTTGCCAAACAATTTTAACTTTCCCAATGTTAAGTGTCATATGTAACTCCAGAGTTTCAACTGTGACAAAAATACAGAGTTCATCTGCAGAGAGATATGGCTTATTGAAGTAAATGATGCCACATGAACCATGCTGAGTATCGTATCTAAGAGGAAGTTTCTATAGAAGGATTCTGAAATAAGTGTTACCTGTACACCAACTGAAATGTTTATTAATGATGAGAACCTCACTGTTTAACTGCTACCACAAAGCAAGAAAAATATTATTCTATGAAACAAAGCTGTTTGGAATACGAGGCAACACATTTCTATGCCTAAAACACATTCAGTCACTGTCTCCCTTGCTTCCACAGTCTACATAAAATAGGCCACAAAACTTTTACGTTTACTAGGCTAGATATTCCAGTCAGATGTTTCTTTCATTTATTCATCTTCTTACCAAATTTTAATTTACTCATTCCCTTATCTTCTACTAAACCTCATTTTCTCTTCTAATTTAAGAAATTTATTAAATGTCGGCTCTATGCCCAATGTGGGGCTTGAACTCACAACCTTAAGATCAAGAGTCACAGCCTCTACCACCTGAGCCAGCCAGGTGCCCCCTCCTCTTCTAATTCAATTTCCTATGGTCAAGGAGGCATTCTTTAAAAAAAAGAAAAAAAAAAAATCTTTCAAATGAGCTATATAAAAAAAAATTAATCACTGAATAAATCACTTTAAACTTTAAAAATGTTAATAGTAAGATAAATTACTTTTATAACCATATATAATCACACTTAAGAGACTTAGAGGCACCTGGATGGCTCAGTCAGTTAAGCATCTGACTTTGGTTCAGGTCATGATCTCTCAGTTCATGAGTTCGACCCTTTGTCAGGCTCTGTGCTGACAGCTCAGAGCCTGAAGTCTGCTTCAGATCCTGTGTCTCCTTCTCTCTCTGCCCTACCCTTACTTGCACTCTCTCTCTCTCAAAAATGAATAAACATGAAAAAAAAAATTTTATAAGATAAGAGACTTGGGTCTCTGTTTTGCCTAAAATTCCTAAATAAGTTACATTTTTTCCCTTCAAGAGATAAAACTAACAAAACTCTCAATATGAACAAAAATGCAAATATATATCTTCCCTACTATATATAGGTTTATAAATGTGTCTTTCTTTATACAGATGTTTACTTTACATTACTTATCACCTGAGAAGGAAATTTAATTTGTGTATTTAAAAAAACACAGTAAGTTCTATCTTAAAAAAAAAAAAAGAAGGAAGAAAAAAAAACAACACAAAACATCTTCCAAGATCATAAATTCTACCACGATTTCTTCTCATTAAGCCATGACAGAGTTAGGGTTAAACTGGGCCCAGCCAGAGTAATGCCATTTCTCCTTTTAAGATTTCAAAACAAAGGCAATCCCCAGCTCCTTAAAGGATATGTACCTTCTCTGTTCTGTAGACCAACCCTAACCAACTCTAACTGCAAGTTAGGAGTGTGTTTCCAGAACTGTTAGTGCTTTTTAGACACTTTCTAACAAAACACTTCTAGGTACAAGCACTAATACAGTGACTAAGGAACACTCTTCCCTCCAACCCAATAATATCTTAAGACTCAAAATTTAACCACCACCAACAAAGATCTTACCTAAGATTTCAAGTAGATCATTAGTAAATGCCTGAAATGCTGGGAAAAATTCCTCATGTTCTTCCAATTTGTTGATAATGCTTTTAAAAAAAATGCACAGTTTACACTGAATTTCCAACTTAAGGTTTGCATTTGATTGAAAATAAAACATTTTCACAATGTTAGGAAATTTCCTGCTAATTTAAATATAAATGTAATAATAATTTACTGCAATCCTTGATTTTTGAGCTCTGTGTTGATCTTTTACTACTTTTGTAGAGAAGTATCTATTATCAGTGTAAACACGTGTTCCAAAGTTAAATTTATGTAACACTCCTGATGTGGAAAACTTTCCATTTAGCTCAAGGATTTTTAAGAGACCTTGCTTTTTAACGTTTTCTAAAAATTGGTTTTTATATCCAGTATTCTATTAAACATTAAGAATAAGTATCAGTAGACAGTATAAATATGGGAAGGGAAAAAAGACCAATAATGAGAGCTATGCTCCTTTTAAAAGCAGCAAGTATCAGGGACGCCTGAGTGGCTCAGTTGTTAAGCCTCTGACTTCAGCTCAAGTCATGATTTCATGGTTCCTGAGATTGAGTCCCATATCAGGTGAGCTGGAGCCCTGCTTCTCTCTCCACACCCCCTCACTCACTTGTGCCCTCTCTCTCAAAAAATAAAAACAAACAAAAAAAACCACTTGTTTTGAGGTACCTGGGTGGTTCAGTCGGTTGAGCAGTGGCCAACTCTTGATTTCAGCTCAGGTCTTGATCTCACATTCCTGAGTTTAATCCCAGCATTGGGCTTTGCGCTCAGAGCATGGAACCTGCTTCTGATCCTCGGTCTCCCTCTTTCTGCCCCTACCCCACTCATGCTCTCCTCCCATCTCTCTCTCCCTCTCTCTCGAAAACATTTTTTTTACTGTTTATTTTTGAGAGAGAGAGAGAGAGAAAGACAGAGAGAGAGAGAGACAGAGTGAGAGCCAGGGAGGGGCAGAGAAAGAGACAGACAGAATGGGAAGCAGGCTCCAGGCTCTGAGCTGTCAGCACAGAGCCTGATGCAGTGCTCAAACCCACAAGTCTTAAGACCATGACCTGAGCCAAAGTCAGGTGCTTAACCGACTGAGCCACGCAGGTGCCCCTCTCTCGCTCTTAAAAATAAATAAAAGTTAAAAAAAAATTAAAAAAAAAAAGCATCAAGTATCAGAAAACTCAAGTGTCAGATTAGGTAAGGATTTTTCTTGGAAAACTTACATAATATATGGAATAGGTGGTTTATGTATGTGTTCCTCTTCCCATATGTTACAGTACCAAATTGGGGGGAGGGGGTGGGAAGAGTTGCTTGAAGTATAGCTAGAATGTTTCAATATTTAAAAAAAAAAATCAGATCTTATTTTAGAGATGACTAGCTTTAAAAAAAATCCTTAACATTTATCTTTTAATCAAATAATACACTGTTAGTGATTATTAAGTGGTCTATGGTGGTATATTAAAAATAGGACTGGTTTATATATTCTGAACACTTACATGATGTTGCTAATAAGGTCTGAATTTCTCCATATATAATTTCCCCTGGGAACAGGCTTAGAGCAATAATGCTGGAGTCCTGACCCACCCTATATAAACTTAGAGGCCCTACAATCTATTTTTACCTTGAAAATGGTTGGCATTCTCTCCATCTATCTATAAGGTGTGAGATATTTTAGACTGTCAAATTATTTAAAAGATGCTATCCCAAACAGGAAAGGTAAATAACTTATAAAGTTTTGAAAGTCTTCAATTTCATCACTCCAAGCATTTTGGATAATATTTTGCAAACTTTTTAAAATAAATACCTTTGGAGATCTTCAGGTCCTAATACCTGCATAACCTGCTCATTCATATTCTCATTAATCAGCCTACACAATTTTCCAACTGTGCTCACCAACACACACAATGAAGTTGAACTATCTGTAAGAAAAAAATAAAAGGGTATTTTAAAACTGAATTTTCAAAATCATTAAATCAAATACTTTATGCTTCCATTACCCTCAATTTTTTACTTAAAAAATTTTAACCTACTTTTACTTGATTTATCAGGAATAATTCGTAAATGGGGGCCAGACAGGGCAAAGAGTCATCACCTAATTCTAAGAGTTCTTGGAGGTTTCTCACAGCATTGTTCATTTCTCCAAGCCTAGTATAAACTTCATTCATTCGAGGATAGACTCCATTTAAAGAAGGCACATCAAATAATTTTTGGAAGTGAGAAACAATAGCTTGCAAAGTTTTTAAGTTTGGTATATTGCTGTCCTGTCCAAAAGAGAAAGAGAAAGATGGTCCACGTCTTAAAATAATCCCAAGGCTTTAATAAAAACTTTAAAAAGAGACATAGAATTCTAGTAGAATATCAATATCTGTATCAGTATCCGTTTTTAAGATAAGATTACATTAAAATGTGAAAATTTACAGAAGTATTAAGCATTACCTTTTCCTTATTTTCAACTTCTTCTAACATGGTATCTACTATAAATAACAGATCTTCAACTCTGATACCTTCATTTTCATCCTGCTTTTTTAAATTATGCCAAGGCACCAGTTCTGCAGACAGTATTTTCAAGGACTTATACAAATCCTTTATAACAAAAGAAACAACATGGTATTATTGATTTTTTAAAAAGTTTCCATGATGATAATAAAATACAGTAAAAACTTGGATTCCAAGTAACTTGTTCTGCAAGTGTCCTGCAAGACGAGCAAACATTTCTAATAAATTTTAAGTTGATAAGCTAGTGATGTCTTGCAGTACAAGTAGTACGTGACGCCAAACGTCACATCATCACAACTGAACCAATGGTCTCTCTCTCTCTCTCTCCCTCTCACTGAGGGATTGTGGGTGATCAGTCTCCCATGCTCGGATGCTTGGTCTCAGGCCATGGTGTTTGGCAAAAATCAGTGATTTTTCAGAACTTTGGAAGGTGCCCTCAACCAGCACTAGTGTATGTTTCGTCACTTCAAAGCACCTATGGACAGTCCTTTGCTTTTCCATACAAGAGTAAGCTTAGGAAGGCATTGCTTCAATGCTAGGTCACTGAATAGGTTCCTTGTTAAAGTTGACCAAAACGAGAAAGATTCCATTTGAGCCAACAGACAGCAGTGATTCCGTTAGTGATAGTGGTATAACCCTCCTCTCTTTTGTCTCTCTCACACCAGCCACAAAGGTTTTCAAAGGTAAGTGCAGGTTAATTTATTTTTCTTTATTACTTTGTATTAGATTACAGTATTGTAATCATTTTTACATGAATATTTCTGGATTGTGGAATGAATGTTCTGAGTTTCCATGATTCCTTATGGGGAAATTTGCTTTGATATACAAGTACTTTGGATTACAAGCATGTTTCTGGGATGAATTATGCTCACAAACCAAAGTTTTACTGTAAAATTATCCAGGCAGGTATGTGTGTGTGTATGTGTGTGTATATATATATATACGTATGTATATATATATATACATACGTATATATATATACATATATACATATATATATACACACACACACATACGTATATATATATAAAACAATTGGGCTCCTGAGTGGCTCAATCGGTTAACCATCCAACTCTTGATTTCGGCTGAGGTCATGATCTCATGATTCATAGGATTGAGTCCTGAGTGTTGGGCTCTGGGCTGACAGCGTGGAACCTGCTTGGGATTCTCTCTCCCCCCCCCCCCCCCTCTGCCCCTCCCCAAATCACACTCACACTTGCTCTTTCAAAAATAAACATTAAAAAAGTTATATATAGGGGCGCCTGGGTGGCTCAGTCGGTTAAGCGTCCGACTTCGGCTCAGGTCACAATCTTGCGGTCCGCGAGTTCGAGCCCCGCGTCGGGCTCTGGGCTGATGGCTCGGAGCCTGGAGCCTGCTTCCGATTCTGTGTTTCCCTCTCTCTCTGCCCCTCCCCCGTTCATGCTGTGTCTCTCTCTGTCTCAAAAATAAATGTTAAAAAAAAAAAAAAGTTTTATATATATATATATATACACACACACATATATATATATAACCAAGAATTGTGTGTATTTATATTTTATATATATATACATACATATATACATATATATACATACATATACATATATATATACATATATATATATAAAATCAAACCATCATCAGTACCTTTTTTATTTTTAATGTTTATTTTTGAGAGAGAAAGAAAAACAGCACAAGTGGGGGAGGTATAGAGAGAGAGGGAGACAGAGACTCGAAAGCAGGCTCCAGGCTCTCAGCTGTCAGCACAGAGCCTGATGCCAGGCTCAAACTCACGGACCATGAGATCATGACCTGAGCCGAAGTCAGATGCTTAACTGACTGAGCCACCCAGGCGCCCCAATCAGTATCTTTTTAAAATATCATTACCATTTTAGAAAAAGTCTGTTATATTGCTTTCTCCAGGTAAATATAGGGCTTACACAAAACATGATATATTGATGATCTCCAATCTATTGTTTTTAATTTATTTATTTTGTGAAACAGGGAGAGCACACGCAGGTAGGGGAGGGGCAGAGAGAGAGTGAGGAAGAATCCCAAGCAGGCTCTGCAAACATTTCTAATAAAATTTAAGTTGATAAGCTAGTGATGTCTTGCAGTACAAGTAGTACTGTTAGGGCAGAGCCCAATGTGGGGCTCGAAGATCATGACCCCAGCCAAAATCAAGAGTCGGCACTTAAACAACTGAGCCACCAAGATACCCCTTGATTATGTCAACTCTAGATGTTTAAAGTAATTATGTTATTTATTAGTACTATATGTTATTTAAGTACTTATTTTTTTAACTATTGATGGATAAAAAATAAACCTGAATATTTTATAACAGATTTATTGAAATGTAATTCACCTAACATAAAATTCACCCTCTGTTAAGTGTACAATTCAGTAATCCTAATCAATTTACAGAGATGTGCAACTATCACCATTATCTAATTTCAGAACATTTTCATCACCCCCAAAAGCAATGTCATTCCCATTCACAGCCACTCCCCATTCTTCCCTGTCCCCAATCCCTGGGTCACTACTAATCTACCTTCTGTTTCTATGGATTTGCCTATTCTGGGCATTTCACATAAAGTGGAATTATACAGTAAGTGTCCTTTTGTGACAAGCTTTCCTTCACTTAGGATAATGTGTTCAGGATTCATCTATTATAGCATTTATCTCCAGGCAGGTTTTTATCTTGAAAAAAATTAACTTAAAAGATTCTAATTTAAATTAAGTCTAGTCTTCATGACAGCCTACTTAATCTTCTTGGCCTAGACAAATTGTCCCACTCTATTTTATTTTTAATTTTTTTAATGTTTATTTATTTTTGATAGAGAGCACACGCGAGTGGGGGAGGGACAGAGAGAGAGAGAGAAACAGAATCCGAGACAGACTCCAGGCTCTGAGCTGTCAGCACAGTGCCCGATGAGCGTCTCGAACTAATGAACCACGAGATCATGACCTGACCTGAAGTCAGATGCTTAACTGACTGAGCCACCCAGGCGCTCCTGTCCTAATCTATTTTAAACTGTGCACAAAGGACAAAGCTACTGTAAGTTTAAAACTCTAAGACTGGTCAATTGGTAAGACAGACTGGTAAAATAAACATTTACTGAGCATCTACTATGTGCATGGCACAGTGCTTGGCCCTTTAGAGCACTGCTGTCCTCTCTCCCCTCTTTGTATTCTCTCTCTCTCTCTAAAATAAACAAACAAAAAAAGGGGGGGGGTGCCTGGGTGGCTTGGTCAGTTAAGCATCAGCCTTCAGCTCAGGTCATGATCTCACAGTCCATGAGTTTGAGCCCCACGTCGGGCTCTGTGCTGACAGCTCAGAGCCTAGAGCCTGCTTCGGATTCTGTGTCTCCCTCTCTCTCTGTCTGCGCCTCCCCTGCTTGCACTCTGCCTCTATCTCTCTCTCAAAAATAAATAATAAAACAGTAAAATAAAAATACATTAATTAAATAAATTTAAAAAAAAAGAAAGTGAAGAAATTTTTATCTTCCATGGATAGATAGAATAAGTAAAAGTAGTATTGGCTGCTTCTGGACTATTAACTGCTCTACAGAATAAACAAATGTGGACAGTTTTGAAAGAAGGAAAATTATTTCAAATATGAAGAAGGAAAAAATCCCCAATTAAAATGAATGAAGAACAAAATATTACATCTGAGGAGAAATAAGGGCCAGGAAAAGCTGCAGCATGGAGACACCAAAAAGAGGAAGATGAAAGTACAGTAGGGTCTATATAATAAAGAATATTCAACCCTTTACCTTTAGGGAAGTCAGCTGATCTGCCCACATTTCTATTATAGGAATAAGATGCTCAAATCCACAGTCTTGAACAAAATCTTTATGAAAATGTTGGGCTCCTCCTTTGCTCTGTTTATGAATTATTACTGGAGCTCTTGGATTGTGAACAACTGAATTGATGCTACTCAGCACCTTTAAAAAAAGACAATGTTTTAGTTGAAAGGTCTATCATAGTCCTATCCAAGTGGTCTAGGTTACAGGAGTGCTTTCTATGTTAATGTATCATCATTTTCAGAATTAATTTTGGACATTAAGAAGCTCTTTAACTGACACCTGTAATGTTTTGGAAGTATAGTAGTTGCATCAACAGAATTAAACATGTAATTCTAATGAGAACTACAGATTTCATAGAAAAGCAAAATGCATTTCAAATGATTTAGACTTGAAAGTAGTTATGAATGACCTCTTACAATCCACACAGGGAAAAATAATCATCAATATATCCTTAGCTAGAGTCTCACATTTCTCTAATTCTATCTCTTCATATTTAAGCTAAATCAGATGTTAAAAGGGTCATTTCCTGTTGTTTGTTTCATAGCTTCAATTAAAGGCCAAAGTGTAAGGACAGTGAATAATAAAGTCCCACACATTCTATACAAAAATCCTGGAAACATCATGCCAATTCTGGAAACCCCAGACCCAATTCAGAGAACTCATCCGTAATATGTTGTTCCTCTACAACCACTCTCAGTACCAAAATCTGTGTTAATGAAGGCTCTAAAGAGAAAGAGAAACAATGTATATGTATATAAATACATCTAAAGAGATTAATTTTAAGGAATTGGCTCACAAAATTATGGAAACTGAGAAGTCCCAATTTCTGCAGTAGGCAAGCTGGAGACCCAGGAGAGTCAAGGAAATACTTCTACTTTGAATGCCCACAGGCTTAAGACACAGGAAGAGACAATGCTTTAATTCAAGTTTGAAGGTAGGAAAAAACTCATGTTCCAGCTCAAAGGCTCCCTCTTATTAACCCTTTTTGTTTTAGTCATGTCTTCAAATGACTGGATGAGACCCATTCACATTAGGGAAGGCAATCTGTTTTATCCAGTCTACCAAATCAAATGTTAACCTTATCCATAAACACCCTCACATATTCATATGTGACATATTCAGAATAATCTTTAACCAAATATCTGGGCACCCCATGGTCCAGTCAAGTTGATACATAAAATGAACTATCATAAATACCCACATAATCATTACCTGGATTCAACAACTGTTAACATTTTCCCATATTTGCTCACTCTATTTTTAGCTGAATCATCTGAAGAAAATACAGACATGATAAAATTTTATCCTCAAATACTTAAGTATGCATCTCTTAAAATAGGCATATTCTCCTACAAAATCATAACACCATTATTATATATAAGAAATTTAACAGTAATTCCCTAATATTATCAATGCCTGGAGTGAATTTTAAATATCTTAACATGTATAATATGTGACTATACGCCCCCTGTTGAAAGTTATGAGTTCTACCTTATATATCATCCAAGGAAAGGAGGAGACCCAAAATGGCAAGTTTAAAGGGAAAAGAGTAGGTGTGCCTGGGTGGCTCAGTCGATTAAGCATCTGACTCTTGGTTTTGGCTCAGGTCATGATCTCGCAGTTCATGAGTTCAAGCCCCACATTGGACTCTGTGCTGACAGTGCGGAGCCTGCTTGGGATTCTCTCTCTCCCATCTCTCCCTACCTGGTTTGCTCACTCTCTCTCTCTTTCTCTCAAATACATTTTTTAAAAAAGGGGGAGGAAAGTAATTTCCATATTTACCTCCATCAAGCCCATATCATTTAATAAATAATTACATAAGCATAAAGACAAGATACTATTTTGATCTCGGATCTTTGTCCCTACTCATACTTCAAGCTATATTCATAGGTCTCCTGGTAATAAAACTTCAGATGTTTGGGGCGCCTGGATGGCTCCATCGGCTAAGCGTCCAACTTCGGCTCAGGTCATGATCTCGCGGTTTGTGAGTTCGAGCCCCGCGTCGAACTCTGTGCTGAGCCTGCTTCGGATTCTGTGTCTCCCCATCTCTTGACCCCTACCCTGCTCATGCTCTGTCTCTCTCTGTCTCTCAATAATAAATAAAGGTTAAAAAAAATTAAAAAAAAAAAAACTTCAGATGTTTACTTACGAGTTTTCTTTTTTAGTTTAAGAGAGAATATTTCAACATTTTTTCTCTCTTGTATGTATGTATGTATTTATTCACATAGCTTATTTATTTATTTTGAGAGAGACAGAGAGAGAGCAGGAGGGGCAGAGAGGTGGGGGAGAATCCTGAGCAGACTCCACACCATCAAGTGCAGAGACTGAAATGGGGCTCAAAATCACAAACTGTGAGATCATGACCTGAGCTGAAACCAAAAGTCGGACACTAGCCAAGTGAGCCACCCAGGCACCCTCTCTTGTATTTACACATATTTTAATGGAGAAACTAAATCCCCTTCACAGATTTATTACTGACAGCAGAGCATTTCTTATGACTTGACCACAGTCAGATGACTGGCAGAAAAATGTGTATTAACAATGAGAAAATAGTAAAATGACTTAAACAATTACCAGAGAGATGAGAATTAAAACAAAAACAACCCAACTCACAAATAGGTCTTATCTTATTCAGAAACAGTTTGCAGATACTGATAAACTCTTGATATGGATAAAAACTGTATCTTGAAAGTAAACATTAGACAAGTAGAAAAGAATTAAGATAACAGATGTCGTAAGTACTAGAAAAGAAAAAGAAGACAAATCTCAACCTAGCAAATTTCAGGAAAAAAAAAAAGAATGGAACTAGAAAACATATAAATAGAAAACAAAGATGTCAGGAATAAAAGCAGATATAGGAGTAAGGTCTCAATATCTATGATGGTTTAATTGCCTATTAAAGGACAAAGCCTCTCAAATTGAATCTAAGAAACAAAATGAAATAAAAGAAACTCAGTTACATGCTGGGTACAAGAGAGTTATCAAAAAAAAAATGTTTTCAGAAAATTGCCTGGAAATGAAAATCAACACAGATATATGAAGAACCAGCAACAACCAATTAAAAAATGTAATAGAGGAAAGGATGCCATTCTTGATAGCAATACAAGTTATAAAATACCTAGGAAATAAACCTAACAAGAAACGTCCAAGAGCTAAATTTAAAAATATATAGGGGTACCTGGGTGACTCAGTCGGTTAAGCGTCCAATTTCAGCTCAGATCATGACCTACCGGTCCATGAGTTTGAGCCCTGAGTTGGGCTCTGTGCTGACAGCTCAGAGCATGGAGCCTGCTTCAGATTGTCTCCTTGTCTCTACACTCATGTGTATTCTCACTCTCTCTCTCTCAAAAGTCAATAAACATAAAAAAAAAAAAAAATAGCTCTTTAAAAAAATTGAAAAAATATATACACAAAGCTTTATTCAAGGCTATAAAGGAAGGCCTAAAGAAAATTAGAGACATATTTCTGAGACGATTAAAAAATGTAAATGTGTCATCTTTCCAAATATTAATCTAAAAAGTTAATTCAATTTCAGTTGCTCTCAATAGGATCTACTTTTGAATCTGACAAACTGTTCATCCAGGAGAGTAAATGTGCTAAAAATATAATAAAGGAAAAATTTTAAAAGAACGATGCCTAAGATTCTTTTCCTAAAAGGTATCAAAACCTACTATAAAATTACAGAAAGTAAAAGAATATGGGAAATAGTATAAAAATGGAATAGACTAAGGAGTCTAGAAATAAATAAACCTATGCATATGAGTGGATATGACAGAGGTTTCATTTCAGTGAAGTAGAGAAAGAATGTCTATGAGAAACTGCAAACTCAAATGCATCTAGAAGCAAGTTAAGACCATGAGTGAGTGAAGCAAGCATGGCCAGGGGCTATGGCTAACTAAAGAGCACATGCCCATATGTGACAAGAGAAAGGCATAATTCTGCTCTGATAAGGACTATGCAGGAATTTGTTGCCAGATTCTGTAGCTTTTTAAGAGAAGGTAGAAAAAAGAACAAATAAAATATCTTAATTTTTAAAATATTAGTAATTAAGTCAAAGTTTAAAAAACCCTGTTTGAGTCCAATAAAATAAGAGCACAGGCCCAGTTCAGTCAGTAAACAGGCTGGCTTGATCACTATCTATTCAATAAATGGTCTATAAAAATCACTAAGGTTAGGGGTGCCTGGGTGGCTCAGTCAGTCGAGTGTCCGACTTTGGCTCAGATCATGATCTCACGGTTTGTGAACTCGAGCCCCGCATCAGGCTCTGTACTGACAGCTCAGAACCTGGAGCCTACTTCAGATTCTGTGTCTCCCTCTCTCTGCCCCTCCCCCACTCATACTATGTCTCTCTCAAAAACAAATAAACATTTAAAAAAAAATCACTAAGGTAAGATCTCTACATCACACCACATAGAAAATTACAATTCAGAGGGACTAAATGTCTAAATAAAAACAGAACCATGTAAGGACCTTAAGAAAATAAATTTATATATAATAACAGTCATAATAATAATACCAACAAAAGCAACAACACAAACAATAAAAAGGGAAATGGCTTAAGAGAGGAGAATAGGACAGACCAACAACCAGCAAATGAAATGGGTTAGTAAACAAAAATCTCCTCCTCTCTCTAAGTAAATAAATAAATAAACTTTAAAAAAGAGAGAGAGTGAGAACTACAGGCCAATCTTAAAAATCTTATTAGCTTTTTACTACCCTACTTTTAATTAGGCCAAAGTCTTTCAAGGAGTAAGACAAATTCTAAGTCTAGCTACCTACAGTGTTTTCAGCCAAGAAGACATGCCATGATAAAACAGGATAAGCACACACAAATACAAATATTCTTTACCACCTGATAACTTACTAAACTGAGATGAAAATTAAAGTTCAAATACAGTAAGAATGGGGAACTTTAACACCCCACTTACATCAATGGACAAATCATGTGAACAGAAAATAAACAAGAAAACAAAAGCTTTGAATGACACACTGGACCAGATAGACTTAACAGACATATTCAGAATATGCCATCCTTAAACAGGAGAATATACGCTCTTTTCAAGTGTACATGAATATTCCCCAGAAGAGATCACATATTAGGTCACAAAACAGGCCTCAAGAAATACAAAAAGACTCAAATAATACCATGTACCTTTTCTGACCACAACAGTATAAAACTAGAAATTAACCACAAGAAAAAATCTGGAAAGACCACAAATACATGGAGATTAAACAACATGCACTAAACAATGAATGGGTCGACCAAAAAATCAAAGAAGAAATTTTTAAAAATACATGGAAACAAATGAAAATGAAACACAATGGTCCAAAACCTTTGGGATGCAGCAAAAGCAATCCTAAGAGGGAATCCCTAAGAGGGAGTTAAATGGCAAAACAGGCCTACCTTAAGAAGAAAAATCTCAAACAACCTAACCTTATACCTAAAGGCGCTAGAAAAAGAACAAATGAAGCCTAAAGCCAGCAGAAGGAAGGAAATAGTAAATATTAGAGCAGAAATAAATGATATAGAAACTAAAAAACAATAGCACAGATGAAACCAGGAGCTGGTTCTTTGAAAAGATCAAGAAAATTGATAAGCTTCTAGACACACTTATCAAAAAGAAAAGAGAAAGAACACAAATAAAGTCACAAATCAGAGAGAAGTAACAACCAACACCACAGAAACACAAACAATTGTAAGAGAATATTATGAACAACCTAGAAGAAATGAATAAATTCTTAGAAACATATAAATTACCAAAACTGAAACAGCAAGAAATAGAAAACTTGAACAGACCAATAACCAGCAAATGAAATGAGTTGGTAATAAAAAAACCTCTCTTTCTAAATAAACAAACTTCAAAAAAGAGAGAAAGAGAGAACTACAGGCCAATATTGCTGATGAACAGATGCAAAAATTCTCCATAAAATATTAGCATCCTAATCCAACAATACATTTAAAAAAAAAGCACTCACCACAATTCAGTGGGATTTATTCCTGGGTTGCAAGCGTTGTCCAATATTTGCAAATCAACCAACATGATACATCACATTAATTGAAAGAAAGGATAAGAACCATATGATCATTTCAATAGATGCAGAAAAAGCGTATGACAGAGTACAATGTTCATTCATGATAAAAACCCTCAGCAAAATAGGTTTAGAGGGAACATAACTCAACATGTAAAAGCCATATGTGAACAAAAACACAGCTAACATCATCCTAAATGGGGAAAAACTGAGAGCTTTTCCTCTATGAACAGGAATAAGACAAGAATATCCACTCTTACCACTTTTATTCAACATGGTACTGGAAGTCCTAGCCACAGCAATCAGATAACAAAAAGAAATAAAAAGCATCCAAACAACACAAGAAACAGGTGTAGGCAAGGATGTGGAGAAGAAGGAACCCTCTTGCACTGTTGGGGGGGTCAAACTGTGCAGCCACTCTGGAAAACAGTATGTATAGAGTTTCCTCAAAAAGTTAAAAACAGAACTACCCTATGGTCCAGTGATTGTACTACTAGGTATTTACCCAAAGAATACAAAAATACTAACAGAAAGAGATAAATGCATCTTGATGTTTATAGCATTGTCTATAATAGCCAAATTATAGAAACAGGCCAAGTGTCCATTGATCAATGGATAAAGAAGATGTGTATATGCACAATGGAATATTGAACAGCCATAAAAAAATGATGAAATCTTACCATTTGCAACGACATAGATGGAGCTAGAAAGTATTATGCTAATATTTTGTCTCTGAGAGAGAGACAAATACCATATGGTTCCAGTCATATGTCGAACTTAAGAAACAAAATAACGGCGCCTGGCTGGCTCAGGTGGTGGATGGAGCATGTGACTTTTGATCTTGGGCTTGAAAGTTCAAACCCCATGTTGGGTAAAGAGATTACTTAAAAATTAAAAAAAAAATTTTTTTTTGATTAAAGAAAAAGAAAACAAATGAGCTAAGGAAAAAAACTATAGAGAACAAACTGATGGATAACAGAAGGAAGGTGGGTGGGAGGATGGGTGAAATTAGTGATGGGGATTAAGGAGTGCCCTTGTGATGAGCACTGAGTGTTGTATGGACGTGTTGAATCACTCTATTACATAATTGAAACTAATATTATACTGTATGTTAACTAACTGGAATGTAAATAAAAACTAAAAAAAAATTAAAGAATAAAAGAAAAAAGAAACCAAGGTTCTCTACCAACACCAGTCTCTTTGCCAGCTGTTCAGTACCTGAAAGTATCTCTGGTCAATTAGGGCCTGCTGCTGGTTGTCTTTGCTGGGTTCATCTTGTATCTCTGGGTCCTCCACCTTTTTTTGACTGAGAAGATCCTTTAATCTAAAGGGGAGAAAATAAATCAAGATAACACAAAATGCTTTCCTAGACACCAGATTAAGAAAACAAACTGAGCCAATGATTCAGCTCCCCTCCAACAGCTTTATATCATTTTACATACACATGTGTGTGTGAATGCGTGTATATGCACGTATAAATTTTTTTAATTTAATTTTATGAGCCTAGACTACGAAGATGGAAATGGAGACCAGGCCGAAGAAGCGGAGGTTAAAACAGGCAAGGAGGGCAAGGGGGAAAGTGCAACTTGCCTCCATCCTAGAGTCTGTCTGATGCTGGGGGTCAAGGAGGGAGCCCTGGGTGCAGTCTCTCATTTTAAATTTTCTTAAGGGGCGCCTGGGTGGCTCAGTCAGTTGAGCATCCGACTTCGGCTCAGGTCACGATCTTGCGGTGAGTTCGAGCTGTGATGGGCTCTGTGCTGACAGCTCAGAGCCTGGAGCCTGCTTGCGATTCTGTGTCTCCCTCTCTCTCTGCTCCTTCCCCACTCACACACTGTCTCTCCCTTCTTCAAAAATAAACATTAAGGGGCGCCTGGGTGGCTTGGTCGGTTAAGCATCCGACTTCGGCTCAGGTCATGATCTCACGGTCCGTGAGTTCAAGCCCCGCGTCGGGCTCTGTGCTGACCGCTCAGAGCCTGGAGCCTGCCTCAGAGTCTGTGTCTCTCTCTCTCTCTGCCCCTCCCGTGTTCATGCTCTGTCTCTCTCTGTCTCAAAAATAAATAAACATTTAAAAAAATAAAAATAAAAATAAACATTAAAAAAAAATGAGGGGGCGCCTGGGTGGCTCAGTTGGTTGAGCGACCAACTTTGGCTCAGGTCATGATCTCACGGTCTGTGCATTCAAGCCCCACATCATGCTCTGTGCTGAAAGCTCAGAGCCTGGAGCCTGCTTTGGAATCTGTGACTCCCTGTTTCTCTGCCTCTCTCCAGCTCATGCTATGTCTCTGTCTCTCAAAAAATAAATAAAGTTAAAAAAAATTTAAAAAAACAAATTTTCTTAAAACAGGGCTGACAGGGCAGTTGCCTATGTACTAGCAACGCTTTCCCCTTCCTGAAAGCTATAATACTACAGCTATTCTAGCTCCTTGTAACTAAGAAAACTCACGTAAACAATGTGATGCCCGTGTTACACTACTAATCATTCTCTTATTTCCCAATTGCATATGAGTTCATTGATGTTTTAGAAACCTATGCTGTAGGAGAGTAGGCTGTACTCAGAAATATGCTAGGATTGTTTTATTGTCTCCAAAGCACTGAGCAGGGCCTAAGGGCCACAAAACCCCTAAGAGCAGCTAAAAGATTCTTTACATACTTAGTGGACACTCATTCCATGTTGCTAGAAGCAAGAGCTGTGTTTCTTTGTGGAGTTTGGGAAACCCAGAAAACTGCCCCTCCAGCTTAAAATATGCTGTGCTGTCTCCTGCTTTCTAGAGCCATCTCCGTACAATAGGCTTCTATGTACAGATACTTTATAGCTTTAACCATATCTGAAGCCTTTCTATGATCTCATGATGGCTCCCATTCTGGAGATGAGGGACCAGTTGAAAAGTGGAATGCCAATTTTGTTTTTATAACTCCTGCTTACTTAGTCACAAAGATACAAAATACATGTAGAGACCAATACAAACCTCTCAGAGCTGTATGTTCCCTAAGTCCTTTTCTCTACATTCCTAGGATTTTTTTATATGATTAAGATGAAAAGAGGGTAGGTTTCCTTCAATCTATCAACTCCAACGCTACAACTCTGAAGGTAGCTGTTTGTCTAGGGGTGAAGTCTAGCTCCAGGCCAAAATCCTATGTATTACCTTTCAGGCCCAAACCACTGACAATTACAAAGGCTTTGCCTGGAAAGCTCTGTGAGAGGAAGTTGCCCTCCCACATCAGACTTGGTGCACAGTCTGGGCACTGCAATCTCTGGAGGGAGTTGCTGTCAAGAACTCAGACCCCGGGACTCCACCCTTCCCTTGTGACCCCTTGGCCAGCCGTGCTCACCAGCATTTCTGCATTAGTGCCTCCATCCAGAAGCTCTTTAGTGGGGTGGCCCTGCCTGAGGTACTTTTCACTTCTCCTTGTGGGGAGGAGTCCTGACTAATATACTTTTCTCCACTCTGACTCAGTATTTTCCACTCCAAGGCCTTCCCCAGGCCCATGAAACAGCAGGAGTCTTTTGTGCAGGGCTCCTAGGCAGTGATATGTTTCCTCCTATCTGCACAGCATGTCATTCACTGACCCTTGCCTGGTACCTTTCCAACGAGAAGAACGGAACACTAAAAATAGAACATTTTTTGGCTGCTTATACTATTGCAGTAAGTGAATAAAGACTTGGTTGTGCATTTCAGTTTGGTTCACTGTCCTCTGATGACCTTGACATCCATCAGCTCAATACCAGGGTGACAGGATTCTGATTTTGTTTTCTCCTAGCAAAATATAAATACCACTGAAATTAAATGGAATTAGTGTAATACCTTTACTTATCTTGTACTGGCAGACCTATTTGATTACTTCCTAACAACCGAATTTTATAATCAACCTCTTTGTAATATTAACTCAAATAAGAAAAGTCCATGTGTTCCCATGTTAAATAGATTCATTTGCTATTAAAGATTGATTAGCTGAAAGGCAACTACAAATCTAAAGAAAAAAAAAATTGAATTCTCTCAGGTTCTAAAAGGGGAGAGAGACTTTCCCCTTCTTTTCTTTTAGCATTTTCTTTGGAAAACTTGTAGTTGTAAATCCCTTCTCTCTTTAAGAAGTACGTAAATCTTCTTAACATTTAAATAAGCCTCTTGCCAAGTTTACATCCTAGGAATGTCTTTCATTCTTGGGAGCCTTAGAACCAAATCTTAGACATCAGGGAGGAAGGTGCCTTGTCTCCCTGTGTCTGCCTAGGCTCCTGGCTCTAGGTTGTTAACTTTCTGCTTATTAAAAACATGGAAAGCTTTATTTTTCCTTAGGATAAAGACAATTCACATGTATGTAATGGACTGTATATGCATGGCTATATAATAGAGTGAGATTTCTGTCTTTGTAATTTTTTTGGCAGACTGCCTATAATGTACATCACAGTCTAGTTAGATGTTTATTCAGTAATAAAATTGTTCCTTTTTCTTTTTTTTTTTTTTTTTTTTTTTTTTAATTTTTTTTTTTTTTTCAACATTTTTTATTTATTTTTGGGACAGAGAGAGACAGAGCATGAACGGGGGAGGGGCAGAGAGAGAGGGAGACACAGAATCGGAAACAGGCTCCAGGCTCCGAGCCATCAGCCCAGAGCCTGACGCGGGGCTCGAACTCACGGACCGCGAGATCGTGACCTGGCTGAAGTCGGACGCTTAACCGACTGCGCCACCCAGGCGCCCCTAAAATTGTTCCTTTTTCTACATATGTGGAGAGAATTCACCAGGCTGACAGGATATTTTATTTTTAATTATTTGCCCAACATTTGTAGTTCTGAAAAATATTCTTTGAAAAATTCTTTGAAAAATGAAAAAATATTCATTGAAAAAATATTCTACCCCTGCCACTGCAGAAAATGAAAACTGGAAAAGCTTTACCTTAAAAAAAACATTTTCATCAGGTGTTTTGTTGGTTCCAATTAGGATGATGGCTAAGAGTCAGAATGATTGGGTACAAATCTAATTTCTTTTCAAGTTCTTCCATATACCACCCATGTGATAGGCAAGTTATCTAACATTCCTAATTCCCTGTTTTCACATCTAGATTCTACAGAAGTTCCAAATTAAAAAAATATATATTAACTTTTAAATTACAAATTTAAATTTCTAAAGCATAAATAATTTCTACAAAATCCAACAGAATATAGCAGGGATTGGTTCTAAATCATAATTTTAAAGGCTAATAGTGAAAAGTCAGAGACTCCTGGGTGGTTCAGTCAAGCGTCTGACTCTTGATTTCGGCTCAGGTCATGACCTCACAGTTCATGAGACTGAGCCCCATGTTGGGCTCTGACAGCATGGAGTCTGCTTGAGATTCTCTCTCTCTGCCCCACTTGCATGCTCATGCTCTCTCTCTCAAAATAAATAAACATTAAAAAAATTTTTTTTAAATAGCGAAAGGTGAGTTTAAAGACGAGAGCTCAAATGAACAACAAAAATATATACACTCAATTCTCATTATTCATGATAGTTATATTCTATAATGTCACCACAAACACCACAAAGATTGAACCATTGCTCCTAGGGTTAATACAGAGTCAGATCCCTTCATGCATCTGGAAACATTTTCCTCAACTTATTAATATATAAGCTTATTTTATGTGTGTTAACGTTTAAAGATACCTTATTTACTATTGTTGATTCATTAACACTGAACTCATGGCTAACAGTGGTATAACTCACACCTAAGTGAAATTTACTTGGCACGTTTATTTTCTCTGTAAGCCACATGACAGCCTTCTTCCCACTCAGAAGGGACACTAGACAGCACTTCAACACTATGCTTGGTGGCCCATCTTGGGGAAATCACCAACAAAAAGCACAAAAATCCAAAAAAAAAAAAAAAGTGGCACTAGAACAACACAAAGAATGCTTCTGTACAGCTATGAGAGCTGAAACAAGAGGAAAAACCATCACCTGTTCAACAGCTGCAAATGTGTGTTGGGCATGTCCATACATGATCATGAAAGTGCCACAACTATTCATGTGGGGATTAAAGATAAATTTTAGCAGGTTAGGCAAATTCACAAATATGGAATCTGAATAGTGAGAACTGACTACCTATCTCTATGTATACGTAAGTACATGACAGTGTGTTTATATATTCACTAATATACTTGCCTTTAAGTGAGTAAAATTCCTTCGAAGGGGTTCAGGATATGCCACTCCAAAATATGCCACTTTGACAGAGGACATGTTTTAAGCCAAAAGAATTTGAGACACGGCAGGTGCCGGAAGGACTCTCTGACCTCCTACTTCTCTCCTGAAGCAGATCATAAGAGCCTTATGTACTAGGTGCCCTCCCTATACCTAGAGGAAAGGACCATCTTCATCTCTGAAGACAGAGGGATTCCAAGAAAGAATCCAAGTTTTCCCCAGTGTACTTGGTTCATGCTCTTTTGTCCTATTATGTTTTCCACAATTTTCCACTTTATCAAACATTAGTTTAAAAAAAAAATGCTCAGCTTAAACTGTTTCTTCAGGCCTTCATTTCCTTATGAAGACTTTGATATATTCACTATAACATCTATTGACACCTTCTCCTCTTTTTACCTCCCTACATCCTCCTTTTCCAAGTTGCTTCTCAACCAGTTTCCCTATCTCACTGAGACACTAACAACTAGTTGTTGGCCCAAAACTATTCAAGCCTGTAACTGAGGAGTCTTGATTTTTTTTCCCCCCTCAGCTGTCTATATCCAATCCATCACCAAGTCTTGTTCTACCTCCAATATTCCAAACACTTCTCATTTCCGCCACTACTGCTCCCTGTGACCTTGTCACTACCACCTCTTGTCCAAACACACACAACAGCAACTCATACTATTTCACATTCAGTACTTACACTGTATCAAATTGGTTTTATTTTTTTTCATCATCCTTCTCCTTCCAGGTAATCTCCATGAGGGCAAAGACCCTTTCTATTTGACTTACCACTGCAATTCCAGTAACCAGAATACCAAGTACATAGTAGGAAGTACTAAAGGTACCCAAAATATTAAGCAATAGTAGGAAGGGAAAAACATTAATTGAACTATTGGCTGAAGCCTTTCCAAACCTTCCACTTCGCTTTTCTTTTTTTGTTTTCCTTCTGTACTATCTTTTTTTTTTTTTTATTGAGTTTTTTTTTTTTTAACGTTTATTTATTTTTGAGACAGAGAGAGACACAGCATGAACGGGGGAGGGGCAGAGACAGAGGGAGACACAGAATCAGAAGCAGGCTCCAGGCTCTGAGCCATCAGCCCAGAGCCTGACACGGGGCTCGAACTCACGGACCGCGAGATCGTGACCTGAGCTGAAGTCGGACGCTTAACCGACTGAGCCACCCAGGCGCCCCTCTTCTGTACTATCTTAATGTAACTAATAGGTCAATTCCTAGATGTCCAAAATATTTGCCTTTCTCTGTGGCATGTGTTGCCATAGGAAGGAAGAAACACAGCTGTCACTGAAAACGGAATCAACTTATGTTAATACAATTGATTTAATACATCTAATGCATATATTAACTCACATAGTTTTCAAAATATTTCCCCCCAATGCTCCCCACACTACCTCCTCAAGTTCCATTCCTTTGAATGAAAGAATACACCTAGATAATCTTCAGAAAACACTACTACTATTTGAGGGCCAACTTTTTCAAACTGCTCTGAGGCAGTTTGAAGCTCTGCTCTGCTTTTCAAAGTCAAGAAAAGTACCATTAAGTGATGGATGTGAATGGCTCACTGCATTCTTCCTACTACTTTTAAAGTATGATGAGTCTATGTATTATTCAGGCCATGACTGGCACCAACAAAAATCGGAGGCTTGTCATCTCTAATTTCAGTGATTCCCTTGCAATTCCTCTATGACTTTCAAAGACAATTTTCTGGTTAAAATCTTTGCTCTTGTTATATCAGGCAAATGCCTTTTTTTGTTCTTATTTAGCATAAGTATACAGTCAAATACAACACAGTAGCAACTGTTTTTAAACTGTGGAACCAGAAATATCCTTTTGAGAAAACACACCTTAGTAAGAAAATAACTTTTTTTTTTTTAAAGTAGGTTCCATGCCCAACATGGGGCTTCAACTCACAACCCTGGGAACAAGAAACATGCTCTGACAACTGAGTCAGCCAGCCACCACTCAAAAATATCCTTCTCTGCCATTTTCCCCCATCAGTCTGGTAATTTCAAGCTTAGGCCACCATGAGGTAACCATGATGTAAACTTATAGGTAACAAAAATAATAAAATACAAAACCATAATGAATCTGTAACTTTAGTAAAATATAATTACCTGATGTTTTTCTTAAGGGCTTTCTCCAGTTTCTTCACCTGTTGTTTATAAAGTCTTAATTCATGCTGTGTGGGCCTGTAGAAAGTAAGTCACATTGAATGCATTTAATTTAATAAGTAAAACTACAAAGGTATTTAATAAGATACACCATGTTACTTGTCACAAATATGCTTATTAAAATTCTTAAAATATTGCACCGAATTTCTTCTGTGTATTCTCTGTTCAAAACTTTTTACCCCTTTTTTTATTGCTGTTAATTATTTGTTCTTATAGTGAAATATTTCAAATGTACAGACAAAAAGAATAGTAAAACAAATAATGGCATACCCACTATTTGGCTTTACCAAAGTTAAATATTAACAGATTTGATTCAAATCCTCTTTTAACTAAAACATTATACATATATTTAAGGTTCCATGTGTGGCCTTTGTGAGGTAACCACTACCCCAAATCCACTGTTCATTATTTCCATGCATGGTTTAAAATTTTTACTGCACAAATTTATATATTATTATGTGGTAGGTTTTTTAAACTTTACCTAAATGGTTTCAACTGTAGGTATCAGTTCCCTCTCCATTTAAGTATAATCTTTATGAGAACAAGTTATTTATTTTGGTCATGACACCAGAGCTTAGGACAGTGTCTAACTTACAAGAAGTATTCAACAAACTCTTGTTAAATGAAAAAAATCCTGACAACGTTCATTTCTTATTATTCACAGTCAACACGCAGAGCATCATCCTCTTGTGGTAGGTAACAAGCTACGTAGAAATAGGTCTTGTACGCCATTTACATTTTTTAGTTCTCTTCTTTTACAACACAGGGATGAAATGAGATCATAAGACATTCCAAAGTAATTTGGGAATGGGAAACTCGTTTATATCAATCTGAATCTACTCTGTGTTCCTACCCACTTTTATCTTCTTCAGTGTGGGCTCCTATATTCTCACTTCCTTTGCCTACCTATGTGTTCTCGTTCCTTCTGCCATATGAGATATAACTAAAATGAGTGAAAACATGGTTTCCAGGATTAGTTTTAAAGTAAAGGAGCTACAAAGATACATTTAACACCCCAAATTCCAGGATGTATTTACTTTCCAAAAGTTAAGTAAAAATGATTTAAGTTTCTCTCACCTGGTTTCCAAATCTTTTTGGAGATTCAGCTTTTCACTTAGAAGCACATCAATCTTGGATTTTGATTCCTTGAGCTGATTCTGTAATGACTTCAACACATTTCATAGAAAAAATAGTTAACTTTCCAGATTATTTTACTTCATAAAAAAGTACTTATTACTCATGTAGTCCCCATACCATTAGAAGGCCTTTATAAGTCAGTGAGGCATCGAAACTTCTGTAGTCTTTCTCTTCTTCTGACAGACTTTCATCTTCCTTATATACCCTGTGAAAAGACAGATCGTGTGTACTTCTTATGAAAAATCTATCTTCAATAGAAAAAATATAGCTAACAAAAATCAGTAAAGGCTTGATAACCTAAATATCAATTAAAATTTAAGCCAAATTTCCTACTTGTTCTCAGAGAGAAATTAGAACACACTACCCAGTATTATAGTACACATCTGTTCACTATCACCTTAATTAGAATGTAAAATCCATGTGGACCAGAACTTTGTTTAGTTCACCATTGTATCTCACTGCCTAGAAGAATATGGGGCATAAGAGGTGGTGGAAAAAACACTTTTTGAATGAATAAAAAAACAAAGCATACTGTTTTTTCTTCTACTACTTTTAGGTCACCAAAAAACCTATACAAAAAAAAAATGCAAATGCAGAGTGGACATGGCAACAGATTTATCAGTCGCAATTCAAGTCTTGATACCATTAACCCAGTGCTATTTGAGTACACCAATCTCAGAATCTGTCTTCTGTCAGAGAAGTATCTGTGACATCTACCTCACAGGACTGGTGTTAAAAGTAAAATAAAAAATATGAAAGCACTCATTTCCAGGAAATAAGAAGTGAACCTCTAAGTCCCTTGCTTCCATTATCCAAGACCATTTTTAAAAATTTCTATCTAATTGGGAATGCAAGCTGGTGCAGTCACTCTGGAAAACAATGTGGAGCTTCCTCAAAAAACTAAAAATAGAACTACCCTATGACCCAACAACTGCACTACTAGGCATTTATCCAAGGGATACAGGTGTGCTGTTTTGAAGGGACACATGCACCCCCATGTTTATAGCAGCACTATCAACACCAGCCAAAGTATGGAAAGAGCCCAAATGTCCATCGATGGATGACTGGATAAAGAAGATGTGGTATATATATACAATGGAGTATTACTCGGCAATCAAAAAGAATGAAATCTTGCCATTTGCAACTACGTGGATGGAACTGGAGGGGATTATGCTAAGTGAAATTAGTCAGAGAAAGACAAAAATCATATGACTTCACTCACATGAGGACTTTAAGAGACAAAACAGATGAACATAAGGGAAGGGAAACAAAAATAATATAAAAACAGGGAGGGGGACAAAGCATAACAGACTCATAAATGTGGAGAACAGAGGGTTACTGGACAGCATGTGGCAGGGAGGATGTGCTAAATGGGTAAAGGGCATTAAGGAATCTACTCCTGAAATCATTGTTGCACTATACGCTAACTAATTTGGATGTAAATTTAAAAAAAGGTGGGGGGGGAGGCACGCCTGGGTGGCTCAGTCGGTTAAGCATCCGACTTCGGCTCAGGTCACGATCTCACGGTCCGTGAGTTCGAGCCCCGCATCGGGCTCTGTGCTGACAGCTCAGAGCCTGGAGCCTGTTTCAGATTCTGTGTCTCCCTCTCTCTCTGATGCTCCCCTGTTCATACTCTGTGTCTGTCTCAAAAATAAACGTTAAAAAAAAAAGTGAAAACAACCCAAATGCCCATCACCTGATGATGGATAAATAAAATACAATGCATCCATGCAATGAAGTATTATTCAGCAATAAGGAATGAAATAACTGATACATGCTACAACATGATAAATCTTTAAATCATTTTGTTAAATGAAGGAAGTCAGTCATAAAAGACCACATATTGTATGTTCCATTTACATGTAATGTTCAGAATATGAAAATCTATAGAGACAAAAAGTAGATTAGCAGTTATCAAGGGCTGGGGGATTTGGGAAAAATTGGGAGTGACTGCTAGTGGTCAGAAGGTTTCTTCTGGAGTTAATAAAATGCTCTAAAATTTAGATTGTGATGAGGGTTGACAAATGTGAATAAAGTAGGATATGTACTGTGAATACTAAGATGTTGTACTGTGAAAATATGAAAAGCTTTTGAATTTTACAATTTAAATGAGTAAATTTTATGGTGTATGATAATGGTGTATATCTCAATAAAATTTTAAATAAAAAAATAAAATAAAATTTCTATCTAATGAGAAAGATGGAATTAAACAAGGGGGCTTCTCCTAACTACTAATTCACTATAGAACCATTTTCCCTGGGGTAGTTTTTCAAATGTCTCTGACATCCCAAAAGAAAATCTGAGCCTAGTATATTTTATTCCTATGCTACCTTCCTTGGCTCTTTAATTGTAACCACCAAGTTAGGGAAATACTAACAAATAACTAGCAATTTAGGTCATGTAATCTATACTGAATTACTAACACTGGGCAAAGAAAAGTAAAGTTACATAGCTAAACACCTATCATTTTAAAATGTACTTTTCCTCTTTTTCAGAGATTATAGTGTATTTACAGTTTTCTAAGACTTCCAACTGGTTAACTTTTTTTTTTTTTTTTAATGTTTATTTTTGAGACAGAGAGAGACAGAGCATGAACAGGGGAGGGTTAGAGAGAGAGGGAGACACAGAATCTGCAGCAGGCTCCAGGCTCCGAGCTGTCAGCACAGAGCCCGATGCGGGGCTCGAACTCACGGACGGTGAGATCATGACCTGAGCCGAAGTCGGATGCTTAACCGACTGAGCCACCCATGCACCCCCCAGCTGGTTAACTCTTACATTTACATTTCTGCTGCCTTGATCGTCGCTTCAAGTTTGCTCGTGTATGGAGACAGAAAGTAACAGTCCACAATATTCAGAAACTCCCTTCAAAGTCCCTCTGGAAGTCTTTGGACACCTGTGCCCTGAACTAGAGCCCCCAAACAGCGTGTCATAGGTGTACTGTGCAGAAGGGGTATAGATGTGGTGAGATATTCATCCCCTTCAGGCCTCAGGACAACCGCGTAAGGCTTGGTGTGGTCAGAGTTCTTGAGCCAGGCGCTTCTGGCTGCAGCTCTGGGTGTACCCCAGTGTGGTATCCCAACAGCAACTGCTGTCTCTCATAATGAGAAAAACTCTGAGCAACACCGCCCTTAATACATAGGTGTTAAGCAGGGGCTTCTGCCTCTGCAAGAGGCCCTGCCCGACCTGTCTTCTCCCCTTGGTCTTACTCCCCTAGCTCTATAGGTACCCACCTCCTTCTTCTGTGCTTCCTGTTTAGCCCATGTAGGCCTCCAAATTGTAGTCTCTCTTCCCTCTTTTTCTCCCCTCTGTTCTTTCATCTTCTTTTCTTCAGTAATAATATACTTGTCAAGTATACCCTTCTTTTACAATACTCCTGCTCCTTCAGGTGATAATAATACCCTATTTATAGATACCAAATCCACCTTGAAGTTGCTACAACCTCACTAGCAAGTGAGTATTCACTCTAAGAAAGACTGTTGTTTGTTTTTTAATTTTAGAGAGAGAGAGAGTCTGAGTGGGGGAGAGAGGCAGAGGAAAAGAGTCTTTTTTTTTTTTTTTTTGAGAGAGAGAGAGAGAGATAGGGTATAAGTGAGAGACATATAGGGAGACGGAAGATGGAAGTAAGAGGGGGAGGGGGTAGAGAGAAAGAGACAGACAGGGGGAGAGGGAGAGAGAGAGAAGCAGGGCTCACCCAGGGCTGGTGTTCACCTGAAGCAGGGCTTGAACTCAACAACTGTGAGATCATGACCTGAGCTGAACTCAGATGCTTAATAACTCAGCCATCCAGGCACTCAGAAAGGAGACTATTGGAATTTATGAAGTCAATGAACCCTGAAAAACCCTCTTCTCTGGAGACTCATCACTGCCAAGTTTAAATGACTTCTAATTTTTTCATCTGTAAGAAGATTGTTTATAATGTAGTTCCTATTTTCTTCCTTTCTCCTTCTCCCTTAATGAGAGACATTCAATCCAAATATCTGGCCTGAGCAACGTTTGTATAGGCCAAACTATCTCACTTCAGCTAGGCCTGTGATGACAGGATTGCTAAGTGAAAAAGTAATTCCTTTCCCCCAAGCTTCTCATTCCTCAACCCTGCATTTTTACTGAAAATTCATGACAACCAAATTCAACACTCCTCCCCACAATGGCCTCAATCCTTTTATCATTTTTAGTCAGACAACCCCAGTTTGCACAACTTCAGAGGCAACTTCTTATACCATATGCCACGTGGCAGATTTCAAATGATAGCTATGCTAAATCTTCTCTACTCTTAGTAAAGATCCCAAACTCTATCATCTATCCAGTCAGCAGTCAGCAAATGGCTGCCTGTGGGGTACATGCAGGCTGTGGATTTTCGAATTAAAGGTTTACATAACATAGCTATGCCAATTCATTTGCATATAATTTGCAGCTGGCTTTGGGCTACAACAGCAGAGTTGAATAGCTGTGAAACACTATACAGCCCAAAATGCCTATATTATTTACTGTCTGGCACGTTACAGAAAAGTTTGCAAATGCCTGAATCTAGATTATAATTTACTAAAGACAGGGGCGCCCGGGTGGCTCAGTCGTTTAAGCGTCCGACTTTGGCTCAGGTCATGATCTCACAGTTGGTGAGTTTGAGCCCCGCGTCGCGCTCTGTGCTGACAGCTCAGAGCCTGGAGCCTGCTTCCAATTCTGTGTCTCCCTCTCTCTCTGCCCCATCCCCACTCATGCTCTCTGTCTTAAAAAATAATAAAAATTTAAAAAAATTTAAAAAAAGAATTTACTAAAGATATAGCTCAAGGGTTGGAAGTGATATTCCGTTTGGACAATATTTTGTTTTTATTTGGACAGTGTTTTATTTGGACAATGTTTTTTTATTTTTTTAATTTTTTATGAGTGGTTGATACATAATGTGTCACAATGATAGTGATTCAACTTCCATGTTCTCTATCCTCACAAGTGTACCTACCATCCGTCACCATAGCTTTTTACAGTACCACTGACTACATTTCCTATGCTTTCCCTATTTTTCACATGACTTATTCATTCCACTACTGGAAGCATTTATCTCCCACTCCCCCTTCACCCATTCTGGCCACCCGTCCACTCCCATTCCCTCTGGCAACCATCAGTTTGTTCTCTGTGGACATATAATATATTTTAAAATCATTGAGTTAATTGTGTATATAAAAAATCTTATTTATGGGGCGCCTGAGTGGCTCAGTCGGTCAAGCATCTGACTTTGGCTCAGGTCATGATCTTATGGTCCATGGATTCGAGCCCTGTACCAGGCTCTGTATTGACAGTTCAGAGCCTAGAGCCTGGAGCCTGTTTCAGATTCTGTGTCTCCCTCTCTCTCTGCCCCTTCCCCACTCACTCTCTCTCTCAGGAACGCAAAAATAAACATTAAATTTTTTAAATAAAATCTTATTTATAAATATAACCTTGTAATTTTTCTCAAAACACTCCTAGGCAAATCTAGCCACACTGAGCTCACATTCTTAAAAGGTATCAAATGGCTAGAGTATGTAGTAATGGCCCCCTTTAGAAAGATGGTACATAGCTGTCCAATTTGCCACAGTCCTCACCTAACCTGCTTCCCTCAATTTCATTATTTTCTTGATTGTGTAAGCTTAAGTTTGCAACCTCTCAAGCCATTAAAATCTTCACCTTCCTTCCCTTTACTCTTACATACTATAACTGTACATTTTAGTGTCAAGTTGGCTAGGCCTTGGTGCCCAGCTGTTTAGTCCAACACCAGTCTAGATAATGCTGTGAGGTATTTCTAGATGTGATGAACATTTAAATCAACAGACTTTAAGTAAAGGAGAATCGTTGATAATGTGGGAGGGCCTCATGCAATTAAATGCCTTAAGAACAAAGACTGAGACCCACAAGAAGGAACTCTTTCCTGAATCTGCAGCCTGCAGGCCTGCCTCAAAAGCACATGAACCAATTCCTTTATTTATTATTTTTAAATTTAATTCCAAGTTAGTATACTGTAATAATGATTTCAGGAATAGAATTTAGTGATTCACCACTTACATATAGTATCTAGTGCTCATCCTAACAAGTGCCCTCCTTAACACCCATCACCCATGTAGCCCATTCCCCACCCAACACCTTACCAGCAACCCTCAGTTTGTTCTTTGTATTTTAGAGTCTCTTATGGTTTGTCTCTCTCTCCATTTTTATCTTATTTTTGAATCCCTTCCCCTATGTTCATCTGTTTCTTAAATTCCACATATAAGTGAAATCATATGATATTTGTCTTTCTCTGAGTGACTTATTTTTGCCTAGCATAATACATTCTAGTTCCATCCACATTGTTGCAAATGTCAAGATTTCATTCTTTTTCATCACCGAGTAATATTCCAGAGAGAGAGAGAGAAGGTGTGTGTGTGTGTGTGTACACAATACATCTTTATCCATTCATCAGTTGATGGACATCTGGGCTCTTTCCATATTTTGGCTATTGTCGATAATGCTGCTATAAACATTGGGTGCACATGCCCCTTTGAATAGACAGTTTTGTATCCTTTGGATAAATACCTAGTAGTCCAATTGCTGGGTTGTAGGGTAGTTCTTTTTAATTTTTTGAGGAACCTCCATACTGTTTTCCAGAATGGCACTCCCACCAGCAGTGCAAAAAGGTTCTTCTTTCTCCACATCTTTGTCAACATCTGCCGTTGCCTGAGTTGTTAATTTTACCCATTCTGATAAGTGTGAGGTGGTATCTCATTGTGGTTTTGATTTTTATTTCCCTGATGATGAGTTATATTGAGCACCTTTTCATGTGTCTCATAGCCATTTGGATGTCTTCTTTGGAAAAGTATCTATTTCTTCACTGGATTATTTGGTTTTTGGGTGTTGAGTTTGGTAGATTTCTATAGATTTTTGATACTAACCCTTTATCCAATATGTCATTTGCAAATATCTTCTCCCATTCCATTGGTTACCTTTTAGTTTTGCTGATGGTTTCCTTTGCTGTGCAGAAGGTTTTTATCTTGAAGAGATGCCAATATTTCACTTTTGCTTTTGTTTCCCTTGCCTCTGGAGACATGTCAAGTAAGAAGTTGTTGCAGCCGAGGTCAAAGTGGTTGTTGCCTGCCTGTTTTCTCTGTTTTCTCTAAAATTTTGATGGCTTCCTGTCTTACAGTTAGGTCTTTCATCCATTTTAAGTTTATTTTTGTGTATGGTGTAAGCGGTCCAGGTTCATTCTATGTCGCTGTCCAGCCTTCCCAACACATTTGCTAAAGAGAGTCTTTTTTCTATTGCATGTATTTTTTTTAATGTTTATTTATTTTTGAGAGAGAGACAGAGTGTGAGCAGGGAAGGGTCAGAGAGAGAGGGAGTCACAGAATCTGAAGCAGGCTCCAGGCTCTGAGCTGTCTGCACAGAGCCCAACATGGGGCTCAAACCATTAACTGTGAGATCATGACCTGAGCCAAAGTCAGACACTTAACCAAGTGAGTCACCCAGGTGCCCCTCTATTGGATTTTCTTTTCTGCTTTATTAAAAATTAGTTGGCCATATGTTTGTGGGTCCATTCTCGAGTTCTTTATTCTGTTCTATTGATCTATGTGTCTGCTTTTGTACCAGTACCATACTGTCTTGATGATTACAGGTTTGTAATACAGCTTGAAGTCTGGAATTGTGATGTCTTCAGCTTTGGTTTTCTTCATCAACATTACTTTGGCTATTCAGGGTCTTTTGTGGTTCCACACAAATTTTAGGATTGTTTATTCCAGCTCTGTGAAGAATGTTGGCGCTATTTTGATAGAGACTGCACTGAATGTGTAGATTGCTTTGGGTAGTCTCGACATTATAATATTTGTTCTTCCTATCCAGGAGAATAGAATGTTTCATTTCTCTGTGTCTTCTTCAGTAGCTTTCATAAGCTTTCTATAGTATTCAGTATATAGATTTTGCACCTCTTTGGTTAGGTTTATTCCTAGGCATTTTATGGTTTTGGCGCAACTGTAAATGGGATCAGTTCCTTGATTTCTCTTTCTGCTGCTTCATTATTGGTGTATAGAAATGCAACCACTTTCTGTACATTGATTTTATATCCTGAAACTTTGCTGAATTCATGGATCAGTTCTAGCAGTTTTTTTGCGGAGCCTTTGGGTTTTCCACATAGTGTATCATGTGGTCTGTGAAGAGTGAAAGTTTGATGTCCTCCTTGCTGATTTGGATGCCTTTTCTTTTGTCTGATTGGTGAGGCTAGTACTTCCAACATTATGTTAAATAACAGTGGTGAGAGGGGACATACCTGTCGTGTTCCTGACCTTAGGGGGAAAGCTCTAAGGTTTTCCCCACTGAGGATGATATTACCTGTGGGTCTTTCATATAGGGTTCATGATCCAAGATGGGTCACATGAACCAATTCCTTTAAAATAAATCTTTCTATTTACATCAATATATATCCTATTGGTTCTATTTCTCTTGAGAACCCTGAATAAACCTGAAAAACCCAGTTTTTCTGTATTAAAGGAAAAGTATCTTCCTTCTTTCCAAGGCAAATGATGCCTTCTCATTCATTTTTTAGGTTACTTGGGGCTGTATGTGAAAGACTACTCTCTATAGGTTACTACAAATCCCTTGAACTCCAGCCAAATTGGCTTAATCACAGTGACATAAAAAAAAAAAAAAAAACAAGAAAAAAAGCCTACACTCTTATACCTATGCAATTTTGCCCATAGCATCCAAGCAGTCTAAAAATGACTACCTTTTTTGCCTTTCTGCTTTCCCAAATTTTACTTTTCCTTTAAGCTCAAACACAACCCTCATCTGCTTTGTAAAGACTTCCCTAGTCACTCTATCCAAAACTATATTGTTCTTGTTTTAAATTCCTATATTACTGTCTGTTTTATTTTAGTGATAACTCTATTATTATATGTATTAGTGTTTTTTAATCTCTTATTATTTTTAATTATTAATGTGTTTACATTTTATTTCCCTTACTAGATTGTAAAATCTTACAAGGTAAGAACCATATCCAAATCATCCCATCTCTGTAGAATCTAACACCATCTAAAAGACACACTCTCACTTGGAAATAAGGAAGTCTCTTATTTCCTGATATAATGCTACTTTCTGAAAAGAATGAAACTAGGAATTGCTCTATCATTAGTTGTTCTTGTCTTTCCTTCCTTCTTTTTTCTCTCCATCCTGTCCCCCCGCTTTTATTTTTTTACACTGCCCAAGGTGCTAGAAGGAATCAGCAACCAGCACAGCTCTGCTATTGGTCCTGAAGTGTTTCTGGAGTCATTATTCTCGGGGCAAGAATATAAGAATGGAGTAGACAATTTATCTGCATGTTTTTTAAAGTATATCAAGTACCTAAAACAATATGACACAAGGTAGGTGCTCAAATATTTGTTAAAAGAATTATTCCATCTATGAACAATGAAACAAGGGCCTTAGATACCCCTCAGTTATTTTACGTTAGTCAAAGACCATTATCTTTATCTTTACCCTTATTTTTTAAATCAGAGGTTATAAGTGTGTTTTACTCTACATGTTTGATTTTTCACTATGACATTTTACCTTTATCTCCTTTAAGTCTGTATACTAATTAGTTTGGACTTTGTTAGGCAGCTAGTCAAATCTTATGTACCCTGTGGATACACTCAGTAACTGTCCAGTGGCTAGATGACATAGAACAAATTATAATACTTCAACAAACTAAATACTGTTTCTTCTGTGACCAATATTTTGGTGACTGTTAAATACACATATCTTAAAATAAATGCAATAAATTTTAACATAAAAAGTCAAATGCAGTCTTCAAGATCTTTATAAAAAAAGGAAATCATGGTTATATTAGGAAGATTTCCAAAATATATTTAAAATTTCATGAGATTATAAAAAATTTTGGTGTGATTCAGGACTAGGTAATAACTTTAAACACTGTAATACGGGGCACCTGGGTGGTTCAGTTGGTTGAGAGTCCAACTCTGACTCAGGTCATGCTCCCACGGTTCATTGGTTTGAGCCCCACGTTGGGCTCTGTGCTGACAGCTCAGAGCCCGGAGCCTGCTTCAGATTCTGTGTGTCCCTCTTTCTTTGTCCCTCCCATTTGCGCTTTGTCTCTCTCTCTCTCTCTCTCTCTCTCTCTCCAAAATAAATAAACATTAAAAAAAATTTTTTAATAAAAAAACTGTAATACATGATTAGTCTTACCTTTGTTTATGAAGTTTTCTAATTTTAGATTCATAATAATCAATTAGGCAAAGCAACCTAGAAAACAGAAGATAGACTTAATTTTCAAAATTTGGTATTGGAGCATTTACTACTATTGTCTCTACATAACTTCAGATTACAATGATAAATGTACCAGCAAATTTAAAAATTTGATTTTTTTTACCTGAAGCATTATACTAAGCCATATATTTTATATTAATTTCAAAGTATAGGTTTTAAAATAACCACAAACTTCATATCTCGACATATTAAATGAATATTTTCCTTGTCCCAGCAGTTCTACCTTTAGCAATTGCTCCCACAGAAATATTTGCTTAAGCTTGGAACTCAAAATGAACAAAGCTATCCAATGCACCATTATTTACAAGAGTAAGAACCCAGAAATAATCTAACTGTTCTTCAATAAGGAAAAGTTAAATAATGACACATCTGCTCTATAGAAAACAATGAAGCACAGAAGAAATGATGTAAATTTCTATGTCCTAATAAAAATTGATAAGGAACAAAAGTAACGCTGCATAGCAAAATGTAGAGTATTACTCTATTTGTTTTAAAAAGAAATAATTTTAAGTGACGTTGTCTTTATCTTGAATAAGAACTCTGTGGGTTGTTTTTTTTTTTTTTTTTTTGACAGTACATATCGGGGAAGGGCACTGGGAGAGGGAGAGAGAGAATCCCAAGCAGGCACAGCGTGGAACCTGATTCAGGGCTTGATCTCATGACCTGAGCTGAAATTAAGAGTCAGTTGCTTAACCAACTGAGCTACCCAGGTGCCCAACTCTATGGGTTCTTAAGTGGGGGATAATACCATAACCTAGGGGATGGTTCTAGTTGTCACACTAACTAGTTGGGGAGAGGGAAGGATCTTAAAAGTTCATCAATGAACTCACAGCCCTACTACACAATGAACCATCCCCTGCAAAATGCCAATGGCACTCCTGTTGTTAAACTCTAGGAAGGACACAAACTAAAGTATTACAAGTGATTATCTCTGGAATGTGGGAATTAGGAGGGGTAAGCAGATACATAATATTTTACTTTACACACTTTTATATGGTTTGAATTTTTATAAACGTGCTGCATTTGTAATTTTTAAAAACCCTTAAAAAAATAACACTGTTTTCACATTATTCTTTTTAATTTTTTTTTTTTTAACGTTTATTTATTTTTGAGACAGAGAGAGACAGAGCATGAACGGGGGAGGGTCAGAGAGAGGGAGACACAGAATCTGAAACAGGCTCCAGGCTCTGAGCTGTCAGCACAGAGCCCGACGTGGGGCTTGAACTCACAGACCTGATCATGACCTGAGCCGAAGTCGGTCGCTTAACTGACTGAGCCACCCAGGAGGCCCACATTATTCTTTTTAAAGCAAGAATTCATACTTTTTTTCCATCTGAAGAAAATTACTCCTCTCTTTTTTTCAGAGCTTATTCAACCAATTGTGCTCTTACTATACAACTTTCTGGGTTATTCTTTCTCTTCAATCTTTCTCCGTCTCAACACATACCAGCTTTCCTATTACCCTGCAAAAACGCTTTAATTTCTTTTATATCCTTCACAAACCTCCTCACCCCCTACTTCTCCCTTATGCCACCACTCCATCCCTCTTTTTCTTCATAGGAAACTTCACTCATTCTGATTGTTACCAGATACCTTCAATAAACTTTTCAGGAAGACTTACTGTGTGTCAAACTGAGAATTCTGAGCAAGACAGTGAGAAGGCAAACACATAAAATGATTAGGCAGCATATAACACTTCTTATCACCTCTCTTTCCTGAAATACTTTTTTTTCCTTAGTTACCCTGATGCCCAAAGGTAACTCCTCTTTTCCCTCTTCTTTCTTCCTCTATCTGATATCTGGAAGGTCTCTGGAGTTCGGCCCTTCTAGTTGTAGGCCAATTATCTCTACATGGCTGATGGAAGGTACCTAAGCACATGTCCATACATGAATTCATCATCTTCCATCCCTCTTCCCCAAACCTAGCTTGAAATTGGGCTATTTTTGAATCCTCTCCTTCTTTCAGTATCTGCAGCCAGTTAGTCTGGACAATTTCTGTTCATCTTTGCCATAGTTTCCTTTCTTTTGGCTCTAATGCAGGACTTTGCAATCTCCAACCTAGACTACTACAACTGATTAGTAACTTGTCTTTTTGTCTCTGGGTTTAATTTCTTTGATCAGAAATCCTGAGCGGGGGGAAGGGGGTGGTTCCTGCTATATAGTAGCAGAACCCAAACTCTTCAGCCTGGAGTTTGAGTCCTTCACAAAGTTCCAGCACACCTCTCCATATTGTCTCTTAAGACACTTACCGTCATCATTTTGTGCACTCTACGCTCCAGACCTCTTGGACTACTTGCTATTTTCAAATATATTCAGTTTTCCTGCCACCATGCTTCTCTAACTAAAATACCTTTCCTTCATCTCTACCTATTAAAATTCTATAGCTCCTAATAATCAAGTTTATAAGCTACCTCCTTCATGAAGCCTTTTTGGTCATCCCCATCTTCCTCAAAGGAAACCAATCTCTTCTTCTACCATGCCCACTTGGTATCCTATTTGCCCCACCATTACAGCACAGACCACAATCTGCCTTCTATTTTCTATGTATGTTTCTACCTACCCAGCTAGATTATCAAGTCCATAGTGGCAGGAAACATGTTTTTACTCATCTGTGTATGTTCTATATTGTTTTGCCCAATGCCTTTGTAACTTTTAAAAATAGCCATAGTGGTTCCAACTCATGTATTACTAATAGGGTTAATTCACAATTTTTTAAGCTCTGTATCTCAAACTGAAAATTAGCTTTATTAAAAATCCAATAGAGAATTTCCAGGTCATCAAATTCACACCTGAATTAGCTTGACTTCGGATGGCACATAAATTCTCCCAATACTTCTCTTTCTCTTGCCCTCTTACTCAAATTGGCTGATTTCTGTTCTTGTCTTCATTCCCTTTCCTCCTTCATTCCTCTCTTATATGCCTCTTTCTCCCACTATAATCATCTCCCTTTCCTTCTTTTAGTTCTTCCTTACCCCTATTTTTCTTTCTTACCCGTTTTTCTTTCTTTGCTTCTCTCTTTTTTAAATTTATTCACACCTAGGAGAGCCTTGGTGGCTCAGTCGGTTGAGCATCTGACTCTTGATTTTGGCTCAGGTTGTGATCCCAGGGTCATAGGACTGAGCCCCACATTGGGCACCATGAGCCTGCTTAAGATATTCTCTCTCTCTCTCTCTCTCTCTCTCGCTTTCTCTCCCATTCATGCTCTCTAAAATTAAATAAGTAAAATAAAATAAATATAATAAAATAAAATACAATAAAATAAATAAAATAAAATAAAAAAATAAAATAAAATAAAATAAAATAAAATAAAATAAAATAAAATAAAATAAAATAAAATAAAATATTGGGGTGCCTGGTTTGCTCAGTTGTTAAGCATCCAACTCTTGATTTTGGCTCAGGTTGTGATCTCATAGTTCATGACATCAGGTCCTCCATCTGGCTCCATGCTGACAGCAAAGAGTCTGCTTGGCAGTCTCTCTCTCCCTCTTTCTCTGCCCCTTCCTCATTCATGCGCGTGCGCGCTCTCTCTCTCTCAAAAGAAATAAACTTAAAGAAAAAAAAAAAAGTAGGGCATCTGGGTGGCTCAGTCAGTTAAGTGTCAGACTTGGGCTCAGGTCATGATCTCACGGTCCATGGGTTCAAACCCCACATCAGGCTCTCTGCTGACAGCTCAGAGCCTGAAGCCTGCTATGGATATTCTGTGATTTTCTCTCTCTCTGTCCTCCTCTGCACTCTCTCGCAAAAATAAACATTAAAGGGGTGCCTGGGTGGCTCAGTCAGTTGAGCGTCCGACTTCGGCTCAGGTCATGATCTCACAGCTCATGAGTTCAAGCCCCGGGTCTGAGGCTGACAGCTCAGAACCTGGAGGCTGCTTTGGATTCTGTGTCTCCCTCTCTCTCTGCCCCTAACCCACTCGCATTCTGTCTCTGTCTCTCTAAAAAAGAAAGAAACATTCAAAAAAAAATTTTAAAATAAACATTAAAAACTTTTTTAAGTAATAAAATAAAATTCATTTACACCTATCTCTATATATTTATGGTATCTTAATTTTAATTTTTAAAGTTTTGTCCTTTTTATTCCTTCAAAAGGATGAAAATTATATATATGTATTAGCTCTTAAATAATTATCAAAATAATCTAGTCTTAACTCATTTTTAATTTATATGAGAACTCATTTATTTTTATAGTAAAAGAGAAATATAATTCTATTATGTAAATACATAAGACTAGTTAAAATTTAATTCATTTATCCTATTAAATGAAAAAAAAAACATGGTGCTACCTTTTATACAAAAAGATGAAATACGGGGGTGTCTGGGTGGCTCAGCTGGTTAAGCGTTCAACCCTATTTTGGCTCAGTCATGATCTCACAGTTCATGAAATCGAGCCCCACATCAGGCTCCACGCTGACAGCATGGAGCCTGCTTAGGATTCTCTATCCCTCTTTCTCTCTGCCCCTCCCCTGCTTGCACTCTCTCACTTTAAAAAATAAACTTTAAAAAGGTAGGGAAAAATGAACATAATAATGATACTGCTTGTATTTGCTAAAAATAACACTAAACATTTAAAATTACCCATAGGGGAAGTAAGGAATAGGGTCAAGGGGACAGAAATGAAAACACAACTTTCTGAATACGAATAATTAGTTTTGACTTTGGAATCATATTGATGTCTTACATATTCAAAAGTAAATCAAATATAAAAAAGCAATCCCTAAAAATTGAAAACAAATTTAAATAAACCTAACTGTATATTAATCTGGTGACACACACGCAAAGAAATATTTCAAGATATTTTACAACACTGTATTTGACTGCATCCTAGTAGAATACATTATTGGTGTCTAAGATAATTGCAAAGAAATTTAAATTTCATAAGTAGGCTTATTGTTAGCAGTAATTCTGGTATTATTTTGAAACCATTTTCATATATTACACAATAAAGCAAATGAATAAGTATTATATTATTGTTAGGAAAAAGGATTTCTAGCATAAAAGAAAGTTACAAATGTAGAATCAGACTTTCAATCCTGTAATGTTAACTTTAGATGGAAAAAAAAATTAAGGATTTGTTTTCTCCCCAGAAATATATATATAATTCCCTGCACTCTTCACTAAAAAGTCCTAAAATCAGTGACAACATAATAAACATTATAAGCATGACAAGCAACCCCAACATCCAGACTGTGGTCTCTAAAAACCATTCCTAACTAAAAGAAATGTCTAATTAATTAATTTTAATTTTAATTTAGTTAATTCTAAATGTTTAGTGTTAGCTTTAACAAATATCTGAGTCCACTTCACAAAAGCGCTCTGAGGCAAAAAAAAAAAAAAATTAATTAAATAATAATAATGATAATAATAATAATAAAGCACAGAATGTGCCTTCTGCCTAAAAGTAAGAAATTTAACAAAGATTAATGCGGTTGGGTCAAGAGGATATAATACCAGCAGGAAAAAGTTCCCACCTGCTGAAGACAGAATAATTTTTAAAAAAAAATTTTTTTTTTTCAACGTTTATTTATTTTTGGGACAGAGAGAGACAGAGCATGAACGGGGGAGGGACAGAGAGAGAGGGAGACACAGAATCGGAAACAGGCTCCAGGCTCTGAGCCATCAGCCCAGAGCCTGACGCGGGGCTCGAACTCACGGACCGTGAGATCGTGACCTGGCTGAAGTCGGACGCTTAACCGACTGCGCCACCCAGGCGCCCCAAGACAGAATAATTTTATTATTAAAATACTTTTGTTAACAACTTTAGAAAGAAGAGAGATAGCCACAAACAAAAAATCTTACTGTTTATCACTGGAAATCATAACAGCATCAACTTCTTACGCTAAAAAGTGAGAATTAAGGGGCGCCTGGGTGGCTCAGCTCGTTAGGCATCTGCCTCTTGATTCCAGCTCAGGTTATGAAGATCTCACATTTTGTGAGTTCAAGCCTCTGCTTGGGACTCTGTCTCCCTCTCTGCCCCTCCTCTGCTAGCTTTCTCTCTCTCTCTCAAAATAAATAAACTCTAAAAAATTTTTTAAAAAAGAAAAAGTAGGAAGTAAAATGAAAAAACTGAACATTAATTCTATCTTCCCTGTAACAAACCACATAAGGCAACTAAACAACCCATAGTCAATAGGAAAGATTCTTTTTTTATGAAAGAATTAAAAAAACAAAAAACAAAACAGTAGAATTGAAAAATCACTATTTTGCAAAATCATCAATTAGGTGAAACCATTAGATGAAGAGATGATGGGGAATTTTATAGTGGAAAGATTACATTACTATTTAACCCCAACAATCTAGTATCCCTAAGAGTAAGTCAACAAGACAATATGTGCCTAATATGTTACAATTAGAATCAATTACCACCTATGGAAGTATTTTGCCAAAAATATTTTTTCTTTTTTTTTAAGTTTATTTATTTATTTTGAGAGAGAGTGAGTTTATTTATTTTGCAAGACAGAGAATCCCAAGCAGACTCTGTGCTGTCAGGGCAGAGCCTAACATGGGGCTCCATCTCACAACTGTGAGATCACAGCCTGAATAAAAACAAAGAGTTGGATGCTTATATGACTGAGCCACCCAGGCACCCCTGCCAAAAATATTTGTATCTAAATTTAGCCCTAATTTCCAGTTTAGAGGAAATACAGGAGACAGAAGAGTAAGTTAAATGACATAATAAGAAAGCAAATCTAGCATAAACCAGTTTCCAAGACAAATGACCAGTTTCTTCAACAAGTCAATGACATTTTGGGGGGAAAATAAGCAGGGAACAAAAGGAGGAAGACTCCTCTAGTTTATAAGAGATATAACCACTCCCAAGATAAAATGTGTTTTAAAAAATAATGAATAAAACTACACATATGAATTTATGTAGGAAACATTACTGTCTATCCAAGATGGTATGAGGAACTCTTTTGCAGAGATAAGCAAACACTCTGTTTTGAGTGACAATGCGCTCTTCCTCCTCTTTTGTTAATCTATAGATATCCTTTTGCAAAGAAGCAATGGTCTCTTGTTGCTCCATTTGTTTTTTCTTATAATGCTGACATTTTGCCTGTAAGAAATTTTTCAAAAAAACATAATCACAACATGTACCTCTAGGACATGCTGCCCTAATAACATTGTACACAGCTTCTATCAAGATGCTTCATTCGAGAACTTTTAACAACTGTTTTCACATGGGTGCAAGCTCCAAGGACATTAATAAGTCATAAACAGAAAAAAAAAAAAAATCAAACAATAGGGAAACTATAATTAATTGGGTCTATTCAAGTTTGGGTAGTAAGTAAAGGAACTCAAGTATGTCCATAAAAATGATAGAATTTCATAGATGAAAATAATAATCAGGAAACAACCAATATTAACAAATTGGATTTAACAAAAACCAGGATTTAAAATTCAGTTTTCTTTTTTTTTTTCTTTTTTTTTTTTTTTTTTGAGAAAGAGCATACATGCACACGTGAGCTAGGAAGGGACAGAGGCAGGAGGAGAAAGAGAGAATCTTAAGCAGGCTCCACACCCAGCACAGAGCCCAACAACAGAGCCTGAAATGTGACTTGATCACATGACCTTGAGATCACACCTGAGCAGAAATCAAGTTGGATAGCCACCCAAGTGACCCTAAAATTCAGGTTAAGTGATCAATGATAATTCAAGATTTCAGATAATTTGATCAATTTAGGCACTCATGCCATATGAGAGACAACAAACTCAGAGGAAGTCCCTAACAAGGATTTATTATTAAGAAATAATATATACCCCAAGATTTATACAAAGGAATATAAATCTTGGGCACTCTCTTGCTTGTCTTCAATGAAATATCACTGGCCTGGTTTTCTCTTATTCCCTACCTTCAATCCTTCAATGTCCTTTGAAAGCTCATTATCAACAGCACTATCATTGCTGTTATTAATACACTTTTCATTAAACTCAGTGAGAAACTCCATCCCCACCTAACCTGCCTATAACTAAGACATACCATTTTCAAAAGAGAATGACTTGTCTAAGCACATGTTCACCTGCCCATAGTGTCAAGTTTACTGAGACTTAGATAGCCTCAAGGGGAAAAGGGGACTCAGCTTCTGATACTACAACATCTCCCAGTAACTAGTGATCATCTGCCTCAGCCCCCAACTAGAAGTCAGGCAGTTGCTCTAGAGCCAAGTGATAAATGTCCCAGTTCCACCTCTATCTATACATTAGCAATGAAACCAGAACTAATCATCAGTTTTGCAAGGTTGCAGATGTTAAGAGCAATATACAACCATCAACTGTATCTCTCCTAAGTCATTCTATGAGGCCAACATTATCCTGATACCAAGCAAGACAACACAAGAGAAGAGAACCACAAACCAATATCCATTATACACACTAACGTGGATAATCTCCGACAAAACTCTAGCAAACCAAATTCCTTAACATATTAAAAGGATTGTATACCAGGACCAAGCGACATCTATTCCTAGAATGCAGAAACGACCCATCATATGAAAAATCAATGTACTACACCACATTAACAGATTGAAAGAAAAAAAAAAAAAAAACATATGATCATCTTAATTGATGTAGAAAACGCATTTGACAAAATCCAACACCCTTTCATGATAAAACACTCAGCAAACCAGGAACAGAATGAAACATTCTCAACATAATAAAAGCCATTTATGGGGCACCTGGGTGGCTCAGTTGGTTAAGTGTCCGACTTTGGCTCAGGTCATGATCTCACATTTCGTGAGTTTGAGCCCTGCACTGGGCTCTGTGCTCACAGTTCAGAGCCTGGAGCCTGCTTCAGATTCTGTGTCTCCCTCTCTCTGCCCCATCCCTACTCATGCTCTGTCTCTCTCTGTCTTAAAAGTAAATAAAACATTTTAAAAAAATTTAAAAAGCCATTTATGAAAAACCTAGAGTGAACATCATACTCAATAGTGACACACTGAAAGCTTTTCCTCTAAGATCAGAAACAAGGCAAAGATGCCTGCATTCGTTAATTGTACTGGAAGTCCTTATCAGAGTAATCAGCCAAGAAATGGAAATAAAAGGCATCCATTTTAGAAAGAGGTAGAAGTATGTTTGTAGATGATACGATGCTATATGCAGAAAACTTAAAGTGTGCACAAAAAGAAACCTGTTAGAATAAACGAATTCAGCAATGTAGAAACATACAAAGTCAACACAGAAAAATCAATTGCATTTCTTGTTTTTTAATTTGTTTTGAGAGAGAGAAAGAGAGAGAGAGAGAGACAGAAAGAGAGAGAGCATGCGTGCGAAGGAAGGGCAGAGAGGGAGGGAGAATCCTAACCAGGATCCAGGCTGTTGGTGCAGAGCCCCACATGGGGCCCAATCTCACAAACCACGAGATCGTGACCTGAGCCAGGACCAAGAGTCAGATGCTCAACCGAATGAGCCACCAGACACCGCTCAATTGCATTTCTGTATTTACAATGAACAATCCAAAAGGGAAATTAAGAAAACAATTCCATTTACAATAGATCGAAAAGAATAAAATAGAAATAAACCAAGAAGACAAAAGACATACATTGAAATTATAAAAAGTTGCTGAAGGAAAGTGAAGACAACACAAATGAATGTCAAGACATTCTGTATTCACAGACTGGAAGACTTAATATTGTTTAGAGGTCAATACTACCCTAAGTGATCTAGAGACTCAATGCAATCACTATCAAAATTCCAATGACATTTTTTTTGCAGAAACAGAAAAATCTGTCCTAAAGTTCATATGGAATCTCAAGAGATCTTACACAGCCAAAACAATCTTAAAAAAGGAACAAAGTTAAGGTTCTTAAACTTCCTGATTTCAAAGCTTATCACAAAACTATAGTAATCAAAACAGTGTGATACTGGTATATACCAACAGAGTAGAACAGAGAAAGCCCAGAAATAATCCTGTGGATACATGATCAAATTTTTTTTCAACAAGGGTACCAAAACCATTCAAAGGGAAAAGAACAGGCTTTGTTCAACAAATAATGTTGGGAAAACTGGGTATCTACATATTAAAGAATTAAGTTGGACCCTTATCTAACACCATATACAAAAATTAACAAAATGGATCAAAGATCTAAATGTACAAGATAAAATTATAAAATTCTTAGAAGAAAACATAGGACAAAAGCTTAGTGACACTGGATTTGGCAATCATTTCTTGGATAAGACACAAAAAGCACAAGAGAAAAAAAAACCAGATAAACTGACTTTCTCCAAACTTAAAACTTTTGTCTATCAAAGGACAACCAACAAAATAAGAAAATATTTTCAAATAGTACATAGGATAAGAGTCAGTATCCAAAATAAACAACTCCAGGGGCGCCTGGGTGGCTCAGTTGGTTAAGCGTCCGACTTCGGCTCAGGTCACGAACTCGCGGTTTGTGAGCTCAAGCCCCCTATCAGGTTCTGTGCTGACAGCTCAGAGCCTGGAGACTGCTTCAGATTCTGTGTCTCCCTCTCTCTGCCCCTCCCCTGCTCATGCTCTGTCTCTCTCTGTCTCCCAAAAATAAATAAATGTTAAAAAATAAATAAATCAATCAATAAACAACTCCAACAACTCAACAACAAAATCCAATAAAAAAACAAGAAAAGGACTTGAATAGAAATTTCTCTAAAGAACATATACAAATGACCAATAAGCACATGAAAAGATGCTCAACATCACAGACCATTAGTAAAATGCAAATTAAAACCAGAATAAGATACCACTTCACACCAATTAAAATGGCTACTATTAAAAATACAACAAAAATCAAAAATAACAAATGTAGGTAAGGATGTGGGGAAATCTTGTGCCTTGCTGGTAGAAATGTAAAATAGTGTAGCAACTTCAGAGAATATATTGCAGTTCAAGAAAAAATTAAACATAAATTTACCATATGACCAAGCAATTCCACTTCTGGGTATATAACCCAAACAACTGAAAGCAGGGACTTGAATAGACATTTGTACATCCACGTTCATAGCGGGATTATTCACAATAGCCAAAAGATGAAAACAATCCAAGTGTCTATTGATGGATGAATGGATAAACAAAATGTGGTATATACACACAACAGAATGTTATCAGGCTTTAAAGAGAAAGGAAATTCCAACATGCTACAACATGGATAAATCTTGAAGACATTACGGTAAAATGAAATAAGTCAGTCACAAAAGGACCAATACTGTATGATTCCACTTATATGAGGTAACTAGAATGGTCAATAATAAGACAAAGTAGAATGATGGTTGTCAGGAGCTGCAGGGGGCAAAGAATGAGGAGTTACTGTTTCATGAGTATGAAGTTTCAGTTTGGGAAGATGAAAAAAGTTCTGTAGATGGATGGTGAGGACAGTTGCACAACAGGAACGTACTTAATGCTACTCAAGTGTATACTTTAGAATGGTTAAGTTTTATGTTCTGTATGACGATATACAACAAAAAAAGGGCGAAAATCAATTTATCTCTATAAACTAGCAATGAACATTAATAAATTAAACAGAAAATCGGGGTGTCTGGCTGGCTCCATCGGAAGTGTGTGCAACTCGATCTCAGGGTTGTGAGCTTGAGACCCAAGGTAGGTGTAGAGATTAAAATTTTTTTTATTTTTTTAAGATTTTATTTTTTAGTAAACAGTCATCTACAATACATCTATCTACAATACAATCATCTACAATACCATTAAAATATTGGATACTCAGAGCTAAATCTGATAAAATATGTGAAAGGCCAGAGTACCCCAAATTACAAAACACTGCTGAGAGAAATTAAAGACTTAAACAAATAGAAACAGCATGTTCATGGATCATAACATTCAATACTGTTAAGATGCCGTTCTCCCCAAATTGATCTATGTATTCAATCCCAGCAGGCTTTTTTTCTGGAAATCAACAATTAGAAAATTCACAAAGAAATGCAAAAGACCTAAAATAGTGAACACAGCATTGACAAAGAAAAACGTAGGAGACTTACAGTGCCTGATTACAAGATTGACCATAATCAAAACAGTGTGGTACTTCCATAAAGACAGATACATACATTAATGAAACCAGTGTCCAGAAGTAGAGCTACACATACAACAATTCATTTCGGCTAAAAGTACAAAGGCAATGTGGCAGAGGCAGGATACTCTTTCTAAAAAATGGTGGTATAACAATTAGATATTATAACCTTGAGCTAGGAATCATTTTTTAAGATACAAACCAAAAGCATAAGCTATTTTTTAAAAACCTGATAGAATTAAACTTCATCAAAATTTAGAACTTAAGCTCTTTGCAAACTACCAAAAAAATGAAGACAAGTCACAGGCAGTTTCTTACAAAGTTAAATATATGCTTACCATACAACTCAGCAATTCTAGTCTTAGATATCTACCAAAGAGAAATGAAAGCCTATGTCCACAGAAACACTTGAACACAAATATTCATGAGCTCTATTTTTAATAGTCAGAAATTAGAAACAACTCAAATACACACTAACAGGTCAATACACTGTGGTATATCCACACAATGGAATACTTGTCAGTAATAAAAAGTAATAAACTATTGATACAACCAGCAACATGAATGAATCTTGAAATAATTATGTTCAGTGAAAGATGATTAGATATCAATGATTTTGATAGGGTAGTTAGATATGAGCTGGAGGTAAGGATGGTGGTAAACAGTGCTTCCAGTTTCCCCACCTTCCAGGGCTATCAGATCAAGAATAGCAGGTGCTCTCCTTGTGAGTCTGTGGCCTGCAATAACCTAGAACTTCATTATACTATATTTTAACTGCAGTTTCAGCACCCCTCACTCCCGTGAGGGAAAACAGCCATGACAGTTCTGGCAAGCACCCTGTAGGACCAAAAACTTCCCCTCCCTATTGGAGGAGTCCCTTAAATGACTGGAAACCTCAGTCAGAGACCACTCTAGCCACTACCCGTAACCTATGCAACCATAAAAAGAAAAGATAGCCCTAACTCCAGTGCCATTGCCACCTTGGGCCTGCCCGCTGTCCCATCTTGACAGCATATTGTCCTATTTAATAAACTGCTTTGTGCTTGCTACTTTCTTCTGGCTGTCTTTATTGGAGTGCAGATTCTTATATAAATCTTTCATGGGGAACCCAAGAACTAGACCTCCATTCACACAGCACACAATCTCCCACCAAGAACAATTTTAATAGCCTGTGCCACATGAAATGTCCATTTCCTTCCTATCTCTTTCCTCCCTATTTAGATTTTAGTACATATAACCCAGTAATGTATTCTGCATGTCTTGCTGACTTTAAAAAAGTTTAGGTCTACAGACCACCACCAGAAACTCCCAACTCTATATGCAACACAATGGCAATAATTAGTATCTTTCAGTACTCACTCTAAATGTCAATGGACTCAACGCTCCAATCAAAAGACAGAGGGTAAGAAAATGGATAAGGAAACAAGATCCATCTATATCCTGTTTACAAGAGACCCATTTTAGACCCAAAGACACCTTCAGATTGAAAGTAATGGGATGGAGAACCATCTATCATGGAGTAGCCATACTTAGACAATCTAGATTTTAAAATAAACATTGTAACAAGATGAAGAAGGGCTTTATAGCATAATTAAGGGGTCTATCCACCAAGAAGACCTAACAATTATAAACATCTATGCCAATGTGGAGCACCCAAACATATAAACCAATCACAAACATACAGAAACTCAGTGATAATGATACCATAATAGTAGGGGACTTCAACACCCCCACTTACAGCAATGGACAGATCATCTAAACAGAAAACCAAGGAAACAATGGCTTGAATGATACACTGGACTAGATGGACTTTACCTACATTCAGAACATTTCATCCTAAAGCATTGGAATACACATTCTTCACAAGTACGCATGATACATTCTCCAGAATAGAGTACATACTGGGGCACAAATCAGCCCAAGTACAAAAAAGATCAACATCAACAAGTACAATAAAGATCAAGATCACAATGAGATACCACCTTACACCTGTCATAATGACTAACGTTAACAACTCAGGCAACAACAGATGTTGGCAAGGATGCGGAGAAAGAGGATCTCTTTTGCATTGTTGGTGAGAATGCAAACCGGTACAGCCACTCTGGCAAACAGTAGGGAGGTTCCTCAAAAATTAGTGCAATTACACTACTAGGATACAAAAATGCTGATTCGAAGGGGCATGTGTAGCACAGTGTTTATAGCAGCGCTATCAACAATAGCCAAATTATGAAAGGAGCCAAAATGTCCGTCAACTGATGAATAAAGATATGGTATATATATACAATGGAATATTACTTGGTGATCAAAAAGAATGAAATCCTGCCATTTGCAAAAATGTGGATGGAACTAGAATGTATTATGCTAAGCGAAATAAGTCAGAGAAAGACCAACATCATATGATTTCACTCACATGTGGAATTTAAGAAACAAAAGGGAAGGAAAAACAAAGGAAGATAAAAACAGAGAGGGAGGAAACCATAAGAGACTCTCAAATAGGGGTGCTTGGGTAGCTCAGTCGGTTAAGCAGCCAACTTTTGATTATGGCTCAGGTCGTGATCTCATGAGCCCTGTATGGGGCTCAGCACTGGGCTTGGAGCCTACTTGGGATTCCTCTCTCCCTCTCTCTCTTCCCCTCCCTGCACTCGCCCATGTGCTCTCTCTCAAAATAAATAAATAAACAGTTAAAAATAAAATAAAATAGGGGCGCCTGGGTGGCTTGGTCGCTTTAGCGTCTGACTTCGACTCAGGTCATGATCTCACAGTTTGTAAGTTTGAGCCCTGCATCGGGCTCTGCACTGACAGTTGGAGCCTGCTTCAGTTTCTCTGTCTCCCTCTCTTTCTGCCCCTCCCCGGCTCACGCTCTTTATCTCGCTCTCAAAAATAAATAAAAAATAAAAAAATTTTTTAATAAAGTAACGATTTCTTAAAATTGGGAAATTAAGCATTCAGTGTTAAAATACTGCTATTTTTATAAAAAGAAAAGTAACCAAACAACTTATAATAATCACAAAGGATATTCCATAAAAACATTACATAAATTTAATTCAGTAACAAATATTTGAGCATTTACTCCTACTAATAATAGGTACTCTTTTAGCCTAAACAAAATAGACAAAAATATTTGCCTTCATGGAGCTTACATTCTAACACAGGGAAATATATAAACAAAACTATTTGTTTATATATAGTATGTTAGGATATTGGACAGCGGTAAGAACTATGGATAAAACATAAATCAAGGAAGGAGTATGAAGTGTGGTGGATGGGATTGGCAACTGTAAGTAAAGTAGTCAAGAAAGGAATTCCTGAGAGATGGTAACATCCAAGAAAGGACAGAGAGAACAAGCCATGCAGCTAACTCTTGGTGACACTGAGAAAGGAGAGAGAGAAGAGCATGCAGGGCAAAGGGAAAAGAAAGAACAAAATGTACAAAGGCCCTGAAGTGAGGATGATCAAGGAAAATGTTCAAGGAAGAACAAGAACATGAGTGTGGCTGGAGTAGAAATAAGCAAGGAGTACACTAGATGAAATCAGAAAGTAACAGGTAGCCACATATGTAGGACCTTAGAGGCCATGGTAAGACTTTTTGATTCTCCTCTAAAGAAAAAGGAAAGCCATTAGGGGCTTCTGAGTTACTATGTTCAAAAAGACACTGAAAAAGTCAAGGGTGGAAACAAGAGAGACCAACAGAGGGGTAGAAGAGAAATGAAGGTGACTTGGACCGGAGTGGAGACTAAAAAAAAAAATTAAAAGTTTTGGGAAGAAATCCAGGAATACATTTTTAGACACTTAAAATTCTAGATATCTATTAGACATCCAGTAGAGATATCAAATAGGCTGCAAGGTATCAGTCTGGAACTAAGGGAAGATGCCTGGGCTACAGATTTAAATTACAAATGAATTTATGCTATGAATTAGACTGAACATCTGAGTCAGAATATATAGGAAATATAAAAGATCTAAGAAATGAGTACTGGGGAGTCCCAGCACTAAGAGGATAGAGAGATAAGAACCAGCAAAGGAACTGAAGAATGACCAAAAGGAAAACCAGAGGAGAGGACATTCTGGAAACCAAAGAAAGAAAGAATTTTAAGAAGGCAACAGTGATAGGTCAATAAGATAAAGTCCACTGAATTAAGCAACAACACAGAGGTCACCTGTGACCTTAATGAGCCGTTTTAGTATTATCATGTAAGAAAACACAATTAATACCTGTAAAGCTTTATGCTCCTTTTGAAGATCTTTTATTTTATTCTGTTGCTGGCTAACCCTATTTATGGATTCATCCTCCAATTCACCAATTTTGGATTTCACACACTCCATAATTTGTTCCAAGTCATTAGCTCGTTGTTCCTGATCGGCTGCTCGGCTCTGTTCTAGCTGAAGTTCATTTCTAATAACACACAATTCCTTCCCTTAGTTATAAAAGTTAAATCACATCAACAAACATACCCATCTAACAACATAATGAATTTCTAAAATTTCTTTGCATTCTTAAAATTTCCATCATGTAACACAAACCAATATAAGAAATATAGGACAGGGGCGCCTGGGTGGCGCAGTCGGTTAAGCGTCCGACTTCAGCCAGGTCACGATCTCACGGTCCGTGAGTTCGAGCCCCGCGTCAGGCTCTGGGCTGATGGCTCGGAGCCTGGAGCCTGTTTCCGATTCTGTGTCTCCATCTCTCTCTGCCCCTCCCCCGTTCATGCTCTGTCTCTCTCTGTCCCAAAAATAAATAAAAAACGTTGAAAAAAAAATTAAAAAAAAAAAAAAAAGAAATATAGGACACTATTACACACCTAAGTTAAGCTATTACTGAAAGAATTATCTATTAAAAATATTAAAATATAAAAATATTTAAACTTAACATTTAGTCAAAATAGAAAATTAAAGGTCTGGATTCTTTTCAAGGCAATATTTTTAGAATGCATATATCACTTATATACAAACAATTCAAAAGAGACATTTTTCCATTTTCTTACTTAAGCTGCTGATTAGTTTCTATGAGCTCCTGGATCATGTTCTGCTGACGTGTTGTTTCTTCCATCAATGTTTTCAAATTCTGCCTCATCTTCTGTGATGACTGTTTATCAAAAATGATGAAATCTACATTTATGGAATGTAACACAGATAATAAAAATAAAAAGCAAAAAAAAATTTTTAGGATAAAAAGTTTTGAAAGGAAAAAGACATTTTTTACCATAATGAGCAAGAATAGGATCTGATTACCTTTAAGATCAGTTCTTTTGACTAGTAATAAAGGTTTTAAGCCATGCATCATCAAAAGCACATTTATGCTTTCCCATTCTGCTTCTTCCTGCTACGATTACAAAGAGAGAAAAGAATCAACTTTAACATATAGAGAAAACAAACACCCTCTTGAACATAATTTCCTTGTCTTCAGAATAATGGAACTTTTTCTCCAAAGTTTTTTAATATGAATTTTTATGTACATATAGTAAGTAAAATTAAACTTATTTCTGGCAAAATTAGCAGACTATAAAGAATGCAAATGAGCATAAATAATTATATAATTCCAGAATACTCATACATAAGGCCTTAATGGATAGAGTAAAACAAAAACACCAACAAAAAAATACCTTGTAATTTCAGTGAACCAAATAGACCCGAGTTTTTTTGTTTAACTGAACCGGACCAGGCTCTACTCAAAAGAAACAGCTGCAAATTAGGTCATATTAACTGAATAGTAAATTAAATTTGAGTCACTCAGAAACAAGTATCACTTAATAAGTAGGTTCACAAAATTTTTTTTTTAAATCTGACTGGTCAAAGCCAATAATTTAATAGTCTCTTGTATAATAGACAAGGTCTAATTATAAAAAGGAGTCTGTCCATCTAGGTAACTGATTCTAGTAGAATCACTCTGAAAGATACTCTCAAGCTTTGTATCCCTCATTCTTAAATATGTATTTACAACACAAACCTGAGAGGGGAACCCTGACTTTCTCGAGTATGTAAATAAAAACATAATGGGAAGAAAAAGGTAATTAAGAACATACAATACAGATAAGAATGAAAAGAGCATGGGGCATCTGGGTGGCTCAGTCAACTAAGCATCTGACTTCGGCTCAGGTCATGATCTCACAGTTTGTGGGTTCAGGCCCCGCTTCAGCCTCTGCGCTGACAGCTCAGAGCCTGGAGCTTGTTTCAAATTCTGTGTCTCCCCTTCTCTCTCTGCCCTTCCCCCGCTTACACTCTCTCTCAAAAGTAAATAACCATTAAAAAAATTTTAAAAAAGAATGAAAAGAGATTTTTTAATTATACATTTATATGCATGACATTAACAGTTTATAACAGTCTTTTGATGTAAATCCAATGATCAATTTGGAATCACTGTATGAGGTGATTTACTTGCTTTTTAAGTTATTAAAGTAGGGGTGCCTGGGTGGCTCAGTCAGTTAAGTGTCCAACTCTTGATTTCAGCTCAGGTCATGATCTCATCATTTGTGAGATCAAGCCCTGAATCAGGCTCTGTGCTTACAGCATGGAGCCTGCTTGGGATTCTCTCTCCCCCTCTCTCTGCCGCTCCCTTGCTCACTCGCGCGCGCTCTCTCTCTCTCTCTCTCTCCCAAAATAAACAAACATTTAAGTTACTAAAGTATATTTAAAAAGGTAATTTGAATGAATTTTTAATGTTAAAATGCTTGAAAAAATAGAATTTATACAATAGTTTTCATTGGTGGAATAGTATTAAATATTTTAACAGCTTAAAGATTAATAATTTAGGCAACAGACAAAATACACATAAATGGATTAGTCTCCATATCCAAATCCCTCTAGATATTAAAGAAATTTCTCAAAACAAAAAAGGAACAAATTACCCTAACTATGATAGCATTATCAATAACAGTGCCAAATCTTTCCTTTTGACTGCTTTCCTCCTCTTCTCTATCCTTTCTGTACTTCTCCGCCCTCCCACAATCTTTTCCCTTCTTATTTTTTAAGGTCTTCTGGTCACAAAGATTCATGACCCAGAATTTAAATTATTAAACATATCGGTTTTAGGGGCGCCTGGGTGGCTCAGTTGGTTGAGTGTCTGACTTTGGCTCAGGTCATCATCTCACAGTCCTTGAGTTCCAGCCCCGTGTCGGGCTCTGTGCTGACAGCTCAGAGCCTGGAGCCTGCTTTCAATTCTGTGTCTCCCTCTCTGTCTGCCCCTTCCCCACTCAAGCTCTGTCTCGGTCTCTCTCAAAAATAAACATTAAAAAAAAAAAAAAAAAAGATATGTTTAGGAGCCAAAAGTTCTGGGTGGGCATCTCAGTGGATGTCTACTATGACTCGCAAAAACAAAGTACTCTGTAAATAATGCCACACATTTTAAATGATCAAATTATACATATTGTTCCTGGATACCTCTTTTAATGGAAAGAATAACTGCAAATTCTGAAAAGAGGTAAGAATGGCATTTTCTTAAAAAAAAAAAAAAAAAGAAAAAGAATGGCATTTTCTAAAGTATGTGGTACAGAACACTAAAGAACTGTTCCTGAGACTAATGTGAAATAAGTAGGAAATACTGTATACTGAAGTCTCTCTTTGGACAGTATTGTGAAGTCTTACAATAACAAAATCATTAAATAATCTTTAACCCAACATTTCCCAAAGTTATTTTATTACAGAACCCTTTTAAGAAAGATTTTTCACATTTGTAAATGCAGTATTCTTTGGCACGTACTTCACGAAACACTGGCTTCAAATATTTTAAGTTTACCTGTTTTTCAGTCATGAGTCTGTTTGATGATTTACTAGACTCCTAGGCTTTAGGGGCTGCTGGAGATTTGGTATCTTAAGTAAAATCCGAAGAAGTAGATTGGCAGTAAAAAATACTGGAGTTGCCTAAATTAGAAAAGAAAAAATGCAATAGGTGTTAAAGGAAATTATACTTCAAAGAACCAATAACTCTTTGGCAATTTAAGCCATTCCTGTGTCAAAAGTCATATGACTTGTCAGAAAACTGATTTTAAGAATGATTAGAACAGGGGCACCTGGGTGGCTCAGTTGGTTAAGTGTTCAACTTCAGCTCAAATCATGATCTCACATCACAGTTCGTGAGTTTGAGCCCCTAACAGGCTCTGTACTGACAGCTCAGAGCCTGGAGCCTGCTTCGGATTCTTTATCTCCCTCTCCCTCTGCCCCTCCCCTGCTCATGCTGTGTCTCTGTCTCTCAAAAACAAACATTTTTCAAATAAAAATTAAAAAAACAAAAGAATGATTAGAATAAACCCTAATTTGGGGATGCCTGGGTGGCTCAGAAGAGCATGCAACTCTTGATCTCTGGGTCCTGAGTTCAAGACCCACATTGGGTGTAGAGATTGCTTAAAATTTAAAAAAAAAAAAAAATCAATGTAAAAAAAGAATAAGCCTGATCTTATGATGTTCTCTTCTAGAAATAAAACATTATGAGGTTTGACACACACACACATACACACAATTAACTAGCTAATGTACGAAGCACATGCTGCTGATAAAGTTATCTTTTGTAAGCTGATTCCCCAAAACTGAAAGAAATGTGCCTGGCTGAAAGTTACACGTCAGTCTAACAATTCACATGACTAATGCCAAGGGTAAATGCAGTGCCACTTTCTTAGGTGGTCTTTATTTCTAAATAGATCAGAGGCTAGCAGCGAAGGGTTCTGTTTGGGAGACAAAAAAGTTTTTATTTACTCTACCATCACTTCCTCTTGTTTTCTAAGACTCTATCATCCTATAGGAAAAAATTTTCTTGTATTGGTTGATATATAGGTAGAATTCCTCCTTTCCAGAGGCACAATCACACACATTCATTAGCATCATGAACTTTTAGACCTTGAGAGGACCTTGGAAATTGTTTGATCCCAAATCTCTAGCTGTTTGTAGCTGGCAGGGAGGCATACGGGAGAGTTGTACCAGTGTAGCATATACTGGTAACCATCTGGTGAAATGATCTTCTCAAGATTGATTAGGAAAGAAGCAAGCCTCCTTGCTACCAGGTCGTATTTATTCCAAAGCACAATTCTACCCTTCTAGGTCTGCTTCAGATAATGAAATCCAACTAGACAATTTACCAATCACCCTTATGTGTCTACAGGGTGTAGCTTTCCAGTTTCAGATAAACTCAGTAACATGTTATAAATTTTCAAATTCTGCCACTTTTGCTGCTGGACATCAACTTTGGTCTCTTTTACCAACTCAATCACCCACTATGTTAATCCCTCCTGCCTTTACAAACCTTTCAGCTAGTTTTTAAACTTTTCGTTAGAAAAATTTTCAGAAATACATAAAAAAATATAATAAACCCATGTTTTAAAAAATGTCTTATTTTCCAAATCAGGATCCAAAGAAGGTCCATATGTAGGCCTCTAAAGTTTTTTCTCATCTGTAACAGTCCCATCTCCCCTCCTTTCTCTTTTGACATGCATTTATTTGTTGAAAAAATAGGTCGTCTATCCTGTAAAACTACCCCTATTTCAGATTTGGCTTACTGTATTCTTGTCATTTAACATATATCTCTACCCCCTATATTTCTTGTAAACTGTACATCTAGAGACTTTATTAAATTCAGGTTCAGTATTTTCTGGCAGGAATACCTCAGAGGTGGTACTATGTTCATCCTGTTGTATCACCATCAAGAGTCGGCCAGGGGAGGGAGAGAAAACATAAGAGACTCTTAAATATGGACAACAAAGAGAGGGTTACTAGAGGGGTTGTGGGAAAGGGGGTGGGCTAAATGGGTAAGGGGCATTAAGGAATCTACTCCTGAAATCATTGTTGTACTATATGGTAACTAACTTGGATGTAAATTAAAAAAATAAAAGGAAAAAAAAAAAAAGAGCCAGCCAGAATTTTAAAGTGGGAAGAATACATCCTTAGAGATCAGAAATAAGGATGTAAGATAATCCCCCCCAAGAGTGAGAAGCTACATATTCTGACAAGCTTCCTAACTACTACACTGGACCTCTTTCAAATCTTCAAAATGTCATTCCTCTCCATATTCAAGGCCTGGCTACTCTTAGCCTGTTCTTCACTTAGTTAACTCATACTTGACCTTCAGATCCTGGCTCAGATTTCTTTCTTCAGGGAAATCTCCCCTGATCCCATGACTAGATTAGGTCCTCTTGTTAAATGTTCTTGTAGCACTATAAAGAATAAAGTATAGAGGTTCAGCATTCAGAGTCAGATGGTGACTACTGAAGTAGTCACTGAGTGACTACTAGTTTAACTATTAAATTATATGACAAAGACAAATTCATTAACATCTTTGAGCATTTTTTTCTTCATTTGTAAAAGACAACACAGTAATATACCTCATAGATTAAATTAAGTCATACAACATGTAGAAAGTACTTAGAACAAGAACCTGGCATATAGAAACTTATAGATTAGTAGTACTTATTGTTATATAAGAGTATGCTAGGGGCGCCTGGGTGGCTCAGTCGGTTAAGCATCCGACTTCAGCTCAGGTCATGATCTCACGGTTCGTGAGTTCCGGCCCTGCGTCAGGCTCTGTGCTGACAGCTCAGAGCCTGGAGCCTACTGTGGATTCTGTGTCTCCCTCTCTGCCCCTCCCCTGCTCTCACTGTTTCTCTCTCTCTCTCTCTCTCTCTCTCTCTCTCAAAAATAAACATTAAAAAACTAAATAAAAGTATGCTAAACAAAACTAATCTTACCATCATATATTAGCTCAGATTTTTTTCTACAAATTACTCAGATCATTATTTCATACAAGTTGTTTTACATAAGTATGTCTAGATTTAAGACTAAATTTCATGAGGGGCACCTGGATGGCTCAGTCGGATGAGTGTCCGACTTCAATTCAGGTCATGATCTCACAGTCCGTGAGTTCGAGCCCCACATAGGGCTCTGTGCTGACAGCTCAGAGCCTGGAGCCTGCTTCAGATTCTGTGTCTCCCTCTCTCTCTCTGCCCCTGCCCTGCTCATGCTCTGTCTCTCTGTGTCTCAAAAATAAAAACATTAAAAAAAATAAAAAATAAATAAAAGTGTTTAAAAAAAAAAGACTAAATTTCATGAGATAGGTAGTCTACTTTTGGTAACGATAGAGTAGGCAGCTCTGTCTCTAAGGTCAAGTAAGAAAGCTGAATAAAATACACTAAATTTGGGGAACCTGGCTGGCTCAATTGGTACAGCATGCAGCTCTCGATCTCAGGATTGTGAGTTCAAGCTCCACACTGTGTGTATCAAATAGGTTAAAAAAAAAAAAAAAAAAAAAAAAGGCGGGGGGGGGGGGGGACAAAAATAGAACATACCAAAATTTATGGGACTCAGTGAAAGCAGCGCTAAGGGAGAAATTTATAGTTATAAACATTTACATTAAAAAACAAGAACAGGAGTACCTGGCTGGCTCAGCCAGTTGAGCATCTGACTTCAGCTCAGGTCATGATCTCGCAGTTCGTGGGTTCGAGCCCCAAGTCAGGCTCTGTGCCGACAGCTCAGAGCCTGGAGCCTGCTTCAGATTCTGTGTCTCCCTCTCTCTCTGCCCCTCCCCTGCTTATGCTCGCTTGCTCTCTCTCTCTCTCTCTCTCTCAAAAATAAACATTAAAAAAAAAAAAAAGAACCATCTCAAATTAACAACCTAACTTTACAACTTAAGGAGCTAGAAAAAGAAGAACAAAAAGCTAGCACAAGAAAGGAAATAATAAGGATTAGAGCTGGGGTAAAGGAAAGCAATAGAGGAAAATCACTGAAATAAAAAGTTATTTGAAAAAAAAATCAGCAAAATAGGCAAACCTGTAGCTAAATGGACAGAAAAAAAGAGAGAAGACTCAAAGTACTAAAATCATAAATGAAAGTGGGGACATTAATCACAATTATACAGAAATAAAAATTCTAAGAGAGCAATACAAAGAAACAGAAAATCTGAATAGACCTATAATTTACATGAAGATTGATTCAGTAATCAAAAATCTCCCAACAGGGGCACCTGGGTGGCTCAGTCGGTTAAGCATTCAACTCTTGATTTTGGCTGAGGGCATGACCTCACAGTTCCTGGGTTTGAGCCCTGTATCAGGCTCTGTATTGACAGTGTAGAGCCTGCTTGGGATTCTCTCTCTCCCTCTCTCTCTCTCTGCTCCTCTACTGGTTGTGTTAGTTCTCTCTTTCTCTCTCTCTCAAAATAAACAAACTTAGGGGAAAAATCCCAACAAAGCAAAGCCTTGGAAATGATGGCTTCACTGAAGAATTCTACCAAACATTTAAAGAACACCAATTATTCTCTAACTTTTCCAAATACTGAAGAGAAGGGAATAAATACTTCCTAATTCATTCTTTTTTTAATGTGTATTTATTTATTTGTTTGTTTAGAGAGAGAGAGAGAAGACAGAGAGACAGACACACACACACACACAGAGAGAGAGAGAGAGAGAGAGAGAGAGAGAGATTGATTCTCAAGTAGGCTCCATGCTCGGCACAGATTCTGACACTGGGCTTGATCTCATGGGCTTGATCTCACTGTGAGATCATGACCTGAACCAAAATCAAGAGTCAGATGCTTAACCGACTGAGCCACCCAAGCACCCCTAATTCATTCTTTTTTTTTTCATTTTTTTAAAATAGTTATTTTGAGAGAGAGACAGATCATCAGTGGGGAAGGGACAGAGAGAGAGGGAGACACAGAATTCAAAGTAAACTCTAGGCTCTGAGCCGTCTGCGCAGAGCCTGACGTGAACCAAAAGATCATGACCTGAGCCGAAGTCAGATGCTCAACCGACTGAGCCACCCAGGCGCCCCAACCCCTAATTCATTCTTAAAGGCTAGCATTATTCTAATACTGAAGCCAGATGAAGACAATACAGGAAAACTAAAGACCAACATTCCTTATGCACATTGATGCAATTATCCTCAACGAAATACTGGTAAACCAAATTCAACAGCATATTAAAAGAATCCCACAACCAAGTGGGAGTTATTCCTGGAATGTAATAATAGTTCAACATATGAAAAACAATTAACGTAATGGACTGCATTAATGGAATAAAGGATAAAAAAACCACATGATCATCTAAATTGATGCAGAAAAAGCATCTGACCATGGCACAGAAAGCCCCTAACAAAGTGGACTCAAGGAAGTCCACACCAAATACGTAATAGTTCAAATGACAAAAAGTAATAATAAATAAAATTTTAATACACTAAAATGGGACACCTGGGTGGGTGAGTTGGTTAAGCTTCTGACTCTTAATTTCGATTCAGGTCATGATCTCACGGTTCATGGGATCAAGCCACACATCTGGCTCTACACTGACAGCATGGTGCCTGCTTGGGATTCTCTCCCTCCCTCCCTCCCTCCCTCCCTCCATCTCTCTCTCTCTCTCTCTCTCTCTCTCTCTCTCTCTCTCTCTCTGCCTCTCTCCTACTTGTGTTTTCTCTCTCTCAAAATAAATAAACTTTAAAAAAATAAATAAAAGCACCAGAAGTTAACAGTTACATACAAGAAAAACCCCATAAGGCTATCAGCTAATTTTTCAGCAGAAACAATGCAGGTGCTAACACTCACCACTTAACCTGCTTACACCAGCACCGCTCCCCCATACCAAACTTGAGTGGATCCGCCCCTCCCAGTCATGCTTGCCTCAGTCCCAGCACTGAGGGTCCCCTCCCCCAGAACACCAGTGCAAACCTCACCAGCACATGTCCCAATCTGTGGGTTTTGCAGGACCTCGACTACAGCAGCAGCAGTGGCAGGACTCATTTCACAAGCAGAGCACCACACACCTTGTTAAAAAACGCCCAACCTGGTGAGGGACCAAACGCTGCCCACAAGAGGCAAAGAGAGCCGTTGCAAATAATGAGATTGAAGGAAAAAGCAATCAGGACTCAACAGCAAAGCACGCTCAACACACACAGGAGACACTCCCTGAAGCACCAGGTCCTAGAGAACAGGGGACACTGCACTACATGACACTACAAGACCTTTTCTTCATAAGACCATTACCTCAAGAGCAAGAGATATAGCTGACTTTCCAAACAGAAAGAAACAGACACAGAGTCAGACAAAATGAGGAGACAGAAAATATGTTCCAAATGAAAGAACAGGACCAAACCACAGCAAAAGACCTAAGTGAAACAGATATAAGATAAGATCCCTGAGAGAGAATTTAAAGTAATGAAGATACTCACTGGACTTGAGAACAGTGAAGGACATCAGTGAGACCCTTAATAAAGACAGGAAAAAAAAAAAAAAAAAAAAACAGAACCACCAAACATCTTCAGAGATAAAGAACTCAATAAATGAAATTAGAAATACACTAAATGGAATAAATAGCAGGCTAGAGAAAACAGAGGAACAAATTAATGACCTGGAAGTAATGGAGTAATGGAAGTAACCAAGCTGAGCAAATGAGAGAAAAACACAATATGCAGATTGAGAACAGTCAGGGCACTCAGTGACTCCATCAAGCACAATAATATTCACATTATAGGGATCCAAGAAGAAGAGAGAGAAAGGGGGGCAGAAAATTTATTTGAAAACATAACAGGTTAAACTTCACTAATGTGGGGAAGGAAACAGATATCCAGATCCATGAGGCACAGAGATCTCCCCAAAAATTCAATCTGAGAAGATCCACACCAAGACACATAGTAATTAAAAGGGCAAAAAGTAGTGATAAAGAAAAATTTTTAAATCAGCAAGAGAAAAGAAGATACTTACATACAAGGGAAACCCTGCAAGGCTTTCAGCAAGTTTTTCAGTAGAAACTGCATGCCAGAAGGGAGTGGCATGATACATTCAAAGTGCTGGAAGGGAAAATATGCAGCCAAGAATAGTCTATCCAGCAAGGCTAGAATTCACAAAAGAAGGAAAAATGAAGACTTTCTCAAACGAATCAAAACTAAAGAAGTTCATGACCACTAAACCAGCCCTACACCAAATAAACACGACTCTGAGTGGAAATGAAAGAGTATGAAAAGTAAAAAATAAAAAAGGAGTAAAAATGAATATTTCTGTAAAAACAATTCAAGGGATTAATAAAAGGATGTAAAATATAACACTGTATACTTAAAACATGGGGAGGAGTAAACAATGAGTTCAAACTTAAGCAAACATCAACCTAATATAGACTACTATATACAGAAGACATTATATACAAATCTAATGGTAACTATAAACCAGAATCCAGTAATAAATATGCAAAGGATAAAGAAAAAGGAAGCCAAGTATATCAAAGAAAGTCAACAAACCATGAAAGAGAACAAGAGAAGATCAGAGAAAAACTACAAAAACAAGCACAAAACAAGTAACAAAATGGCAATAAAGACATATCAATAAATATTTTGAATATAAATGGACTAAAATCAATCAAAACACATAGGGTGACAGAGTGAATTAAAAAAAAAAAAAATAGGGGCGCCTGGGTGGCTCAGTCGGTTGAGCGTCCGACTTCAGCTCAGGTCACGATCTCACGGTCTGTGAGTTCGAGCCCCGTGTCGGGCTCTGGGCTGACAGCTCAGAGCCTGGAGCCTGCTTCTGATTCTGTGTCTCCCTCTCTCTCTGCCCCTCCCACGTTCATGCTCTGTCTCTCTCTGTCTCAAAAATAAATAAATGTTAAAAAAATTAAAAAATAAAATAAAATAAAATAAAATAAAATAAAATAAAATAAAATAAAAAAATAGGGGCGTCTCAGTGCCTCAGTTGGTTAAGTGTCTGACTCTTGATTTCGGCCCAGGTCATGATCTCACGGTTGTTGAGTTCAAGCCCTGCATCAGGCTCTGAGCTGACAGCACGGAGCCTGCTTAGGATCCTCTATCTCCCTCCCTCTCTTTCTGCCCCTCCCCTACTCTGTCTCTCAAAAATAAATAAACAAACATTAAAAAAAAAAACATTCACCAAAATAAAGTGAGATTTATTCCTGGGATGCAAGGGTAGTTCAATATTCACAAATCAATGTGATATACCACATCAACAAGAGAAAGGATGAAAACCACATGGTCAATAGATGCAGAAAAAGCATTTGACAAAGTACAACATCCATTCATGATAACAACTCTCAACAAAGTAGGTTTAGAGGGAACATATTCCTCAACATAATAAAGGCCATATATGAAAAACCCATAGCTAACAGCATACTCAATGGGAAAAAACTGAGAGCTTCTCCTCTAAAGTCAGGAAGAATAAGGATGTCCACTCTCACCACTTTTATTCAACATAGTATGAGAAGTCCTACCCAAAGCAATCAGCCAACAAAAAGAAATAAAAAAGCATCCAAATTCGTAACAAAGAAGTAAAAATTTCACTATTTCCAGCTAATATGATACTATCAAAAGAAAACCCTAGCGACTCCACCAAAAAATTACTAGAACTCATAGATGAATTCAGTAGTCGCAGGATACAAAAATCACTATAAAGAAATCCATTGCATTTCTATATGCTAATAATGAAGCAGCAGATAGAGAAATGAAGAAAACAACCCCATTTACATCAAAAATAATAAAAAACCTAGAAATAAACTTAACTAAGCAAATGAAAGACCTGACCCTGAAAACTCTTGTCAGATGAAAGACACTGAAGACAACACAAAGAAATGGAAAGATATTCCATGCTCATGGAGTGGGAGAACAAATATTGTTAAAATGTCTACACTACCCAAGGCAATCCACAGGTTTAATGCAATCCCTATGAAAATACCAACAGCACTTTTCACAGAACTAGAACAATCTTAAAATTTGTATGGAACTGCAAAAGACCCCGAATAGCCAAAGCAATCTTGAAAAAGAAAAACAAAACTGAAGGTGTCACAATTCCATACTTCAAGTTATATTACAAAGCTGTAGTCAACAAAACAGTATAGTACTAGCACAAAAACACATAGATCAATGGAAAAGAGTAGAAAATCCAGCAATAAACCTGTAGTTATATGGTCAATCAATCTTTGACAAAGAAGGCAAGGCTATGCAATGTGAAAAAGGGAGTGTCTTCAATAAATGGTGTGGGAAAAATGGGACAGGTACATGCAAAAGAGTGAAACCTAGACCACTTTCTTACACCATCCACAAAAATACACTCAGAATGGATTAAAGGGTAAAGGACCTAAATGTGAGACCTGAAACCATAAAAATCCTAGACAAGCACAGGCATTAATTTCTCTGACATTGGCCATAGTGATATCTTTCCAGATAGGTCTCCTGAGGCAAGGGAAACAAAAGCAAAAATAAACTATTTGGACTATATCAAAATAAAAAGCTTTTGTACAGCAAAGGAAACAACCGACCTACTTAATGGGAGAAGATATTTGCAGGTGATCTAACTGGTAAAGGGTTAGTGTCCAAAATATATAAAGCATTTATGAAACACTCATAAACAAATAATCTGAGTAAAAAATGGGCAGAAGACACCAACAGACATTTCTCCAAAGATGACATACTGACAGCCAACCGACACATAAAAACATGCTCAGTTTCACTCATCATCAGGGAAATGCAAATCAAAACCACAATGAGACATCACTTCACACCTCTCAGAATAGCTAAAATAAAAAACTCAAACAAGTGTTGGTGAGGATACGGAGATAAAGGAATGCTTGTGCACTTTGGTGGGAATGCAAACTGGTGCAGCCACCATGAAAGACAGTATGGTGATTCCTCAGAAAATTAAAAACAGCACTACCCCATGATTCAGTAATCACACTACTGAGTATTTATCCAAAGAATATGAAAACACTAGTTTTAAAGGATATATGCACCCCTATATCTATAGCAGCATTATTTACAATAGCCAAACTATGGAACCACCCCAAGTAAGATGAATGGATAAAGAAAAGGTGGTATATATATTTAATGGAATACTGGTTGGCCATTAAAAGTGAATAAAATCTTGCCATTTGCAACAACATGGATGAACCTAGTAGGTATAATGCTAAGTGAAATAAGTCAGAGAAATAAAGATACCATATGAACTCACTCGTATATAGAACTTAAGAAACAAAATAAACAAGCAAAGGAAAAAAAAAAGAGAGACAAACCAAAAAAAAACCCGACTCTTATCTATAGAGAACAAACAGATGGTTCCCAGAGGTGAGGTTGGTTGGGGGGGTGGGGTGGGGGGAGAGTAAAAAGTAAAGGGGATTAAAAGTACACTTAACTTGACGAGCACTGAGTAATATGTGTAACTGCTGAATCACTATATTGTAAACCTGGAACTAATGTAACACTGTACGTTAACTACACTGGAAATAAAATTTTTAAAACCAACAAGGTGAAACCACAATACACCTATTTAAATGGCTAAGACTAACTATACTAGTGTTTATGAGAATAGGAAGGAAATGGAACTCTGATACACTGCTGATGGGCATGTAAAATAGGACAATCAGTTTTTATTTTTAATGTTTATTTATTTTTGAGACAGAGAGAGAGCATGAGCAGGGTAAGGACACAGAGAGGAGACACAGAATCCAAAGCAGGCTCCAGGCGCTGAGCGGTCAGTCTTGACGTGGGGCTCGAACTCACAAACCTAAGATCATGACCCGAGTTGAAGCTGGACACTTAACCAACTGAGCCACCCAAGGTGCGCCTAGGACAATTACTTTGGATAACACTTTGGCAGTTTCTGAAAAGGTTAAATAGACACCTAAGACCCAGCCGTTCCATTCCTAGGCATTTACCCAATAGAAATGAAAGCATATGACTACACAAGTCCTATATATAAAAGTCCTTGTAATACCCAGGAACTGGAAACAACTCAAATGCCAATCAATAGCTGAATGGATACAAAAACTGGTAAAAGCATACAATGGAATCTCTCAACAATAAAAAGGAATAAACTATTGATACATGCAACAACACAGATGAACCTGAAAATACTTATGCTGAGGGAAAGAAGCCAGACAAATAAAGACTACATACTGTTTGAATCCATTTATATAAAATTCTAGGAAACAAAAACTAATCTACACTGACAGAATGTAGATCAATGGTGGCTAGGGGAATGAGAGGCTAGAGAAATGGATTACCAAGGGGAACAAGGGAATTTTAGGGGTGATAGATTCACAATCCTAATTGTGTGATGGTTTCACAGGTGTATATGTATGTCAAAACTTGTCAAATACTACACTTTATTTTGTTTTCATAAAGGGAGATGACGAAGGGGAGACTACAGTTTTATTTCATTTTTGAAGTTTATTTATTTTGAGAGAGAGAGAGAGAGAGCACGCACATGCATGTGTTAGTGGCGGAGAGTCAGAGAAAGGAGGAGAGAGAGAATCCCAAGCAGGCTCCACACTGTCAGGGTGAAGCCAGACATGCGGCTTGATCTCACGAAACCATGAGATCATGACCTAAACCGAAATCAAGAGTCAGACGGCCAAATGACTGGCCACCCAGGCGCCTCTCAAATAGTACACTTTAAATATATGCAGATTATATATCACATATATCTCAACAAAGCTGTTTAAAAAAAAAAAAGCTTTCCTGAAATGAAAAGAATATACACATATGAAATTACACATGCAAAGAGTCTATCACATACTTGACAATACTGACCCAGAAGACACATCCTAATAAAATTACCGAATTTTAGGGGTGCCTGGGAAGCTCAGTCTGTTAATGATTTCGGTTCCAGTCATAATCTCATAGTTCATGTGACTGAGCCCCGTGTTGAGACTGAGCTCTGTCAGCTAAGAGCCTACTTGGGATTCTTTCTCTCTCTCTCTCTCTCTCTGCCCCTCCTATTCATGCACATGCGTGCTCTCTCGCTCTCTCAAAATAATAAATAATAACTTTAAAAAATAATTCATTAAGTTACACATTTGGCCTGTGTTCTTTTCTGTTTGACTTCATAATAAAAATTCATTTTATAATAAAAGAATTTTCCTAATAATAAAAACAAAAGCAACAAAACATGAACCAAAGAAAGCTGGTATACCTCGGTAGCCAGGCTACCTGGGTTCAAACCGTGGACTCTGCCACACAGCCAAGAAAGCAGTAATACCTCTGTGCCTCAATCTCATTTTCTTTTTTTTTTTTTTAATTTTTTTTAATGTTTATTTTTGAGAGAGGGGGAGGGGAAGAGAGAGAGGGAGACACAGAATCTGAAGGAGGCTCCAGGCTCTGAGCTGTCAGCACAGAGCCCGAAGCTGGGCTCTAACTCACAAATCTTGAGATCATGACCTAAGCTGAAGTAGGATGCTTAACCGACTGAGCCAGCCAGGTGCCCCCCCTCAATCTCATTTTCATACAATGAGTATAATCAAAGTACTTAGCTCATAGGGTTGTTACGGAGATCAGGAGAGTTAATATAGAAATAAAATAGAACAGCACCTGGTTCATAGCAAAACAGAGGTGGTGATTAGAGTTGGTGACCAGCTATGTGAGTTAGTGTAGTTACTTAACCTCTCTGGGCTTTAGTTTCCTTACCTGAGTTTCAAATATCTACCTGACCAGATTATCAGGAGATCAAAAGGAAATATATGCAATGTATCTATTACCGTATTCAATAAATAACAGGTCTTCTCCATGGCCTCCCAACATCCAGAGTTATCTGTCACAGCAGACATACCTCAGTCATAGCACGTCCTTCTTGCGCTTTTCACCTGGTCGTTCAAGTTGATCTCAATGAAATGATCACCCAGTGAGTCTCACGTCCGAAACTGGATCTTCATCTAGATTTCAAAAAGATAAAAAAACCAAAATCTTAAAATGTTTGACCTTCTAGTACGAACGGTCCTGTGTTATTCCCAAAGCAAGTATCCATGGTACCGGTAACTACTGAAGGGGGAACAACTGAAGCCACAGCTGATGGACTCCGATGCTGCCACCTTAGCCTAGAGTCCAAATCTATCACCACCTATCATTAATTCTGACCTCTGGCCGCAAGGGTAGAACATTCTCATTTGCAAGCGTACTAAAATGAAGCACTTTCAGATGGACAAATAGCACTAACCACAAAAGGCAAAGTCAGGAAGAAAAACGATCCCCTCAGTTCCACTGTGACCAAGCCCTCCTTTTCAGAGGCCCACGATAATGTGCTGATATTTGCACCAGCCTTTTCCCCCATTAGAAGCTGTGACAGGACATAGACCTGGAACCTTGAGTCACAGGTAGAGACCAAATGCTTCCCAAGGCCAAAGCAGAAGCTATAGCTTTATTCAGTGTCATAACACACCTAAAGAAAGACTGTGGGATTAGGGAAGGCAGGATAGGAGTTGGTTTGTACACGGCATAAAAAGCCAAATGCAGAGAAGCAAAGCATAGTTGTACCTTCTGGCACTGTCCAGGTTTCCAAGAGCCCTTTGCTAACTTACCCTTCATACGTCTGAAGCCCCACTAATAAGCACTGTCCATTGAAATACAATTGTTTTTAGGGGCGCCTGGGTGGCTCAGTCCGTTAAGCGTCCGACTTCGGCTCAGGTCATGATCTCCCAGTTTGTGAGTTTGAGCCCCGCGTCGGGCTCTGTGCTGACAGCTCAGAACCTGGAGCCTGTTTCTGATTCTGTGTCTCCCTATCTCTCTGCTCCTCCCCTGTTCATTCTCTCTCTCTCTCTCTCTCTCTCTCTCTCTCTCTCTCAAAAATACACATTAAAAAAAATTTTTGTTAAATTTACTTGTTTTTCACCCCTTTTGGGGGGAAAAGCTGTAAATAACAAACCATGGCCTGTAATGATTCTTTCTCAATTGAGTCACGTCAAAATCTGTAATTAGCTTTCTCAAAAGCAAATATCTCACATTACTGCAATAAATGCAACACGTAATGCTTTCGAAGTCTCTGGTCTCTATTAAATACAGTATTAGATAAATGCTTTGGAAGTCTCTGGTCTCTACTCCAAAAACATGCCAACATGCTGCTTAATTTTCTTAGGAAGGAGTGAATCTACCACAAATAAGGAAATGGGAGTGGGGATTGGATGTCATCTCCACCCAATCATTCGGCCCCAGAAGAAGGTACACAAAGGGCCAGAACACACCTCTCCCGCCTTTGAAGCAGAAGCTGTGGACAAAACCCTAGTCAGCCACCTCTTCCTCAAGGGGCGGGGGGTAGGGCGGGGGGGTAGGGCGGAGGGGGGGGTGTAGGGCGGGTAGGGGAGGGAGGCCGGAGTGCACTTGGCAATACAGAAAGTAAAAACAAACTCATGCAGAAGACTGGAACCAATATGGGTAATGCCTGCACACTGCTTAATATTATTATGGTCAGAGAGTAAGTGGTAGTAGAAACCCTTCCTGTGTGGTCCCTAGGTGACGGATCTCAGCCTTCTGACATTTCCACCTAATTTTCTCAACAGAATCAAATTAGACTCCGCAGGGAGGCAGCGGTCCTCCCAACCTGGAATGAGCATAACGAACCGTTCCACTCACCTACCCTTCTTGTATTCTCCTTTTGCTCCCTTCTCAGACACCTGACACTGACAAGTGAAGCGGGTCGGCCCTGGCCCACTCGTGTAGATGGAGGAAATTACCTAGGACTTATCCGCAACCCGGATCCGCCAGGTATCAATACCCGCGCCAGTATCAATCTAAGCCTTACACTTAGTGCCTCACTTTACCTTCTCAACCACCACGTAAGGCAAGAATTACCAGCTGTAGGCTACGAATGAAGAAGCTGAAGCGCGGAGACGTTAAATGAGCAGCCAAAGACGGCAAGGGCCGGGGAGCCAGGGCTCGAACCACGTTTGTCCTTATACTGGTATACTTGTGACTGGTGTGCTTTCTGGGGGGACCTGACAAGGGTCGGTCTGGCCACTCGGCGGCACCAGCGGCGGCAGATCTCAGCGGTGCTTTCGGGAGGGGCTCCGACCGATGCCTCCGCGATACCCCTAAGCCACTCACCTTCCTCAGCCGCGGCCTCCCACCAGCAGCGCGCCCGGCCCGGCCCGGCTCGGCTCAGCCCTCTCCGGCCCCGCCTCCGCGACCGTTACCGCGCCTTGGGAGACCAGCCAATCGAACTGGAGCGCGGTGAGGGGCGGGCCTCGGCTACGCCTCCGAACGCCGCTAGCTGTTTCCTCCGGCAACCGGGGGAGGCTAGGCAGGCCCAGGGCCCGGTTGGCTTCGCAGCTGGAGGCGGGGCTTATATTCGCGTAGACCAGAGTGCGCCGCGCTTGCGGTCTGCGCCTGCGCACTTTCATTGCTCTTTCAACATTTTCTGGCCTCGCAGGTGCTGGTCGCAGCCACCTGGAAACTCATTTGTCCGGGAGACCGCAGAAATACATACTTAAGGCAAATGGTCAAAGTGAGGCCGGGGCGAGGTGGCCAAGGCACGCTGCTCTCCATACACACAGTTAAGCCGTGACTGCGAACTCTTGCTGCAGGACTAGTCAGCCTGTTCTCCAGGTTACAGACCTGGCTGAGCACAGCAGCACCTGGCATTTGGAGAACCCCCGTACGTGTTTGTTAATGACATTTTACCCTTGTATTCAGCATTTTCAAATCCCCACGAAGCGTCAGGCCCTACATCAGGCTCCAGAAATGCAGAGGTGGACGAAAGGAGATGCTCAAAGTTTAGTTAGGGAGATGGATATATGCTCTGAAATTCAGATACAGTATGATAGGCATAATCCGAGGATTTTGTGTAGGGCGCAGAAGGGGAAGAGAAGCATTACCTAAATCGGTTACTGAAGTCTTCCTACCTGGCTGCATTTTAGAATCTCCCGGGGAGCTTTGAAAACTTGGTGCTCAAGCCCCAGACCGCTTAAATCAGAAGCTCCAGGGTGGGATTCAGGTGTCATAGTTTGTCGGTAGTCTCTCCCCAGGTGATTCCAATGTGCAGCCAATCTCAACTGCAAACCTAGAGAAATGGTTCTGAATGGTAGGAGTTCCCCAGCAATACAAAGGAAAAACAGAGAAAACTTCCTGTGCAAATTAAATAAGATAACTCCAAAGCACATTATTATAATGCTCAGGTTACAAGTGCACAGTAAACCTTATTATTATTTTTTGTCATTTAAACCTGGGCCCCTTCGGGACCGCTCATATCTGCTCTCGCTTAAAACCTAACTCCCAAAGCTTTTACAAATATAATGGAACTTACTGAGAGCTTTCTGACAAAACTGAGTAGTATGTTGCATCACTGGAGATGGGGAGGAGGAACGCCTTGACAAGTGTGCTAAAAAGCTGGGACTTTATCCAGGGGGTGATGGGAAACCATAGACGAGTTTTCAAAGAGGTAATAAAATGGAAATGTTTTTGTTTGGTTATCTTTAGGCCTAATTTTCATGCATCTTGAGACTATAGATAAAAACTGAAAGGCCAGTCGGTTGAGCATCAGATTCTTAATTTCAGCTCAGGTCATGATCCCAGGATGGTAGAATCGAGCCCTGTGTCAGGCTCCATGCGGAGCCTGCTTAAGATTCTCTCCCCACTCTTCCCCTTTCCCCCACCCGCGTGAACTCTCTCTCAAATTAAAAAAAAAACAAACAAAACTTTTTTAACCTGTAGGAACAGCTCCACCATGTACAAACATGATCACAGCTTTTTTTCCCCACAAAATGAAATCACCTCAATATTCTATTCCCAAAATAATAAGTTCAGAATCTACAAATAGGTCCCTTACTACCATTTTCAAAAACTCATAGCGGGTTAAGTGATCCAAAAATTCCTAGTAGAAAATACAACTTCCACACACCTGAAGGGAAGGCTTGGAGTCTCATCTGCCCGATATAGTCGTTGCACGTTACAGCCACATGGTGTCGCTGTTTGACGATCTGTAGTTACCAGCTCTGTGGTGTTGCAGGTCCCACAGGGGCCAACAAGGATCTCCAACAGAAGGTATTAATCATAATGTGTCTCACAAGGAAGTCTCAGGGTCATAGCTTTTAGGGTACAATACTTTCAGGCCCATATTCACCCCTCTTCTAGGCAGCTGGGGCCATTATGAGTTTGAGCTCTGGGTCTGCTCCATGCAAACATGTTCTCACCCCTGCCACCCAACCCCTTTCCTTACCTGCCTATTCACACTAGCAATAGTTAATAAATAGATTTTCATCTTCAACCCTTGAAACAAAGTCCCACTGCTTGCCTTTTCCAAGACAATAGGGTGATTTTCCCATTCTTCTGAGTGTAGCTGCCTTAACTGTAGCCAGGAAACCAAATATCACAGGTCCATTGGGATCATTTTGGCCTCAGATAATAGAAAACCCAATTCAAACTGTTTACTTAAAAAATAAGGAAATTTATTATCTCACATAACAGAAGGTCCACAGGCAAAACAGACTTTAAGGCTGGTGAACTCAATGGTTCAACAAGTTATCAAGGACCCAATTGTTACCAGGCTCTCTGCCCTGCTGTAAACATGGTAGGTTTCAAATTCCTACTAAAGTGATTTTCCAGATGTCTACCAGGAGCAATCAGGACCCTATACTTTTTTTTTCCATCTATAATCTTTCCATCCAGTTTTTTTGAGTCAATTAGGTCTCACAGGCCCATACGCTGCTTCCCAATCAATATCTGTCTAGCAAATGTGAAGACGGAGTAAGCCTAGTTTCTGGAAGGGGAAAAGGGTTACCATAATTGGAATTGACATGGGTGGGTGGTCATTGAGTCACATAAATTGCAAGGTGGAGGTATGGCTATTTGAGTAAAACTGGCATCCTGTAAGGGTCAAGAGGACAATGGATGCTAGATGCATAATCACTAGTATCTTTTACAATCTTCAAAGCACAAGAAAGCTGATTACTCTCTATTTCCTAACAAGAGAGCCTCCTCTTCATTCCTCCTGGATTTTGTGTGTATCAAGTGGAAGGGAGGAAGCTCTACAGCACTGTCCTCCAAAGGAATTTCTTTATTACAACCATCAAGGCCTTTTCAGCACCTCTCTTTGCTAGAGAAGTAAAAGGCTCTGCACACAAGTTGTCTTAGCATTCTGCTGCATTGGTCTCAAGTTTTCTATGAGTCTTCATTGACCCACCAGAGTGTTAATGGTTCTAAACACTCATTTAACATTTATTCACAAAAATGTATTTGGCACCCATTATGTGTCAGGGACTAATCTAGATGCTGAGTTTACAGTGGTGAGTGAACCAGATGTGATTCCTGCCCTCATGGTGTTCATGATCTAGTTGGGAAGAGAAATATGAAGGAAAAAAAAACGTCAAATAAACATTAATTATGATAAATCTATGAAGGAAGAGAACAGAGGTGTGTGGAGGAGCCTCTCTCAGGAAGTGACATTTAAGCTGAGATCCAAAGGCTATCTTCATTTCAGCTTACTGCTTTCCTCTGTGCTTTGTCTTCCCAGTATAAATTACAGCCTTCGTTAACAATTAAAACAGATCTTTTCATTTCGAAACTTCTAAACTGATTCTCAAATTTTCTCCTAAGCATAAAACTATCAAAGTTATTCCCATAACAAAGAGTATACCACATACGAATGGCATTTGGTGATGAATTCTTGAAGAGTCCTCAATTTACAAGTCTTGTAGACTTAGAATCCTTAATTACACTAATACATTTGTTTCTGCCTCTCCTATGAGAATTTGAACTCTGGGGACACGGATCATATCTTACCTTTTCCAACACCTAGCATAGTCCCTGGCACATAATAGATACTTAGTACAGTGTTGAGTGGCATTGTTAAATTTGAGTCGGTTTTATACAGGGGTCTTTCACCTTCAGGAGCCATTTTCCAATATGAAAGACCATAAGCAAACAGCTCAAACATATTAATAACAAATGCTCAAGAATCAATACAGATTAACAAGAGTTATATTAATTGAACCTTTAAAATGTATCAAGCTCTGGGCTAAACACTTTTATTTTCTAATTTCTTGACTCTTCACAGCAACCTTAACATAAGTACTGTTGTTATCTTCATTTTACAAATGACCAAATTGGAAAATAGGAATAAAAAAAAAAAAAAAAAAGACTTGCTAAGATGACACAGCTAGTATGTTGGCAGAGCCAGGATCTGAAATCAGCTCCAAGGCCGACTCCATTAACCACTTTATCAACCACTTCTCTTGATGGGCATCTGCTCTACCATAAGATGGGTATGCATTTATTCCAATTCGAAGTTATTTCATCTGTGCATTAGTTATCTATTGGTACAGAACAAATTATCCCTAAACACAGCCCCTTAAAACAAAAACGTAATATCTTGACATGTCTGTGGCTCAGGAACACAGGGGGGCTTAGCTGGATGGTCTGGACAGAATCTTTCATGACGTTGCAGTCAACCTGTTAGCCTGGGTTGGTCGTCTCAAGGTTCAATTGGGGCCGAAGGATTCGCTTCCAAACTGACCCATGTGGTTACTGGCAGGGCTCAGTTTGTTCCTTACCAAGCGAGCCTCTCCACAGGCTGCCTGAGTATCCCCAAAACATGACAGCTTCCCACAGAGGGAGTGTCCAAGTGAATGTGTGAGCACCTAAGACAAAAGCTGAAGTCTTTTTTATAACCTAATCCAGGATGTCACATATCATCACTTCTGCTATATGCTGTTAATCACACAGACCAACTATAGTAAAACATAGTAGAGGACTATACAAGGATGTGAATACCAGGAAGTGAGGATCCTTGGGAGCCACCTTGGAAGCAACTTACCACAATCTGTTTCCTCATTTTTTGTGAGTGCCTCCTCCACTAGAATGTAAACTTCAAAATAACTTTTTATTTATTTATTTTTTAAAGATTTTATATTTAAGTAATCTCTACACTTAACATGGGGCTTGAACTCACAACCCCGAGATCAAGAGTTGCATGCTCCGCTGACTAAACCAGTCAGGCACCCCTCAAATGCCCTCAAATAATTTTTCAAAAGCAGGGCTCTATCATACCTAAGAACACTACTTATATAATTTTTTTATTTTTATACTAAAAAAATAATAATAGGGGCACCTGGATGGCTCAGTTGGTTAAGCATCCAACTCTTGATTTCAGTTGATGTCATAATTTCACGATTTGTGAGATCAAGCCCCACGTAGAGCTCTCCACTGAGTGTGGAGTGTGCTTGGCATTCTCTATCTACCTCTCTGTCCCTCCCCCCATTCGTTCTCTCTCTCTCTCAATATAAGTAAACATTTACAAAATAATAATCATTTCTTTTCTGGTTTTCCAGAAAGCAAAATCTCAAAGGAGATGAAACAAAATTTTGACCTGAACCCAAAGCTATGAGAGATACACATATCGAGAGGAGTGTTACCTATACATACATCAGCACAGTCAGGAGCAGGTCAGGGGGAACTGAGCCCAAGATTCCTGCATTGACTAGGACTCTGGAAGCATGTTAAAGTGGGTCCAGATCAGTGGCTCTCCCGAGCTCCCAGATACAATTATCTCAAAATAAAATTTTTAAAAAATCACCAATAGACCTACACTAAAAGAACTTCTAAGTATGTACTTTAGAAAGAAGACAAGTGATCAAAGACAAGTCTGAGATGCAGGGATTGTTGAGAAAAAATGATAAACAGGTAGACAAATCTAAACAAACATCATGTAATACAGTATAATGATCATGAAGGCAAATCTGTGGGCTGAAAAAAAGGACAGACTAAAATGAAAATGGGGGCAGCCATTGGAGTTAGAATATTCCAAGGTCCTTGTGTTGTTTGTAAGAAGAGGTGGGATGTTTAGGCTTTGTTAAGTATGTAATGTAAAATTTCAAGGGTAGCCATTTGAAGAAGAGGAATAGAGCCAATGACTTCTAAGCCAGTAGACAGAAAAAGTGGAAAAAGAAAACAAAACCTAAGTCTACTTTTAAGAATGCAAGAAAGGAGGGGTTTTTGGGTGGTCAGTTGGTTAGGTGTCTGACTTCAGCTCAGGTCATGATCTCGCGGTTCATGAGTTTGAGCCTGTCAGCTCAGGTCATGATCTCACAGGTCATGAGTTGGAGCCTGTGTCGGGCTCTGTGCTGACAGCTCAGAGCCTGGAGCCTGCTTCTGATTTTGTGTCTCCCTTTCTCTCTGCACCTCCCCTACTCACACACTGTCTCTCTCTCTCAAAAATAAACATTAAACAATTTTTGAAAGAATGCAAGAAAGGAGAATAAAAAGCAGAACACAGGTGGGACAGTTAGAAAGCTAAAGATAAAACAGTAGAGACAAACCAAATACACTAGTAATAATAAATTGACAATATATAATTCAAAGTGGGATAGTTCAAAACACCCCTCTTCATTATTTTTAATAAATTTATACCCCCTCCACCCATTTCTCCCCCCATCAACCTCTGAAGACCACCAATCTGTTCTCTGTATCTATGAGCTTATTTTTGCTTTTCTTTTTAGATTCCACCTATAAGAGACATATACATTATTTGTCATTCTCTGTCTGACTTATTTCACTTAGCATAGTGTCCTTGAGGTCCATCCATGTTGTCACAAATGGCAGAATTTCCTTTTCTTTTTCAGGCTCAGAGCCTGGAGCCTGCTTCTGATTTTGTGTCTCCCTTTCTCTCTGCACCTCCCCTACTCACACACTGTCTCTCTCTCTCAAAAATAAACATTAAACACCTTTTCACCTGAATAATAATAATAGTGTGTGTGTGGCAGGGCGGATGTCTATACCCAGAAATGAAAGTGCTGGATCATAGCATAGTTCTATTTTTAATTTTTTCCCTTTTATTTTGATTTCTGTTCATACTGTGTAAAAAATTCAGGAAATCAGTCAAACGCATTAACAATTCCCTTTTCAGGGCGCCTGGTCAGTTATGCGTCCTACTCCTGATTTTGGCTTGGAGCAGGAACTCATGGTCCCTGAGACGGAGCCCTGCCTCAGGCTCTGCGCTGACAGCTCAGAGCCTACTTGGGATTCTCTCTCTCTTTCTCTCTGTCTCTCTCTGCCTCTTCCTCCCTCCCTCACACCCCCCCCCCAAATAAACAAACACTTATAAAAAAAAAATTCCCTGTTCAAATGGAGGCCCAATGAAAACATGGAGAATGGTGAATGAAAACATTTTTAGCTGCTCTCCTAAAATACATCACTGATGAGGTGAGGTGTCTGGCTGGCTCAGTTGATAGAGCACATGATTCTTTCTTTTTCTTTCTTTCTTTCTTCCTTTCTTTCTTTCTTTTCATTTTAAAGTAGAGCATGTGATTCTTGATCTTGGGGTTGTAAGTTCAAGCCCTATGTTGGTATAAAGATTACTTAAAAATAAAATCTTTTTTCCCATCCCCTTGAGAGAGAGAGAGAGAGCAAACACACAAAAGCAGGGGAGGGTCACAGGGAAAGGGAGAGAGGGACAGAGGAACAGAGGGAGGGAGAGAGACAGAGAGAGAGAGAGAGAGACAGAGTCCCAAGGAGGCTCCATGCCCAGCACAGAGCCCAATGTGGGGCTCCATCCCATGATGGTGAGGTTATGTCCTGAGCCAAAATCAATAGTAGGATGCCTAACCAACTGAGCCACCCAGCCACCCCCAAAATAAGATCAAATTAATAGATTGAGAGTGAGAATAAGTCAAAAGCATGGGGTACCTGGTTGGCTCAGTCAGTAGGACATGTGACTCTTGATCTTGTGGTTGTGAGTTTGAGCCCCATGTTGGGCATAGAGATTAGTTTGCGGCAGGGGGAAGTAGAGTCGCAAGCAGAATCAGCTTGAATGAATACATTTATACTCAAGTTCAATACCTTTCACCGTGTTTTCTTCAGACTTTCTTTCCATAACAATCCTGTCTGGTAACAAGTGACTATTGCTACCTCTACTGTCCTGGGCCCCTGGGAATAAGTAGGTGGAAAATGTAGCCCAAACTGGTATGTTCCTTAATGCCAGTTATCTGAGAAATTCTACCCAAAGAGAAAAGAGGGGAACAAGCCAGCGGAGGAATCAGACGGCACTGCCTATTTGTGGTGCAGACTTGAGTGTACCTCATGAATGTATTCTGCAGCCCCTGGGCAGAGGAACTTCGCAGGCCTCTAAGGACAGGCCCAGATTTTTCTTCAAGCACAATCAACACTTTTCTATTAACAGGCCCTATTAACATGAACTTCTTGCATCCCACAGGCCTCATTCCACATGCCGGCCCTGCAACTGCTGAAGTGCTTTGGGTCTGTCTGTAATACAAGCACTGGACTATTGTGAAAATTAACAGACGACAATATATAAGGACATAGCAAGCATTCAACAAATTATACCTTTCTGATCATGTAGAGGATATCCAGATTTCTAAAGTTTTACCAGAAAATATGATCCTTCATTAAATAGTATCACTGAGCTGCTTCCCAACCAAGGTTTCCTGGTCCTAGCCCAACAACTCACTAAGGACTAAGAAAAAGTAATTAGGGAGGTGTCTTAGTTAGCCTTGTCCCATCCCTGAAAATTTCCACTCTGGGCCTTTTATCTGCCGCCCCTAACTCATTCTTTCAACATTTATTGAAAACTTTCTGTTCCAGACACTGATTTAGAAGAAAATTACAAATATGAAGAGTCTTTGTCTTAGAAGAGTTTTCAATACAAGGTAGCAAACAAGAAATCAGCGCTCACTAAGCAGAATCCTTGTAACATAATTTGCTTAAGAATTCAATCATTATGACTTTGCAGACTGATTAATCTATTAATACATTGTTTCCTATTGTCTCTCAACTTCCCTTTCACTCACACACTTGCTCAGCATCTTGCACTGTGCTGATGTGGGAGATGCAAGAGTGAGAGCCAAGCACCCATTGCCCCTGCCTTTAAGGACCTCAGTCTACTATTAAATTACACATTAAGCAACAATTACACAAATAATTACACACCCTGGCAGGGACTAAGGAGAATTCCAAGTGCTGCAAGTCTTCAGGGCCAAGTCAGTTTTCCTTAAGAAATGATATCTGAAGAGCAAGCTCAACAAGAAAGTGGAGGATAACTAAGGGAAAAAGCAGGGAGGAGTGCCCAGCAGAGGGAAGAGCATCCGCAGAGGCCCGCAGGGGCGGGGAGAAAGAGCTTGCATCATCTGAAAATCTACACGGGGCCTCATGCCCGCTTAAAGAGTTTGGGTCCTTATGGAAGCGGCCAGAGCCATAAACAGAGGTCAAAGAACGAAGGCCATAATCAGATTTACCTGCCTGGTGGCTTCAGAGAAGACACAGGTTCTGTTTTGGCCACCAGGTTATGCCCGGCGTCCAGCCTTGCGCTGGCTATCAGTGGGGCTTACCAACCTCGGCTGGCGGGACGACTGGACGCGGTGCAGGACTTAAGGTTTGGAGCGGGGAAGGGCGGGGAGGGGTGCCCGTGCAGAGAGCGCTAAGACGTCCTCTGAGGCAGCGGGCGGGGCTGGGTCTGCGGTGCGCGGGGGCGGGTGGCGGCCTGCGCTGGGCACCTCCGGGGACCTGAAGCGCCAGAGAGTCGGCGCGCACGGGACTGGCGGCTGCCGAGCTTTCAGCTTACGCGGAGGAGGCGCCCGGTTCTCGGCGAAGGGAACAAGCCTACGCGGCCTAAGTGGCAGAGCCCGAACCCGCGCGTTGCGGGTCCACGACGCAGAGCCTCCCGCGGTCCACGGCGGCCAGGTGAGCCCCGCGGCGCAGGTGAGACGGCCCCCAGAAGCCTCTGCGCTGGAGCGCGGCGGCGACGGCGGCGGCCATCTCGAGGCGGCAGCGGCGGGCGCTGCTAGCGGTGGGCGGTGTTTACGCGGACCGTGAGACGCCGCGGGTGAGGCCTCAGGCGGTGCTGGGGTGTTCCGGGCGTGTCGCGTCTGCAGGGCCGAGGGCAGAGGCGGGACCGAGCGGCAGGCCGCGGGTCTCCCCTGCCCGGCCAGGCCCTGCGACCTTAGGATAATACACTTCCAGCCGCTTTTTCCATGGACGCACAAGCAGACCGTATTTGTGCAGACCCTAGATCGTGAGGTGCCGTAACATCCTTGGCCAAAGGATGCATTACGGGCAGCTACCCGTGGCTTCGCGTATTTTCCTGCGTCCTTTGTATTGGCCGCACTGGACTGCGTTCGTGTGCGCCAGGCTGACCGCCGCATCCATCCCCGGGGCCTGGCCCGGGCTGTACGTGCAGTTTGTTGAGTGACCGGACTGTGATTTACTTCGTGGATGCCGCGCCGCGCCCCGCTCCCCCGCTGTCGGTGAACTTGCAGGTGGTTTTCAGTTTGTAGCTATTACAGTAAGCAGTTCGTTGAGCCCCCTGGTTCACGAAGCTTCCTGGCTTTTCTGGAGGTCCCAGGGCTTCACAAGGTTCTGGGCGTACAGTGTCAACACCTACTTGTTGAAAAGTGACCTCCCTTGTGGCTGGCCTTACCTAGAGCTTTTGCTGAAAAGGGAACTATGACTGTGTTAGTAATTTAAAACTGACTTGGGTTTAGCTTGGACATACTATTACAGTACCCAGTACACTTAAAACCCAATTTAAGGCAAAATTCAATCTGGGTTTAGATGAACAGTGGAAACATCTTAATGTTTGAAGCATGCTCTGAAACATGACTGTTGGATCGCTAGGGAAGAGACTTTAAAAGATACGCTGATGTCTAGATACTTAAGTTTTCTTTGAAGACGTAAAAAATGTTGAGTGAGTGACATCATCTTCATCAGTGAAAAAAATGGAATTTGTTTTTCCATCCTTTTCATTTACATTTTTAAAGTTTTGTTATTAAATAGAGGGAATTTTCTTTGTAATGATCATTTTCCAGTTTGGTCACATGATCCTGAAAATTAAGTGTATGTATAAGAGTTTATTTTTTAAAACTTAAAAATTTTTTTTTTTTTTTTTTTTTTTTTTTTGAGAGAGAGAGACAGAACGGCGGAGGGGCAGAGACAGAGGGAGGCACAGAATCTGAAGCAGGCTCCAGGCTCTGAGCTGTCAGCACAGAGCTGGATGTAGGGCTTGAACTTACAAACTGTGAGATCACGACCTGAGCCGAAGTCGGACACTTAACCGACTGAGTCAATCAGGTGCCCCATTCTCTCAGGTTTTAAAGCCAAGTCTCGGGGCACCTGGGTGGCTCAGTCGGTTAAGCGGCCGACTTCGGCTCAAGTCATGATCTCGCGGTCTGTGAGTTCGAGCCCGACGCTGTGCTGACAGCTCAGAGCCTGGAACCTGTTTCAGATTCTGTGTCTCCCTCTCTCTCTGACCCCCCTCTCTCTCTGACCCTCCCCTGTTCATGCTCTGTCTCTCCCTGTCTCAAAAATAAATAAAAACGTTAAAAAAAATAAAAATAAAGCCAAGTCTCTTCTCTCTCCTTACCCACTTAGCAGGCCAGTATCCTTTCTCTGTGGGCCCATTCTGTCCTTCACTGCTTCCCTTTTCAAGGACACTCCTATGGTTCTGTTGTAGTCATCTTTTGGTCTCTCTAGAGCCCCTCACTCTGAGCTTAGTGTCCAGCTGAGTGCCTGGCACATAAGTGACTGATAACTATCAGCAAGGTGAATGAATTTAGAATATGACATGTGTTTATTAAGTCCAGTTTGTAACTTAGAGATGTGTGACAGATATTTATCATTATTCAAATGAGTAATGGAGATATTGGGAACAAGGACAGTTGTGATCATCTTTCAGTTATAGATATAATCACATTTCAAGAAACACTACCAGAATGGCACCTAGGTCTTTTTTTTTTTTAACAATTTAGTTGAAGTATCATTCACATACCATACAATTCACCCATTTAAGGTATACAGTGTCTTTTTGTATATTACACTATTAATTTTTTTAAGTAGCGGCAAAATACATATGACATAAAATTTGCCATTTTAGCCATCTTTTTCTTTTAAATGTTTATTTTTGAGAGAGTGAGAGAGTAGGGTAGGGGCAGAGAGAAAGGGGGACAGAGGATCTGAAGCGGGCTCTGTACTGACAGCAGAGAGCCTGATGCGGGGCTCTTGAACCATGAGATCGTGACCTGAGCTGGAGTTGGGTGCTTAGCCAACAGCCACCCAGGTGCCCCAGCCATTTTAACCATCCTTAAGGGTACAATTCAGTGGCATTAAGCACATTCACAATTTGGTGCAACCATCACTATTTCCAAAACGTTTTAGCACCTTAGATAGATGCTCCATAAATAAATGAATGTATAAATAAATGTTGATAGTTTAGGGGAAAACTTCAAAAAATAAATGTGATTTTGATTTCTCACTTCCCTTCTAATTTGTTGTGTTGTCTTTTATACTTCTATGTGAAAAGTTATTGTAATTAAGTTAGTACTATGCCTTTATGTTAGTGTGATAATATTAAAGTCCCTTGTCATGGAAAAACTGGGCAATTCTTTCAAGTTTGAATGCTGAATTACTGAGCTTTATAAGGTCTTTAAAAGTTATAAAGCAAAATTTGAATGATATCCCTAAGCCCACTCTGATGTGCAAAGGATGGCTTATCCAAGTTTATATTCTGTTTGCTTCCTCTATTGCTATGTATTCTCTTTGCTTTTATAGGTGCAGGATACCCTCCACTTTCATAGGAGATATCCTAGGGCTTCTAGAAAGACTAGAAAATTTCACAAATTGTTAAGGTGCTACCAAAAAAAAAAAAAAAAAAAAAAAAAAGATTTATTCTAGCTACAAAGGGTTTTGAAGTTTTGTCTAATTTTTATTCTAAAATTTGTATATTTTCTTTGCCTGTTGGAGTGCTTTTATCAGTACTAATTTCTTCTTTGACATCCTTTTAAAAACAGTTTGTGGGTTCTGACTGTTTCCAGCTAAAGAAGTTGGGCAATCTCCCATTTTTAACAAGGAGGGAGCACCCTTGGGCAACTATAGGGAAAAGGCTAGGCCAGAGTAGATTTTGGAAGCAAAAAATAGTTGAGCCTATTTTTTGGTAGGTTTGGCAGGGGTACAGGCTGTTAATCTCAAATCTCCAAATGTGGAGGGTTTCCTATGCATGTGTGAATATGTGTGCTTTTGATTTTAGTAAAATTTAATTAGTATTATAGCCCAGTTAATTCTGGGGTATTTGCATTGGAGTACTGGGCTCTAATTCTGGCTCAGGCCCTACTAGTGACCTGAGCAAACCACATAACTTTTGTGGATTCATTATTGGCACTAGTAAATTAAGTGGGGTCGAGTAAGTGGATAAATTAAGTTTGCTGTTGGGAAACAGCACTAGCATATCCTTGGCTGCTACCTGCAAACTTGTCATTTCTTTGAAGTTCTCTAAAAAAATTTTTTAAAATTTATTATATTTTTTATTAAGTAAGCTCTATACCCAATGTGAGGCTTGAACTTACGACCCCGAGATCAAGAGTTGCATGGTCTACTGGCTGAGCTAACCATGTGCCCCCCCCCAAATTTTTAAGTTATATATTCTGACATAATGTGTATTCTAAAATTTAATATTATGATTGCATTTAAATTTGTTACCACCCTGTACCATTGATGCTTCCTGAGATGCATTCTGTGTATCCTGGAGTTTTATGTATTCCCTGACCTACACCTCACACCCTTGGGGCTTCTTATACCTTGATTTGAGGAGCACAGGACCCAGAGGACCTCTAGGTCTCTTGCAGCTCTGATGTGGTATAATATTTGGAATAAACTAGAGTTTATTCTCTAGTTTTAGGAAATTATACATTTATAACAGGGAAAAATATGATTGGCCAATGTGCATGACTTAATTTCTTTTCCTGAAATTGGAGGTTGCAATTCTATTGTATGTAAAAGCTGGTTTCATCAGAAACTGCATGCAATTTAAGAAATGGATTGCAAACTTAGAAAAAACCCTTTGCAGATGTTATCTTTGTTGCTCTCAATCTTTCTTTGCTGCAATTCTGCTTTTTTCTTTCCTGGCTGCTAATTGGATTAAAGGCTATTTTGCCAACCATGGCATCTGGAGATGACAGTCCTATCTTTGAAGATGACGAAAGGTAAATGTCTTGCATGGCAGTAAAACTAGCTTTTGAAATTTTCAACCACTCAAGAGTTATTTATCCAGGCTACTTTTGTTAAGCACACATTTTGTAAAGTTGCAGAATGCTTCGTTTTGCTTTTCTGTGATTTAGAGCAAGGGCAGTAAACACTTGGCATGTAGGTGGCTGCCACCAACATGGCACGTCTTTTCCCGTAGGGCCTGCTATAAGGTCTCCAAACCCATCTTAGCACAGAGTTCCTGGAAATCACTTCAAAATGACAAAAAATCCATTTACCATTTCTTATTTAGAGCACACAAAAGACATTAGAGTGAATAAGGAGTAAGATGTAGTTAAAAGAACAGGCTCAAATATATTTTATGTATGTCTTATATAACATGTCATTCACACAGGACTCGTATAGGATGAATGTTATATATTTTATATTAACATATTAATATCAAACATATGTACTTAATTTGTGCCAGAAACTTATAACAAAACAGAATCCTTTATTTTTTAAATAAGATTACTATAGTAAGGACAAGAATTACCATTTTCCATTTTTTTCTCTCTTATTATAGGACATTTCTTCTATGACTTTTATTTTTCTTAGTATAATGAATTAGAGCCCTTTTTGTTGAAATGAATCCTAATTGGTTTAAGTATGAAATGTTTGGAGAGTTTTTGTTTTGGAGTGAATGGATCTGAGGAAGAAAAACCAGAATTAAATACTGTGCTTTCTAAATGGGGGTGCAGGGGAGAAGTAGAGACTTTTTACTGACCTTTCCAAGCATTATTCTGTAGCCAAGCTTAGAATACTATCCTGGATAAACTGATCGGCTCTTAATCCTATTAATATTAAGGTGACTTTGTTTGGAATTATCCGACTACATACCCATATATAGTAGTTTCATCTTAAAGGAAGAGTGCACAAGAGGGAGAAGATAGTTATATGTACTGTGAGTAGAATTTCTCAGTTACTATCACTTTAATATTTTCTAATTTTATGGGTTAAAAAATCTGATATTTTTACCTGGAAAGATAAATTACTGTTTTTGGTCTATTATAATTGCTTCATTTTATTCCCTTAGCCCTCCTTATAGCCTGGAAAAAATGACGGATCTCGTAGCCGTTTGGGATGTTGCTTTAAGTGACGGAGTCCATAAGATTGAATTTGAACATGGGACCACATCAGGCAAACGAGTGGTATATGTAGATGGGAAGGTAGGGAAAAAATGCTTGATTTTGTTAATATAGATTCTTCATGTATGAATTCAGGGCTTTTCTCTTACAGTGGTTATCTTTATATTTTGGCCTGTATCATTTTGCTGGACAAAGCAAACTATTTATAGTTACAGAATCCATAGACTATATAACATTTAAACTTCAAGTGCTTTTATTTTGTAAAATATTTGGATCATGAAAGAATAAAATTATACCTATATAGCACTGCTGTTTACTCACTTTAATTATACCATTTCTTGGGGCGCCTGGCTCAGTCAGTTATGCATATGACTCAATTTCGGCTCAGGTCATGATCTCATGGTTTGTGAGTTCAAGCCCCTCATCAGGCTCCTTGCTGACAGCACAGAGCCTGCTTGGGATTCTTTCTCTCCTTCTCTCTCTACCCCTCCCCCACACTCACTTGCTCTCTCTCTCAAAATAAATAAACTTAAAATTTTTTAAATTATAGCATTTCTATAAATATTAAATTTTCTTCCATTTGTGTGTTTTCAACTTTTATATTTTATTGCTTAGGAAGAGATAAGAAAAGAATGGATGTTCAAATTAGTGGGCAAAGAAACCTTCTGCGTTGGAGCTGCAAAGACAAAAGCAACGATAAATATAGATGCTATCAGTGGATTTGCATATGAATATACTCTGGAAATTAATGGGAAGAGTCTCAAGAAGTATATGGAGAACAGGTCAAAAACCACCAATACTTGGGTATTACATTTGGATGGTGAGGACTTTAGAGTCGTTTTGGGTGAGTGCTGTTTCTGCAGAATTCATTGGCTTTTTATGATAGTTGTTAATTAGTCCCTCTGTGAGAGCTTTGAATAGACAGAGTGTAAGGGTAGGTATATTTTTCTTTTTTTTTTTTAATGTTTGTTTATTTTCAAGAGAGAGAGAGAGTGGGTACACTAGTTGGGGGGAGGGGCAGGATTGGGAAACACAGAATTGGAAGCAGGCTCCAGGCTCAGAGCTGTCAGTACAGAGGCCAATGTGGGGCTTGAACTCATGAACCATGAGATCATGACTCAAACCAAAGTCAGACCCTCAACTGACTGAGCCACCCAGATGCCCCAACGTAGGTGTATTTTTGATGTGTCCTGTGTGAATGAAGTATTCATTTAATTGATATGTGAGAACCAGATTTTATAGTGACAGTTTTGAGGATGATAAACAGGTTAAAAAAAAGAGAGAAATATTGATGTAGACATTTGCTATTTATTATTGATATTTCTATTATTTAATATTATTATATTTGTCTTTAAAAGGATGTGTAAAGACAGTTGGAGGGGCACCTGGGTGGCTCAGTTGGTTAAGCGTCCAGCTTCAGCTCAGGTCATGATCTCATGGTTCATGAGTTTAAGCCCCACGTCGGCCTCTCTGCTGATAGGTTGGAGCCTGGAGCCTGCTTCCAATTCTGTCTCTCTCTCTATCAAAAATAAATAAGCATTAAAAAAAAAAAAAAAAGACCGTTGGAAATCTAAGATTGATTAGTAACCAGGGACTTTTTCTCTAGGTAGCAATAGGTTTAGTACTGCAACAGATCAAAATTGTCAAAGTCCAGATAAAGTAGATTAAAAAATAAAAAGTAGTAAGCCATTGATCTTTAAACTAAGTTTTTTTGTTACAGATTGCCATCTGTGTTGTTTCTACCAGGCCTACAAAACTTAAGAGACACATATTTACCAGTTACTATCTTTTCTCTCTTCTGGTACTCCAAGTATTTCCTGCTTCTCAAATCATTAAGACCATTTGGATCATCTCATTAATTCATTGATTCACTTATTTAGATGATATCGAGTACCTACGAAATACCAGTTAGCATATCAGTCACTGAGGATACATAGATGAAGAGATGTTGTCCATACCTGTAAAAATTCTGCAGTCTAGTCAAATGCTAGAAAATACCTTTTTATTTTTTTTAAGTTTATTTACTTTTGAGTGAGGGGGAAGGGGCAGAGAGAGAGGGAGACAGAATCCCAAGCAGGCTCTGAGTTGTTAGGGAAAAGCCCATGCAAGGCTTGAATTCACAAATGGTGAGGTCGTGACCTGAGCCAGAATCAAGAGTCAGATGCCTAACCGACTGAACCACCCAGGCACCCCTACAAATACCATTTTATAAAAATTTTTTTAAGAATGAAAAATGTTGCTGGGGCGCCTGGGTGGCTCAGTCAGTTAAGCGTCTGACTTCAGCTCAGGTCATGATCTCATGGCTCGGGCTCTGTGCTGACAGCTCAGAGCCTGGAGCCTGCTTTGGATTCTGTGTCTCCCTCTCTCTCTGCCCCTCCTCCCGCTCATGCTGTGTGTGTGTATCTCTCTCTCTCAAAAATAAATATTCAAAAAAAGTTAAAAAAAATAGAATGAAAAATGTTGGGGCTCCTGACTGGCTCAGGATTTTGAGTATGATCTCAGGGTTGTGAGTTTGAACCCCATGTTGGTATAGAGACTAGTTAAAAATAAAATCTTAAAAAAGAATGAAAAATGTTTGGAGCACTGGCTGGAAGTACATGGATTTCGTGGATTGCATTTCTGTGATGTTTCTCTGTTTCTTTTTCCTTTTCTTTAAAAAATATATATTTTTAAATGTTTTATTTTTGGGGCACCTGGGTGGCTCGGTCGGTTAAGCGTCCGACTTCGGCTCAGGTCATGATCTCACGGTCCGTGAGTTCGAGCCCCGTGTCGGGCTCTGTGCTGACCGCTCGGAGCCTGGAGCCTGTTTCAGATTCTGTGTCTCCCTCTCTCTCTGCCCCTCCCCTGTTCATGCTCTGTCTCTCTCTGTCTCAAAAATAAATGTTTAAAAATAAATAAATAAATAAATAAATAAATAAGTTTTATTTTTAAGTAATCTCTGTACCCAGTGTGGGGCTCAAACTTACAACCCTGAGATCAAGAGTCGCATGCTCTACCAACTGGGCCAGCCAGGCACCTGCATTTCTCTAATATTTCCTATACATTGGTAGTTGACTGAAGAATTGGTCAGATTTAGCTTTGATTTTTTTTTTTCTGGCAACACTACTTTATAATTTCGTTATATCAAGAGGCACATGTTGTTTCGTTATATCAAGAGGCACATGTTTTTTTTTTTTTTATGTTGCCAACCTTTAATACCTAATGTTTGTAGCCATTAATTCATTAGCAGTTGCCAAATGGTGATATTCTGGAATATTTCTAAAATAAGAAACTTCCTGTCATCTGTCTGGTTGCACAGAGTTACAATTTGTATAACAAATGCAGAATAACACTTGTTTTGCCTTTACCAGTTTTCAAAATACTGAATTGGAACATATTCTCCTCTAAAGGTGATTGTTTAGGGTTTTTTGGTCGTTATTAACTCATGGATTTAAACAATTTGATGTGTGTCACAAAATATTGAAGTTATTATCCTTATTGACCCTCAGATTGTCCCAGTTTTGGCCAATGGTGTATTGTTTAGATTTACTCCTGAGTCCTTTTGACACATCCTTGGTAGACATTGAAAGCTTCCTTGCAGTCTGGTATGACAAGATGTCTTAGGCTCATTTGAACATTTTCTACTCAGACATGAAATCACCCCTTTTTCCAAAATGCCCTGGTTTCTAGTAGAGGCAAATGGTATTTCAGGAGCATAATCTGGGCATACGATAAAGATGCTCATTATTTTTAGGAAAGCCGCAGGCAGGCAGAGGGAAGAGGCTCCAAGACGCACATGCTCCAGGACCTCCTATGACTCACTGAATCCACTTCTGAGCAGCAATGACTGAATACTTTATCAGATAGATATGTTCTTTTTTTTAACATACATACTTGAATAGGTGCTATACTCATATGATTCAGAAATAATAATGATGGGAAAAGATACATGCAGAAATTTCTTTCCACCCCTATTCCCATCCACCCTGTTTCCTCAATAAAGATAAGCTTTTTTTTTTTTTTTAATAATGAGCCCTTCCAGTGTTTCATTATTCAGAGTCAAGCAAATACAAATATTTTACTACTGCCTTATTTCATAAAAGCCTCTTGCTTTATTGACTTATTTGTATATTTGGAGGATCCTCTTCTACTAGCACATAAAGAACTTTCTCATACTTTTTTTTATAGCTGCGGAGTAAGTCTCAGTAGTCAGTAAAAAAGTTTATTTAACTTATCCCTGACAGATGGGCGTTTGGGCTATTTCTAACCTGCTGCTGTTAGAAGCAGTGTTGGATGAATAGCTTTGTTCACCTGCCTCTTGGAATTTGGTTCACATATCCCTTTAGCATAAAATCCCAGAAGTGGGAAAGTAGGGTCGCTGGGTCCAACATCACTGCCCTTGTTTGAGGAGATGGTGCCCGGTTGTCCCTCCTGGTGCTTCTACTGGTTTGTGCTCCCAAGTACCCATTTCCCCACAGGTTCTCCAGCTGAGCATGGTGTCAGATTTTGTTATTTTTTTTGATATTCTGCTGCATGAAACGTATTTCAGTGTTGTTCATATTTGCCTTTTTCAAAATTAAGTGAAGTTGAGCATCTTTTCATGTTTGAGGTCCTTTTGTGTTTCTTTTCTGATAATGCATCTTCGTGTCCTTTGACCCATTTTCTTTGGGGCTGTTGGTCTTTTTCTCAAGATTAGACTTTTGTCTGTGCTGTGAGCTTCACTTCATTTTTCCCAGTTTGTCATCTATTGTATGAGTTTGCTTATGTGTGTACATGGTTTTTTAAACCATGCAGAAATATTCTTTTATGTAGTCAGATTTATCCCATTTTTCTTTTATGGTTTCTGGATTAGCAGGTTTCTTCAGAGGTACATTAATAATAGCTTTAGAAGGAATCTGCGTGCAAGCACATGTCCAGCAAGCACACTAAATAAAATTCCAGTTTTCACCACCGCCATGCTTATTTTAGCACTGTGCTCTCTGATCAGCTGTTGGGTCAAGCTGGGTTTCCCTGCAGCTGCGGCTGGTGATGCCTTCCGCTCAGGAGGCCACTAGGGCAACATCTGCCCACATCTTTTGGGCCCCTCTGCCTCTGTCTCCCTTTAGCCCAGCTCAAAGGCCTCCCTCCACTCTCTGAGGCTCCCATCTCAAGGTGTGGGGAGAAAAGGATCCCTGTTAGACTGTGTTCCTGGAGTAGATGGCCTGTCACAATTAAGCCCCTGACTGGCACCTCAGCCTTGACCCCCAGGCAAGTTTTTGCCTCCTGGGCATCCCGCGCACACGGGTCATGATTCTTTCCAGCCTTCGTTATAACACCTACAGGTCATCTTCTGGCTGCTTAATGACTGCAGTCTTCTCTCCTGCCACCTGCCAGCACACTAATATTTACAAGCAGGCCTGGGGAATCTTCCCCCAAAACTCACATATATTGTGCACACGCGCACACATATACATGCCTCCCGAAGTGAGCTCTGGCAGCTTAACCAACAGCCAAGCTTATCATGGCAGCATTTGGCTCCATACCCAGTGCATACCCAGTAGCACCGTACCCAGCACAGCCACCAGGTATACCTGTGTTGTTGGTTTTTTATGATCCAATAATTTTCCCCAAAGTGAAACTATCGCAAAAAATGAAGAGAGATTCTTGTGCTATCCAGTAGGAAATTAAAGGCTAAATTTCTAAGCCTGACGTGCTGTCCAGCCTGTGTGAACCTCGTGGCAGCCTTTCTTGGTGGCCTTTGTGTGCCATCATCCAGGTGGCTCAGTGTGACAGGGGAGTCATCTGGTCTCGATGACAGTCCATATGAAAAGTTCCTTCCTCACATTCATTTCTGTGCATCCTCTTAAATACTGACGTTTGTGCTGCGGTGTTTATTTTGTTTGACAAGGCTTCATCCATTTGTGCTGAGACCATGATTTTCTCTTAAAAGAGTGTTTTGTTTCATTTTTGTTTTGTCTGTGAACCGAGAGTAAACATAGTGTCTTCAAATTTAGGAGAATTTGAAAGCCATGAGTACATTTCAAAATCTAGTATATCAAACTTTTCTTAAAATAATGAAGAGTTAACTTTGAGTCATAGAGTATAATTTTTTTTAATTTGTTACTTTTACAGAAAAAGACACTATGGACGTATGGTGTAATGGTAAAAGAATGGAGACAGCAGTAAGTTGACCTCTGATTACTTTTAGCACCATGAGTATAGTTGCCATTGAAATGTTGCTGCATTTCCTAATTGTGGAGATTGATAATTAACCAAGGTCATCTCGGTTAAGAACAAGAAAGATGAAGTACCCTTGACTCCAAATTCTGAAGACCTTTCCCAGACAGCGCCTGGGGACAGGAAGGGCATGGAAACACCTTATGTTGCGAGCTGGCATCAGCTCTCACCAGCTGGCACCTTTCCTCGCCTGGACCAGACTCTGTCCTAAAAAGCATCCACACATCAAAAACTGCCCCTCCCACCCCACAAAGTTTGGCCTCCTCCTGTGTTTTTCCAAGTTCAGGTGGGGCTCTATACCTCCACTTCTCAAATCTGCATGCATAGGAATCACCTGGGATCTTGTTAAATGCAAACTGTGACACTTCCCTTGGTGCTGCCAATGCTGCTTGTCGGCCCATGGGTCACACTTTGAATAGGAAGGCTTTACATATACCATACTCAAAGCAGATAGTACTTCTCTAGAAGAAAAGTTTTTGAAAAAGAAGTGCTGCACACAGTGTCGGATGACACAAAGGCAGAGAGGAAAGGGCACTGTCGCAAACCCGAGAAGACAAGTGGAATTTGTAGACCAGCAGTGCCAGGAGGGTACACTGCTCATTGAGGCCAAGCACGACATCCCCGTCAGACCCCAGAGTGTTGGGCCCCTGCCGTCAGCTGCTTGCATTGTTATGTGGGATGGATATTGGGATGAATTCGGTGAGAATGAAGTAATAGCGGTGTGCACAGCACAGGGAGCCAGTGGAGACAGAGGAGACCAGCATGGAAAGCACAGAGTGTGGGACTGGGAGCTCACGTCCCTGGGTGGACATTCCGGAGGGCTGTGGGGTCTGCTGGCCAGCAGGGGGCGCTATCCCTTGTACCCACCTTTCATGCTAGCTCAGACGTGGACTTCTGGGCTAGAGGTGACAGGACTCTGCTGTTGTTACATTTTAGCTAGTTGCACATTGTAGTTGCTGCCATTGTCTCCTTGTCTGTTGTCGGGATAGGAAGGTGGGGAGAGGTGCTTGGAAGGCAGGAGGTCCGGGATGAATTTGTTCAACAGGCTACCGAAGACCTGCTGGGTCTTGTGGCTGTCTGCTTCTGAGGAAGTGCCCACGCCAGAAATCAGAAGTTACAAAGATAAATGCTTCTCTCTTTCTTACTCCTGGTATGAATTCTTGAAGGGATATTTAACCAGGGCTCACTCAACGATCCCCAGAGCTTGAGCCACTCACTCTCCAAGTTAAATCCACTGTTAGAGACTTCTTTTATTCAGAGAGGCTTGGTGAGCACTTCAGTGTTTCACGGCCCCTTGTGGAATCCATTAACGTAGATCAGGCACCTGCTGTGTACCCAATGCCACACCTGGTGGTTCTTGCTGTTTTTTCTTTCCTACCCTGGAATTCTCTAGATGCTCAGTCAGCGGTTTTTAATCCCCTTCCCTCCCACCCTCAAGGAATTCTCCAGTGCAGATGTAAAGAGAACATTGTTTTGTGGTGTTAAGAATGTGGTCTGTGGTCGTAAATAAGAATTTAATGATAATGTTTATCCACAATGTCTTTGTTCTTCAGTTATTAACAGGGAAGCACAAGTGTTTGGACAATAGCCCTTTACAACCCAGTTGCTTCCTTATTGTAACTACAACCTAATTTGCAGTGTGGTGTTGGCAGCTCTGTATCTGGGCAGCCTTCCCCAGCACAGTGCACACCTGAGCTAGTTTATTTTCTCCTTTTTCTTTTCATCTCAAAGCCTCATGACCAAGATTATGTATCTGTGAGATTGTGCCCCCGCAAGGTGTCAGTACACCTCCCATAAAGAGCCATTGGCCAGAATCTTCTCAGAGCTCAGAAAAAGCTCTACCCAGTGCATCCCATGCTTTCATTGGTTGGATAATATCAGCTACGGGACCTTGTTCTGTCCACTTTGGCTGCCAGGAAGCCCATAGCCAAGTTTTAAGTCTGCTTTTCATTTCTTTGCTGTCTGGCAGAATTCATATTTATCCTCCAAGCCTCCTGTTCCTTCCTTCTCTGTACTACTTGGCCCCGATCTTTTTACTCTAGATGTTCAGTAGAAATACAATATGAGGCACAGATACGAGTTTCTTGTATAACTTTTCTAGCAGCCACACTAAAAAGTCTTAAGATGAAATTCATCTTAATAATATATTTGGTTTAAATCAGTATATCCAAAATATTATCATTTAACATTTAATCAACATAAAAAGTTTTTAGAGTTATTTTACATTCTCTGTTTCATTCTCAGTCTTCCAAACTCAGTGTATAGTTTACGTTTAAATAGCACGTTGCATTTCAGAGTCCCCACATCTCACGTGCTCAGTTGCCACCTGTGGCCGGTGGCTACTGTGTCTGGAAGAACGGGTCTAGACTCGGTAGTATTTGCTTTTATGTGACCTGTGTGTTTTACAGTAAATCACCTTACATTCTGAGGAATCAGATTTTCAGAGTGGGTAAGAACATCCCATCCCTTCCTGAAGGGGGCCCTCAGCAACTATTTCACCACTCTGTGCCTCCACCTCCTCACCTCTGCAGTGTGGATAGCAATACTACTTCTAGGACTATAGTAATAGTACTTCTAGTCTATATACAGGGCTATGCGAGGACACCCTGAAATAATGCATGCGAGCTGTTCTTGACATAGAACAAGTAACTTGGTATAAAGTATGTGTTTGCTATCATGTTTGTCATTTTTACTTTTAAAAATAGTTGATACTGTCTACATAGAACATGTTATAGTCACCTAGTCACGTGGTGTAAGGGTTTTTTTTCCCCTGAAACATAAGATTCTATAATCTTGAGGGGTACAGGTAAGACATTTTCGGTTCATAGCAGAGATGTAAAAGCATCTAGCAATACAAGGTTCTAACTTTAATTTTCCAAAGTTTAACATTTAGCTGATAGATACTTCATTATACTACGCTTTTAGATGGTGTTAATGCTCTAGACGAAGATAAATGTTACTGGAACACTAATTCCTCCTTCTTTTGTTGGCCTAGGGTGAGTTTGTAGATGACGGGACTGAAACTCACTTCAGTGTTGGGAACCATGACTGTTACATAAAGGCTGTCAGTAGTGGGAAGCGGAAAGAAGGGATTATCCATAGTCTCATTGTGGATGATAGAGAAATTCCGGAGATTCTTGAATGACTTCATGATGGTGCATTTTAATCTTAAGAAGTAAAGATCAAGACTTTTAAATTAGTGTGGTAATTAAGTATGTTCAAGATGTACTTTTTAGTACACTTAGTCTCCCAACTGTTTAGTTTTTAGTTACTTAAAACGGTAATATTCCAAGGGTCAAAAAAAAATTATGTACAATCATAAAAATTGCAATTTATTTTGTAAATAATGTAAAGTGTTTTAAAGCCAAATGGACCAAAGATATGGACCAAAATCACTAATGTTTTACAAGAGGAACTTTAACTATAATAAACACTATAAAATAAAATGGGTGCTGCTTGATTTGTGTTTCTAAAAATGGATGTCTTTGTATATTTTTAACCTATGCAGATAGTCTCTTTAGTTTAAAGCAGTTGGTACATAATGACATGATTAGTTTAACTGGAGAAAATGAGAAACATTTTCTGTCTGGAAACTTAATGTCAAGTCGTGTCACACAAGAATTTAATTAAAAATGGGTTTCTGGAAATGTAGTCATTTTGTTTAATCAGCACAGTAGGGACAAATTAACAAGAGAAAGAAAACAAACTTCTTTACACCAGCCTGTCTCACTTGCATCCTCAGGCAGTATTTACTAAAGTCAGAGTTGCTGGGACACCTGGGTGGCTCATCAGTTGAGTGTCTAACTCTTCACCTCAGATCACGATCTCATGATTCATGAGATCGAGCCCCACGTTGGGCTCCGCACTGACAGTGCAGAGTCTGCTTGGGATTCTCTCTTTCTTCCTATCTCTGCCCCTCCCCCTGCTTGCATGTGATCCCTCTCTCTCTGTCTCAAAATAAATACATAAATATTTAAAAAAAAAAAAAAAGCTGCATATGGTGTGGGGAGATAGCAACAGCGGGAAGCAGGCCCACCCAAGCACACTCAGACTGCCTCGTCAGGACAGTGAGTGCTTGAGAATTCATTCAGTACTCTTATGGTCTTTCAAGGCAGGATATAGTTTAATAGTAGGACCCTTCATTGCAGTATCTCCTGTCTATTCTCACATGGTAATCCTCTGTGAGAGGAGGGATTGATTCTCCGTTTTCTACACTTGCTCTGTCTGATATGGGAGCCATTAGTCATGTGGCTATTTAAGTAAAATTACATACAATTAAAAATTCAAGTCCTTTATTACACTAGCCACATTTCAAGTGCTCAATAGTCACCTGGGGCTAGGGGCAGCCATATTGGACAGTGTAGATACAGAACATATCCATCATCCTACCATATTCTGTACTGGCTGGCCTGGATACATTGTCTCAAGTCTAGTGAGTTGCTCACTAGTGGCGCCGGCAGGATGTAAACCCAGGTTTTTCCTGACCCTGAAGCCCATCCCTTTCTATCTCCCTGCCACTAACCTATTTCTAAGAGATTTGGGGCAGAACAGAGGCACAACCAGGTTCAAGTACCAGGAACAGGAACTAAGGGGAGAACAGAGAGAGGGAAGGTGCTGGCTCCACCAGGTCTGGGGTAGGCAGGCGACATGCTAGGTGGCAGAGCAAGCGTATTAAAATTAGCCTTTGACTATTTGCTTCCTCTAACTTTTTTTTCAAGTCTTCACAACTGGCAGGTCACTATACTACCTTCACAGAAATGATCCCCTGTTCTCCACCCCCACTTTGCATCACAGCCACTGGAAAACTAGGAGAGGAACTAAGAGAGACTCTTCCAAGGCTTCTTCAACTCACATTTGGGTTTGCTTTCAAGTGTTTGGGTATTTTCTTTTAAATAATGGGCTTCTTTTAATGGCCGTATTTTATCTGGTACCAAAACAAATGTTTTATTTATTTATTAGAGAGAGAGGGCGCAAGTGAGTGAGGGGCAGAGAGACAGACAGCAGTGGGGGTCATGCACACCCGAAGCAGGGCTCCAACTCACGAACCTTGAGATATGACTTGAGGCGAAGTGAGATGATTAACCGACTGAGCTGCCCAGGCGCCCCCAAAAACAAATGTTTTAGACTTAAGTCCAAAAGCAAAACAAATGTTGAGGTGCCTGGGTGGCTCAGTCAGTTGAGCGTCCAACTCTTGATTTGGGCTCAGGTCATGATCTCGCAGTTCATGGGTTTGAGTCCTGCGTTGGGCTCCGTGCTGAGCCTTATTCAGCGCAGAGCCTTATTTGGGATCCTCTCTCTCTGCCCCTCCTCATTTGCTGTCTCTCTCTCTCTCAAAATAAATAAACAAACTTAAAAAAAAAAGCAAAGCAAGTGTTTTTAGGCACCTTGTGTTGAACTCTAGTTATTAGAGGTCAAAACCTGTTTTCAGTGTGCATCATGTCCCACATCGAATACTTGGGCATACAGTTTGATTTAATCTTTGTGGAAATCAAACCTGGGGACAGGGTTTTGCCTTTGACTTGGTGAACCGATGTTCTGTGTTGTTCATTTGAAGCAGCATGGTAATATAACAGTGCAGCCTGGATTTGAAGTTAGGCACAGGTCAGGTTCCTGAGCCTCAGTCTCTTCATCTTAAAGATAAGAGGCTATTTGTTTTGTTGTTTTAGTTGTTGAATGAGGTATTTCAGATGTGCAACATATAGAAAATAATATAACAGACAGTTGTATTATTTAACTGGGTTATACCATTTACCCAGTTTAGTAACTAAAGCATTACATTGCAACTGAATTGCCATGTACCTTCCCAATTCCCAGTCCTCTGCCTTGCCCAGATAATCACTGCCATAATTTTCTTTTTTTTAATTTTTAACGTTTATTTATTTTTGAGAGAGACAAAGTGTGAGCAGGAGAGGGGCAGAGAGAGAGGGAGACACAGAATCTAAAGCAGGCTCCCGGCCCTGAGCTGTTGGCACAGAGCCTGACGTGGGGGCTCAAACTCACAAACTGTGAGACATGACCTGAGCTGAAGTCAGATGCTTAGCTGACTCAACCACCAGGTGCCCCTGCCATAATTTTTAAAAAAGATTTTAAAGTAATCTCTACACCCAACGTGGGGCTTGAACTTACAACCCCGAGATCGAGTCACATGCTCTACTGACTGAGCCAGCCAGGCACTCCTCACTGTTGTAATTTTGATGTTTGTCATTCTCATGCAAGTCTATATTCCTTTCCTGTATAAACATATATCCCTAAACAGTACACAGTACTATTTAAAATTTTAAATATCCTCTTCATGTATCCTTCCTGCAACATGCTTTTTTTCCCACTCAACATTGTTTTTGAGATTTATCTAAGTTGACATGTGCAACTCAAGTTTCTTTTCACTCTTGCATTCAACCATACGAATTTAGTCATCCACTCACCTCAGTAGTTTTCAGATGATCAGTAATACCATCAGTGCTCTAATGAACATCTCTGTGTATGTCCCTTGAGGATATGCTTAAGAGTTTCTCTTGGGCCTTGCTATTTAAAGTGTGTCATTGAACTAGCAGCAACGACATCATCTAGGAGCTTGTTAGGAGTTAAGAATCTCCCGTCCTTCCCCAGGCCTACTCAGAGTCTGTGTTTTAATAAGCCCCCGTGGTGATTTATATGTACGTCAAAGATTGAGAAGCACTGCCCTTAATACACTCAGAAGTAGGATTGCTAAATCAAAAGTAGGTGTATCTTCAGTATCACTAGATATTTGCCAAATTGTTCTCATAGGTGGTTGTGCCATTATAAATTTTGACCAGAAGTTCTTTTCTTCATATCTTCAACTGGAAGTTGTCAAGATTTTAAAATTTTGCCAATCCAATGGGTTTTTTTTAAGTGGTGCCTCATTTTATTTTTATTATTTCTAACGTTTTTATTTATTCATTTAAGTAATCTCTACACCCAACATGGAACTCAAAATCATGACCCTGAGATCAAGAGCCGCATGCTCTTCTGACTGAGCCAACCAGGTGCCCCCCTAAAAATGGTATCTTATTTTAATTTTTCTCTGATTACTAGTGAAGTCGAGTCTCCTACGTGTTTATTGGACACTCAGGTTTTCTTTTCCAAGAATTACCTTTTCATTTCTTTTGCATGTTTTTCTACTGAGTTGACATTTTCTAATAGGTCTGTAATAGTTCTACATATATTCTGGAGCTAATCTTTTAGCTGTAGCCTTTCTCTTATAGCAGTACAAAATATGCAAGATACCAACAAGTCTCCCAGTCATCCCTCTAAACTAACACAGTTATCTGCTTCGTCTAACAAGTGTGGAGTGCAGGGACCACATACTGCTGGATCCCCCAGGAGCTAGCATACTCCCCACTGACGATAGACAGGTTCATGTTACTGCGGTTCACAGGTCTGGCCTGCAGCTATACATGTGGGCAGCAATGGGAATGAATGGCATCAATGAACAAGTGTGTAGACCAAAAAAAAAAAAGAAGAAGGGAGTCTAAGATTAAATCCTGAAGAGCTATAGCATCTGACACTGGCTAAGGGCAAAGAAGATCTTAAGTAAGGAAATCACGAAGCTATAAAATAAAATACAGACATATTTGACTATGTAGAAATTTTAAAGTTGCAAGGTAAAAAAGTACCATAAAAAAAAGGTAATAAACAATATGGGGCACCTGGGTGGCTTAGTCGGTTAAGCGTCTGACTTGGGCTCAGGTCATGATCTCACAATTGGTGAGTTCAAGCCCTGCACTGGGGTCTGTGCGGACAGCTCAGAGCCTGGAGCCTGCTTTAGATTCTGTGTCTCTCTCTCTCTCTCTCTGCCCCTCCCCCACTTGCATTCTCTCTCTCTCTCTCTCTCTCTCTCTCTCTCTCTCCCCCCCCCCCAACCCTCTCTCTCAAAAATAAACATTAAAAATTTTTTAAATAAAAATAAATGCTCAAATTAATTTATAGTTAGGGAAATTATTTTAACAATGAAAACAGAAACAAAAAAACCCCCCACAAAACAATGACATATTGCTGTCTGAGATGTGGAAGGGTACCCCTTTATACAATGAGGGTGAAATAAGTATTTTAAGTTCTTAGTAAAACAATCTGACATTTACTAAACTTAAAAATTCAATTTACAGGTGCACCTAGGTGGTTCAGTTAAGCAACCAATTCTTTATGTCGCCTCAGGTCATGATCTCACAGTTCATGAGATCGAGCCCTGTGTTGGGCTCCACACTGAGCATGGAGATTGCTTGGGATTCTCTCTCCCCTCTCTCTCTGCCCCTGCCCCACTTGTGTGTGCACTTGCTGTCTCTCAAAATAAATATATTTTTAAGTTTATTTATTTGAGAGAGAGAGAGAGAGAGCGCGAGAGAGCGCACAAGGGGGGGAGGGGCAGAGAGAGAAAAATCCCAAGAAGGTTCCACCTATGGTCCGCGTGCAGAGCCCAGCACAGGGCTCCAACTCACAAAACTGCAAGATCATGACCTGAGCCGAAATCAAGAGTCAGCAGCTTATCTGACTGAGCCACCCAGGTGCCCCTCAAAATAAATAAATAAACATTAAAAAAAATTAAAATTCCATTTACATAAAGTTCAAAAACTTTTAGAAGCCCATATAATGCTCACCATTTAACCCTGGGAATGTTGACTGATTCTACCAGAGGCCAAGAGACTAAATAGCATTTTTTATAGTTCAGCAGGGCTGGGGGGACAAAACTTGGGGTCCAGGAATGCCAATGTTGGAGGGCAACTCTAGCAAAACTCCCACATTTTGGGCTGGAGCCCCAAAGAGCATAACTTAAGAAGTAATAAAGATTTGATTTGTTCTTGAAATTAGTTACCTTGGATGTGAGTATCCAGCATAAATAAATACACAGCAAATGAGACAGGACAGCATGAATTGGTGTTAGCAAAAATAATGCAGCAATAGAAAAAGACCCATAGGGGCTGCAGTTTAAGAGTTCATTAAAGATGTAGAGCTTAACATAACTATGTTTAAAATGTTCAAGATAACAAAAGACAACTCTGAGAATTTCAAAGGGAACAGGAAAAAAAACCAAGATACTATGCAAAATTTAAATAGAACCAAATAGAAATTGTAGAATTGCAAAATATACAATGAAATTAATAACTCAAAATCAGAAAAATACAAAACTGGAAGAGATGTAAGAAGAAAATATCTGGAAGAAAAATACAAAGAGATTACAGAGAAGAGAGTAATAAATACAGACTGCACAGTTAAAGGTCAAATAAATATAAAGGAGAGAAGTATGCAGAAGCAGATTAGAAGAGAAATTTCCAAATGATGTAAGGTAGCAAGCTATAGATTCAAGAAGTTCTACAGACTATAACCAGGGAGAACACAAAAACAAAACAAAACAACAAAAGAAAACAAAACAACCACCCAGGTATATCATAGTAAAAATTAAAACTTAAAACTTACTATGATATACCTGGGGTGGTTGTTTTGTTTTCTTTTGTTGCTTTGTTTTGTTATCTCCCTGGTTATAGCCAAATTATGGAAAGAGCCTAAAATTCCATCAACTAATGAATGGATAAAGAAATTGTGGTTTATATACACAATGGAGTAGTACATGGCAATGAAAAAGAATGAAATATGGCCCTTTGTAGCAATGTGGATGGAACTGGAGAGTGTTATGCTAAGTGAAATAAGTCATACAGAGAAAGACAGATACCATATGTTTTCACTCTTATGGGGATCCTGAGAAACTTAACAGAAGACCATGGGGGAGGGGAAGGAAAAAAAAAAAGAGAGAGGGAGGGAGCTAAACCATAAGAGACTCTTAAAAACTGAAAATAAACTGAGGGTTGATGGGGGGTGGGAGGGAGGGGAAAGTGGGTGATGGGCATTGAGGAGGACACCTGTTGGGGTGAGCACTGGGTGTTGTATGGAAACCAATTTGACAATAAATTTCATATTAAAAAAATAACAAAAGTACTGAGTAGAAAAAAAATATTAAAATGTTACCTTTTTAAAAAATGTTTAATTTGAAAGAGCAAGCATGTATGAGTAGGAGAGGGGCAGAGAGAGAGGGACAGAGAAAATCCCTGTCCCCAGAGAAAATGCAGGATCCGTGCTGTCAGTGTGGAGCCTGATGTGAGGCTCAATCTCACGAACCATGAGATCATGACCTGAGCTGAAATCAAGAGTCAGACGCTTAACTGCGGAGCCACCCAGGTCCCTTTAAAATGTTACATTTTGGGGTGCCTGGGTGGCTCCATTAGTCAAGCATCTGACTCTTGGTTTCTGGCTCAGGTCATGAGCTCACAGTTCATGAGTTCAAGCCCCACATTTGGTTCCGCTCTGTGCAGAGCCTGCTAGTAATTCTTTCTCCCTGTCTCTCTGCCCTTCCCCTGCTTGCTCTGTCTCTCTCTCAAAATAGATAAACTCAAAAATAAATAAATAAATAAAATGTTGCCTTTTTCTGTAGAAAAGATATAAGCAAGATGGCAAAGGAAAGATCCCTTCAAAGGATCTTCAAAGGAAATAAGTAATTACCAACCTAAATCTTTACACCCAAGAAAACTAACATTTCTAATCAGGCAAATAAAAGTTTGATGAAATTAAGAGGAGAACAATGAAAAGAAATATGAAATGGTTTTCTCTGGTCTAAGAAAAAAGATGATCCCAGGTGAAAACTTAAAAATGCAAGAATGGGGTGCCTCAGTGGCTCAGTCGGTTAAGTGTCTGACTTCGGCTCAGGTCATGATCTCATGGCTCATGGGTTCCAGCCCTGCATCGGACTCTGTGCTGACAACTCAGAGCCTGGAGCCTGTTTCAGATTCTGTGTCCCTCTCTTGCTCTGCCCCTCCCTCGCTCATGCTCTGTCTCTCTTTCAAGAATAACATTTAAAAAAAATGCAGGAGGGGCGCCTGGGTGGCTCAGTCGGTTGAGCGGCTGACTTCAGCTCAGGTCATGATCTCGGAGTCCGTGAGTTCGAGCCCCGCATCGGGCTCTGTGCTGACAGCTCGGAGCCTGGAGCCTGTTTCAGATTCTGTGTCTCCCTCTCTCTGACCCTCCCCCGTTCATGCTCTCTCTCTGTCTCAAAAATAAATAAACGTTAAAAAAAAAAAATTAAAAAAAAATGCAAGAAAAAAGATGAAAAGCAATGATGATGGTAAAAATGTATGTATAAATCTTCCTTGACTTATGATGGGGTTATGCCCCAATAAAGCCATTGTAATTTGAAAAGAGTGTAAGTCAAAAATGCGTTTAAAACTGACTGAACATCATACCTGAGCTTAGCCTGCCTTCAACATGTTCAGAACACTTACGTTAGCCTACAGCTGGGCAAAATCATTAAACACAAAGCCTATTTTATAATAAAGTGTTGAATGTTTCATATAATTTATTCAACATTGCACTGAAAATGAAATACAGAAAGGTTGCATGGGTGTGGAATGGTTTTAAGTTTTTCAGTCATTTACCCCCATGATGGCATGCCTGAATAGGAGCTGTGGTTTACTACCACTGCCCAGAATCACAATAGTGTATCATACATACTACATTATCACTAGTCCAGGAAAAGAGCAAAATTCAAAATTTGAAGTACAGTTTCTACTAAATGAGTACTTTCACACCACTGTAAAATTGAAAAATTTTAAGTCAAACCATTGTTAAATTGGAGACCATCTATATATCTAAATGAACAGTGGCTATATAAAACAATACGTTCTGTGGGATTTAACAATGATATACAACTGAAATCCAACAACAATACCATATAGATTTGGAGAGAAGTAAACAGATTCACTAGCATTTTCTGGGAAGATGATAAAAGTACCAAGTAACATTGGACAAGGATAAGTCTATTATGCAAGTTGTAACCCAGTTTAATCAATAAAAGAATGGCAAAAGAGTGTGATTTCCAAATTAACAGAAAAAATATTCTAGAATTCCATTAAAACTGGAAAGAAAATTGGGGTGCCTGGGTGACTCAGTTGGTTAAGTGTCCGATTCTTGATTCTGGCTCAGATCATGATCTTATGGTTGGTGGGATGGAGCCCCGTGTCAGGCTCCTTGCTGACAGCATGGAGCCTGCTTGGAATTCTTTCTCCCTCTCTCTGCCCCTCCCCTGTTCCTGTGCTTTCTCTCTCTCAAAATAAATAAATAAACATTAAAAAACAAAACAAAACAAAACAAAAACTGGAGGGAACCTATGTGGTTCAGTCAGTTAAGCAACCAGTTCTTGATTTCAGCTCAGGTCATGATCTCATGGTTCATGGGTTCAAGCCCCATATAGAATTCTCTCTCCCTGTCCTTCTCTCTCTGCCCCTCCCCTGCTTGCTTGCTCTCTGTCAAAAATAAATAGACTTTAAAAAAATAAATAAAAAATTAGAAAAAGAAACTGGGAAGAAAATAATGGAAAAAGGAACACAAAGAAAAGCTAGAAAAAAATAAAAACTACATAGTAAGATGGTTCACTTGACTCCAAATATATTTGCAATTACATTAAATGTAAATGTGACTGTTTAACAGATTTAACAGAAACACTTAAGGGGCGCCTGGGTGGCTCAGTTGGTTAAGCATCCAACTCTTGATTTTTGGCTCGGGTCATGATCTCATAGGTTTGTGAGTTCAAGCACCATATGGGGCTCTGCACTGACAGTGTGGAGCCTGCTTGGGATTCTCGCTCTTTCCCTCTCTCTTTGCCCCTCTCCTGCTGTGCTCACATTCTCTCTCTTAAAAAAAAAAGAGAGAGAGAGAGAAGGAGAGAAACATTTATAAGGATTATAAACAGTTTAAAGAAAAAGCACATTATGCAATCACTAACCAAATGAAAGCTGCCACTACTATATTAATATCAATTAAAGTAGACATTAAGGCAAAAAAGCATTATCAGAAACACAGAGAATACTTTAAAGCAATTTTTCAAATGGTTCACCAGGGATATAAATGAACTCTAAATTTGTAAGCACCTAATAATATTTCCTGAAACTCTATAAATACTGATATAACTAGAATAGGCAAATCCAAAATCATAGTGAGATATTTTAACTGATCTCTCTCATAAATACTCGGCAAAAACTCAGTAAAAATATATAAATTTAAACAACTCAACAGAATTGATCTAATGAACATATATAGAACACTATGTTAACTGCAGAATATGGATTTTTTTCATATGCACACTGAATATTTATAACACTTGACCATATTGTGTCATAAAAACAAGCCTCACAAATTTGAAACAACTAAAATCATATAGTTATGTTCTCTGAATGCCATGCAATCTAGAAATCAACAATAAGAAAATCCACATGTATTTGGAAAATGAATATACTTCTAAATAATCAGCAAGTCACACAAAAAGAAAAAGGGAGATTAGAAAATACTTTTTACTGAAAGGTGATGAAAAGACTTCATCTCAGAACTTATGGGATGCAGATAAATATTGTTATTATAAGGGCTAAAGTTGAAAGCTAAGCAACCATCACAAAATTGGAAAGGGAAAATAAGACCAAATAAAGTAGAAGGAAGCTAATAATAGGGATGGAAGGAAATGCAGAACACAAAGACACACTGGAGAATCAAAAAAGCCAAAAACATTCTTTGTAAAGACCAATACAATTGAAAAACCTCTGTGAGACTAATTAAGAAAACAGGAGGCATTGACTAATACCAAGAATGAAAAGAGGGCATCAATACAAATCCTGCAACATTAATAAACTCCTAACACATCAATTACTTTATAGAAATAACATTTAAAATGCAGATGGACATATTCCTAGAAATTACAACTCTTTAAAACGGAGACAATACGATAAAAATCTGAATATTACTCTAGCTGTTACTGAAATCCACACCTCAAAGAAAATATCTGATATATGTCACTGCCAAAATTCTTATCAGACTTTTAAGTAAGAAATAATGACAATAATGACAATCTTACCTGTGTTATAAGGTCAGAGAATCTTGGTAACCAAGCCTGACACAGACCTTAAAAGAAATTTATGGGCCGATCCCATTGATAAAATAGATGTAAAAATCCCAAATGAAATATTGGTAAATGAAATCCTGCAATATATTAAAATACATCATAATCAAATTGGGCTCATTCTAGGAATGTAAACTTTGGTTTAAAATGTGGAAATTGGGGCGCCTAGTTCAGTCGGTTGGGCATCCAACTTCGGCTCAGGTCATGATCTCACGGTCCGTGAGTTAGAGACCCGCGTCGGGCTCTGTGCTGACAGCTCAGAGCCTGAAGCCTGCTTCAGATTCTGTGTCTTCCTCTCTCTCTGACCCTCCCCCGTTCATGCTCTGTCTCTGTCTCAAAAATAAATAAACATTAAAAAAAAATTTTTTTTTAATGTGGAAATCAATTGATAGAACTTACCAAATGAGAAAAACCTTAGCAAAATGCAGGAAAATAATTCAACTTGGCATCCTTTCATGATTTAAAAAAAAAAAAAAAATCCCTTGCGAATTGAAGCACGCTTCATTAATCTGGTAAAAGATCCAGATTCCAGAGCATAAACCATACTGAATATTGAAATCTTTCCCTTTGGGGCGCCTGGGTCACTCAGTCATTTGAGCATCAGACTTCGGCTCAGGTCATGATCTCTCAGTCAGTGAGTTCAAGTCCCGCATCGGGCTCTGGGCTGATCAGAGCCTGGAGCTTGCTTCGGATTCTGTGTCTCCCTCTCTCTCTGCCCCTCCCCCACTTGTGCTCTGTCTCTGTCTCTGAAAAATAAATAAATGTAAAAAAATAAAAATAAAAAAATAAACTTTCCCTTTGAGATCAGTAAAAAGAGTGAATATTGCTTCTGTTCAACATTTTATGGCAATTTCTAAACAGTACAGAAGGTCAAGAAAAAGAAAAAATGTTGAAGGGAATTGAAAGGAAGAAATAAAACTTTATTTGCAGAACATACATGCAAACTCAAAGTAAGTTCTACAAATAGAATAAGAATGTTTAGTATGTCTGCTAAATGCAAACATCAATTGTATGTCTACTGATTGCTCTGAAACTTGTTAAAGCTTTACTGAAATACAGGTTGCTCGGTGGCGCGTGGGTGGCTCAGTTGGTTAAGCATCGGACTCTTGATTTCAGCTCAGGTCATGGTCCCACAATTTGTGAGACTGAGCCCTGGGTTGGGCTCTGTGCTAACAGTGTGGAACCTACTTGGGATTCTCTCTCACCTTTTTGCCCCTCCGCGCGCGCTCTCTCTCTCTCTCTCTCTCTCTCTCTCTCAATAAGTATAATACAGGTTGCTGGATTCCATCTCCAGTCTCCAGAGGTTCTGATTCAGCAGGTCTTGTGGAGGGAAGGGAAGTCCTCAAGAATTCGTAGTTGTAAGCAGCTCCCAGGCAATGCGAATACTTCTAGTCAGGGGACCCCATGTGGAAAACCACTGCTATAGATTAGCAACAATGAAACTTAAAATCACTTACCCAGAAATCTAACAAAAGATATATAAGACTACATAGAAAAGTATAAATCATGGTGGACATAAATTAAAGAGGATCTAAATGAAGGATACTCCATTGTCATAGATTGGAAGAGTCAATATTCTGAAAGATGTGAATTTGCCTCAAGCTAATCTACAATTTAATGCAATGCCATTCAAAATTTCCACAGGTTTCTTTTTGTAGATCTCAAGCAGATTCTGAAATATGAATTGAGGCATCATTGATAACTGTGAGGAAAAAGCATGGATACTTAAGAAAGAGTCTCTGAGTTTGAATACTGGCTCCTACTTTGTGACTATGGCGAAATCACCTAATTTTCTGTGCCTCAGTTTTCTCATCTGTAAAGCAGGGAAGAACACGTGTACCCCTATGGAGGTTGTTACAAAGATTAAACACATACAGTTTAGATGCATGCCTAGCTCACACCACATGCTATGTATGAATATGATAAATAAGTTTAAAAAAATAAAAAGAGGGAGATGAAATCTACTGGGTATCTTCTAGAGTCCAGTAATATCTCCTGCATATATGGACACTTGGGTTATGACAAAAGTGGATCTATAGAACAGTGGGGAAAGGATCCCAATAAAAGAAACTAGGGCAACTTCGTGCCCATATAAGAAAAACACTTCACGCTATATACAAAAAGCAATCTCAGATACATTATAGACCTGAATGGAATAGGTTTTAAAAAAGTTTTTAGAGGATAATCCAAGAGAATATCTTCATGGCCTTACAGGAGGGAAAAACCTGTACAAGGGATATCAATCATAAGGGGAAATAAATTTTACATTAAAATTAAGATCATAGCTATGAGAAGAAACATTGAGAATAAGAAAGTCACATGCTGAGTGGCAAAGAAATTTTCAACATGTGACCGACAAAAGGCTTGCATATGAAACACACACAGAATTTCACATAACAAAAAACAAAAAGCAAAATTAAAAAAAAACCTCATTAAAACAAACAAGAACTCAAATGGTAGGTATCTAAAATTAATAAATGGACAAAGGAATTAAGCAGGTACTTCACAAAGGAGAAAACCCAATGAACAAAAATATGAAAAAGCAATTTAATCTCATTACCAATCAAGGAATGCAAATTACTTCACCTCACACATTAGAATGGCTAAAATTTTAAAAATACTGGCTACTGGGTACTGGTGAGAATATGGAACAATAAGAATTAAGTACTGGAGGAAGAATAAAGTTGGCACACCACTTATTTAGCATTACTTAGTCAAAATAAAGATAGGCATAATCCTATGACCAATTAATTTTAATCTTAAGTATATACATTGAAATATATACATCCATGAATCAGCAGATAAACTGTAATTATCATAGCAGCATTATTTAATTGTAATAGCCTCAAACTAGAAACCACCTGTATGTGTCCCAACAGTAGAAAAGATTTATAAATTATAGGATACCTCTAAGATGGAATGTTGTGCAGTGATAATGAATTACGCAACCACTTGGCTAAATCTTCAAAACATAATGTTGAGCAAAAGAAGCCCAACCCACTAAGTAGGCAGCATAACTGTAAAGTAAGGAAATAAGATGATTGCCCTCAAAGAAGAGACAGTGATTACCTTGGCAGAGAGGAGGGGGTCCTGACCAAGAAGGGGGACTGGTAGGGATTCTGAAGTGTTGGTAGTGTTGCTTCTTGACCTATCTGATGGCTATCTGGGTGTCTGCTCTACAATATGCTAATGCTATTTATATGCCTTATTGCTTTATATACTTTATGTGCCATTTCTCACACTAAAAAAAGATACAGAAAAGTAGGGAGTTTCAAAGGGCAGACTTTTCTGAGTGGTAAACCTGGGCTTTATTAAAAGTGGGTTAAAAGTGAGTTCCAAAAATCCATTAGTTACACATTTTAGAGCAGGAATAACCCAGACGGTGATATCAGATACTTTTCCAATCATCAGACAAGGGGATAAAACTGCCACAGATACTGAAAGAGGAAGAGGCTCCAGGATGATATGACTGTTGTTTAGATCCCAGCTGGAGCTGGACAAGCGCAGCATTCTAGAGCGGAGGAAGGAGAAGAGGCAGGGGCAAAGAAACAACTACTGAGCCTGTTAGTGCATCCTGTTTTTCCACCCACCCAGACTTTACAACATGCTGTACCTTCCTGCTTAGTCTCACCTATCGCCCCTTCACCTAGCTTCTGTCTGTCCTTGAAGACTCAGCTCAGACGCCCTCTGATCCAAGAGACCTCAGCCCTTGCCCCCTCCTTTTTAAAAGCTGCCCACCCCCCACAGTCAGGGTCACATGGCAGGTACCTCCCTGCTCTCCTTCCCACAGTCTTTCTCCTTCTACAGACAAGTGACCTCTGCATTACAGGCTGTCTGGCAGGTCTAGTGCTGAGAGTCAGGGCCATGGGCTGGACAAGGCAGAACTGAGAATACACTGAAGGACTTCCTCAGTCAGGAGACAGGGATAGAGCTCTGGAAGGGGCTTTCCTTCTCTGAGATTCCTCCCTTTAGTGGCCTTCAAGTAGTAGAAGCAGGGAAAGAAATGAGTTTGCCTCTAAATTGGGACTCAGCATACGTTCCCATTCACCGTCTTGACCTAGCCTCTCACCACCATACAGAAGTGAGTAGGGCAGTTGTTATCAGTTCCATTTTACACACTAGGAAGCTCAGACCCTGAGAAATAAAATACCTTACTCAAGGGTCACAGAGGCAGAGCTGGATTGCAAGTATTGGTCTCTACAGCCCAGAGTCTGCCTATAGATATACTAGGTTAATACTCCGAAATTACCTGTTCAACAAAGCCATCCTTTGTCTTCCCAGACCCAGGCAGACACAGATGCTGCCCTCAAGTATGGAAATGTATAGGGTAAAGCAATGTCTTGGATAAACTTGGGGAAGGACCAAAAGACAAGAAGCCAAGAGTTTTGGGCTAAGATTTATTGTTGACCAGAGCACTAAACAGGCAAGGTAATGGGTAATGAGACCCCATGCAACAAGCTGACCCTGCAGCCCAGACTTCTTGGTTAGCTATCCTCTGCCTTCCACCTCCCCTCTCTGGCTCTGACAGAGCCCCTGAGAATCAGAAATATGCAATTCAGGAAGTATGTGGGGAGCACCTGTTACGAGTGGTTGGCAGCTACAGAGGGCTACTGTGTTATAGTGTCCTGGCTATCTTTGAGGGGCTTATGGCAGAGATGGTGGAGGGGGAGTACAGAGTCATCCTGGGCTCAGACCCAGGACTGTTTATTTCTCTTTCTTACTCTTGACATTCACATTCATTGTGAATATATGTATTTTTTAAACCAAGTTTCCGTGTAGGGTGAGGAGACCCCTCTGGAAGCAGTGGGGCCCACTTCCAACTGGCGACATTCACCAGTCTCCAAACTCCTGACCTGCGACCTAGTGCATGTAATGGTAGACTGCTACCGGACAAAGAGCCTTAAACAAATCTATCCTTCACAGTCCTATTCCTGGAACTCTCACTGAGTTTGGACCAGCCCTGAATGGTCAGTTTAGAGGTCAATCTCCATCCTCGGCTGACTTATTTCTAAGAAACTATGACTTCCCCTGAACATCTGCCCCATGGAAGAGAGCTACAAAGTGGCCACAGTCTGGCCTTGGCTTGGGTACTGAGTAACTGAACAGGCATTCTCCCCAACCTCAGGGTACCTCACAAAGGTATGGAAACTTGATGAGCCTCAGGCACCAACTAAGGTCCAAGAGGCTTCTCACACTGCCTGTTGGGGCTCGGAAGCAGAGGTAGAAGTCAGAGAAGAGACCATGAGCCTCAGCCTATTCCTCAGATTGATTTGTCCCTTACCTTGGCCATTTCTTAGAGTCCCAGTGCCAAGATCTAAAGGCCTGTGCTGTCCATAAAGAAGCAGCCCACAAATCCCAAGAGCAGCTGAAACCAGCTCACCCATTTATTTGACTGAGAACATGAAGGAGGACAACAAAATTAAACAATCTTTAATAAAATTCCTATAGAAAACTCAGTCACAGGGCAAATAATCAGTTCTCTTTCTCATGTCACTGAGGATTGAGAGCTCCCAAAAGTCTTTGGAGAAAAAGCAGTAGTTTTGATGGATATTGCCAGTACTCAGAAAGAGCATCCATTTACACATTCAAACCAGTAGTTCTTATTGCACATATTAACATTATTTGCCATCTAGCACCCGAAAGATATGGTACCTCAACAAATAAATTAAAGAATTCCATGTGGCATGAAACCATTTCAATTTGAGCTAATATCCTTGAAAAAATCACATTATTACAAGTTTTAATAAATACAGTAAGAACAGCTGGCATTTTACTAAAATACTGAATTTTAGGTGTGGAGATGATTCCATAAATAGTTTCCTTTTCATTTGCTTTCTGTCTTGGATGCATTTGCTCAAGTATTATGCTCTATGAAATGAACTCTTTCATAGATACCATGTAAAAACTGAAAGTACTATGTGCCTCATTACAGAAGCAACTGGAAGAACTGGATCACATAGTTAACTAAAAAAAGTAACTTAGGAAAAAGCTCTTCTTTTTGTAAAACTTTAAAACACAGACTGAAAAAAAAAAAACCAAAGAAATGTCTTTTTATATAGAACTCCCACTAGAAATTTTATAAATATATATGCAACATATATATTATATTTGCCTCACCAGCAGGTCTTCAGCAAGCCTGCTAGAAATGATGCTGTCCTGGTAGATAAATATCAACAAAAGAATTAATGTTTCCATAGATTTAGAGATTTCTTTTGAAAATAAAAAAAAAAGTAATTTCAAATTATGTTATAATTTGTAGTTTACACAATTTAAAAGGGGAAGAAAGATACCTTTCTTTTAAGCCTCATTTGGAAAATAAGAACAACTACCAGTGCCCAGGAATGGATAAGTCGGCTGAGTGATAACACTTGGTCACAATACAAAAAGAAGTATTTACACCTTTCTGGAAAAGTACCAAATACTTAAAAAAAGAAGAAGAAGAAGAAGAAGAAGAAGAAGAAGAAGAAGAAGAAGACGACGACGACAGAAAACAATCTCTAGTAGCATTCCTCGGCGTGCAAAGTCAGCAGGAAATGATTATCCATAATGTTGAGAGTTTTCATGATGAATCTTGGAAGCATTCAATGAAGCAGGGGGTGGTCATCAGGAACTGTGCAGATTAGGTTCTGTGGGATGCCTTGTTCTTAATTTAAATGAGTTCTAGGATTTCATTCCCTTTAAAACATCTCCGGCAGGGTCATGTTCAATTTAGTGCAAGTGCAAAATGAAAACTAAACAAAACCAACAAATACATTAGGAGCAAAGGCTGATCATTAAGATCTGTAGTCTTTCCGAACTGTGTGGGCCATCCAGTTCACTTTAGTAGTCCAGCTTTCCCTGAGTGCCTCATCAAATTTTTGCTTAAATTGCTTAAGCGCTTCTTCTTCACTCTTTCCTAAGGCAAGAGAGTCCTAAAAATGAAAGGAAAAAATCTGATCGTATACATACTCCATAGTGACATGCAAATGTTGAAATCTCGGCCATGCCTCCCCAGCCATCACAAAGCTGTGTGCTTCATATTCGCACAAGAGAATTACTCAGCTTCTTGTCACTACCAGTCCTGGGCAGGAACAGTTTCACAGGAAATGGCTCTGTTCCATTCCCTTTGAACATGTGAATGAAATAGGCATGTACAGCTGAGCTTCATGACTACAAACTCCAATATACAAAGAAAAGGGTTTTGTACCTTAAGATACTGTATATCCTTGACTGATGTGAGCTCAGGAAGCCCTGCAGTCAACATCAGTGCAAAAAGAGTGATAAAGAGATTCCCGTGACGTCGTAAAATCAGATATGCATCCTCACAACACTGGCGGAAACTTGAGTTGATACAACAAATCACAAGAACATGATGTTAGAGGAGAGAGAGCAAATTTCACAAAGGAAAACAAGACAGACATATCTATACTTTCCATAACAGCTAGAAGTTTTCTACTGAACTAAAGGTTCATTTCTGATTTTTAAAACTCTTTGAAAATTGGCCCAAGAATAAAATTTACATAGAATGTCTAAAATCACACGTATCTTTTCAAAAACCCAACTAAATTGAAATTCTAGTAAAAGGCTATATAACATTTACTCTGTGCTTTTTAATTCTATGAGACCTAAAAGCTGTTACAAAACAAATGGTAATTATAACCTGTGAGGATTTCTGAACATATTTCTAGACTCCAGATTTGTAGTCTAACTCCAGAGACTAGTTTGATTTTCCCCAAGTCAATATCAATGCTTTTGCACTACACCTCCCTATCATCTTGCCTTTCCCCCCTCTCCTTTTAAAGACAATTATTCAAGAGAATCATCCGATGCTATCTCCCTAATTTTGCCAAAAAGAAAAATGAACCCAGATATATATTCTGCAGAAACTCAGGCAGAAATAGAAATAATAGCAATCATTTGGCAAGCATATAGTATGAGTTGGTCATATCATATAACTTTAATTATCATAATAGCCCTAAAATTTATTTTTGTCTCTATTTTATTTATTTATATTTTTGTGAGTGAGAGACAGAGAGAGAGAGAGAGGTGCAGAGGGGGAGAGAGAATCTGCTGACAGCATGGAGCCCGACGTGGGGCTCAATCTCATGACTGTGAGATCATGACCTGAGCCAAAATCAAGAGTTGGACACTTAACTGACTAAGCCACCCAGGCGCCCTATGTCCCTATTTTAAGATGAAGAAACGAAGACAAGAAGAAACATACAAGTAGTGAGGACTAGACCAGAGATTACAAAGTCCTGAGCCCCGGCTCCCTTAGAATGAGAGCAAAATGGCTGCCTCTCTCAGCATCTTATTATGAAATGTCTTAACAGTTTCAGAAAATTCTCTAAGACAGGTAAAAAGTGGTATACTCTTAGAATAAAACATAGTAGCTTATTTCAAATTTCTAGATTCTATTTCCCCTCTCTACACCAGAACATGGATCTGACAGGCAAATTCCCCCAAAGCCTCCCAGGTAGCAGTCTGTTTCCCTGATCTAAATATATCTCAGCTAAGAAATGCTAGTCTAGCTAGTCAGATGAGAAAATGTCAGATGTTTATCCATGACATGAGGGCAATACTCACCGGCCAAATTTTTCTGTGTTTCCTGTTTTTCCTTGTTGAATCACATGAATGAAATCATAGGTAAGAATAAAAGGCACTCGTTCCCTTTTAATGCCAAATTTAGACTTGAAATTTCCAAGAATATGTCCAAAGTCAATGTGGAAGAGCTGGGAAACAAATGGGATTTAATTTCTCTGGTTCCAAATAGAAAGGCAAGATCTCAGCAGTCCCAGACCCCCAATACTACACTGATTCTCAACTTTTCTTGATGTATAGTTTCCCTCTCTTTTCTCTCTCTTTTCATTGACATATAGTTGATAAATAGTACTGTATTAGTTTCAGGTATACAACAGTGATTTAACAATTATTATAAAATGTTCATGAGCCCTTCTCTCTTTCCAAAAGCAAGAGGTCACATGGGAAGAGTGTTTCTAACACGCATAGATCTTTTATTCTTTTTTTTTTTTTTTTTTTTTTTTTTTTTAAATTTTTTTTTCAACGGTTTTTATTTATTTTTGGGACAGAGAGAGACAGAGCATGAACGGGGGAGGGGCAGAGAGAGAGGGAGACACAGAATCGGAATCAGGCTCCAGGCTCTGAGCCATCAGCCCAGAGCCTGACGCGGGGCTCGAACTCACGGACCGCGAGATCGTGACCTGGCTGAAGTCGGACGCTTAACCGACTGCGCCACCCAGGCGCCCCGATCTTTTATTCTTAATAACAACCTGGACCTAATATTAAACTACATTTACTCGGTGGGAAACACAAATCTTTAAAAAGGAAAATACACCCAAATAATAAACATGTCTGATTTTAAAAAGTCAAATAGTTCCACATATTAAACTATTTCAGTCAATATTTCTACATACAAAAACAAAAAAGAGAGCACATTCTTGCCCCACCAACCCCTCAACACCTTGAGTGCTACCACTTGGAGGTAACTTCTCCCTTGAGTGCTACCACTTGGAGGTGATTTTCTTCCATTTTCAAAAATGGTATGTTTACTCTTATTTTTTACTTCCTAATTTTGAATTACTATTTTTATGATGGAAGGTAAAGATTTAGTACTCTGTGCTGATGCAATGCTATACAATGAGGCATATTATATCACAGTTTCAGGCTATACAAATACATTTCAAAGCTAAGGCATGTGGCAATGGTATATACTATGACTGCATTTTCTTTTTTGCCCATATTTTTCCTTGGCAGTTTTTTTTTTGGGGGGGGGGGGGGGGGCTTAGTGTCCTATGTCCTTATCACTAATTCTTCCCCAGATCTTATATTGAAAGAATAGGGTCATTCTGAATAACTGCAATTGACTTTTCAAACATTAAAGGCTTATCACCTAACTTTGAGCAAATACACCAATGAATATATGAAGCAGATGGTATGTGAAACAAAGGATGGAGAAATAAAGGAAAGCACAAAGACGTGACTCCCAGAATCACTAAAGAACCTGCCTGAATTTCACAAGAGACTGTGCTGTATGTAACAGCATCACCAAGGCCCCTGGCAGACTCTGGGGAGCAGCTCACCTGGCCGGTTTTCTTGACCATGATGTTGTCACTATGTCTATCACCAATCCCAAGGACATAAGAAGCTACACAGTAGCCGGCACAGGACAAGGTAAACTCTTCAATGGCTCGGTCTAGGTCATCCCTGAATACGAGAGAGAGAGAAAAAAAAAAAAAAAAAAAAGAGGTCATCCCTGAATACAAGAGAGAGAGAGAAAAAAAAAAAAGCAACAAAGGTTTTCAGTCTCTAAAAGTGTGAGATGAGACCCAATTCACACTTCTGTTTCCTTTTTAATTGTGAATAGAAAGGCAACACAGAGCTGCCAAAACCCTATGAGCCAAACATGCTGGATCAGCCGAGAGAGGGAGGGTGATCACTGCAGGAGCAGGGCAGAGAAGAATCAGCAGGAATCAGATAATGGACCTAAGCCATTCAAACTGCTGTGTTTCCCTGGGCTTGGGAGTAGCTTCATATGTGTAATTATACAAGGTCACCATCAGCTTTGCTCAATGATGCTGGGCATTTGAACCTTTTTTGGTTAGTTTGACCTAACACTAGAATTCCATATTGAAAAGTTAACTATTAAATTTTCAACAGTTCAAGTCACTGACTCAAATTAGAAGTTAGCAATACGGATCCTTTAGAGACAAGGTTTTAAGATCAAAATCTGAAAACTAATTCTCACATACCAGTCCTTGGATTTTGCCAATGATGAAATGTAAGTCCACCTTTGAAGTCTTTAGCCAAAAATATTTATAGTGTTTTCCCTCACTGTGAAATTCCTTAATTGCCTATGATCAGGACTTTTCCAACACAGTAACCATTAATAACACAATTCCTAGCATTGTATTTTTTAATTTGGAGAGATCACAGTCTACAAACTCATTTACTTCTATTGTAAAAATCCTCTGAAAACTTACCTAAGTTCATACATACATTCACATAATTACAGAAGTTGACACATTTAAAAAAAATATTTTTAAAAATGGTAAATTCTTAGATTGTAACTACTACAAGGCTTTGAAATGTGATCTAGATAAAGTAGAATTTAATGGTAACCATCTTTAGGAAGACTTTAGGAAGGCCTATTTGTCACTGATCTAACCTGAAATAAAGCAATAAATAACACTACCATTTCCTCTAGGGCACTGCTGATTCTACTTGGAAGAATAGTGATTTGTTTGGCTGTTTGTTTGTTCAGAAGAATGATAAACAAACTGACCCAGAGTTGTATTCTTTAAGCCAGTTCAGAAGGGCGTCTTTGTTGAAGGCCGCTGCTGCAGCCACATTGCTACTGTTCAGCTGAATGTCAGCAATTGTTTCAGAGGTGCTCACAACTTCGATGAGGCCAGAGCGGTCTCCTGTTGCTAAACAGCCATAAGGCAGCATCCTGAAAGGGAAAAAAATGGGCATAGTCACATGTTTATGTTATCCATAAAATGAAACATTAACAGAGGAAGTTTCTTCTTTGATGTTTTTAAAAGTTTTATTACTATTGATACCTTTGCCATTTTTCTATTATTAGTCATACGGAAAAATACAAGTTCTATTTTCTGTTAAGGAGTAAATCTCTTGGCCAACAGATGGAGTAATTTACTAGAATGCCAATGTACTAGCTAAATGTATAATCTGTTATCTAGTTATTCTGATAAAATATTCTACTTTTTTATGCAGATGGACAGAAGCATATCAGAAAAAGGTTTTTGGGGCACCTGGCTGACTCAGTCCTAAGAGTGCAACTCATGATCTCAGGGTCATGAGTTCTAGTTCCATGTGGGGTGTAGAGATTACTTACATAAATTTTTTAAACCTTAAAAAAAAGTCTTTCGTTTTTACTCTAAATTTTGGAGAAAGGAATCACCCTTTATGGAGCACGTAACAAACAGGTGCCACGCAGTGGGCTAGGCACTTTACACATTACTTTGCTTAATGAATGGCAACTCCATCCTTCTAGTTGTTCAAGCCCACAACCTTAAGGTCAACTTTGACTCTTCATCTCATGCCCAGCATTTACCTGTCTTGAAAATGTGTAAAGTACTTCTCTGCCTCCACTCTTCCTTCTGCTTCTACCTTAGACCAAGCCACTATCAACCCTTACTCAATTATTCAAGTTTCCTTATTAGTCTGCTTCCACATCATAGTCTGTTTTAAATGCAACAGCAATACAGGGATGCCTGGGTGGCTCAGTCGGTTAAGTCTGAGTCAGTCTGACATTAGCTCAGGTCATGATCTCGTGGTTTATGAGTTCCAGCCCTGCATCAGGCTCTATGCTGACAGCTCAGAGCATGGAGCCTGCTTCAAATTCTGCATCTCCCTCTCTCTCAGGCACTTCCCAACTCGTGCACTCTCTCACTTTCTGTCTCTCAAAAATGAATAAACATTAAAAAAAAATGCAACAGCAATATAATCCATTTTATTTTATTTATCTATTTTTCAATATATGAAATTTATTGTCAAATTGGTTTCCATACAACACCCAGTGCTCATCCCAAAAGATGCCCTCTTCAATACCCATCACTAATCCATTTTAAAAGTATGCATATTATGTCACTCCATGTCAATTTCTGCAAAGGCTTCCCACCTTAGGGTGAGAGCCGACATGTTTGCCTAGTTCACAAAGCCAGCCTTCAATCTGGTCCCACTTCACCTCTCCTAGTATCCTCCCTCTTGCTCACTTTATCCCTACTACACCAGCTTCCTTGCTATTCCTCAAGCAGATCAGGCATAATATTCCCTCATTCCTTTACATGTGTTATTTTCTCTGGCTAGCACATCTTTCCCTAAGACTTCTACATGATTTACTTCTTTACCCAAGACATCTACATGACCGTCTCTGACATCTTTGCTGAAATGTTACTGTCTCAGTGAGAAATTCCTGATCATCCTATCTGAAATTGTGACACTGTCTGTGACATAATACTTACTATCTCTTCCCCGCTTTATTTCCTCTTTAGCCTTCAACACAATCCAAACATCTTGCACATTTTATTTATGTGTTTGCTTACAGTCTCTCTCTCCACCACTAGGATCAAAGTTCTACCAGGCAGGGATGTTTTGTTCCCTGCTATATCCCCAGTGCCTGAGAATGTGCCTAGCACAAAGTAGACACTCAATAAATTAAAAAAAAAAATTTTTTTTTAATGTTTATTTTTGAGAGAGAGAAGCAGGGGAGGGGCAGAGAGAGAGAGAGGGAGACACAGAATCTGAAGCAGGCTCCAGGCCCTGAGCTGTCAGCACAGAGCCCATTGTGGGCCTTGAACTCACAAGCTGTGAGATCATGACCTGAGCCGAAATCAGACGCTCAACAGAATGAGTCACCCAGGCGCCCCTAAATATTTTTGAATGAATAGACAAATTTAATAATAAAAATCCTTGTAAGGTAAGATCTCAATTTTACAAATGAGAAACAAAAGTAACTTGGAAAAGATCACATATTTAACTAAGTCTAAGATCTAAAACAATTCTGTGTGGCTCTAAAACTCTCTTTATAACTTAACACAGTCTCTAGAATCACTGACCGTGTAACAGCCCTCTCATGCTGTTCTCGTTAAAATAATTTTTGCTAAATCGATAGGTAGCACTTTGCTTTGAATTTCATTTATATGATCCCTAATGAAAATAAACATTTTCTCAGGTCTCTTTTAGCCATTGTTTAAAAAATGTTTGTTTATTTATTTTAAGAGAGTGAGCACGTGCGTGAGTGGGGGAGAGACAGAGAGAGGGAGAGAGAGAATCTCAAGCAGGCTCTGCATTGTCAGCGCAGAGCCCTATGCAGGGCTCAGTCTCGTGAACTGTGAGATCATGACCTGAGCGGAAATCAAGAGTCAGACACTTAACCAACGGAACCACCCAGGTGCACCTCTTTTAGTCATTTAAAAATAATTTCTTGGGGCTCCTGGGTGGCGCAGTCGGTTAAACGTCCGACTTCAGCCAGGTCACGATCTCACGGTCCGTGAGTTCGAGCCCCGCGTCAGGCTCTGGGCTGATGGCTCAGAGCCTGGAGCCTGTTTCCGATTCTGTGTCTCCCTCTCTCTCTGCCCCTCCCCCGTTCATGCTCTGTCTCTCTCTGTCCCACAAATAAATAAAAAAACGTTGAAAAAAAAAATTTTTTTAAAAAAAAAAAAATAATAATTTCTTTTGTGAACTGGGTATTTACATTCTTTCCCTATTTATTAGGGTTTTAAATATTTTCATTAGTGATACATAGGGCATCTTTACATATTAACATTATTCTTTTCTTCTTTTGGCTGTAAACATCTTCTCCAGTTTTGTAAAAACTGTGTTACCATTACAGCGACTCCAAAATGGAATGTGATACACCTTGGGAAGTTCAAATAAAAGGTGACTAGAGAAAATGCAATGGATGGAATTCATGGACTCAATTAATATATGGGTACAGCTAAGTGCCAAGCATTGTTTGCTGCTGGTGACACAAAAAGGAGCAAAAAAAAAAAAAAAAGCAGTCCTTGCTCTCACTAAGCAGACAAGGCACAAATGCACAATGTGCATGTGATCTCTGAATGAGAATTGCTATGAGAACATGTCGAGAGTTAAGCAGCATCTTGATGAGTAGGAAGGACAGCACAGCTAGAGGAAAATACAAGGAGGAGTGCAAAGGCAAGGTGAGGACCAGAAACGATCAGTGTTGGAAAGACTATGCAGGGCCCTATAGGCCATGTAAGAACTTCTGTCATTCTGCTAAAGACACTCAGAAAGCTTTGAAGGACTTTATGAAAGAGGGTGTGTGTGTGTGTGTGTGTGTGTGTGTCAGAGAATGTATGAATGTGTTACTGTGTCTAATAATCAGATAAAAGAGCCAATTTTAATAAACAGTCCCTCAATTTCGATACAACCAAGAATTCAATTATTTTATGCCTCTCCTAAGCACTTTCTTAGTTCTAACAAAGTAAGGTCGGGAACAGAATCACGAAACTACATGCTGGCAGTGTGATATACCAACAGACTGCTTTTCATCTGTTTTTGTTTTTGTTTTTGTTTCCTTTTAAAAAGTTACCTTTCAATAAGCAAAGTAGCTTGGAGCATGGAAGCTTTCCCAACACCCCTATTCTTATCATGACACAACACATGTGAGGCAAACACTGCGTGGTTTAACTGCACTTTGGCTCACTTTCCTGCTTCTCCTCCCACCTCACTTGCAGCCAAACTGGGCAAAAATCCAACAATTTCCTCTTCAAAAGCGTGCAATGATAAAAGCATTCAGTGTCTTGAGGATGACACTCTCACAATGGGAAGGAAAAAACATCCTTGTCAGACAGACAGTTTGACAGAAGTCAGGCTGGGGACAAACTCTTAGAGCCCTGATCATCTTACATGGGCCTGTTTTGCACTCAACTTTATAAAGGCCATAAGAACAAATGGTAATGTTTCCCTTCCTTTCTCAGACTCTCTGATCCAAGGAGCACTTTGTTATCTTCCCACTAATCAAGAATTAAAATATAAATTCTACAGCTGAGGGGATGGCAGCCCCATAACCCTACTCTTAATGAGTATGTAGAAAGTTTTCTCGGGCCTTGACTCTGACATATTGACCCACTTTGAGTGGTGACTTAGCCCCTTGCCTCCAAAAGAGGAAAGTGTAATTCCTTTACCTAATGTTTGCATCGTTTCCATATTCTTCCCTAATCCTTCCAAGACTGCTATTACCAGTGTCATTACAAAAGTGTTGATTAGCACTCTTAAAAGGGAAGTAAATCCCATTAATGTAACTCAGATGTAAAGTCACAATGAAGACAACTGTCCAAAATTCAGGGGGTGGTAGAAGACTATGAAATCTACCGAAGGCCAAATAGATTTACATACAGACAACCTAGGAGACTTGACAGAAGAGGCTGAATACCTATTATTTGGTGACTGAGGAGGTCAGAGTGTTCTAACATACTGATAGGCTTACAGATGTTCTAATTTAGTATGAAAAATATCAAGAGTGTCTTTGGGACATCAGAGAAAAATGAAAATGAGAAATAGGCACTTTCATTCATGCTAACATGGCACTATTACAAATACTAAACTATTCTGGTCAAAGTAATACAGCATAGAAGGTACCTGAAGATTTGAGATTGAATTTACAAGAGTGTGTGCTATGTGACCCAGCTTAACCTGAACAGCTGGCCAAAAGAAAACAAACAATAGGAACAGTGAAGCACGCATATTTATAGAAAGAGTAAAAAAAAGTTTGGTGAGAAAATGGTATTCATTTGGAAATGAACCCTAAAGAATTAAAGTTCCACATATTTTAAAAACATGGGGTCAGAGTACAAAAAGTCAGCAGAGATCTCCCTGGACAGACAAGTTCCTTTTTCTTGTTAGATACTTGTTGCTTCCCATAAGAGAGACACTAGGTTTATTTCTAGCACTCCCACATGTGGTTTCCTCCCTTGGCCTGAGGTCACACAATGAATTTCATTTGATGCTATATGTATTTTACAGTTGAATAGAATGGGTAAAATAAAACAGCAAAGAGAAAAGAACTTGGTTGGGAATTAATTAAGGCAATGGAAGGGAGACAGGGAAACCAAAGGGACTCGCGAAAGAAAAAGCTCTTTTGTTCCCTTTCCTTTTTTTCCTGCTTCTGAACTTCTTACTAGGACCTGCACCCCGGCCCTACATATGCCTTAATGCGTGTCCTCCTCGTAAGGGACAAAGAATGGTATCTTTGGAGTCTTCCAGCAAAATTGGTAATATCGAAACCACTGGCGCTAGGCATCTCAATGCCAAGACCGCTGGTTTCAAGAAACAAGTGACTCTGATAGACACCTGGCCTCTGTCCTTGTTCTACCTGGTTTCTGGACGCCTGACAGGACATGTACACCACACGACTGTCCCCAATAAAAACCCCCAAAACCTCAGATAAAACCATACTCATGCTCCTTTCCTTTCCCAGTGTTCCAGACGGTTCATCTGTATCTGCTCTCCCTTTATCTTCAAAAAATTCTTCCACCTCCTGCTGGCTCCCAAATAATTTCTATCCTGTGTGAAACCAGGGACCCTCTTGGCTGTTCCTGCAGGACCTTCTCTGAGTCCTTGGATCTGGCCTGGCATCAAATCATTTGATAAAATGATAAAATCATTTTAGCGGCAGTTTACTTTATAGGAAGGGTCAGCAAACTTTTGGACATTAAGCCGGATAGTAAATATTTTGGGCATTACAGACTATCAGGTCACTACTCAATTCTGCAGTTACAGTATAAAAGCAGCCACAAGACAGTATGTAAACAAATGGGCCGTGGCTGTGCCAATACAACTTTATATACAAAAAGTAGGGGGTGGGCTGGGGGACAGTGTAGACCAGACCCTCTGGGTTTATGTTCCTCAGGCAGAGTTCACAACCACCCATTCCTCTTATCCATCCAGTATTTCTTACATGTATGTGGTTGACTAAAAAACTTGATACCTATGCAAAACTAATTCTATTTTTTTACACCATTATATTATAAATTCCTCCTAATTTAAAAGCAAAAGTCTGTCACTTATAGTGCTCAAACGGTCCTTTTTAGATACATTATAATCTCACTCCCTTATTCCAATCATATCTGTAAGTCCCATAAAAGGAAAAACACCAACAGCAAATTGCTCTTTTCTACTTCAACAGCACTAAAAAGTTTATCCTGCAAGGATCCAAGACTAGAAAACTCTTGCTTTCTTTAAAGAAATAAAACCTCAAATCAATGGAAAATTACTATTTGGGGCACCACAACACTGTGATAAACAAAGGGTTACTACTAAACATGTCTTCCCATGATTGTTTTCTTGCTTAGACTAGTAAAATGAAGAAATAACATCAAGTGTACAGTCTGATAGACCTGGATATGAACTTGGCTCCTTCAATTAATATTTTTGTAACATTTGACAAATTGTTTAAAATCCCTTGAGCCTTGGGGCACCTGGTGGCTCAAGTGATTGAGGGACTGACTCTTGATTTCAGCTCAGGTCATGATCCCAGAGTTGTGGGATAGAGACCTAAGGGTGGAGCCTGCTTAAGATTCTCTCTCTCCCTCTGCCCCTCTGCCCCTCTCCCCCACTTGTGCCCTCTCTTAAAAAAATAAAAAAATTAAATTAAATTAAAAAAAATCCCTTTAGTCTTAATTTTCCTCATCTGCTAAAAAAGAATAATACCACCTCATAGAGTATTTTTAACTTACATGACATTACATAGATGAAGAACCTAATACTATGCCTGGTTTAGCAAGGATTTTTTTTTTTAATTTTTAACATTATTTATTTGGAGAGAGACAGAGACAGCATGAGTGGGGGAGGGTAGAGAGAAGAGAGGAGGGAGGGAGAGAGGGAGGGAGGGAGGGAGAGAGGGAGGGAGGGAGGGAGGGAGAGAGGGAGGGAGGGAGGGAGGGAGGGAGGGAGAGAGGGAGGGAGGGAGGGAGGGAGGGAGAGAGAGAGAGAGAGAGAGACAGAGAGAGAAAATCCCAAGCAGGCTCCACGCTGTCAGCACAGAGCCTGATGTGGGACTCGAACCCAGGAACTGTGAGATCCTGATCTGAGCCAAAACCAAGAGTCAGATGCCTAACCAACTGAGCCATGCAGGCGCCCCACAAGTGTCTTAAGTTTAAAAACCCTAAAATATATTTAGTTATGAAGAAAACAATTCAAATTTCAAAACTTAATCAGGAAATACTTATAAGAATAAACTCAATGTCAAGTATAACTATTTCCAACAAACTTGTGGACAAAGTTGCTGTCGATTCTAAAACACATAAAAATTACAGATAAAGTCAAAAAGGTTTTATAAATAGCTATGGTAAAGAAAGAAAGAAAAGGAGAACTCTGGGTCCCAGAAACTATTCATAGCACTGGCTGAGCAAACTACTAACTTGGTTGACAATTTAATGTCCATGAGAAGAGAGCTTGGCCTTGGGCCAATAAGAGACAGGATCTAGGCCTGTGATCCTAAACAAAGCTGGGGATCTGAAAGCGCTAGCGCTGTCAAGTGTATGAAGAGGGAACTAGAAAATGTCTGCTCACTGACCAGAAGATGTGGCATGAAAGTCTGCCATCTATCTTGCGCACTAGATGGGGGGAGGAGGGGAACTTTCATGAAAATGCAGAAACTCAAGCCTTCCTACATTCTCATGAGATCCAAGTATAAACTATCTATGAAATATGAGAGCATGAAGGCTAAGAGTTAAAATAAAAACCGACTGATTGTGTGTAAAGACCTTGGGGAACAGTAGAAATTAAGCACAAACTCATTTTGGGAGGGTACTTTCATACCCTAGGGAGCAAAGGACCCCTCAGAGAAAACACAGTCGACACTAATAATGAATTCAAAACCAAACATTATTAACTACTACATTAACTATTAACTACATTAACTACATTATTAACTATTAACAAGGAAATGAAACTGGACAATGCAGAAGAGAAATTTAGTGAACTGGAAAGACAGTAAACAAGAAACTACAAAGAATGGCACATAAAAGTGGGAAATAGGTAAGACAGGTCAAGAGACATGCAGGACAAAACAGGAAAATCCAACACACCTCTATTAAAGCTGCAGAAGACTGTGAGAGTTTTATAGGAACTAAAACAAGCTGTATTTTCGCTAATTGTAGAGATACACTGAGAATAGGGGGGAAAAGATAAAAAGAAATCCATACACTAACAAACTATAGTAAAATTGCAGAAACCAAAGGCTAAGAGAAATTTGTTTTCTGCATTGGGGTAAAAAAATACCATTCAGACTGACAGCAGATTTGTAAAAAGTAACAGGTCAGAATACCAGGTGCCCCTAGACAAAAATGTAAAAACACTTATTTTAAGTATATTCAAAGAACTAAAAGAAATCATGTCTAAAGAACTAAAGGAAAGGAAAGCCTGAGAATGAGGAATTATGATCATATAGTCTCTATTATTAAGAAACAAATTATTTAGGGGTGCTTGGGTGGCTCAGTCAGTTAAGCATCCAACTTCAGCTCAGGTCATGATCTCATGGTTCCTCAGTTCCAGCCCTGCGTCGGGCTCTGTGCCGACAGCTCAGAGCCTGGAGCCTGCCTCAGAATCTCAGTCTCCTTTCTCTCTGCCCCTCCCCCGCTCTGCCTCTCAAAAATAAATAAATATTTTTTTAAGTTTTTTAAAAAAGAAACAAATGAAACAAATTTAAATTACCCAAATAAAAATTCTGGAGTTGAAAAGGAGAACTGAAATATAAAATTCACTAGACAGACACAATAGCAGATTTGAGCAGCCGTGAGAAAAAATCCGCAAACTTTAAGACAGATCAAGTATCCAATCAGAGGAACAAAAGAAAAATAATGAAAAATTAACACAACCAGCAAGTACATAATGGTTGTACAGAGAGAAAAAAGGCAAAAAAGTATATGAAAAAAGCTAAAAACTTCTGAAATTTAATGAAAAACAATAATCTACACATCCAAGAGGCTCAATGAATTCAAAGTCAAATAAACTCCAAGAAGGACTAAACATATTATAACCAAACTGTCAAGATTCAAACAACAGAATCTTGAGGGGTACTTGAGTGGCTCGTTCGCTTAAGCGTCCGACTCGTGATTTCGGCTCAGGTCATGATCTCATGGTTAGTGAGATTAAGCCCCACATCGGGCTCTGTGCTGACAGCACGGAGCCTGCTTAGGATTTTCTCTCTCCTTCTCCCTCTCTCTGCCCTCCCACAGTTCACATGTGTGTGTTCTCTCTCTGTCAAAATAAAATAAATAAACATTAAAAAAAAAAACAAAAACACCGGGGCACCTTGGTGACTCAGTCGGTTAAGTGTCCAACTTCAGCTCAGGGTCATGATTTCACAGTTTGTGAGTTCAAGCCCCATGTCGGGCTCTGTGCTGACAGCTCAGAACCTGGAGCCTGCTTCAGATTCTGTGTCTCCTTCTCTCTCTGCCCCTCCCCTGTTCATGCTCTCTCTCTCTCTCTCTCAAAAATAAACATTAAGGGAAAAAAAAAAGCCAGTTACCTTGAAAATAATGAGAGATGTGACCAATCCCTTACAGGGATTCCCCTCACCCCCTGCCAAATTAAATAATTTCTCATCAGAAATCTTGGAGGTATGAAAGCAGTGGGAGGACATGTTAAAATGTGGTGAAAGACTGAAAATAGAGAATTCAAATTCCAGTAAAAGTATTCTTCAAAAACAAAGGAGAAATTAAGATTTCCCAGATAAATAAAGAGAATGAACAGAAGTTGGAGGACTCACTTCTGAATTTCAAAACTTAATACAAAGCACAGGAATCAAGAATGTGCATAAAAACAAACATGTAAACCAATGAAAAAGAATTTAGAGTTTAGGTAAAAACCGTCACATTTATAGTCAGTTGATGCATGACAAGAGTGCCAAGACAACTTACTGAAGAAAGAATAGTCTTGGGGTACCTTGGTGGCTCAGTCAGTTAAACGTCTGACTCTTGATTTCGGCTCAGGTCATGATTGCACAGTTCATGGGATAAAGCTCCCCATCAGGCTCTGCACTGACAGCACAGAGCTTGCTGGAGATTCTCTCTCTGTTTCCCCACTACTCCCATGCTTGTGTGTACACACTCTCTCTCTCAAAATAAACGTTAAATAAATAAATAAATAAATAAATAAATAATAAAAGGCTATTCTAAAAAATGTATGACAGTAAATGGAAAATACTGATCAACTAGACAATTCTTAACCTCTAGACTGACTCAAGAGGGGAAAAAAATCTGGTAAGTCCAATAATCAATAAGAAAAATCAGTAGTCAAAAAGACCTAGACTCCAAAATCAACACCAGAACCAAATCTTTGCAGAGAGGGAAGAGGGGAAAGCACACTAACTTTGCAAATAAAATCTGCAAAATAAACTATAGAAGAATATCCTTGAAAATAATTGCACAGAGAAAAATATTTTTTTAAATAATGTACTATAAACCCTTAAGGAACCTAGGTAATTTATAGCAATGGAAAACACAGTACTTTTCAACACTGAAAACAATACTGAACCAAAATATTAATAAAAGAAATGCAAATTAAAGTTCTATGGAGATACCATGTTATATCCATTAGATTTGCAAAAAATCAACAAGTTAACTGGCAAGGAGATACTTCTGGGTGGAAACAACACTGGTACAACCATTTGGACAATGGTGGTAAAGTTGAAAATACATATGTCTCGGAGTGCCTGGGTGGCTCAGTCGGTTAAGCATCCAACTTCAGCTCAGGTCATGATCTCACGGTCCGTGAGTTCGAGCCCCGCATCGGGCTCTGTACTGACAGCTCAGAGCCTGGAGCCTGCTTCGGATTCTGTGTCTCCCTCTCTCTCTGACCCTCCCCCGTTCATGCTCTTTGTCTCAAAAATAAATAAACATTAAAACAAAAAATTAAAAAAAAAAAAAGAAAATACACATGTCTCATTTATGAGTAAGCAATTCCACTTCCAGCTATTATAAACTAAAGACATCTTCCATATGTGAATGGTGAGCTATTTAGAAGTGTTCAAACTCCAACAAATTTTTTGTTATTGCTGGAAAAAACAATGAATGTAAATAGCTATTAACAAAAGAATGGATAAACTTTTATATTTATTCAAAACATTAATAAAGAAGTGAAAATAACAAATTAGAACATCACATATTAATCTTATTAAATCCCGAAAAATGTTGTGAGAAAAAAGTAAAAGTTGCATGTGGTATGATAGCATTTAAAGTTCAAAACATACAATGGATACAAAATGTATAAGTAAAGCACAAAAATCTATATATTATAGCTTTAGAATAGTGGTTAATTCTGAGATGTGAGAAAGTAGGATAGAATGAGAATGCATTAAAATTTTATCTGCTTGTTTAATTCCTTTTTTAAAAAAGTCAGTTGGACGGAATGGGAAAAGATATTTGCAAATGACATATCAGACAAAGGGCTAGTATCCAAAATCTATAAAGAGCTCACCAAACTCCACACCCGAAACACAAATAACCCAGTGAAGAAATGGGCAGAAAACATGAATAGACACTTCTCTAAAGAAGACATCCGGATGGCCAACAGGCACATGAAGATGCTCAATGTCGCTCCTTATCAGGGAAATACAAATCAAAACCACACTCAGATATCACCTCATGCCGGTCAGAGTGGCCAAAATGAACAAATCAGGAGACTATAGATGCTGGAGAGGATGTGGAGAAACAGGAACCCTCTTGCACTGTTGGTGGGAATGCAAACTGGTACAGCCACTCTGGAAAACAGTGTGGAGGTTCCACAAAAACTTAAAAATAGACCTACCTTATGACCCAGCAGTAGCACTGCTAGGAATTTACCCAAGGGATTCAGGAGCACTGATGCACAGGGGCACTTGTACCCCAATGTTTATAGCGGCACTCTCAACAATAGCCAAACTATGGAAAGAGCCTAAATGTCCATCAACTGATGAATGGATAAAGAAATTGTGGTTTATATACACAACGGAGTACTATGTGGCAATGAGAAAGAATGAAATATGGCCCTTTGTAGCAACGTGGATGGAACTGGAGAGTGTGATGCTAAGTGAAATAAGCCAACAGAGAAAGACAAATACCATATGTTTTCACTCTTATGTGGATCCTGAGAAACTTAACAGAAACCCATGGGGGAGGGGAAGGAAGGAAAAAAAAGAGGTTAGAGTGGGAGAGAGCCAAAGCATAAGAGACTCTTAAAAACTGAGAACAGGGGCGCCTGAGTGGCTCAGTCAGTTAAGTGGCCGAGTTCGGCTCAGGTCATGATCTCGCGGTCCGTGAGTTCGAGCCCCACGTCGGGCTCTGTGCTGACAGCTCAGAGCCTGGAGCCTGTTTCAGATTCTGTGTCTCCCTCTCTCTGACCCTCACCCGTTCATGCTCTGTCTCTCTCTGTCTCAAAAAATAAATAAATGTTAAAACAAAACAAAACAAAAAAACAAAAAAAAAAAAAAAAAACTGAGAACAAACTGAGGGTTGATGGGGGGTGGGAGGGAGGGGAGGGTGGGTGATGGGTATTGAGGAGGGCACCTTTTGGGATGAGCACTGGGTGTTGTATGGTAACCAATTTAACAATAAATTTCATATGTTGAAAAAAAAAAGTCAGTTGGAGACATAATAACATCTGTCATTTAATTGCTAAATATGTATTAAATCCCAAAGTAAAACACATAAAAATTATAAATTATTTTCTATACTTTCATGTATGAAAGAGTGCACAATTTAGAAAAATAAAATATAAAGAATTAGGTAAAAGAGGAAAAGGTAAATTCTGAGATGTGGGAAGGCAGGACAGGAAATCAAGAGTCAGATGCTTAACCAACTGAGCCACGCATGTGCCCCTCTTTCCAATTTCTAATTTTAAAGTAAATTCTGGAAATACTAGAGGTATAAATAAACTTGATACAGAGAGGTTAGTATTAATTTACAAAGACATGTGAATACTCGTGTTTTTGTTGCTTCAATCGTATCTTAAACTATTTTATCATTTAACAAAATCTTGGCTAGGAAATCAGTGGTACCCAACTGTTCTTGTATGTTGGAATTGTATGTTGTATTTGTACCTATATGTCGGAATTGATGTGTTCACATAATTATGACTAATATTTATTTTATATCTTGTATGAATAGCCTTTTCACATTTTTTCTCCATATTTCTTTTTTTTTTAAAGTTTTATTTATTTACGTAATCTCTACACCCAACATTGGGCTCAAACTTAAGATCCCAAGATCAAAAGTCACACTCCCTTCTAACTGAGCCAGACAGGTGCCCCTCTCCATATTTATTTCTATGAGCTCTTTAAATATTTAGGATCATTATCCCTCTGTTCTGTTCACTATAAATATTAGGCCCAATGTGAGGCTTGACTTTTAATTTTGTAGGTTTGCAAGATTCAAATCTTATACTGTTAGGTAAATAATCAACATTTTGTTTGTGATTCTCTTCATTTGCTCCTGACCTTAGAAGATCTGACATTGATTAAACTTAAAAAAATTTTTTTCAACGTTTATTTATTTTTGAGAGACAAAGAGAGACAAAGCATGAGGAGGGCAGGGGCACAGAGAGAGGGAGACACAGAATCCGAAGCAGGCTCCAGGCTCTGAGCTGTCAGCACAGAGCCCAACGTAGGGCTGGAAC